>NC_091285.1:384813710-386161210 GCF_032444005.1 Ranitomeya imitator | reverse complement strand
GGTGCAGAGGCTGTAGTAAAAAATAATCAATATAAAGGAAGAGGGAAAAGCACTACTGTAAAGAATTGCACACTGCTCCTAATATAATTAAAAAATGAGTGAACAGTCTTTATTAGCACACAAAGCAAGTGAAATAAAACATAATTAAAAACAGATCTGGGCACAGCCACTCCATAGTCCTGAAAATATAAACATAGGAAGAACAACACATTGCAATGTATATAGCCCCATATAAGACAGTGTTATAATGTCGTATAATTTAGCCATATAATTATTAGTACACTCAGGGGTAGGCAATACCAATCAAAGAAGGAACAGATCTTTAAGGCTTCTTTCACACTTCCGTTTTTTACAATCAGTCACAATCCGTCAAAAATGTTGAAAAGACGGATCCTGTGCAGATTGTAAAAAAAACGGGTGCACTGGGTCCGTTTTTTTGACGGATCCGTCGAGGCTATGTGCACACGTTGTGAATGCGTCTTCGCCGTGTTTTTCCGCTGCGAAAACGAATACACAACACAACCCATTTTAAAAATAATTAAAATCGTGATATTCTTACCTTCCGGTGTCCCCCGCAGCCTTCCTGATGCTCGCGATGCTGCTGGCAGCTCCCGTTCCCAGTAATGCCTTGCGAGACAATGACCTGTGATGATGTAGCGGGCTCGCGAGACCGCTACGTTATCGGGTCATTTCGCAAGGCATCACTAGGAACCGGAGCTGCCGGGAGCATCTGTAAGGCTGCAAGGGGGATGCTGAGAGGTAAGCATGTCACAATTTTTTATTTTTTTTTAAATCATTATTAACATGGGTTGTGTTGTATAGATAAAAACGTTCCTCTGTGTGTTGTCTCTGCCTGACGGACAGCAATTTTACGACAGATCCAGCACACGACGGATGAAACGGAAGGCCATCCATCGCGAATACAAGTCTGAGAAAAAAACGGATCCAGCAGAAACATTTGCTGGATCCGTTTTTTTCACAAAACGACGCATTGTGACGGAAAAAGAAAGACGGAAGTGTGAAAGAGGCCTAAGAAGCCCCCATGACCAATAAGGGGAGTCATCAAGCTGCAAAGCAATCTGTGAAAATTAAGGAACTTCAGAGGCATAATAGCTCATATACAGGCAAGGGTGAGCAATCTCCAAACATAATAAAAAAAAGAGAGCATAATCACAAAGGACAGTTGAAACACCGCTGTCAATAGCAAGTGAATCAATCACTAGGAAAGTATAGCCCAAATGCCTGAAAAGAACTTACACTGGAGTGAATAGGTTAAAGATGTGGCCCCACGTGTATCGACGTAACCTGTATGGCTTCGTCAGGGGAAGTCACATGCGATGAACCTGCACCTCACCACCCTTCCTGGTGTTTCTATTACGTCAAACGGGTCATGTAATGCGGTCCCCCCACTTTCACCAACGTGACGGTATGCACCCCCTGGGGTCATGTAAGGTCAGCTTGGTATAGTTTTACATAGACCACATGGGCCCAGGGATGCATGGGGAGTGAGAGGATGTGGCCCACGCAGTCACTAACGTGGCACCACACTCACAACCCTGACATGATGAGAGGCCCTTTTCACTAGCACCAGTGAAACAAAGTTCTGCCAGCCTGGTAGGATTGCCATCAGTTCCTCGTTAGATATAAGTCAGGTCTCTTAATGGGATTATATCGGACCAGAAACCAGCCAAGGTAGCTTGGAAAGTTAAACTGATAAACGAACGTGTGTATTGACCTAAAAGAGCAGCCCAAGGTTGAATTATATATTTAATCTCCTTAAAGAAACACTAGACAATACACTATTACTGGTTATACATATACAGTGGTTAGATTTGCAAATACCAATTGTCGTAAGACAAGATATAAGCAGATAGATTATATCAATTACCAAGTTGATGTTCGACTATGTGTGTGCTGGGCCGCAGGGAGCATGTGCTGCCAGCTTGGTCCTAGGTCCTTCACATCACATTACTCAACAAGCCCCGCACTTTCCAAGTGAACCTCAAGCATAACAGCGAGTGAGACCACATGGCTTTACACTAGCCTTTATCCCCTTTGGGTAACTCCACTCCTGCCCTGTGGGCTGAACCTAAATCTCCTCTCCTTGCCTCTAGCAGCTAAAAACTTCAAAACCTAATATGAATCATAACTCTTTAATGGACCATCCTAGGGAGGCGGTTTGGTGCCATCGGATTTGGCTGGGCCCCTGCTACACATTGAGACTAAACACATCTGTGCTATCTGGTTCCTACTAGCGATTCTACGTATCTCTCCTTGCTGGGTTGCTAGAACAGATCGAGACCTTGCAAGACATTTGCCATGGTCTGGATATCTCAGAACATATACACGATCTATAGTATAGTATCTCAATAACTCCTTATGGAACTTTGTTTCTAGAATGATCTTTAGCTTGACTCTATATTGCAAGCAAGCCTTTGTCTTGCTCTGAGCTGGCTCAAGGTGTGAGATCTGTCGCTCCGGCACCTCCCATCTTCATTCCATGATGTCCTCTTCTGGTCTTCACGCCACGGCTCCGGCGCAGGAGTACTTTGTCTTCCCTGTTGAGGGCAGAGCAAAGTACTGCAGTGCACAGGCGCCGGGCCATTCTGACCTTTCCGGCGCCTACGCACTGCAGTACTTTGCTCTGCTGTTGTGAATTCTGTTGCTGAATTCACTCCTGTGGTCACAAGTGGTACTGCAGCTTCTCAGCTTCCTCCCTCAGGTGTTCTGGTGAGCTCGTTGGCTGCTTTGTTATTTAACTCCGCCTGATTCTGTCTTCCTTGCTCCTTGTCAATGTTCCAGTGTTGGATCTGAGCTTCTGGATCTTTCCTGTGGCCTGCTGCTCTGCTTAGATAAGTGCTTCTTTGCTTTTGTTGCTACTTTTTCTGTCCAGCTTGTCAATTCGTTTTGCTGGAAGCTCTGAGACGCAAAGGGTGTACCGCCGTGCCGTTAGTTCGGCACGGTGGGTCTTTTTGCCCCCTTTGCGTGGTTTTTTGCTTTAGGGTTTTTTGTAGACTGCAAAGTTCTCTTTGCTATCCTCGCTCTATCTAGTATATCGGGCCTCACTTTGCTGAATCTATTTCATCCCTACGTTTGTCTTTTCATCTTGCTAACAGTCATTATATGTGGGGGGCTGCCTTTTCCTTTGGGGTATTTCTCTGAGGCAAGTCAGGCTTGTTTTTCTATCTTCAGGCTAGTCAGCTCCTCAGGCTGTGCCGAGTTGCATAGGTAGTGTCAGGCGCAATCCACAGCTGCCTTTAGTTGTATTTAGGATAGGTTCAGGTATTGCGGTCTACAGAGATTCCACGTCTCAGAGCTCGTTCTATTGTTTTTGGGTTATTGTCAGATCACTGTATGTGCTCGGATTGCTGGCACACTGTGTCACTGGATTGCCTACATATCACTCTGCCCTCAACAGGACAGACAAAGTACGCCTGCGCTGGAGCCGCGGCGTGAATTCCAGAAGAGGACGTCATGGAATGAAGATGGGAGGAGCTGTACCCGACTTGAGACACCCGTCGGAGCAGGACCACCCCTGGGTGAGTATAATCTAACCTCTTTTTCTCCTCTTTTTTCAGTTACATCGGGGGCTTATCTACAGTATTACAGAATGCTGTAGATAAGCCCCTGATGATGGTGAGCTTACCCCACCATCGATTATGGGGGTGACAGGTTCCCTTTAAATTACAATTTCAAGAAGGAAAAGTCATGGGATTATGGAAATCGCAGGACTGAAAGACTTGTTAATAATATGCAAATGGTATAAGAAATAGAAACAATTTAGAAGCTATTTAGTTTTGAGTATGAACACCACATGCAGAAATACACATACCTTGGCATGCCATCAGTGAGGTTATAACTGGTTTTCTGAGGAATGTTCTGCCAAGGTGAGTGCACTTGGCCACACAAAACATCAAGATCCGCTGTTGGCAGCACCTTTTGGCAATTGCCGACCAATGACGTCACAGATGTACTTGATGGGAGACAAGTCTGAAGATGCTGCAGTACGTATTGGCCCATTTAGGCCACACGGGTAGCTCACAGTAGCACAACAAACGTGGTCTGGCATTGTCGAGTTGAAAAATAGGTACTGTTTGCTTTAATTAGTTATTTGATTATTTAATGACCAATGTAATGTTCTTTGAGTAGACTTTGGTATATTCCCTTTTTTTTTTGCTATTCCTCTATTGAACTTGTTGTTTCTGTTAAACATGCAACAGGCATTTATAGAAGGCAGAAGCCACTTGTTAAACTTTGTTTTCCCGTACAGGATTTTTTTCGAGTCACAATTTTTTTTTTTTTTTTTTTACTGGACTGTCTTTAACATTGGGGCTCTATATATAGGGATTGCGGCTCTTGAGTTGTGGGATCATACAGTTTTTACACTAAGGCTATGTGCACACGTAGGAAATGTGGTGCAGAATTTTCTGCACTAAATCTGCATCTGCAGATTTGATGCAGTTTCTGCGCAGTTTCTATGCAGTTTCTGTGCAGTTTCTGTGCAGTTTCTGTGCAGATTCTATGCAGATTCTATGCAGTTTCTGTGCAGTACAATGTAAATCAATGTGAAAAGAAAAAAGCTGTGCACATGGTGCAGAAAACTCTGCTGCAGAACTGCACAAAAGAAGCGACGTGCACTTCTTTGAAATCTGCAGCGTTTCTGCGCAGATTTTTCTGCACCATGTGCACAGCTTTTTTCTTTTCACATTGATTTACATTGTACTGTAAATCACAGTGCAGTTCTGCAGCGTTTCCGCAGCAGAAAAATCTGCGGCAGTTCTGCACCAATTCTGCACTAAATCTGCATCGTGTGCACATACCCTAAGACCATTTGTAAAGACAGTAGCAATCTGTCAACAAGTAAAGAAATTATATAAATACGTAGTCAATTCTATGCAAGGCAGAACAGGAAAAAATATTTTTTCCCCTCTACATCTTATCACCCAACATATTGTAAATATATGGATTATAACTTCAGTGGTGTCTTTGGCACTATCTCTATAGACATTCATTTTCTGGCATACACAAGAAAGGAAGCAGAGGTCCTGCTATCTAGTGTTGTCGAAACAAGTGCCAGGAGGAGGAGAGAGCTGGGAACAATTGTGTTGTTGTTGTTGAAATGTAAAATAATTTCTTTGATGTAATAAATTATACTATATGTTGTGTGCAGCTTATGACAGCAATCCAAACCATACCCGTTCCTGTTATAGCCCAGGTAAATGGACTTGCCACTGCAGCTGGATGCCAGCTTGTTGCCAGCTGTGATATTGCTGTTGCATCTGAGAAATCCAGGTTTGCAACACCAGGTGTCAACGTGGGATTGTTCTGCTCTACACCGGCTGTTGCTTTAGGAAGAGCAGTGCCAAGAAAGGTTAGTACTTTGTGCGCCGTGATAATTTTAAAAGGAGCCGATTTTGTTTAAGGAGTTGTAGAGGATTAAAAAAAGCGTGATTACTTTCTTCCAAAACACTGCCATTGTTCTACATGAGTTATAACAAGTGTATTAACTCACCTAAGGTTAAGAGAACGGGAGAGAACTTCAATATCTCACACAACGTGCTGACATGTGTAGCACTGGTTTGTGCCATGTTTTTCTAATCTTGGAAACCACTTTAAAAGGGAATCTTTGAACCCTCCAAAACTCAATTTAAACTACTTATACAGTCAAGTATGGGATTTAGCCTTAACTTATAAAAACTAATTAATGTAGTATAGCTTTACTTGCTTAAATTTAAAAAAAAAATGCATTTTGTTTTCTCATGTAAATAAGGGAGATGTGGTGCCCCCTTGGCATGACCACGGGCTTGAGTTCACTGTTCCCGCCCCCTCATTCACCATGCACCTCCCTTTATGTCGCTTGATGTGTGGGTGCAAGTGCAGTGTGAGAGCGGGTGCGCTCTCATCCCTCTATCCTGCTCACTTCCATGTATCAGTATAGCGAGCGGCAGCTGTAGAAAGGAGAGAGTGATGAGTGCGCCCACACGAACACTGTGTGCTGTCCAGGCTCACACATTGTTAGTTTGCACACGCAGGGCCAGTGATTCAATTCAGGCAGCAAATCGCTTTAGGCATGGGAGCACTGTCAGTCAATACAAGAGGCAGTCTGAGGCATAGTGATTGAGGGGGCCGAACAATGCACTAAGCCTGTGGCCACGCCAAGGGTGCACCCAAGCTGTCTCATTTACATAAGAAATAAACTCCTTTTCTGAGAAACCAAGAAAGTAAAAATATCATTGGAGATTATTTTTGCTTGGGGTAAGTCCCTCATAGGACTGCATAAGTAGTATAAATCGAGTTTTTGGTGTGGCAGACTCCATCTAATCTATAAGATAAATCTTTAAATACAGCTAAAGTACAGTTTGCGATATATCTAATTACTATGTTTTTTTCATATATAGTTTTATGTTTTTTGTTTCCTACCATACACTTGGACCTATGGTGAAATATTAGTACAAATGTATTTGGGAATATTTAAAAATGCATTATTTATTTTACTTGCTTATACAACACCATTAATTTAGACTCCTAGTTACGAGCGTAACATGTTGTAGTCCAGTCCTCTTCTGCATCTCCAGACTCTTCACTGTAGACCAGGACCTCTGGACACGTGAGGTTGTGTCGTCAAGACGCGCGCCGTGACCTCACAACGTGCAGTCCTGGCCTATAGTGAAAGAGACTGGAGATACCGTGTGTTACAGCTGAAAGAAAAGGACCGGATGGCGAACTGTGGGATCCTGGAGAGGTCAGCAATTATATATATATATATATATATATATATATATTTATATTATATATTTATATTATATAGTAGTAGTAGAAAAAAAGGAACAGCACAACACTTCACTTATCTCTGGGTGCAAAGCCTCCAGGTAGCCCGTCCACCGGCTATCCTCAGTCCATAGATTCAGGCAAAAAACAGGCAGCACTCCATTATCTTGATCAACTGTGCAGAGTTTAATCAGACCCACATGTCTTTACCACGTTTCGGCTCCAAATGAGCCTTTCTCATTTGGAGCCGAAACGTCGTGGTAAGGACATGTGGGTCTGATTAAACTCTGCACAGTTGATCAAGATAATGGAGTGCTGCCTGTTTTTTGCCTGAAAATATATAAATTATATATAATATATATATATATATATATATATATATATATATATATATATATATATATATATATATATATATATATATATAATTTTTTTATTTCATTCGCCTTACGGTTCAAGATATATATGGGCCTTTTTCTTCAGTGCAAATTTTTATGGTGTTTATAAGCGGGCATGCTCATGCAGAGCAGTGTAAAGGCATGCCCCCAGATAACCCTGGGAGTCACGCCGTCTTTATACAGACCATAAACATTGCACAAAGCTAAAAGCAGAATACTCAGGGAAGCAGTGGAAACAAAATAAAATCAAAAACTTGCCACTGATGACCTGATATGTGTTCTTTATGTGAAGTTTAATATAGTAATTTTACATTGTATTGAGGGAGATTTCAAACTGGTGGAAAGCAAAAGATGGCAACCACCCTAGTTTTTTTTAGCGCCAGTTTTTATAAAACTCTCCCTACTGTGTATTGTTTCCTTCTGTTACAAGCCCATCTATGCCTTTTATTCTTACAGGTTGCCTTAGAAATGCTGTTTACTGGTGAGCCTATATCAGCACATGATGCTTTAATGCATGGACTAGTCAGCAAGGTGGTGCCTGAAGACAGGTTAGAAGCAGAAACCATGAAAATTGCAAGTAAAATCTGCCAGGCAAGCCGGACAGTAGTTGCTCTTGGAAAAGCCACATTTTACAAACAGATTTCACAAAGCTTAGAGGAGGCGTACAAGCTGACATCTCAGGTTATGTTACAAAACCTGATGTTAAAGGATGGCCAAGAAGGGATAGAGGCCTTCACACAAAAAAGGAAACCAGTGTGGACCAACTCATTGGAATGATCACCTGTGGAGTCATAACTTCAGAAATTAATGGGAATTATCTTTGCCAAATTTAAGAGATCAAAATAACTGATTTGATGGGATGCAATGTAAAATGTGTTGTTTTACTATAAACTTTCATACAATATATGCTGTTTGTTGCCTATACCAGTTATGGATCACTTGCTGCCTGTTGGATTTTACGCAGGAAAATAATTCCAATTCAGATTTTATTTAGTAAGTTTTCATGTCTCTTTTACTCCTAGACAGTTCGTTTTAGTGATGATCATATATTAATGTCTGATTATTACTAATATTCACAAGTCCAGGATATACTGCACTTGAATACCGTAAAGGTGATCCACTTCTGAACCATCACTATCCTATAGTGAAAATGTACAATTGTTATACACACTGCCTTATGATAAGTCTTTGATTGTCACAAAACAGCAGATCAGATTTTGCAGAGTTAAGAATGATAAAAACTGTTTCTATATTTTTGGATATTGAATAAATATTTCCAAGAAAATGACATTTAGTTTCTTTTGCAACGCTGAGGTGGTGTCTGTATTCTGTCATATAGAGGAAGCTTAGTTTCTAAAAGCAGTCTAAAAATTATATTTTCTTTTTCCATGAAGTACCCCAGAATACATTTTCACAACTTTAATAAAGAATATTTCCTGCCACTTAATACTTGTCATGCTCTCATAGAAAACATAAGCAGCAAAAACAGATGAATTTCTGTCCACAGAGCATTTTGAAGTTTAATGGAAGTTACTGAAACAAAAATGTGAATGGCAATCTAAATTGTACTGTATTATACTTCTTTCCCATCAACATGATGAGGGAACCTTTCAGATGTCTGTAGCTTTTGCTTCATTATCATACAAATAGTCACAGATAAAAGTTGAAAACAAAAATTAAAGTCATAACATATATTTAACTGCTCAACTCAAAAAATGTGTGGGGGTGAGCACATTTTTTTCCCGTACAGTGGCTTGCAAAAGTATTCCCCCCGGCTTTTTACCTTTTTTTTTTTTTTACATAACTGTGTTTTAAATATTTTTATAATCAGATTTGTGTGCGATGCATTAGCACTAAATTGTCTTAAGTTGTTGAAGTGAGAAAAATATAGACTTAAATTTGTGGTATCAAATAACTAAGGCTACTTTCACACTTGCGTCGGTACGGGTCTGTCGCAATGCATCGGGCCGACGTACCAACGCACATTGTGAAATTTGTGCACGACGTGGGCAGCGTATGCAGTTTTCCAAGCATCCGCTGCGGAGGGGGCGGAGTTTCGGCCGCACATGCGCGGTAGAAAATGGCGGATGCGACGAACAAAAAAAAGTTACATTGAACTTTTTTTTGTGACGATGGTCCGCCAAAACACGACAGATCTGTCGCACAACGGACGATCCGTCGCTAATACAAGTCTATGGGCAAAAAAACGCTTCCTGCGAGCACATTTGCAGGATCCATTTTTTGCCCAAAATGACGGATTGCAAAAAAACGCTAGTGTAAAAGTAGCCTAAGCCTCGAAAAATTTCTGGTGCAAGCAATTACCTTCATAAGTCACATAGTCCACTTGTGTTAAATCTAAGTGTTACATGGTGTGTTAGTGTGTTTATATACACACCTTTTCTGAAAGGCCACAAAGGCTGCAACACCTTTAATCAAGAGACACCACTAAGCAAACACCACCATGAAGACCAAGGACATGGATCTCCAAACAAGTCAGGGGAAAATAAATATATATAAAAACACACAAACACACACGCACACACACACACACACCCCTCCTGGCAACAATTATGCAATCACCGGCCTTGGAGGATGTTCATTCAGTTGTTTAATTTTGTAGAAAAAAAGCAGATCACAGACAAGGCACAAAACTAAAGTTATTTCAAATGGGAACTTTCTGGCTTTAAGAAACACTAAAAGAAATCAAGAGCAAAAATGTGGCAGTCAGTAATGGTTACTTTTATTTTCAACCAAGCATAGTGAAAAAATTATAGAATTCTAAATTAAAATTTAAATTATAAATTAGAATTCTTTTAAATTAATAAATGTATTTATGTATAGCACAAATGCCGGCTGATGACTACTCCCATCAGCGGCACCTACTGCCGCTGATTGCAACGACAGCAGGCGTAGGCTGCTGAGAAGACACAAAAGAGCATAATAGAACCAAAAACACTCAGTTTCAAAAAATCACAGTAATCCGCAAGTGCTAGTAAAAATCGTGAAAAAAACAGGGTATTTGGTTGATACGTTTTTTGCAAAAAATGTATACTGAGCTGCTCCACCAAACATCAAGGTATACCCATATCAGAGCAGTCCTAACTGATGTATACAATCCTGTTGTGAATTCTGTTGTCGAACTCCCTCCTGTGGTCGTGAATGGTACTTCGGCGAGTTCTGTGTATGGGCTCCCTCTGGTGGCTGTGAGTGAAGCTGCTGCTTCTGAGGTTCCTTACACAGGTGACGTGGTTTATCCTTTGGTTGACTGCTCTATTTAAATCCTCTCAGATCGTTACTCCATGCCAGCTGTCAATGTTTTAGCATTGGTTCAGTTCGCTCCTGGATCTCTCTGGTGACCTGCCTTCTCCTGCAGAAGCTAAGTTCCTGATAGTCATTATTTGTTCATTGTTTTCTTGTCCAGCTGGTTTTCATGATTTTGTCTTGCTAGCTGGAAGCTCTGGGATGCAGAGTGGCCCCTCCGCACCGTGAGTCGGTGCGGAGGTCTTTTTTGCACACTCTGCGTGGTCTTTTGTAGGTTTTTGTGCTGATCGCAAAGTTTCCTTTCCTATCCTCTGTCTATTTAGTAAGTCTGGCCTCCCTTTGCTGAAACCTGTTTCATTTCTGCATTTGTGACTTTCATCTTTACTCACAGTCAATATATGTGGGGGGCTTCCTTTACCTTTGGGGAATTTCTCTGAGGCAAGGTAGGCTTTATTTTCTATCTCTAGGGCTAGATAGTTCTTAGGCTGTGACGAGGCGCCTAGGTCTGGACAGGAGCGCTCCACGGCTATTTTTAGTGTGTGTGATAGGATTAGGGCTTGCGGTCAGCAGAGCTCCCACATCCCAGAGCTCGTCCTGTATGAGGTTTAACTATCAGGTCATTCCGGGTGCTCCTAACCACCAGGTCATAACAGTACAGCTGGCCCAAAGTATTAATGCATCTCAATAGAGGGATAAGAGAACTTCTGAGACCATTTTTTTTCTTTGCACTGTGTTTTGTTTTTCTTTTCCCCTAGACCTTTGGGTGGTTCAGGACACAGGTGTAGATATGGATAAATAGAACCCGGCACTCAACTTGAGTCAAACTGGTGGTATTTTATTTCGTAGTACGAAAAACGTTTCGGCCTGGTCTGGCCTTCGTCAGTTACTACAATATTATAAAGAAAAAGAATGATACATACATCCGTGACTACATCTGTAAATACATCAGTAATTACATACGGTGTAAAATAAATCAATTAACCAAACAGAAAAAAGAAAAAAACAGAATAAACAACAAAAGTATATACAGTGTGTCAATTGGTCATAATATGGCAATGTGAAAATCAAGCATTAGGAGGAACCATCTAGTGTATCCCAGCCCTCCCTGATGGTGAGTAGAATGTGAAGAGCAAAATAACGCCAACCGTACCGTACTGAGAAGTGTCTAGGAGAACGCTGAGGAAATGCTTCTATAAGCGAGGTAAATCGCAGGGTAATCCCTATAGGTAAAAGACAAGGGCCTATAATATGGGCTACCAGCGAGAATCTGCTATATAACGACAGTGCCAGAAATGCAAGGAGCCCCACTAAGTGTTAATACCTGTGAAGAGCAGAACAAAAATGATTACCTCAATGAACAAAAAAAAAAAAAAAGAATTTGTGACATACCTTAGGAGATGTCTGTCTCCGATCAATGCCGCGGTTGCGGGCTGTGGAGGAAGAGGGGGTGATGTCAGCGTACATGCAGAATGGCGTACTGACCAGGCAGTGTGGTATGCTAAGTGGCGACATCGCCCCTAAGAGCGGGGGCTAAGAGGAGGGGAAGGAGGTTACCTGAAGTAGAGGCGGGTCAGGACGCGGTGTCCACCGCTGTCGAGGAAGATGCCCGAGTGAAGGGACGCCAGTGTGGCGTTCCTTATGTGCGCGCCCGCCAGACCGGATGTGACATACCCGGAAGTGATCGCTTGTTGTGGCCTGAGATGGACAGGAGAGAGCCGGCCAATCATATGACTCCCCCGTAGGGGGGCGGGACAAAACGAAGTGTGCACTGTGTTTATAGAACAGATGAGCGACCTCAGCTAGTACGGACGTGGTGATGGTGGTGATGAAAAGGTGGAGGTGATGGTTGTTCATATCCTAAGAGCTGTGACCCCGTGGATTGGCAGGAGAGTCCTGGTGATTCAATATAGACGGCTCTAGGAAGACAGATAAATATATTAGAGACATTGACATGATGAGAATACAATTAAATGAAGTCATGATACGTATACAGTTATTGCATTTATCACCCGAGATAGAAAGTAAATATAGATAAATAAATACCAACTAGAAATGTTCTGAGGTAAGAGCCCATAAAATAGAAACGGCCCCGTGTGATTTAGGTAAAGGAGACAAGGTCGTAGTCCCTATTCAGACCTTTGGGGTGTAAGGTGTTATGGCTGGCAATCAGGCAACACAGCGTGCAGTAATCAGCGCACATACAGAGATCTGGCAATAACCAAAAACAATAGGACGAGCTCTGAGACGTGGAATCTCTGTAGACTGCAGTACCTGATCTATCCTCACACAACTATAAGCAGCAGTGGATTGCGCCTATCAACTACCTATGCAACTCGGCACTGCCTGAGGAGCTGACTAGCCTGAAGATAGAAATACAAGCCTGACTTACCTCAGAGAAATACCCCAAAGGAATAGGCAGCCCCCCACATATAATGACTGTTAGCAAGATGAAAAGACAAACGTAGGAATGAAATAGATTCAGCAAAGTGAGGCCCGATATTCTAGACAGAGCGAGGATAGCAAAGAGAACTATGCAGTCTACAAAAAACCCTAAAACGAAAACCACGCAAAGGGGCAAAAAGACCCACCGTGCCGAACTAACAGCACGGCGGTGCACCCCTTTGCTTCTCAGAGCTTCCAGCAAAAGTTAATAGCAAGCTGGACAGAAAAAACAGAAAACAAACTAGAAGCACTTATCTAGCAGAGCAGCAGGCCCAAGGAAAGATGCAGTAGCTCAGATCCAACACTGGAACATTGACAAGGAGCAAGGAAGACAGACTCAGGTGGAGCTAAATAGCAAGGCAGCCAACGAGCTCACCAAAACACCTGAGGGAGGAAGCCCAGAGACTGCAATACCACTTGTGACCACAGAAGTGAACTCGGCCACAGAATTCACAACAGTACCCCCCCGTTGAGGAGGGGTCACCGAACCCTCACCAGAACCCCCAGGCCGACCAGGATGAGCCACATGAAAGGCACGAACAAGATCTGGGGCATGGACATCAGAGGCAAAAACCCAGGAATTATCTTCCTGAGCATAACCCTTCCATTTGACCAAATACTGGAGTTTCCGTCTAGAGACACGAGAATCCAAAATCTTCTCCACAATATACTCCAATTCCCCCTCCACCAAAACAGGGGCAGGAGGCTCCACAGATGGAACCATAGGTGCCACGTATCTCCTCAACAACGACCTATGGAATACATTATGTATGGAAAAGGAGTCTGGGAGGGTCAGACGAAAAGACACCGGATTGAGAATCTCAGAAATCCTATACGGACCAATAAAACGAGGTTTAAATTTAGGAGAGGAAACCTTCATAGGAATATGACGAGAAGATAACCAAACCAGATCCCCAACACGAAGTCGGGGTCCCACACGGCGTCTGCGATTAGCGAAAAGCTGAGCCTTCTCCTGGGACAAGGTCAAATTGTCCACTACCTGAGTCCAGATCTGCTGCAACCTGTCCACCACATAATCCACACCAGGACAGTCCGAAGACTCAACCTGTCCTGAAGAGAAACGAGGATGGAACCCAGAATTGCAGAAAAATGGAGAGACCAAGGTAGCCGAGCTGGCCCGATTATTAAGGGCGAACTCAGCCAACGGCAAAAATGACACCCAATCATCCTGGTCAGCGGAAACAAAACATCTCAGATATGTTTCCAAGGTCTGATTGGTTCGTTCGGTCTGGCCATTAGTCTGAGGATGGAAGGCCGAGGAAAAAGATAGGTCAATGCCCATCCTACCACAAAAGGCTCGCCAGAACCTCGAGACAAACTGGGAACCTCTGTCAGAAACAATATTCTCAGGAATGCCATGTAAACGAACCACATGCTGGAAGAACAAAGGCACCAAATCAGAGGAGGAAGGCAATTTAACCAAGGGCACCAGATGGACCATTTTAGAAAAGCGATCACAGACCACCCAAATGACCGACATTTTTTGAGAAACGGGAAGGTCAGAAATGAAATCCATCGAAATATGTGCCCAAGGCCTCTTCGGGACCGGCAAGGGCAAAAGCAACCCACTGGCACGTGAACAGCAGGGCTTAGCCCTAGCACAAATTCCACAGGACTGCACAAAAGCACGCACATCCCGTGACAGAGATGGCCACCAGAAGGATCTAGCAACCAACTCCCTGGTACCAAAGATTCCTGGATGACCGGCCAGCACCGAACAATGAAGTTCAGAGATAACTTTACTAGTCCACCTATCAGGGACGAACAGTTTCTCGGCCAGACAACGATCAGGTTTATTAGCCTGAAATTTCTGCAACACTCTCCGCAAATCAGGGGAGATGGCAGACACAATGACTCCTTCCTTGAGGATACTCGCCGGCTCAGATAACCCCGGAGAGTCGGGCACAAAACTCCTAGACAGAGCATCCGCCTTCACATTTTTAGAGCCCGGAAGGTATGAAATCACAAAATCAAAACGAGCAAAAAATAACGACCAACGGGCCTGTCTAGGATTCAAGCGCTTGGCAGACTCAAGATAAGTAAGGTTCTTATGATCAGTCAAAACCACCACGCGATGCTTAGCACCCTCAAGCCAATGACGCCACTCCTCGAATGCCCACTTCATGGCCAGCAACTCTCGGTTGCCCACATCATAATTACGCTCAGCAGCAGAAAATTTCCTGGAAAAGAAAGCACATGGTTTGAACACTGAGCAACCAGAACCTCTCTGTGACAAAACCGCCCCTGCACCAATCTCAGAAGCATCAACCTCGACCTGGAACGGAAGAGAAACATCAGGTTGACACAACACAGGGGCACAGCAAAAACGACGCTTCAACTCCTGAAAAGCTTCCACGGCAGCAGAAGACCAATTAACCAAATCAGCACCCTTCTTGGTCAAATCGGTCAATGGTCTGGCAATGCTAGAAAAATTACAGATGAAGCGACGATAAAAATTAGCAAAGCCCAGGAATTTCTGCAGACTTTTTAGAGATGTCGGCTGAGTCCAATCCTGGATGGCCTGAACCTTAACCGGATCCATCTCGATAGTAGAAGGGGAAAAGATGAACCCCAAAAATGAAACTTTCTGCACACCGAAGAGACACTTTGATCCCTTCACGAACAAGGAATTAGCACGCAGTACCTGGAAAACCATTCTGACTTGCTTCACATGAGACTCCCAATCATCTGAGAAGATCAAAATGTCATCCAAGTAAACAATCAAGAATTTATCCAGATACTCACGGAAAATGTCATGCATAAAAGACTGAAAAACAGATGGAGCATTGGCAAGTCCGAACGGCATCACCAGATACTCAAAATGACCCTCGGGCGTATTAAATGCCGTTTTCCATTCATCTCCCTGCCTGATTCTCACCAGATTATACGCACCACGAAGATCAATCTTAGTAAACCAACTAGCCCCCTTAATCCGAGCAAACAAGTCAGAAATCAATGGCAACGGATACTGAAACTTAACAGTGATCTTATTAAGAAGGCGGTAATCAATACACGGTCTTAGCGAACCATCCTTCTTGGCTACAAAAAAGAACCCTGCTCCCAATGGTGACGACGATGGGCGAATATGTCCCTTCTCCAGGGACTCCTTCACATAACTGCGCATAGCGGTGTGTTCAGGTACGGACAAATTAAATAAACGACCCTTAGGGAATTTACTACCAGGAATCAAATCGATAGCACAATCACAATTCCTATGCGGAGGTAGGGCATCAGACTTGGACTCTTCAAATACATCCTGAAAGTCCGACAAGAACTCTGGGATGTCAGAAGGAATGGATGACGAAATAGACAAAAATGGAACATCACCATGTACTCCCTGACAACCCCAGCTGGTTACCGACATAGAGTTCCAATCCAATACTGGATTATGGGTTTGTAGCCATGGCAACCCCAACACGACCACATCATGCAAATTATGCAGTACCAGAAAGCGAATAACTTCCTGATGTGCAGGAGCCATGCACATGGTCAGCTGGGCCCAGTACTGAGGCTTATTCTTGGCCAAAGGTGTAGCATCAATTCCTCTCAACGGAATAGGACACCGCAAAGGCTCCAAGAAAAATCCACAACGTTTAGCATAATCCAAATCCATCAGATTCAGGGCAGCGCCTGAATCCACAAACGCCATGACAGAATATGATGACAAAGAGCACATTAAGGTAATGGACAAAAGGAATTTGGACTGTACAGTACCAATAACGGCAGAGCTATCGAACCGCCTAGTGCGTTTAGGACAATTAGAAATAGCATGAGTAGAATCACCACAATAAAAACACAGTCTGTTCAGACGTCTGTGTTCGTGCCGTTCTACTTTAGTCATAGTCCTGTCGCACTGCATAGGCTCAGGCTTACTCTCAGACAATACCGCCAGATGGTGCACAGATTTACGCTCGCGCAAGCGACGACCGATCTGAATGGCCAAGGACATAGACTCATTCAAACCAGCAGGCATAGGAAATCCCACCATTACATCCTTAAGAGCTTCAGAGAGACCCTTTCTGAACAAAGCCGCTAGTGCAGATTCATTCCACAGAGTGAGTACTGACCATTTCCTAAATTTCTGACAATATACTTCTACATCATCCTGACCCTGGCATAAAGCCAGCAGATTTTTCTCAGCTTGATCCACTGAATTAGGCTCATCGTAAAGCAATCCCAGCGCCTGGAAAAATGCATCAACATTACTCAATGCAGAATCTCCTGGTGCAAGAGAAAACGTCCAGTCCTGTGGGTCGCCGCGCAAAAAAGAAATAATAATCAAAACCTGTTGAATAGGATTACCAGAAGAATGAGGTTTCAAGGCCAAAAATAGCTTACAATTATTTCTGAAGCTCAGGAACTTAGTTCTGTCACCAAAAAACAAATCAGGAATCGGAATTCTTGGTTCTAGCATCGATTTCTGATCAATAGTATCTTGAATCTTTTGTACATTTACAACGAGATTATCAATTGAGGAGCACAGAGCCTGAATATCCATGTCCACAGCTGTGTCCTGAAGCACTCTAATGTCTAGGGGAAAAAAAAGACTGAAGACAGAGCTAAGGAAAAAAAATGATGTCAGGATTTCTTTTTTCCCTCTATTGGAAATCATTGGAGGGCTCCTTGTACTGTTATGGCTGGCAATCAGGCAACACAGCGTGCAGTAATCAGCGCACATACAGAGATCTGGCAATAACCAAAAACAATAGGACGAGCTCTGAGACGTGGAATCTCTGTAGACTGCAGTACCTGATCTATCCTCACACAACTATAAGCAGCAGTGGATTGCGCCTATCAACTACCTATGCAACTCGGCACTGCCTGAGGAGCTGACTAGCCTGAAGATAGAAATACAAGCCTGACTTACCTCAGAGAAATACCCCAAAGGAATAGGCAGCCCCCCACATATAATGACTGTTAGCAAGATGAAAAGACAAACGTAGGAATGAAATAGATTCAGCAAAGTGAGGCCCGATATTCTAGACAGAGCGAGGATAGCAAAGAGAACTATGCAGTCTACAAAAAACCCTAAAACGAAAACCACGCAAAGGGGCAAAAAGACCCACCGTGCCGAACTAACAGCACGGCGGTGCACCCCTTTGCTTCTCAGAGCTTCCAGCAAAAGTTAATAGCAAGCTGGACAGAAAAAACAGAAAACAAACTAGAAGCACTTATCTAGCAGAGCAGCAGGCCCAAGGAAAGATGCAGTAGCTCAGATCCAACACTGGAACATTGACAAGGAGCAAGGAAGACAGACTCAGGTGGAGCTAAATAGCAAGGCAGCCAACGAGCTCACCAAAACACCTGAGGGAGGAAGCCCAGAGACTGCAATACCACTTGTGACCACAGAAGTGAACTCGGCCACAGAATTCACAACAGTAAGGTATCCAGAGTATGGATCCAGAAAGCCTCCCTACGTTTAAGGGAGGCTAGTCTATCACCCCCCCGTCTGGGCACTGGGACCTGCTCAATTACTTGAAACATGAGCTGGGAAATGTTGTGGCCTTTAGATATAAAATGTTGTGGGATGGGTAGGAGCGTGTTGCCACACCTGATCGTGGACTTATGCTTAGAGATCCGTTCACGAATAGACCGGGTTGTCTCTCCCACATAGAGCATGCCGCAGGGGCATTTGATGAGGTAAACCACATAGGCCGAGTCGCAGTTAAAATAGTTCTTAATAGGAAAGGCCCTTCCAGAACGTGGATGGTGAAATGAGTTACCCTTGAGAACATTATTGCATTGTGTGCAGTGGAGACAGGGGAAGGTGCCGAAACGAGGATTCTGAAGGAACTGTTGGATGTGTGCCTTTTTGTCTGGTCCTACATCAGCTCTTACCAGTGTATCTCTTAGGTTACGTGGTCTCCTAAAGCACGGTAGAAAAGGTTCTCTGAACTCTGGTATGTCTGGGTGGGCAGTACTGAGTAGGTGCCCCCCATATCCAGACCACCAGATCATTCCTGCTGGATACAGGGGCCTTCTTGGGCATAATACGGGACCTGGATAGTGTACCAGCTGACGCCATATTGGCATCATTGGACGTAAAAGATTTATACACTTCCATTCCACATGGGGAAGGTATTAATTCCATCAAGAAACTCCTATCAACCACAGGGACCCACAAGTCACAAATTGACTTGGTGGTGGAATTACTCACACTGGTTCTGGATTCAAATCACTTCCTGTTCCAGGACGAATATTACTTACAGATACGGGGGACCGCCATGGGCTCCAACGTGGCGCCCCCCTACGCCAACTGCTACATGGCAGATTTTGAAGATAGCGTCATCTACCCTGACTCGCGTTTCAGAGAGAACGTTTTACTCTGGAAACGCTATATAGACGATATTTTTTGCGTCTGGGGCGGCACGTTGGAGTCCTTCCGGTCCTTTGTGGATTTTCTTAACACCGCTTGGCCTGGCATCTCCTTTACCATGACTCATGACCTACACAGGATGAATTTTCTGGACACTATGGTCATTAAAGATCACACTGGCAGATTAAGCACCGATATCCACATAAAGAACACCGATCGGAATAGCCTATTGCATTTTGACAGTCTACACCCCCATGCCATTAAAAAAGCAATTCCTAAATCCCAAATACAGCGGGTAACCCGTATAGTCTCGGATAACGAGCTACGATTACAGAGAGTGTCAGAAATAGAAGCCAAGTTTCAGGCACGGGGATACCCCAGCTCGTTCCTTCAAGAATCTCGGTCTCCCGGCCCATACAACAGATCAAAGTCTAAGAATCGCATTCCATTCATCCATTCCTTCCACCCTTTTGCATATATCCTCCATAAAAACATACGCCAACACTGGCACCTACTCAGTACTGCCCACCCAGACATACCAGAGTTCAGAGAACCTTTTCTACCGTGCTTTAGGAGACCACGTAACCTAAGAGATACACTGGTAAGAGCTGATGTAGGACCAGACAAAAAGGCACCCATCCAACGGTTCCTTCAGAATCCTCGTTTCGGCACCTTCCCCTGTCTCCACTGCACACAATGCAATAATGTTCTCAAGGGTAACTCATTTCACCATCCACGTTCTGGAAGGGCCTTTCCTATTAAGAACTATTTTAACTGCGACTCGGCCTATGTGGTTTACCTCATCAAATGCCCCTGCGGCATGCTCTATGTGGGAGAGACAACCCAGTCCATTCGTGAACGGATCTCTAAGCATAAGTCCACGATCAGGTGTGGCAACACGCTCCTACCCATCCCACAACATTTTATATCTAAAGGCCACAACATTTCCCAGCTCATGTTTCAAGTAATTGAGCAGGTCCCAATGCCCAGACGGGGGGTTGATAGACTAGCCTCCCTTAAACGTAGGGAGGCTTTCTGGATCCATACTCTGGATACCTTACACCCCAAAGGTCTGAATAGGGACTACAACCTTGTCTCCTTTACCTAAATCACACGGGGCCGTTTCTATTTTATGGGCTCTTACCTCAGAACATTTCTAGTTGGTATTTATTTATCTATATTTACTTTCTATCTCGGGTGATAAATGCAATAACTGTATACGTATCATGACTTCATTTAATTGTATTCTCATCATGTCAATGTCTCTAATATATTTATCTGTCTTCCTAGAGCCGTCTATATTGAATCACCAGGACTCTCCTGCCAATCCACGGGGTCACAGCTCTTAGGATATGAACAACCATCACCTCCACCTTTCCATCACCACCATCACCACGTCCGTACTAGCTGAGGTCGCTCATCTGTTCTATAAACACAGTGCACACTTTGTTTTGTCCCGCCCCCCTACGGGGGAGTCATATGATTGGCCGGCTCTCTCCTGTCCATCTCAGGCCACAACAAGCGATCACTTCCGGGTATGTCACATCCGGTCTGGCGGGCGCGCACATAAGGAACGCCGCACTGGCGTCCCTTCACTCGGGCATCTTCCTCGACAGCGGTGGACACCGCGTCCTGACCCGCCTCTACTTCAGGTAACCTCCTTCCCCTCCTCTTAGCCCCCGCTCTTAGGGGCGATGTCGCCACTTAGCATACCACACTGCCTGGTCAGTACGCCATTCTGCATGTACGCTGACATCACCCCCTCTTCCTCCACAGCCCGCAGCCGCGGCATTGATCGGAGACCGACATCTCCTAAGGTATTAACACTTAGTGGGGCTCCTTGCATTTCTGGCACTGTCGTTATATAGCAGATTCTCGCTGGTAGCCCATATTATAGGCCCTTGTCTTTTACCTATAGGGATTACCCTGCGATTTACCTCGCTTATAGAAGCATTTCCTCAGCGTTCTCCTAGACACTTCTCAGTACGGTACGGTTGGCGTTATTTTGCTCTTCACATTCTACTCACCATCAGGGAGGGCTGGGATACACTAGATGGTTCCTCCTAATGCTTGATTTTCACATTGCCATATTATGACCAATTGACACACTGTATATACTTTTGTTGTTTATTTTGTTTTTTTCTTTTTTCTGTTTGGTTAATTGATTTATTTTACACCGTATGTAATTACTGATGTATTTACAGATGTAGTCACGGATGTATGCATCATTCTTTTTCTTTATAATATTGTAGTAACTGACGAAGGCCAGACCAGGCCGAAACGTTTTTCGTACTACGAAATAAAATACCACCAGTTTGACTCAAGTTGAGTGCCGGGTTCTATTTATCTATATGTATACGGCTTGGGAACCTACCCGTGCACCTAAGTAGCTGTGCCCACGTCTTTTAATTCACAGGTGTAGATATGGACATTCAAGGTCTGTCCTCTTGTATGGATCATCTCTCTGCAAGGGTACAAAACATTCAAGATTTTGTGGTTCAGAATCCTATGTTAGAGCCTAAAATTCCTATTCCTGACTTATTTTCTGGGGATAGATCTAGGTTCTTGAATTTCAAAAATAATTGTAAACTGTCTCTAGCTTTGAAACCCCGCTCCTCTGGTGACCCCGTTCAACAGGTAAAAATCATTATTTCTTTGTTGCGTGGTGACCCTCAAGACTGGGTATTTTCCCTTGCGCCAGGAGATACGGCATTGCGTGATGTTGATGCGTTTTTTCTGGCGCTTGGATTGCTTTATGATGAACCTAATTCAGTGGATCAGGCAGAGAAAATCTTGCTGGCTTTGTGTCAGGGTCAGGATGAAGCGGAGGTGTACTGTCAGAAGTTTAGAAAGTGGTCTGTGCTTACTCAGTGGAATGAATGTGCCCTGGCGGCAATTTTCAGAAAGGGTCTTTCTGAAGCCCTTAAGGATGCCATGGTGGGATTTCCCACGCCTGCTGGTCTGAATGAGTCTATGTCTTTGGCCATTCAGATCGATCGGCGCATGCGTGAGCGCAAAGCTGTGCACCATCTGGTGGTATTCTCTGAGCATAGGCCTGAGCCTATGCAGTGTGATAGGACTTTGACCAGAGCTGAACGGCAAGAACACAGACGTCGGAATGGGCTGTGTTTTTACTGTGGTGAATCCACTCATGCTATTTCCGATTGTCCTAAGCGCACTAAGCGGTTCGCTAGATCTGCCATCATTGGTACGGTACAGTCTAAATTTCTTTTGTCCGTTACTCTGATTTGCTCTCTGTCGTCCTATTCTGTAATGGCATTTGTGGATTCAGTCGCTGCCCTGAATTTGATGGACTTGGAGTTTGCCAGGCGCTGTGGTTTTTTCTTGGAGCCCTTGCAGTATCCTATTCCATTGAGAGGAATTGATGCTACGCCTTTGGCCAAGAATAAGCCTCAGTACTGGACTCAATTGACCATGTGCATGGCTCCTGCACATCAGGAGAATATTCGCTTTTTGGTGTTGCATAATCTGCATGATGTGATCGTTTGGGGGTTGCCATGGCTACAGGCCCATAATCCAGTGTTGGATTGGAAATCTATGTCTGTGTCCAGCTGGGGTTGTCAGGGGGTACATGGTGATGTTCCATTGCTCTCAATTTCACCTTCCACTCCTTCTGAAGTCCCTGAGTTTTTATCAGATTACCGGGATGTATTTGAAGAGCCCAAATCTGGTGCCCTACCTCCTCATAGGGATTGCGACTGTGCTATTGATTTGATTCCTGGTAGCAAGTTTCCTAAGGGCCGTCTGTTTAATTTATCTGTGCCAGAGCACGCCGCTATGCGGAGTTATATAAAGGAATCCTTGGAGAAGGGTCATATTCGTCCGTCGTCGTCACCATTGGGAGCAGGGTTCTTTTTTGTGGCTAAGAAGGATGGTTCTTTGAGACCTTGTATTGATTACCGCCTTCTCAATAAGATCACAGTCAAATTTCAGTATCCTTTGCCGCTGCTGTCTGATTTATTTGCTCGGATTAAGGGGGCTAGTTGGTTCACCAAGATAGATCTTCGTGGTGCGTATAATCTTGTGCGAATTAAACAGGGTGATGAATGGAAGACGGCATTTAATACGCCCGAGGGCCATCTTGAGTACCTGGTTATGCCATTCGGGCTTTCTAATGCTCCATCTGTGTTTCAGTCCTTTATGCATGACATCTTCCGAGAGTACCTGGATAGATTCATGATTGTATATTTGGATGATATTTTGGTCTTTTCGGATGATTGGGAGTCTCATGTGAAGCAGGTCAGAATGGTGTTCCAGGTCCTTCGTGCGAATTCCTTGTTTGTGAAGGGGTCAAAGTGTCTCTTTGGAGTTCAGAAGGTTTCATTTTTGGGTTACATTTTTTCCCCTTCTACTATCGAGATGGACCCTGTTAAAGTTCAGGCCGTTTACGATTGGACTCAGCCGACATCTGTGAAGAGCTTGCAGAAGTTTCTGGGCTTTGCTAATTTTTATCGTCGCTTCATCGCTAACTTTTCCAGTGTTGCTAAGCCGTTGACTGATTTGACCAAGAAAGGTGCTGATGTGGTCAATTGGTCCTCTGCGGCTGTAGAGGCTTTTCAGGAGTTGAAGCGTCGTTTTGCTTCTGCCCCTGTGTTGTGCCAGCCAGATGTTTCGCTCCCTTTTCAGGTGGAGGTTGATGCTTCTGAAATTGGAGCTGGGGCTGTTTTGTCGCAAAGAAGTTCTGATGGCTCGGTGATGAAACCCTGTGCCTTCTTTTCTAGAAAATTCTCGCCTGCTGAGCGCAATTATGATGTGGGCAATGAAGTGGGCATTCGAGGAGTGGCGACATTGGCTTGAAGGAGCTAAACATCGCGTGGTGGTCTTGACGGATCACAAGAATTTGACTTATCTCGAGTCTGCCAAACGGTTGAATCCTAGACAGGCACGATGGTCGCTCTTTTTCTCCCGTTTTGATTTTGTGGTTTCATACCTTCCGGGATCTAAGAATGTGAAGGCTGACACCCTGTCAAGGAGTTTTGTGCCTGACTCTCCGGGTGTTCCGGAGCCGGCGGGTATTCTTAAAGAAGGGGTAATTTTGTCTGCCATTTCCCCTGATTTGCGGCGTGTGCTGCAAAAATTTCAGGCTGATAGACCTGACCGTTGTCCTACGGAGAAACTGTTTGTCCCTGATAGATGGACTAGTAGAGTTATCTCGGAGATTCATTGTTCAGTATTGGCTGGTCATCCTGGAACCTTTGGTACCAGAGATTTAGTGGCTAGATCCTTTTGGTGGCCTTCTTTGTCACGGGATGTGCGTTCTTTTGTGCAGTCCTGTGGGATTTGTGCTCGGGCTAAGCCCTGCTGTTCTCGTGCCAGTGGGTTGCTTTTGCCCTTGCCGATCCCGAAGAGGCCCTGGACGCATATTTCCATGGATTTTATTTCTGATCTCCCTGTTTCTCAAAAGATGTCGGTCATTTGGGTGGTTTGTGATCGCTTCTCTAAGATGGTCCATTTGGTGCCCTTGTCTAAACTGCCTTCCTCCTCTGATTTGGTGCCATTGTTTTTCCAGCATGTGGTTCGTTTGCATGGCATTCCAGAGAACATCGTCTCGGGCAGAGGTTCCCAGTTTGTTTCGAGGTTTTGGCGGTCCTTTTGCGCTAAGATGGGCATTGATTTGTCTTTTTCTTCGGCTTTCCATCCTCAGACTAATGGCCAAACCGAACGAACTAATCAGACGTTGGAGACTTATCTGAGATGCTTTGTTTCTGCTGATCAGGATGATTGGGTGTCTTTCTTGCCTTTGGCTGAGTTCGCCCTTAATAATCGGGCCAGCTCGGCTACTTTAGTTTCTCCTTTTTTCTGTAATTCTGGTTTCCATCCTCGCTTCTCTTCAGGGCAGGTTGAGCCTTCGGACTGTCCTGGTGTGGATGCGGTGGTGGACAGGTTGCAGCAGATTTGGACTCATGTGGTGGACAATTTGACATTGTCCCAGGAGAAGCCTCAACGTTTCGCTAACCGCCGGCGTTGTGTTGGTCCCCGACTTCGTGTTGGGGATTTGGTTTGGTTGTCATCTCGTCACGTTCCTATGAAGGTTTCCTCTCCTAAGTTTAAGCCTCGTTTCATTGGACCATATAAGATTTCTTAAGTTCTTAATCCTGTGTCATTTCGTTTGGATCTTCCAGCTTCTTTTGCCATCCATAATGTGTTCCATAGGTCGTTGTTGCGGAGATACGTGGCGCCTAAGGTTCCCTCCGTTGATCCTCCTGCCCCGGTGTTGGTCGAGGGGCAGTTGGAGTATGTGGTGGAGAAGATTTTGGATTCTCTTGTTTCGAGACGGAAACTCCAGTACCTGGTCAAGTGGAAGGGTTATGGTCAGGAAGATAATTCCTGGGTTTTTGCGTCTGATGTTCATGCTGCCGATCTTGTTCGTGCCTTTCATTTGGCTCATCCTGATCGGCCTGGGGGCTCTGGTGAGGGTTCGGTGACCCCTCCTCAAGGGGGGTACTGTTGTGAATTCTGTTGTCGAACTCCCTCCTGTGGTCGTGAATGGTACTTCGGCGAGTTCTGTCTATGGGCTCCCTCTGGTGGCTGTGAGTGAAGCTGCTGCTTCTGAGGTTCCTTACACAGGTGACGTGGTTTATCCTTTGGTTGACTGCTCTATTTAAATCCTCTCAGATCGTTACTCCATGCCAGCTGTCAATGTTTTAGCATTGGTTCAGTTCGCTCCTGGATCTCTCTGGTGACCTGCCTTCTCCTGCAGAAGCTAAGTTCCTGATAGTCATTATTTGTTCATTGTTTTCTTGTCCAGCTGGTTTTCATGATTTTGTCTTGCTAGCTGGAAGCTCTGGGATGCAGAGTGGCCCCTCCGCACCGTGAGTCGGTGCGGAGGTCTTTTTTGCACACTCTGCGTGGTCTTTTGTAGGTTTTTGTGCTGATCGCAAAGTTTCCTTTCCTATCCTCTGTCTATTTAGTAAGTCTGGCCTCCCTTTGCTGAAACCTGTTTCATTTCTGCGTTTGTGACTTTCATCTTTACTCACAGTCAATATATGTGGGGGGCTTCCTTTACCTTTGGGGAATTTCTCTGAGGCAAGGTAGGCTTTATTTTCTATCTCTAGGGCTAGATAGTTCTTAGGCTGTGACGAGGCGCCTAGGTCTGGACAGGAGCGCTCCACGGCTATTTTTAGTGTGTGTGATAGGATTAGGGCTTGCGGTCAGCAGAGCTCCCACATCCCAGAGCTCGTCCTGTATGAGGTTTAACTATCAGGTCATTCCGGGTGCTCCTAACCACCAGGTCATAACACAATCCCTATCTGATGTATTTAAAAACCTGATCATCTGTATATTATCTGTGTGAACAGGGTTCAGAGAGGAAAAGTCCATGTGGACATGCTGAGTGGAACATGTTCCTACAGACTTGTTCACTGTGCAAGTAGCTCATGTGTTCCTGTTTCCATAAGGCCGGCGTCACACTCAGCGTATAAAAATACGGTCCGTAATTTACGGCCGTAATACGCAGAAAAGTCCCCAAAATAGTGGTCCGTATCTCCTCCGTAGGCAGGGTGTGTCAGCGTATTTTGCGCATGGCATCCTCCGTATGTAATCCGTATGGCATCCGTACTGCGAGATTTTCTTGCAGGCTTGCAAAGCCGACATACGGACATACAATGGATTCATGTGCTCCCAAAAACATAAAAACATATGTACTGTGTATGTATGTATGTATGTATGTATATACAGTTAGGTCCATATATATTTGGACAGAGACAACATTTTTCTAATTTTGGTTATAGACATTACCACAATGAATTTTAAACAAAACAATTCAGATGCAGTTGAAGATCAGACTTTCAGTTTTCATTTGAGGGTATCCACATTAAAATTGGATGAAGGGTTTAGGAATTTCAGCTCCTTAACATGTGCAACCCTGTTTTTAAAGAGACCAAAAGTAATTGGACAATTGACTCCAAGGCTATTTCATGGACAGGAGTGGGCAATCCCTTCGCTATGTCATTCTCAATTAAGCAGATAAAAGGCCTGGAGTTGATTTGAGGTGTGGTGCTTGCATTTGGAAGGTTTTGCTGTGAAGTAAACATGCGGTCAAAGGAGCTCTCCATGCAGGTGAAACAAGCCATCCTTAAGCTGCGAAAACAGAAAAAACCCTTCCGAGAAATTGCTACAATATTAGGAGTGGCAAAATCTACAGTTTGGTACATCCTGAGAAAGAAAGAAAGCACTGGTGAACTCATCAATGCAAAAAGCCCTGGGCGCCCACGGAAGACAACAGTGGTGGATGATTGCAGAATTATCTCCATGGTGAAGAGAAACCCCTTCACAACAGCCAACCAAGTGAACAACACTCTCCAGGAGGTAGGCGTATCAATATCCAAATCTACCATAAAGAGAAGACTGCATGAAAGTAAATACAGAGGGTTCACTGCACGGTGCAAGCCACTCATAAGCATCAAGAATAAAAAGGCTAGACTGGACTCTGCTAAAAAAAAATCTAAAAAAGCCAGCACAGTTCTGGAAGAACATTCTTTGGACAGATGAAACCAAGATCAACTTCTACCAGAATGATGGAAAGAGAAAAGTATGGCGAAGGCGTGGTACAGCTCATGATCCAAAGCATACCACATCATCTGTAAAACACAGCGGAGGCAGTGTGATGGCTTGAGCATGCATGGCTACTAGAGTTGAGCGACCTTGACCTTTTTAGAGTCGAGCCGGGTTTCGCGAAACCCGACTATCTCAAAAGTCGGGTCGAGTGAAATCGGCCGATTATGACGTAAAGTCGGGATCGACCGAAACACGAAACCCAATGCAAGTCAATGGGGCAGCATAGTCGGCAGTGAGTGGGGGCCAGGAAAACACCTAGAGTGCCCATTTTAATGTCAAAACCATCCATTCTTCTTAATGAAGCTTGTCAAGCGTAATTTACCTTATAATAATTGGAAGGCATTTGAAATTGGGGGTCATTTGGCTAAAGTTGTGGTGGGTAGGGCTGGTTCAAGTAATTAGTGGGCCCAGGAAATCTGGACCACGTCACGGCAGTGGAGCAGGGAGAGCTAAGTATTTCAACTTTGCAAGTGCTGTGAACCTGAGCAAGCAGGGGGGGCCCACTCGTTGGCATTGGCACTGGCACAGGGCCCCTCAAAGTACAGCGGTGTGTTTGCACGGCGGGGGCGCCTCCCACCGGCAGCAACACTTTTGCGTACTATGAGAGGCCCTGTGCCAGTGACGTCGCCAACTAGTATTCCTCCCCCCACCTGATGAAGGAACCTGCACTTTCATCTGCACCTTCCTCTTTGTCCCCGTGTAAGGTGGTATGGTATGCGGGAAGAGCAACCTGACTTTCAGCAGGGTCACAATGTTGTTGTGTAGCGTGCACGGGGAATGTTGCGTTATGGGTCAATGTACCAGCAGACTCGTCTATCACTGGCTGGGCAATGGGCAGGATGAGGAGGAAACACAGATATAGGCCCAAAGAAAAAAGTTGGCTAAATGCAGTTCAAAATTGGTAACACAGGAATAACCAGGGGGCATTGCAGTGGAGGACAACTGGAATGAGAGGCAGACACCGATAGTAGGCCCCAACCCAACTAGTAGGCCAAATGCAGTCTAACATTAACAACTACTTAACGAGCGCCTGAAAACGGAATTTCAGGACAGGAAACCAGGAGAACAGCAAGGAGCGGCAGACACTGTTAGTAGTCCCCAAACCAACTAGTACGCCAAATGCAGTTGTTCCATTTAACCACAATTTAACGAGAGCCTGAAGATAGAAGCTCAGGAAAGGCAACCTGGAGAACACCTTGGAGTGTAACACACCATCTCTCTCCACCCGATACCCAATTTGTAGGCCTAATGCAGTGTAGTTTTCTACAACTACTAAACGAGAGTCGGAAGACCGAAGCAATGGCAAGGAAACCTGGGGAACACCTTGGAGTGTAACACACCATGTCTCTCCACCCGATACCCAATTTGTAGGCCTAATGCAGTGTAGTTTTCTACAACTACTAAACGAGATTCGGAAGACCGAAGCAATGGCAAGGAAACCTGGGGAACACCTTGGAGTGTAACACACCATCTCTCTCCACCCGATACCCATTTTGTAGGCCTAATGCAGTGTAGTTTTCTACAACTACTAAACGAGAGTCGGAAGACCAAAGCAATGGCAAGGAAACCTGGGGAACACCTTGGAGTGTAACACACCATCTCTCTCCACCCGATACCCATTTTGTAGGCCTAATGCAGTGTAGTTTTCTACAACTACTAAACGAGAGTCGGAAGACCGAAGCAATGGCAAGGAAACCTGGGGAACACCTTGGAGTGTAACACACCATCTCTCTCCACCCCATACCCAATTTGTAGGCCTAATGCAGCCTACTTTCCGACAACTACTAAACGAGAGCATGAAGATCGAAGCTCAGGAAAGGCAACCTGGGGAACACCTTGGAGTGTAACACACCCTCTTTCTACACCACGGAAGGGCTGATTCTTAGGAAGGAAGGCTGTCGGAAAGAAGCAGGGCGCGTCCGAGGGTGATTATATTCTTATTAGGTATATACTCACCCTCGGACGCGCCCTGCTTCTTTATTTGTAATGAATGTTTATTTGCAATGTGGTTTTGACTTACTCTATTTTTTTGGTAAATAATGATTTTATTATTTTCATTGTTTTGCATCTTCTTGGCAATAATATAAAGAAGACGCGACAGGACAACACTCGGTGGATGCCATATCTGTGTTTTAAATTGAAAAAAACTTTCAGTTAACTACTTGCAGGAGAAAGTTATTGTAGCTGGTGGCCATTTTTAGTACTGTACCAGATTTTTGTTGTATGTGTTTGTTTTTAATGTTAAAATGTCTGCATTTGATATCTCTCCAGTATTTTCTTTTTTATAAGCAAAATACTTATTTTTATATTTTCTGATGTTGGTTCAAGGGGTACACGGGCAGCAGTAGACAGGTCAGTGGAGGCCTAGTGGAAGGAGGGACCGCAGACAGGCTTCGAAGCCCTAACATAATAAATTGGGCTGTCTGTAGGCAATTTAAAATTGGTTCCAGGGGAACCCGGGCAACAGTAGACAGGTCAGTGGAGGCCTAGTGGAAGGAGGGACCGCAGACAGGCTTCGAAGCCCTAACATAATAAATTGGGCTGGCTGTAGGCAATTTAAAATTGGTTCCAGGGGAACACGGGCGGCAGTAGACAGGTCAGTGGAGGCCTAGTGGAAGGAGGGACCGCAGACAGGCTTCGAAGCCCTAACATAATAAATTGGGCTGGCTGTAGGCAATTTAAAATTGGTTCCAGGGGAACACGGGCGGCAGTAGACAGGTCAGTGGAGGCCTAGTGGAAGGAGGGACCGCAGACAGGCTTCGAAGCCCTAACATAATAAATTGGGCTGGCTGTAGGCAATTTAAAATTGGTTCCAGGGGAACACGGGCGGCAGTAGACAGGTCAGTGGAGGCCTAGTGGAAGGAGGGACCGCAGACAGGCTTCGAAGCCTTAACATAATAAATTGGGCTGGCTGTAGGCAATTTAACCCCTTCATGACCCAGCCTATTTTGACCTTAAAGACCTTGCCGTTTTTTGCAATTCTGACCAGTGTCCCTTCATGAGGTAATAACTCAGGAACGCTTCAATGGATCCTAGCGGTTCTGAGATTGTTTTTTCGTGACATATTGGGCTTCATGTTAGTGGTAAATTTAGGTCAATAAATTCTGTGTTTATTTGTGATAAAAACGGAAATTTGGCGAAAATTTTGAAAATTTCGCAATTTTCACATTTTGAATTTTTATCCTGTTAAACCAGAGAGTTATGTGACACAAAATAGTTAATAAATAACATTTCCCACACGTCTACTTTACATCAGCACAATTTTGGAAACAAAATTTTTTTTTGCTAGGAAGTTATAAGGGTTAAAATTTGACCAGCGATTTCTCATTTTTACAACGAAATTTACAAAACCATTTTTTTTAGGGACCACCTCACATTTGAAGTCAGTTTGAGGGGTCTATATGGCTGAAAATACCCAAAAGTGACACCATTCTAAAAACTGCACCCCTCAAGGTGCACAAAACCACATTCAAGAAGTTTATTAACCCTTCAGGTGCTTCACAGCAGCAGAAGCAACATGGAAGGAAAAAATGAACATTTAACTTTTTAGTCACAAAAATGATTTTTCAGCAACAATTTTTTTATTTTCCCAATGGTAAAAGGAGAAACTGAACCACGTACGTTGTTGTCCAATTTGTCCTGAGTACGCTGATACCTCATATGTGGGGGTAAACCACTGTTTGGGCGCACGGCAGGGCTTGGAAGGGAAGGAGCGCCATTTGACTTTTTGAATGAAAAATTGGCTGCACTCTTTAGCGGACACCATGTATCATTTGGAGAGCCCCCGTGTGCCTAAAAATTGGAGCTCCCCCACAAGTGACCCCATTTTGGAAACTAGATGCCCCAAGGAACTTATCTAGATGCATAGTGAGCCCTTTAAACCCCCAGGTGCTTCACAAATTGATCCGTAAAAATGAAAAAGTACTTTTTTTTCACAAAAAAATTCTTTTAGCCTCAATTTTTTCATTTTCACATGGACAACAGGATAAAATGGATCCTAAAATTTGTTTGGCAATTTCTCCTGAGTACACCGATACTTCACATGTGGGGGTAAACCACTGTTTGGGCACATGGTAAGGCTCGGAAGGGAAGGAGCGCCATTTGACTTTTTGAATGAAAAATTATCTCCATCGTTAGCGGACACCATGTCGCGTTTGGAGAGACCCTGTGTGCTTAAACATTGGAGCTCCCCCACAAGTGACCCCATTTTGGAAACTGGACCCCCCAAGGAACTTATCTAGATGCCTAGTGAGCACTTTAAACCCTCAGGTGCTTCACAAATTGATCCGTAAAAATGAAAAAGTACTTTTTTTTCACAAAAAAGTTATTTTCGCCTCAATTTTTTCATTTTCACATGGGCAATAGGATAAAATGGATCCTAAAATTTGTTGAGCAATTTCTCCCGAGTACGCCGATACCTCATATGTGGGGGTAAACCACTGTTTGGGCACACGGCAGGGCTCGGAAGGGAAGGCGCGCCTTTTAACTTTTTGAATGGAAAATTAGCTCCAATTGTTAGCGGACACCATGTCGCATTTGGAGAGCCCCTGTGTGCCTATGCAATGGAGCTTCCCCACAAGTGACCCCATTTTGGAAACTAGACCCCCCAAGGAACTTATCTAGATGCATACTGAGCACTTTAAACCCCCAGGTGCTTCACAGAAGTTTATAATGCAGAGCCATGAAAATAAAAAATAATTTTTCTTTTCTCAAAAATGATTTTTTAGCCTGGAATTTCCTATTTTTCCAATGGTAATAGGAGAAATTGGACCACAAATGTTGTTGTCCAGTTTGTCCTGAGTATGCAGATACCCCATATGTGGGGGTAAACCACTGTTTGGGCGCACGGCAGGGCTCAGAAGGGAAGGCACGCCATTTGGCTTTTTAAATGGAAAATTATCTCCAATCATTAGCGGACACCATGTCGCGTTTGGAGAGCCCCTGTGTGCCTAAACATTGGAGATCCCCCACAAATTACCCCATTTTGGAAACTAGACCCCCAAAGGAACTAATCTAGATGTGTAGTGAGCACTTTGAACCCTCAAGTGCTTCACAGAAGTTTATAACGCAGAGCCATGAAAATAAAAAAAAAAAAATATTTTCTCAAAAATGAATTTTAGCCCGCAATTTTTTATTTTCCCAAGGGTAACAGGAGAAATTTGACCCCAAAAGTTGTTGTCCAGTTTCTCCTGAGTACGCTGATACCCCATATGTGGGGGTAAACCACTGTTTAGGCACATGCTGGGGCTCGGAAGTGAAGTAGTGACGTTTTGAAATGCAGACTTTGATGGAATGCTCTGTGGGCGTCACGTTGCGTTTGCAGAGCCCCTGATGTGGCAAAACAGTAGAAACCCCCACAAGTGACCCCATTTTGGAAACTAGACCCCGAAAGGAACTTATCTAGATGTGAGGTGAGCACTTTGAACCCCCAAGTGCTTCACAGAAGTTCATAACACAGAGCAGTGAAAATAATAAATACGTTTTCTTTCCTCAAAAATAATTTTTTAGCCCAGAATTTTTTATTTTCCCAAGGGTTACAGGAGAAATTGGACCACAAAAGTTGTTGTCCAGTTTCTCCTGAGTACGCTGATACCCCATGTGTGGGGGTAAACCACTGTTTGGGCACACGTGGGGGCTCAGAAGGGAAGTAGTGACTTTTGAAATGCAGACTTTGATGGAATGGTCTGCGGGCGTCACATTGCGTTTGCAGAGCCCCTGGTGTGCCTAAACAGTAGAAACCCCCCACAAGTGACCCCATTTTGGAAACTAGACCCCCAAAGGAACTTATCTAGATGTGTGGTGAGCACTTTCAACCCCCAAGTGCTTTACAGAAGTTTATAACGCAGAGCCGTGAAAATAATAAATACGTTTTCTTTCCTCAAAAATAATTTTTTAGCCCAGAATTTTTTATTTTCCCAAGGGTTACAGGAGAAATTGGACCACAAAAGTTGTTGTCCAGTTTCTCCTGAGTACGCTGATGCCCCATGTGTGGGGGTAAACCACTGTTTGGGCACACGTGGGGGCTCAGAAGGGAAGTAGTGACTTTTGAAATGCAGACTTTGATGGAATGGTCTGCGGGCGTCACGTTGCGTTTGCAGAGCCCCTGGTGTGCCTAAACAGTAGAAACCCCCCACAAGTGACCCCATTTTGGAAACTAGACCCCCCAAGGAACTTATCTAGATATGTGGTGAGCACTTTGAACCCCCAAGTGCTTCACAGACGTTTACAACGCAGAGCCGTGAAAATAAAAAATCATTTTTCTTTCCTCAAAAATGATGTTTTAGCAAGCAATTTTTTATTTTCTCAAGGGTAACAGGAGAAATTGGACCCCAGTAATTGTTGCGCAGTTTGTCCTGAGTATGCTGGTACCCCATATGTGGGGGTAAACCACTGTTTGGGCACACGTCGGGGTTCGGAAGTGAGGGAGCACCATTTGAATTTTTGAATACAAGATTGGCTGGAATCAATGGTGGCGCCATGTTGCGTTTGGAGACCCCCTGAAGTGCCTAAACAGTGGAAACCCCTCAATTCTACCTCCAACACACCCCTAACCCTTATCCCAACTGTAGCCGTAACCCTAATCACAACCCTAACCCCAACACACCCCTAACCACAACCCTAACCCCAAAACACCCCTAACCCTAACCACAACCCTAATTCCAACCCAACTCTAAGGCTATGTGCCAACGTTGCGGATTCGTATGAGATTTTTCAGCATCATTTTTGAAAAATCCGCGGGTAAAAGGCACTGCGTTTTACCTGTGGATTTACCGTGGATTTCCAGTGTTTTTTGTGCGGATTTCACCTGTGGATTCCTATTGAGGAACAGGTGTAAAACGCTGCGGAATCCGCACAAAGAATTGGCATGCTGCGGAAAATACAACGCAGCGTTCCCGCGCGGTATTTTCTGCACCATGGGCACAGCGGATTTGGTTTTCCATATGTTTACATGGTACTGTAAACCTGATGGAACACTGCTGCGGATCCGCAGCGGCCAATCCGCACCGTGTGCACATAGCCTAATTCTAAAGGTATGTGCACATGCTGCGGAAAACGCGGATCCGCAGCAGTTTCCCATGAGTTTACAGTTCAATGTGAACCTATGGGAACCAAAAATCGCTGTACACATGCTGCGGAAAAACTGCACGGAAACGCAGCGGTTTACATTCCGCAGCATGTCACTTCTTTCTGCGGATTCCGCAGCGGTTTTACAACTGCTCCAATAGAAAATCGCAGTTGTAAAACCGCAGTGAAATGCGCAGAAAAACCGCGGTAAATCCACGATAAATCGGCAGCGGTTTAGCACTGTGGATTTTTCAAATCCGCTGCGGAAAAATCCGCATAGGACCAGAATACGTGTGCACATACCGAAACCCTACCCCTACCCCTAACCCTAACTCTAGCCCTACCCCTAACCCTACCCCTAACCCTACCCCTAACCCTAACCCTACCCCTAACCCTAACTCTACCCCTAACCCTAACCCTACCCCTAACCCTAACCCTACCCCTAACCCTAACCCTACCCCTAACCCTAACCCTAACCCTAGTTCTTACCCCAACCTTAGTGAAAAAAAAAAATTCTTTATTTTTTTTATTGTCCCTATCTATGGGGGTGACAAAGGGGGGGGTCATTTACTATTTTTTTTATTTTGATCACTGAGATAGGTTATATCTCAGTGATCAAAATTCACTCTGGAACGAATCTGCCGGCCGGCAGATTCGGCGGGCGCACTGCACATGCGCCCGCCATTTTGGAAGATGGCGGCGCCCAGGAAAGAAGACGGACGGACCTCGGGCGGCCAGGTAAGTATAAGGGGGGGAGATCAGGGCACGGGGGGGGCGTCGGAGCACGGGGGGGTGGATCGGATCATGGGGGGGGTGGATCGGAACACGGGAGGGAGGATTGGAGCACGGGGAAGGATTGGAGCACGGGGTGAGGGATCGCTGTGCGGGGGGGGGTGGATCGGAGCACGGGGGGGTCGCTGTGTGCGGGGGGGGGGGATCGGAGTGCGGGGGGGTTTGATTGGAGCGCGGGGGGTGTGATTGGTGCACGGGGAAGCGGACAGGAGGACGGGGGAGCGGAGCACAGGACGGAGGGGAGCGGACCACAGATCGGGGGGCTGGGGGGGCGATCGGAGGGGTGGGGTGGGTGCACATAAGTGTTTCCAGCCATGGCCGATGATATTGCAGCATCGGCCATGGCTGGATTGTAATATTTCACCAGTTTTTTAGGTGAAATATTACAAATCGCTCTGATTGGCAGTTTCACTTTCAACAGCCAATCAGAGCGATCGTAGCCACGAGGGGGTGAAGCCACCCCCCCTGGGCTAAACTACCACTCCCCCTGTCCCTGCAGATCGGGTGAAATGGGAGTTAACCCTTTCACCCGGCCTGCAGGGACGCGATCTTTCCATGACGCATATGCTGCGTCATGGGTCGGAATGGCACCGACTTTCATGACGCAGCGTATGCGTCAAAGGTCGGGAAGGGGTTAAAATTGGTTCCAGGGGAACACGGACAGCAGTAGACAGGTCAGTGGAGGCCTAGTGGAAGGAGGGACCGCAGACAGGCTTCGAAGCCCTAACATAATAAATTGGGCTGGCTGTAGGCAATTTAAAATTGGTTCCAGGGGAACCCGGGCAGCAGTAGACAGGTCAGTGGAGGCCTAGTGGAAGGAGGGACCGCAGACAGGCTTCGAAGCCCTAACATAATAAATTGGGCTGGCTGTAGGCAATTTAAAATTGGTTCCAGGGGAACACGGGCAGCAGTAGACAGGTCAGTGTAGTAGTAGTGGAAGGAGTGACCGCAGACAGGCTTCGAAGGCCTAACATAAGAAAAATGTCAATACAATGGTATTGACAGTGCCAGGCATTGAAGGATGTCAGCGCATAGACTAAACATTGGTGGAGCTGTGAGAGAAAATTTTGCAAGTGGTAGAGCACTGTTTGACCTGGGGGGGGGGGGACTGTCTTGTGGCCGGCGGTACAGGCCCAGGGCCCCTCATATTACAACGGTGTGTCTGACGTTGGGTGCGCACCACCACCGCCAGACACTTTATTGTACTATGAGGGACCTAGTGGCAGTGCCGTCGACCAAAAGCGGGCACACCCACCTCTTCAGACAAACAGTACTCTCACGGGTGCTGGCGCCAAGTGGCGATACCACGGCCCCGTGTGGGGACTTTGGCCATTTAGGGAGGTGTTAACATGTCGGATGCTGGACAATCAGGTGCTGCAAATTACGAGATTGGAAAAGTCGTTCAGAATAGTCCACAGGCAAGACCTTTACATAGGAAAGCTAGGTGTCAGCCGGGCAAGGTGGGGCAAAAGATTTCGAAATCCAGTTGTGGTTCATTTTAATGAAGGTTAGATCATCTACATTTTGGGTAGCCAGACGAGTCCTTTTTTCTGTTAGTATTGAACCTGCAGCACTGAATACTCTTTCTGATAGGACACTAGCTGCCGGGCAAGCAAGCTCCTGCAATGCATATTCTGCCAATTCTGGCCAGGTGTCTAATTTTGATGCCCAGTAATCAAATGGGAATGACGGTTGAGGGAGAACATCGATAAGGGATGAAAAATAGTTAGTAACCATACTGGACAAATGTTGTCTCCTGTCACTTTGAATTGATGCTGCAGTACCTGTCCTGTCTGCGGTCATAGCAAAATCACTCCACAACCTGGTCAGAAAACCCCTCTGGCCAACGCCACTTCTGATTTCTGCCCCTCTAACACCTCTGGTCTGCGGGCCCCTGCAGCTCGTGTTAGAACGATCACGGGCGCTGTGTGCAGGGAATGCCAGAAGCAAACGGTCAATAAGAGTTGATTGTTTGGTTGCTAATATTAGTTCCAAGTTCTCATGTGGCATTATATTTTGCAATTTGCCTTTATAGCGAGGATCAAGGAGGCAGGCCAACCAGTAATCGTCATCGTTCATCATTTTTGTTATGCGTGTGTCCCTTTTGAGGATACGTAAGGCATAATCCGCCATGTGGCCCAAAGTTCCAGTTCTCAAATCTGTGGTTGTGCTTGGTTGAGGGGCAGTTTCAGGCAAATCCACGTCACTTGTGTCCCTCCAAAAACCAGAACCCGGCCTTGCCGCGCCAACAATTTCCACTGGCCCCGGAAAAGCTTCCTCATTAAAAATATAATCATCCCCATCATCCTCCTCGTCCTCCTCCTCCTGTTCGCCTGCTACCTCGTCCTGTACACTGCCCTGGCCAGACAATGGCTGACTGTCATCAAGGCTTTCCTCTTCCTCAGCTGCAGACGCCTGATCCTTTATGTGCGTCAAACTTTGCATCAGCAGACGCATTAGGGGGATGCTCATGCTTATTATGGCGTTGTCTGCACTAACCAGCCGTGTGCATTCCTCAAAACACTGAAGGACTTGACACATGTCTTGAATCTTCGACCACTGCACACCTGACAACTCCATGTCTGCCATCCTACTGCCTGCCCGTGTATGTGTATCCTCCCACAAAAACATAACAGCCCGCCTCTGTTCACACAGTCTCTGAAGCATGTGCAGTGTTGAGTTCCACCTTGTTGCAACGTCTATGATTAGGCGATGCTGGGGAAGGTTCAAAGAACGCTGATAGGTCTGCATACGGCTGGAGTGTACGGGCGAACGGCGGATATGTGAGCAAAGTCCACGCACTTTGAGGAGCAGGTCGGATAACCCCGGATAACTTTTCAGGAAGCACTGCACCACCAGGTTTAAGGTGTGAGCCAGGCAAGGAATGTGTTTCAGTTGGGAAAGGGAGATGGCAGCCATGAAATTCCTTCCGTTATCACTCACTACCTTGCCTGCCTCAAGATCTACAGTGCCCAGCCACGACTGCGTTTCTTTCTGCAAGAACTCGAACAGAACTTCAGCGGTGTGTCTGTTGTCGCCCAAACACTTCATAGCCAATACAGCCTGCTGACGTTTGCCAGTAGCTGCCCCATAATGGGAGACCTGGTGTGCAACAGTGGCAGCTGCGGATGGAGTGGTTGTGCGACTGCGGTCTGTGGACGAGGTCTCGCTTCTGCAGGAGGACGAGGAGGAGGGGGTGCGAACGGCTACAGCCAACTGTTTCCTAGACCGTGGGCTAGGCAGAACTGTCCCAAACTTGCTGTCCCCTGTGGACCCTGCATCCACCACATTTACCCAGTGTGCCGTGATGGACACGTAACGTCCCTGGCCATGCCTACTGGTCCATGCATCTGTTGTCAGGTGCACCTTTGTGCTCACACATTGCCTGAGTGCATGGACGATGCGCTCTTTAACATGCTGGTGGAGGGCTGGGATGGCTTTTCTGGAAAAAAAGTGTCGACTGGGTAGCTCGTAGCGTGGTACAGCGTAGTCCATCAGGGCTTTGAAAGCTTCGCTTTCAACTAACCGGTAGGGCATCATCTCTAACGAGATTAGTCTAGCTATGTGGGCGTTCAAACCCTGTGTACGCGGATGCGAGGCTAAGTACTTCCTTTTTCTAACCATAGTCTCATGTAGGGTGAGCTGGACTGGAGAGCTGGAGATCGTGGAATTAGCGGGGGTGCCGGTGGACATGGCAGACTGAGAGACGGTGGGAGATGGTATTGTTGCCGCCGGTGCCCTAGATGCAGTGTTTCCTACTACGAAACTGGTGATTCCCTGACCCTGACTGCTTTGGCCTGGCAAAGAAACCTGCACAGATACTGCAGGTGGTGCAGAAAATGGTGGCCCTACACTGCCGGAAGGGATGTTGCGTTGATGACTAGCTTCATTGGCCGAGGGTGCTACAACCTTAAGGGACGTTTGGTAGTTAGTCCAAGCTTGCAAATGCATGGTGGTTAAATGTCTATGCATGCAAATATTGAGACTTTTCAGATTCTGCCCTCTGCTTAAGGTAGTTGAACATTTTTGACAGATGACTTTGCGCTGATCAATTGGATGTTGTTTAAAAAAAGGCCAGACTGCACTCTTTCTAGCATCGGATACCTTTTCAGGCATTGCAGACTGAGCTTTAACCGGATGGCCACGCTGTCCTCCAACAGGTTTTGACTTTGCCACGCGTTTTGGGCAAGATACGGGCCCGGCAGATGGAACCTGTTGCGATGTTGATGCCTGCTGCGGCCCCTCCTCCTCCACTTCAGAACTGCTGCCGCCTGCACCCTGTTCCCCCAATGGCTGCCAATCGGGGTCAAGAACTGGGTCATCTATTACCTCTTCTTGTAGCTCGTGTGCAACTTCGTCTGTGTCACCGTGTCGGTCGGTGGTATAGCGTTCGTGATGGGGCAACATAGTCTCATCAGGGTCTGATTCTTGATCAGCACCCTGCGAGGGCAATGTTGTGGTCTGAGTCAAAGGACCAGCATAGTAGTCTGGCTGTGGCTGTGCATCAGTGCACTCCATGTCAGATTCAACTTGTAATGGGCATGGACTGTTAACTGCTTCACTTTCTAAGCCAGGGACGGTATGTGTAAAGAGCTCCATGGAGTAACCCGTTGTGTCGCCTGCTGCATTCTTCTCTGTTGTTGTTTTTGCTGAAGAGGACAAGGAAGCGACTTGTCCCTGACCGTGAACATCCACTAACGACGCGCTGCTTTTACTTTTACCAGTTTCACGAGAGGAGGCAAAAGAGCTAGAGGCTGAGTCAGCAAGATAAGCCAAAACTTGCTCTTGCTGCTCCAGCTTTAAAAGCGGTTTTTCTACTCCCAGAAAAGGGAGCGTTCGAGGCCTTGTGTAGCCAGACGACGAACCTGGCTCCACAGCTCCAGACTTAGGTGCAATATTTTTTTTCCCACGACCACCTGATGCTCCACCACTACCACTACCATCATTACCAGCTGACAATGAACGCCCCCGGCCACGACCTCTTCCACCAGACTTCCTCATTTTTTTAAAAACGTTACCAAACTAACGGTATTTGTTGCTGTCACACAACTTACACGGTGAGCTATAACTTCAGTATGATTTAGCTACCCCTTTACAGGTGGGTGAGACCACAACGAAAATCAGGCACAATGTTACACACCCTGTTGTTGGTGGCAACAAATGAGAGAGATGCCACACACGCAGGACTGTCACTGAAGCGCAAATGTAAATATTAATCTCCCACTGATTTTTTTTTTTTTTTTTAACAGGGAGACTTTAGAAAAAAAAAATAATTAAAAAAAATGATTTTTTAAGGAAGAATTTATAAACCAAATAAAATGAAATGATTGTTTCAGGGAGAATTTAGAAAACAAATTAAAAAAAAATAGGCTTTCTATGGCTCACTGAGTGAGAGAGGACGCACACAGGAGTCAGGAGTGGCACACAAGCCCAGAGGCCAATATTTATCTCCCACTGATTGATTTAGTGATTTTTTTCAGGTAGATTTTGGAACCCAAATCAAGCAAAAAAATTAATAGGCTTTCTATGGCCCACAATTGGAGAGAGAGAGATGGCACACCCAGGAGTCAAGACTGGCACACAAGCAGAAAGGGCAATATTAATCTCCCACTGATTTGATTTTTTTTTTTTTTTTTTCAGGGAGACTTTAGAAAAAAAAATACAAAAAAAATGATTTTTTCAGGAATAATTTAGAAACCAAATAAAATAAAATGATTTTTTCAGGGAGAATTTAGAAAACAAATAAAACAAAAAATAGGCTTTCTAGGGCCCACTGAGTGAGAGATGATGCACACAGGAATCAGGAGTGGCACACAAGCCCAGAGGCCAATATTTATCTCCCACTGATTGATTTAGTGATTTTTTTCAGGTAGAATTTAGAACCCAAATCAACCCAAAAAATAAATAGGCTTTCTATGGCCCACTATTTGTGAGAGAGATGGCACGCTCAGGACTGGCACACAAGCCCAGAGGCCAATATTAATCTCCCACTTTTTTTTTTTTTTTCCAGGGAAAATTTATAAACCCAATAAAAAAATAATAAATAGGCTTTCTATGGCCCACTGATTGATTTATTGATTTTTTCAGGTAGAATTTAGAACCCAAATCAAGCAAAAAAATTAATAGGCTTTCTATGGCCCACTGAGTGAGAGATAGCACACACAGAAGTCAGGAGTGGCACACAAGCCCTGAGGCCAATATTTTTCTCCCACTGATTGATGTTGTGATTTTTTCAGGTAGATTTTGGAACCCAAATCAAGCAAAAAAATAAATAGGCTTTCTATGGCCCACTGAGTGAGAGATGGCACACACAGGAGTAAGGAGTGGCACACAAGCCCTGAGGCCAATATTTTTCTCCCACTGATTGATGTAGTGATTTTTTCAGGTAGATTTTAGAACCCAAATTAAGCAAAAAAATAAATAGGCTTTCTATGGCCCACTGAGTGAGAGATGACACAGACAGGGATGGCACTCTAGCAGAAATGCCAATCTTAATCTCCCACAAAAAAAAAAAAAAAAAAGGAACTGTCCTTCAATTACTATCTCCCTGCAGTAATCTCAGCCAGGTATGGCAGGCAGCAATAAGGAGTGGACTGATGCACAAATTAAATAAAAAGTGTGGACAAACAAACAAGATAGCTGTGCAGAAAGGAAGGAACAAGAGGATTTGTGCTTTGAAAAAAGCAGTTGGTTTGCACAGCGGCGTACACACAGCAATGCAGCTATCAGGGAGCCTTCTAGGGCAGCCCAATGAGCTACAGCGCTGAGGAAAAAAAAAAAATGTAGCTTCCACTATCCCTGCACACCGAAGGTGGTGTTGGGCAGTGGAAATCGCTACAGCACAAGCGGTTTGGTGGTTAATGGACCCTGCCTAACGCTATCCCTGCTTCTGACGAAGCGGCCGCAACCTCTCCCTAAGCTCAGATCAGCAGCAGTAACATGGCGGTCGGCGGGAACGCCCCTTTATAGCCCCTGTGACGCCGCGGACAGCAAGCCAATCACTGCAATGCCCTTCTCTAAGATGGTGGGGACCAGGACCTATGTCATCACGCTGCCCACACTCTGCGTTTACCTTCATTGGCTGAGAAATGGCGCTTTTCGCGTCATTGAAACGCGACTTTGGCGCGAAAGTCGCGTACCGCATGGCCGACCCCGCACAGGGGTCGGATCGGGTTTCATGAAACCCGACTTTGCCAAAAGTCGGCGACTTTTGAAAATGAACGACCCGTTTCGCTCAACCCTAATGGCTACCAGTGCCACTGGGTCACTAGTGTTTATTGATGATGTGACACAGGACACAAGCAGCCAAATGAATTCTGAGGTATTCAGAGACATACTGTGTGCTCAGATCCAGCCAAATGCAGCAAAACTGATTGGTCGTCGTTTCATACTACAGATGGACAATGACCCAAAACATAAAGCCAAAGCAACCCAGGAGTTTATCAAAGCAAAGAAGTGGAATATTTTTGAATGGCCAAGTCAGTCATCTGATCTCAACCCAATTGAGCATGCATTTCACTTGTTAAAGACTAAACTTCAGACAGGAAGGCCCACAAACAAACAGCAGCTGAAAACCACTGTAGTGTAGGCCTGGCAGAGCATCAAAAAGGAGGAAACACAGCATCTGGTGATGTCCATGAGTTCAAGATTTCAGGCAGTCATTGCCAACAAAGGGTTTTCAACCAAGTACTAAAAATGAACATTTTATTTAAAAATTATTGAATCTGTCCAATTACATTTGGTCCTTTTAAAAACAGGGTGGCACATGCTAAGGAGCTGAAACTCCTAAACCCTTCATCCAATTTTAATGTGGATACCCTCAAATAAAAGCTGAAAGTCTGAACTTCAACTGCATTGGAATTGTTTTGTTTAAAATTCATTGTGGTAATGTCTATAACCAAAATTAGAAAGATGTTGTCTCTGTCCAAATATATATGGACCTAACTGTATGTGTGTGTGTATATATATATATATATATATATATATATATATGTATGTCATTCCATATCCAGTGATCCAAATATGAATATTTTTTGTACCTTATGTCTTTAGATTTTTTTTATTTTTTGTTTTTATGAAGTACAACTTCAGTTAATTACAAATTAAAAGTTTAGAATTTTTTTCTTCATCGGTTAATTTTTTACAGATTTTTAAAGTTTTGAAAAAGCGCGGATTTTGGCCTGGTATGGCTTTACATTTTTTATCATATCTCGGGCTAGAATTAAGATATAGAGGTGGGAGAGGCATCATTTTTCTCAGAACGGTACCAGCTTTCATTTGATATGTCACAAGACTATGTTTCTTTATATTTTATTTTGGAGTAATCAAATTAAAAATTTTGATGCGCAATTCTGAAAAAAACGTATGTTTTAAAATTGTGAAAACATGCATGTGTGTTACTCGTGTCCTTGTTTATATTTGTACAGGGACTGAACTTGGGATCTATCAAATTTGTATTTTTTTTTAAGCTTTGAATCATCTGATTTTATGTTTGTGTGAGTTTCTTCCTTTTTTCTTTTCAAATTACAACTTATTGCATTCAACATTTATATGTAACAATAAAGAAACACAAAAAACAAATACCGAAGTGCCAGAATAAATACATCTTAATCATCATAACAACTTGCTCAGCATTTTCAACCTGAATTCTTTGAACAAGCCAAAAGATAAAAGGTGATCATATCCTCAAGTGTAATACAGTCTGATCCTAATTATATGTTAAAAACAAGATTAAAAGAACCAATATTTCTACCACCTATTTATACATGGAACAATTTTTTTCTACTATATCACTAAACATGTCATTTCTGAAGTGTTTAAGAAGAATATTACAGTAGTTAAATCCTCGTTGTATAAAATATGAACTAATCAAACAATTAATGGTAGGTTTTTACACTGGCCTGTTATCATCAATGTGTCCCTTCTAGTGGGTGAAATGTCATCTTGTCCATAAGGGCTCACTAGCAATGGCCGTTCCCTTCTGTGTCAGAGTATGTGCGGCCGGTCATGGTGCTCAGCTCCACCTGAGTTATATCTGATTTTTGTTCACTTTTACAATGTCTGATTTTCTTGGATACACAAAGGACGGCGCTGGACCAGAAAGTGCAGAAAAGTCACTTCTACTTATTCATTTTCACAATCTTTGGAGAGTCCAGTAGCCGCCAGCGCCGATCATATTCACAGGTCACATCACCAGTTCTGCCATCCATTGCCGATCTTGTGCCGCCTTCTACCACTTCATGGTCGTCACTGTCTTTATTTCTACTACATGGGATGACAGTCCGGTATTGCGGAGTCCCTGTGATTGGTTCTGCTTCCTGTAAGTGATGTTATAACAAACACTCCTCCTCTTCGTAGTCCTGGTTTGTACAATACATGAACTGGATGATAAGAATATTTTTCTCCCTCCATTTGAGGAGTTGACTGGGTGATAAGATTTGGTGTGAATACGGTCTGTGGAGGCTGGAGCTGCCGGCCGGTCATCTGCTCTGCAGTCACCGTCTACCCCTGGTCATTCTCAGCCCTAACAAAGCTTCTCCTCTGTCCTCTCCTGCTTCTAAGTGGTAACATAATAAAATAATACAGTAATATCTAGCAATCATGGATTATTTGGTAAATCTAGACCCCACACTGTAAGACCACAGGCTGAAGAGATCTGAAATCAAGATTTTTGAACTGACCCTGTAATAGTTTTATTTTTTAAAATATGATCCCATCACGATCCCATCTTGTATTTTGGTACAGATGTGGATAGGAGCATAGCAGGCACATGAGCTGTTTTTGAAATTTTTAAATTAAACGTTTTTTTTCGGAAATGCGTTTTAAAGTTTTGCGCTTGCGTTTGCATAGGTAAAATATTATCAAAGATACTCTTGTGACATATCTGGTGAAAGCCTGTACAGTTCTGAGTAGAATGGTGTTTATTTTGTTTCTCTATCTCTTTTCTAGCCTGAGTTATGGGGAGAAATGTAAAGGCAGGCAACACCGAAATTCGCACTTTTTCCGAACTTTGAAAATCAATAAAAAAAATTTAAAAAAAAATCTAGAATTTTTTCTTCTTCACATTTTGCATTCTCTGACACACTGTTACCAAATAACAAAATCTCAAAAGAATTAAAAATATAGTGGTAAAAATCATTGGTTCACTTGACATGGTATGACCCTAATATATATATATATATATATATATATATATATATATAGTGGGGCAAAAAAGTATTTAGTCAGTCAGCAATAGTGCAAGTTCCACCACTTAAAAAGATGAGAGGCGTCTGTAATTTACATCATAGGTAGACCTCAACTATGGGAGACAAACTGAGAAAAAAAAATCCAGAAAATCACATTGTCTGTATTTTTACCATTTTATTTGCATATTATGGTGGAAAATAAGTATTTGGTCAGAAACAAACAATCAAGATTTCTGGCTCTCACAGACCTGTAACTTCTTCTTTAAGAGTCTCCTCTTTCCTCCACTCATTACCTGTAGTAATGGCACCTGTTTAAACTTATCAGTATAAAAAGACACCTGTGCACACCCTCAAACAGTCTGACTCCAAACTTCACTATGGTGAAGACCAAAGAGCTGTCAAAGGACACCAGAAACAAAATTGTAGCCCTGCACCAGGCTGGGAAGATTGAATCTGCAATAGCCAACCAGCTTGGAGTGAAGAAATCAACAGTGGGAGCAATAATTAGAAAATGGAAGACATACAAGACCACTGATAGTCTCCCTTGATCTGGGGCTCCACGCAAAATCCCACCCCGTGGGGTCAGAATGATCACAAGAACGGTGAGCAAAAATCCCAGAACCACGCGGGGGGACCTAGTGAATGAACTGCAGAGAGCTCGGACCAATGTAACAAGGCCTACCTTAAGTAACACACTACGCCACCATGGACTCAGATCCTGCAGTGCCAGACGTGTCCCACTGCTTAAGCCAGTACATGTCCGGGCCCGTCTGAAGTTTACTAGAGAGCATTTGGATGATCCAGAGGAGTTTTGGGAGAATGTCCTATGGTCTGATGAAACCAAACTGGAACTGTTTGGTAGAAACACAACTTGTCGTGTTTGGAGGAAAAAGAATACTGAGTTGCATCCATCAAACACCATACCTACTGTAAAGCATGGTGGTGGAAACATCATGCTTTGGGGCTGTTTCTCTGCAAAGGGGCCAGGACGACTGATCCGGGTACATGAAAGAATGAATGGGGCCATGTATCGTGAGATTTTGAGTGCAAACCTCCTTCCATCAGCAAGGATATTGAAGATGAAACGTGGCTGGGTATTTCAACATGACAATGATCCAAAGCACACCGCCAGGGCAACGAAGGAGTGGCTTCGTAAGAAGCATTTCAAGGTCCTTGGAGTGGCCTAGCCAGTCTCCAGATCTCAACCCTATAGAAAACCTTTGGAGGGAGTTGAAAGTCCGTGTTGCCAAGCGAAAAGCCAAAAACATCACTGCTCTAGAGGAGATCTGCATGGAGGAATGGGCCAACATACCAACAACAGTGTGTGGCAACCTTGTGAAGACTTACAGAAAACGTTTGACCTCTGTCATTGCCAACAAAGGATATATTACAAAGTATTGAGATGAAATTTTGTTTCTGACCAAATACTTATTTTCCACCATAATATGCAAATAAATTGTTAAAAAAACAGACAATGTGATTTTCTGGATTTTTTTTTCTCAGTTTGTCTCCCATAGTTGAGGTCTACCTATGATGTAAATTACAGACGCCTCTCATCTTTTTAAGTGGTGGAACTTGCACTATTGCTGACTGACTAAATACTTTTTTGCCCCACTGTATAATAAGAAAAGCAGCACAAAAAATAAAAAAAAGGTGGACTTTATTGCCTGAACGGAGTGGCAACGTTTCAGATACAAAATCCTTTTTCAAGCCTTGAAAAAGGATTTTGTATCCGAAACGTTGCCACGCCGTTCAGGCAATAAAGTCCACCTTTTTTTTTATTTTTTTGTGCTGCTTTTCTTATTTTGTTCATATTGTTGGAAGTCATTGGACTACTGGCTGGGAAAGCTTTGCACTGTGCTAAGGTATTTTGTAGATGCTGTTCCAATTTTGTATATATATATGTTTATATATACCGTATATACTCGAGTATAAGCCGACCCGAGTATAAGCCGACCCCCCTAATTTTGCCACAAAAAACTGGGAAAACTTATTGACTCGAGTATAAGCCTAGAATGGAAAATGCAGCAGCTACTGGTTACTGTCAAAAATAAAAATAGATACCAATAAAAGTAAAATTAATTGAAACATCAGTAGGTTAAGTGTTTTTGAATATCCATATTGAATCAGGAGCCCCGTATAATGCTCCACAGAGTTCATGATGGGCCCATAAGATGCTCTATATAAAAATGTGCCACATATAATGCTCCATACAGTTCATTATTGCCCCATAGATGCTCCATATAAAGCTGTGCCCCATATACAATGCTCTGCACCGTTCATTATTGCCCCATAGTTGTGCCATATAGTGCTCTGCACCGTTCATTATTGCCCTATAGCTGTGCCATATAGTGCTATGCACCGTTCATTATTGCCCCATAGCTGTGCCATATAGTGCTCTGCACCGTTCATTATTGCCCCATAGCTGTGCCATATAGTGCTCTGCACCGTTCATTATTGCCCCATAGCTGTGCTATATAGTGCTCTGCACCGTTCATTTTTGCCCCATAGCTGTGCCATATAGTGCTGTGCACCGTTCATTATTGCCCCATAGCTGTGCCATATAGTGCTCTGCACCGTTCATTATTGCCCCATAGCTGTGCCATACAGTGCTCTGCACTGTTCATTTTTGTCCCATAGCTCTGCCATATAGTGCTCTGCACCGTTCATTATTGCCCCATAGCTGTGCCATATAGTGCTCTGCACCATTCATTATTGCCCCATAGCTGTGCCATATAGTGCTCTGCACCGTTCATTATTGCCCCATAGCTGTGCCATATAGTGCTCTGCACCTTTCATTTTTGTCCCATAGCTCTGCCATATAGTGCTCTGCACCGTTCATTTTTGCCCCATAGCTGTGCCATATAGTGCTCTGCACCGTTCATTTTTGTCCCATAGCTGTGCCATATAGTGCTCTACACCGTTCATTTTTGTCCCATAGCTGTGCCATATAGTGCTCTGCGCCGTTCATTATTGTCCCATAGCTGTGCCATATAGTGCTCTGCGCCGTTCATTATTGCCCCATAGCTGTGCCATATAGTGCTCTGCGCCGTTCATTATTGCCCCATAGCTGTGCCATATAGTGCTCTGCCCCGTTCATTATTGCCCCATAGCTGTGCCATATAGTGCTCTGCACCGTTCATTATTGCCCCATTGATGTACCATAGAAAGCTGTGCCATTGCTGTTGCTGCTGCTGCTGCAATAAAAAAAAAACACATACTCACCTCTCTTGCTTGCAGCTCGTGGCGTCCGGTCCCGGCGTCTCTCCGCACTGACTGATCAGGCAGAGGGCGCCGCGCACACTATATGCGTCATCGCGCCCTCTGACCTGAACAGTCAGCGCAGAGACGCCGGGAAGATGGAGCGACGCCCGGCGTGTGGAACGGGGATAGGTAAATATGACATATTTACCTGCTCCCGGCGTCCCTGGCTCCTTCTCCCGGACAGCTGGTCTTCGGTGCCGCAGCCTCTTCCTCTATCAGCGGTCACCGTTACCGCTGATTAGAGAAATGAATAAGCGGCTCCACCCTTATGGGAGTGGAGTCCATATTCATTTTTCTAATGAGCGGTCACACGTGACCGCTGAAGAGGGGAAGAGCTGCAGCACCCGAAGATCGTGGGACGGCAGGGGGAGCGCCGGGACTAGGTAAGTATGCCTCAGCGCCCTCTCCCCCTCACCCGCCAACCCCACCGCTACAGTGACTCGAGTATAAGCCGAGAGGGGCACTTTCAGCCCAAAAATTTGGGCTGAAAATCTCGGTTTATACTCGAGTATATACGGTATATATATTCAGAAAAGTTCCCAGGCTCGAGGTCATATGAGGACATCCAGCAGAGGGCGCATCACCGCGAATGAAGGTAAATACAGGTCACTGACCTACATTCCATTCATTCCACGGGGTTTTACAGTCACGAGCACAGCTGCATTATAGCAGAGCTCCTGCCTGTAAAATAATTTAACCCCTTCAGATGGATTTACATCGTGGGACATATCGACGGAAGGTATGAGATATTGTTGGTTTATTATTTTTAATTTGTTACAGGTCGAGGGTCTTCAGGTGGATTGAGAGTGGAATAAAATATTACAACAACCTGTGTGTTTATTTCATTAAAATACTTTGCAATATTGTGTGTGTGTTTTTTTTAACCATTTCATGCTATTGGATTAATAATGGATAGGTGTCATAATTGACGCCTCTCCATTATTAATCTGGCTTAATGTCACCTTACAATAGCAAGGTGACATTAACCCTTGATTACCCCATATCCCACCGCTACACGGGAATGGGAAGAGTGGCCAAGTGCCAGAATAGGCGCATCTTCCAGATGTGCCTTTCCTGGGGTGGCTGGGGGCAGATGTTTTTAGCCAGGGGGGCCAATAACCGTGGACCTTCTACAGGCTATTAATATCTGCCCTCAGTCACTGGCTTTACTACTCTGGTGGAGAGAATTGCGCGGGAGCCCACACCAATTTTTTCCGCCATTTAACCCTTTAATTTAATAGAGCGCCCAAATTTTGCACATACACACTACTAACATTAGTAGTGTGGAATATGCAAATGTATGTAAACCATGTCTCATATCATGTCGGGTTTAGGAAGGAGATAGCAAAGCTGGCAATTAAATTACTGGCTTTTAAGCTATCTCGCGCTGCATGAAATAATATATATATATATATGTGTCTCAATTATAAAAATGAAAAAGGCTCAGATGGAGCTGAAACGTCGCCCGGCAGTGTGGGTTGATGAAACCTTCCACATTTTTTCACTTTAACAATGGAGTGCTGTCTCTTTTTTGAATCTCTGTGAATCTGGTGCAATCGTTGGACTGGTTGCCTGAGGCCCTGCACCTGAACATAAGTACAAGCGTTGTGCTGTTCCTTTTCTCCTAATTATATATATATATGTATATATATATATATATGTACACATTTATTCTACCTATTCTATTGTAAGCTGTCAGTGTGATTTTACTGTACACCGCACTGAATTGCCGGCTTTTCTCTCTAACACCGCTGTGTATTTCTCGCAAGTCACACAGCTGGTCCGTGTATAATCCATATTTTTCTCGCCCCCATAGACTTTCATTGGCGTATTTTTTGCGCAATACGGTGACAAACGCAGCATGCTGCGATTTTCTACGGCCGTAGAAAACCGTATAATACGGATCAGTAAAATACGGCTGATAGGAGCTGGGGCATAGAGAAGCATTGTACCGTATGCAATCCGTATTTTCAGCACCTCTCTTACGTCCGTAAAACACGGTAGTGTGACGCCGGCCTAATTGTTCTCTTGTGTCTACAAGACTAGGGAGTTACCCACCACTCCTCTTGGGCTATCTGCACAAAAGCTGTTCCACTCAGCATGTCCACATGGACTTTTCCTCTCTGAACCCTGTAGGTACATCAGGGGTCTCCAAACGCAACATGGCGCCACCATTGATTCCAGTCAATCTTGCGTTCAAAAAGTCAAATGGTGCTCCCTCCCTTCCGAGCCCCGACGTGCGCCCAAACAGTGGTTTGCCCCCACATATGGGGTATCAGCGTACTCAGGACAAACTGGGCAACAACTTTTGGGTCCAATTTCTCCTGTTACCTTGTGAAAATAAAAATTTGCTTGTTAAAACATAATTTTTGAGAAAAGAAAAATTATTTTTTATTTTCACGGCTCTGCATTGTAAACTTCTGTGAAGCACTTGGGGGTTCAAAGTGCTCACCACACATCTAGATTAGTTCCATGGGAGGTCTAGTTTCAATAATGAGGTCACTTGTGGGGGAGCTCCAATGTTTAGGCACACAGGGGCTCGCCAAACGCGACATGGTGTCCGCTAACGATTGCAGCTAATTTTTCATTCAAAAAGTCAAATGCACTCCTTCCCTTCCGAGCCTTGCCGTGTGCCCAAACAGTGGTTTACCCCCACATGTGAGGTATCGGTGTACTCAGGAGAAATTGCCCAATAAATTTTAGGATCCATTTTATCCTGTTGCCCATGTGAAAATGAAAAAATTGAGGCTAAAAGAAATTTTTGTGAAAAAAATAGAATTATTCTTACCGTTAATTCGGTTTCTAGTAACCCACCACGACAGCACACCTGGAGGATGTTACCCCTTTCCTAATAGGGACAGGAAATGACAAGAGGTTAAATAACCCCTCCCTCATCCTCCCCTCAGTGTTATTATAAAGGACCACAGGAGAATGAATACTTCAAATTATATTTATTCTTTTCAGAACGTATAATAAGCAAAGGGAGGGATTACTCCTGCTGTCGTGGTGGGTTACTAGAAACCGAATTAACGGTAAGAATAATTCTATTTTCTCTAGTAACCCCCCACGACAGCACACCTGGAGCAGTACCCAAGAGTAATTTTTAGGGAGGGACTACAGCACTAAGGACTTTTTCTCCGAAGGCTAAGTCTTCTTTTGACATCAGGTCAAGCCTGTAATGTTTGGAGAACGTATGGACCGAGGACCACGTAGCCGCTCTGCATATTTGCTCGATGGAAGCACTGGCTTTCTCGGCCCAGGAGACAGCTGTTGCTCTAGTAGAATGGGCTGTAAGCTTTCCTGGTGGTGGAAGGCCTTGAATTTGATAAGCCTCCAGGATTGCTCTTTTGATCCAATTTGCAATTGTGGATCTGGAAGTCTTCTTCCCCTTATTCTGGCCGAGAAGATGAATAAACAGATTTTGATCTTTTCTAATCTTTTCTGATGCATGAAGATAATAGAGTACCATTCTTCGAACATCCAAAGTATGGAAATGTTCCTCTTCCTCATTCTTTGGTTCTTGATAGAATGATGGAAGAATTATCTCCTGCGATTTGTGGAAATCGGAGACGACCTTTGGGAGAAAGGATGGGTCTAATCGTAGGATAAGCCTGTCCTGAAGAATCTTCATGTAGGGCTCGTTGATTGACAGGGCTTGTAGTTCACCCACTCTTCTGGCTGTTGTTATAGCTACCAGGAAGGGGGTTTTCCAAGCGAGTTTATCCATGGTTATGGAAGATAGGGGTTCAAATGGTGGCAGTGTAAGTCCTTTCAGGACTATATTCAGGTCCCAGGATGGAACTATATTTATGGGTCTTGGAGATATGCGGGATGCCGCCGTCATGAATCTTCTTACCCATCTATGGTTGGCTAAAGACTGGTCAAAATAAGAGCTCAAGGCTGCCACTTGTACCTTGAGGGTGCTGGGTCTGAGACCCTTCTCCAGCCCATCTTGTAGAAAATCCAGGATCTTGGCTAGGTTTGGTTTATCTGGGTTAGGTTGCTCAGGAGCACACCACGTGATGAACGTCTTCCAGATCTTTTGGTAAATAGAATTAGTTACCGTTTTGCGACTTTTTTGTAATGTTTCAATTACCCTCTTTGATAGTCCTCTAGTTCTCAGAATTGAGAATTCAGAAGCCAGGCATTTAGGTGTAGCCTCTCGGGATCTGGATGCAGTATTGGCCCCTGGTAGAGAAGGTCTTTGACCGGTGGAAGTGCTATTGGCCCATCTATCTTTAGACTGATGAGGGCCCCAAACCAACCTCTTTTGGGCCAAAGTGGAGCCACTAGGATCACCTTGAGTTTTTCTGCCCTTATTTTCTGCAGGACTTTTGGTAGGATCGGCAATGGCGGGAACGCGTATGCTAGCGAGAATGTCCATGGCTGGACCAATGCGTCCACAGCTAACCCCGGATTCATCGGATCTAGCGAGAAGAACTGGTCTACCTTTGCGTTCTGACTGTTCGCGAACAAGTCCACTTCTGGCTGTCCCCATCTTTTGACTAGTATCTGAAAGACTTCTGGGTTTAGGCTCCATTCTCCTGGATGGACCTCTGTTCTGCTCAGGAAGTCGGCTTGTACGTTTATCTCCCCTTTTATGTGTAGGGCGGATATGGAGAGAACATGTTCTTCGGCCCACGAAAATATTCTTGCTGATATTCTTTTTAGATCTTCGTGTCTTGTACTTCCCTGGTGGCGAAGGTGGGCAACTGTTGTCATGTTGTCTGAGTATATTTTTAAGTGGGAATTTTGTACAAGAGTTACCGCCGCTTTGAGAACTTCTTCTACTGCTTTTAGTTCTTTGAAATTCGAGGATTGTTGTGCTATTTGGGCTGACCAGAATCCCTGGAATATGTGCTGGTCTACCGTAGCTCCCCAACCTTTTCCACTGGCATCTACTGTTATGGTCACTGCTGGGACCTGCAACCAGGGAACTCCTCTCATTAAGTTCTCTTTTTGTAGCCACCATGTTAATGAGGACTTTATATGCGGTGGTATCCGGATCTTTTTGTCTAGAGAACCTGGGGATCCGTCCCAGCTTGACAGAATATGAGTCTGAAGTATCCTGGTGTGGGCTTGAGCCCATGCCACCATCTGGATGCAAGATGTCATGGTACCTAGAACCGACATGGCCCATCTTAGAGATACTCTCTTCTTGTCCCGCAATGTTCTTATCCTTGATGTAAGCAGGGACCGTTTTTGTTCGGGCAAGAAAGATGTTTGTCTGTGGGAGTCTAATAAGACCCCTAAAAAGATCTTCGTTGTGGACGGAACCATATCCGATTTTTTGGGGTTTATCACCCAACCCAGGGATGACAGGATCTGGACTGTTGTTTGAAGATGTTCCTGTAGAATTGGAACCGTGGGAGCCACTACCAAGAGGTCGTCGAGGTATGGGATTATGCATATCCGTCGACTTCTGATGTACGCCATCACCTCGGACATGACCTTTGTAAAGATCCTTGGAGCTGATGATAGTCCGAATGGGAGGACATTGAACTGGAAGTGGTCTATAACTTCTCCTCTGGTGACTGCAAACCTTAGAAATTTCCGATAGGTTGGATGGACTGGGACGTGATAATATGCGTCCTGTAAGTCGATGGTTGCCATGACGAAGTCTTGCCCTATTAAGGGTACTGTCGATCTGACGGACTCCATTCTGAATCTTCTGTAGGTTACATATTGATTCAGCGGTTTCAGATTGATTATCATCCGATGGGTTCCGTTTGGTTTCCTTATCAGAAATAGGCTGGAATAATGGCCCTTGTTTCTTTCGTCTTTTGGGACTGTGGAGATCACATTGTTGATTAAGAGATCTTCTATCCCAGTTATCAGGGTGGACTGTAGCTTCGGTGTTGATAACGTTGTTGTTTTCATTCTTTTTTGGGGATATGATGTAAACTCTATTTTCATCCCCTCTTTGACCAATCTTAAGGTCCACTGATCCACACCGATCTCTTGCCAGACTGGGAGGAAGTTCGAAATCCGACCCCCCACTATGACGGCGTCATTGCTTTCTCTGGTTTTGGGGTTGTGAAAGAAAAAGATTCCTGTCTTTCCCTCCTTTCGGATAGCTCCAGCGACCTGTTTTACCCTTTCCTCTGTATTGAGGAGTATGCTCCTGCTGAGCGCGGAAGGGTCTTTTCCTAGGGTTTCTAGGTTCTGGTAAGGTCTTTTTCTTGTCTGAAGCCTTCTCCAAAAGGTCATCCAAGGCTGGTCCAAACATATACTTTCCTTTAAAAGGAATAGAACACAGCCTCATCTTGGAAGTCATATCCCCAGACCAGGATCTTAGCCAGAGTGCACGCCTTACCGAGTTTGACAGTGCGGATGATCTCGCCGTCACTCTCACGGATTCTGCAGAAGCATCTGCTAAAAAGCCTGTTGCTTTCTGGAAGATAGGCAAGGAGGCCAGAATATCTTCTCTCGGAGTACCTGAGGACAAGTGCTCCTCTAGCTGCCCCAGCCAGCGATGCATCGATCTAGCCACGCAAGTGGATACTGAATTGATGTTCAGTAAAGATGCTGACGTTTCCCACGACTTCCTTAGTAGTCCGTCCATCTTACGTTCCAGAGGGTCTCTCAGTTGGGAGGCATCCTCGAATGGTAGCGTGGTCTTTTTGGCTACTCTGGCAATCTGGACGTCCACTTTTGGGACTTCTGACCAGCATGACGCTGTCTCGGCATCCACAGGAAATCTGTCTTTAATTTCCGCTGGAGTAGTCAGCTTCTTTTCTGGGGATTCCCACTCGTCCAGAACTAAATCTCGGATGTTTTGGTGAATAGGAAACACCTGACGCTTCCTAGAACGAAGTCCTCCAAACATCTCTTCTTGCTGGACAGTTTCAGAGTCCAGGGATAATTCACCCTCCTCTGGGGGTTCGTCCGACGTCTCTCCCTGAGAGTCCTCCTGCTCTTCCTCCTGTGGATTAAGTTTCCTTTTCTTAGCCTCAGGAGGGGCACTAGGAGATGGTGTAGGCTGGGAAAGAGTGGCCAGAGATGTTTTAATCTCCTGCTGGATTAAGGTTTTAATCTTCTCTATCAGGGATGGCCGTTCCTCGCTGATAATTTTGTCTGTGCATTCTTTGCACAATGATTTCTTGTATGAAGAGGACAGCTTCTTCATACAAACTGCGCATTTGCGGGTAGTTTTTGTTTTGCTTCCTGATGTGGGTTCCTTGTCCCCCTAAAAGAAAGGGGAGAAGGAATCATAAGACTACAACCCACATCAGGGAATGGACACCCGGGGCCAGACTACTCACTGGGGCCGGGATGGTGCTGTGTTCTGCAGGTGCAGAGCGCGAGGAAGCAGACATCTCCATAGTCTTCACCACACAGTGGTCCTACCTGCGATGTCTTCCTGTCCAGGGCCTGAATATATAGGCAACCGGACGCAGCACCTGTCCTCCTGGATGAGGACCTCCTCCTCCGGTGTCCGGAAGTACGTGGGGAGAGAACGCCGACGTCTTCCATGCTATCTCCTAGCATTCCTGGCTGGAACGCACGAGGAACTTCCTGATTCATAGAAGCCGGCCGGCGTCTGACGTCATATCCGGCCGCCGGCTTCAGACCGGAAGTACCCACACACGCGCGCGCGGTGCGGAGGAGGAGAAGGGCTGGAGAGCTCCGAGAGGCCTCCAGCCGAAGAACGCCCCAGACCTTACCCGCAGGCGCGGAATGGCGGCGGTGAAGAGTCCCGAGTCGGAGGAGACGGGAGCAGCGACAGGGAATGGACGTAAGTCTGATCCCAGCTGCCCGGCCAGATTATCTGTATTCCCCCCGGTGACCGCTGCCGGCACAGTGCACCTGGGATGACCTCTTCATCCCTAGTAGGGACAGGAAAGAACACTGAGGGGAGGATGAGGGAGGGGTTATTTAACCTCTTGTCATTTCCTGTCCCTATTAGGAAAGGGGTAACATCCTCCAGGTGTGCTGTCGTGGGGGGTTACTAGAGAAAATTTACTTTTTCATTTTTACGGATCAATTTGTGAAGCACCAGGGGGTTCAAAGTGCTCACTATGCATCTAGATAAGCTCCTTGGGAGGTCTAGTTTCCAAAATGGGGTCACTTGTGCGGGAGCTCCAATGTTTAGGCACACAGGGGATCCGCAGATGCGACATGGTGTCCGCTAAAGATTGGAGCCAATTTTTCATTCAAATAGTCAAATGGCGCTCCTTCCCTTCCAATGGTACCCCCCCCCCTCCCCACCCCACATATGGGGTATCGGCGTATTCAGGACAAATTATACAATAACTTTTGGTGTCCAGTTTCTCCTTTTACCCTTGGGAAAATAAATAAATTGTTGCTAAAAGATCATTTTTGTGACTAAAAAGTTTAATGTTCATTTTTTCGTTCCATGTTGCTTCTGCTGCTGTGAAGCACCTGAAGGGTTAATAAACTTCTTGAATGTGGTTTTGAGCACCTTGAGGGGTGCAGTTTTTAGAATGGTGTCACTTTGGGGTATTTTCAGCCATATAGACCCCTCAAAATGACTTCAAATGTGAGGTGGTCCCTAAAAAAAATGGTTTTGTAAAATTCGTTGTAAAAATGAGAAAATCGCTGGTCAAATTTTAACCCTTATAACTTCCTAGCAAAAAAAAAAATTTGTTTCCAAAATTGTGCTGATGTAAAGTAGACGTGGGTAATGTTATTTATTAACTATTTTGTGTCACATAACTCTCTAGTTTAACAGAATAAAAATTTGAAAATTGTGAAATCTTCAAAATTTTCGTCAAATTTCCATTTTTTCCCACAAATAAACGCAAAAATTATCGACCTAAATTTACCACTAACATGAAGCCCAATATGTCACAAGAAAATAGTCTCAGAACCGCTAGGATCCGTTGAAGCGTTCCTGAGTTTTTACCTCATAAAGGGACACTGGTCAGAATTGCAAAAAAACGGCCAGGTCATTAAGGTCAAAATAGGCTGGGTCATCAAGGGGATAACAACCCATCAAAGTCTTTGTTGGGGATGACAGTTTCAAGACTCCTCTATGGAGAAACTAGTCACATGCATTGCTCATGTGTGATTTTTGCCCATTCTGCCACACAAAAAAATCTTCAAATCCCGAAGGTTCCTTGTGTTCCTTCTATAAACTTAGTTTTAGTTCCTTCCATAAAGTTTCTATTGGATTCAGATCAGGTGATTGGCTGGGTCATTCTATCAGCTTTATTTCCTTGCTCTAAAACCAATTGCTGAAATGTTCACTCTCGTTTCATCTTCACCATCCTGGTAGATGGTTGCAGATTTTTATCAAAAATGTCTTCACATTTGTCTATCTGTCCTTCTATGAAATTTGCTAGTGTCGTATGCTGAAAAACTGCCCCATGCCATGATGTTTCCACCCCCAAACTTCACTGTTGGTATGGTGTTTTTGGGGTGATATGCAGTACCTTTTGGCCACCAAACATATTGTATATTATGGCATTGACAGAGTTCAGTTTTGTTTTCATCTGACCAGACTATATTCTCCCAGTGTTGTTGTGCAAACGTTAAATGCGCTTAAAAATGCTTTTTGGTCAGCAATTGAGTCTTGTGTGGGCAGTGTGCATACAGTCCATGGAGGTTGAGTGCGTAACATAGTTTCCTTTGAAACAATTGTACCCGCTGATTCCAGGTCTTTCTGTAGCGCTCCATAGGTGGTACGTTGGCTCTTGGACAACTCTTTTGATAATTCTATTCACTCTTGTGTCTGAGATCTTGCAGGTAGCACTTGGTCATGGCTGGTTTATGGTCAAATGATGTTCTTTCCATTTCCAGATTATGACCCCAACAATGCTCACTGGAAGATTCAGTAGTTTAGAAATTCTACTTTAACCAATGTCCTCACTATGTTTTACAGCAATAAGGTTGTGATGGTCTAGAGCCAGCTCATTGGTTTTATACATCATGAGATGTTTCTTCTGTGACACCTTGGTAATGAGACACCTTTTTATAGGCTATCAATTGAAATACCTGATATTATTATTTTTCCGTAAGTGGCAGGATTACTTTTTAATTACTGATAGATTTTTAGCTGGTGTTATGAGCAACTTTACACTTTTTGCACCTCTCTTTCTTCATGTGTTCAATACCTTTTCCCTGTGCCATTTCTCGTTAGTACACATAACTTAATTTACAGAGATCCATGGTTTGATTTCTTTGCTTGTGTAGATTGGATGGGTTGCTACCAGTAGCTTAGCTACCAGGGAGCGGGTGCGGTCGCACTGGACCTATCTATGTAATGATGGGCCCAACAGGAGCTACTCTACTTTTAACGTTGAACTCTGTGGCAGAGCAGGGAGATAGTCTCCGTGCACTGGCAGCAGGCCAGACATCCGCTATGGTCCCAGTGAGCTGGTGGGTCCTGGATGCCAATACAGTTGAAAGCAACAACGCTCCCTTCTCCATCATTTTTCCTTTGCATCAAATGTATCCACACAGCAGGTGCAAAGACATCACTACATGGTGCCCACTGCACTGAGATGTAACGGCAATTCAGAAAGCTTGCTGCTGAGACCAGAGCAGCGGGGAAAGGAAGGGAGCTTCATTTTTTTTTTTTATCAGTGAGAACATTGTGGTGGCCAGAATACTGTATGGAGGACTATGGTGAGTGCAGTATACTGTATGGAGGACTACGGGGATTGCATAACACTGTGGAGGACAATGGGGAGTGCAGTATATTGTGACTACAGGGAGTGCATGATACCATACGGAGGACTATGGGGAGTGCATTATACCTTATGGACAACAATGGGGAATGCATTATTCCATATGGAGGCCTAGGGGGAGTGCATTATACTATATGGAGGACTATGGGTGCATTATACTATATGGAGGACTATATGGAAAACGAGACTATACCGTATAGAGGACTATGGGGAGTGCAGTATACCATATAGGGTGCTATGGGGAGTGTAGTATACCATATAGAGGGCTATGGGGAGTGGAGTATACCATATAGAGGGCTATGGGGAGTGCATGATACCATATGGAAGACTACGGGGAGTGTATTATACTATATAGAGGACTTTGGAGTGCATTATACTATATGGAGGTCTATGGGCAGTGCAGAATACTATATGGTGGACTATAGGGTGCATTATAATATATGGAGGACTGTGGGTTGCATTATACTATATGGAGGATTACAGGGTGCATTATACTATGGAGGACTATAGGGAGTGCATTATACTGTATTGAGGACTATTAGGAGTGCATTATACTGTATGGAGGACAATGGGAGTGCATTTTATTACATGGCTGACTGAGGGAGTGCATTATACTATATAGAGGTCTATGGGGAGTACATTATACTATATGGAGGACTATGGGGTGCATTATCCTATATGGAAGACTATGGGCAGTGCATTATACTATCTGTAGGACTATGGGGAGCGCAATATACTGTATGGATTACCATGGATAGTGCAGTATAGTTTATATATCCCCCAAAAAAACAGAAATTGAAGCTCGAGGAAGTAATTTGCACATTTCCAGTAAACTCTAGTAGGAGTGAAGAGTCGTCACAAGCCTGAAAATTTGGGTGTGTAGCCGGATCAAGCTGCTTGAAGGAAATCGTCAAACCAGGAATTAAAGCTCCAGGGAGGTCATTTGCATATTTCCGGTGGACATCACCTCGCGAGAAGTGTGGTATCTTATCAGGTTCCCAAATCAAAGATGTGTCTGAAAAGGTATCATGACTAAAGTTGAGCAAATTTGTTCGGGTTCCCTCTTATTCGGCAAAGTATGGTGACTCCAACTTAGTTTAATCCTCCCAAGTGTGACCCGCCACACAGGCCGCCATGCACTATAATGGGTCTACATGAAGTATAAAATCCCCACACTGTATAATGGCCTGTACTAGCCCTCCAAATAGCATAATGACCTCCATACAGTATGATGAACCCCACACAAGCCTTCACAATATAGAATTGCATACAGTATTATGTCCCTTCAAATATAATGGCCTGACATCACCTTCCACCTAGTATAATGCACTCCCCATAATCCTCCATATAGTATAATGCGCCCCCATAATCCTACATAAAGTATAATGTGCCTCCATAATCCTACATATAGTAAAATGCACTCCCCATGGTCCTAAATAGAATATAATGCACCCCCATAGTCCTAAACAGAATATAATGCACTCCCCATAGTTCTAAATAGATTATAAAGCATCCCACATCATGCGCCACACAATATAATGCACCCCCCATGGTCCTCCATACAATATAATGCACTCCCGGTGGCCTCCATTCAACAATGCATCCCTCATCATCCTCCAAACAATATAATGCACCCCCATGGTCTTCCATACAATATAATGCATGCCATTGTCCTCCATACAATATAATGCACTGCTCATGGTCCTCCATACAATATAATGCACCCCCCATGGTCCTTCATAAAATATAATGCAATCCCCATGGTCCCCCATGCAATATAATGCACCTCCCATTATCCTCCATAAAATATAATTTACTCCCTCCTTGGTTCCCTATACAATATAATGAACCTCTCATAGTCCTCCATACGCTATTATGGCCACCAGTCAAGTAAATACAATGCTCCCCTCTTGTTCCACCCAATGCTCTGCTCCCCTTAGCGCATGCTGTGAAGCTCTGCACATGTCAGTACAGTGGTCACGCTGTAATTATGTTATTGCGCCCACTGCTCTGACCTGTCAGACGCCATGAAAGAATAATGGGGTGAAAGGGTCTGCTGACGCTCCCTCCTCCATCATTATTGTTGTCAGCGCGAACAATGATAATGGAGGAAGGAGCATCAGTAGACGCTTACACCCCCATCATGTTCGGTCAAGCAGTGAGCCTGGTGTGGGTGGGGGCGCTGATGAGCAGAGGGGGCCCAATGCATGGGCTGATACTGGGCCCCTCAGTCCACCGGTTCCATACCAGTGGCGTGGCCTGCCGATATTGGCATTACACCACTGCTTGGAGTGAATTACTTGTATGATGGACTCCTTGCTAGAGATGAGTTGCATCTTATGATAACAGGAAAATAAGTATTTGGTAGACGCCTTGCTACACTCATCAGGAGAGCTTTAAACTGAAGCAATAAGAAATGGAAAATATATGGCCAGGAAAAAGAATGTAGCTAATGAATTCTTTTCAGAACCCTGCTATTAGAAGTAAAAATAAAGAAGTACAAAAAATTCTGAATGAAAATATAGGAGCAAGAATAACCGACTACAAACTAAAATGTGTCTATACAAATACACAGAGTATGCAAAACAAAGAGAATTGGAACTGCTAATGCTGGAAGAGAGATATAATGCCATAGGCATCACTGAAACTTGGTGGGATGATACACATGATTGGAATATAAACCTTGAAAGCCACAACTTATTTCTAAGAAACAGGCTTAACAGGAGTGGAGGAGGTGTTGCATTGTTTGTTAGGAAAGCATATATCTCCACAGAGATCCAAGCTTCAGTGAATGGTAGCTCTGTAGAAACTGTTTGGGTTAGAATACAAGGAAAGAAGAACAGAAAGGTGACTATTGTATGTGTTTACTATAAGTCACTTGGACAGAGTGAAGATATGGATGAACTCTTTTTACATCAGATGTATGTATTCTAAAAAAAAGTATGACATAGTGATCATGGGAGATATTAACTAATGGGTCCAGAAAATTCTTATCTTTTCTCGCTGACAACTTTATCTTTCAAAAGGTAGAAGAGAATGTCATCTTGGACCTAATTCTTACCAACACGGAGGAAATGGTTGAGTAAGTAAAGGTGGCTGGGAATTTAGGAGGCAGCAATCATGCTATCGTCAAATATTGCATTACAAGAGGAGGAAGACAGACGAGGACTCTGACTTTAAGGTTGGACTTCAGAAAGACAGATTTTAATGAACTCAGAAAGAGGGTAGGAAAAGTCCAATGGCTGGATGTTCTAAAGGACATAAATGTCCAAGAAGGATGGTAGATTTTGCTGAATGAAATTATCACTGCACAATCAGTAACAATCCCGAAAAGAAGGAAAAATTGAAAGCATTAAAAGAGAGCAGGATAGATGAACACAAAACTTAAGACTTGCTAAAAAGTAAAAAAAAATGTATATCAAATGAAAAGGACTGTCACGAGTGTGTCATGCCAACCTAAGAGATCTGGGGGTAGAAGATCACTGCGTATTATGAATCGCAGATCTTCCATTTAGACTGGGTGGTTGGATCTCATATTAAATTAATTTGGTGTTGAAGAGGTTAACGACACTTTCTATGCTGCTCAGAAATATGCAGCTCCATTTCAGCTACTTCTGATCAGGTTATGAACTCTTCCTATAAAACCTGGCGAGAACCTGTCTTGCCAGTTAAAGCTCTGCTTCCTTGCTCTTAGGCCACGTTCACATTAGCGTTTTGCGTGTTTGCGTCGGGCGACGCAGCGGTGACGCATGCGTCATGTGCCCCTATATTTAACATGGGTTGTGCTGCGTTGTGCGACGCATGCGGTTTTTTTGCCGCAAGCGTCGGGCGCAGAAAACGCAACAAGTTGCATTTTTCTTGCGTCCAAATTTCGGCAAAAAAGGACGCATGCGTCGCAAAATGCAGCGTTTTTGCGTGCGTTTTGGTGTGTTTTTATTTGCGTTGTGCGTTGCATCGCCGACGCAGCAGCGCACAATGCAAATGTGAACGTAGCCTTAGGAGTCACTGCTGAATAGGAGTTTGTTGTTTCTATTAGAGATTTGTCTTCCTGTGCTCTGTGCTTAAGCTAAGTGGAGAGAAGTGGTTGTGGAGGTGTTCAGTAGTACGTGTGTGTCTATTTCCTGATTGCTGTTCCCGTTTAGTTCATTCCTCCCTATTTTTGGTTTGTGCTTTTGCATGATAGAGGGTTTCTGTTATCCCTGTTTTGTCTTTTGAGGGGGAAACGGAAAGGAGAGTCAGCTCACCCAAGTTGCAGCATGGATTCTGGGAACAGCTGAGGCAAAACAGAGGAACGAAATCCAAGTTTATTGTAGAAAAATGAATTAAAAGTGCATGGCAGTTGCAATGTGACTGAGACCTACACGTTTCAGCTCCATGGAGCCTTACTCATGGTTATGGATGCCTGTGTGAACATGTCTTTAAAAAGGAAATGGAAAAGGAACATGGAGAGTAACGCACCCCGATCAACTTAGCATACTGCTTGATAGTTCCACATGGTTGCAAGTGAACCAACCAGCCGATGGTGGTTGCGAACAAGTCATTTCCTTCTATTATGGAATCAGTGACTGGGTGGATCAGGAAAATGTGGTAGAAATAGTATATCTAGACTTCAGCAAAGTATTTGATAGTTTGCAAAGAAGAAAGAGGCAGCACTCACCGATCATCCGAGACAGGTATATTTATTCACACACGGTAAAAATCTTCACGGCCGGGGGTGCTGTACAATGAGAGCGGCAAGCTTGACGACGGCTGTTTCGCGCCTGGTGGGCGCTTCTACGGGTCACTGAATAAATTTACCTGTCTCGGATGATCGGTGAGTGCTGCCTCTTTCTTCTTTGCAAATGAACAAGTCTACACAGCACCCGAGATCTGAAGATTTGACTTCCACTGCAGGTGAGCAGTTTCCACTAAGATTAGTAGGCGGTGGTGCGGTCTATCTGTTTTCTCACACTAAAGTATTTGATAAATTATCTCATACTATCCTTTTTGAAAAAATGACCAAGTATGGGATTGACAAGACTACGGTTAGGTAGATTCATAACTGGCTCAGTGATCATACAAAAGAGTGGTAATAAATGTTTTTGGAAAACACCCATGGAGTCAAAATCTTCAATACACCTGTAGATAAATTCCCAAAGGGGTATAATTTCCAAAATGGGTCCCTTGACGGAGGTATTCTCTATGATTAAACAGAACTGTACAGCCATATATGGGGTATTGCCACATTCAGTAGAAATTGTGGGATAAATTATGGTGCCATTTGTACCCACTTCTTGAGTGAAATTGTAAAATCTGGGGCTTAAACAAAATTTTGGTGGTAAAAATGTAATTATTTTTGAGAATTTCTGAGGTGTAGTTTGTAAAATGGGGCTATTTATGGGGGTTTCTGTTTTGGAAACTCAGGCTCTCCCAGTGGGTCATGGCACATATGGGGTGTAGTGAAATATGTATAGGTTTATATGTGTAACCAGCAATAATTTAACATCTGTCCTGAGACTGCAGGTCTCACAAGTGGTCACAGCACATGGTATCCAGAGGGCAGTCTGGTCTCTCCAATCTCATCAGGGGGCCTTGCTGGGAACCAGGAAGGGAAAATGTTTCACACCTTCAGCTCTTTTGAAGAGAGATGTCAATTACAGCCTGACACTATCTATCTGTGGGAAACTTTACACAAAGAATTTCAGAGAAACTAATATATTCATTGGTGGGGTGGCCATGGCCCATTGAAAAACAAGCAATTATAAATATTAACATGAGAGGCTGGTCTAGATTTCTGACCTCCAGGGTGACTATATAAATTAGGGCTTGTTTCCATTTGCAAGAAACACGTCCGTGTCTAGCATGTGTAAATCAAGCTATGGCGGCAGCACTTGGGAGCAGAGCGTGCAGCTCCATGTGTTGCTAAGCGGTCGCACGCTCCGCTCTGGAGTGCCGGCGCCAGAGCTTGGTTTTCACATGCGAGACACGGACGTGTTTCTCTCAAATGGAAACAATAACTGTTTTGTATATTTGTATGTCTTTTTATTACCATATTTTTATACCCTTTTTATTGTAAGCACTGTACCTTTTGTATTAAAGCATAAAACTTTAACTAGTTGCACCTTGTATGTTCTAAAGAATCCATAGCCTTAAACTGTGTTAGCCTTAGGAGTGGCAGACAGTAGTAGTAATATTTCTGGGACTCATCGCCCGTGTGTTCGGTGAGTGGTGGCTGCGTGTATGAACGGGTGTGTGGCTTGGGTCGGTGTGTGATTTATGCTCCCATTACAGCATAGGACAGAAGTTGAATGCTAGACAGAGAGGGGAGATAGATTAACCTTGCAGGCGCAACCCCAAGTCATGTGCTGAGAGTGGGTACGTGACAAATTGGTGGCAGCACGGTGGGATCTGTGACATGGGGGTTTGTTATTCTGGCACCTAAGTGGCACTGCCAATGTGACATGGCACCCTCAAACCATTCCAGCAAAATCTGAACTCCAATATGGCACTTCGCTTCTAAGCTTTGCACTGTGCCTTAAAAGTAGTATTCCCCCACATATGTGGAATTGGCATACTCAGGAAAAATTGCACAACAAATTATATGGTATAATTTCTCCTGTTACTCTTGTAAAAATAAAAAATTGGAGCTAAAATAACATTTTTGTGGGTAAAATGTGATTTTTATTTTTTTTATTTTCATGGCTCAATGTTCTAAGCACTTGGGCGTTCAAGGTGCTCACCACACATCTAGATCAGTTCCTGGAGGGGTCTAGGTTCCAAAATGGTGACATTTGTGGGGGATTTTCACTGTGTAGGCACATCAGGGGCTCTCCAAGCGTGATATGGCGTCCGCTAATTGTTCCAACAAATTTTGCATCCAAAAAGTCAAATGGCGCTCCTTTCCTTCTGAGCTCTGCCGTGCACCCAAACAATGGTTTCGCCCATTTATGGAGTATCAGCATGCTCATGGGGTCCATTTTTTCTTGTTAGACTTGTGAAAATAAAAAACTGGGTATGAAATAATTTTTTTGTGACAAATAGTTAAATGTTCATTTTTTTTCCCCATATTCCAAAAATGCCTGTGAAGCACCTGAAGGGTTAATAAACTTCTTGAATGTGGTTTTGAGCACCTTGAGGGGTGCTGTTTTTAGAAAGGTGGCACTTTTGGGCATTTTCTGTAATACAGACCCCTCAAACTCACTTCAATTGTGATGTGGTCCCTAAAAAAATGGTTTTGTAAAGTTTGTTGGCAATGTTGGCAAAATGAGAAATCGCTGGTCAACTTTTAACCCATGTAACTTCCCAACAAAAAAAAAGTTTAAAAAATTGTGCTAATGTAAAGTAGACATGTGGGAAATGTTATTTATTTTAAAGGCATTATTCAAATTTTGAAAATTGCTAAATCTTCCACATTTTTGGTAAATTTCAGTTTTTTCACAAATAAACGCAAGTTATATCGAAGAAATTTTACCACCATGTCACAAAAAAAAGTCTCTGAACCAGTAGGGTTCCGGTAAAGCATTCCAGAGTTATTACATCATAAATAGACAGTGGTCAGAATTATAAAAATTGGCCTGGTCATTAACGTGCAAGCCACTTTGGGGGTAAAAGGGTTAATGGGAAGTAATGCAAGATTCTACATCTGGGCAAGAAAAACGAAAACTATACAAAATGAAAGGAGTAGAACTAAGCAACAGCACATGCGAAAAAGACTTGGATATATTAATATATCACAGACTGTACATGAGTCAACAGTGTGATGCAGCAGCAAAAAAAGTCAAACACAGTTGTGAGACATATTAAGAGAAGCATAGAGACTAGTCCACGCAAAGTAATTATCCCCGTCTACTCCTCCTTGGTCAGGCCTCATCTATAATATGGTATCCAGTTCTTGGCACCACATTCTAAAAAAGAAATTGAAACATTGACGTAAGTTCAGAGAAGAGCTACCAGGGTGGTAAACGGACTGCAAACAATATCCTACAAAGAAGGGTTTAAAGATCTTGGCATGTTTAGCTTGCAAAAAAAGAAGGCTAAGAGGAGACTTAAAGGCAATCTGTCATCCCTTTGATGCTTTTAAGCTATTGCTATGGGCATACTGGTAATAGAATGGTTAAACTAGTCTTACCTGTACGGCTCTTAGCTACGGTCTAGATGTTGAGAAATGCACTTTTAATCTTAATGATTTCTTCCAGGCTTTGGGGTGTGATGTGCCTGGAAGAAATTCCTGCCTCCTCTTCATTACAATACCACATCCGTCCCATGCAAGTCACACTGATGAAGACACTGGCATCAGAAGGACGGATAAGGTACCCATAACCGCGTAAGTGTACGGCGCATGTGCTGGATTAAAGCGCCGCAACTGCACGTCACAGGACAGTGTGACGTACATGGGAGGAAGTGGTATTGTAATGAAGAGAAGAGGCAGGGATTTCTTCCAGGCACCTCACACCTCAGAGCCTGGAAGAAATCCTTAAGATTAAAAGTGCATTTCTCAACATCTAGACCGCAGTTATGAGGCATACAGGTAAGACTAGTTTAACCATTCTATAACATGTATGCCCATAGTAATAGCTTACAAACATCCCAGGGGTTGATAGTTTCCCTTCCCTTTTATAGCGGTCTAGTAATTTGTGAAGGGATGTCACAGTGTACAGGGATCATCCTTATTCTCATTTGCACAAGGAAACAGGAGAAGCAATGGAATGAAACTAAAAGGGAAAATATATAGATTTGATATCAGACAAAAACGTTTTGACAGTGAAGGTGATCAATGAGTGCAGCAGGCTGCTGCAAGAGGTGGTGAGTTCTTCCATGAAAGTCTTCAAACAGAGGCTGGACAGACATCTGTCTGAGATTTTGCATTGATCAGGGGGTTGGACATGATGACCCTCGATGTCCCTTGCAACTCCAACATTCTCTGATTCTATGATATGGAGGACTATGGGGAGTGCAGTATACTATATGGAGGGCTATTAGAGTGCTATATGGAGGACTAGGGAGTGCAGCATACTATATGGAGGTCTATGGGGAGTGCATTATACTAGATGGAGGACTATGGGGTGAATTATACTATGCTAGATGGAGGCCCGATGCTATCACATCAGGAGAGCGGTAATGTCACGATGGGGCTGGCATGTGGCGCTATTGTTACCTAAGGGCATCCTGTCATAATCTAATGACTTTTGCATCAGGGGACTCGTGTGCATGACACCTACGCTTATATGCATTGTTTTTGTCCCAGTGATGCTGATGCTCTTCAAGAGTCTTATTTGCCCTTTGTTGTCTTCGACGTTGTGCCTTTGCTGCTTTCCTTTTATTGTTATTGGCGTATTTTTTATGAAGAGCCATGTTGGCATTGATATTTGCTTTTTAAAGGGGTTTTCCCACGAACAAAAGTTAATTTTAAGAATTGTCTACGTCTGACCATGTACCGAACATACCACAGCTCCTGGGCAGGGGAGGAAGCAAAAGACAATACTGACATTACAGCAGGAGATCGCAGAGGATACATTTTCTGAGGTAAAATATTTTTAAAAAACAGCCAGTGAAATATTTTACCTCACAAAATGAATCCACTGTGATACCCAGCTGTAATGTCAGTATTATATTTTGCTTCCTTCCCTGCCCAGGAGATGTGGTATGCTCCATACACTGTCAGACACAGTTAATTTTTAAAATTAACTTTCGTTTGTGGGAAAACCCCTTTAATGTGACCGACTTCCTCTGCCTGTAGACACATCGTGCATCTGCCGCCGGGATCAGCCCAATGATTCGCATAATTCGCGCAGGCGCAGTAAATCAGACCGCTGCCATCTTTGTGCAGACAGATAGTGGCAGTCACATCAAAACTGCGCATGAGCTTCTCCTGTACAAAGATGGCGGTAGTCGGTGAATAATTTGGCTGATACTGGCGGCGGCTTGTTCGCAACGATGTTCCGCTGGTGGTACCGTGCAAGAGGCTGCGTGAGTGTGAAGTGTGTGTGAGTGTGATTGTGAGTGAATGTGAGTGTGAGTTTGTGAGTGAATGTGTGGTGCGTACGGCATATACAGTGTGTGTTTGTGTGTGTGTGTGTGGTGCTAGAAATATAGAATTATATCACACTCACGAGTGGAATATCATGCAAAAATTGAACAATTTATTGTGTACAACAATAACATAGCATCACTACACAAAATCTAAACTCAAAGCGTAGCCAAAAAATGACGTTTCGGACCCTCCGGGCCCTTAATCATACATCGCTAGGAGAGTGGTAGAAAGCGTTTGTGTAGGGGATATGCCATTGTCGGGGTCGTCACGACAATACCCTTCCTTCACCAGTCATTCCAAATTAGATTAAAAGCATTGGTACCGGAATGAAGAATGAGTCAGACAAAATGCTGGTTCAAACTCATTGCATGCTCGTGTGTCTACATAGTGTAGCAACGTCACAGCAACTGACTTTATTTTCTAATACACAACATTATATGATCTATTGGGGGAAGGTGTGCAGAGGGCGGGGATATGCAGGGTTTAAGCAATGTATCTAGTATTCAGTCTTTCTGGTTGGCTCTGACATCATCTGATAAATCTTCCTTTCTCCACGTCGCTTTAAGTATCATTGCAAGAGAAATGATACTTGTCCTTCTGGAATGTGTAACTTGCTTCTTCAGCAGAGTGAATCTGGGACAAAGGTGAATACTGGCAGCCATCTTAAATACAGTCAAATTTGCATTAGCAAGCATAAAGGGGAAAACTTATTGTTTCACAGCATAAGAATATATAAAAGTACAAAAGAGTATAAAGATATATATTTTCACCTTGACAATCCCCCCTAAACACTAAGTTTTTCTCTAAAAAGAAACATCCTTCGAGACTGTCCATGCGATGGGGAAAGGGGAGGTGGATTTCTTCATCCAGACACCTCAGAAGCTCTCCCCTTGTGAGAGGCCTCCAGGCAGCTGAACCCTTCACTAAGTTCATATGGAGTTCTCCCGCTGTCCCTAAACTAAATCTCTTAGCAACATCTGAGAATAAGGGGTTTTGTCTATCTTCTTGAGGGGGACATACTTAGGGATCTCCCCTGGATCAGTTCCATCATACTCTAGTGAGTCTACCTCTTGGTTGAGGAAGGTGCCAGTCGGAGTTGCTTCAGCAATAACTTTTTTTATACAGGGGAATAACACAACAGAGGATTATCGATCTAACTACAAGAAGGGCAATCAGTACTAGACAAGCTTGTTGGAGGAATTCTTTGAGCCCACCCAACCAACCGGAAAAGAAAGATGTGTCTACTCCAGCATTAGTTTTTAATTCTGCTGCTAACCCATTTATCTTTTTAAGGGCTATCATGGTCTTTCCATTTACCCCAGAGTTCTGAGGGATATAGGTGCAACACTCCTCTCCCACCATCCCACAAACTCCTCCTTTCTCAGCTAAGATCATATCAAGGGCTAGTCGGTTTTGGAGGGTCATTCTAGTATTAGGGCCCAATTCCTCAACTATACCTTGGAAAGCATCACAGATAAAATTGACAAACCTTTGTTCACTGTAATATATGTAATTGATCCCATCAACATTTTTATTAATCTGCACTTGTGGATTAAAGAAGCAAAACTAGCATAGATCTAGTTCTGGGCTTTAAATTGGTCAGGCACCCCCCTTGGCACTCCAATGCCATTGACATATACCAATAGATCTTCTTCATAACTCATATGGAGCTGATCGAGACTTCTCCTCTTTCTGGTATATTCATCAGGTATCTCCGGATCCCAAGGTAAAATCTTGAACTGCACAGCTAGTTTAACAAGGGTGCATTGACCTGTCCAGGCATTAGGCAACCTAGGATGGAGCTTACCATCTCCACATAACCAATAAATATCGTACATGTACTGTGCATGATTAGCTAGCAAATCAGTATCTAGAGAACTGTTCTCTTTGCAGAAACCTGTCTCGAAGACCCCTACTGGTGTACCTGTAGTGTCGTGGGAATTATAGCAGGTATAATTATCAGCTAACACAGTTATCCCCCCTGGGACCTTTAGTTTGGGTTCTTCATGAATTAGTGGGACATAATCTGAGCAATCCATGGACTTTAGACCCTTCAACAGATTCATAACACAGGCAGTAGTATTAAGTATATCCAATATATCCCCAAATTTGATCATCTTGATAATCTATGGCCCTAAGCAATATATCCCACATTTGTATAACTGACAATTTTATTGGCTATACCCATCTGTACTACTAATCTTTCATGATAGTGTACAAACTTATTATTCAAGGATATTGGGGAATTTAGACTGTCCCATGCGGTTACCAATATTATTATATGGAAATATGAAAAACCAAAACATTATGTCCCCTTATTTGCCACTAGTCTGTTTGACCAGCTTGCAGTGCGATACGTGGATCCACGTCGGCCTTCCTTCCAGCTTTACTGACATAGGAGTAATGAGGACTTGATAGGGACCGTCATACAAGGGTTCTAGTCCGTGTTTTCTGACATGGCTTTTCACGACCATAAAACCACCAGGCTTCAAATTGTGACAAATGTCGGTTTCTGCTTAATCTGGAAGGGAAGAAGAAACTAAAACATGGGTGTTAGCAAGATTTTTACGAAGCTGAATAACATATTGAACAGCACGGTCAGTTTCTCCTGACAACTACTGAGACTGGAAATTTGCAACTGAGGACCTAGCACCAAACAATATCTCATATGGGGACAGGCCATATTTTGCAATAGGGGTAGTACGAATATATAAGAGCCCTGGCCATGGAGCCGTAGTCTCTTGCATCATTTTGGTCAATTGTCCCTTCAGTGTGCCGTTCAGCCTCTTAACTTTCCCACTGGATTGTGGATGGTACGGAGTATGGAGGGCTACAGTGGATCCAAGCATTGTCAGAACCTCCTGATACGATACACATGACAAGAAAAGGCCGGGCACTTTCGACAACTTCTGGAACACCATATCTGCATATAACTTCCATCACCAGTTTCTTTGCTGTGATCTTTGCAGTCACGTTGGTAACGGGGAATACTTGTGGCCAACTGGAGAACATATCGACAACCACCAGGCAATATTCATACCTTCCAGACTTAGGCAACGTGATGTGGTCCACCTGGAGCTTTTGGAAAGGATAGTCGGGCTTAGCAAGATACTTCGGGGGTACACGTTGAAGTTGACCGGGATTGCAGGTCTGACAGATACCTCGATGTGTGGGTCCATGCGCCCACGTGGCAATAGCAGGGTACATCCACTTAGGGAGACACACAAGTTGGTCCTTTTTCCAGCGACCATTGTCCATACATGCTCCTTCAGCTTTCCACTGCTTCACTTCTTCCTTTGGAGACATTCTCTGCATCGTCATTAAGCGGTCTTGCGGGGTCCGGCAGAAAACCTCAGTCTGGCATAGATCATCAGGTTCCTGTAGAGTCAGTGTTTCTTGTAACTGTTTACGCTGAGAGCGTGTGGTCACCATAGCTGGTATGGTCAGTTCAACGGGAAGGAGAGCAGCGGCTTTTGCTTGCATATCCGCAAAGGTGTTACCAACAGTCTGTGGACTGTTCCTAGTACCGTGCTCCTTAACTTTGATAATGGCCACCTGAGTAGGCAATTTGATTGAGTCCATGAGGGCTTTAACAGCTTCAACATTCTTCACTGAGTCCCGGCAGTGGTAACAAACCCTCGATTGGCCCATAGGGCTCCGAAATCATGAGCAATACCAAATGCATACTGTGAGTCCGTGTATATATTAGCCCGCCTGTCTTTGGCCAGAACACATGCAGTAGACAGAGCCTGACGTTCTGCTTCTTGTGCTGACAGTGAGGGAGGGAGTGCAGCTCCGTGCACTACAGTGTCTTCTGTAGTAACAGTGTATCCTGTGTGGAATCTGCCAAAATCATCAGCATATCTTGAACAGTCTTTCAGGGCCTTGTAGAGAGGTTGCATTATGCGGGATGCGTCTGGTATCCACTGACAACAATAAGTACATAGTCCAAGGAAACGTTGGAGTTCAGTCACATCTTTTGTAGCTGACGGCTATTTTTCTTTCTTCTGTGAGGTGTCTGGCACCCTGAAGGAGACAGTGACCCAAAAATATCACTTGACCAAGGCAGAACCGAAGTATCGAGGCCGAAACCTGACAGTTCAGATCTGCCAGATACTTGTGAAAACTAACAGTGGCAACAATGGCTTCCTGCTCTGTCTGTGCACACAACAAAAAAATTACCCACATACTGAAGCAGCGTGACATAAGGATATTCTAACTGCCAGGGTTAAAGACACTATCCCCCCTATTTTTATTTTTTTTCAAACTGATCGGGAAAGGGCGTGTAAGATACAGGTTATATAACATAAGGACAATCTGACCATCATCTTGGCTCACCAACTCTCTAGGTCTGCTCAGGTGCACTTATACGTCCATCATATTATCTTTGTCTGTATAATGGGAAAGGTTTGTTCTCAGGGTCAGCCAATTATTTTAGCGTAGCTAGCTAGTCAGAGGGCTTCCAGGGATAATACTCCTGTATCTGTCTTACACTACCTGATGTGGTTGGTTCTCTGGTGGTGGGGGTGACTAGATGACCGGTTGGGGGTGACATGACATGCTGGTCTACAGCTCCTTCCCAAAAGGATTACTGTCAGCTTACTCCCAACAGTTAATGTCCCCACTACCCACTAACCACAATCCTGTGTCAGCTTCTTATATCACTACATGTGATCTTGTCTGGACAGGATTCAGTGTAATTCACTTAGGTTGGGTTGCAGCACAGATTATACAAGTATTTCTCCAGTCTGGGTTTGTCTGACCGCAATGTTTACAAGTCCATCTGTCTTGTCTTGGTCTGAGAATTAACATGGCGAGGGAGATTTCCAGACACAGGGTTAAAATGGATATTGGAGTATGAGACTGGATTTGTGTTAGGGAGGGGGGCTGGAGCTGGAGTCTAGTGGGCCACTGATAAGGAATGGAGCTGCGTCCTTGAAGCTGCCATTCCTGCTCCTTGAAGCTGCGGTGGGGGCTACAGAGCGCAGCTGCTGATACAGAATGGGTTAAGTTCTTCTGGAAACTTTGTACTACTTTTAATGCATCGTCCGGAGTGGAATTCTCGATGTCAGGTCTAACTGACATTATTGCCTCTTTCAATTCAGATTTAAAACTCGGACATCAAAGCTACCACAAAAACGTGTGAATGGGCTTTATTATACAGTGAAAACCCCAGATCTTTAAACACTACCATAAGACGCCCATAGAACTTCTCGGCAGTCTAGGATATATTGGTGCCTTGGGGTTAAGGGGCACAGAGCTTACAGTCGGGAGAAGAGACTTAATTTCCTGGGGAGGGACCATATTACCTAACAGGGAGCCCCCCTGTACCAAATTTCTTATTGTTTGCTTTCCCAACACATTAATCTCAGTCACTTTCTCAGTTCCTTCCTGCACCACAAAACATCCAGTTTTTTTTTTTTTTCAACGTAACAATCTAAAACAAAACACCATATTTTACTTTAAACTTACAATAATTCTTACTACACAAGGAGAAGACGCAGCGACTCGACCCCCTCCATACCAGAAACACGGAACAGATAAGAACATCACAGCATTCCTCAACACAAAAGAAGAAAGGCACAGCGCAGCTGTTTTACCCCTCCCATAGGGTGTCTCGGAAAACCACACAGAGTAACGGAATACAGCAGTTCTCAGACTTAATTAATTTCTACAAAACCTTCACACAACTCATATGCCAGAACACCCTAGAAAAACTAATGATTGAGGTATTTTATAACCAAACACGGGCTCTGCATCCTTTCATCTTTCCTCTCCATCAACCTTTTTCCATTCCTCATTCTTTAAACCTCGCGCAACTCGCAGATGAGCTTGCGCTTGTTCTAACAGTCCTTTATCTTTCAATATGCCCTTTTTGTTCTCTATGAGATTGTGCCATGTAGACGGCTGCAATCTCCCTGTCGAGGGCAATCCTACATGCTTGTACAACCTCTCAACATTCTTGACTGCCTTCTTGCCCTCCCGTGACTCTACTATTGTCTTGACTTCCACAGCATCCTCACTTAACTCGTGGGGCACGGACTTCTTCTGCTACAAGAGACGCAACATGACTCACAGAATACTACGCCCTTCTGCAGTAGGCCGCTGACAACGATAAAAACACTGTATTCCCAACAAAAAAACAACACGGAGCCTCGCGTTCGACGTGTTATGAATAAAGAGCCTCGCGCTCGATATCCTGTCCCTAACCCCTGAACACCAGTGATTAACAGTCTACCCTGTCACGATATTCTAACCAGTCGGGAGGCGGTCTCCTAGTGAGAGCCCTCCACAGAAAAACAGGTGGTCCCCTCTCGGGACATCTTAATTACCTAGTTGGTACAATATCACAGAGGCTGCGTCTCCTGTCCCTTTCTCAAAGCCGCCCCCAATCCACAAACTTCCTCAATCTTTCACTCTATCACTACTAGGCAATGACCGGTGGAGGAGGTGTGGTGTACACGAGGACGCGCAGAGTGCGACGTCTCTCAGTTGCTGGTTCGAAGCGTGGCACGGGATCGCGCTCGGTCTCACCACTCGACCGGTCACTCCCCAGACCCAAGGAGACCACAGACTAACAAATAACGGCTGAAACACTAGCAAGTGTGACACATACATAGTATGTGATCTCCACTTACCGTGTTTGGAGGGTGATCAGTCCTCGAGGTCAGCCACTACGGGTGTCGTCCACGGACGTCCAGGCATGGGTCCAGGGGGTCTCGGATCGCCGGCCACGCCCCACGTTGGGTGCCAAATTGTCGGGGTCGTCACGACAATACCCTTCCTTCACCAGTCATTCCAAATTAGATTAAAAGCATTGGTACCGGAATGAAAAATGAGACAAAATGCTGGTTCAAACTCATTGCATGCTCGTGTGTCTACATAGTGTAGCAACGTCACAGCAACTGACTTTATTTTCTAATACACAACATTATATGATCTATTGGGGGAAGGTGTGCAGAGGGCGGGGATATGCAGGGTTTAAGCAATGTATCTAGTATTCAGTCTTTCTGGTTGGCTCTGACATCATCTGATAAATCTTCCTTTCTCCACGTCGCTTTAAGTATCATTGCAAGAGAAATGATACTTGTCCTTCTGGAATGTGTAACTTGCTTCTTCAGCAGAGTGAATCTGGGACAAAGGTGAATACTGGCAGCCATCTTAAATACAGTCAAATTTGCATTAGCAAGCATAAAGGGGAAAACTTATTGTTTCACAGCATAAGAATATATAAAAGTACAAAAGAGTATAAAGATATATATTTTCACCTTGACACCATAAAAGCCGCACCTTGCGTGCCCGTCTGGAAAAGCCGTGCTCCCGCGCCCTGCTGGGCGCGGGAGCGCGGCTTTTCCAGACGGGCACGCAAGGTGCGGCTTTTATGACATATCCCCTACACAAACGCTTTCTACCACTCTCCTAGCGATGTATGATTAAGGGCCCAGAGAGTCCGAAACGTCATTTTTTGGTTACGCTTTGAGTTTAGATTTTGTGTAGTGATGCTATGTTATTGTTGTACACAATAAATTGTTCAATTTTTGCATGATATTCCACTCGTGAGTGCGGTATAATTCTATATTTCTAGCATTTAGGACTCTTGTCCACTATACCAGCACCACCATTTACATTTATAAAGAGTGCAGACCAATTATACTCAAAATTTGTATGTGTGGTGCGACGGTGTTCCACTAGTGGTACCGTACAATAGGTTTGTACCAGCAGCAGTTTACATATTGAGACACCCATCACTTTACATATTGAGACACAGGAACATCATGGGGATCGCCCCTGGAAGCATTTTTGACTCCAAGGTCACAGCTGCGCGGTGAATCATTTTCCTACTGCTGCCCGGCAGGGAGGATCCCAGCAGCAGTCTGGATCCCAGCGATGGCCTGGATCCCAGCGGTGGTGAGGGGTCCTTGCAGCGGGAGAGTCCGAGCAGCGGGTGTCCGACGATGACCCGCTGGTGGTACTGTGCAAGGGCCTGGTACCACCAGCGGGTGCCATATTGGAATACCCATCACTTGGGTATTCCAATATGGCGGTTGGTGTACTTCCTGTGTGGCGCAGTAGATTGTGGGATTCGAGGACGTCCAGACGGAAGTGGATGATAGACAATTTAAGGCAATAATATAAATAGATGGAGAACTATGGAGTGCATTATACCAAATTGAGGACTATGGGGTGCATTATAGCATATGGAGGACTATGGGGTGAATTATACTATATGGAGAACTATGAAGTGCATTATACCATATGGAGGACTATGGGGTGAATTATATTTTCCTAATGTTCAAAAGCCATTTTGCTATTCATATTTCATATATTTCATATTAGACATGCTTTTGCACAATAGAGTGCAACCTTTTTTGTATATTCATGTATGGAGGTAGCTGCTCCTGGTATGCACCTATTCACACTAGTTTGGATGTGCGAGTCTTTTTTTGTCATTTCTATGTTAGCTTTCTGACTGCGCACTCCTCCCATCACCATGTGGTTTTTAATTGCATTTCATCACACTTGGTCCCGGCCAACTCATATGTAGGCTTTGCTGAACAGAGGTGTCCACATTCACCCAGGCATACAGACATTGGCCTTTGGTAAGTGTTCACATTTGGACAGGGGGGTCAGGGACCCATCAGTTATGAGACCACCTTGACGACTGGTTGATGGGCTCACACTATTTGATTATATCAAATTCTGTGCAAAGCGTCTCTTAAATATTTTCCTAATATTCAAAAGCCATTTTGCTATTCATATTTCATATATTTCATATTAGACATGCTTTTGCACAATAGAGTGCAACCTTTTTTGTATATTCATGTATGGAGGTAGCTGCTCCTGGTATGCACCTATTCACACTAGTTTGGATGTGCGAGTCTTTTTTTGTCATTTCTATGTTAGCTTACTGACTGCGCACTCCTCCCATCACCATGTGGTTTTTAATTGCATTTCATCACACTTGGTCCCGGCCAACTCATATGTAGGCTTTGCTGGATATGGGGTGAATTATACTATATGGAGGACTATGGGGTGAATTATACCATATGGAGGACTATGGGGTGCATTATACCATATGGAGGACTATGGGGTGCATTATACCATATGGAGAACTATGGGGTGCATTATATTATATGGAAGGCTATGTGGGGCTATTATATTTGGAGGATTATGTAGGTGCACTTCTAGTGTATGCAAGCAATTATACGTTGTGAAGGTGCGGGGTCCATCATACTGTGTGGAGGGCTATGTGGGGGCCATTATACAGGGTGAAGAGGTGTGGGTCATTCTGCATAGAGGGCTGTGTGGTGGTCACAGTTGGGGGATCATACTGGGTTGGGGTCCCCATACTTTTCCAAGGGAATTGAGGGATGGGGTACAGTAGGGTCATCATACTGTGCGTATGAAGGGTACGGTGGAAGAATTCACTGTGGGGGTAACGTACAGTGTTTGTGGGGCAGTTTTGTTGACATACTTTGAGTGCAATGAAATGGGGATCTAGGGCTCCAGTAGGAGGAAAATTAGAGGGCATATAGTACCACACAGTAGGTGCAGTAATAGGATCACATATGGCAGCAACGGCTCAGTATTGGGGTATCAGTAGGATGGAGAGGCTGTGCAGGTTGGGAATAGATGGGGACAGGGTCGGAAATGTGAGAAGCCAGATGTGCCTTTGTTGTATTCTCTGCAGATGAGTCCTGGTTGGAGAAGTTCTCGTGTCGGTCTGGACCAGATGGGAAAAGTGACGATTCCATCAGAAAGAACGTCTGCGGTAAGACATTATCTGTAACTGTGCTGTAATCTCTTATATGTTCCATAGGACTGGTATCTACCACTGTCACCATATGGTGGTCATATCAATATTGGTGTTTATATAGAGACTAGATGGTGGCCCGATTCTAACGCATTGGGTATTCTAGAATATGTATGTAGTTTATTTATGAAGTTTTCAGAATAATGCAACTTATACAAAGGACTCGGCCGGCTGTGACCAATTATCGAAGCGTGGTTCAAATTCTGCGCCAATTCGCAGGCGGACTGCACCTGTCACTGATTGGTCACGCCCGGCCGCGAACAATCAGTGAAGCCAGGGCCGGCTCCAGGTTTGTGAGGGCCCCGGGCGAAAGAGTCTCAGTGGGCCCTCTCTTTAACACATACCACGATTCATGATGCACAGATACAGCAGAGAAATATAGCACAGCCAAGTAGTATATAAAACAGCCCACGTAGTATATAACACAGCCACATAGTATATAGCACATGCCACGTAGTATATAGCACAGGCCACGTAGTATATAACACAGCCCAAGTAGTATATAGCACAGCCCTCATAGTATATAGCACAGCCACGTAGTATATAGCACAGCCACGTAGTATATAGCACAGGCCACGTAGTATATGGCACAGGCCACGTAGTATATAACAGCAACGTAGTATATTGCCCTGCCACGTAGTATATAACACAGCCCATGTAGTATATAGCACAGCCATGTAGTATATAACACAGCCCACCTAGTATATAGCATAGCCAAGTAGTATATAACACAGCCCACGTAGTATATAGCACAGCCTACGTAGTATACACAGCCACGTAGTATATTGCCCTGCCACGTAATATATAACAGCCCATGTAGTATATAGCACAGCCACGTAGTATATAACACAGCCCATGTAGTACATAGCACAGCCACGTAGTATATAGCACAGCCACGTAGTATATAACACAGCCCATGTAGTACATAGCACAGCCACGTAGTATATAGCACAGCCACGTAGTATATTGCCCAGCCACGTAGTATATAGCACAGCCCACGTAGTATATAGCACAGCCCACGTAGTATATAGCACAGCCCACGTAGTATATAGCACAGCCACGTAGTATATTGCCCAGCCACGTAGTATATTGCCCAGACACATAGTATATAGCACAGAGACGTAGTATATAACACAGACACGTAGTATATTGCCCAGCCACGTAGTATATTGCCCAGACACATAGTATATTGCCCAGCCACATAGTATATATTCCAGCCACGTAGTATATTGCCCAGCCACGTAGTATATTGCACAGCCACATAGTATATAGCCCAGCCATGTAATATATTGCACAGCCACGTAGTATATTGCACAGCCACGTAATATATTGCACAGCCACATGGTATATAGCACAGAGACATAGTATATAACACTGCCCATGCAGTATAGAACACAGGCCACGTAGTATAGAGCACAGCGATGTAGTATATTGCCCAGCCACGTAATATATACCTCAGCCACGTAGAATATAGCACAGAGATGTAGTATATAACACAGCCCACGCAGTATCTAACACAGCCCACGTAGTATATAGCAATGTGGGCACCATATCCCTGTTTAAAAAAAGAATTAAAATAAAAAATAGTTATATACTCACCTTTTGTCGGCCCCCCGGATCCAGCTGAGGCGTTTACCAATGCTCCTCGTGACGCTCTGGTCCAAGAGTGCATTGCGGTCTCGCGAGATGATGATGTGCGGTCTCTCGAGACCGCTACGTCATCATCTCGTGAGACCGCAATGCATGGACCAGTCACGGGAGTATTGCGAGAAGCGGGAAAGGCCTGGCCTGGGCTGGATCCGGAAGGTGAGTATATAATGATTTTTTATTTTAATTATTTTTAACATTAGATCCCGCGCCAATGTCGCTGATTGATCATGCTGGCTCGGCGTGACCAATCAGCGAAGCGTGAGTTAAATCCCGCGCCAATGTCGCCGATTGGTCGCGCCAGCTGGGCGCGAGCTATCAGCGAAGCGGGATTTAAATCCTGCGCCAATGTCGCCGATTGGTCGCGCCGGCTGACCACGACCAATCAGCGAAGCGGGATTTAAATCCCGTGCCAATGTCGCCGATTGGTCGCGCCAGTTGGGCGCGACCAATCAGCGAAGCGTGATTTAAATCTTGTGCCAATGTCGCTAATTGGTCGCGCCGGCTAGGGTTAATAGCAGCGTTAACAGACTGCGTTACACCGCGTTATGCCACGGTGTAACGCAGTCGGTTTAACATACTGCTACAACGCTATCTGGGTGGCGGGCGCTGACTGGGGGGGGGGGGAGTATAGAGGGTGCACTGAGTGCAGGGGAGTAGGGAGTGGCCATTTCGCGGCAGGACTGTGCCCGACGCTCCCAAGAGTGCATTGCGGTCTCGTGAGATGATGACGTAGCGGTCTCGTGAGACCGCTACGTCATCATCTCGCGAGACCGCAATGCATGGACCGGTCACCGGAGCGTCGCGAGGAGCGGGAAAGGCCTGGGCTGAATCCGGGGGGGGCGACAGAAGGTGAGTATTTAAAGGGACTCTGTCACCTGAATTTGGAGGGAACAATCTTCAGCCATGGGGGCGGGGTTTTCGGCTGTTTGATTCACCCTTTCCTTACCCGCTGGCTGCATGCTGGCTGCAATATTGGATTGAAGTTCATTCTCTGTCCTCCATAGTACACGCCTGCGCAAGGCAAGATACTGCCTCTGTACAAATCCCTAGTTAGACCGCACATGGAGTACTGTGTCCAGTTTTGGGCACCGGTGCTCAGGAAGGATATAATGGAACTAGAGAGAGTACAAAGGAGGGCAACAAAATTAATAAAGGGGATGGGAGAACTACAATACCCAGATAGATTAGCGAAATTAGGATTATTTAGTCTAGAAAAAAGACGACTGAGGGGCGATCTAATAACCATGTATAAGTATATAAGGGGACAATACAAATATCTCGCTGAGGATCTGTTTATACCAAGGAAGGTGACGGGCACAAGGGGGCATTCTTTGCGTCTGGAGGAGAGAAGGTTTTTCCACCAACATAGAAGAGGATTCTTTACTGTTAGGGCAGTGAGAATCTGGAATTGCTTGCCTGAGGAGGTGGTGATGGCGAACTCAGTCGAGGGGTTCAAGAGAGGCCTGGATGTCTTCCTGGAGCAGAACAATATTGTATCATACAATTATTAGGTTCTGTAGAAGGACGTAGATCTGGGTATTTATTATGATGGAATATAGGCTGAACTGGATGGACAAATGTCTTTTTTCGGCCTTACTAACTATGTTACTATGTTACTATGTAATCCTGTGTGAGCGCTGACTGGAGGGGAGTGTGGAGCGGGCACTGACTGCGGGGAGTAAGGAGTGGCCATTTTGCCGCCGGACTGTGCCCGTCGCTGATTGGTCGTGGCCTTTTTGCCGCGACCAATCAGCAACTTGGGATTTCCGTGACAGACAGAAGGATAGACAGATGGAAGTGACCTTTAGACAATTATATAGTAGATTATCTTCAGTAACCGCGCAGTCATCTGCTGAGGTTCTCCTCCACTATTAGGGCTCCTTTTCACTTGCGAGAAATACGTCCGAGTCTCGCAGGTTAAAACCAAGCTCTGGCGCCGGCACTCCAGAGCGGAGCGTGCGGCTGCATAGCAGCACATGGAGCCGCACGCTCTGCTCCCAAGTGCCGGCACCAGAGCTTGGTTTTAACATGCAAGACTTGCACGTATTTCTCGCAAGTGAAAAGGAGCCCTTAGGGCGCATCACCCAGCTGTAATGAAGGTTACCTGGTTAAGCTGGCCTCACACTAGCGATTTTTACGGACATATGAGAGGTGCAGAAAATACGGATTGCATACGGTACAATGATTCTCTATGGCCCAGCTCCTATCTGCCGTATTTTACTCATCCGTATTATACAGTCTTCTAGAAAATCGCAGCATGCTGCGTTTGTCACCGTATTGCGCAAAAAATACGCCAATGAAAGTCTATGGGGCAAGAAAAATACGGATTACACACGGACCAACAATGTGACTTGCGAGAAATATGCAGCGGTGTTAGAGAGAAAAGCCGGCAATTCAGCGCGGTGTACAGTAAAATCACACTGACAGCTTACAATAGAATAGGTAGAATAAATGTCTACACATAGTATAGGTGTATGTATATATATATATATACATATATATATATATATATATAATCAGTGAGATATATATACATATTTATATTTCATATAGCGCTAAAATTAGTTAACCCTTTCAGATGGATTTACAACGTGGGACGTGACTGATCGTCGGAAGTTATGGAATATTGTTGTTTTGTTTACATTTGTTCCAGGTGACAAGGGTCTTCAGGTGGATTACCAGTATAATAAAATATTACAACAACCTGTGTATTTATTTCATTAAACTACTTTGTAATAATGTGTGTGTTTTATGAACCATTTCGTACTATTGGATTAATAATGGATAGGTTTCTTATTGACGCCTCTCCATTATTCATCTGGCTTAATGTCACCTTACAATAGCAAGGTGGCATTAACCCTTCATTACCCCATATCCCACCGCTACACGGGAATGGGAAGAGAGTGGCCAAGTGCCAGAATAGGCGCATCTTCCAGATGTGCCTTTTCTGGGGTGGCTGGGGGCAGATGTTTTTAGCCAGGGGGGGGCCAATAACCATGGACCCTCTCCAGGCTATTAATATCTGCCCTCAGTCACTGGTTTTCCCACTCTGGCGGAGAAAATTGCGCGGGAGCCCATGCCAATTTTTTACGCGATTTAACCCTTTATTTTAATAGCTACAGCCACCAAAATTAACATACAGACACTTCTTCCATTACTAAAGGGAAATATGTAATAAAAGAAGGGTTATGAGATGGTTTACTGTATATAAACCATGTCTCATATCATGTCAGGTTTCAGAAGGAGATAGGAAAAGCCGGTAATTGAATTACCGGCTTTTCTGCTATCTAGCGCTGTATGATATATTAATATATATATACTAGATGGCAGCCCGATTCTAAAGAATCGGGAGTCTAGAATCCATATATACTTTATTTATTCAAATGTAAGAATAATACAATTAATAAATAATAGTAAGAAAGAACAAAAATAATAGGCAGTATATGGAGAAAACACCAAACAAAAGTTCAAAATTGGTGTGAAAATGTCACTGAACCACTTCACAACTAAATATATATAGTTTTGGTAAATGGTATTATCATTTTTTTGACGAAATTCGGCAGGAGCTTGAAGAGCAACGTCACTGGGCCCGCCTCCACGCAGTAGAAACTTGCTGTGAGGTAAAAATTCAAAAATCACACCAAAATGGCGGGCGGAGTGTGTCACAGTACGGCACGTTTCTGATTGGTCGCTCGCAGCAGGCGGCAACCAATCAGACACTGGACACTGTTGACGTCACTTATCTCCGGACATTAGCTCCGGACATTAGCTCCAGACATTAGCTCCGGACATTAGCTCCGGACATTAGCTCCGGACATTATCTCCGCACATTAGCTCCGGACATTATCTCCGCACATTATCTCCGGACATTAGCTCCGGACATTAGCTCCAGACATTAGCTCCGGACATTAGCTCCGGACAAAGCCACGGAAGTTGGCACAAATTGCAGGAAGTAGTATTCTAGGCAATTATATATTAGATATGTCTCACTGACATATATATATATATATATATATATATATATATATATATATATATATATATATATATATAGACAGTATATATGTTTTTACGATTATTTGAGCCCATGGATCCATTGTATTTCCATATGTCCGTTTTGCCAGCCTGTGAGAAAATCTCGCAGTACGGATGCCATGCTCAAAATATGCTGACACACCCTGCCTACGGATGACATACGGACCACTATTTTGGGACTTTTCTGCGTAGTACGGCCGTAAATAACGGACCATATTTCCCTACGCTGAGTGTGAGGCCGGCCTTAGGGGCCCACTCAGAAGTTGCCCCCAACACCCCAAACCCCTGGCTGCGCCTCAGATGGCTACCAATAGCTGGTGATAACTTCATGTCCATGCCATAAACACATCCATAATAATAATCTTTATTTTTATATAGCGCTAACATATTCCGCAGCGCTTTACAGGTTGCACACATTATCATCCATAGAACCGTACACATAAACAAGACACAAACTCTACTCATAGCAGCAGCCAAACCCCACAGCATGGCTCCGCCCATACTGCTGATCACATGATCATGACGTCACCAAAGGTCCTTTATTTCTGTTGTTGACTGCTAGCCTGCCTTGTGATTAGTCACGTGGTCATGGCATCATGAAAGGTCCTCCACCACACTAGAATCCAACCTTCCTGCCTCGTCCATGTGACTCGTCACGTGGTGATGACCTCACCGCAGGTCCTGTAGCCGTGCCGTGTGTAGCTTTCGCCCTTTGTTATTCCCGTCCCCTGCAGGCAGGCTGCGGCCACCGTCTGTCACACGCTGTGTCCTTCTCATGGTGAGATGCGTTAGTGTCCCGGAGAGGCCCGGCCACCAGCCCCGGCTCTCACAGACGGTGTGCAGTCAGGTATGTGCTGAGTGACTGTGGGGAGGCAGGTGACTCCCATTAGCAGGAGCTGGCTGCTCCTCTGGTTACTGTGTCTGTGCCATGACTCCTATGTGCACGAGCTTTCTGCACATTGACCCCAATAATCCAATTCTCCCTCTGTAGTGGTCCCAGGGCTGCCCAGATAGAGAAGGGGGTCCTTACTAATGTACTGAGAGCTCGCTGATTACTGGGGTCTCCCCGGGGCTCTGAGTACCCTCTGTAGGATCTAGTGGTGCCCGCACACATCTCTGCACCCCTCATCCTCTACAGCAGTGTCCCCAATGTGTCCAGCATCTCCTTAGTATGGCATCATGTGGACGGGCAAGCATTCATCACCTGTGCAATACTAAGGAAATCCTGACACATGACCTGTTGGGGAACACTGGTCTATGGGATCACAGTGATAAGTTCCCATTACATTCTGATGGCTGCACCAGTTTCCCTGATTCTGCGCCCATGCACTCCACCCTCAGCTTTGTGTCTGTGCCCTGTGATGTGAGAAAGGCCTGGCTCATTCTGATCACTGGATTAGCCATTCTACAGAAGGGGGCTGGCTTAGCTTCTGATCTGAGCCACCAGCCTCCTTTATCACATCACCTGTAGACCCAAAGGAGGATGGGGAACTTCCTGCTAACATTGAAACAAAGCTGAAAGTGGAGCGAAACCATATTGAGACATGAGAGCAGCTTTCTGTTCCCACTGTTACCTATTAATGACCATTAATGTGTGATGCACGTGGTGGGCTATAAAGAGGTGACTGCGGAATTACGACGGCCTGCAGCGGGTCGTTGTCCTCACTCTCCTTTGCGCTCCGTGCGGGTGGGCTGTCACATGATTGCATATTTTAGATCTGCATCCAAGTGGTCAGGAGCCAACTAGACTCCTGCACTTATCTCTGTTTGAGAAAAGCCAGATGATAATCTGCAGCACCTGACCACAAGTATGCAAATTTCACATGTGAGGTCACATGATTGCCCACTAATGCTCCTCCCGTGGAGCAAGTCAGGTCCTTTATGTCAGAGCACTGGGGACCCCCAAATAGAAGACAGTCTATAACACTATGTCAGTGTTATCTAGAGGTCTGTATGGCAACACAGACCTTCACTATTGCCATCCTGCAATTCAAGATCATATATAAGAACAACCAAAAAATGGAGATCACAATCTGATTATTTAGTGTAAATTTGTGAAATAAAGAACTATAAATACTTTAAAAAAAAAAAACCTTTTTGCTGAGGCATGCATGTGACCAATATGGCCAATCTCTGTTTGAAGTGTTCACTTATCACTTCAGCAATAATCGTACGTATACAGGCGGACTCCGCACATCGTGCACATAGACGTGTTACACCACAGCTGATCACTCTTTACAAGTGGCGATTGGTGAGGATGCCTAATTTTAATAGTAGTATTATTTGTTCTCACTTGTTTATTTTTTTGATTCTGCAGTAGAAAATCAAATTAAATATAAAGCTTTTGTAAATGCAATGTTCATTTTAATATCATTTTGAGTTGAAGGGAACCTGTCAGAAATTTTTATAGGCCAAATGATTGATGTGACTGTGTAGCCCTTTGAAGGGACTCTGTCAGCACAGAATGACTGTTCAAACTTAGTCCCTCCGCTCGGTGCTTCATGGCGGGGCCAATCCTTTATATACACCTTCACAGATGCTTGTTTTCCTCTCTGTTTCCATCCCCCTTTATTAAGTGACAGCTCTGGCTTCATATGGCTACAGAATGGTGGAGATAGATGGAAACGAAACAGGTGGGAATGTGTATTTAACCCCTTCATGACCAGGGGATTTTTCGTTTTTCCGTGTTCGTTTTTCGCTCCCCTCCTTCCCAGAGCCATAACTTTTTTATTTTTCCGTCAATTTGGCCATGTGAGGGCTTATTTTTTGCGGGACGAGTTGTACTTTTGAACGACATCATTGGTTTTAGCATGTCGTGTACTAGAAAACGGGAAAAAAATTCCAAGTGCGGTGAAATTGCAAAAAAAGTGCAATCCCACACTTGTTTTTTATTTGGCTTTTTTGCTAGGTTCACTAAATGCTAAAACTGACCTGACATTATGATTCTCCAGGTCATTACGAGTTCATAGACACCAAACATGACTAGGTTATTTTTTATCTAAGTAATGAAAAAAAATTCCAAACTTTGCGAAAAAAAAAAAAAAAAAATTGCGCCATTTTCCGATACTCGTAGCGTCTCCATTTTTCGTGATCTGGGGTCGGTTGAGGGCTTATTTTTTGCGTGCCGAGATGACGTTTTTAATGATAGCATTTCGGTGCAGATACGTTCTTTTGATCGCCCGTTATTGCATTTTATTTAATGCAATGTCGCGGCGACCAAAAAAACGTAATTCTGGCGTTTCGAATTTTTTTCCCGCTACGCTGTTTAGCGATCAGGTTAATACTTTTTTTTAATTGATAGATCGGGCGATTCTGAGCGCGGCGATACCAAATATGCGTAGATTTGATATTTTTTTTATTGATTTATTTTGATTGGGGCGAAAGGGGGGGTGATTTAAACTTTTATGTTTTTTTTATTTTTTTCACATTTTTTTAAACTTTTTTTTTTTACTTTTGCCATGCTTCAATAGCCTCCATGAGAGGCTAGAAGCAGGCATAGCACGATCGGCTCTGCTACATAGCAGCGATCATCAGATCGCTGCTATGTAGCAGAATTGCACGTGTGCTGTGAGCGCCGACCACAGGGTGGCGCTCACAGCGACGGGCAATCAGTAACCATAGAGGTCTCAAGGACCTCTATGGTTACCATTCACAAGCATCGCCGACCCCCGATCATGTGACGGGGGTCGGCGATGACGTCATTTCCGGCCGCCCGGCCGGAAGCGGTAGTTAAATGCCGCTGTCTGCGTTTGACAGCGGCATTTAACTAGTTAATAGGTGCGGGCAGATCACGATTCTGCCCGCGCCTATTACGGGCACATGTCAGCTGTTCAAAACAGCTGACATGTCCCGGCTTTGGTGCGGGCTCACCGCGGAGCCCTGCATCAAAGCAGGGGAGCCGGCATCGGACGGTATAGTACGTCCGATGCCGGTAAGGGGTTAAAGGGACTGTCAGCACAGGCGCTCATTGCTTCATGGCGGGGCCAATCACTTATCTACACCTTTCTACGTGCTTTGTTTCCACCTACCCCCACCCTTCTCTGACCCTATGAAGCAGAGCTGTCAGTTAAACAAGACGGGGTGGAGAGACATGGAAACCAAGCAGGTGGGAAGGTATATAAATGATTGGACCCACCATTACGCACAGCGCCTGTACTTGGTTTGAACAGTCATTCTGTGCTGACAGTCCCTTCAAAAGATAAGCCAGTAGATCCCCAAAGTTTTAGCTCCAGCAGAAATCGGGTTTTCAAGTTGTGTCTTGAAGTGCATTGGTAGGTGACAGCACATTTCTAGCTACTCAGCCTCCTGCTCTATTCTTTACCTGGTAACACCCTCCCCTGGCTGATCGACATGTCTTTGACAATTCAATGGCACGTACTGGAGTGAATCAGCCGGGAGGGGGGGGCGGGGGGTGGTTTGGGGGTGGTAGAAGTTTCTGACAGGTTACCTTAAAAGTTTTGTTGCACCTCTTCAAATCTCATTGACTTTTTTTTTTCAACTGTGTCAGACTTGCAAATCGTTTGAAGGTGCGATGAACAAGGAGCAGATACAAGTGAATGGTGAGCTCCTAACATCCAGCTTGGAAATTATCTGTCTACTGACCGGAGAGGTGATTCTCTTATATAAATATATTATATACAGGGCAATATTCCAACATAACACACCTCCAAGATAGCCACTGCCTTCTTAAAGAAACTGAGGGTAAAGGTGATGGACTGGCCAAGCATATCTCCAGACGTAAACCCTATTGAGCATCTGTGGGGTATACCCGAACGGAAGATGGAGGAGCGCAAGGTCTCTAACATCCACCAGCTCCGTGATGTTGTCATGGAGGAGAAGAGGATTCTAGTGGGAACTTGTGAAGCTCTAGTGAGCTCCATGCCCAAGAGAGTTAAGGCAGTGCTTGAAAATACACTGTGTGCAGAATTATTAGGCAAGTTGTATTTTAGAGGATTATTTTTATTATTGATCAACAACTATGTTCTCAATCAACCCAAAAGACTCATAAATATCAAAGGTTGATATTTTTGGAAGTTGGAGTGGTTTTTTTTTTAGATTTGGCTATGTTAGGAGGATATCTGTTTGTGCAGGTAACTATTACTGTGCAGAATTATTAGGCAACTTAATAAAAACCAAATATATTCCCATCTCACTTGTTTATTTTCACCAGGTAAACCAATATAACTGCACAAAACTTAGAAATAAACATTTCTGACATGCAAAACAAAACCCCCCAAAAATTAGTGACCTATATAGCCACCTTTCTTTATGATGACACTCAACAGCCTTCCATCCATAGATTCTGTCAGTTGCTTGATCTGTTTACGATCAACATTGCGTGCAGCAGCCACCACAGCCTCCCAGACAATGTTCCCTGTAGATCTCACATTTTAAGAGGGACCACAGGTCCTCTATGGGGTTCAAATCAGGTGAACAAGGGGGCCATGTCATTATTTTTTATTTTTTGAGACCTTTACTGACCAGCCACGCTGTGGAGTAGTTGGAGGCATGTGATGGAGCATTGTCCTGCATGAAAATCAAGTTTTTCTTGAACGATACCGACTTCTTCCTGTATCACTGCTTGTAGAAGTTGTCTTCCAGAAACTGGCAGTAGGTCTGGAAGTTGAGCTTCACTCCATCCTCAACCCGAAAAGGTCCTACAAGTTCATCTTTGATTATATTGGCCCATACCAGTACCCCACCTCCACCTTGCTGGTGTCTGAGTCGGAGTGGAGCTCTCTGCCCTTTACTGATCCAGCCTCTGGCCCATCAAGAGTCACTCTCATTTCATCAGTCCATAAAACCTTTAAAAACTCAGTCTTAAGATAAAACGTCAAGACTGGGCCAAGAAATATCTTATGTTTCTTGTTCAAAGGTGGTCATTTTTCAGCCTTCCTTACCTTGGCCATGTCCCTGAGTATCGCACACTTTGTGCTTTTTGTTACTCCAATGTAATGTTGCAGCTCTGAAATATGGCAAAACTGGTGGCAATTTGGCAGCTTCACGCTTGATTTTCTTCAATTCATGGGCGGTTATATTATGCCTTTTTTGCCCAAAACACTGCTTGCGACCCTGTTGGCTATTTGCCGTGAAATGCTTGATTGTTCGGTGATCACGCTTCAAAAGTTTGGCAATTTCAAGACTGCTGCATCCCTCTGCAAGACATCTCACAATTTTGGACTTTTCAGAGCCCGTTAAATCTATCTTCTGACCCATTTTGCCAAAGGAAAGGAAGTTGCCTAATAATTACGCACACCTTATATAGGGTTTTGATGTTATTAGACAACACCCCTCCTCATTACAGAGATGCACATCACCTGATTTACTTAACTGGTAGTTGGCTCTCAATCCTGAACAGCTTGGAGTAGGACAACATGTATAAAAAGTATCATGCGATCAAAATACAACTTACCTAATAATTCTGCACACAGTGTAATGGTGGCCACACAAAATATTGACACTTTCAGCACAATTTGGCCATTTTCATTTAGAGGTGTACTCACTGCTTTAGGGCACACCAAATTTACACTACTACACAAGCTACCCCTTTTGAAAAAGCAGACCGCGAAACGTGCGTCAGGGGGCTGCTTGTGCAACCTGAGCGAATCATCCTTATTTATGGGTAAGCCTGTCTGATTTTTGTCAGTGTCTATATTCATTTGCACAGTGGCACCTTACATTTATATTGTCATGGACATGCTATTGAGGTATTTAGGACTATGGAATGATTCCATAAGTCCTTAATGTGACTGTTGTAATCTTCCGGCTGAACCTGGGATGTAATAGTTTCTGTTCCCTCCTATTCCCCAAGCATACCATAAGTTTCCTCTACACCCCATTTTCTGGCTATGTGCCTGTTTTGTATTGTGATATAACTTGTTAGTATTGGTCAAAATAAAATTTCTACCATTTTATGAACATGATTTTTGGGATTTTATTACTCCGTTCTCTTGTGTTATATGTGTTTTGGAGTTCCCTGAGTTGTCCCAGAGATTTGGACACTGTTACAGGGGAAGGTATACAATTGCACTCCTAGCTACAAATTTATTATAAGTTTTTTGAGTTTTGTGTTAAAACTACTACACAAGCTGTACACTGACTACTTTACATTACAAGAGTGTCAGATCTTCATTGTTGTCACATGAAAAGATATACAGTTATATGAAAAAGTTACTTATGCACCTGTCAAATTTTGTTTGAATGCAGAATGCACATTTTCTGTTAGTACAATAAATCTCATTTCAAGGCAGAAACATTACTGTGTCCAACAGTTATTAGACATATGAAACTGAAATGGCTGTTGCAAAAAAAAACTATTTTTATAAAAGCTTAAGATTAATAGGGGTGCCCAAACTTTTTCATATAACTGTAATTAAATATTTACAGAAATGTGAGGGATGTACTCACTTTTGTGATATACTGTGTATATATGTATGTACAGTGGGTAGGGAAAGTATTCAGACCCCTTTAGTTGCTTCACTCTGTTTCATTGCAGCCATTTCGGAAATTCAAAAAAGTTCATGTTGACTGAAAAAAAACCAAAATTTGAAATTTTTGCAAATTTAGTAAAAGAAGAAAAACTGAAATTTCACATGGTCATAAGTATTCAGACCCTTTGCTCAGACATTCATATTTAAGTCACATGCTGTCCATTTTCTTGTGATCCTCCTTGAGATGGTTCTATTCCTTCATTGGAGTCCAGCGGTGTTTAACTAAACTGATAGGACTTAATTTGGAAAGGCACACACCTGTCTATATAAGACCTCACAGCTCACAGTGCTTGTCTGACCAAATGAGAATCATGAGGTCAAAGGAACTGTCGAAGAAGCTCAGAGACAGAATTGTGGCAAGGCAAAGATCTGGCCAAGGTTACAACAGAATTTCTGCAGTACTCAAGGTTACTAAGAGCACAGTGGCCTCTATAATCCTTAAATGGAAGAAGTTTGGGACCACCAGAAGTCTTCCTAGACCTGGCCGTCCAGCAAAACTGAGCAATCGTGGGAGAAGAGCCTTGGTGAGAGAGGAAAAGAAGAACCCCAAGATCACTGTGGCTGATTGACAGAGATGCAGTAGGGAAATGGAAGAAAGTTCCACAAAGTCAATTATCACTGCAGCCCTCCACCAGTCGGGCCTTTATGGCAGGGGTCCCCAACTCCAGTCCTCAAAGCCCACCAACAGGTCATGTTTTCAGGATTTCCTTTGCATTGCACAGGTGATGCAATTATTACCTGGGCAAGACTAAGGAAATCCTGAAAACATGACATGTTGGTGGGCCTTGAGGACTGGAGTTGGGGACCCCTGCTTTATGGCATAGTAGCCCCGATGGAAGTCTCTCCTCAGTGCAAGACATAGGAAAGCCCACATAGTGTTTCCTAAAAAACACATGAAGGACTCCTAGACTATGGGTAATAGGATTCTCTGGTCTGGTAAGACGAAGACAGACCTTTTTGGTGATAATTCTAAGCGGTATGTGTGGAGAAAACCAGGGACTGCTCGTCACCTGCCCAATACAATCCCAACAGTGAAACGTGGTGGCAGCATCATGGTATGGGGGTGTTTTTCAGCTGCAGGGACAGGACGACTGGTTGTCATTGAAGGAAACATGAATGTGGCCAAGTACAGAGAGATCCTGGATGAAAACCTCTTCCAGAGTGCTCTGGACCTCAGACTTGGCCAAAGGTTCACCTTCCAACAAGAGAATGACCCTAAGCACACAGCTAAAATAACAAAGTAGTGGCTTCAGAACAACTCTGTGACCATTCTTGACTGGCCCAGCCACAGCCCTGACCTAAACCCAATTGAGCATCTCTGGAGAGACCTGAAAATGACTGTCCACCAACGTTCACCATCCAACCTGACGGAAGTGGAGAGAATCTGCAAGGAAGAATGGCAGAGGATCCCCAAATGCAGATGTGAAAAACTTGATGCATCATTCACAAGAAGACTCATGGCTGTACTAGCTCAAAAGGGTGCTTCTACTCAATACTGAGCAAAGGGTCTGAATACTTATGACCATGTGATATTTCAGTTTTTCTTTTTTAATAAATTTGCAAAAATTTCTACCTTACTCTTTTTCTTCAGTCAAGATGGGGTGCAGAGTGTACATCAATGGGAAAGAAAATGAACTTTTTTGAATTTACCAAATGGCTGCAGTGAAACAAAGAGTGAAAAATGTAAAGGGGTCTGAATACTTTCCGTACCCACTGTAGATACACTGCTCAAAAAAAAATATAGGGAACACTTAAACAACAGAATATAACTCCAAGTAAATCAAATTTCTGTGAAATCAAACTGTCCACTTATGAAGCAACACTGTTTGACAATTTCACATGCTGCTGTGCAAATGGAATACACAACAGATGGAAATTATTTGCATTTATCAAGACACACTCAATAAAGGAGTGGTTCTGCAGGTGGGGTCCGCAGACTACATCTCAGTACCAATGCTTTCTGGCTGATGTTTTGGTCACTTTTGAATGTTGGTTGTGCTTTCACACTCATGGTAGCATGAGACGGGTGCTATAACCCACACAAGTGGCTCAGATAGTGCAGCTCATCCAGGATGGCACATCCATGCGAGTTATGGCAAGAAGGTTTGTTGTGTCTGTCAGTGTAGTGTCCAGAGGCTGGAGGCGCAACCAGGAGACAGGCTAGTACAACAGGAGACGTGGAGGGGGGCCGTAGGAGGGCACCAACCCAGCAGCAGGACCGCTACCTCAGCCTTTGTGCGAGGAGGAACAGGAGGAGCACTGCCAGAGCCCTGCAAAGTGACCTCCAGTATGCCACAAACGTGCATGTCTGCACAGTTAGAAACTGACTCCATGAGGATGGTCTGAGTGCATGACGTCCACAGATGGGGGTTGTGCTCACAGACCAACACCGTGCAGGACGCTTGGCATTTGCCACATAACAGCAGGATTGGCAAATTCACCACTGGCGCCCTGTGCTGTTCACAGATGAAAGCAGGTTTACACTGAGCACTTGACAGACGTGACAGAATCTGGAGACGCAGTGGAGAGCGATCTTCTGCTTGTAACAACATCCTTCAGCATGACCGGTTTGGCAGTGGGTCAGTAATGGTGTGGGGTGGCATTTCTTTGGAGGGCCGCACAGCCCTCCATGTGCTCGCCAGAGGTAGCCTGACTGCCATTAGGTACCGAGATGAGATCCTCAGACCCTTGTGAGACCATATGCTGGTTCGGTTGGCCCTGGGTTCTTCCTAATGCAGGACAATGCCAGACCTCATGTGGCTGGAGTGTGTCAGCAGTTCCTGCAAGATGAAGGCATTGAAGCTATGGACTCACCCACCCGTTCCCCAGACCTGAATCCCATTGAACACATCTGGGACATCATGTCTCACACTATCCACCAACGTCACGTTGCACCACAGACTGTCTATTAGGAGTTGGCGGATGCTTTAGTCCAGGTCTGGGAGGAGATCCCTCAGGAGACCATCCGCCACCTTACCAGGAGTATGCATAGGTGTTGTAGGGAGATCATACAGGCACGCGGAAGCCACACACACACTACTGAGCATCATTTCCTTGTCTTGAGGCATTTCCACTGGAGTTGGATCAGCCTGCAACTTTATTTTCCACTTTGATTTTGAGCATCATTCCAACTTCAGACCTCTGTATACACAATTTGTTTTATTTATTTATTAGTTGTTTTCTAGTTCTGCACGTTATCTGTGTGAATGTGTAGTTCAGTCATTCTTTGTGATTCTAATCTCTTTATTTAATTTAGGATTATATAATTGTGAAGAAACATGGAGATTCAACTACTTTGGGTGACACTGATGCATCAGAAATGTCTTCTGCCAGCATGGCGATGCCACAAATAAAGCTTGACCACCAGATGTTGAAGAATATGCTGAATGTAGCCAACAAAATAATCCACGTGGTTAAGGAAGAGGTAAGCAAGCAGGCGATCAGTAGGCCCCCATGGTTACTTTTTGATGTGAGATGAAGCCATTGTCATGCATCCTTTCCTGTGTGGCACAGATATTACACAGAGGAAAGTGAGAGAAAAAAATGTTTCCTAGTTTATCCCTATAGATGTAGTGTTGGATTACGTTGCATATGTGGATGGATTTCAATTCAACATAACTTGATACTATAAAAATAAATAATTGGGGATGGGTTCTTGTTTATAATATCATTTTTAATGTGCATATCTAACGGTTCTTGGACTTTCCTGAGGTTGGAATTTTCTTTTCCTCAATAGTTGTCTGGAACTTCAGGTTTCTTAGAGAGCAGTCGGGAGGGTAAGTGCACAATGTACTATTGTAAAGCTTTGACTTACTAGTCACAATTTACACTGAGATATTATAAATGCAATTAACTAATAAACGTTGACCTCAAACATTAGTTGTGTATGTTACTTACCTCAGGCAACAACCCTCATATCGATAACCATCAAATCTCGGAGCATTTGACTAATTTGGTAAATTTGGTGAACAAGATGTCCAAGGACAAGAGTCAGGTGATTGGAAAAATTTCAAACCATACTCTGGAACTTATCTACCTTCTGATTGGAGAGGTGAGCAGATAGGGAAAGAAGGCATGTACTGACTTCTACAGGCCAAATAATGCTGGCAAAATGGCAGAGTAGAGGTCTTTAGTATGCAGCTGCAATCTTGTTGTGCTTCTTCCAGTGATCTGTTATAGTGGACGTTTTATACGGTCTTATAAAGTTAGAAAGATGCTTGGCTTGCCTCCAAACAATCAGGGGCTGTCTCAAGGTGAATCTTCAGCAGTGCACCCCCTACTCATTTCATGCTTTACTGGGGGTGGTGCATTCCTGATGATTGACAGTTCAGACCAGGAACATGGTCGCATCATTGGTACGAAGCGTACATTTTCCCACACTGGTAGCTGAAGAAGCTCTGCATCTGCAGCATGGGAGAAATGCAGGGAGGCTGTTTGGATCCAGTGATCCGGCCAGCCTCAGACCAGCTGTAAAGCATAGACCCTGCACATGCCACACGCTCCTTGCCTAGGTAATTGGGCAGGCAGGCACTGCAGGGTGGCCAGTAACTTAGGCAATGAGTTGTACACTAAAATAAAAAAAAAATCCTCCTTTCTTTGTTAGAACAGAGAGAATTTTAAGAAAGGGTAAATTGTAAAGTTGCTCATTTTTACACACATTTTGCAATGTTACCCATTTTATGAACTTAAGACACTCCCTTTAGTAATGTAGTTGATTTGAAACGTTTGCTCAGATCACCGCTATATGTGAATAATCTGTCCACTGATGTATCGTTCAGTATGATTTCATGTACAGTCTCCTGTATTAGAGAGGTCCTGAGTGGAAGACTTTAATAGCCCATATTTCCTAGAGACAACTCCATTAATTGCTTTGAACCGTTGTGTGACCTATATTTTCATTTCATATCAGTGAGTTACTTATTAACATTTCTCTCCGTTTAGGATTATATTGTTGTAAAAAAATATAATGATTCCACAACAGATAGCAGTACTTCCACTGTGTCCGAAGAAGATCCCAGCTTGGTGATATCGGAGAGAAACAAGGCCAAGAAGGTCTTAGCACTTGCCAATAAAATTATTACAATTCTAACTGATCGGGTAGGTGTTTTGTGCTGCACAGAAATACAGAAATGTACCTGTGTACATTAAACTCTTGATGGGGTTATCCCACTAACAATATTTATTCATTTTCCAGAGGATAGGTAATAAGTATGTGTATGGTAGGGGTCCACAAACTAATCATGAGAATGGGGGTGCCGTGTCCCTTGTGTGAATGGAGGAGTACTGGTCATGCCTGATCACGCCTCGGTTTAATGTCTACCCGAGTGGTGGTCAGATATGATTCATTAAGACTGGCGTAGCGCATGTCACACTATGGTAGTCTTTCTGGGGGTACATGGTGCTGAATTCATTAAAAGCTGCACACCATTTAATGGATTTGGTGCATCTTCTGAGTGGTGTACTCCTTTGTGTGCTTTGCCAGAAATGTTACTCCAGTTGGGGACTGGAATAGTTTTTCTGCCATACCAAACGCTGACACTTTTAATAGATGTAATGGTCGAACCTGATTCAAAATGGAGTGAATAAGCCAAAAGTCACAATTTTTTTTTTTTTTTTTTGGTGCAACTCCATGTTACGCAAAAAGTGTGCTTCTTTTCAAAGCTTTTACACTACTTTTCTGGCATAAAAGCTTTGATGAATCAGCCCCTATGTGTATAGAATAGTTACTGAATATAGAGTCAATGTTATTCTTTGGAGGTAATCACATTATAGTCCTTCATATACTCCAGAGAGAAGACCCTAGACGTAAATCTGTATTTTATGTCTGTTAGGAATGTGTTTGGTGATGACAATTTAGAAACCTTGAAGCAATATGGATTTTATGCCAGTGATTTTGAGCAGCTTCCAATAGTATCCAGGTTTGTAATGCCCATTTCTGAATTGGGCATTGTTTAGAATTTTTCTCAGTCCCGCATGACTGTTTTTATTATTTTTATTTTTTTTAGATGCCTGTAAGACATGAGGATATTGAAGTATATTCTACGATGGAAGAATATTTAAAAGGGTATAGAGAATTTTTTAAAGATGGGTTAATGTGCAATGATCAAACCCAGAAGGCACCTGGTAAGAAGACAATTTGTTAAAGCTTTCATAAGCAAATTTAGTTAAAGATTTTGAAAAAAGCCTCCTGCTTTGGCTCACAGAAAGGGAAACAGAATGACATCCATATACTGCCATATGGAAAGGGCTTGTTAAGATAAAAATCCCTTTAAACAAGCACTGTCAGTTTAGAATACCACCCTAAAGGTACCTTGACACTGAACAACTTAACAATGATATCGCTAGCGATCCGTGACGTTGCAGCGTCCTGGATAGCGATATCGTTCTGTTTGACAGGCAGCAGCGATCTGGATCCTGCTGTGACATCGTTGGTCAGAGCAGAAAGTCCAGAACTTTATTTCGTCGCTGGATCTCCCGCAGACATCGCTGAATCGGTGTGTGTGTCGCGGATTCAGCGATGTCTTCACTGGTAACCAGGGTAAACATCGGGTTTCTAAGCGCAGGGCCGCGCTTAGTAACCCGATGTTTACCCTGGTTACCATTGTAAATGTAAAAAAAACCAAACAGTACATACTTGCATTCCGGTGTCTGTCCCCTCGCCGTCAGCTTCCCGCACTGACTGTGAGCGCCGGCCGGCCGTAAAGCACAGCGGTGACGTCACCGCTCTGCTTTACGGCTGGCCGGTGCTGACAGTGCAGGGAAGCTGAGGTTGGTGGACAGACACCGGAATGTAAGTATGTACTGTTTGTTTTTTTTTACATTTACAATGGTAACCAGGGTAAACATCGGGTTACTAAGCGCGGCCCTTTGTGCATATAAAGCATTATACAGAGCACAGTGCATTTCCTGGTGTCAGAGAGAAAACCTTAAAATGCAGATTTGTATTCATGGTCTTTTAATCCACGTAGTAAATACTGTTACTTAGGGTACCGTCACACTATACGATTTACCAACGATCACGACCAGCGATACGACCTGGCCGTGATCGTTGGTAAGTCGTAGTGTGGTCGCTGGAGAGCTGTCACACAGACAGCTCTCCAGCGACCAACGATGCCGAAGTCCCCGGGTAACCAGGGTAAACATCGGGTTACTAAGCGCAGGGCCGCGCTTAGTAACCCGATGTTTACCCTGGTTACCAGCGTAAAAAAACAAACAAACAGTACATACTTACATTCCGGTGTCTGTCCCTTGCCGTCTTCTTCCCGCACTCACTGACTGCCGGCCGTAAAGTGAAAGCACAGCACAGCGGTGACGTCACCGCTGTGCTCTGCTTTCACTTTACGGCCGGCAGTCAGTGAGTGCGGGAAGCAGACGGCAAGGGACAGACACCGGAATGTAAGTATGTACTGTTTGTTTTTTTTTACATTTACAATGGTAACCAGGGTAAACATCGGGTTACTAAGTGCGGTCCTGCGCTTAGTAACCCGATGTTTACCCTGGTTACAATTGAACGCATCGCTAGATCGGTGTCACACACACCGATCTAGCGATGACAGCGGGAGATCCAGCGACGAAAGAATGTTCCAAACGATCTGCTACGACGTACGATTCTCAGCAGGATCCCTGATCGCTGCTGCGTGTCAGACACAGCGATATCGTATGAATATCGCTGGAACGTCACGAATCGTACCGTCGTAGCGACAAAAGTGCCACTGTGTGACGGTACCCTTAGGGGTTCTGAGCCATGAGATGCTTTAGGAGCTGATGATACTGTAGAATGCATACAAACAAACCTTTGTGGCCTTTAAGGATTAGGGCATCTAGAGCAGAAAGAACTGTCCATTTCTTAAGTATACCATTTATTTTTAACCTGTCATTTCTGCTGGATTTTTAGGGTACGTTCAGTTGTGCAAATTTTCTTTTGCTGAGGGATAAAGCAGTCAAACCTAACATGGTTATTCTCAAGTAATCTCTTGAGCAGCTGAGAGCTTTCCAGTCTCTATTACTTCCTATAATAATAATAATAATTTTTATTTATATAGCGCCAACAAATTCCGCAGCACTTTACAATTAAGCGGGGACATGTACAGACAATAAATTCAGTACAAGTTAAGAATTTAAACAGTGACATTAGGGGTGAGGTCCCTGCTCGCAAGCTTACAATCTACAGGGAAATGGCGGGACACAATAGGTGAAAAGTGCTTGTTATTTCAGGTCTGGCAATTTATAATAAATAGGGATTTTCATATAAAGCTGCATGATCCGGTCATCAGCCCGTGTGTTTAAGTGCAATAGTCAAGTATCAAGTGCAGTTATCATGTGCATGGAGGGTGTGGAGACAGATGAATAGTAGGGTGCAGATTCAGAATAATATTTGGAAGGAGGGAACAGGGCAAAGTTAGTTTACTGAGAAGTTGATGTGGTAGGCTTGTTTGAAGAGATGGGTTTTTAAAGCGCGCTTGAATAGGTCGGGGCTAGGTATCAGTCTGATCGTCTGGGGAAGTGCATTCCAGAGAGCTGGCGCAGCACGAGAGAAGTCTTGGAGACGGAGGTGTGAGGTTCGGATTACGGGGGATGTTAGTCTTAGGTCATTTGTAGAACGGAGGGCACGTGTAGGGCGATAGACGGAGATGAGAGAGGAGATATAAGGCGGTGCAGAACTGTGGAGAGCTTTGTGGGTGAGAGAGATGAGTTTATACTGGACCCTACTATATATATCAAACCGCATAGATTCCTGTATGGAATACTAGAGCAGACTGCGCTATTCCAAACAGCAGAAAAAATGTTAATACTATATTAATGAGTCAAAGGACACTCTCTCCTTTTTATAATGTGAATGTGAGGCTATAGATCTTATTTGACGTTTCATATGGCAAACCTACCTAAACAGCTAATGCAGTGTGAATGTTTCCTTACCCCAAGTGGATTTTAATTACAAACTGTTCCTTTTATTATTTTTTTTTTTATACAGATGATAAGTTGAACATCAAAAATAGTCTTGACGAATATAACATGGGGTCTGTAGGCGTAGACTCTGTGAAAGAAGAAAGCACATCTATCAGACCTGATATTTCAAGTTTGCCTACACAAGCTAAAGTAAGCAAAAGGAAGAGTAAGCCCGTGAGACTCTTACACAACGAATTTTCCCCTCGGAAAGAGAAACCTCTTCCTTTTCACACCGTGAAAAAACAGGAGATTTTCTATGAAGCATCTCTTACTAATGACAACAAGCAAATCGAGTCTAAAGTGCAGAAAAATGATTATGTAAATGTATCAAATAATGGCTCATTTGATAACGCGTACAAAAGTGTCAACGGTTTGTCAGACCCTTCAACCCACGAGCATAAACAGACAAGCGATCTAATAATACCTGTGGTAAAAGAGGAGGACTTCTCTGAAGATAGTGAAATTGGGCCGTCAGAGTTCTGCATGAATCCTACACAAGGGAAACCGTATGTATGTGTACTTTGTGGCAAAAACTTTACAAAAAAGTCACATCTTGTAACGCATCGTCGAGTTCACACTGGAGAAAAACCATATGCCTGTCTTGATTGCGGAAAACGCTTTACCAGCAACTCTACACTTGTTGACCATCAAAGAATTCACAGAGGAGAGAAGCCTTTTGTGTGCACAGATTGTGGAAAAAGTTTCACAAAGAACTCCAACCTCATTGACCATCAGAGAACTCACACAGGAGAGAAACCGTTTACCTGCATAACATGTGGGAAAAGTTTTGCCAGAAGCTCCAACCTAGTGGAGCACCAGAAAATACATACTGGGGAGAAGTCATTTGTATGTTCGGAGTGTGGGAAAGGTTTCTCCCGGAGTTCAAGTCTTGCTGAACACCAGAAGATTCATACAGGAGGAGAGTCCTACATATGTTCAGAATGTGGACAATGTTTTACAAAGAACTCCAGTCTGGTCCGTCACCAGAGCATTCACACGGGCGAGAAGCCATTTATATGTTTTGAGTGTGGTAAAAGCTTCTCAAACAGTTCTAATCTCGTAAGACATCAGATAACCCACACGGGAGAGAAACCATTCACATGTCCAATTTGTGGCCGAAATTTCAACCAGAACTCCAATCTCATTTCCCATCAGAAGACTCATCGAGATAAGGCAGTAGAAGTACATTGAGTTGGTGTATACATCTACACAGTATTATTAATGTTTTATTTCCATAAAACAAGTGTGTATTTTATTTATGATGTATTGGTGTAAGCAGAGCTTTACAGAAACTGTGTAATATCTTAAGATAAGATTGCAACCTCTTCCCTTTCCCACGTTACATAGCGGAAATAAAATGTTAATTGCTCACATTTGAGCATGTATCACAAGTACTGAAACCAGTCACGTCAGCTTGTGTATAATCACGTTACTAGTGATCTTATTAGATGTGTTTTGTCTTTTCTTGGCTTTTAATGGCCATGTGCCAAATGGCTCCTATCATTTCTATTTATTCTGGCAGCCTGGCCTAAAGTAGGGAAAAATCTACTACCTTTGTTTGGTCTGCTGGCATGCCACCAAAGTACCCGCTGATTGTTTTGACATTTGAATATTAAAATATTTGCTTTTTGGATAAGCTTAGAAATATGTAGGTCAACTCCAGTTTTATTACGGTACCTTATGCAAAGTTTGCACTTTAAAATCTAATAATGATGAAGTCCATACTATGTGCGGCCATTACAATGTAGATACTGCAGACATAGGTGTATGAATTAACTCTGTATCTGCTATTACATTTTTGGGGCGATTACTTGAATACATGTATTTGGGACTAAATCTCATTTTTGCAATTTGGTTTCATAAACAATGTTTCAGCGTTTGCTTTCTGTTGCCTCTCTGTTGTGCTCTCAATTTCTCCAGAATGAGTTAACATCGAATCTGCCAATCAGCTGATTCTGATCAATTGGAAATTTTGTAGCTCTTTTGCCTGGCTTTCCCTGGGTGCCTATTGGCTGATGTGTTACACAGACCACAATAATTATGAATGTGCATGGAAACAAAAGAGCCTGCAAAAGTCAAACTGTGCAACATTTTTCATGAAAACCACATTCAAAAATGACTTTTCGCCCCAAATACATTCATTTAAGTAAATTAAAAAATTGTCAAGATGGACAACCCCCTTATTGAAAAAGTTAGGAACCGTAAAAACCAAGAGCCAAAAGAATTGGGCAGCTCTCACATATTTTATAGACTATTTTAAATTTTTTTTTTTTTTTTTTGTTTCCCTGCGCATTGAACTTTGATGTGGTCATAAATCAGCTCAGAAATGGACCTATAGGAGTTGCAAAGTCTCCCATTGGTTCACTAGTATGAGCTCATGGACGGATTTTCAGGTATTTGATTCTGCAGTCAGGAATAAGCAGTGTAAGGCCGGTGTCCCACTTGTAACTGCAATGCGAGAAACTCGTGCCTTAATACCTGGCCGGCGGTTCGGACTGAAGCGTTCAGCTGCATAGAAATACACTCCGGTCTCAATTGCCGGCGGCAGTGCTGGGTAATGAGGCAAGAGACTCCCGCGAGTTTCTCGCATTGCAGTTGCAAGTGCAATAGCGGCCTCAGATCGAGGCTATAAACTCCAAACTGTGACAAATTTTTAATGAAACCCTATTAGAAAAACAATTTTTAGCCAAAAAAACACACTTTAAAGTAAAAAAAAAAAAACTCATTGAAGTGGCTGTTGCTCCTTCATATCACCAGTGTTTCATGTTGTGAGGGCAATAGTAATTTCTCCTATGCTAAGGTGGGTTTGGGAATAGAATCTGCATTTCAGTCCCCTAATATCAAGATCTCCGCTTGGACCCGGTATACTAAGCTGAGTTTACTGCAGTTGTATGCAGTGTAGGTAATTCTCCCTGTTCTGCATACATCAGTAACACCGTCACTATCGCCAGTGCAGATAACACATTTTTTCACTGTCTGAATCTGTATTGAAAAAAAATGGCAGCATGCATAATTTTCCCCCCAAAACCTGATGTGACTCGCCTATTCAAGTCTATGGGTGTGTGGAAAATACAGAGCCCACTACAGCATCCGATTTTTATAGATACATTGCAATTCTGTAACATAGGAAAGTGTAGATGATCAATAGCTGCTGAGTAAAAACGCGGATTGCATTTGGACTGCACACAGATGAAAAGTGAGAAATAAATCTCTTTTCCTGATGCAACTCTAAACGATTTTTTATACTGTAGTGTGACTCTATCCGAAAATTTAGACACATGAAAGCCACAGAATTGCCACCTTTGGGTTATGTTACTGATTGAAGTCCCTTATTAGTAGCTGGATCGTCCAATTCAAAGGTTTTCTTTTCTGCTGCAGCAAAGAAGGGGCCAAAACTGAATTAATACAGAATCTTGAGCCCAAATTCAGTATGGTGGTAACTATATAAATTTGTGCTTCTAGAAAACTGGAGATGTAGCATTGCAACATTCCCATTACATGGTATAGGCTCGAGCAGCTCCTCACAGTGATCACTATAGGTCTACATGGCACATACACAGTGGTCTGCATGGACCCCTCTATATCTGCATACTCCCTGCTGCACTGTGATGTTCTTCTAATCTGTCATTTGTTTTATTAGAAATATTGGGTAAGAAGAGGATTTTTTAAAAAAAATACATTATTCACACAAACACATTTAACCCTGTTTAGACTGCATTCTTATTTGTAAAGTTACCATTATTGATTGTTTCTGGGAACAGAATAAAATAAATATTTTGCTATACATTTGCCTCTGTAGATATATGCTTTGCAACTGGATTTTTTTGTTACAGTGCAGCATGGAAAATGGGACACTTGCTTATTGCATGCAGTTTTCCCCCAATGGTGTGCATTAGCCAGAAACAGGCACAAGAGTCTGCGGTTAGCTTTTGGCTGGACGATACTTAGATACAATTCACATTGCATTCAGATGGCCATAAATCGATGACATTTTACCATCTGTACTAGAACAGCAACTGTTGGCAGAATAAAATTCTAAAGCGCAATTCTCTGGGGGCTTGTGCTTTCAGCCAGTCTTCCCAAATGCTGGCAATCATAGCTCAGCAGCTGATCTAGCAGTCTCAGGTGCTACCAAGCTATGACTGGCAGCAGCTGTTAGGGAGAAGTGAAAGCGCAAGCCTCTAGAGAAGACTGAAAAAATGGCCAATTAGACTGCAAACAGAGATTTCACATACTGCGCACCAAAAGCAATAATTGTGAATATCTCTGCAGTGGAGAGAAAGAAAGCAAAAACAAAAGCATTATTTTTTAACCCCTTCATGACCGGGGGATTTTTCGTTTTTCCGTCAATTTGGCCATGTGAGGGCTTATTTTTTGCGGGACGAGTTGTACTTTTGAACGACATCATTGGTTTTAGCATGTCGTGTACTAGAAAACGGGAAAAAAATTCCAAGTGCAGTGAAATTGCAAAAAAAGTGCAATCCCACATTGGTTTTTTGTTTGGCTTTTTTGCTAGGTTCACTAAATGCTACAAATGACCTGCCATTATGATTCTCCAGGTCATTACGAGTTCATAGACACCAAACATGACTAGGTTATTTTTTATCTAAGTGGTGAAAAAAAATTCCAAACTTTGCTAAAAAAAAAAAAAAAAAAATTGCGCCATTTTCCGATACTCGTAGCGTCTCCATTTTTCATCATCTGGGGTCGGTTGAGGGCTTATTTTTTGCGTGCCGAGATGACGTTTTTAATGATAGCATTTCGGTGCAGATACGTTCTTTTGATCGCCCGTTATTGCATTTTAATGCAATGTCGCGGCGACCAAAAAAACGTAATTCTGGCGTTTCGAATTTTTTTCCCGCTACGCTGTTTAGCGATCAGGTTAATACTTTTTTTTAATTGATAGATCGGTCAAGGACCTCTATGGTTACCATTCACAAGCATCGCCGACCCCCGATCATGTGACGGGGGTCGGTGATGACGTCATTTCCGGCCGCCCGGCCGGAAGCGGTAGTTAAATGCCGCTGTCTGCATTTGACAGCGGCATTTAACTAGTTAATAGGTGCGGGCAGATCGCGATTCTGCCCGTGCCTATTACGGGCACATGTCAGCTGTTCAAAACAGCTGACATGTCCCGGCTTTGGTGCGGGCTCACCGCGGAGCCCTGCATCAAAGCAGGGGAGCCGGCATCGGACGGTATAGTACCTCCGATGCCGGTAAGGGGTTAAAATTTATAACCAAGCAAAACACTGAATTTTTGATCCATATACAATTCTGATTTTCTGAATTTTTAATTGTCAAAAATAAGTTCAGATTCCATTAGAGAATGAGCGCATGCATGTGTTGTTCCTTTACAGCTCTGTTGCCACTTACCTTTAGGGAAAACTGAGGATCAAACAGGAGTAAAGATTTACAGGGCTTATGTATTTATTGGAGGTACTTCACTGGAGTTGAGAAACGCTGTCCTCTACTGGCTGCCCCTATCCACATTAAAATATTCAGTATATCCTATTTTGCCATAATGATTGTCATTCATTAGCTGAACTTACTGATGTTGGTAGAATAAGCTGAGCATCTAATGTTCTAATGTGCATCTAATCAGGTGGGACTTCAGCCTGTTCTGAGACTTGTGGGGAAAGGCAGGGATACCAAATGATGCAGACAGGAGCCTCTTCAACCCTGATGAAACCAGGGCTGTGGAGTCGGGAGTTGGAGTCGGTGTAAAACGGACAGACTCCTAAAATATATAATAATTTGGGTACAGTAGCTCAATGCAGTTTGTGGGGGAATATTTTTTTCATAAGAATTTGGGAAAGTTATGAAATGTCCTATAAATGTCTGTCCTATTCCTGATCTAAGGTCTAGACTTTTAGCGGAGATGAATGTGTGCTGCAGTTTGTGTTCATGATAAGTAGAGAAGCTCCTCCTCTACAGATAAGGGGAAAAAATAACAAACACACAGGGAAGGAATGCCTACAGTCATTTCAGAATTTCTGGAGTGAACAGGAAAGCAGGATTAAAGAAGGTAAGTACAGCTAAAGTATAACTAAACTTTCAATAAACTGTGCATAAATCAATAGTCCGGTATATGTTGTCTCTGTATGCTTGATGTTTTAGTTTGTTTTTCCTCTTAGCTCATGTTTGGAGAAATTAGCTGATCTGATGACTTGTATACACTATACATAGAATATAAGGGAAAAAATGTTTTCTAACATCTCAAATTTGGAAATACAGTAACAGGATCGATGAGGACTTATATATTTGTGTGTCTGTGTTCTGGAGTATGATTCAGCACAAACATGCTCCCTCCCTCCTCCCCTCTCCATAGACTGTGAAGAAATATGATCTGAAGCATTTAGTGAGCTGTACCCTGCTGAGACAAGCCTTGACATTGAAAGTTCAGAGTAAAGCTATTTAACAGCACATTTTACAAACTTTATACTTATCATGTGTCCTATTGATTAATGCAAAGATTGTTTTATTTCTATCCCAAATTATACAGTACATGATTCCCTATTCCTGCAAGAATTACAATATGCTTTTTTTTTTACAGGACAAAATTATTTTGAGAGTGAATTTACAAAATGTCTAAGAAGCATCTTATGAAGTCAGCTGTATTTGAGCATTTCACAGTGACTCAAGATAAACATTTTGTGTGTCAGTGTATAAGTGACCTAGATGAAAACAAATGCTGTGATGCCAAAATCAGTGCATACTCAGGCAGTGGTAAAAATGCTCCTTCAAGAGCTTCCAATCTAAAAAGACATTTACAACGCTGCCACCCAGAAGTTTACAAAGCTGTGACTGAAAAAGATCACAGCAGCAACAAGAAACCAGAGACCAGAACTTCCCGCCAGGCAAAGGAGGAGGAAAGAGCGTCTCAAACGTCAGTTACAAGATATTTTGTAAGCGACAAAGTTACTGTAACAATGACAGCAGATGTGTTTAAAAGACAGCTCCTCGAGCTTGTTGTGAAGGAATGTGTACCATTATTATTTGCACGACCAGCTTTTACAGCTTTTAATGGAGAAATGGCTTACAAACTTGGTGTTTCTCTGGACAGCGAGAGTATTAGAAAATTAGTGATTGAAGAAGCCCTTAACCAAAAGGAAGATCTTAAAGAATCAAGAGACACTTTGTATTTCTTAAAATGGATGCCTGCACGTGTCACAGAGTGAACTATTTTGCTATCAACGGTCGATATGTTTGTGTTTGTGACAACAACAAAAATTGTTACTAAGACACTGGCAGTAAAAGATACTAAAGCTCATCACAGCAGCCAATTTCTCAGAAACTTTGTGGAAAAAGTTCTGCAAGATTATGAACTCAAAAAAGAACAGGTTCTTGCTATTGTAACTGATAATGCTTTAAACATAAGTACAATTAAACTGATGAATGAGAATAATGAAGGTGAACAGCAGCTAGAAGAACATTTCACTTTCAGTATGTTGGAGGTGGAAGGCCACAGTCCTGTTCCCATAACAGAGGAACAAACAGATATTACTACTGAAGAACAGCAAAATGATTCTTTACAATTAGATGATCTTGTTGAAGCTGCTTCACACCTCTTTCCTATTCATCACAGGCACTGTGTTGTGCACACGCTGTAGCTGGCATTAAGAGATAGTCTGTAAAAGGGACATGATGGAACTCTGATTAGCAAAGTGATGAAATTGGCTATTGCTCCCAGAACCCCTAAAATTGATTCCATCTTGAAGAGACGTGCTGGAAAAGGGGCAGTTGTGGGTCAAGCCACTCGGTGCGGCAGCACCTATTTAATGATTGAGCGATCACTTGATCTGAAACCCTTCCTTTTAGATATGGCCAACCCTCAGGTAACACTACATGAAGGTCAATGGACACAGGTGGCTGAATTGAAGGAATTGCTTCATCACCCATTTACAGTGCCATTCTTTATAAAGGAGTGGAAGAACTTGTTGTTTTGCCTGTCCCAAAGAGGAGGTTTAATCGCAGATGGCATTGCTGCTTCAATGAAACGGAGAGAGACACTGCTATTAGAAAATAACATTCTTCTGGCAGCTGTTTATGTGGACCCGAGTCATCGTATATTGCTGGATGATCAACAGCTTACTAAAGGAAAAGAAGCTTTGATTGAGGTAGCAGTAAGGATGAGTGGGCTACAGGACGGCCAAGTGCAAGAGGACTCGGGTCCTACCAGTGCTGCTGCTGACGTTCCTTCATCCTCATCAGATGAGGAGTTTGATTTCGACACGTATTTGGAAGACATGTGGGCTACAGGACGGCCAAGAGCAAGAGGACTCGGGTCCTACCAGTGCTGCTGCTGACGTTCCTTCATCCTCATCAGATGAGGAGTTTGATTTCGACACGTATTTGGAAGACATGGGGCAGGCAAAGCGTTACTGCAAGGAAAACGATTCCACTCCCATAGAAAACTGACCATATTTCAGCAAAGTTTTTCACTTGCTCTCAAAGAAGTAGAAGAGTTCAATCGTTCATCAAAACTGACTGTGCACGAGGCAATTCCTTTATACCCTGAAATTGTTAGAGATGTTGCCCATGTAGTTACTGCTTTGCCACCAACCCAAGTTAGTGTAGAGAGGTTGTTCTCTAGCCTTAAAATAATTAGGTCACATGTGAGGTCATCTATGGAGGAGGATCTGATGGAGGCGATACTATTTCTCAGAACAAATTCATAGACTGCACAAATGTTGTTCAGCACGTTTTTGTTGAGAACTGTTTTTTTCCACTTACTGCAGAGTGTATAAAAAATTGTAAATATGCAAAGGTTTTTGTTCTAAAGTTGTATTCCAAAAGAACATAAAATATATTTATCTAAAAGGCTTGATTATTATATCATAATAAAGATTAAAAGCCTGATGTTACCATTTTACTACAGTAAATTTATCACTTAAACTTAAACATGAGGGAATCGGAGTTGGTGTCATGGGAATTGAGGAGTCAGAGGTTTTGGCTTACCGACTCTAGGGTACTAGATCTGGCACATTCTCGTGTGTTGGGAGGGCATCTAGGTGTAGATAAAACCTAGAGTGAGTCCTTCAGAGATTCTACTGGCCTGGGTGACATTGTAAATTTCTGCCAATCCTGCCCTACCTGTTGGCTAACTGCTCCCGTATCCCACTCCTGCAGTCCCCCAGTTCCGTTACCCATTATAGAGCGCCCCTTTGACTGGATTGCCATGGACCTGGTAGGACCCCTAGTTAAGTCCACCTGAGGCCACCAATACATCTTGGTGATCATGGACTATGCGACACCATACCCGGAGCCGGTACCACTGAGGAACTCAGCCAGCAATAAAGCCCGAGAGCTAGTTTGCCGAGGGAGATTCTGACAGACCAAGGAACACCATTCATGTCCAAGGTAATGAGAGAGTTATGTAAAGCCCTCATAGTACCCAACTCAGAACATTGCATTCCTTCAAGCCCAAGAGGCCCAGGCAAGGGTCTACAATCAGTCAGCAAGACTGCAACAGTTTAGGCCAGGAGACCGAGTGTTGGTGTTGATCCTCACAGTTGAAAGTAAGTTCCTGGCCAAGTGGCAAGGGTCATACGAGTTGGTCAAAAAATTGAGTGACTTCAACTACAAAATCTACCAACCAGGGAGAAGAAAGCCATACCAGGTGTACCACATTAACCTGCTGAAACCGTGGCGAGACAGGCATCCAATAGAAGCAATGTGTCTAGGGGTCGATCTTGAAGCCAGGGTTGAGGATATCACAGTGGCAGAGACACTGTCGCCAGCTTAGAAGCAACAATGTCGTGAGCTGCTCCAGTGGAACTAGGACTTGTTTTCAGAGTTGCCAGATTGTATTCAGGTTGTGGAGCATGAAATACTGACAACTGCATGTGAGGGTGAACCAAAAGCCGTATCGCATACCTGAAGAATGTTGAGCCTGGGCGTCATCGAGGAGTCAAAGAACTGCTGGTCCTCTATTGTCCTCCAAAGCCAGACACAGAGTGACAGAACTGTAATGACTACAGGAGGCTGACCGAGGTGTCCAAGTTCGACGCGTATGCAATGCCCCGGGTCCATGAGCTCATTGAGAGGCTAGGGTCAGCTAGATATATCACCACCCTGGACCTAACGAAAGGGTACTGGCAAATTCTGTCCCCAAGTGCCAAGGAGAAGACTGCCTTCTCTACACCTGATGGCTGCTGTCGGTATATCAGGGAGTCCCAGCTACTTTCCAGAGAGCCATGGACTGGTTCCTAGCCCCTCACAATAGCTAATGTAGTTTATCTGGATGATATTGTAATATTTATCCCGGACTGGGGAAGTCACCTGCAGAAAGTCCAGGCAGTCCTGGAAGCACTGAGGAAGGCAGGGTTTACCATAAACCCAAAGAATTGTGCCATGGGGAAAGGAGAGGTAAAATAGGGTGAGATAAAGCTGCAAATAGACAAGGTGGAGGCAATCCAAAAGTGGCCACAACCGGTCTCCAAAAAGCAGGTCAGGGTGTTTCGTGGAATTGTGGGATACTATTGGTGATTTATCCAGAATTTTGCCATGATAGCCGCCCCTTTGGCCGGCTTCACACTTGCGAGTTTTACGGACGTAAGAGCGCAGAAACTACGTCCGTAAAACTCGCAAAAAATACGGCACAATTATTCTCTATGCCTCTGCTCCTATCTGCCGTATTTTACTGATCAGTATTATACGGCTTTCTACGGCCGTACAAAATCGCAGCATGCTGCGTTTGTCACCGTACTGCGCAAGAAATACGCCAATGAAAGTCTATGGAAGCGTGAAAAATACGGATTACACACGGACAAGCAGTGTGACTTGCGAGAAATACGCAGCGCTGTTAGAGAGAAAAGCCGGCAATTCAGTGCGGTGTACAGTAAAATCACACTGACAGCTTACAGTAGAATAGGTAGAATAAATGTGTACACATAGAATAGGTATATATATATATATATATATATATATATATATATATGTCAGTGAGACACATATATGTATATATATTAATATTTTTTCCAGCGCTATACAGCTTGAAAGCCGGTAATTCAATTACCGGCTTTTTCCTTCTCCTTCCTAAAACCCGACATGATTTGAGACATGGTTTACATACAGTAAACCATGTCTTCTCTCCATTTTTTTTGCAGATTCCACACTACTAATGTCAGTAGAGTGTATCTGCAAAATTTGGCCGTTCTAGCTCTTAAAATAAAGGGTTAAATGGCGGAAAAAATTGGCGTGGGCTCCCGCGCAATTTTCTCCGCCAGAGTAGTAAAGCCAGTGACTGAGGGCAGATATTAATAGCCTGGAGAGGGTCCACGGTTATTGGCCCCCCCCTGGCTAAAAATATCTGCCCCCAGCCACCCCAGAAAAGGCACATCTGGAAGATGCGCCTATTCTGGCACTTGGCCACTCTCTTCCCATTCCCGTGTAGCGGTGGGATATGGGGTAATGAAGGGTTAATGCCACCTTGCTATTGTAAGGTGACATTAAGCCTAATTAATAATGGAGAGGCGTCAATTATGACACCTATCCATTATTAATCCAATTGTAGTAAAGGGTTAAATAAAACACAAACACATTATTTAAAATTATTTTAATGAAATAAAAACAATGGTTGTTTGAGTATTTTATTCTACGCCCAATCCAGTCACTGAAGACCCTCGTTCTGTGAAAGAAATAACATAATAAACCAACAATATACTTACCCTCCGCAGATCTGTAACGTCCAAGTATATTGTTGGTTTATTATGTTATTTCTTTCACAGAACGAGGGTCTTCAGTGACTGGATTGGGCGTAGAATAAAATACTCAAACAACCATTGTTTTTATTTCATTAAAATAATTTTAAATAATGTGTTTGTGTTTTATTTAACCCTTTACTACAATTGGATTAATAATGGATAGGTGTCATAATTGACGCCTCTCCATTATTAATTAGGCTTAATGTCACCTTACAATAGCAAGGTGGCATTAACCCTTCATTACCCCATATCCCACCGCTACACGGGAATGGGAAGAGAGTGGCCAAGTGCCAGAATAGGCGCATCTTCCAGATGTGCCTTTTCTGGGGTGGCTGGGGGCAGATATTTTTAGCCAGGGGGGGGCCAATAACCGTGGACCCTCTCCAGGCTATTAATATCTGCCCTCAGTCACTGGCTTTACTACTCTGGCGGAGAAAATTGCGCGGGAGCCCACGCCAATTTTTTCCGCCATTTAACCCTTTATTTTAAGAGCTAGAACGGCCAAATTTTGCAGATACACTCTACTGACATTAGTAGTGTGGAATCTGCAAAAAAAATGGAGAGAAGACATGGTTTACTGTATGTAAACCATGTCTCAAATCATGTCGGGATTTAGGAAGGAGAAGGAAAAAGCCGGTAATTGAATTACCGGCTTTCAAGCTGTATAGCGCTGGAAAAAATATTAATATATATACATATATGTGTCTACTGACATATATATATATATATATATATTTTTTTTTTTTCTTTTTGGGACACATGGATCACTTCTATAGCGGTATGTTGGTTTTGCAAGCCTGCGAGAAAACCACGCAGTACGGATGCCATACGGATTACATACGGAGGATGCCATGCGCAAAAAACGCTGACACACCCTGCCTACGGAGGAGCTACGGACCACTATTTTCGGGACATTTCAGAGTATTACGGCCGTAATATACGGACCGTATTTTCATACGCTGAGTGTGAAGCCGGCCTTTAACTGATCTTTTCAAGGGCACAAAGTCGTCGATGGTTAAATGGTCCTCTGAAGCTGAGATGGCATTCCAGGAGTTGAAGCTAGCCCTGTGCAGACAGCCGATCTTGGTCACACCGGATTTCACTAAGGAGTTTGTGCTCCTGAGAGACACCTCCGACGTTGGGGTGGGAGTTGTGTTGTCCCAGGAAACGGATGGGGAGGAACATCCAGTTATATACTTGAGTAGGAAACTCTCCTGTGAAAAGAACTACGCTATCATAGAAAAAGAGTGCCTGGCCATCAAGTGAGCAATCGACACCGTGATATACTACCTGTTAAGCAGAAAATTCAGGCTAGTCTCAGATCATTATATAACAAACACCATACCAGTATGCAGGTGAGAATGAGGCATAGGCACATATATAAAACAAATATATTTTATTGAAACATATATATACAATCAAGACAAGGACAATAAATAAAAGAAAAGTACAATGAATAAAAGAAATAAACTGATGGTCAGCAGAACCAATACATAAATATACATTCAAATAAGACTGTATAAAGAGCACTGCATACTACCTATGTATGAAGAAAGGTGCATAATGACCTTTCGAGGCTATCAACCCTCGAAATAATATTCCCACCAATAGTAGAAAATGGCTGAAAGAGCGTTCAGGCAGCACGCTAACATGCCCCTGTTTTGAGGAAGCCACAAGGCGAAACGGCGCTGTCGGGGTCACTGGTGGTCACGCAGGACTCAGTACATTAGTATGTAAGTTACCATCTTTTTTTATTGAATCACTATCTGTGGTCTGGTCTGCAATGAACATTGTACTGCAGATCGGGCACTGGTGTGCGATTCTGTTCCCAGCCATTTTCTACTATTGGTGGGAATATTATTTCGAGGGTTGATAGCCTCTTTGGTTTTAGGCTTTGTATTTATTTATATATGCCATTGGTAGCGGTATGATCTATCCCCTCTGTATATAATAGCCTCTACTGTATGATTAGAGATATAGAGTGCTTTTATAGACTATGTTTGGTCATTATGCACCTTTCTTCATACATACATTTTTTTTAATTTTGTAATTTTTCCCTAACTAAGGGGGTGATGAAGGGGGGTTTGATTTACTTTTATAGCGGGTTTTCTAGCGGATTTTTATGATTGGCAGCCGTCACACACTAAAAGATGCTTTTTATTGCAAAAAATAGTTTTTGCGTCTCCACATTTTGAGAGCTATAATTTTTCCATATTTTGGTTTTTTTTATTCCGATTTTTGTGAGGCAGAATGACCAAAAACCAGCTATTCATGAATTTCTTTTTTTTTTTGGGGGGGGGGGGGGGGCGTTTATACCGTTCCGCGTTTGGTAAAATTGATAAATCAGTTTTATTCTTTGGGTCAGTACGATTACAGCGATACCTCATATCAAATTTTTTTATGTTTTGGCGCTTTTATACGATAAAAACTTATAGAAAAAAATAATTATTTTTGCATCGCTTTATTCTGAGGACTATAACTTTTTGCGGGACAAGATGATGTTTTCAGCGGTACCATAGTTATTTATATCCGTCTTTTTGATCGCGTGTCATTACACTTTTTGTTCGGCGGTATGATAATAAAGCGTTGTTTTTGGCCCGTTTTTTTTTTTTTTTTAACTGCATTCACTGAAGGGGTTAACTAGCGGAACTGTTTTATAGGTGGGGTCATTACGGACGCGGTAATACTAAATATGTGTACTTTTATTGGTTTTTTTATTATTTAGATAAAGAAATGTATTTATGGGAACAATATTTTTTCTTTATTTAGAAATTTTTTTTTATTTTTTTTACACATGTGAATATTTATCTTTTGAGTAAAAGCTCATGTTAAAATCGCGTTGCAATGAGATTGCATTCGCATGGAAATCTGATGTAAATCAGATGCTAAGTGATAAAAATCAGTTTGTACTCTTATGAAAATCGCAGGACACTCATCCCACTTATCGGATTTTTTTTTTTTTTAACAGTGATGGGCATGTGCCCAAAGGGTTCAGTCACACTGGCATATATTCTCTCATGCGTGGGAATCGGGACAATTAGGCTAATGTCACTCTGCTCAATATCTGTCAGAGATTAAACTGGGTGTCATCTTGCTGGGATCCGAGTCTCTTGCATGAGAAAATCGCAGCACAGATGCGAAGAAAACAGAGAACCTAATTTCTCCATTATCTCTGAGTGTACATCGGACTGCACTTACACGACATCCGAGTGCAGCCCGATGTTACACACGCTCGCATAGACTGGTATGGGTGTTCGTGATCTGAAGAGCGGAGTCACTCGCAGCATGCTGTGATTGTTCTCTCATGACAAGTCGGTATAAGAAAATGATCGCTGCAACCTATAGTATAGCATTGGGCTGAGTGCTATCCAATAAAACAACACATAGCACGCCGCCGTGTTATACGCCAGTGTGAGTGAGCCCTGATGCTTATAACTCCTCATCATATGTACACTCAAAAAAGAAAGGTGAATAAGCAGTAATTAAAAGGACAAGGTTATAATTATAATAAAAATAATAAGACCTCATAAAAATAATAAAACGTCTTCACACTTTACACGATGTGTCCTCTGCCTGCCGCGTGCTATGACAGCCAGGCTCCGTCTGTTGCAGTACTGGCACACTAGCACTAGATGGCAGCGGCGTCCTCTCTGCCGGTGGATCACCTGGCGTGTGCTGCCGTCAGGTAGGAATGCTGCGGGCGCCCCTCCCGTGTAATGTGCCCCCGCCCTGTCACTTGTCACTGCACACCTCACCCGGTTACACCTGCTACACTCACCTCCAGTACCGCTGGGCAGCACACTCACATTTCCCAGTCCCTCAGCACAGACTAGCTACCTCCTGGCCTCATAGGTAAGTCCACAGTGTGCACTGTCTTCAGTTACCACTGATATGCTGGGAGTTGTAGTTCTTAAAGTGCTTTGGCGCCACTGTTTCCTGGCAGGGAGCTGTGCTGTACCTGCAGTGTATCCAGGCTGTATAATAATGCTAGAATTTAACCTCTTCTTCACCTAGTCCTGTCATTGAAATTCATTTAATGCAAGGATCACCTAGGAATGTTTCTCTTTTTCCCTGCTCTTACCGCAGAGACATCCTCCCCTGCTGCAGAATGGGAGTGGTAGTACTGCTGTCCTGTCAGGGGGACTACTAGTGCTAAAACTCTTATGTTGCCTCCATCCTGACTGCGAGTATGACTTCTCTTCCATTATTTTGCACCTCTCAGGGCTGGTAATAAATTGACTTTCCATCATTAGATTAGATAATAACGCGGACGCTTTCCCTTTTCGTTCGCTAGTAGCATCTCTCTAGATGTATACGTGCAGGGGTCTGTTCACACCGCAGCGTTCTACCTGTGTGAGGCTGCGCTGGCTGCGACACAACCCCATTCTGAGGTATAGAAGTTATCTTATGGGCCATGCTTTTTAAAGAATTCTGTAAACTATATTTCATGTACAACCTCTAAAACCTCATAGGCCCCATATATATTATTGTAAAAGGTTCGGCCCAGTTAGGAATAAATGAGAATCCTATATGTGCAGATGCAGAACAGGCGAATTCCTCTAAGGCTAGGGTGACTCCATCTCCGTCTGAGAAAAATATTCCGATCATGCGGATCAGAGTGGGATCCGTTTTTCTTGGAGGTGGCGAGAAAAAAGAAACAAGTTTTGTAGACTGTTTACATCTGGGTTTTTTTTACTTTATAGAAACTTTTTTTTCCTTGTAAGTGACTGTCTTCCTATAGAGTGGCATATGTCCGAGCCTTCCATCACGGGCACACATCTGGTATGATGCGAGCAGAACCTTAATGGCAGTAGAATCACCCAAGAATTCACCTGAATTGTCTTTATTATGCATTTGTGACACCAAATTTATTACTTGAGTTGTTTAAACTTTGTGCCAAGACAAACAATTGTGCCCATGTGGTGTAGATTGGTCGGCTGCTCCACTTTATGACTGTACTGCGGATCGTGCACACACATGGACCTGAGCTGATCCTCAGTCTGGACAATATTTGGCTGAGCTGACCATATAGTAATGGCGTCAATCAATCACAAGCCGCCATAGCCCTCTGTAAGGCCAGTCTCACACGTCCAGATAAATCCGGTACCAGAAAAATTGGTACCGGAATTGTCCGTGTGCTTACGTTGAACATCAGTGTGGCACACGTGCGGCAGCCGTATGCCGACTGAGGACCACACGGACCGTGCAGGAGACAGCGCTAGAGTTAAGCGCTGTCCCCTGCGTGCGGTGCTGAAGTCGGTATCCATCCCTTCTTCCCAGCAGCGTTCGCTGGAAAGAAGGAATGAATAATCTTTTTTTTAAAATTATTTTTGTTTTTAATATAAAGTTGCCGGTAATCTGCCCCCTCCCACCTCCTGTGCGCCCTCAACACACACCCCCCCCCCCGGCATTAAAATACTTACCCAGCTCCCTCGGCGCTTACATCCTCTCACCGTCACAGCTCTTCCTGTATGAGCGGTCACGTGGTGCCGCTTATTACAGTAATGAATATGCGGCTCCACCCCTATGGGAGGTGGAGCCGCATATTCATCACTGTAATGTGCGGCACCAAGTGACCGCTCATACAGGACAAGCAGCGACGCTGAGAGGATGTAAGCGCCGAGGGAGCTGGGTAAGTATTTTAATGCTAACGGGGGGGGGGGGGGGGGGGCAGATTACCGGCAACTTTATTTTAAAAACAAAAATAAATTAAAAAAAAAAAAGATTATTCATTCCTTCTTTCCAGCAAACGCTGCTGGAGAGAAGAAATGAATGGGGCTTCAGCACCACACGCGGGGGGGACAGCGTTTACAGTAGCGCTGTCTCCTGCACAGCACACGGACTGCACACGGACAACATCCGTGTGCGGTACGTGTTTTACACGGGCCCATTGACTTTAATGGGTCCATGTGATCCGTGCGCTCCCACGAACACTGACATGTCTCCATGTTTTCCAAACGGACACACGGTCAGTGAAAACACGTTGACATGTGCAGAGACACATTGATTTTAATGTGTCTACGTGAGTCAGTGTCTCCGGTACGTGAGGAAACTGTCACCTCACGTACCGGAGCCATTGACGTGTGAAACCGGCCTAATGGAAGTCACCAGTAAACTGCCTAAGCTAAACGGCACCCGTAAGCTCACTCAAGCAAATGTATGGGTGTAGCTGATGAGTAATAACTAAGTCGTCTTCTGGTCCAATCCTATATTGTCGGTTGACCCTAGAATCTAAACATTAGTAAAATATTTCTGGCTAGAAACGTGATGGCACTATCCAGATATGACTAGGGTCATTGTTGGATTAGAGGACACCATTAATGATCAGTAGAGTCTGTCAGACACATTGATGCCCCAGCTGTGGCACACCTGTCATGTTCTGTATTCTGCGTATATGTGCACAGCGTATCATCTGCAAGCGCAAACGCATGCCTAAACGCATAGAAACGCGTATTTACGCAGTGTTTTTTATCTGCATCAGCTTACGCATTACGGCAAAAAAACCGCATACTTGTGCATGCGTTGTTTTCCTGCGTTTGCGTTTTGATGCGCATGCGTTCGATATTTCCAGGAGGGCGTGTCTCAATCAGTTCCTGGACGTGCGCAGTCCGAAGTACGCAAGCGCATCGAACGCATGCGTATGCAAGGACATGCTACGCATGCATTCCCATAGATAGTAATGCGTTTTTTAATGCACTCATCCGCGTGCGCATATTTGACGGAATTTTGACGCCTCCAAAAATGCAACATGTTGCATTCGCCGGACTCTGCCACCCACCTCGAAATGACGCAAAAGCATGCACACACATTTCCATGCGTACATCATGTTAAAGATAAGTACACATGATGCATGCAGATCAATGCGGTTGAAACGCTGCGTAAACAGACGAAAATGTGAAACCAGCCTAAGAAAACCGGAAATGACCACGGACACGTGAATTCAGCACTAGTGGTCAAGACTTTACATCACTCTATTAAGAGAAATGAGGGCTAGAAACACTTGTTAAAATGACTTTTCCCATCGGAGTTGGTCATTGAGGTTGTACCATAGTAAGTTTGGCTCTTTGCGCCACAAGGCCGATCATGGCAAACCGGATTCAGGTCCATTATTGTAGAAATCTTACAAATTCCTCATACTAGAAAAATGGATTATTTTGATCAGCGTGTGCTCCAAGTGTTATTAGTTTTTCTCATATGTGGAGAAAAAAAAAGTTTCTCCACCTTCTCCTTTCTGACAGTCCGTGAAAATTGGACAACACTTGGATGCTATTCGAGTGTGGACCAATTTTTTTTTTTTTTCATGGACCCATTAACTTGCATTGCCATATTTGATCCAACCCCAGATCAAAATCAGACATGTCCCCGCAATTTTCCGCTGATCAATGGCAGACAAATCACAGACATTTGCATGGCCCCATAGACTATTACATTTACAAGTGCTATCCGTGAAAAGCAGACATGTGATTGAGCTCCAAGTGCTAGTGGGGTTCGCACTCTGAAATAGAAATAGACCAAGAATCCGAGGAGCTTGAATCCATCCCATACAGACTATCTTAGGTACAAGTGATATCTGTGAAAAACACAGATCGCATTCATACAAGAAAAAATTATAACTGATATAGCCCTTAGATAATTATTAGACTAGGGTCACATTGCGTTAGTGCAACCCGTTTAGCGCTAGCGCTAGCGGGTTGCGCTAACGCAATGTTTTTAATGGGGCCGCGTCCTGGGGTCGCTGTAACGTCCCCTCTCTCGCAGATCCCCGATCTGCGAAAGCGGGGAACGGACCGCGGGCGCGCCTCGGACGCTGCGAGCAGCGTCCGCGGCGCGCCAGGAAACACCGGCGCGTCGCTAGCGCGTGCCGAACATGGCACGCGCTAGTGCTGCGCGTTCCCATTGCCGTGAATGGGCGCGCTAACGGACGCGTTGCACGGCGTTAATTTCGCCGTGCAACGCTGTCCGTTAAGCGCGTTCCCATAACGCAATGGGAACCCAGTGATGAGCGAATGTGCTTGGCTAAGGTGTTATCTGAGCATGCTCGGGTGCTAACTGAGTGTCTTCATTATGCTCGAAAAATATATTTGAGTCCCAGCAGATGCATGTCCCATGGCTGTTCGACAGCCACAACAAATAGAGGGATTACCTATAAACCAAGAGAAAACTATAATGGAAAGATCTGAAACTCTTCTATTTTTTTACTTACTCCTGTTTGTAACTTTAAAATACATTAAAATAATTCACATTATGAAGAGTGGGTGTTTTTTTTAGCAAAAAACAGAATAGCACAATCAGTGCAAAAAATACATAAAAGCCTATAAAATACAGAACATTCTGTCAAGCGTGAATTCCGTACAGACAGTGGTCTGGTATATTTTCCGCTGAAAAACTGGAAAATAGCAATTTTCTGTTTCTTGCTATCACTGAATAACCTGATGGTTTACTTCTGAAGAAAACCTACTGGAGATAAGGAGATTAGAAAGATTGTGCAAATGGCATTCCAATCTGCAGGAGATAGATGTGTCTGCGGTTTCTGGGGTCAGTCTTCCATTTAGGGGTCATACTCACTTGCGAGCAACTCGAATGAGTCTCGCACGTCAATACCCGGCACTCAGATCGGAGCGTGCGGCGCATAGCAATACATGCAGCCGCACGCTCCGCTCCTGAGCACCGGGCTGGGTATTGCCGTGCGAGACTCATCCAAGTTGCTCGCAAGTGAGTATGAGCCCTAACTCTATCTGTTGCTTCCCATTCACGCAGGATAGAAGGTGTCATGTGTACACACAGCAGGTGTTTGTTACAGTGGTTCCCCGCGCCATTTTCACCCCGGAGCATGATATCATACTGTTATTTGTTTGACAAGAGACTAAGATTAAAGAATTTGCATTTACTTAAAAACAAATAAATTAGTAAAAATTGAAAATAAATGATATTTTTCCTTTACAAAGAAAAAGCGCAGGGCAGCATGGAGATTTTATTCTTCTAGCTGCTTCCCTGGGCCGGCAGCAGACATTACATTGTGCCGCTCCATAATACACACACGTGTGAGTAAGGCTACGTTCACATTTGCGTTGTTGGGCGCAGCGTCGTCAACGTATACCGACGCATGCGTCATGCGGCACTATCTTTAACATGGGGGGCGCATGGACATGCGCCAGTATGTGTTGTACTGCGTTTTACGACGCATGCGTCATATAGACGCACAGACAGGGCACAGAGGACGCTACTTGTAGCGTTTTCCCTGCGCCAAAATTCCTGCTCTGTGCTTTCTTATGACAACGCATGCGTCGCAAAACGCAGCGTTGTGCACATGCGTTGTTGGTTGCGTCACGTTGACGACGCTGCGCCCAACAACGCAAATGTGAACGTAGCCTTACGTGTATTCTCCTGACAGATCCGCAGAGGGAAATCTCATGTTCTACAGAAAACACCTTATGGAATTGCTTCTCCTGCAATATCTCTTCGTTTTTGCCATTTTTTTTTTTTTTGCATGTTTTTTGCAAGATTTTACAATACCAGGAAATTTCTGAAAAATCCCGCTCATGCTGTTTCTTCCTTCCTTGCGGATTTAAACTATCATAGCGCTTTTTAATCTGCGACACTTCAGCTCTTTCAGTGTTTTTTTCAGCGTTTCAAATGAATAGGGGATAACTCGTAAAATCGCAGGAAATAATATATCAAAAACATACGTTCTTTTAAGCAGCATTTTTTTTCTGCCAACATTCTGTTTTTGCTGTAGAAAAATCTGCTGCAAATATTCAATGTGTGCACATACCCTAAAGCCCAAAGTTTACGATCGTTCATTAGTGATTGTATAACTAGCAATTGCCTAGAATATTAAACTGGCGGTGTGTCTGGTGTCCGCCAATTGTGACTTTCTACAGCAGGAGGCAGAGTTGCAACTTGGACTTAGAAGCTCTTCCTTTTTTTTTTAGTATTGTCTTTTTCTATTGAAACAACCTAAATCAACAAGAATTCTGGTATAGTTTGCGCTAAAAACCTGTATTACTTGCCTTGTATTACATTTATTAGGTGCACTAGATGCTGTCTGTCATTCATCCAACATAGACCCATGGGTTTATTACTTTATCGGAGCAGGGCTGTGCGTCAAAATTTGGTGGCAAATTTCTGATACAAAGTAAGGCTAGGTACTGCATCTATTATTATTATTATTATACATTTTTATAGCGCCATTTATTCCATGGTGCTTTACATGTGAAAAGGGGCACATATAGACAAATACAATAAACATGAGTAAAAAACAAGGCACTAACAGGTACAGACGGAGGGAGGACCCTGCCCACGAGGGCTCAGTCTACAGATGATGGTTGAGGATACACTAGGAGAGGGTAGAGCTGGTTGGTTGTGCGGCGGTTCAGTAACTTCAGGATCACTGCAGGCTGTAGGCTTGTCGGAAGAGGTGAGTCTTCAGGTTTTTTTGAAGGTTTCTATGGTAGGCGAGAGTCTGATGTGTTGGGGTAGAGAGTTCCAGAGTATGGGGGAAGCACGGGAGAAGTCTTGCATGCGGTTGTGGGAAGAAAAGATAAGAGGGGAATAGAGAAGGAGATCTTGTGAGGGGATTGAAGGTTGCGTGTAAGTAAGGTAGGCATGTAGTACACTTAGCCTACGGTATCTGTGAGTAGCTTTTCCAAAAATATATTGTAATATTGCCATAGATGGCCATTCGTCAGACGGAGGCCAAAAATGTGTTCTTTTGGCCTCTTATCTGACCGGTTAGTGTTGGCATACCATTGGTTTAACTGTATAGGAAGGCACAGCAGACTAGTCGTTCCTGTACTGAGGCCCACTGCAAAGAAAATTACCGTGTACCTTGCAGTAAACTTTTTGGTGGATGGATGTCTTATCCTAAAAATGGCCTTTGTCGGGACACACCTTGTGAGCGTATGCGCCTGACAATTATTACAAAAGCAGTCTAGTCCTAGCCTAAGCTGAGTCGTAAGTGGTGTAAACTAACACTACACTTTCTAAAAGTACACCAAATGATTTTATGGACCTTTCATGAGTTTAGTGTCAGTGCGTCAGTTTCTATTTTATTACTGTTGTATCAGGTTTACTTGTATGCATGAAAAAAACTGATTCCTGTAGGTTCTCCTATCAAACAAACATGCAAAACGGAAACCAAGTGGAGGTAACGTGGATGGCATTCAGGTGCTATCCATGTGTTTCATGGAACCATAGACTTGAGTTTGATCTATGCTTTGGATCAAAAAACAGACGTATCTCCACTCCGCAGAAAAAAGGAAAAACAAAGGAAAAACATGAACATACGAACTGCCCACTGTAATGGGTACATTTTCTATCCATAATAAACACTGATGGTACATAAAAATGGATGTCTCAGTGAGGCATAAGGCCAGGTTCAGATGGACAAATTTAAAGTCCAAATTAAGTTTTCTATGTCAAGGGGGTTGTCTCAAGTTATTAAATGGTAAAAATTGGAAAGTGCTTGTAAAACCAAGGAAGTTTAGAGCTTCTTGTTAAAAATCTTCTCCATTCTTCAGATGCTATGGTTTATTGCTGGCAAGTGCTGCTCCAAAGTTGAACGGCTTGCTGGCCTGAAATGTCAATCATCAGGAATATACCCTCCTGTGAACCGGACAGCTGAGAGTAGTCACTGGATTAGTCTGCTTCTTCTTAAGACAGAAGAATAGAACATTCCTTTAATAATTGCAATGGATCTGTAAAAAACAGATGCCCTGTGGATGGAGTCTATGTGTTATCCACATGGCGAATCTCACCCAAAAATAGATCAGACCAGTGCACGCTGTGATTTTTTTTGTTACTTGTAGAACATCAGTCCGTATGTAAAACATTGTGGTTGTATATGTAGTGGCATAGTCACTTGACTGAAGTTCCCAGAGCCGCAGGATCCTTATAGCTCGCAGTGTGCACGATGTGAGGATTCACAAGTCTGCAGTCACATAGAGCGACTGCAGAGTTTGGGACCAGACAACCCCTTTAAGGCTAGCTGACAACTAGTTGAGTCACTCATGAATAAACTACTGTTCAGCCAATCTTATCTCTTCACCAACTTGTCATACTGGATTTTCAAGCAGAACTGCAGATACTATAGAATGAATGTTTTAAACAAAGAAACAAGTCTTCACTGGGTTAAAATCCCAGAGACTAGTTATTCAAAGATGTTGTAGAGGTGCGTGCCTTTGTATGAAAAGGTTAAAAGATCATGAACTGTCTCCACACATACAAACTGTCCAGTTCAGGTAAGCAGGTGTTTCCATACATTGGCAAATAAATTATATAATGTAAGTCTTCCCAGGACCACACCTGTACAATAAGAAGAAATTACTGATGTAAATAAGGCATTTTATATAGCCATAAACTAAATATGTAATAGATTGTTTCATGACAGTTGAATGACTATACTAATTAATATTGTGTGTGTGTGTGTGTGTGTGTATATATATATATATATATAATTACTTTGCAAAAGTTTTAGGCAGTATACATCACATAAGAGACACTTAGGCTGCTGTGTATACATCAGATAGGAGACACTGAGACTGCTGTGTATACATCACATAGGAGCCCTCGAGACTGTTGTATATACATCACATCACAGGAGACATGAGGGATGCAGTATATACAGGTCCTTCTCAAAAAATTAGCATATTGTGTTAAATTTCATTATTTACCATAATGTAATGATTACAATTAAACTTTCATATATTATAGATTCATTATCCACCAACTGAAATTTGTCAGGTCTTTTATTGTTTTAATACTGATGATTTTGGCATACAACTCCTGATAACCCAAAAAACCTGTCTCAATAAATTAGCATATCAAGAAAAGGTTCTCTAAACGACCTATTACCCTAATCTTCTGAATCAACTAATTAACTCTAAACACATGCAAAAGATACCTGAGGCTTTTATAAACTCCCTGCCTGGTTCATTACTCAAAACCCCCATCATGGGTAAGACTAGCGACCTGACAGATGTCAAGAAGGCCATCATTGACACCCTCAAGCAAGAGGGTAAGACCCAGAAAGAAATTTCTCAACAACTAGGCTGTTCCCAGAGTGCTGTATCAAGGCACCTCAATGGTAAGTCTGTTGGAAGGAAACAATGTGGCAGAAAACGCTGTACAACGAGAAGAGGAGACCGGACCCTGAGGAAGATTGTGGAGAAGGACCGATTCCAGACCTTGGGGAACCTGAGGAAGCAGTGGACTGAGTCTGGTGTGGAAACATCCAGAGCCACCGTGCACAGGCGTGTGCAGGAAATGGGCTACAGGTGCCGCATTCCCCAGGTAAAGCCACTTTTGAACCATAAACAGCGGCAGAGGCGCCTGACCTGGGCTACAGAGAAGCAGCACTGGACTGTTGCTAAGTGGTCCCAAGTACTTTTTTCTGATGAAAGCAAATTTTGCATGTCATTCGGAAATCAAGGTGCCAGAGTCTGGAGGAAGACTGGGGAGAAGGAAATGCCAAAATGCCTGAAGTCCAGTGTCAAGTACCCACAGTCAGTGATGGTGTGGGGTGCCATGCCAGCTGCTGGTGTTGGTCCACTGTGTTTCATCAAGGGCAGGGTCAATGCAGCTAGCTATCAGGAGATTTTGGAGCACTTCATGCTTCCATCGGCTAAAATGCTTTATGGAGATGAAGATTTCATTTTTCAGCACGACCTGGCACCTGCTCACAGTGCCAAAACCACTGGTAAATGGTTTACTGACCATGGTATTACTGTGCTCAATTGGCCTGCCAACTCTCCTGACCTGAACCCCATAGAGAATCTGTGGGATATTGTGAAGAGAAAGTTGAGAGACGCAAGACCCAACACTCTGGATGAGCTTAAGGCCGCTATTGAAGCATCCTGGGCTTCCATAACATCTCAGCAGTGTCACAGGCTGATTGCCTCCATGCCACGCCGCATTGAAGCAGTCATTTCTGCCAAAGGATTCCAGACCAAGTATTGAGTGCATAACTGAACATTATTATTTGATGTTTTTTTTGTTTGTTATTAAAAAACACTTTTATTTGATTGGATGGGTGAAATATGCTAATTTATTGAGACAGGTTTTTTGGGTTATCAGGAGTTGTATGCCAAAATCATCAGTATTAAAACAATAAAAGACCTGACAAATTTCAGTTGGTGGATAATGAATCTATAATATATGAAAGTTTAATTGTAATCATTACATTATGGTAAATAATGAAATTTAACACTATATGCTAATTTTTTGAGAAGGACCTGTACATTACAAGAGACATGGGGCCTGCGACATAGACTTCGAATAAGACATGGTTCTGTAGCATAGACATCACAGAAGACATGGGGGCTGTGATACATATATTACAGTAGAAATGGGGCCACTGATTCTGCCTTCTGTTCGATGGGAGAGCTAACCTGAGCCCGGGCCTGTAGAGCAAGATGACAATGAAGGCTGGAATGGAGGACTATCCTCTTCACCAATGAGTCCTGCATTGGCTTAGCTATCATTTGTCAGCAATTGCAAAAGGGAACTGCCAGCAGTGAATCTTCATGATTTGTGTGCCCAAGTGCATTCTGAATCTCAGAACATTCCTCAGACAACCTTTAATAAACTGTATAAATTGTTTCTTGCGCCTGTTCTTCCTTATCACTGTTGAGGACTGGCTGGGAACATACTGCTGAATATTCCGAGAATCGATTTGTTGTTTTGTATTCAGCAAAGATCTGACGAAAGCCTTGTAAGTTAAAGTTCATTGTGTTTTATCCACTGTGTATCTATAGGTGATAAGTATAGTATTTTGCTTGTGCATTTGGCAGACCTGAGCGAAACTTATAGTACTAGGCTACATCTCATGTTTGAGGAATGCTAGACTAAATTAATTCTGAGTGGTATGCATACACATAAAGTAATCAGATAGATAAAGACCATAAACTTCTAGTCACCCAATGTGTAATATTTTGCACTCATTTTCTTCTGACATGGGGTATTCGAGGACAGGAATCTGGACTCACCAACAGTTTTTTCTATGCTATCAGACAACAAAATACAAATCATTAAGACATTTTTACAATTCTAATTCAACAATATCTTCATAAGACTATATCATGTGTAGTACAGTGGGGGAAATAATTATTTGATCCCTTACTGATTTTGTGAGTTTGCCCACTGACAAAGACATGAACACGCCAAAAATTTTAACCCCTTCATGACCTTGGGATTTTTCGTTTTTCCGTGTTCGTTTTTCACTCCCCTCCTTCCCAGAGCCATAACTTTTTTATTTTTCCGTCAATTTGGCCATGTGAGGGCTTATTTTTTGCGGGACGAGTTGTACTTTTGAACGACATCATTGGTTTTAGCATGTCGTGTACTAGAAAACGGGAAAAAAATTCCAAGTGCGGTGAAATTGCACAAAAAGTGCAATCCCACACTTGTTTTTTGTTTGGCTTTTTTGCTAGGTTCATTAAATGCTAAACTAACCTGCCATTATGATTCTCCAGGTCAGTACGAGTTCATAGACACCTAACATGACTAGGTTATTTTTTATCTAAGTGGTGAAAAAAAATTCCAAACTTTGCTAAAAAAAAAAAAATTGCGCCATTTTCCGATACTCGTAGCGTCTCCATTTTTCGTGATCTGGGGTCGGTTGAGGGCTTATTTTTTGCGCGCCGAGATGACGTTTTTAATGATAGCATTTTGGTGCAGATACGTTCTTTTGATCGCCCGTTATTGCATTTTAATGCAATGTCGCGGCGACCTAAAAAACGTAATTCTGGCGTTTCGATTTTTTTTCTCGCTACGCCATTTAGCAATCAGGTTAATGCTTCTTTTAAATTGATAGATCGGGCGATTCTGAGTGCTTTTTGGAAGTGCATTTGAACAGCAAGGTTGATTGCTGTTGAGGGGAACTAGGGAAAAAAAAAAATCTCTATTAATCTTCAGCAGAGCGAGTGTGAGCGAGCTGAGTGTGACCAGAGCGTAAGTGTGGACGGCGGTAAGTGTGACTTGTGATTCAGTGAAGAGGTATTTGGAAAGCCTTTAACAAATACCTGTGTGAATTGGTGTGAGTTGCTGAATTGGGGGTAGCTATATTCATAAGGGTTAACTTAGGGTGGGGGCTCATAGTTAAGGGTTTATAAGGGGCAGCTGTTTGGGGCTCAAGTCCTTTTTGGAAGTGCATTTGAACAGCAAGGTTGATTGCTGTTGAGGGGAACTAGGAAAAAAAAAAAAAAAATCTCTATAAATCTTCAGCAGAGCGAGCTGAGTGTGAGCTGAGTGTAAGTGTGGACGGCGGTAAGTGTGACTTGTGATTCAGTGACTTTGGAGTCAGGGAGTTTTCAGGGGAGGAATTACTGAATTGCTGTCTGATTTTTATTAATACTTTGTATTTATTTATATATATATATTTTTTTTATATTGAACTGTTCTGTCTGGTGCAATCCCCATTAGGAAATGTGCTCCACGATTGTTAATGCCATCCAGTGCACATCTTGCCACATGTATGCAGTCCTTGAGCAGCCGATCGAGGGTGCATACTGCTGTGCGAGATGTGAGCACGTTGTGCATTTGGAAACCCAGATTCTGACTCTAAATGTGCAGCTGGCAACACTGAGATCCATAGACAACATGGAGAGGAGTCTTCTGCTCACGGAGCAGACGCTCAATGGGACAGATGAGGGGGGGATGGTGGCATGGAGCTGCAGGACAATGAAGTAGCAAGCTGGGTGACAGTTAGGAAGCGGGGTAGAGGGAAGAGTGCCAGGGAGGCTAGTCCTGATCTGGAACACCCCAATAAGTTTGCTAAGTTGGCAGATGAGGGGGGTGCCAGTACAGGGGTAGCACTGCTGCAGCCAGGCATGTCCTCTGAAAGCCGGAGGAGTGACTGCTCCAGTAAGGAGGGAAATAGGAGAGCAGGGCAGGCCAGACAGGTGCTGGTAGTGGGCGACTCAATTATTAGGGGAACAGATAGGGCAATCTGTCACAAAGACAGGGATCGTCGAATGGTGTGCTGCCTACCTGGCGCTCGAGTCCGACACATCGCTGATCGGGTGGACAGATTATTGGGAGGGGCTGGTGAGGACCCAGCGGTCATGGTGCACATTGGCACTAATGACAAAGTTAGAGGTAGGTGGAAGGTCCTTAAAGATGATTTCAGGGAATTAGGCTGCAAGCTGAAAGCAAGGACCTCCAACGTGGTATTTTCCGAAATACTGCCGGTACCACGTGCCACGCCAGAGAGGCAACGGGAGATTAGGGAGGTTAATAAGTGGCTCAAGAATTGGTGTAGGAAAGAGGGGTTTGGGTTCCTGCAGAACTGGGCCGACTTCTCAGTTGGCTACAGGCTCTACGCTAGGGACGGGCTGCACCTCAATGGGGAGGGTGCAGCTGTGCTGGGGGAGAGAATGGCTAGAAGGCTGGAGGAGTGTTTAAACTAGGAATTGGGGGGGAGGGTATTCATTTTATAGGAGGGGAAGATAGTGCAGACAGAGTCCTGGGCACAAATAAGGAAGTTGGGGGTGGCGGTGGCATGGGGGGTGGGGTCAGAACAGTTAATAATTTAAGAAATAGAAGTACAGAGAGGAACATAAAGTGCATGTATACTAATGCCAGAAGCCTCGCCAACAAAATGGACGAATTAGAACTAATGTTGTTGGAGCATAATTATGACATGGTGGGGATATCTGAAACGTGGCTGGATGAGAGCCATGACTGGGCTGTTAACTTGCAGGGCTATAGCCTGTTCAGAAATGACCGTACAGATAAGCGAGGGGGAGGGGTGTGTCTATATGTAAAATCATCCTTAAAACCCATCCTGCGCGATAATATAGGTGAATTTAATGAAAATGTAGAATCCCTGTGGGTGGAGATAAGGGGAGGGGGGAAAAATAATAAATTACTGATAGGGGTTTGTTATAAATCTCCAAAAATAATGGAAGCAATGGAGAATATCCTCGTAAAGCAAATAGATGAAGCTGCGACTCAAGGAGAAGTCATTATTATGGGGGACTTCAACTACCCTGAAATAGATTGGGGAACAGAAACCTGCAGTTCCAGCAAAGGTAATCGGTTTTTGACAATTATGAGAGACAATTACCTTTCACAACTGGTTCAGGACCCAACAAGAAGGGGGGCACTGCTAGACCTAATATTAACCAACAGGCCAGACCGCATATCAAATATAAGGGTTGGGGGTTACTTGGGAAATAGCGATCACAAAATAATAAGTTTTCATGTATCCTTTAAAAAGATGTGTAGTAGAGGGGTTACAAGGACACTAAACTTCAGGAGGGCAAATTTCCAACGGATGAGAGAGGATCTTGGTGCAATTAACTGGGACGATATCCTGAGACACAAAAATACACAGAGAAAATGGGAGACGTTTATTAGCATCCTGGATAGGACCTGTGCACAGTATATACCGTATGGGAATAAACATATTAGAAATAGGAGGAAACCAATATGGCTAAATAGAGCTGTAAGGGGCGCAATAAGGGACAAAAAGAAAGCATTTAGAGAATTAAAGGAAGTAGGTAGTGAGGAGGCATTAAATAAATACAGAAAATTTAATAAATTCTGTAAAAAGCAAATCAAGGCAGCAAAGATTGAGACAGAGAGACTCATTGCCAGAGAGAGTAAAAATAATCCTAAAATATTCTTTAACTACATAAATAGTAAGAAACTAAAAAATGATAGTGTTGGCCCCCTTAAAAATAGTCTGGGTGAGATGGTGGATGAGGAAAAAGCCAATATGCTAAATGACTTTTTTTCATCAGTATTTACACAAGAAAAATCCCATGGCAGACAAAATGTCTAGTGATAAAAATTCCCAATTAAATGTCACCTGCTTAACCCAGCAGGAAGTGCGGCGGCGTCTAAAAATCGCTAAAATTGACAAATCTCTGGGCCCGGATGGGATACACCCTCGAGTACTGCAGGAATTAAGTACAGTCATTGATAGACCATTATTTTTAATCTTTAAAGACTCCATAATAACAGGGTCTGTGCCACAGGACTGGCGTATAGCAAATGTGGTGCCAATATTCAAAAAGGGAACAAAAACTGAACTCGGAAACTATAGGCCAGTAAGCTTAACATCTACTGTGGGTAAAATCCTGGCGGGCATTCTAAGGGACGCTATGCTGGAGTATCTGAAGAGGAATAACCTCATGACCCAGTATCAGCACGGGTTTACTAGGGACCGTTCATGTCAGACTAATTTGATCAGTTTCTATGAAGAGGTAAGTTCCGGATTGGACCAAGGGAACCCAGTGGATGTAGTGTATATGGACTTTTCAAAAGCTTTTGATACGGTGCCACACAAAAGGTTGATACATAAAATGAGAATAATGGGGATAGGGGAAAATATGTGCAAGTGGGTTGAGAGCTGGCTCAGGGATAGGAAACAAAGGGTGGTTATTAATGGAGCACACTCGGACTGGGTAGCGGTTAGCAGTGAGGTACCACAGGGGTCAGTATTGGGCCCTCTTCTTTTTAACATATTTATTAATGACCTTGTAGGGGGCATTCAGAGTAGAATTTCAATATTTGCAGATGACACTAAACTCTGCAGGGTAATCAATACAGAAGAGGACAATTTTATATTACAGGATGATTTATGTAAACTAGAAGCTTGGGCTGATAAATGGCAAATGAGCTTTAATGGGGATAAATGTAAGGTCATGCACTTGGGTAGAAGTAATAAGATGTATAATTATGTGCTTAATTCTAAAACTCTGGGCAAAACCGTCAATGAAAAAGACCTGGGTGTATGGGTGGATGACAAACTTAAATTCAGTGGCCAGTGTCAGGCAGCTGCTACAAAGGCAAATAAAATAATGGGATGCATTAAAAGAGGCATAGATGCTCATGAGGAGAATATAATTTTACCTCTATACAAGTCACTAGTTCGACCACACTTAGAATACTGTGCACAGTTCTGGTCTCCGGTGTATAAGAAAGACATAGCTGAACTGGAGCTGGTGCAGCGAAGAGCGACCAAGGTTATTAGAGGACTGGGGGGTCTGCAATACCAAGATAGGTTATTACACTTGGGGCTATTTAGTTTGGAAAAACGAAGACTAAGGGGTGATCTTATTTTAATGTATAAATATATGAGGGGACAGTACAAAGACCTTTCTGATGATCTTTTTAATCATAGACCTGAAACGGGTTGGAGGAAAAAAGGTTTAAGCATAATAACAGACGCGGATTCTTTACTGTAAGAGCAGTGAGACTATGGAACTCTCTGCCGTGTGATGTTGTAATGAGTGATTCATTACTTAAATTTAAGAGGGGACTGGATACATTTCTGGAAAAGTATAATGTTACAGGGTATATACACTAGATTCCTTGATAGGGCGTTGATCCAGGGAACTAGTCTGATTGCCGTATGTGGAGTCGGGAAGGAATTTTTTTTCCCCAATGTGGAGCTTACTCTTTGCACATGGGTTTTTTTTGCCTTCCTCTGGATCAACATGTTAGGGCATGTTAGGTTAGGCTATGGGTTGAACTAGATGGACATATAGTCTTCCTTCAACCTTAATAACTATGTAACTATGATACCAAATATGTGTAGATTTGATTTTTTTTTATTGATTTATTTTGATTGGGGCGAAAGGGGGGTGATTTAAACTTTTATATTTTTTTTATTTTTTTCACATTTTTTTTAACTTTTTTTTTTAACTTTTGCCATGCTTCAATAGCCTCCATGGGAGGCTAGAAGCAGGCACAACTCGATCGCCTCTGCTACATAGCAGCAATCTGCTGTTCGCTGCTATGTATCAGAAATGCAGGTGTGCTGTGAGCGCCGACCACAGGGTGGCGCTCACAGCCACCGGTGATCAGTAACCATAGAGGTCTCTAGGACCTCTATGGTTACCATCCTGATGCATCGCCGACCCCCGATCATGTGACGGGGTCGGCGATGATGTCATTTCCGGCCGCCCGGCCGGAAGCGGTAGTTAAATGCCGCTGTCTGCGTTTGACAGCGGCATTTAACTAGTTAATAGGTGCGGGCAGATCGCGATTCTGCCCGCACCTATTACGGGCACATGTCAGCTGTTCAAAACAGCTGACATGTCCCGGCTTTGATGCGGGCTCACCGCGGAGCCCTGCATCAAAGCAGGGGATCTGACCTTGGACGTACTATCCCGTCCGAGGTCAGAAAGGGGTTAAGGGTAAGTTAATTGTAACATTGAGAGCTAGAATATCAAAAATAAAATCCAGACATCACGTTGTATCAATTATATAAATGTATTTGCATTTTGCAGTGAGAAATATGGGCAAAACCCTTGTTGGCAAGCACAGCAGTCAGACATTCTTTGCAGTTGATGATGAGGTTTGTGCACATGTCAGGAGGAATTTTGGTCCACTCCTCTTTGCAGATCATCTCTAAATCTTTTAAGATTTTGAGCCTGTCGCTTGGCAACTCGGAGCTTCAACTCCCTCCATAAGTTTTCTATGGGATTAAGGTCTGGAGACTTGCTAGGCCACTCCATGACCTCAATTTACTTTTTTTTTGAGCCACTCCTTTGTTGCCTTGGCTGTATGTTTTAGGTCATTGTCTTGCTGGAAGACCCAGCCACGACCCATTTTTATTTTAATGTCATGGCAGAGGAAAGGAGGTTGTCACTCAGGATTTTACGGTCCATGGTGTTAGGGGTCGAGTTCCTGCCTCTGCACAGGGGGAATCTCGGGCCATCTCCGCTGCGCTCTCCCATTCTTCTCCTGCCGCAGTGGAGCCTGCTCAGCGGAGACGTCGATCCCAGCGTCTCGCTCAGTCTGACTCTGTGCTAAGAGTTACTGCTGCATTTCCTGCTTCTGCCATTGAAGTCAGTGCTGGGCAGCGGCGAGCGGACGCTTCTGGGGCTAAGTCCTGCTTTTTACATTCTGAGCATGCCCAGAATAAGATCTCTTAGTGAAGATCGAGGGTCACATGATCAGATGCTGCAGCTAAGGTCCTTGTAGGTGATAGGACTAAATCCTGCTTTGCACTCTGAGCATGCCCAGGGCAAGATCTCTCAGTGCAGATCTGGGGTCACATGCTCAGGTACTGCAGCTCTCCATTAGTCCTTCTTTGAAAGGTGCTAAACGTGCTGCAACTATTTAAGGCTCGCATGGCCGCACGGCCATGCGCTAGTATCAATTCATATATGTGCTTTGCGCCAGTGTGGTTATGTATGAGTGTGTTCAGGGACCCGGCTGAAATAAGCCCCTAGAATACCGGCACCTCCGGTGAGGAGATTGCATGTTGCATAACCACTGACTGCTATCAGCTTGGCAGTAAGCTTGTGCTCCTGTGAGGCTAACAGGGCGCAGTGCTTCCCTTTCACAGCTACTCTGTGGAGTAACAGAGCTAGTCTATACCGCCTAACAGTGCCGCCATTTGCTAGCAGCAGGTTCCTCCTGCACGGTGGACCCCGGGCTGCGAACGCACCATTTATAATAAACATCTCTATTTTCTCGGTGCGTTCCGCTAGCCCTAACACATGGCTCCATCCATTCTCCTATTGATGTGGTGAAGTAGTCATGTGCCCTTAATAGAGAAACCCCCCACAAAACATAATGTTTCCACCGCCATGCTTCACAGGGAGGACGATGTTCTTTGGGTCATAGGCAGCATTTCTCTTCCTCCAAAAATGTCAAGTTGAGTTAATGCCAAAGAGCTCAATTTTTGTCTCATCTGACCACAGCACCTTCTCCCAATCACTCACAGAATCATCCATGTGTTCATTGGCAAACATCAGATGGGTGTGCACATGTGCCTTCTTGAGCAGGGAGACTTTGCGATCACTGCAAGATTTTAACCCCTTAGTGACAGAGTAACTTAGAGCCAATTTGGTTCTTAATGACCGGGCCAATTTTTTACAATTCTGACCACTGTCACTTTATGTGGTTATAACTCTGGAATGCTTAAATGGATCCCACTGATTCTGAGACTGTTTTTTCATGACATATTGTACTTCACGTTAGTGGTAAAATTTCTTCGATAGGACTTGCGTTTATTTATGAAAAAAACAGAAATATGGTGAAAATTTAGAAAATTTAGTAATTTTCAAATAACATTTCCCACATGTCTACTTTACATCAGTACAATTTTGGAAACAACATTTTTTTATTAGGAAGTTATAAGGGTTAAAAGTTGTCCAGCGATTTCCCATTTTTCCAACAAAATTTACAAAAACCTCACGTTTCTAGTGACTGGAGGCCAATATAACAGAAAATAGCCACAAGTGACACCATTCTAAAAACTGCACCCCTCAAGGTGCACAAAACCACATTCAAGAAGTTTATTAACCCTTCAGGTGCTTCACAAGAACTAAAGCAATGTGGACGAAAAAATGAACATTTAACTTTTTTCACAAAAACATTACTTTGGAGCCAATTTTTTTTATTTTCACAAGGGTATCAGGAGAAAATGGGCCACAAAAGTTGTTGTGCAATTTCTCCTGAGTACGCTGATACCCCATATGTGGGGAAAAGCCACTGTTTGGGTGCATGGCAGGGCTCAGAGGGGAGGGAGCACCATTGGACGTTTTGAACGCAAAGTTGGCTGGAATCAATAGTAGCGACATGTTGCGTTTGGAGACCCCCTGATGAATCTGAACAGTGGAAACCCCCCAATTCTAACTCCAACCCTAACCCCAACACACCCCTAACCCTAATCCCAACTCTAACCCTAACCCCAACACAACCCTAATCCAAACCATAGCCCTAACCACAACCCTAATTCTTACACACCCCTAACCCTAATTCCAACCCTAACTCTAGTCCTAACCCTAACTTTAGCTCAACTCACTTTAGCCCAACCCTAACCCTAGCTTTAGCCCAACTAACTTTAGCCCAACTCTAACCCTAATGGAAAAATGGAAATAAATATATATTTTTTATTTTATTATTTTTCCCTAACTAAGGGGGTGATAAAGGGGGGTTTTATTTACTTTTTTTTATTTCGATCACTGTGATAGGGTCTATCACAGTGATCAAAATGAACCAATAGAAAAAATTTCATTAACAAGCGGCGCTGTGGTTTAAGTATTTTTAACTGCCGCTGTTAAAAGGTGTATTAGCAGTTGTTAAGGGGTTAAACCTTTATGGTGTAATGTGTTACAAATGGTTTTCTTGGTGACTATGGTTCCAGCTGCCTTGAGATCATTATCAAGTTCCACCTGTGTAGTTATAGCCTGATCTGTCACTTTACTCATGATCAAGGATACCCCATGAGGTGAGATTTTGCATGGTGCCCCAGATCGATGTCGATTGACAGTCATTTTGTATTTCTTCCATTTTCTTACTATTACACCAACAGTTGTCTCCTCACCCAGCGTCATACTTATGGTTTTGTTGCCCATTCCAGCTTTGTACAGGGCTATGATCTTGTCCCTGACATCCTTACCCATCCTTATAAAGCTCTTTAGTCTTGCCAATGTTGTAGAGGTTCGAGTCTGACTGATTACCGTATATACTCGAGTATAAGCCGAAGCACCTAATTTTGCAATGAAAAACTGGAAAAACTTATTGACTTGAGTATAACCCGGGTATGCATCGTCCCTTCATCCCTATCCTGGTATGCATCGTCCCATCATCCCTATCCTAGTATGCATTGTCCCTTCATCATTATCCTGGTATGCACTGTCCCCTCATCCCTATTCTGATATGCATGGCTCCCCATCCCTGTCCTTGTATGCATGGCTCCCCGTCCTTGTATGCATGGCTCCTTATCCTCTATCCTTGTATTCATGGCTCCGCATCCCTGTCCTTGTATTCATGGCTCCGCATCCCTGTCCTTGTATTCATGGCTCCGCATCCCTGTCCTTGTATGCATGGTTCCCCATAACTGTCCTTGTATGCATGGCTCCTATAAAAAAAAAACAAAAAACAAAACCTACTTTACATTCCCTGTATGCCCTCGCTGCATCTCGTTCCGTGGCAGCAGCTCTTCCAGCCGAGCGATCACGTGTCTCGGCTCATTAAGGTAATTCACTCCATACCTATGGGATTGGAGAGAGGTGAATATTCCTTACCTTAACCCCTTAAGCCCCAAGGGTGGTTTGCATGTTAATGACCGGGCCAATTTTTACAATTCTGACCACTGTCCCTTTATGAGGTTATAACTCTGGAACGCTTCCACAGATCCTGATGATTCTGACATTGTTTTCTCGAGACATATTGTACTTCATGGTACTGGTAAAATTTCTTTGATATTACCTGCGTTTATTTGTGAAAAAAATGGAAATTTGGAGAAAATTTAGAAAATTTCGCAATTTTCCAACTTTGAATTTTTATGCCCTTAAATTACAGAGATATGTCACACAAAGTACTTAATAAGTAACATTTCCCACTTTTGTCCTGAGTACGCCGATACACCATATGTGGGGGTAAACCACTGTTTGGGCAAATGGCAGAGCTCGGAAGGGAAGGAGCGCCGTTTGACTTTTCAATGCAAAATTGACAGGAATTGAGATGGGACGCCATGTTGCGTTTGGAGAGCCCCTGATGTGCCTAAACATTGAAATCCCCACAAGTGACACCATTTTAAAAAGTAGACCCCCTAAGGAACTTATCTAGATGTGTGGTGAGCACTTTGACCCACCAAGTGCTTCACTGAAGTTTATAATGCAGAGCTGTAAAAATAAAAAATCATATTTTTTCACAAAAATGATCTTTTCGCCCCCAATTTTCTATTTTTCCAAGGGTAACAGGAGAAATTGGACCACAAAAGTTGTTGTCCAATTTGTGCTGAGTACGCTGGTACCCCACATGTTGGGGTAAACCCCTGTTTGGGCGCACGGGAGAGCACTGTTTTACTTTTTCAACGCAGAATTGGCTGGAATTGAGATCGGACGCCATGTCGCGTTTGGAGAGCCCCTGATGTGCCTAAACAGTGGAAACCCCCAATTCTAACTGAAACCCTAATCCAAACACAACCCTAACCCTAGCCCTAACCCTAGCCCTAACCCTAGCCCTAATCCTAACCCTAATGGAAAAATGGAAATAAATACATTTTTTTAATTTTATTATTTTTCCTTAACTAAGGAGGTGATGAAGGAGGGTTTGATTTACTATTTATAGCGGGTTTTTTAGCAGATTTTTATGATTGGCAGCCGACACAGACTAAAAGACACTTTTTATTGCAAAAAAAAGTTTTTGCGTCTCCACATTTTGAGAGCTATAATTTTTCCATATTTTGGTCCACAGAGTCATGTGAGGTCTTGTTTTTTGCGGGACGAGTTGACGTTTTTATTGGTAACATTTTCAGACACGTGACATTTTTTGATTGCTTTTTATTCCGATTTTTGTGAGGCGGAATGACCAAAAACCAGCTATTCATGAATTTCTTTTTGGGGGAGGTGTTTATACCGTTCTACGTTTTGTAAAATTGATAAAGCAGTTTTATTGTTCGGGTCAGTACGATTACAGCGACACCTCATTTATATCTTTTGTTATGTTTTGGCGCTTTTATACGATAAAAACTATTTTATAGAAAAAATAATTATTTTGCATCGCTTTATTCTGAGGACTATAACTTTTTTATTTTTTTGCTGATGATGCTGTATAGTGGCTCGTTTTTTTGCGGGACAAGATAACGTTTTCAGCGGTACCATTGTTATTTATATCCGTCTTTTGATCACGTGTTATTCCACTTTTTGTTCGGCGGTATGGTAATAAAGCGTTGTTTTTTGCCTCTTTTTTTTTTTACCGCGTTCACTGAAGGGGTTAACTAGCAGGACAGTTTTATAGGTGGGGTCATTACGCACGCGGTGATACTAAATATGTGTACTTTTATTGTTTTTTTTTATTATTTAGATAAAGAAATGTATTTATGGGAACAATATATTTTTTTTTCTTTATTTAGGAATTTTTTTTTTTTTACACATGTGAATATTTTTTTTTTTACTTTATAACATTGCTCCAGGGGGGAACATCATGTTATAGGGTCAGATCGCTGATCTGACACTTTCCAGTGCACTGTGTCAGATCAGCGATCTGACTTGCAGGGCTGCAGGCTTACCAGTGCTTGCTCTGAGCAGGGGCTGGAAAGCCACCTCCCTGCAGGACGCGGATGTAGCCCCGCGGCCATTTTGGATCCGGAGCCTGCAGGAAGGAGATGCTTGGTACAAGGTGAGCACATCACCTTGTACCGAGGGTCTCAGGGAAGCATGCAGGGAGCCCCCTCCCTGCGCGATGCTTCCTTGTACCGCCGGATCACTGCAATCATATTTGATCGCCGTGTTCCGGGGGTTAATGTGCCAGGGGTGGTCCGTGACCACTCCTGGCACATAGTGCCGGATGTCAGCTGTGATAGTTATCTGACACACGGCCTCGATCGGCTGCGCTCCCCCCGTGAGCGCGGCCGATCGCATATGACGTACTATCCCGTCACTGGGAATTAAGTCCCAGGTCACCTCGATGGGATAGTACGTCATATGGGATTAAGGAGTTAATGAGCAGGGGACACGTGATCGCTCAACCAGAAGAGCTGCTGGCATGGAACGAGATGCAACGAGGGCGTGCAGGGAAGGTAAGTAGGATGTGTGCTGGAAGCCGGCGGCTGCCGCTTTAACTGTGAGCGCTATAAGAGAAGTGAATATTCTTTTCTCTTTAGCAGTGGCCACAGGCTTTAGCCACAGCCGCTAGCTCCTGCCTCTGTCTCCCGCTGCTCCCCCTCCCCCGATGTCTTTCTGGGACAATGACTTATGTGTAAGCCATGGGGGGGCGTTTTCAGCACAAAAAAATGCTGAAAAACTCGGCTTATACACAAAAATATATGGTAATTGAGTCTGTAGACAGAAGTCTTTTTATAAAGGTGACTATGTAAGACAGCTGTTTTTAATGCAGGCAATGAGTTGATTAGGAGTGTCTAACTGGTCTGTAGGAGCCAGAACTCTTAATGTTTGGTAGGGAATCATAAGCTCATTTCTCACTGCAAAATGCTAATAAATTTATATCATTTATACAATGAGATTTTCTGGATTTTATTTTTGATATTATATCTTTCAATGTTAAAATTAACCTACCCTTAAAATTATAGACTGTTCATGTCTTTGTCAGTGGGCAAACTTACAAAATCAGCAAGGGATCAAATACTTACAGTATTTCCCCCACTGTATGTAGTGCTGTGTACAGAATAATCGGTGGAGAGACACAATATGGCTCTTATGTAGCTATTATCCCTGCCGCTTTGTCCAGTACACAAAAATCAAACTGACCACGAAGGAGGTGGCATTCTTCATTGTCATTGACCCTACTAATGTGCCACCTTTCTGCAGTACCATGGTCTGTCTATGAGTCCATACTCTGCTCTACGAATATAACCTGGATCAGCTTAGTGCTTTTACCCCCTTGTTTCACTGATCAGTTGAGGGAGGTCTCATGGCCAAAACCCCCACAAAGAAAGCTTCTGACATGTGGTGAATATCAGATGTGAGACGTTTTTTGAAAGTTTAGAGAGGCTTTATGTAATTGTAAAACATGGCATGTAGAGTTGTCTATTTATTGTCACGTTTGGTTTGAGAATAATAATTAGGATTATCAGAGGCATTTTGACACCTATACACTTGAGAATTGATCACCCAGTATGAGAAGAAACATATTTCTGTTTTGATGACCATAGATTCTATAATTCTTACTGATGTTGACTATAAGGCAAACAGGTCTGAGTTATTTTAGTTGTATTTTTTTCATTGTGAATATCTGGCATTCCATCTATTAACTCTGTGTTTTCCTGCCGAGATCATTGTTCACAATACTAAACCCATGAATGCCAGCTATTCGCAGCTCTGAAGGACATGGAGGATGCATATTTTTGTACTAGTTGTGAGAGCTTCTATACAGTAAGAGGAACATGTAAACCATTGTGTAGTTTGAAGCATCTGACTTTTGGGCTTTTGTGTATTGTTGGCTGGGATAGGCACTTCTTTTTCATGGTTCATGTCAAATACATTTAGCTGTGTGGTTTCAATAAACACACCTGCATATTAATATGTTAGTTCTATATAATTATTGAAGCATGATTCACTTTTGGACATTCATCATAAACAATGGCTTGTTTTTATAGGCAACTCCATCTGTGCTTTGTTGTGTGAGATAGGAAGTCTAGAATGCCTTTTGTAATGTTCAACCCCAGTGAACTATATTATACGCAAATGTCAGCACTCGCCACGGGAAAACTAAATACAGATTTTGCTGTTATTTTTCTTGCTGTTTATTAAATACAGCCATAAAATACCATCAAATGGTTAAATTAAAGGAGTTTTCCAGCAACTGACCTTTCAGAAATGGCATGCCATAAAAGTTAAGTCTGTCGGAATTTAACACTTGATACACCCAGATATCAAGAGAACTAACCGGTTCCTATCTGATCTTTGTACAATGTTTAAATAATAGTAGCCATCATGCATGGTTGAACTGGGGCCTTAAAAGGAAAATCAGGTCCTTGTGTCAGTCCCCTAGATCCTAATAGTAAATGTGCCCTCAAACAAGAGCAGGAGTATGCATAGAACCAGGGATCACCACAATGTTTATAAATGGAAAAAGATCTTTATTCACAGGACAACGTGTACAAAAACATTTAAAAACATCTAAAAACAAAGATACAGCAATGATGGGTCCACCAAAATAACAATATAGATGTTGACAAAAACATGCCACCCACACAGCAAGTACACATAATCACTCAGTATATAATATAAAGTGCAACTGATACCGACCGCACACACAAAACCCGTGTGCACATCCTAGAAATGTAGGTATTGCAAATCACTGGGCAAATAAATGATTACTCATCGGCCACAAACGGCCAAGGTACCCTACAACACCTCAAACTAGTGGGGATCTAGATCCAGAGGGGTTTACTGTTATAAGATGACCAATGCATGATAGTTACCCCACTACGTCCGCCTTAGTGGTCCACAAACAGATCCTGCCCAGTCCTCCTGCCAATACCGCTATAGACAGTCTTAAGCCAGCAGGCCTATAATGTCGGATCAGTCAAGCTGTGTGGGTACCAAGACCCACGCGTATCGACGCTCAGGGAGTCTTCCTCAAGGTCAGTGTGGCCCTGAGCGTCGATACGCGTGGGTCTTGGTACCCACACAGCTTGACTGATCCGACATTATAGGCCTGCTGGCTTAAGACTGTCTATAGCGGTATTGGCAGGAGGACTGGGCAGGATCTGTTTGTGGACCACTGAGGCGGACGTAGTGGGGTAACTATCATGGTCATCTTATAACAGTAAACCCCTCTGGATCTAGATCCCCACTAGTTTGAGGTGCTTGTAGGGTACCTTGGCAGTTTGTGGCCGATGAGTAATCATTTATTTGCCCAGTGATTTGCAATACCTACATTTCTAGGATGTGCACACAGGTTTTGTGTGTGCGGTCGGTATCAGTTGCACTTTATATTATATACTGAGTGATTATGTGTACTTGCTGTGTGGGTGGCATGTTTTTGTCAACATCTATATTGTTATTTTGGTGGACCCATCATTGCTGTATCTTTGTTTTTAGATGTTTTTAAATGTTTTTGTACACGTTGTCCTGTGAATAAAGATCTTTTTCCATTTATAAACATTGTGGTGATCCCTGGTTCTATGCATACTCCTGCTCTTGTTTGTTGCTACTGTTTATTGGTATGCATGTGGTGATCCCACTTCTTTGGAATATTTTGATGGTGCCCGCTCAAACCTTTGTGTTTACATAGTAAATGTGCCCTCATAACCAATGAGGCTTACTTGACTGTGTTCTGTAGAAAGATCTATGGAACTTTGATTTTTTTTTTCCAAATATCATTAATAGCTAAAAAGGGGCAATTCTGCTATTTTCTTACATTTACATTAAAAATCATCTCTATTCTCAAGAGTGGAGAGACTTTTTAATTTTATTTTGTTGTGCTCATTCCCTAGGTCGCTGGCTACTGCAGCAGCCTATCGGTGGTAGCCATACTCCTAGGCAAGGACCATGGCTTTTACAAACTTTTTCCTTTAGAGCTTGTAAGCGCTGATCCAGTGATCTGGCCAGGTTCAGTGCCCCCGTACTCCTCCAGTTCTGCAAACGCAATGTTGCCTGTGATTGCAGCATCGGAGAGAGCAGCTATGATGCTGGTCCGGACTGTCAATCAGGAGCACACTGCCCCCCGCCAAGCAAGAAGCTGGGAGGCAGAGAAGCCGTGCTCTCCTAAACAATGAGACAACCCTTTTGAGTGTCCAAAGAATACATGACAAAACTAGAAAATTGCATTATCTCTTTATTCATTCATGCCATGTATTTATTTTCTTTATTTTTAGAGTAAGGGCATGGTTCAGTGTGAAGAATCACAGTTCCTTTAAGCACAAAAGTATCCTGTTAAGAGAATGCCGAGCAACCTTTTGAAACTGAGTTCTTCAAGCATGGAGTTAGACTTCCATAACCGCAGTGACTTTGAGAGAAGTGGGAGTTTTGATAGCCAAAGCAGCCAACGTTCAAGGTCTAGATGCTCCAACTTTGTAAGTACTGTACATTACATTAAATAAATCTTCAATAAAAATGACTCGTGACTATGGGTGATACCTGCCAATTGATACGTACACATTACTTATGCATTGTGTACTTTATACCTACAACCAGAGGGCTTGTTTATTCACATGATTACTCTGTACTATGGTTATACCCATCATTTATTATATGACTGATTACACGTGGTCTGTATGATAGCTCTTATTATGGAGAATCTCATTATTATTACCTATTATATGCATATTTGCACTTATCCTTTAGATGTTATCTGTTATATAGATTAAGTTGATCATCTATTGAGTTTTGTTGTTGTTCTTACCATGTGCACTTACTACCTTTCATGTGAAACATTGACTTAATCATGTACTCACCTAATGGTCTTCATTTCAGTATGAACTTTTTTTATTGACTTATTATTTGTGTAATTAATATGAAAATAAAGTTTTAAACTTTGGTTAACTAATGGTGGTAGTCATCAACAGCAGTCAAAACGAGTGATTTGACCATACTTCCGGCATTTTCCACTTGGAAGACTCTCCATACTTACAATACAAGTCATTGAGAATGCTAAAAAGACATCCACAAAACTCATTGCTTAAAGGCAACGTATAACCATGAAAATCCATTCCAATCTGCAGGCAGTGTGTTATAAAGCAGATCAAAATGCCAGCAGTTTACAAACTGCTTCACAAAACATAGGAAAAACGCACAGTATCCTTCAGTATAACACTGGCATTTATTGAAGCAGTTTCCACCTAAAATGTTGTTGGCTTAGGCTCCTTGGAAAAGATGTGATTTGTACATACCCTAAAGAGAAAGAAGTAAGAGATCTTTATGGCTTTCAGTTGGTCAAGTGAAAGTGTTCATTTCCTGATTTTTTTTTTTTTTATGATTTCCAATAAAAGCTATTGACTATTTAGAGAGCGGACCATCTACTCTCTTGCAGTTGGTCTGTATCTACAAATGCTCATAGTGTCCTTATGTCATTAGTTATTTTACTATTAGCACTTTTAGATTTCAGTTTTGTTTTATTTTTTCATTTAGAATGGTATTATTTTCAGCATTACAGCATGTATTGCCTTAGTACTCATTGCTGATTTTTCTAAATCATGATATAATAATCATTCAAAACTTGCAATAGTATAAAACTAATAATGATTTAGGAGCCACATAATTATGTAATGAAGCACCTGCAATGCCATATTAATTACAGGGCTATGTATAGCAGGATATGACGGCAGATGTTTCCTTGGCTACAAAGAGGCAGGAATGTTACATAGTAGTAAAGCAGTATTTATCACATAAGTATCAGTCCTCCAGGCTACATGTCTCCTGCATCCTATAGGCTGGTTAGGCGGCATATGCGCATTGTCACTGTGGTCATGAGGTTTCATGTTTCCATGGCACATATGATAGCTGTCATTGGGGGGCAATCACTTTTTCACACAAGGCCCTGTAGGTTTGGATTTCTTTTGCCCTTAATAATAAAGACCTTCATTTAAATACTGTATGTATGTATATATATATATATATATATATATATATATATATATATATATATATATATATATATATATATATTACCAAAAGTTTGGACACACCTTCTCATTTAAAGATTTCTTTGTATTTTCATGACTATGAAAATTGTACATTCACACTGAAGGCATCTAAACTATGAATTAACACATGGAGTTATATACTTAACAAAGAAGTGTGAAAAACTGAAATTATGTCTTATATTCTAGGTTCTTCAAAGTAGCCACCTTTTGCTTTGATGACTGCTTTGCACACTCTTGGCATTCTCTTGATGAGCTTCAAGAGGTAGTCACCGTAAATGGTTTTCACTTCACAGGTGTGCCCTGTCAGGTTTAATAAGTGGGATTTCTTGCCTTATAAATAGTGTTGGGACCATCAGTTGTGTTGTGCAGAAGTCTGGTGGATACACAGCTGATAGTCCTACTGAATAGACTGTTAGAATTTGTATTATGGCAAGAAAAAAGCAGCTAAGTAAAGAAAAATGAGTGGCCATCATTACTAAGAAATGAAGGACAGTCAGTCTGAAAAATTGGGAAAACTTTGAAAGTGTCCCCAAGTGCAGTGGCAAAAACCATCAAGCGCTACAAAGAAACTGGCTCACATGAGGACCGCCCCAGAAAAGGAAGACCAAGAGTCACCTCTGCTTCTGAGCATAAGTTTATCCGAGTCACGAGCCTCAGAAATCGCAGGTTAACAGCAGCTCAGATTGGAGACCAGGTCAATGCCACACAGAGTTCTAGAAGCAGACACCTCTCTACAACAACTGTTAAGAGGAGACTTGCTTGGGCTAAAGAACGCAAGGAATAGACATTAGACCAGTGGAAATCTGAGCTTTGGTCTGATGAGACCAAATTTGAGATCTTTGGTTTCAACCACCGTGTCTTTGTGTGACACAGAAAAGGTGAGCGGATGGACTCTACAGGCCTGGTTCCCACCGTGAAGCATGGAGGAGGCGGTGTGATGGTGTGGGGGTGCTTTGCTGGTGACACTGTTGGGGATTTATTCAAAATTGAAGGCATACTGAAACAGCATGGATACCACAGCATCTTGCAGCGGCATGCTATTCCATCCAGTTCACGTTTAGTTGGACCATCATTTATTTTTCAACAGGACAATGACCCCAAACACACCTCCAGGCTGTGTAAGGGCTATTTGACCAAGAAGGAGAGTGATGGGGTGCTACGCCAAATGACTTGGCCTCCACAGTCACCAGACCTGAACCCAAACGAGATGGTTTGGGGTGAGCTCGACCTCAGAGTGAAGGCAAAAGGGCCAACAAGTGCTAAGCATCTCTGGGAACTCCTTCAAGATTGTTGGAAGACCATTTCTGGTGACTACCTCTTGAAGCTCATCAAGAGAATACCAAGAGTGTGCAAAGCAGTCATCAAAGCAAAAGGTGGCTACTTTGAAGAACCTAGAATATAAGACATATTTTCAGTTGTTTCACACTTTTTTGTTAAGTGTATAATTCCACATATGTTAATTTATAGTTTTGATGCCTTCAGTGTGAATTTACAATTTCATAGTCATGAAAATACAGAAAAATCTTTAAATAAGGTGTGTCCAAACTTTTGGTCTGTACTGTGTGTATATATATATATATATGTATATGTGGAGCAGCCAATACTTGCTACGATTGAAAAGTTGTGTTGTGGAAGACGGTCTTGCCACAGTTCATACATCAGATAAAGACCAAGCACAGCAATGAGTCACGAGGTAGTTATACTACATCAGTAATGTCTCTCTCCATGCACGTTTTTCAAACCAGGCTTGGGGAATCAAGATGAGCTGTTCAAATTATTTTGAAGACACACTCAAAATAGGCAAAGGTGAGAACGTTAGATGCATTGGTCAGCCAAGGGAACTTAGTGAAGCAGATGAAAGACGCATCATGCTTACTTCCATTAGAAAGCAAAAAATGTCCAGCAGTGCCATCGGCCCAGAACTGGCAGCAACCAGTGAGACCCAGCTACACTCATCTGCGGGGGAGGGGGGGGGAGTCCAGAGAAATCATTAGGCCCCAGAGCACAAGTCTTCTGAATAGCCCCCCTCCTCCATCTCAAAAATAAGATCCAATAATAATAAAATAATCAACGGGTGCTCTTAATTTCAAGCATGCATGCGTTAGTTATAGGCCAAAGATTATCCAAGAAAGAGATTGCCCTGAAATGGACAATTTAGATTTTTATTTCTAATTAGAGTAGTCATATGCTTGTAAGTATATGCTACGCATACTCCCGGCCACATTCTGACTAGACTGTGTCCAGCTGCGCTCAATTCACTTGAATTGAGCCAGGCAACACTCATCTAGATGGCTTGTGATGGCATGTATTCCAATCGCATACTTGTGGTTATGTGCCCACCCACTCCCGGAGAATCCTCACAGCACGCAGTGCACACGATGTGAGAATTCACAAGTCTGCAACTCCATAGAGTGACTGCAGACTTGTAGCTAAAGACTGAACAATCCCTTTAATTTCAGAGTGCTGTACACTTGAACAGGGTTGACAGGCATATTGTAAATAGCTGGATGCACATTTTACACATTAACGCCCCTTTAATAGTTGGGTGCACATGAGCATCGTCCCCCTTGTGAATAGCTGGATGCACTTTTTGCACATTATCCCCTTCAAGCTTTTTACAGAGGTGTGTATACCAGGGGGGTGGTAAATATCTGAATGCACAGTTTGTGCATTACTGGGGGGAGGGGATTTAAATATCTGGATGCACAGTTTGTACGTTACTGTGGGGGGGGGGATAAATATCTGGATGCAACGTTTGCATATTATAAGATTATAAGAGGGAGGATAATGTGCACAACTTGCATCCAGATATTTATCCCCCCCTCCCTCTGTAATGTGCAATCTGTGCATCCAGAATAGTTATCCCCTTTCCCAAGTAGCTGGATGCATTTTTATTTTTATTTGCACACAAAAAAAGTAGGGAGGTGGCAAGGGGACACCGTAAAATTAAGTTAATTTTAGTACTACTGTCGGGCCCGATAAAAATTAAATGAGAAAATAACTTGCAGTAAGCAAACATATAAATAACAATAGTACATGTAAATAACATAGGACACTTAGTAGACACTATTTTGATCAAAAGAGCATAAAAGCCATCCCACCGCGACAAGGTGTACATAATCAGTATGCTACGTAACTCTTGTAGTTCACCTCACTGTGTCAGCTGACCTATTGCTTTTTATTTATTTGCTTGCTGCAGGTTATTTGTTCTTTTTTTTTTAACTAGGTTAAAAGATTATTATTTATTTTTAGAGCACCATTGATTCCATGGTGCTGTCAAGAGAAGGGATTACATATAAAATACAAATGTAAAATATGGTGAACAAACGAACCGTGACAGAAAGGTACAGAGGGGAGAGAGCCTTGCACCTTTGGGCTTCCATTCTACAGATATAAAGTGCTGTGCAAATTTATGTGTATATATCTATGGATATATATATACAGTATATACTCATGTATAAGCCGAGATTTTCAGCACATTTTTTGTACTGAAAACACCCCCCTTGGCTTATACGCGAGTTATGGCCCAGAAAGCCAGCGGGGGAGGGGACCGGCGAAGTCAGTGGCAGGAGCCGGCAGCTGTGACATCATACTCACCCTCCTCACTCCGTCGCTGAACGTTCCTGCATCTCCGTTGTCCCGCTGCGTCAGCACTTCCTGTGCTGAGCGGTCACGTGGTATCGCTCATTAAGGTAATGAATATGCACGCGTCTCCACTCCCATAGGCGTGGCGTCCATATTCATCACCTTAATGAGCGGTACCACGTGACCGCTCAGTACAGGAATAGCTGCCACACTGGGACAACAGAGATGCAGGGATGTGCAGCGACCACGCGAGGAGGGTTGGTATGACGGGGGTGGGAGCCGAGCCATGCATACAAGATGGGATGGGGGGGTGCCGAGTATACAAGGTTGGGACGGGGGAGCCGAGCCATGCATACAAGATGGGGCGGGGGGAGCCAAGCCATGCATACAAGATGGGACGAGGGAGCCAAGCATACAAGGTTGTGATGGGGGAGCCGAGCCATGGACACAAGATGGGGCGGGGGGAGCCAAGCCATGCATACAGCATTGGATGGGGGGGAGCCGACTATGCATACAAGATGGGACAGAGGAGCCATGATCACAAGGATGGGACAGGGGAGCTATGCATACAAGGATGGGAAGGGGGGAGCCGAGCCATGCATTCAAGATGGAACAGTGGGGAGCCATGCATACAAGGAGGGGACCGGGGGAACCATGCGTACAACAGGGGGAGCCACACAGAGGACAGGATAGGGGGAGCCACACATAGCAAGACAGGGATGATGAGCGGACAATACATACCCAGCTTATACTCGAGTCAATAAGCTTACCCAGTTTTCCGTGGCAAAATTAGGTGCTTCGGCTTTTACTCGAGTATATACGGTATATATATCCTATTAATATATTTGCTCAAATATAGATGAAAGTTGGACAAACTGCTGATTCTCGGAGGACCTTTTGACTGCCTTATGTGTATAAGGGTTTCTGGACTCACCCTCGGCAGATAGCTTACAGTGGCCAACCTTTTTGTTATCAAGGTAGTTTGGCATCACTTATCTCCTTCCTTATTGTTGTCAACACATGAACATAGGTACACTTAGCTCATCTGTATGAAGACGTCGGGAGCAAGACTGGCCTGTCAAGCGAACATTCAGTCATCAACTGATGAAATGTGTATATCTTAAGAGACATCCATCTTTTCTCCTGTATGGACCCACTGCATTTGCTTGTGCTGCTAACAAAAACATATCCTGAGGTTGAGCAAACAATGGATAATGTTTATGTCCGAAATCATTTAGCTATGTATCATATGGCTCAGGGGCCCTCCCTGTATTTTACTTCCAGGGGTCTTCACTGATCTGGCCTTTGGAAGGAACTCCATCTCACATTCTGGACTGGTTAGTATAGTAGCAGCATTTTTTGTTATTATATAAGTTTTTCTTGGAGAATGTCTATCCATTTTATTCACTTATAGTATATATAGAATACAAGGTGACTTACATTTTCTTCAGTTGACATTGATTTACAGTTACATTTGCATAACCTGTTTTTTCCCTACCGCCATTAGACCTTCTGACGTTTAATGATTGTATAATGGAATAAATTAACATTGCATAATGGCTTAGTCTTGCATTCAGTAATGTTATTATTGTTATAATATCAATTATGCTATAGTTTAAACTAAATATAAAAAAAGGACATAGCCATATAAAACGGCATAAGGCTGATCGAAATCCTGATTTGCAGACAGAAAATTTCAAGCATATTACAGTAGTAGCAAAGTGCATAGGACTTTAACAAATCTTATCCACACACTGCAGGAAGTCATCCATGAATTTTATATCTGTAGCATAACAATTTATGTTACGGATTTTGCCGTAGATTTGCTGTGAAATCCGCTGTGTGTACGTTAAGAAGATTTGTTTGTTTTTTATAAATGCCAAGAGCTACCGTAATTATGAAGATTTGTTCACAAAGTTTGTAATTCTTTTTTTTTTTTTACATTTTATTGATTTTAAAACATTTTACAGAAAAGAGTAAGAAGGCATCCAAATCAAAACACTTGAACCCCAACTCCCCCCCCAAACAACCAACCCAAGTATATGCCATTCTTAATCATGAGTTTTGTAAATCATTTGGTAATCATTTGCTTACTCATAATAAGAATAATGAGACACGTTAGTTAGTTATGTCATTGTCGCTCACCTATGCATGGAATTTAGCTTTAAATAACCGGTGATATCCAGATTGTGTGTACGTGATAAACCACTGTTCTTAGAGTAACAACAAAGCCTTAAAAGGAATGTGCAACCCTAGCCACTAATTAACAAAATGCACTACATGGCTCGTATTGTGCTGTAAAACACTGTTTTCTTCCACTTGTCACAGGCTGGAGGCCTCCTGACTTATTACCCTACTTCCTTCTCTCTGTCCTTTCAATGCTAAATTATCAGATCTCTTTTTCTTCCAGTTTTTAATTTATTGTGGTGACATTAATTGAAATGTATATTACAAACCAATGTTTTCATGTTTGCTTGGCAAATTTTGCACTTGCAAATTGCCTCATCAGATAGGAAGAGGACTTTAATGTTAGTGCCACCTATTGGAAATAGCAATCCTAAAAGTCATTATCGACCCTTTAACGAGTATTGCCATATGACTTGGAATAAAAGCCAAACCGGAATCTAAATTTGCAGACACTGTGTTTCAGGGCTTTGCCCCTTGTCAGTGCAAAGTATCAAATCTGAATTTGCTAGGTGAGAGGCAAGACTGGGATCCAGGGGGTAACATTTCTTCTTGTGGAGAGTGACAAGCCAGGCCTAACTCAACCAAACAACAGAATAGGAAAACTTGCACAACTTGGCCAGAAATCACTTGAGTGTTAAATAGAGCAGTTTGACAGCAGCCTTGCTATCTTCTCTAATGCAAGATTCGTGCCAAGTATAGTAATGACACTCTGATCAAACTCTGGTCAGAGTTTGTATTGAGTGTCAGTTTCCTGTGATTCGATTCCATGAGAAAATCACAGCACAGTGTGGGGAAGATGGAGAACTTAATTTCTCCATCTTATACATTTTTTGTGTCAGCAGTGCAGCCCGATGTTTTATACGCACTCATAGATTTCTATGGGTGCACATGGTCCATTTATGATGCACTGGCAGCATGCCGCGATTTTTAATTTTTTAGTCAGCACTGCCCAAAAGTATAACATTGGGCTGAGTGCTATCCGATAAAACATCGATAGCACTCACCCATGTTATACGCTCATGTGAGTGAGCGCTAACAATTATGTATGGCTATAGCTCCGATACTGTTGAGCACAAGCACATTGGTAGGGTGTAGTGTGAGTTGGATCAGGAGAAACAATGTTGCACCAGTACTGACTATGACCTAACAACTCTACTAGAAAATGTTTTCTTCACTATGCAGTCAGTGGCAAAGTCAACAATATATTCTGTTGGTAATTGTAGTACAGTCGGCAGAAAGTGTTTCATTCTTTCCCAATCTGTTATGTGGAGAGCCGTGAAAGAAGTGGGTTATTTGTCTATTATTTTAAGAAGTTGGTCCTCTTCGTGTCTGTTCTCAAACATATTTAGTTTACTCCATTTTTTAATATGACATATCTAGAGTTGGCCATACATCTTAGATAGGTATTGACCTTTTGGTAATTTGGTTGACCCGCTACTCCTCCAGGCTTCCCCAGACACATGCAGAACTACTTCTGGCACTAGTTTAGCCTAAGTGAAACAAAGGATTGGGTATGTTGGGACAGTTAGGACACCCCCATACACATTAGCTACCTAGTCCCTGCCTAAATCAGCAAATTCATCTGACGTTAATCTGATGTGTTAGGTCATCTGTATTGTTATAGAAATAGGAAACCAGGGGAATTTTGAATTTGAAATAATTGATCATGTTATGGCTAATGTTAACCAATAACCACTTACTAATATATCCATCTTTGAAAGAAGCACTCACATCAAAGTTTTTAACTTTTAGGCTGTTTGCACATGTTGCAGATTTTTCACGTTTTTCGCTATAAAAACACAAAAAAGCATACATTATGCTTCCCATCATTTAGAATGCATTCCGCAATTTTTGTGCACATGGTGCGTTTTTTCCACCAAAAAAACGCATTGCGGTAAAAAACGCAGCATGTTCATTAATTTTGTGAATTTTTTGTGGATTTCCCACTATATTATTGCATTGGGAACCTCCGAAACAATCCGCAAAAAAAAACGCACCAAAAATGCAGTAAAAACACAAGAAAAACACTCAAAAAACGCATGCGGATTTCTTGCAGAAAATGTCCGGTTTTGGTCAGGAAATTTCTGCAAGAAATCCTGAACGTGTGCACATAGCCTTAATATATTGCAACCATAATATTATTATATTGCATTGTGTACTTACACATTCCCTCACGGGGGGAGGAATGGAGTAGCTGGGTCAGTAGTTTAAGAGGAGGTGGAGCTGGGCTGCCAGAGACTTTTCAGTGGTATAGAATTGTAGTTCTAATGATGACTCATGCAGGGAAAACGAACTTCCTGTTTCTACATAGAGGTTAGAAGAGTTCAACTAGTCTTAATCACGTGATGTCTTTTACGAATAGAAAACAAAAAAACTAACTGAGTAGAAAGGCAAAGTTTTAAGTATACAGTTATGTACTGTATAATATGATGATTGCAATATATTAAGAAGATAAAAACTCTGATGGGAGTGCTTCTTTAAGTTCTGTGCTATATTCTTTTCCTGAAGCCACCCAACCACCTCCACCCCTCCCCCAAACTTTATTGCCGTTCACATGACAATCCCATTCCTAAGATGGCTGTAGCTTTAGGAGTATGTGACCAGACAAGTCATACAGCCTCCTCCATACAAACACACCATGACCGTCATCTGCATTTGTGTAGGTTCTGGACAACAGTTATCTCGTGCAGGTGCAGGATAATTGAATGTAGGATTTTTTTATGACTTTTTTTGTTTTAATTTTAATTACTTAGCCTGTTATCTAAGACAGGACAGGATTTAACAAACCTCTGACATAGGGACTAAGATGGGCTGGGGGAGAAGGAGTTAAAGAGGTAGGAAATCATACGTAAAGTTCTTTAATAATTATCTGTAAACTTCAATGCATAAACTGTCTCCTTTGTAGAGAATGTTTCCTTCTTTGTACCACCCATTGTATATTGTATATAAAATTCAATGAGTTGCATTATTGTGTTTTATAAGCTGTCATTATAAGCTCTAACAGTGACCATCCTTAGCAAAGCTATAACATGACAAGAAGATGTGTACTTTTACCATGATGCCTCTTGCTATCAGTTCTGTCTTATTTTTTCATTAGGAAGACGAAAACATGAAATACTTAACAAATGAAGAGAAGAATGCCCTCATGTTCTTGGAGGAAACATTAGATGCTTTCGAAGATGACTTTGAAGAACCACCATTTTCAGCTAACTCAAGTATTGGTTACTACTCTCCAAGGTCAGCAGAAGATAGCCACTCTGAAGCTGATGACATCATCGATCTTGTGCAGACTGAGCATAACCACATCGAGTCTTCAGCAGAAGGTAAGCTGTTGAAATATTCTTCCTAAATTACTTTTATATTCTTAAAATAATAAGCAACATTAAAATGAACTATTCAGTTCTTTTAATGTAAATTATTGATGGCTACTCAGATAAGCGTTAGTAAAACTTGTATGTATTCAAGTTTTCATAAATGGAGCCAGGTAAATGTAGGTTACTCTTTACAATATGTGCTTGGTGGCTTCAGCCCTGGACGTTTGTCAATTCCTCACTTTGATCCTTTTGTAGTGTCCAGGAATTTACTGACACATATAAATGTCTTGTTTTTTCTATAGACTCTGGAATTGGACTAAGCCTTAACAGCTGGAATCATACTCAAAAAGACTCTTGGACCTCACAATCAACCATGACAGCAAGTTCACCTGTGACTGTTCCACAACTGGACACTGAGAAGCATCTTCATGACCAACCCACTGAACATCGGAAACTACTTTGTGCTGTTCCAACACCTGTCATTATTGCTCAAAAAATATTGGAGAAGAAAACTGACAACATAAATATGTCACCCTTGTCACCGAAAGATGAAAAATCACCTGAGCCGAAAAAAAGTGTAGGTACATCACCTATCGATGAAGGACATTTTATCTTTCCCGGATCACCAAATGCCAAACTCAGTCGTTTTCCAAACAACATAATTATTAAACCAGTTGGGAAACAGTATAACAAAACTATTGCTAAGGCAGCTGTCAATGTACAAGAGCGCAAAGCTCAAATGCTGGCTAATTTACATGGGCCTGGATTGCTTGCTGATGAATTTGATTCAAAAAATCGACATGAACAACTGGGACGGAGGCCTTCATTTCATGTGCCATCTGAGCAGACAAGATACGAGGCTCTCACTAAGCTTGGCTTGGTTAAAGAAATCCCTGTTCAAGCTGAAATTCCTTCACCTGATGTCTGCAAATCTCCAGTCTCAAATGGTGATCATTTATCAAAGATTTTGCCTCCAGAAACAAAGAGACATCAGTCAAATGAGCATGAGAGTATCAGCAAAATCTTGATGAATGAACCAAGCAACTTTGTTTCTTTGGGGAAAACTGTTCTTATCAAAGGTGAGCCAACATCCTCTTTAGAAAGGAACAAGCCACATAGTAGCATACAAGTTGCACAAGAGAAAAAACAGATAATTAACCATCAGGAAGTCAAAAGAACTTATTCTATGCCAAGACCTGCAGGTTTACGATCTCAAGGGATCACAGTGCAGTTCTCTGGACGTCATTCTTCAGAGGAGTCTAGAAAAGACGCTTTGAGAAGACTTGGCCTGCTGTCGGGGCACTGAAATAATTCCACATTTCCAGGACACTTCTATCATACAATTAAGATGTCTGTATCGCATAAGGAGACCAATGTTTCAAAAACATATAAGAACAGAGAATGAACTTGCCTCTTATATGTATAGCATGTTTCATGTATATATTTCCGTTATACCTTTTTTATATTCAAAATGTAATCATATTATAGTATACGTATAGGTTCAGATATTAAACCTACCACTGCAAATGCAACATGTATTTAACTATGTGGATTCATAGGACAGAACAAGTCTATGTTCTCATGACTATAAATTTCTTAAAAATGTTAGCAGAATTCACCAATTAATTGATTTTGTTATTTTAGCTGGGATTTTCATTTTTTTTTGTTCCCTGGGAGCAATAATTGTAATATATGAAGAGCTATTTTCCTATTTATTGACTTTTTGCATCTCATTATAAACTTGATAAGAAACATAATGGTGCTTAATGTAGCCATAAACATTAGATGAATGTAAGCTGAAGACTCCCATTTAGACGTGTCTGTATCTAATTGCACACAGTGAATGTGCACTTAGCCTACAGTATACTTTGGGAACTTTTCCTGCAGGTCCCCCAGTCAATAGAAGCTAAAGGTTTGTTCTTTTGGCCTCCCCCTGGCCAGTATGCATCTGTATACTGTTTGTTTTACCATATAAGAAAACACAGCAGACTGCACTTTCCCAAAAAGACAGCCCCTGGAGAAAATGTATAGTTTGCAGTATACATTGAGTTCATATGTTGGACGGAGGCCTATACAGCCATCCTGACTGTGGTGCATACCTTCTGAACTCATATGTCCATTAGTGGGCACAAGTGGCTCATCCTATGTATATGGGCGCATCACCAATTTCATCAGATGTCAGAGGAGAGTTGGGTTGGCATGCCAGATTTCAATATGCCTTATGCTTTTCTTTCTCACTGAAAATAAGCCACTGCCTAAGGATTCAGACCAACAGTTATGTAATATGTATGGCCACATTTAGAGTTGAATACCTTCTAGAAAAGTATATGCCTCATGTTATATTTCTAGTAACTCTTTGAGCTGGAAACAACTCTTGTACCTTTTCCTTTATCTTTGGAAAGAAAATCATTATAAGGCAATAGTTGGAAAATAGTTGAAGAATACTTAACATAATTAGTGTTACAAAGTAGATAGTTGTTATTATTATTTGTAGTGGAACAATATATACCTTTTATATTTAAGTCAGTGTTGCAGAGGTTCCTATTTTAGTTGGCCATAAAAGAAGACAGAATTATTAACCGTACAGATTAAATAGCACAGCCCCGGCCCATTTACGTTTGATTTACTGACCCTATAACAGATATCCTTCTCCAAGACATTCCGAAATGCAAAGAAGTGGGAAAATGTTTGTGTTCACAGATGTTTCATATAAACTTCATCAAGGATAGCAGAATCTGAAGAATGTCGGTATTCAGATAGATTAATAATTCACTTGATGCCTTTAGCAACCTTGTGTTCAGTGGAAACACAAATCACCAGATTGGAAGAATTCCATCAGAGAATGTAAACTGGTAGACATGGCCAAATACCACGCGAAGCCTTCAGGATCCGGTATATCCGGAACTCCATACTTCTGCATATTCTTTCTATTGACATGTCAATAAACCCTTAAAATGTTCATTACATTTGTAACTGATGCTTAGATCTTTCTGTTTTGTCATTTGCACTGAGATATGTTATCTGGAACATGTGCTCCGATCATTCATGTTATTCTTAATTCCATGGCAGGTATTTAAAGATGAATGCTGGATTATTAGTAATCTCATGGAAACGTCTCAGGCACCTACACGTCTGTGTAATATACGTAATCCAGTTTAAATGTCGGGTTTGACACACTTTGCTCTTTGAACGCAACACTTACCTGTATAAGGTAAAATGAGACGAAGCCTTTTTGAACTAAGATGTTCACGTTTTTCTTTTGAAATACATACAATGGACTTGTCCTTACAGATTTATTGGTGAAAAATCACTATAATTAGTGTCAATAGCAGCACATATATCAGCTGTTGTGCCACTTTTAGCCTACACTGAGTTTAATGTATACTACAAAATGTCATCCATTCAATTTTTTTTCTGTGAAGTTTGCTGAGAAAAATCGAATAATACCATATACGGTAGGTAGCTTTAGTCCCTGTTAAGGGACTTGAAAATTGAGCATAGGATTTTCCTTGACTTTCTTTGTTACACCTATTGTTGTAGTTCAGGGGAGCAGCCGTGATAGCGACCAAATCATTTTCATGCAAAAACGTTTTTTTTTTGCCCCTTGCAAAATGTAATGTTATTATAGTGTGAAATATGAGGATTTCATGGACCCTCTCTTCAAAAATTAGAGTAACAATTTACAAGGCGACACACTTTTTGGACGACGTGGCATTTGACAATATTGTGTAATGACTTGTAAATAACAAGCAAATATGGAAATGTAGGAAAACAAAAAGCAATAAAAATGTTTATCTAACTTTTTATACATCAACGTTTGGCCTATTTTTTACCTTTATAGTCAATAAATATATGTTATTATTTTCTGTAGCAGTGTTTCACAAAATGGCATTTTTTCAAATTCTATAAAAAAGCTGCGGTTTATTGGATGTTGTTTCATCTACAACTTCTAGATTAGGGACTTGCAAACCGTATTTTAATTTAATACAACAGTATTTGAAGACGTTTTAAATTCTGGTTGCCTGGAACAGTAAATCAAGAGTATATTTTGTGTCTTGAGTCACTTATCGAAACAGCAGCCATGTTTAAAACACCACTCAAGTGTTGGAGTTTTTTTTATTGCACCTCTGGAGTGGTGCAACTAATCTAAGTTCCTTGCCCCCGGGTTTATACTCACCAACTGCCTTCTTCATCTGTTCTCAGCAGCGCTCCTGTCTTCTGCATGTTGTGACCTGTCAGGTCGCTCCAGTGTTTGCTGGGCGATCCATAAGTCATAACTCAATGTAAATCTGTGAGAGCCAGAACAAAGCCAGAATGAAGCTCTCATAGACTTGCGTAGAGAGCTTGTGACCATTACCTTTGACTTCCAGTCAGAAGTCACAAGATAGTGGTGCGGGACCGGAATGCTGCTAGGAAGATCTAAAGATAGTGACCGGTAAGTATAAGACTAAAGGTACCGTCACACTTAGCGACGCTGCAGCGATACCGACAACGATCCGGATCGCTGCAGCGTCGCACAGCTCTCCAGCGACCAACGATCCCGAGGTCCCCGGTAACCAGGGTAAACATCGGGTAACTAAGCGCAGGGCCGCGCTTAGTAACCCGCTGTTTACCCTGGTTACCAGCGTAAAAAAACAAACAGTACATACTTACATTCAGCTGTCTGTCCCTTGCCGTCTGGTTCCTGCACTGACTGCTGGCCGTAAAGTGAAAGTGAAAGCACAGCACAGCGGTGAGTCACACAGCGGTGACTCACCGCTGTGGCTGTGCTCTGCTTTCACTTTACGGCCAGCAGTCAGTGCAGGAACCAGACGGCAAGGGACAGCTGAATGTAAGTATGTACTGTTTGTTTTTTTACGCTGGTAACCAGGGTAAACAGCGGGTTACTAAGCGCGGCCCTGCGCTTAGTTACCCGATGTTTACCCTGGTTACCAGTGAAGACATCGCTGAATCGGTGTCACACACGCCGATTCAGCGATGTCTACGGGGAGTCCAGCGACGAAATAAAGTTCTGGACTTTCTTCCCCGACCAGCGATCTCCCAGCAGGGGCCTGATCGCTGCTGCCTGTCACACTGGACGATATCGCTAGCGAGGACGCTGCAACGTCACGGATCGCTAGCGATATCGTCTAGTGTGACAGTACCTTTAGGTCAAGGAACTTGGATTAGTAGCACCACTCCAGGGCTGAAACAAACAAACGCTGGATGGTTAAAAATGATGGGTTTGTCAAGCAGTGATATTTCCTAATTTGAGAGGTCTGCACTTATAATGTGGTACTGCGATAAATGCTATTACACTCACATTAAAAGTATCTAAATAAATATGTCTAACTCTGTGTGCAGTCTCTGTTCGGTTACTAAGCGGATCTGGATCTTCTGACAGTGCTTGTTGACACATGACGTATATTGTATTTTACAAGCAAGGGGTGCCGATTTATCTCAAATTGCAGTTAGTACTATGGGAAGCATAGCATGTCATTTGAGTTTTTATACACAGCTCATAAAGATTGAAAATGTTTCACATTTTTTGTAATAAATTGGCTTCATCACAGCATTTTAGTAATATAATTAGCCAAGTCATGAAGTGACGGTGGGACTTATCCAAAGAGGTCATAACTAGGTTGGATGTGTCGCATGGTTACTAATATCTTCCTGTATTTTCCCAGGCCAGCTATGCTAATTTAGTGCCTCCTTCATCACTTTAAAGGGAATCCGTCGACAGGTTTTTGGTAAATTATCTGAGAGCAGCATGGTGGAGGGGCAGAGTCACTGACTCTAGCAACGTGTCCCTAAGGCTAGGTTCAGATTGCGTTAGGGCAATCCGTTTAGCGCTAAGCGCTAGTGGATTGCGCTAACGCAATGTCTTTTTCGGGGACGCGTTTAACGTCCCTGCTAGCGCAGATCCCCGATCTGCGAGAGTGGGGAACGGACCCTGGGCGTGCCGCGGACGCTGCAAGCAGCGTCCAAGGCGCGTCACAAAACACCGGCACATCGCTAGCGCACACTGAAAATGGCACGCGCTAGCGATGCGCGTTCCCATTGCTGCCAATGGGCGCGCTAATGGACGCGTTGCACGACATTAATTTCGCCGTGCAACGCTGTCCGTTAGCGCTGTCCCATTAACGCAATGGGAACCTAGCATTACTGGGCTGCTTGGTGGAATTTTGATTAAAACCTGTTTTATCTGATATAGATTTACCTGTTCTCTGAATGTTGAACTTTATACATCCCACCCACACCACTGATTGGCAGCTTTCAGCGTACACTGTGTATGGGCAGAAAGCTGCCTATCAGTGATGGGGGTGGAGTTATGCAAATCTCATGAATATGGAGGACTACCTGACAGCAGGTTTACTAGTCCTGGAGTAATAATCTGCTGATAAAACAGTGATTTTATCAAATATACAGCAAGCAGCCCAGTAAATGACACATCACTGGAATCATGGTCTCTGCACCTACACCATACTACTCTCAAATTAGGTAGCAAAACCTGGTGACAGGTTCCTTTTAATTGTTATAAAGTATCTCTGGGGGTATATGTGGTCCAACTCACCATTGCAGGTCATCAATGTTTGACATTGTGGAAGGAGAAGACATGCATCCTGCTTAATAATTGAACATACTTTTTCTTTCATATGTGATTACAGCTGAATATTCTCACTGAATTCAGAAAATAAAAGTTAAAGCAGAAAGTGGATGTTTTGGTTGCAGAGCTCACTCAGAGTTGGAGGAATTTCAGGGATTTTGGTTGCCATGACAAAATAAAGACGAATGTGTTGAAAGACTGAAATAATCAAGTTTTGAGAGGAGCAACGCCCATGTGCAACTTCTGGCTTCACTGTATCTGCATTATAGACAAACTAATTGTAAATGCAGTGTGTTATTTTGGTGTCTGATACTCCAGTGTCTCTTGCCATTGCTGTTTCAATCGTCCATTCCAGTTTGTAATGGAGATATCCAGTGGGGAAAAACAGGATAGATTTTATGGGCTTGGACTGGTTTAAAAAAAAAAAGAAAGTGGTCAAACTCGCCCTCATTGTCCCCACCTCCCCCATCTGCTCTTCCATTGCTTACCAGGCTCTGGCTAGTTTCGACAGACGTTACATGGCATGAATCACTGGCTGTGGCAGCCCACCAGGGTGGCCAGATACGTTAAACGAGACCCCAAAAAATACATTGCGCTATGCGCTAAATGGATTGCCCTAACGCAATGGGAACCTAGCCTAAGCCTGGGCTGAGCGGGAACTTCAGTAATTAGAACTGGCAGTTTACTCTCAGCGCTGCTCAGGGAGCTAAGTGCATGGAGAGATGCTAAATAGTAACTGTCTCCCTGCAACGTCTATCAGATTGGTAATGAATTTCTGGGGAATAAAGGTGCATTTACACCTTGAGATTATTATACACCATAAGAACATTTATTTCATGATAGAGGTGAGGTCTAAACAGGCTGCTGATCACCCGACTAACCAGCAAAGCACTTGAGCGCTCATCAGGTGAAATCTTATATTGGTTTTCACAAAATATCAATTTCGGCAGCACATCACCCTATGAAAACAGTACCTGTGCTGCCGAGAACAATGGCAGTCTATGTGCACTGAACAATCTATTACAGGTTGTTTAGTGGACATCTGAAGCTGGGTCAGACTGTGGAAATAGGTTATTAAATGAGAAACATGTCTCAGGTCAGAGGTCGTTTAACACTGCTCATAACTCAGCCCAACTGAAGTTCTTCAGTACAAGTGTGCAATAGTTCTCAACTCCTGTCCTTTCTGTAACTCTATGTGAATAAATAAATATCAAGTTGTCCTTGCGGCTTCTCACCTCTTTGCGTGAGTTAACAGTTACTTCCTCTTATGCGTGGAGCATTTGCATTTTTCACCTCTTACGTCTGTCATGTGCGAAAGGGGAGTAAAACCTTAAATCCCTTACATGTGTTCCCTTCTGTGTTCCAGTTCTCTATGGCTTCTACCATCCAATTCATGTCCTCAATGAAGAATGTTCCTGACCCCTTGTCTTTCTCTACCCCCTCTCTCCCTAATTGACCAGTATAGACATTTTTTTCTTACTAGCCTAAAATTTACATTTTTTCAATGCCCGCCTGACACAGGTCAAAAGACTAGATATGGGCAGTAGTCTCTGACTGACGGACAGAAGCCTCGCAAGTGTCTTACCTTCCGGGCTCCACATTGCAACTTTTTATTAGCCTGGCTTACCCAATGTATTCTGTTCATCTCGCCACAATGATGACGTCACACCTACCCGGTTAATCAAAAGCCACACTGGAGATCCCAGATGGTTAGAGATTCGCAATAGCAAAAACCTACTGACCTGGCCGATTTGTTGTTCCACAAATCGATCTGCTCGTTTCTACAAACTGCTTGTTTCTTATTCGCCTCTTTTCCAAATCACACCTCACCACCTGTGCACTTGACCCTATCCCTTCCCACCTGCTCCCCAGCCTCACTAACATGCTCATTCCAGCTCTAATCCATCTCTTCAACCTATCGCTCTCTTCCGGTACCTTCCCCTCTGCCTTCAAACATGCCACCATCACACCCATCCTCAAAAAAACTAACCTTGACCCAACTGCTATGCCCAGCTATCGCCCCATATCACTGCTCCCGTTTGCTTCAAAACTCCTTGAGCAGCATGTCCATGCTCAACTTTCCTCCCACCTCTCATCTAACTCTCTTCTTGACAACCTCCAATCTGGTTTCCGCCCCCACCACTCCACCGAAACTGCCCTGACAAAAATTACTAATGACTTAGTCACAGCCAAAGCTAACAGACAGTTCTCCATCCTCCTCCTTCTTGACCTGTCCTCTGCTTTCGACACATTCGATCACTGCCTACTGCTACAGATTCTCTCTTCCCTTGGCATCAAAGACCTTGCCCTATCCTGGATTGCCTCATACCTATCCAACCGCACATTTAGCATTTCCCACTCCCACACTACCTCCTTATCCCGCCCTCTCTCTGCTGGAGTCCCTCAAGGCTCTGTGCTAGAGCCCCTACTTTTTTTCATCTATACCCTTGGCCTAGGACAACTCATAAAGTCCCATGGCTTCCAGTACCACCTGTATGCCGACGACACTCAGATCTACCTCTCTGACCCAGATGTCACCTCTCTGCTGTCCAGAATCCCGAAGTGTCTGTCAGCCATATCCTCCTTCTTCACCTCTCACTTCCTTAAATTCAATGTAGACAAAACCGAATTCATCATCTTTCCCCCACCTCACATATCCCCCCTACCTGATCTATCTATTATGGTAAATGGCATCACGCTCTCACCCGCACCTGAAATCCGCTGCCTCGGGGTAACTCTCGACTCTGCCCTGTCCTTCAAACCTCACGTCCAAGCTCTTGCCACCTCCTGTCGCCTCCAACTCAAAAATATTGCTAGAATCCATTCCTTCCTCAGCCCACAATCTACCAAAACTCTTGTGCATGCTCTCATCATCTCCCGCCTCGATTACTGCAACACCCTCCTCTGTGGCCTCCCAGCTAACTCTCTTGCACCACTCCAGTCTGTCCTCAACTCTGCTGCCCGGCTAGTCCACCTCTCTCCTCGCTACTACCCTGCTTCTCCCCTCTGCAAATTCCTCCACTGGCTCCCAATTCCCCAACGAATCCAGTTCAAACTACTAACACTGATCTACAAAGCCATTCACAACCTGTCCCCTCCCTATATCTCTGAACTAATCTCCCAATATCTTCCCTCACGTAATCTTCGATCCTCCCAAGACCTCCTACTCTCCTCCACACTTATTCGTTCCTCACACAACCGCCTCCAAGATTTCTCCCCATCCTCTGGAATTCCATGCCTCAACACGTCCGATTATCCACCACCCTCGGATCCTTCAGACGGAAAATGAAAACCCATCTCTTCAGGAAAGCCTACAGCCTACAATAACCAAGCCGCCACCTCACCGCCGCCAGAGCCGCCACCTGACCGCCGCCGCCTCACCGCCGCCAGAGCCGCCGCCTCAGCCTCACCGCCACCAGAGCCGCCGCCAGAGCCGCCACCAGAGCCGCCACCTCACCCCTACCTTCTGTCTCTTCCCCACTATCCCATAGAATGTAAGTCCGCAAGGACAGGGTCCTCTCCCCTCTGTACCAGTCTGTCACTGTAAACCTGTTTACTGTAAACGATATCTATAACCCTGTATGTAACCCTTTCTCATGTACAGCACCATGGAATTAATGGTGCTATATAAATAAATAATAATGATAATAATACAAAGGACCCATCATTTGGCCTTAATTGAATGAGTGGGATCTTATTGTTCAAGAGGTTTGGGAGAGAAGTCACAATGTTTATCTCACAGTGCACTAAAATACCTTGTTCTAGCCCTGCGTTAAAAAAAATTCATTCTTATTCACTGTACAAACCCCTTAATAATTATAGTAAAGTAAAGCAGTTTTTTAACCACTTAACGACCGCTGATACGCCTTTTAACGGCAGCAGTTAAGGTTACTTAAACTACAGCGCTGTTAATTAACTGTGGAAAAAGTGAATAGCGCCCCCCACAGTTGGATTTTTTCTGGGGTCTTGGTTGCTGGGGGTAGCCGAGACCCCAGAGAACATGATTCGGGGTTTTTCTTACTGACCCCCAGGTTGGGATCGCCGGTAATTAACCGTTTAGCGGCAGTCACAAAAAAAAACGCGATTTCCCATTTAATTTCTCTGTCCTCCAATGTGATCGCACATCAGAGGGCAGAGAAATGGGGTCCCTGATAGCCCCCCGATACTCACATGTCTCCTCCGGTGCTACTCGTGGCTCCCGATAGGCACCGCCATCTTGTTCCGGCCAAAAAATGGCGGGCGCATGCGCAGTGCGCCTGCCGGCCGGCACCTGGAAGATCTTTGGGGTCTCGGATGCCGGGGGTAGCAGAGACCCCCAAAACAAGATCGGGGTCAGTTTTGACTGACCCCTGTTTTGCGATCGGCGGTAATTAACTGTTTACCGGCGGCCGCAAAAAAAAAAAGCGATGTGTTGGATCGCCCCCAGACACAGGGCCACGCGTTTCGGTACCAGGCCTCTCTGGTTCGGTTCTGAGGCTGTCACAGTGGCTAGACCCGGTCCGCGACCCTGCTAAGGGGCGTCCAATGAAAGTAGTGAAGCAGTCTGTCAGGGGTTCGTGACGCCACCTGTGGTGTTCGGTCAGGGTGACCGACGCTGCTGTGGGGTCCACTGGGGTGATGGAATGGCAGCTGGATGGTATACCTTCCCACAGGTGAAGTATGTCCCCAGGGCTTCCCAGTAAGATGGATGGTGATGGTGTGAGGTGCAGTCAATAACGAGGACACAAGGTTGCAGTCTCTTTACCTCTTTACTGAAGGCTTCAGGATCCTCAATCCAGAGTACATTTCACAGGGCTCTCAGAGACCGGCCGGTCCGATGGGCACATCCAGAGTTTCCTTCGCAGATGGAAATCGTTGCCTACCACTAGCGCCTGTGTGTTGTAGTCCTACCCTGCTGAGCATTGGGAATAGTCCTCACAACTGCTGTTCTCGTTCGTTCGTTCTCTACAGCTCTCTCTCGTTCTCTTTAGTTCCAGATGTTACTAGTTTCTCGTCCCCCAGGTATATTTTGGCTAGGACGCACCCGTATGACGGGAAGGCTTGGAGGTCTTCCGGGACCCTAGAGACGCCCCTCTCCCAATGTTGCCCCCTATGTTTTCTTAGGAAATTTAAGGTAGACAGCCAACCTATAATTAACTGTCCAGCGGAGTTTGAATTAAGGCCTGAAGTCAGTTACTCCTACGGTGTTCCGGCCACCGACTACGCGCCTCAGTAAGATGTTGCCTCTCTCTCTCTCGGCACGACTCTTACTGGCTCTCCTTTGTGCTTGATCTCGTTTACACTGTTCCACAATATCCTTCCCTTCGTGTCTCTTCCTTAGGATACCGCCGCAGGGTGTGCAGGCGCGGTTCCGTTACATTCTGTTCTGTTCGCTAGGCACCTGCCAGTTCCCACGCCTGACAGGGACCCCCCTGTGCCTTCTCCCTGCAACACCCCCTGCCACGGGATGTTGCCTGAATCCAATCCAGTCAGCTTCTGACTAACTTCCTCCCCAGCCCCTAGTTTTACCAGTGTGAGGAGTGGCCCAATAAATAAAGCCTTTTTCTCCCCCTAGTGGCCGGAGTGTGAAGTGTAATGTGTTCTGGTGATACCTGGTCAGGAGAACTCCTTAGTGCCATCAGACGTACCGCCACTCCCCTTAGCGGCAGAGTGCCATACTCCAACAACCAGGTCTCTGGGGCGCTGCACTTCCCCCCAGTTAAATCCAGTACTCCTGGACTGGGAAGAAGAACAACAATATAATACAGCAAAAGACATACAAAATTTTAAAATGCTTAGAACAAGTAAATAGAAAAGGTGCTTCCCTTTATGGGAGGTAAGGACACTTGAACGTTGCAAACAAAACAAGGTTAAATATTTTTAAATAACATTTTTGACTATAAATAACTCTCAGTACCCAGCCGGGTATTCTACTAAGTGCAAACTTCTGATTTAACTTTTCCTTTAAGGGTGTATAAGCTGAACCCACTAAAGGCCTACTATAAAATACTATAACAACATTTCAACTTTCTTTCCGTTCCAACTTCACCAATGCAGGACTGCCTAGCTCCTTGGCTGGGCCTACTGCCATTGTGCCGACCATCTTTCTACATCTCTCAGGAGGACTCTCTCTCTAACCCCTACGGGTTCACTTCAAGCTTTCCTGTCCTCAGTCTTTGTCAACATTATCAAACTTTCTAAATTTTAACATTATTAACGTTCAACTTTTATTAAAGCCATCATGTAATCATTCCCTTTAAGAGGGACCCAAGTCTCTAGTGCAGATTCTCTCTCTGTCTGCCAGTCCACCGAAAGCAAGACCTTCTGCGTCATATCTGGAAGCATCATCTTCGCAAAGTCTTCTCTCACTTGTAAAACCAGTAGGGAGCACCTTTAAGAAAGTGCAAACTATATACAAACAGTTTTGGATTCATTCACCGTCCATGATCCGGCAGTCTTTTAAACAATAATGAACTTGTGCAAAAGTAGAAAAGAAATAAAAAACATTAGGTATCCCGGGTAAACAAAGGGATCCCTAGGAGTTAACCCTGGACGGGTTTAGAGTAGCAGCAACAGCAGGAAACAGTTAACTATATACATTTTTTGGATCTCCGAGGTTTTTTTCTTCTCTGGGGGCCTCTGCCAGGGCCTAACCGGACAGGCAGACCTCGAGGATCTGGGAGCCTCAAATCCCGGCCTATTTCTGGCAGTGTGGGAGTCCAATGAGCGATCCAAGGCACAGCAGTAGCGGCTGCCGCTGCTTCAGCCAGTTCTTCCTCCAAGGACTTGGCAGCAACCAGGACGGAGGTACAGCGCTGGATATCCCAAGCCCACCAACCGTGGCCCTTCTGGAATCTGCGGTAGCTTACCGCATCTCCCGGCAGCAGGACGGAACCCTTACAGACTCCACCACCTCCCTGGTGATATGAACCCTGGTTGTCGATCCGATTTCCTGGACAAAGCCTCTTCCTCCCTGGGGCTGGTAAACGATCACCATTCCCCATTTCAGCAATGACCCATCCATCAGCTCACCGCGGGCCTCCCGTTCCACGTCCCTGGCATGCTCAGCTATGAGGTGCTTCCGATAATCCCCCCAGGGGAAGGAGCCCATATCCCACTCACGCGTTTCCGGGTTGAATGATGCGGACTCCGGAACTCCACCAACCGCGCCGGTGGTCGGGTCATGCGTCGGCGGAACACCGATCCCCGATCGACCAGGGTACCGAGTTCGCCCGCAGGGGAGGGCTCTGGCAGCTCCACGCCGTTCCTCAGGGGCGGTCACCTGGTCTGGTGCAGGCAGCGGGGGCTCCACGGACAGCTCCCAGGACTCGATCTTCTCCAGCGGCGGCATGCCGGTATAATCCTCCGGTGATGGGGATCTAGACTGGGCCATCTTTCTCCGCCAGCCTTCTCGGCTCTCCAGCTTCACTCCGTCTGAGTCATTGTTTAGTTTCTTCGGTCTCCGCCCACCATAGAAGATGAGAAGGCGGACCTCAGCCGCTGACAGACCCGCCCTCAGGACACAGCAATGCTTAGACTGGGCGGCCATTATCTTTTGCGCTCTCCAGCTCACTCACGCCCACTTCCACGCCCTTCTTCTTCTGCGCCCCTCGTGGCGCTGCAATGGCGGCGGTTTTGGCGGGAATCTTGCGGCAATTGCAGTACACAGTCTTGGCAATAAATCACAGTCCAACACGTTTCAATCACAGTTCCAAGGCACACATGACCTGCTTCTCAGGCTTAAGTACGATCCTGTTCGTGACGCCAAGTTGGATCGCCCCCAGACACAGGGCCACGCGTTTCGGTACCGGGCCTCTCTGGTTCGGTTCTGAGGCTGTCACGGTGGCTAGACCCGGTCCGCGACCCTGCTAAGGGGCGTCCAATGAAAGTAGTGAAGCAGTCTGTCAGGGGTTCGTGACACCACCTGTGGTGTTCGGTCAGGGTGACCGACGCTGCTGTGGGGTCCACTGGGGTGATGGAATGGCAGCTGGATGGTATACCTTCCCACAGGTGAAGTATGTCCCCAGGGCTTCCCAGTAAGATGGATGGTGATGGTGTGAAGTGCAGTCAATAACGAGGACACAAGGTTGCAGTCTCTTTACCTCTTTACTGAAGGCTTCAGGATCCTCAATCCAGAGTACATTTAACAGGGCTCTCAGAGACCGGCCGGTCCGATGGGCACATCCAGTTTCCTTCGCAGATGGAAATCGTTGCCTACCACTAGCGCCTGTGTGTTGTAGTCCTACCCTGCTGAGCATTCGGAATAGTCCTCACAACTGCTGTTCTCGTTCATTCGTTCTCTACAGCTCTACATCAGGAGCTCTGCAAATGCAACATGATTCCCGCAGACCATCCCATCAAAGTCTGCATTCCAAGCGGCGCTCCTTCCCATCCGAGCCCCGATGTGTGCCCAAACAGTGCCCCCTTCATATGGAGTATCAGCATACTCAGGACAAACTGGTCAACAAGTTTTGGGGTCCAATGTCTCCTGTTACCCTTGAGAAAATAAAAAATTGCAGGCTAAAAAATCATTTTTGAGGGGAAAAAATGACTTTTTATTTTCACGGCCTACTTTATAAATTTCTGTGAAGCACTTGGGGTTTCAAAGTGCTCACCACACATCTAGATAACTTCCTTAATGGGTCTAGTTTCCAAAATGGTGTCACTTGGGGGGGGTTTCCACTGTTTAGGTACATCAGGGGCTCTCTAAACGCGACATGGCGTCCAATCTCAATTCAATCCAATCTGCAATCTCAATCCAATCCAATCTGCATTGAAAAGTCAAACAGCGCTCCTTCTCTTCCAAGATCTGCGGTGCACCCAAACAGAGGTATACACCCACATATGGGGTATCGGCGTATTCAGGAGAAATTGCACAATAAAATTTATGGTTAAATTTCTGTTTTTACACTTGTAAAAATAAAAAAATGGTTCTGAAGTAAAATGTTTGCAAAAAAAAGTTAACTGTACATTTTTTCCTTCCACATTGTTTCAGTTCCTGTGAAGCACGTAAAGGGTTAATAAACTTCTTGAATGTGGTTTTGAGCACCTTGAGGGGTGAAGTTTTTAGAATGGTGTCACACTTGGTTATTTTCTATGATATAGGCCCCTCAAAATGACTTCAAATGTGATTTGGTCCCTAAAAAAAAATTGTGTTGTAAAAATTAGAAATTGCTGGTCAACTTTTAACCCTTATAACTCCCTAACAAAAAAAAAGTTGTTTCCAAAATTGTGCTGATGGAAAGTAGACATGTGGGAAATGTTATTTATTAACTATTTTTTGTGACATATCTCTCTGATTTAAGGTCATAAAAATACAAAGCTTGAAAATTGCAAAATTTAAAAAATGTTCGCCATATTTCCGCTTTTTTCATAAATAATTGCAAGTAATATCGAAGAAATGTTACCACTAACATGAAGTACAATATGCCACGAAAAAAACAATCTCTGAATCAGCGGGATCTGTTAAAGTGTTCCAGAGTTATAACCTCATAAAATGACAGTGGTCAGAATTGTAAAAATTGGCTCAGTCATTAAGTATCAAATTTGCTCTGTCACTAAGGGGTTAAACAATCCCCATGATGTTTTGGAAATGCAACGATAAGTGTTTGATTTTCAGCAGAGAATTGAAGGCTCACCCCTCAACAATCTATGAATGTTATGAAACCTTTACCACACCTATATGTGTCCTGTGGTTCACCAATCTGGAATGTCCCATTCAGGAATCCATCACATTCAACACTGAGATGATGTAAGGGCTTGGTATCTCAAGAATAGAATAGTTCTCATCTGAGTATTTGAGAGAACACGTATCCATCCAGGCAGTTACCAGATGAACCACACAACAAGGAACTCATGTGGCTATGGAGTGTGAATCACAGGAGAATCCGTTCCTTTATGTTGTCACACATTTACTGATTATAATTGTCAACATTATTTATTCATTGATAAATACTAAATTACACAATTTGCTAGTCACATCTTATAGCTCATTCTCTAATTGTGCTAGATTGTAGTTTAGTTTCCAAACCCACTATTTGCTCGGTTTCTCTTTTTTTTTTCAGACAAGCTATATCTATTTTTTTCTATTTTTGTTTTGCATAATATGGAACAATTGACCATCTTCAAGATTTTTTGCTTTCTGCTGAATCATCATAGCAGATTTATAGCTATAGATGAACCTGTTTTTAAAAATCTTACTAAGTATGTATCAATGCCATTTTTATGTAAGAATATGCGTAGCTGTCCTTGGATGCATAAATAATCTTATTTAGTCCCACAGTGTAACTAATTAGTGGTGATGCCTCAACCAAAATTTGCATGCAATTCACTGTACACTTTTGTTTTTTATGTTAGTTTTATAGGGGCTGTCCACTACCCAGACAACCCCTTCTCAATTACTGTATTCCCCCATGTAAAACAGCAACAGCTATACTCACCTTTAGCGCCATTCCAGCGACGTCATTGTTATGTCATGTAAGCCCTGCAGCCAATCAGTGGCCACTAATGGTCCACTTCACTCTCACCCCCCTTGGACGTAAATGACATCTAGAGGAGGTCAGAGTGCAGAACAGCTCTCAATTCGTATGGATGTCATTTTAAATTGAATATAGTAAAGGAAAATAATTTAAAATGCTACAATCAAAGTATTTATCCTCTTAATATACTGCAAACATCATATTATCTAGCACTGTGTACTTACAATTGCTAATTTTGCCTTTCTACCCAACTAATTGTTCTCTTTCCTCTAGTCTATGAAGAAGCAGGAAGTCTCTTTTCCCTGCACAAATCATTCCTCTTTTCAATTTATGACTCAGCTACTCCCACAGACTTTTGCAGTGACTAATGAGTCATACAGGAGAATTTGATCTCCTATTTCTACATAGAGCTTAGAAGGATTCAGCTAGTCAGATGTTAAAGGGACACTGTCACCTGAATTGGGAGGGAACAATCTTCAGCCATAGAGGCGGGGTTTTCGGGTGTTTGATTCACCCTTTCCTTACCCGCTGGCTGCATGCTGGCTGCAATATTGGATTGAAGTTCATTCTCTGTCCTCCATAGTACACACCTGCGCAGTACAAACTCCCCACAAGTGACCCCATATTGGAAACTAAACCCCCCAAGGAACTTATCTAGATGTGTTGTGAGAACTTTGAACCCCCCAAGTATTTCACTACAGTTTATAACGCAGAGCCGTGAAAATAAAAAATCCTTTTTTCCTACAAAAATGGTTTTTCACCCCCCAAAATTTTTATTTTCCCAAGGGTAACAAGAGAAGTTGTTGTCCAATTTGTCCTGAGTACGCTGATACCCCATATGTTGGGGTAAACCACTGCTTGGGTGCACGGGAGAACTCGGAAGGGAAGGAGCACTGTTTTACAACGCAGAATTGGCTGGAATTGAGATCGGATGCCATGTCGCGTTTGGAGAGCCCTGATGTGCCTAAACAGTGGAAACCCCAACTTCTAACTGAAACACACCCCTATCCCTAATCCCAACCATAACCCTAACCACACCCCTAACCCTGACACACCCCAAACCCTAATCCCAACCGTAAATGTAATCCAAACCCTAACCTTAGCCCTAACCCTAACCCTAGCCCTAACCCTAGCCCTAGCCGTAACCCTAACCCTAGCCCTAACCCTAAACCTAATGGGAAAATGGAAATAAATACATTTTTTTAATTTTTTTATTTTTCCCTAACTAAGGGGGTGATGAAGGGGGGTTTGATTTACTTTTATAGAGCTTTTTTTGTGGATTTTTATGATTGGCAGCCGTCACACACTAAAAGACGCTTTTTATTGCAAAAAATATTTTTTTGCGTTACCACATTTTGAGCTATAATTTTTCCATGTTTTGGTCCACAGAGTCATGAGGTCTTGTTTTTTGCGGAACGAGTTGACGTTTTTATTGGTATTGACATTTTTTGATCGCTTTTTATTCCGATTTTTGTGAGGCAGTATGACCAAAAACCAGCTATTCATGAATTTCTTTTGGGAGGGGCGTTTATACCGTTCCGCATTTGGTAAAATGGATAAAGCAGTTTTATTCTTCGGGTCAGTACGATTACAGCGATACCTCATTTATATCATTTTTTTATTTTTTGGTGCTTTTATACGATAAAAACTAATTTTATAGAAAAAATAATTATTTTTGCATCGCTTTATTCCGAGGACTATAACTTTTTTATTTTTTCGCTGATGATGATGTATGGTGGCTCGTTTTTTGCGGGACAAGATGACGTTTTCAGCAGTACCATGGTTATTTATATCTGTCTTTTTTGATCGCATGCTGTTCCACTTTATGTTCGGCGGTATGATAATAAAGCGTTGTTGTTTGCCTCGTTTTATTTAGAAAAAAATGTATTTATGGGAATAATATATTTTCATTCTTTATTTAGGTTTTTTTTTTTTACACAACTAAATATCTTTTTTTTTTTACTTTATAACATTGCCCCGGGGAAGGGGGGGGGGGGGGGTGGAGGGGGCATCATGTTATAAGGTCAGATCTCTGATCAGCTCTGAGCAGGCGCTTGGTAAGCCACCTCCCTGCAGGACCCGGATGCAGCCCCGCAGCCATTTTGGATCCGGGGCCTGCAGGGAGAAGAAAGTAGGAGACCCTCGGAGCAACGCAATCACATCACGTTGCTCCGACGGTCTCAGGGAAGCATGCAGGGAGCCCCCTCCCTGCACGATGCTTCCCTATGCCGCCGGAACACTGCGATCATGTTTGATCGCAGTGTGGCAGGGGTTAATTTGCCGGGGGAGGTCCGTGACCACTCCTGGCACATAGTGCCAGATGTCAGCTGCGATAGTCAGCTGACATCTGGCCGCGATCGGCTGTGATTGCGGCCGATCGCTATGACATACTATCCCATCCCTGGGAATTAAGTCCCAGGTCACCTTGACGGGATAGTACGTAAAATGGGATTAAGGGGTTAATGAGAAAAAAATTAACTTTTTTTAATTTACCAAATGGCTGCAATGAAACAAAGAGTGAAAAATTTGAAGGGATCTGAATACTTTCCATACCCACTGTATATGGTTTACATATGAGCTGTATACACAAAAACTTACTGTATGTTTTCCTTATCAATTCTATATTATTGATATTTTTTCAATACACCCTAAATTAAAAATAAAGTAAATTTATGACTTAAAAAAAAAATGACTTTAGACTTTCTGATTGTTACATATTGGCCCAGGCGAGGTGCATAATGGCATAAAGTCCCAGTAACATAAGTAAAATAATCCTCTTTATATAGGAACTAGATGGTGGCCCGATTCTAACGCATCGGGTATTCTAGAATATGCATGTCCACGTAGTATATTGCACAGCCCACGTAGTATATTGCCCAGCCACGTAGTATATTGCCCAGCCACGTAGTATGTTGCCCAGTCACATAGTATATTGCCCAGTAACATAGTATATTGCCCAGCCACATAGTATATTGCCCAGACAAGTAGTATATTGCCCAGCCACGTAGTATATTGCCCAGCCACATAGTATATTGCCCAGTCACGTAGTATACAGCACAGATACGTAGTATACTGCCCAGACACGTAGTATACTGCCCAGTTACGTAGTATACTGCCCATAAAATACTAGCAGCACTGATAAAGTAAATAAGATGAATGCTACTGTGTCCTGAGGTCGCAGCATGTCCACCGTGCACACCGTGCAGCCTGGAGATGCCGCCAGGGGCGGAGCGTTCCTGGACACGTGCTCCACACCGGGGGTCCCGGGATAACACGCCGTGCTTCACCGTGCTGGATGAGATGAGCCCCCCCCTGCCGGCGGCTGCTGGCAGTGGAGGCTCCAGTTCAGCACATGTAGTGCTCTTACCGTTACCGGAGCGTATATTCTTCCGCAGAAGATGGCAAGACTGCCCTCGATGCTACAGCCGCAGCCAGCGTGATGGCGCCCTGTGTCGAGAGGTACATAGAGCACCCGGTCTGCCCCGGGGACACCCTGCAGGGCATCGCTCTCAAGTACGGGGTAACGGTAAGCAGGGGACGGGCCTGGGAGGCTGAGGTCGGAGTGCCAGCAGGTGGGAGTGTGGAGCCCACCACCTGAGCTGTGTGCGGGCAGGAGACTGGCACTGCCGGGGTCTGCGGGGGGAGACCGTGGTGCACAGGGCATGCAGTGCTAGGCCCAGCGCACACTGCAGGGTGTGTGTGTGAGTGTGTGTATGTCCGGAGGGGAGTATGCAGGCGCCGGGCAGTGACTGCAGGGGAGTAGGGAGGGACTTATCGGACTGTGGCCGTCGCCGATTGGTCGCGGCAGCCATGACAGGCAGCCGGCGAGACCAATCAGCAACTTGGATTCCATGATAGACAGAGGCCGCGACCAATTAATATCCGGGACAGACAGACGGAAGTACCCCTTAGACAATTATATATATAGATTACTGATGGCAAGGTGAACCATGTACATACATACAAAGCATGTTAGGATCATGAATGATTGCAAAAATAATTGAAACAATAAACTATATGAAAAAATAAATGAATAATGACCCATGGGAAGAATGTATGTTTACAACATGAACTTGAAGGAGAAATATGAGACTGCCGCGAGTGATTAATTATGACATGAATGTAATTAAGGAGGAAGTGAGAGAGCAGTGTCGTATGTGTACATCAGAAAGATAAGACGCCAGTGTGTGCAATATGAAATTATGAAGAGAATGCAACATACACACCACATATATACTGTACTTTAGATGTTATGTGTTAAATATATCACTCACCAACCCCAGCTCCCCTTTCATGATTTCTACTATATATATAGTGTTGAGTCAGGATTTAATACACTGTAAATGTTGAGGTGATTGGGAGTCTTAGTCTGTGTTTGATTGGACCAAATTCAAAGTGTGCGGAAAAATGTTAAGCGTAAAGTATGAAAGATATCAATGTGTAAACCCGAATGTAGTATGTAGTATGAATGTTGTAATGTGTAATATCCCAAAACGTGAGTGACACGGCAATACTAAACAAGATGTAAAAATACGGAAATAAAGTAGTAGTAAAAAAAATCTGATCAAATACATGCCTAATAATACAAAAATGAAACAAATGAAAGTTAGAAATTGAAAAATTGAGTGTAGAGAAAAATACAAAATAAACAAAAATGGCAATAAAAATATGAAATTACAAAAATAAATAATACGTGCAAATTGAGAAAGTATATTGAAAAAGAATGAAGACATTTCTTACTGGTTTATTTAATATTGGTACCGGTGTATAAGGGGAAGATATAACTCATGTCAATAAAATTAAAGGGGTTGTCCAGCCTAAATTGATAAGTCTGCATTCACTCTGCAGACTTATGAATAATAATGCTTGACAAAAGAGAAAAAAAAATGCAGCACTCACCACATTTGTAGTATTTCTCAAAAATCCTTTATTTCACCAATGGTGCAGGCATTTGAGTGCGGGATTCGGGCTTATGGAGGAATGCGGGAAGTGCTGGAAAGGACTACAGCTGTTTATCGGGTTACCGCTTCAACGGGTCTGTAACGGGGTCTACAAAGCTGGGGTACCTCTTTCAGTACCACCCCGTGTTTCAGGAGGTCCACTCTGCTTTGGCTGGAGTCTGAATGAAGGACGCTGGCTGGAATCGCTTGGTTACATGGGCGCATATAAAAGATCACTGCTTCTCCACGTATTTCCAGTCTGACAACACTTTACTCACAGGACACAGAATATATCACACAGATACAGAGGGCAGGTCAATAGAAAAGCAGCAGGCCAGACATACGTTACAATAGACGCAGGTGGCCGGAGCCTGCTGATATTTACTGTGGGAATTACAAAGGTGGGGGGCGGACAAAAGGGGAATATCGTGTCCCCTCTGCCCAGGGGCACAGCCTGTGGGCTGATGCATTAGGGACATGCATCTCACATGGAACCTATTATACATACATATAACTGCACAACATATTCTGGGTGCTGAGTGGTTCCGTAACACATAACAGAACAGGGTCCAAGTAAATAAAGAAAATAAGTGTTGTAAAGCAACCAGTGCAATATTAAATGGAAGTCACAAATTGGCTGTGCATTGTAATACTAGTAACAATAGCAGATTCCAAATCAATGCAGCCTTTGATCAAAACAGTAATAGTGTTAGTCATTACCTTTAGCCAAAATGATGGACATATACAGGCCAGAGGAACACTTCGACGCGCGTTTCACCTGATGTATTACTAGAGGCTTTGCTAATAGGCTGTATATATAGATAGAGGTGCATATCATGTATTGATGTGAATAGCAGCTATGCAAGTCTGTGTGTATTTTGAATACTAGGCAGCCACCCCACGGAATGTTGTGTATTTGTATGTGGACATGGTATTGCAAGTATGGCTATTTTTTTCTTTTTCAGTGATGTCTTTTATTGATTTTTGTCCTTTTTTCAGTGAATTGTTTCAGCATGATGTATAGACAGAGACCCTGACTCTAGTGATGTGTCACATACAGAGCTGATGGCTGTCAGCCAGAGATTATCACTAGAGGACTAGTAATTCTGCTGCCAGGTAGTTCAGCCCAACCCCATTCACTGATTGGCAGTTTTCTGCCTATGCACCATGTACACAGAAGCTGTCAATCATTAGGGTAGTCGGGATTATCCAAAGCTCAGCATTCAAACAGCTGGTAGATCTGCAGCAGCCGAAACAGCAATTTATCTGATTTTACCTTATCCCAGTTAAGTAAGTGCTACATTTCTGGAATTAAGGGATTTGTGCCTATATCATGCTGCTCTTAGGGGAAGAAAAACAACCTGGTGACAAATTCCTTGTAAAGAGAACTTGTCGGCATGATTGTGTAATGTAAAGTAAAAACATGGCTGTAATGGCACTGAATACAGGTTAAATTGATACATTTGGTGAAGAAATTCGCTTTGCTGTTGTTCTGTTATCACCAGTTGTAGTTTTCTGCTAATTAGATTTCGGTGCACAGAGGCCGGACTGTGCATTGGGTCTTCACCTCCTTATCTGTGGTACCCCGGCCTCTCCACTAGCCTCGAGCCTGTGAATGAGATGCTGCCTCTGTTTGAAATTGGAGCAGTGGCCTGTCTGTCACAGACCGGAGGCCGACAGAGGCCGGGGAATCACAGACACAGAGGAGAAAATCAAATAAATAAGGCAGCACACTGTAGCGCTAAAACATGCAAACATGAAACATAAAAGTTGAACTGCATTACTGCACTAGAAATATGAAAAAATGAGAGCGTTTAGCGCATAAATTGGCCAATTCATGTGTACCTGGTCGCCATTAGGGAATCTCTCGTATACCTGGTCCTATACTTTCCTTTCCTCGCTGAGAACAAACGTCTTCATCTGAATGGGTACCTGTGAAACCTCTTCTTAGACTAGATTTCTCTCTCTCTGTGGAGGGGTAATGGACCTGCTGCGATTAAAACACCTATGACTAAGAGGCAGAGTGCTCGGTCAGAAGGCTAGTGAATACAAATTTTTCAGCGAGGAAAGGAAAGTATTGGACCTGGTATACGAGAGATGCCCTAATGTAGCTACCAGGTATACATGAATTGGCCAATTTATGCGCTAAATGCTCTCATTTATTCATATTTCTAGTGCAGTAATGCAGTTCAACTTTCATGTTTGCATGTTTTAGCACTACAGTATGCTGCCTTATTTATTTGACTTTGCACGAGTTGGTGACTCCAGGTTCAGCACCTGTTCACACTTGATCTATGTTTGGATGTGACGGTCAGTTTTTTGAAATTTGTATTCACTAGCCTTCTGACCGAGCACTCCGCCTTTTAGTCACAGGTGTTTTAATTGTAGCAGGTCCATTACCCCTCCACAGAGAGAGAGAAATTTAGTCTAAGAAGAGGTTTCACAGGTACCCATTCAGATGAAGATGTTTATTCTCAGCGAGGAAAGGAAAGTATAGGACCTGGTATACGAGAGATGCCCTAATGTGGCTACCAGGTACACATGAATTGTCCAATTTATGCGCTAAACGCTCTCATTTTTTCATATTTCTAGTGCATGTTTTAGCGCTACAGTGTGCTGCCTTATTTATTTGACTTTGCACGAGTTGGTGACTCTAGGTTCAGCACCTGTTCACACTTGATCTATGTTTGGATGTGACGGTCAGTTTTTTTAAATTTGTAGACACAGAGGAGAAGACCCAGTGCACAGTCCTGACCCTGTGCACCAAAATCTAATTAGTAGAAAACTTCAAATGGTGATTACAGAAGAGCAACAAAGTGGATTTTTTCACCAAAGGTATCAGTGTGATCAGCATTGCAGCACCATTAGAGCCAGGTCTTTACATTACAAAATCGTTCTGACAGGTTCACTTTCAATAACATTTTGGTAGACTAGTAGCTGTTGCAATGTACAGTATATATTTTTAACCTGTATGTGAAAAATGGCCAAATATTGCTGGGCCTCTGATTTATTGTTTTAAGATGTAGACATTTGTGGTATAAATGAACTTTTCACACTTTTTTTTACGTTGTTTTTGTGTGTAAGTTTGCCTGCATATGAGTTTAGGTGAAATTGTAAGATTTTATGCATTCCTTTTTATCAAGTTACGTGATGATGAATATGGATGTCAGAGCGCGTCAAGATGACTGCAATCCCCAGGGTGTCTGCTTTAATGAAAATATACAGAGTTTTGGGGGCATTCTCGCATTTTAAAGGTGTATAATTCCTGTATTTTTATAAATGCTAAGATGTACTACATTTTCAGTCTTTCAGACCTTTAATTCTTCAGTTCAAATTAATTTATGATGAAATGTGCATTTAGATACAAGTATAAGTGGTACATAAACTTTTGATCTCATGATTTTAGGAGATATTTTGTATTTAATATTCTGTTCAAATCAGAATCTTAGCCACTTTTGTTATGAGAAATTAGTTATGAAAATAATATTTTAGAATATGGGAATTGTATGGGGGTTTTTAGAATTCAGATTTCATTTTTAAATCTCAAATTTGTGACATTGTCCAGGCTATCAGATGTCCTTGGCAGTCAGTGCCTATCAACAAACCATGCCCAGCGTAACAAGTCATTTTGTTGACCTGCAATAATTCAACATCCTTCAAATGCACATACAATAATTGTGCGCCTTTGAAGGTTCATTTGTGGAATTGCTTTGCTCGTTAATGTCTAGTGCTAACCAGTAGGGTTGAGCGAAACGGGTCGTTCATTTTCAAAAGTCGCCGACTTTTGGCAAAGTCGGGTTTCATGAAACCCGATCCGACCCCTGTGCGGGGTCGGCCATGCGGTACGCGACTTTCGCGCCAAAGCGCCATTTCTCAGCCAATGAAGGTAAACGCAGAGTGTGGGCAGCGTGATGACATAGATCCTGGTCCCCATCATCTTAGAGAAGGGCATTGCAGTGATTGGCTTGCTGTCTGCGGCGTCACAGGGGCTATAAAGGGGCGTTCCCGCTGACCGCCATCTTACTGCTGCTGATCTGAGCTTAGGGAGAGGTTGCTGCCGCTTCGTCAGAAGCAAGGATAGCGTTAGGCAGGGTCCATTAACCACCAAACAGCTTGTGCTGTAGCGATTTGCACTGTCCAACACCACCTTCGGTGTGCAGGGATAGTGGAAGCTACATTTTTTTTTTTTTTTCTCAGCGCTGTAGCTCATTGGGCTGCCCTAGAAGGCTCCCTGATAGCTGCATTGCTGTGTGTACGCCGCTGTGCAAACCAACTGGTTTTTTCAAAGCACAAATCCTCTTGTTCCTTCCTTTCTGCACAGCTATCTTGTTTGTTTGTCCACACTTTTTATTTAATTTGTGCATCAGTCCACTCCTTATTGCTGCCTGCCATACCTGGCTGAGATTACTGCAGGGAGATAGTAATTGAAGGACAGTTCCTTTTTTTTTTTTTTTGTGGGAGATTAAGATTGGCATTTCTGCTAGAGTGCCATCCCTGTCTGTGCCATCTCTCACTCAGTGGGCCATAGAAAGCCTATTTATTTTTTTGCTTGATTTGGGTTCTAAAATCTACCTGAAAAAATCACTACATCAATCAGTGGGAGAAAAATATTGGCCTCAGGGCTTGTGTGCCACTCCTGACTCCTGTGTGTGCAATCTCTCAGTCAGTGGGCCATAGAAAGCCTATTTATTTTTTTGCTTGATTTGGGTTCCAAAATCTACCTGAAAAAATCACTACATCAATCAGTGGGAGAAAAATATTGGCCTCAGGGCTTGTGTGCCACTCCTGACTCCTGTGTGCATCATCACTCACTCAGTGGGCCATAGAAAGCCTATTTTTTTTTTGCTTTATTTGGGTTCTAAATTCTACCTGAAAAAATCAATAAATCAATCAGTGGGAGATTAATATTGGCCTTTGGGCTTGTGTGCCAGTCCTAAGCGTGCCATCTCTCTCACAAATAGTGGGCCATAGAAAGCCTATTTATTTTTATTTTTTTGGTTTTATAAATTCTCCCTGAAAAAAAAAAAGGGAGATTAATATTGGCCTTTGGGCTTGTGTGCCAGTCCTAAGCGTGCCATCTCTCTCTCTCAGATAGTGGGCCATAGAAAGCCTATTTATTATTTTTTTATTGGGTTTATAAATTTTCCCTGAAAAAAAAAAAAAAAGTGGGAGATTAATATTGGCCTCTGGGCTTGTGTGCCAGTCCTGAGCGTGCCATCTCTCTCACAAATAGTGGGCCATAGAAAGCCTTTTTTTTTTTTTTTTCTTGGTTTTATAAATTCTCCCTGAGAAAAAAAAGGGAGATTAATATTGGCCTTTGGGCTTGTGTGCCAGTCCTAAGCGTGCCATCTCTCTCTCAGATAGTGGGCCATAGAAAGCCTATTTATTATTTTTTTATTAGGTTTATAAATTTTCCCTGAAAAAAAAAAAAAGTGGGAGATTAATATTGGCCTTTGGGCTTGTGTGCCAGTCCTAAGCGTGCCATCTCTCTCTCTCAGATAGTGGGCCATAGAAAGCCTATTTATTATTTTTTTTATTGGGTTTATAAATTTTCCCTGAAAAAAAAAAAAAAAAAGGGAGATTAATATTGGCCTTTGGGCTTGTGTGCCAGTCCTAAGCGTGCCATCTCTCTCTCTCAGATAGTGAGCCATAGAAAGCCTATTTATTTTTTTGGTTGATTTGGGTTCTAAATTCTACCTGAAAAAATCAATAAATCAATCAGTGGGAGATAAATATTGGCCTCTGGGCTTGTGTGCCACTCCTGACTCCTGTGTGCGTCATCTCTCACTCAGTGGGCCATAGAAAGCCTATTTTTTGTTTTATTTGTTTTCTAAATTCTCCCTGAAAAAATCATTTTATTCTATTATTTTTTTTTTCTAAAGTCTCCCTGAAAAAAAAAAAAAAAAAATCAGTGGGAGATTAATATTGCCCTTTCTGCTTGTGTGCCAGTCTTGACTCCTGGGTGTGCCATCTCTCTCTCTCTCTCCAATTGTGGGCCATAGAAAGCCTATAATTTTTTTTGCTTGATTTGGGTTCCAAAATCTACCTGAAAAAATCACTACATCAATCATTGGGAGAAAAATATTGGCCTCTGGGCTTGTGTGCCACTCCTGACTCCTGTGTGCGTCATCTCTCACTCAGTGGGCCATAGAAAGCCTATTTTTTGTTTTATTTGTTTTCTAAATTCTCCCTGAAAAAATCATTTTATTTTATTTGGTTTCTAAACTATTCCTGAAAAAATCATTTTATTCTATTATTTTTTTTTTCTAAAGTCTCCCTGAAAAAAAAAAAAAATTCAGTGGGAGATTAACCCCTCTGTGACCTTAGACGTACTATCCCGTCGAGGTGCCCTGGGCTTATCTGACCCTGGACGGGATAGTACGTCATAGCCGGGGGGAGCGCGGCCGATCGCGGCCGGGTGTCAGCTGCTTATCGTAGCTGACATCCGGCACTATGTGCCAGGAGCGGTCACGGACCGCCCCCGGCACATTAACCCCTGGCACACCGCGATCAAAGATGATCGCGATGTGCCGGCGGTGCAGGGAAGCACCGCGCAGGGAGGGGGCTCCCTGCGGGCTTCCCTGAGACCCCCGGAGCAACGCGATGTGATCGCGTTGCTGCGAGGGTCTCACCTCCCTCCCTGCTCCCTCCAGCCCCGGATCCAAGATGGCCGCGGATCCGGGTCCTGCAGGGAGGGAGGTGGCTTCACAGAGCCTGCTCAGAGCAGGCACTGTGAAGCATGCAGCGCTGCATGTCAGATCAGTGATCTGACAGAGTGCTGTGCAAACTGTCAGATCACTGATCTGTGATGTCCCCCCCTGGGACAAAGTAAAAAGGTAAAAAAAAAAATTTCCAAATGTGTAAAAAAAATAAAAAAAAATATTCCAAAATAATGAAAAAAAAAAAAAATATTATTCCCATAAATACATTTCTTCATCTAAATAAAAAAAAAAACAATAAAAGTACACATATTTAGTATCGTCGCGTCTGTAACGACCCGACCTATAAAACTGTCCCACTAGTTAACCCCTTCAGTAAACACCGTAAGAAAAAAAAAAAAAACGAGGCAAAAAACAACGCTTTATTATCATACCGCCGAACAAAAAGTGGAATAACACGCGATCAAAAGGACAGATATAAATAACCATGGTACCGCTTAAAGCGTCATATTGTCCCGCAAAAAAAGAGCCGCCATACAGCATCATCAGCAAAAAAATAAAAAAGTTATAGTCCTGAGAATAAAGCGATGCAAAAATAATTATTTTTTCTGTAAAATAGTTTTTATCGTATAAAAGCGCCAAACCATAAAAAAATGATATAAATGAGGTATTGCTGTAATCGTACTGACCCGAAGAATAAAACTGATTTATCAATTTTACCAAACGCGGAACGGTATAAACGCCTCCCCCAATAGAAATTCATGAATAGCTGGCTTTTGGTCATTCTTCCTCACAAAAATCGGAATAAAAAGCGATCAAAAAATGTCACGTGCCCAAAAATGTTTTTAATAAAAACGTCAACTCGTCCCGCAAAAAACAAGACCTCACATGACTCTGTGGACCAAAATATGGAAAAATTATAGCTCTCAAAATGTGGTATTGCAAAAAATATTTTTTGCAATAAAAAGGGTCTTTCAGTGTGTGACGGCTGCCAATCATAAAAATCCGCTAAAAAACTCGCTATAAAAGTAAATCAAACCCCCCTTCATCACCCCCTTAGTTAGGGAAAAATAAAAAAAAATGTATTTATTTCCATTTTCCCGTTAGGGCTAGGGTTAGGGCTAGGGCTAGGGTTAGGGCTAGGGTTAGGGCTAGGGCTAGGGTTAGGGCTAGGGCTAGGGTTAGGGCTAGGGTTAGGGCTAGGGCTAGGGTTAGGGCTAGGGTTAGGGCTAGGGTTAGGGTTAGGGCTAGGGTTAGGGCTAGGGCTAGGGCTAGGGCTAGGGTTAGGGCTAGGGTTAGGGCTAGGGTTAGGGTTAGGGTTAGGGCTAGGGTTAGGGCTAGGGTTAGGGCTAGGGTTAGGGTTAGGGCTAGGGTTAGGGCTAGGGTTAGGGCTAGGGTTAGGGCTAGGGTTAGGGTTAGGGTTGGGGCTACAGTTAGGGTTGGGGCTAAAGTTAGGGTTTAGATTACATTTACAGTTGGGAATAGGGTTGGGATTAGGGTTAGGGGTGTGTCAGGGTTAGAGGTGTGGTTAGGGTTACCGTTGGAATTAGGGTTAGGGGTGTGTTTAGATTAGGGTTTCAGTTATAATTGGGGGGTTTCCACTGTTTCGGCACATCAGGGGCTCTCCAAACACGACATGGCGTCCGATCTCAATTCCAGCCAATTCTGCGTTGAAAAAGTAAAACAGTGCTCCTTCCCTTCCGAGCTCTCCTGTGTGCCCAAACAGGGGTTTACCCCAACATATGGGGTATCAGCGTACTCAGGACAAATTGGACAACAACTTTTGTGGACCAATTTCTCCTGTTACCCTTGGGAAAATACAAAACTGGGGGCTAAAAAATAATTTTTGTGGGAAAACAAAAAGATTTTTTATTTTCACGGCTCTAACATAATAACATAGTAACATAGTTAGTAAGGCCGAAAAAAGACATTTGTCCATCCAGTTCAGCCTATATTCCATCATAATAAATCCCCAGATCTACGTCCTTCTACAGAACCTAATAATTGTATGATACAATATTGTTCTGCTCCAGGAAGACATCCAGGCCTCTCTTGAACCCCTCGACTGAGTTCGCCATCACCACCTCCTCAGGCAAGCAATTCCAGATTCTCACTGCCCTAACAGTAAAGAATCCTCTTCTATGTTGGTGGAAAAACCTTCTCTCCTCCAGACGCAAAGAATGCCCCCTTGTGCCCGTCACCTTCCTTGGTATAAACAGATCCTCAGCGAGATATTTGTATTGTCCCCTTATATACTTATACATGGTTATTAGATCGCCCCTCAGTCGTCTTTTTTCTAGACTAAATAATCCTAATTTCGCTAATCTATCTGGGTATTGTAGTTCTCCCATCCCCTTTATTAATTTTGTTGCCCTCCTTTGTACTCTCTCTAGTTCCATTATATCCTTCCTGAGCACCGGTGCCCAAAACTGGACACAGTACTCCATGTGCGGTCTAACTAGGGATTTGTACAGAGGCAGTATAATGCTCTCATCATGTGTATCCAGACCTCTTTTAATGCACCCCATGATCCTGTTTGCCTTGGCAGCTGCTGCCTGGCACTGGCTGCTCCAGGTAAGTTTATCATTAACTAGGATCCCCAAGTCCTTCTCCCTGTCAGATTTACCCAGTGGTTTCCCGTTCAGTGTGTAATGGTGATATTGATTACCTCTTCCCATGTGTATAACCTTACATTTATCATTGTTAAACCTCATCTGCCACCTTTCAGCCCAAGTTTCCAACTTATCCAGATCCATCTGTAGCAGAATACTATCTTCTCTTGTATTAACTGCTTTACATAGTTTTGTATCATCTGCAAATATCGATATTTTACTGTGTAAACCTTCTACCAGATCATTAATGAATATGTTGAAGAGAACAGGTCCCAATACTGACCCCTGCGGTACCCCACTGGTCACAGCGACCCAGTTAGAGACTATACCATTTATAACCACCCTCTGCTTTCTATCACTAAGCCAGTTACTAACCCATTTACACACATTTTCCCCCAGGCCAAGCATTCTCATTTTGTGTACCAACCTCTTGTGCGGCACGGTATCAAACGCTTTGGAAAAATCGAGATATACCACGTCCAATGACTCACCGTGGTCCAGCCTATAGCTTACCTCTTCATAAAAACTGATTAGATTGGTTTGACAGGAGCGATTTCTCATAAACCCATGCTGATATGGAGTTAAACAGTTATTCTCATTGAGATAATCCAGAATAACATCCCTCAGAAACCCTTTAAATATTTTACCAACAATAGAGGTTAGACTTACTGGCCTATAATTTCCAGGTTCACTTTTAGAGCCCTTTTTGAATATTGGCACCACATTTGCTATGCGCCAGTCCTGCGGAACAGACCCTGTCGCTATAGAGTCACTAAAAATAAGAAATAATGGTTTATCTATTACATTACTTAGTTCTCTTAGTACTCGTGGGTGTATGCCATCCGGACCCGGAGATTTATCTATTTTAATCTTATTTAGCCGGTTTCGCACCTCTTCTTGGGTTAGATTGGTGACCCGTAATATAGGGTTTTCATTGTTTCTTGGGATTTCACCTAGCATTTCATTTTCCACCGTGAATACCGTGGAGAAGAAGGTGTTTAATATGTTAGCTTTTTCCTCGTCATCTACAACCATTCTTTCCTCACTATTTTTTAAGGGGCCTACATTTTCAGTTTTTATTCTTTTACTATTGATATAGTTGAAGAACAGTTTGGGATTAGTTTTACTCTCCTTAGCAATGTGCTTCTCTGTTTCCTTTTTGGCAGCTTTAATTAGTTTTTTAGATAAAGTATTTTTCTCCCTATAGTTTTTTAGAGCTTCAATGGTGCCATCCTGCTTTAGTAGTGCAAATGCTTTCTTTTTACTGTTAATTGCCTGTCTTACTTCTTTGTTTAGCCACATTGGGTTTTTCCTATTTCTAGTCCTTTTATTCCCACAAGGTATAAACCGCTTACACTGCCTATTTAGGATGTTCTTAAACATTTCCCATTTATTATCTGTATTCTTATTTCTGAGGATATTGTCCCAGTCTACCAGATTAAGGGCATCTCTAAGCTGGCCAAACTTTGCCTTCCTAAAGTTCAGTGTTTTTGTGACTCCCTGACAAGTCCCCCTAGTGAAAGACAGGTGAAACTGTACAATATTGTGGTCGCTATTTCCTAGATGCCCGACCACCTGCAGATTTGTTATTCTGTCAGGTCTATTAGATAGTATTAGGTCTAAAAGTGCTGCTCCTCTGGTTGCATTCTGCACCAATTGTGAAAGATAATTTTTCTTGGTTATTAGCAGAAACCTGTTGCCTTTATGGGTTTCACAGGTTTCTGTTTCCCAGTTAATATCCGGGTAGTTAAAGTCCCCCATAACCAGGACCTCATTATGGGTTGCAGCTTCATCTATCTGCTTTAGAAGTAGACTTTCCATGCTTTCTGTTATATTTGGGGGTTTGTAACAGACCCCAATGAGAATTTGGTTACCATTTTTCCCTCCATGAATTTCAACCCATATGGACTCGACATCCTCATTCCCTTCGCTAATATCCTCCCTTAAAGTGGACTTTAGACAAGACTTTACATAGAGACAAACCCCTCCTCCTCTCCGATTTTTACGATCCTTTCTAAACAGACTGTAACCCTGTAAGTTAACTGCCCAGTCATAGCTTTCATCTAACCATGTCTCGGTTATTCCCACTATGTCAAAGTTACCTGTAGATATTTCTGCTTCTAGTTCTTCCATCTTGTTTGTCAGGCTTCTGGCGTTTGCGAGCATGCAGTTTAGAGGATTTTGTTTTGTTCCAATCTCCTCACTGTGGATTGCTTTAGAAATGTTCTTACCTCCCTTCTGAGTATGTTTTCCTGGGTCGTCTTTGTTCGAGTCTAATGTTTTTCTTCCCGTCCCCTCTTCTTCTAGTTTAACGCCCTCCTGATGAGTGTAGCGAGTCTTCTGGCGAATGTGTGTTTCCCAGGTTTGTTGAGGTGTAGTCCGTCTCTGGCGAGGAGTCCATCATACCAGTAATTCACACCGTGGTCCAGGAATCCAAATCCTTGTTGTCTGCACCATCGTCTTAGCCAGTTGTTTGCATCAAGGATCCTGTTCCATCTCCTGGTGCCATGCCCGTCTACTGGAAGGATAGAAGAAAAAACTACCTGTGCATCCAGTTCCTTTACTTTCTTCCCCAACTCTTCAAAGTCCTTGCAGATTGTCGGTAGGTCCTTCCTTGCCGTGTCATTGGTGCCAACATGTATCAGAAGAAATGGGTGGACGTCCTTGGAGCTGAAGAGCTTTGGTATCCTATCGGTCACATCCTTGATCATCGCACCTGGAAGGCAGCATACTTCTCTTGCAGTTATGTCCGGTCTGCAGATGGCTGCTTCTGTGCCTCTCAGTAGTGAGTCTCCCACCACCACCACTCTTCGTTGCTTCTTGGCTGTACTTTTTGCTGTCACTTGTTGCTGTGTGCCCTTTTCTTTTTTGCTTGCTGGTATTGCTTCATTCTTAGGTGTGCCATCTTCATCCTCTACAAAGATTTGATATCGGTTCTTCAGTTGTGTGGTTGGTGATTTCTCCATGGTCTTCTTGCTTCTTTTGGTCACATGCTTCCACTCATCTGCTTTTGGAGGTTCTCTGACACTTTTTTCACCTTCTGTGACCAGTAGAGATGCTTCTGTTCTGTCTAGAAAGTCTTCATTCTCTTTGATGAGTTTCAAAGTTGCTATTCTTTCTTCCAGACCCCGCACCTTTTCTTCTAAAAGGGCCACTAGTCTACACTTCTGACAGGTGAAATTGGATTCTTCTTCTGGTCGATCTGTGAACATGTAGCACATGCTGCAGCTCACCATGTAGGTTGTCACATCTGCCATGTTGCTCCTAGATCCTGCTGACTTGCTGTGTGTTTTCCTTCTTGTGTAATCTACTCAGCCAAGCTCTCTTGCAATAATGTCCTACAAGGCGCGCGGTTTGGTGATGCTTTCGAAGCAGCTGGTCCCGGCTGTACCCAACGATCTTCTAGCTTAGGGAGACTTCGCTTCTCCCAGAAGGCACCTGGAATATGCAAATTAGCCTCCTGAAGCTTGAATCCTTGGTTTGGTGATGCTTTCGAAGCAGCTGGTCCCGGCTGTACCCAACGATCTTCTAGCTTAGGGAGACTTCGCTTCTCCCAGAAGGCACCTGGAATATGCAAATTAGCCTCCTGAAGCTTGAATCCTTGCGTTATCCTTGCGGCTCTGCGTTATAAACTGTAGTGAAACACTTGGGGGTTCAAAGTTCTCACAACACATCTGGATAAGTTCATTGAGGGGTCTAGTTTCCAATATGGGGTCACTTGTGGGGGGTTTCTACTGTTTAGGTACATTAGGGGCTCTGCAAACGCAATGTGACGCCTGCAGACCAATCCATCTAAGTCTGCATTCCAAATGATGCTCCTTCCCTTCCGAGCCCTCCCATGCGCCCAAACGGTGGTTCCCCCCCACATATCGGGTATCAGCGTACTCAGGACAAATTGGACAACAACATTTAGGGTCCAATTTCTCCTGCTAACCTTGGAAAAATACAAAACTGGGGGCTAAAATATAATTTTTGTGGAAAAAAAAATATTTTTTATTTGCATGGCTCTGCGTTATAAACTGTAGTGAAATACTTGGGGGTTCAAAGCTCTCACAACACATCAAGATGAGTTCCTTAGGGGGTCTACTTTCCAAAATGGTGTCACTTGTGGGGGGTTTCTACTGTTTAGGTACATTAGGGGCTCTGCAAACGCAATGTGACGCCTGCAGACCATTCCATCTAAGTCTGCATTCCAAATGGCGCTCCTTCCCTTCCGAGCCCTCCCATGCGCCCAAACGGTGGTTCCCCCCCACATATGGGGTATCAGCGTACTCAGGACAAATTGGACAACAACTTTTGGGGTCCAATTTCTCCTGTTACCCTAGGGAAAATACAAAACTGGGGGCTAAAAAATAATTTTTGTGGGAAAAAAATTTTGTTTTATTTTTACGGTTCTGCATTATAAACTTCTGTGAAGCACTTGGTGGGTCAAAGTGCTCACCACACCTCTAGATAAGTTCCTTAGGGGGTCTACTTTCCAAAATGGTGTCACTTGTGGGGGGTTTCAATGTTTAGGCACATCAGTGGCTCTCCAAACGCAACATGGCGTCCCATCTCAATTTCTGTCAATTTTGCATTGAAAAGTCAAACTGCGCTCCTTCCCTTCCGAGCTCTCCCATGCGCCCAAACAGTGGTTTACTGCCACATATGGGGTATCAGCGTACTCGGGACAAATTGGACAACAACTTGTGAGGTCCAATTTCTTCTCTTACCCTTGGAAAAATAAAAAATTGGGGGCAAAAATATAATTTTTGTGAAAAAATATGATTTTTTATTTTTACGGTTCTGCATTATAAACTTCTGTGAAGCACTTGGTGGGTCAAAGTGCTCACCACACATCCAGATAAGTTCCTTAGGGGGTCTACTTTCCAAAATGGTGTCACTTGTGGGGGGTTTCAATGTTTAGGCACATCAGTGGCTCTCCAAACGCAACATGGCGTCCCATCTCAATTCCTGTCAATTTTGCATTGAAAAGTCAAATAGCGCTCCTTCCCTTCCGAGCTCTCCCATGCGCCCAAACAGTGGTTTACTGCCACATATGGGGTATCAGCGTACTCAGGACAAATTGGACAACAACTTTTTGGGTCCAATTTCTCCTGTTACCCTTGGTAAAATAAAACAAATTGGAGCTGAAGTAAATTTTTTGTGTAAAAAAGTTAAATGTTCATTTTTATTTAAACATTCCAAAAATTCCTATTAAACACCTGAAGGGTTAATAAACTTCTTGAATGTGGTTTTGAGCACCTTGAGGGGTGCAGTTTTTAGAATGGTGTCACACTTGGGCATTTTCTATCATATAGACCCCTCAAAATGACTTCAAATGAGACGTGGTCCCTAAAAAAAAATGGTGTTGTAAAAATGAGAAATTGCTGGTCAACTTTTAACCCTTATAACTCCCTAACAAAAAAAAAAATTGGTTCCAAAATTATGCTGATGTAAAGGAGACATGTGGGAAATGTTACTTATTAAGTATTTTGTGTGACATATCTCTGTGATTTAATTGCATAAAAATTCAAAGTTTGAAAATTGCGAAATTTTCAAAATTTTCGCTAAATTTCCGTTTTTTTCACAAATAAACGCAGGTACTATCAAAGAAATTTTACCACTATCATGAAGTACAATATGTCACGAGAAAACAATGTCAGAATCACCAGGATCCGTTGAAGCGTTTCGGAGTTATAACCTCATAAAGGGACAGTGGTCAGAATTGTAAAAATTGGCCTGGTCATTGACGTGCAAACCACCCTTGGGGGTAAAGGGGTTAATATTGCCCTTTCTGCTTGTGTGCCAGTCTTGACTCCTGGGTGTGCCATCTCTCTCTCTCTCTCTCCAATTGTGGGCCATAGAAAGCCTATTATTTTTTTTTGCTTGATTTGGGTTCCAAAATCTACCTGAAAAAATCACTACATCAATCATTGGGAGAAAAATATTGGCCTCTGGGCTTGTGTGCCACTCCTGACTCCTGTGTGCGTCATCTCTCACTCAGTGGGCCATAGAAAGCCTATTTTTTGTTTTATTTGTTTTCTAAATTCTCCCTGAAAAAATCATTTTATTTTATTTGGTTTCTAAATTCTTCCTGAAAAAATCATTTTATTCTATTTTTTTTTCTAAAGTCTCCCTGAAAAAAAAAAAAAAAAACAGTGGGAGATTAATATTGCCCTTTCTGCTTGTGTGCCAGTCTTGACTCCTGGGTGTGCCATCTCTCTCTCTCTCTCCAATTGTGGGCCATAGAAAGCCTATCATTTTTTTTGCTTGTTTTGGGTTCCAAAATCTACCTGAAAAAATCACTACATCAATCATTGGGAGAAAAATATTGGCCTCTGGGCTTGTGTGCCACTCCTGACTCCTGTGTGCGTCATCTCTCACTCAGTGGGCCATAGAAAGCCTATTTTTTGTTTTATTTGTTTTCTAAATTCTCCCTAAAAATATCATTTTATTTTATTTGGTTTCTAAATTCTTCCTGAAAAAATCATTTTATTCTATTATTTTTTTTTTCTAAAGTCTCCCTGAAAAAAAAAAAAAAATCAGTGGGAGATTAATATTGCCCTTTCTGCTTGTGTGCCAGTCTTGACTCCTGGGTGTGCCATCTCTCTCTCTCTCTCTCTCCAATTGTGGGCCATAGAAAGCCTATTATTTTTTTTGCTTGATTTGGGTTCCAAAATCTACCTGAAAAAATCACTACATCAATCATTGGGAGAAAAATATTGGCCTCTGGGCTTGTGTGCCACTCCTGACTCCTGTGCGCGTCATCTCTCACTCAGTGGGCCATAGAAAGCCTATTTTTTGTTTTATTTGTTTTCTAAATTCTCCCTGAAAAAATCATTTTATTTGGTTTCTAAATTCTTCCTGAAAAAATCATTTTATTTTATTTTGTTTCTAAAGTCTCCCTGAAAAAAAAAAAAATAAATAAAAAAAAACAGTGGGAGATTAATATTTACATTTGTGCTTCAGTGACAGTCCTGCGTGTGTGGCATCTCTCTCATTTGGTGCCACCAAAAACAGAGTGTGTAACATTGTGCCTGATTTTCGTTGTGGTCTCACCCACCTGTAAAGGGGTAGCTAAATCATACTGAAGTTATAGCTCACCGTGTAAGTTGTGTGACAGCAACAAATACCGTTAGTTTGGTTACGTTTTTAAAACAATGAGGAAGTCTGGTGGAAGAGGTCGTGGCCGGGGGCGTTCATTGTCAGCTGGTAATGAGGGTAGTGGTAGTGGTGGAGCATCAGGTGGTCGTGGGAAAAAAATATTGCACCTAAGTCTGGAGCTGTGGAGCCAGGTTCGTCGTCTGGCTACACAAGGCCTCGAACGCTCCCTTTTCTGGGAGTAGGAAAACCGCTTTTAAAGCCGGAGCAGCAAGAGCAAGTTTTGGCTTATCTTGCTGACTCAGCCTCTAGCTCTTTTGCCTCCTCTCGTGAAACTGGTAAATGTAAAAGCAGCGCGTCGTTAGTGGATGTTCACGGTCAGGGACAAGTCGCTTCCTTGTCCTCTTCAGCAAAAACAACAACAGAGAAGAATGCAGCAGGCGACACAACAGGTTACTCCATGGAGCTCTTTACACATACCGTCCCTGGCTTAGAAAGTGAAGCAGTTAACAGTCCATGCCCATTACAAGTTGAATCTGACATGGAGTGCACTGATGCACAGCCACAGCTAGACTACTATGCTGGTCCTTTGACTCAGACCACAACATTGCCCTCGCAGGGTAATGATCAAGAATCAGACCCTGATGAGACTATGTTGCCCCATCACGAATGCTATACCACCGACCGACACGGTGACACAGACGAAGTTGCACACGAGCTACAAGAAGAGGTAATAGATGACCCAGTTCTTGACCCCGATTGGCAGCCATTGGGGGAACAGGGTGCAGGCGGCAGCAGTTCTGAAGCGGAGGAGGAGGGGCCGCAGCAGGCATCAACATCGCAACAGGTTCCATCTGCCGGGCCCGTATCTTGCCCAAAACGCGTGGCAAAGCCAAAACCTGTTGGAGGACAGCGTGGCCATCCGGTTAAAGCTCAGTCTGCAATGCCTGAAAAGGTATCTGATGCTAGAAAGAGTGCAGTCTGGCATTTTTTTAAACAACATCCAATTGATCAGCGCAAAGTCATCTGTCAAAAATGTTCAACTACCTTAAGCAGAGGGCAGAATCTGAAAAGTCTCAATACAAGTTGCATGCATAGACATTTAACCACCATGCATTTGCAAGCTTGGACTAACTACCAAACGTCCCTTAAGGTTGTAGCACCCTCGGCCAATGAAGCTAGTCATCAACGCAACATCCCTTCCGGCAGTGTAGGGCCACCATTTTCCGCACCACCTGCAGTATCTGTGCAGGTTTTTTTGCCAGGCCAAAGCAGTCAGGGTCAGGGAATCACCAGTTTCGTAGTAGGAAACACTGCATCTAGGGCACCGGCGGCAACAATACCATCTCCCACCGTCTCTCAGTCTGCCATGTCCACCGGCACCCCTGCTAGTTCCACGATCTCCAGCTCTCCAGTCCAGCTCACCCTACATGAGACTATGGTTAGAAAAAGGAAGTACTTAGCCTCGCATCCGCGTACACAGGGTTTGAACGCCCACATAGCTAGACTAATCTTGTTAGAGATGATGCCCTACCGGTTAGTTGAAAGCAAAGCTTTCAAAGCCCTGATGGACTACGCTGTACCACGCTACGAGCTACCCAGTCGACACTTTTTTTCCAGAAAAGCCATCCCAGCCCTCCACCAGCATGTTAAAGAGCGCATCGTCCATGCATTCAGGCAATCTGTGAGCACAAAGGTGCACCTGACAACAGATGCATGGACCAGTAGGCATGGCCAGGGACGTTACGTGTCCATCACGGCACACTGGGTGAATGTTGTGGATGCAGGGTCCACAGGGGACAGCAATTTTGGGACAGTTCTGCCTAGCCCACGGTCTAGGAAACAGTTGGCTGTAGCCGTTCGCACCCCCTCCTCCTCCTCCTCATCCTCCTGCAGAAGCGAGAGCTCGTCCACAGACCGCAGTCGCACAACCACTCCATCCGCAGCTGCCACTGTTGCACACCAGGTCTCCCATTATGGGGCAGCTACTGGCAAACGTCAGCAGGCTGTATTGGCTATGAAGTGTTTGGGCGACAACAGACACACCGCGGAAGTTCTGTCCGAGTTCTTGCAGAAAGAAACGCAGTCGTGGCTGGGCACTGTAGATCTTGAGGCAGGCAAGGTAGTGAGTGATAACGGAAGGAATTTCATGGCTGCCATCTCCCTTTCCCAACTGAAACACATTCCTTGCCTGGCTCACACCTTAAACCTGGTGGTGCAGTGCTTCCTGAAAAGTTATCCGGGGTTATCCGACCTGCTCCTCAAAGTGCGTGGACTTTGCTCACATATCCGCCGTTCGCCTGTACACTCCAGCCGTATGAAGACCTATCAGCGTTCTTTGAACCTTCCCCAGCATTGCCTAATCATAGACGTTGCAACAAGGTGGAACTCAACACTGCACATGCTTCAGAGACTGTGCGAACAGAGGCGGGCTGTTATGTTTTTGTGGGAGGATACACATACACGGGCAGGCAGTAGGATGGCAGACATGGAGTTGTCAGGTGTGCAGTGGTCGAAGATTCAAGACATGTGTCAAGTCCTTCAGTGTTTTGAGGAATGCACACGGCTGGTTAGTGCAGACAACGCCATAATAAGCATGAGCATCCCCCTAATGCGTCTGCTGATGCAAAGTTTGACGCACATAAAGGATCAGGCGTCTGCAGCTGAGGAAGAGGAAAGCCTTGATGACAGTCAGCCATTGTCTGGCCTGGGCAGTGTACAGGACGAGGTAGTGGGCGAAGAGGAGGAGGAGGACGACGAGGAGGATGATGGGGATGATTATATTTTTAATGAGGAAGCTTTTCCGGGGCCACTGGAAATTGTTGGCGCGGCAAGGCCGGGTTCTGGTTTTTTGAGGGACACAAGTGACGTGGATATGCCTGAAACTGCCCCTCAACCAAGCACAACCGCAGATTTGAGAACTGGAACTTTGGCCCACATGGCGGATTATGCCTTACGTATCCTCAAAAGGGACACACGCATTACTAAAATGATGAACGATGACGATTACTGGTTGGCCTGCCTCCTTGATCCTCGCTATAAAGGCAAATTGCAAAATATAATGCCACATGAGAACTTGGAACTAATATTAGCAACCAAACAATCAACTCTTGTTGACCGTTTGCTTCTGGCATTCCCTGCACACAGCGCCCGTGATCGTTCTCACACGAGCTGCAGGGGCCAGCAGACCAGAGGTGTTAGAGGGGCAGAAATCAGAAGTGGCGTTGGCCAGAGGGGTTTTCTGACCAGGTTGTGGAGTGATTTTGCTATGACCGCAGACAGGACAGGTACAGCAGCATCAATTCAAAGTGACAGGAGACAACATTTGTCCAGTATGGTTACAAACTATTTTTCATCCCTTATCGACGTTCTCCCTCAACCGTCATTCCCATTTGATTACTGGGCATCCAAATTAGACACCTGGCCAGAATTGGCAGAATATGCATTGCAGGAGCTTGCTTGCCCGGCAGCTAGTGTCCTATCAGAAAGAGTATTCAGTGCTGCAGGTTCAATACTAACAGAAAAAAGGACTCGTCTGGCTACCCAAAATGTAGATGATCTAACCTTCATTAAAATGAACCACAACTGGATTTCGAAAATCTTTTGCCCCACCTTGCCTGGCTGACACCTAGCTTTCCTATGAAAAGGTCTTGCCTGTGGACTATTATGAATGACTTTTCCAATATCGTAATTTGCTGCACCTGATTGTCCAGCATACGACATGTTTACACCTCCCTAAATGGCCAAACTCCCCACACGGGGCCGTGGTATCGCCACTTGGCGCCAGCACCCGTGAGAGTGCTGTTTTTTTTCTGAAGAGGTGGGTGTGCCCGCTTTTGGTCGACGGCACTGCCACTGGGTCCCTCATAGTACAATAAAGTGTCTCTGGCGGTGGTGGTGCGCACCCAACGTCAGACACACCATTGTAATATGAGGGGCCCTGGGCCTGTACCGCCGGCCACAAGACAGTTCCCCCCCCCCCCCCCAGCTCAAACAGTGCTCTACCACTTGCAAAATTATCTCTCACAGCTCCTCCAATGTTTAGTCTATGCGCTGACATCCTTCAATGCCTGGCACTGAAAATACCATTGTATTGACATTTTTGTTATGTTAGGCCTTCGAAGCCTGTCTGCGGTCCCTCCTTCCACTAGTCCTCCACTGACCATTGTACTGCTGCCCGTGTACCCCTGGAACCAATTTTAAATTGCCAACAGCCCAATTTTGTTATGTTAGGCCTTCGAAGCCTGTCTGCAGTCCCTTCTTTCTACTACTACTACACTGACCAGACCACTGCTGCCCGTGTACCCCTGGAACCAATGTTAAATTGCCTGCACCCCTATTTTTGTTATGTTAGGCCTTCGAAGCCTGTCTGCGGTCCCTCCTTCCACTAGGCCTCCACTGACCATTGTACTGCTGCCCGTGTACCCCTGGAACCAATTTTAAATTGCCAACAGCCCAATTTTGTTATGTTAGGCCTTCGAAGCCTGTCTGCAGTCCCTTCTTTCTACTACTACTACACTGACCAGACCACTGCTGCCCGTGTACCCCTGGAACCAATGTTAAATTGCCTGCACCCCTATTTTTGTTATGTTAGGCCTTCGAAGCCTGTCTGCGGTCCCTCCTTCCACTAGGCCTCCACTGACCATTGTACTGCTGCCCGTGTACCCCTGGAACCAATTTTAAATTGCCAACAGCCCAATTTTGTTATGTTAGGCCTTCGAAGCCTGTCTGCAGTCCCTTCTTTCTACTACTACTACACTGACCAGACCACTGCTGCCCGTGTACCCCTGGAACCAATGTTAAATTGCCTGCACCCCTATTTTTGTTATGTTAGGCCTTCGAAGCCTGTCTGCGGTCCCTCCTTCCACTAGGCCTCCACTGACCATTGTACTGCTGCCCGTGTACCCCTGGAACCAATTGTAAATTGCCAACAGCCCTATTTTTTTATGTTAGGCCTTCGAAGCCTGTCTGCGGTCCCTCCTTCCACTTGGCCTCCACTGACCATTGTACTGCTGCCCGTGTACCCCTGGAACCAATGTAAAAGTGCCTACAGCCTGTCCAATTTGTTATGTTAGGTCTTCGAAGCCTGTCTGCGGTTCCTTCTTTCTACTACAACTACACTGACCAGACCACTGCCGCCCGTGTACCCCTGTAACCTATTTTAAAGTGCATACAGCCAATTTTTATTCTCTATTTTACAATTATAAAGCCCAGATGGACTACGCTGTACCACGGTAAGAGCTACCCAGTTGTCACTTCTTTTGCGAGAAAAGCCATCCCAGCACTACAGCATCATGTAAAAATCTGCATTGTCCATGCTCTCTGGCTATCTAATAGTAGAAAGGTGCACCTGACAACAGATGCATGGACCAGTAGGCATGTCCACGAAAGGTTAGATGTCCATTACGGCGCACTGGGTTAATGTTGTGGATGCATGGTCCACAGGGGACAGCCTACAAAGTCTGTCTGCAGTCCCAAATATAAATTGTCCTCCGCTTACCACACCAATGCTGCCTGTGTACCCCTGGAACATTTCATAAACTCCATTGACCAAAATTTGGGGTTTACAGCCTACTACCAGTGTCTGCCGCTCCAAGGTGTTCCCCGGGTTGCCTTTTCTGAGCTTTGATCTTCAGGCTCTTCTTAAGTAGTTGTTAAAAACAACACTGCATTCGGCCTACAAGTTGGGTCTGGGGTGTAGAGATGGTGTGTTCCACTCCAAGGTGTTCCCCAGGTTTCCTCGCCATTGCTGCGATCTTAATGCTCTCGTTTAGTAGTTGTTGGAAACTACAGTGCATTAGGCCTACAAATTGGGTATGGGGTGTAGAGAGATGGTGTGTTCCACTCCAAGGTGTTCCCCAGGTTTCCTCGCCATTGCTGCAATCTTAATGCTCTCGTTTAGTAGTTGTTGGAAACTACAGTGCATTAGGCCTACAAATTGGGTACGGGGTGTAGAGAGATAGTGTGTTCCACTCCAAGGTGTTCCCCAGGTTTCCTCGCCATTGCTTCGATCTTCCTGCTCTCGTTTAGTAGTTGTTGGAAACTACACTGCATTAGGCCTACAAATTGGGTATGGGGTGTAGAGAGACGGTGTTACACTCCAAGGTGTTCCCCAGGTTTCCTCTCCATTGCTTCGATCTTCCTGCTCTCGTTTAGTAGTTGTTGGAAACTACAGTGCATTAGGCCTACAAATTGGGTATGGGGTGTAGAGAGATGGTGTGTTCCACTCCAAGGTGTTCCCCAGGTTTCCTCGCCATTGCTGCGATCTTAATGCTCTCGTTTAGTAGGTGTTGGAAACTACACTGCATTAGGCTTACAAATTGGGTATGGGGTGTAGAGAGACGGTGTGTTACACTCCAAGGTGTTCCCCAGGTTTCCTCTCCATTGCTTCGATCTTCCTGCTCTCGTTTAGTAGTTGTTGGAAACTACAGTGCATTAGGCCTACAAATTGGGTATGCGGTGTAGAGAGATGGTGTGTTCCACTCCAAGGTGTTCCCCAGGTTTCCTCGCCATTGCTGCGATCTTAATGCTCTCGTTTAGTAGTTGTTGGAAACTACAGTGCATTAGGCCTACAAATTGGGTATGGGGTGTAGAGAGATGGTGTGTTCCACTCCAAGGTGTTCCCCAGGTTTCCTCGCCATTGCTTCGATCTTCCTGCTCTCGTTTAGTAGTTGTTGGAAACTACACTGCATTAGGCCTACAAATTGGGTATGGGGTGTAGAGAGACGGTGTGTTACACTCCAAGGTGTTCCCCAGGTTTCCTCTCCATTGCTTCGATCTTCCTGCTCTCGTTTAGTAGTTGTTGGAAACTACAGTGCATTAGGCCTACAAATTGGGTATGGGGTGTAGAGACGGTGTGTTCCACTCCAAGGTGTTCCCCAGGTTTCCTCGCCATTGCTTCGATCTTAATGCTCTCGTTTAGTAGTTATTGGAAACTACGCTGCATTAGGCCTACAAATTGGGTATGGGGTGTAGAGAGATGGTGTGTTACACTACAAGGTGATCTCCAGGTTGCCTTTCCTGAGCTTCTATGTTCAGGCTCTCATTAAATTGTGGTTAAATGGAACAACTGCATTTGGCGTACTAGTTGGGTTGGGGCCTACTATCGGTGTCTGCCACTCCTTGCTGTTCTCCTGGTTTCCTGTCCTGAAATTCAATTTTCAGGCTCTCGATAAGTAGTTGTTAATGTTAGACTGCATTTGGCCTACTAGTTGGGTTGGGGCCTACTATCGGTGTCTGCCACTCCTTGCTGTTCTCCTCCACTGAACAAAGCTGTGCCGCCTGTTTACTACGGTTGCCAATTTTGAACTGCATTTCGACTACTTACTGATTTGGGCCTACTCTCTGTGTCAGCCTCTCATTCCAGTTGTCCTCCACTGCAATGCCTCCTGGTTAGTCCTGTGTTACCAATTTTGAACTGCATTTAGCCCACTTTATTCTTTGGGCCTATATCTGTGTTTCCTCCTCATCCTGCCCATTGCCCAGCCAGTGATAGATGAGTCTGCTGGTACATTGACCCATAACGCTAAATTCCCGTGCACGCTACACAGCAAGATTGTGACCCTGCTGAAAGTCAGGTTCCTCTTCCCGCATACCATACCACCTTACACGGGGACAAAGAGGAAGGTGCAGATGAAAGTGCAGGTTCCTTCATCAGGTGGGGGGAGGAATACTAGTTGGCGACGTCACTGGCACAGGGCCTCTCATAGTACGCAAAAGTGTTGCTGCCGGTGGGAGGCGCCCCCGCCGTGCAAACACACCGCTGTACTTTGAGGGGCCCTGTGCCAGTGCCAGTGCCAACGAGTGGGCCCCCCCTGCTTGCTCAGGATCACAGCACTTGCAAAGTTGAAATACTTTCCTCTCCCTGCTCCACTGCCGTGACGCGTTCCAGATTTCCTGGGCCCACTAATTACTTGAACCAGCCCTACCCCCCACAACTTTAGCCAAATGACCCCCAATTTCAAATGCCTTCAAATTATTATAAGCTAAATTACGATTGACAAGCTTCAGTAAAAAGAATGGATGTTTTTGCCATTAAAATGGGCAGTGTAGGTGTTTTCCTGGCCTCCACTCACTGCCGACTATGCTCCCCCATTGACTTGCATTGGGTTTTGTGTTTCGGGCGATACCCGACTTTTCGCGATAATCGGCCGATTCCACTCGACTCGACTTCTAAGATAGTCGGGTTTCGCGAAACACGACTCGACTCTAAAAAGGTCAAGGTCGCTCAACCCTACTAACCAGCTCTGGTATAACAAGTTAGGGTTGATCATAAGTAACACTATTCAGCTAGAAGGCCATCTTTTCTACTTGTAATTTGGCAAATTGAACTTTGCAAAGATAAACAACGTTCCATCATTACTTTAAGAAAGTAAAGTCAGCCAGAATAATTGCATCGTTTTAACATGTTTTCTTCCAAGTCAGACGTTAACACTGATAAGGGAAAGCACCACTGACACAGTATTCTGCCACAAACCATACAAATTACATTTTTTTCTTCTGCACCTTTCATACATCTGAGATTCTGAGGCACAAACAGAAGATTTCTTTAAATATTTCTCAATGTTATTTTTGAATACAAATAAAAATAAGTAAAAAAGAGATTAGCCCCTTTGTTGTTGAAACCAGTTTTTACATTTTGCTCTCTTTTTCTCTCTCTTCAAAGAACCATCATTTTTTAACTTTCAGAAAAAAATACTTCTCTGAGAACTTGTTTATTGCAGGACAAGTTATAGTCTTGAACTATATCATTTAGTTTACTGAAAAAGATGTAGTTTGCAGCGTGATCTACGTCTCAGATTTTTCTCTTGTGGGAGTATCTCTACCAGTAATAAAGGCTGGGTGCAAGGTTTGTGTGTATCCAGCTGCTGTCCTCACTGCTTTTCTATTTAGAAAGTATTTCCTCTTCATATGCTGTGGAGACACGTTGGTCAGCAGATGCTCTAGTCCACTAGCCTGAAACTTCATGGACCAGGGCTCATCACACCGTACACTCGCTCTACTTTCACCGTAGGCATAATACTACTCAGACAACATAGAATGAGGGTAAAACAGTGTAGCAATACTTTATTGAACCTTAAAACAGGCACATAACACATGTAACAGTCCCAGCAAAATACCCAAGATGGTACAAAATTACAGAATTGCACCCTTCCACTGACGTGCCTGGATAAGAGCAGCTGTGACTTCAGAGCTTCCAGGGCCATCTACCCCCACCTGTGGCACGCACAGAGAGAAGGTAACGACAAGCTTAGGAACCTCACAGTACATTGAGGTGCAAGGCCAGGTGACCGGAGGGTCACAACCTGACTTTTCTGAACATCTCCATGGAGCCAGGTAACCGGTAGGGTCCCAATCCTGGCTTTCCCAAACATATACATGGGGCTCAGGTGACCAGTGGGTCAGAGATGGTCAATTGATCAGATCTGTATTCCTTAAGCCGGGGGCTGTGGTTCCTTAAGCTTGCATCATGTAGAATGTCAACTCTGTGTCCCTGGTGATAGAGCCATGACCTGGCAGCTATCATGTAGAGTGTTCCTGGATTTGGTTTTGTAAAGAGTCTCTGGTTCTTTGGATCTCTGGATCTCTTGGATGATTTGTTACAGAGGCATATCCCATTTTCATAGTTCACTAGTACATAGTACAACTATTGTCCATCAAGCTATAATTCAAAAGTCAAGAGGAAGGAGTAATGAGGATTACCTGCATTGTTTCATTATTTATAGTTCATCCTTCAATGTTTGCAAGGCAACAAACTGCATGGCCTGGTATAATGTGTAATCAACATATAAGCAAACATCATTGTTCAGTGACCCTGCATCCCTGTTTTGCAAAGATAACAGTACAATAAACTGTAGGAGCTTAAATAAGAGGTAAATAACAACCATTCATCAATTTACAAATATCAATTCAACCTGTTTTGTCACATATGCTTTCTTTACTTTTTCTATAGTTTGTTTTCTCAGGTCTCCTCCCCACTGCTATCTCTAAAAACGGTTCATCAGCATGGAATCCAATTTTTTTTTGCACTACCATCGGTCCTAGTGCTGTGATGGACATTTCTTCAAGACTGAAATTTTCCACAACTGTCCAATTTTTCCATACTGTACGCAGCAAAATTGTAGGAATTTTTACTTAAAGGGAACCTGTCACTCCGAAAATCGTGGGTGAGGTAAGCCCACCGGCATCAGGGGCTTATCTACAGCATTCTGTAATGCTGTAGATAAGCCCCCGTTGTTACCTGAAAGAGGAGAAAAAGACGTTAGATTATACTCACCCAGGGGCGGTCCCGCTGCTGGTCCGGTCGGATGGGTGTCTCTGGTCATCAACAGGGCAGACAAAGTACGCCTGTGCCGGAGCCGTGGCTGAAGATCAGAAGAGGACATCTTGGAATGAAGATGGGAGGCGCCGCAGCGGACCAGAGACACCCATCCGACCGGACCAGCAGCGGGACCGCCCCTGGGTGAGTATAATCTAACGTCTTTTTCTCCTCTTTCAGGTAACATTGGGGGCTTATCTACAGCATTACAGAATGCTGTAGATAAGCCCCTGATGCCGGTGAGCTTACCTCACCTGCGATTTTCGGGGTGACAGGTTCCCTTTAAGCTCAAGAAAAAATCCGGCACACTGTTTTCAAGTCAAACCATGAAGTTCAATTTATTGGAGATATATACACATCTTCTCTTTCAAATAAACAGTATCGCACAACATAAGGACCATTGAGATATGTCACATTGGTATCAAAATTCAACGTTTCGGCTATATTATCAGCCTTTATCAAGAGATACCTGAATATATAAGACAAAATACAAAATAATATTTAGTCCACAATATTAGAGCAAAACAAAATATAAACATATTCACATAGCAAACTAGAATAGCAAAGTAGTAAAAAAGTACAAAAGTAAAAAATATTGAAAAAATGACAAAGTGAAAAACTCCATCATACAAGGAGATCACACAGAAAATTGATGCCAAAAGCACACAACCCTACTGGGTAAGTATCATATCATAGTCATTTTAATCCCAAAAATTTACATGAATATGACTACAGCAATAATTATTTTTGCTACAAAGATTATATGTTACGCTGTGAAGAGGGTATATTTAAACGTATATTTAAACGTATATATACATGTTGTCCCACACAATATCACTGCAGCAAAAGGTGTCCGCTGCTGTCAAATATATAACATAATAGTATCACACTAAGAACAGGGGGGAAAGGGGCATAAATTTACTGCCCAAAAAAATATCAAAAATAATAACCTAATACCAGGAAAGTGTGTGGCTCCCACACCAGCAAGAAAATGGGACCGAAAAAATGTGAAAAACATGAAAAACAAAAAATAAAATGTAAGAGGAGAAACTCCTGACAAGTCCATAAGGACGTAACGGAATAGGAAAGAAAATATACCCACCGCAAACATCAAAATCCGGTGTGATGAAAAATACCAACTACCACACTGGCAGCTGCCAGACAACGTAATAGGAAAAAGTGGGGAAGGGAGAGGGAGGATGTGGCACGGTCTTACCCGAGGCAGTGAGTCCGTTACTTGCTGAGGTCCGAAGTGCGGTGTCAGGACGCTGAGAACACGCGTCCTCTTAAGCAGCCTAAGTGAACCCGGTATAAAACTACTTCCGGGTGGCAGTGTGAGGTGCGCATGCGCAGCTAGCAAGCCGAGGGGAGCTGAAAGGAGCCGGAGAAAGCCGATCAAAGACCGGCCGATCATGTGACTCTTCCCAAGAGTAACTTAGCGTGGGTCAGCGCCTGTCTGTAGAGAATAGGAGAAAATAATAAGAAAAAATTAGAAAATATAAAAAGTGCGCAATATACTAATGTAAAAATACTAATATAAATATAAAGGGGATATAAAATGTAAAGACCTATGTACCTATACGCTATGTTATATCAATGATATAGAATATAATTTATATATATATATTATATATTACATATGATGAAATGTATACATGAATCCAGACTGCACTAAGGGAAAACAAACTGAAAAAGAAGAGAAAAGGAGGGGAAAATAGATAGTGTCAGGTATACAGGAATAACCACACCTAATACATAACCTCATATTCCCTGTTGAGGCCAAATGGAGAAAGGGTTTGTAACTTATGGATCTAATAAGATTCCCGTATTTTCAATTTCTCTACTCTGTTCCCACCCCTTCTCATGGGAGGGATCCAATCAATCACTTGATATCTGAGTTGGGCAATAGAATGGTTATTTAGAGAAAAGTGAGCAGGTACCGGAAGGAGAGTGCGTCCACATCTAATAGTAGACTTGTGTTGGGAGATGCGGTCTCGGATATGTTGGGTAGTCTCACCAACATATCCAAGACCGCACGGACACTTGATCAAATATATAACAAATGTTGAATTACACGTAAAGTGCCCTATTATAGGAAATCTCTGTCCCGAACGCGGATGGGTGAATGAATCCCCCTTCATCACATTTGAACATTGTAGACATCCCAAACACGGGAATGTCCCTTTACGTGGGGTACTAAAAACTCTCTGTGTCACCGGAGGTTTAGAAGAGCCCACATCTGCCTTCACTAAAAAATTCCTCAGATTGTCAGATCTCTTGTCACAAAAAATGGGTCTATTATTGATTTCGGGAATAGTAGGATATGAATTTTGCAAAATATTCCAGTGTTTCAAAATACTTTGTTGAATACGCCTTTTAAAGGGATGAAAAACGCTCACAAAAGCAATTCTAGGATGTTTAGGTGACACCCTAGGACTATTGATCTCATCAATATTGTCACCCAAAGTTGAAGGATAGCCTCTATCCCGAAATTTCTTGTCCATTTCAATATGTCTTGTTGTACGTTGGACTGGATTGGAGACAATTCTCCTAACTCTATCATGTTGCGATTTAGGTAATGCTTTCTTGACATGGCATGGATGGTTGCTACTGTATAGAAGTAGACTGTTTTTGTCCGTGGGCTTAACGTATAGGTCGGTATCAACTCCCCCATCTGCCCCTATCATCACTAGAGTATCCAAGAAATTAAAGGATTGATCACTATATTGTAATGAAAAAGTGATGTTAGGTGTACAAGAATTTAAATCAGCATGAAAATCCTGAAGAGTCATAGCGTCGCCAGTCCAAATAAAAAATACGTCATCGATAAAACGTCTCCAAAACAAAACATTTGATACAAACAATGGGTGACAATACACATATGTTGTTTCATAGAAGTCCATGAATATATTTGCAAAGGGGGGCACAACATTTGACCCCATTGCTGTACCTTTATTTTGAATGTAGAATTGGTCTTCAAACAGGAAATAATTCTTGGTAAGAATAATGGTTAGCGCATCAATACAGAATTTTAACTGATTATCAGAGAACTTTGCATGTGTGGAAACGTATTTAACAACAGACTGAAGACCCTCCTGATGGTCAATGTTAGTATACAAACTTGATACATCCATAGTAACCAATATGCTACCAATAGGTAAAGGGCCCAAATCTCTGATTAGTTGTAGGAAGTGAGTGGTGTCCTTTAAATAAGATCTCATCAGAGGTACAAGTGGAGATAAGATCTTCTCTACTGTAATCGCAAGTGGTGACAATATGGAATTAGTGGAGGCCACTATGGGTCTACCAGGGGGTCTAAGCAGATTTTTATGAATCTTCGGCAATGTATATAGTACTGGGATGACCGGATGATTATTGATCAGGAAATCTCCCAATTTTTGATCAATGACCCCCAATGATACATAGTGTGTCACAAAACTCCTAATCTGTCTCCCAATGTCAAATGTTGGATTATTAGATACGGGATTATATGTATCAGTATCACTTAATTGCGACAAGATCTCCTCTACATAATACGTTCGATCTAATACCACAATTGCTCCTCCTTTATCAGCAGGTTTGATTATTAAATTTCTGTTATTTTTCAGATCCATCAGTGATCTATACTCTTCCTTTGATAGGTTATTCTTAACCTTAACAAGACCACTATCAATTGACCCCAAAATTTGTTTCACGTCTCTATTAACACATTCAATAAAAGTCTCCACCGGATGGTAGGATTTGGGTGGTTGAAAGGAACTAGGAGTTCTTAAACCCAGACGTTTCAATGAGAATATAGATTGTTCAATAGGTTCCGACACAGACTCAGGTGGTATAGTCGAGAAATGAGCTTTAAGTCTCACGGTTCTAAAAAACCTGTGTAATTCTTGATCCACCTGGAATGAGTCAAAATGAGGAACTGGACAAAAAGTAAGACGCTTTTGGAGAAGTGTCATATCTGCGGGGGAAAGGTTTTGGGAGGAAATGTTAAATACGATATTGTTGTGGGGTGACGTCTCCCTACCTGTGATCTCGTAATCATTCTTTGTCGATCCACGTTTCCTCCTTCCCCTCCGCGTTTTCCTCGATGTGAGCGGGTGCGACGTACTTCTAAAAAAGGTGCTCTTGAAGGTCCAAAATCGCTATCCGAGCTATTGGAAAAAGAGCTATAATTTCTTCGAAAGGGTCTTCTAAACGAACCAGTGGAGCGCCATCTATAAACTTGATTATTATTATAATCGTCAGCGTCTCTAAGAAACTTCGTTCTCTTCCTTTCTTGCAGACCATTACGGAACTCCGAAATGTTGTTGTCCAATTTAGTTTTTAATGCCTTGAAATCTTCTGATGAAGAAGTTTCCAAAAGCTGTTGTTCACTCGTAGATATCTTCTTTTTCAATTCCGAGATTTCCTATTGTAAAAAATCGATAGTCAAGACAATCAAGTCCATGGAACATTTGTTGAGAATGGATTCGAATTTGGCACAATATTCCGTGTTATCCTGGAATAATGTAGGTCTCAGGGGGACCCTTAGACCTCTGGGAATGCGCTGTACCTTGTGATATTCTGCCAGCGTAATCGAATGCAAATCCAATGCTGTGAATCTCCGCAGATCTCTTTCAAAGTCTCTAGTCCGGAGTTCCTCAGATGGTGTATGTAGAAAGGTCCCCGGAGTCGTAACCTGAGAGATGATATCCAGTGTTTCATCCGCATTGTATGATAGAGTAGAGAACGACATTTCCAAAGAAAAGAAAAATAAAAATTATAACAACAAATACAGGAGCTCACTTCCTAAAAAACGTGAATCCAGAGAAAATAGAAGGAGTGGCTCACTGTAAGTATTCACAGGTGCTCTGGAAAAATATCCAATAATCTCAAGAAAAAATCCGGCACACTGTTTTCAAGTCAAACCATGAAGTTCAATTTATTGGAGATATATACACATCTTCTCTTTCAAATAAACAGTATCGCACAACATAAGGACCATTAAGATATGTCACATTGGTATCAAAATTCAACGTTTCGGCTATATTATCAGCCTTTATCAAGAGATACCTGAATATATAAGACAAAATACAAAATAATATTTAGTCCACAATATTAGAGCAAAGCAAAATATAAACATATTCACATAGCAAACTAGAATAGCAAAGTAGTAAAAAAGTACAAAAGTAAAAAATAATGAAAAAATGACAAAGTGAAAAACTCCATCATACAAGGAGATCACACAGAAAATTGATGCCAAAAGCACACAACCCTACTGGGTAAGTATCATATCATAGTCATTTTAATCCCAAAAATTTACATGAATATGACTACAGCAATAATTATTTTTGCTACAAAGATTATATGTTACGCTGTGAAGAGGGTATATTTAAACGTATATTTAAACGTATATATACATGTTGTCCCACACAATATCACTGCAGCAAAAGGTGTCCGCTGCTGTCAAATATATAACATAATAGTATCACACTAAGAACAGGGGGGAAAGGGGCATAAATTTACTGCCCAAAAAAATATCAAAAATAATAACCTAATACCAGGAAAGTGTGTGGCTCCCACACCAGCAAGAAAATGGGACCGAAAAAATGTGAAAAACATGAAAAACAAAAAATAAAATGTAAGAGGAGAAACTCCTGACAAGTCCATAAGGACGTAACGGAATAGGAAAGAAAATATACCCACCGCAAACATCAAAATCCGGTGTGATGAAAAATATCAACTACCACACTGGCAGCCGCCAGACAACGTAATAGGAAAAAGTGGGGAAGGGAGAGGGAGGATGTGGCACGGTCTTACCCGAGGCAGTGAGTCCGTTACTTGCTGAGGTCCGAAGTGCGGTGTCAGGACGCTGAGAACACGCGTCCTCTTAAGCAGCCTAAGTGAACCCGGTATAAAACTACTTCCGGGTGGCAGTGTAAGGTGCGCATGCGCGGCTAGCAAGCCGAGGGGAGCCGAAAGGAGCCGGAGAAAGCCGATCAAAGACCGGCCGATCATGTGACTCTTCCCAAGAGTAACTTAGCGTGGGTCAGCGCCTGTCTGTAGAGAATAGGAGAAAATAATAAGAAAAAATTAGAAAATATAAAAAGTGCGCAATATACTAATGTAAAAATATTAATATAAAAATAAAGGGGATATAAAATGTAAAGACCTATGTACCTATACGCTATGTTATATCAATGATATATCAATGATATAGAATATAGAATATAATTTATATATATATATATTATATATTACATATGATGAAATGTATACATGAATCCAGACTGCACTAAGGGAAAACAAACTGAAAAAGAAGAGAAAAGGAGGGGAAAATAAATAGTGTCAGGTTTTGTTTTTTGTTTTGTTTTTTCTTGAGATTATTGGATATTTTTCCAGAGCACCTGTGAATACTTACAGTAAGCCACTCCTTCTATTTTCTCTAGGTTCCCTTTAAGACCATTTAGAAAGTTCCCTAACCCCTTAATCCCATTGGACGTACTATCCCATCAAGGTGACCTGGGACTTAATTCCCAGTGACGGGATAGTATGTCCAGCGCGATCAGCAGCGCTCACGGGGGGGGGGGGGGGGAGCGCTGCCGATCGCGGCCGGGTGTGAAATAGCACACGATCAAAAAGACAGGTATAAATAAACATGGTACCGCTGAAAATGTCATCTTGTCCCGCAAAAAACGAGCCGCCATACAGCATCATCAATGAAAAAATAAAAAAGTTACAGTCTTCAGAATAAAGCGATGCAAAAATAATTATTTTTTCTATAAAATAGTTTTTATCGTATAAAAGCGCCAAAACATTAAAAAAAATCTAAATGAGGTATCGCTGTAATCGTACCGGCCCAAAGAATAAAACTGTTTTATCCATTTTACCAAACGTGGAACGGTATAAATGCCTCCCCCAAAAGAAATTCATGAATAGCTGTTTTTTGGTCATACTGCCTCACAAAAATCGGAATAAAAAGCGATAAAAAAATGTCACGAGCCCTAAAATGATACCAATAAAAACGTCAACTCATCCCACAAAAAACAAGACCTCACATGACTGTGTGGACCAAAATATGGAAAAATTATAGCTCTCAAAATGTGGTAACGCAAAAAATTATTTTTTGCAATAAAAAGCATCTTTTAGTGTGTGACAGCTGCCAATCATAAAAATCCACTAAAAAACCCACTATAAAAGTAAATCAAACCCCCTTCATCACCCCCTTAGTTGGGGAAAAAAAAATGTATTTCAATTTTCCCATTAGGGTTAGGGCTAGGGTTAGGGCTAGGGTTAGGGTTGGGGCTAGGTTTAGGGTTAGGGCTAGGGTTGGGGCTAGGGTTAGGGCTAAGGTTGCGGTTAGGGCTAGGGTTAGGGTTGGGGCTACGGTTAGGATTACATTTACGGTTAGGGCTTGGGATTAGGGTTAGGGGTGTGCCAGGGTTAGGGGTGTGATTAGGGTTATGGTTGGGATTAGGGTTAGGGGTGTGTTGGAGTTAGGGGTGTGGTTAGGGTTGGGGTTAGGGGTGTGTTTGGGATAAGGGGTGTGTTTGGGTTAGGGTTTCAGTTTGAATTGGGGTTTCCACTGTTTAGGCACATCAGGGCTCTCCAAACGCTACATGGCATCCGATCTCAATTCCAGCCAAATCTGCGTTGAAAAAGTAAAATAGTGCTCCTTCCCTTCCGAGATCTCCCGTGCACCCAAACAGGGGTTCACCCCAACATATGGGATATCACCGTACTCAGGACAAATTTGACAACTTTGGGTTCCAACTTCTCTTGTTACCCTTGGGAAAATAAAAATTTGGGTGGCTAAAAAAACATTTTTGTGGGACAAAAATGATTTTTTATTTTCACGGCTCTGCGTTATTAACTGTAGCGAAACACTTGGGGGTTAAAAGTTCTCACAACACATCTAGACAAGTTCCTTGGGGGGTCTAGTTTCACCTGGGGGTCACCTGTGGGGGGTTTCTACTGTTTAGGTACATCAGGGGCTCTGCAAATGCAACGTGATGCCTGCAGACCAATCCATCTAAGTCTGCATTCCAAATGGCACTCCTTCCCTTCCGAGCTCTGCCATGTGCCCAAACGGTGGTTCCCCCCACATATGGGGTATCACCATACTCAGCACAAATTGGACAACAACTTTTGGGGACCAATTTCTCCTGTTACCCTTGGGAAAATACAAAACTGGGTGTTAAAGATAATTTTTGTGGGAAAAAATTATTTTTTATTTTCATGGCTCTGCGTTATTAACTGTAGTGAAAAACTTGTGGGTTCAAAGCTCTCACAACACATCTAGATAAGATCCTTAGGGGGTCTACTTTCCAAAATGGTGTCACTTGTGGGGGGTTTCAATGTTTAGGCACATCAGTGGTTCTCCAAACGCAACATGGCATCCCATCTCAATTCCTGTCAATTTTGCATTGAAAAGTCAAACTGCGCTCCTTCCCTTCCGAGCTCTGCCATGCACCCAAACAGTGGTTTACCCCCACATATGGGGTATAGGCGTACTCAGGACAAATTGCACAACAATGTTTGGGGTACAATTTCTTCTGTTAACCTTGGGAAAATAAAAATGGGGGCGAAAAGTTCATTTTTGTGAAAAAATGTTATTTTTTTATTTTTACGGCTCTACATTATAAACTTCTGTGAAGCACTTGGTGGGTCAAAGTTCTCACCACACATCTAGATAAGTTCCTTAGGGGGTCTACTTTCCAAAATGGTGTCACTTGTGGGGGGTTTCAATGTTTAGGCACATTAGTGGCTCTCCAACGCAACATGGCGTCCCATCTCAATTCCAGCCAATTTGGCTTTGAAAAGTCAAATGGCGCTCCTTCCCTTCCGAGCTCTGACATGCGCCAAAACAGTGGTTTACCCCCACATATGGGGTATCCGGGTACTCAGGACAAATTGTACAACAACTTTTGGGGTCCATTTTCTCCTGTTACCCTTGGTAAAATAAAACAAATTTGAGCTGAAATAAATTTTTTGTGAAAAAAAATTAAATGTTAATTTTTGTTTTAAACATTCCAAAAATTCTTGTGAAACACCTGAAGGGTTAATAAACTTCTTGAATGTGGTTTTGAGCACCTTGAGGGGTGCAGTTTTTAGAATGGTGTCACACTTGGTTATTTTCTATCATATAGACTCCTCAAAATTACTTCAAATGTGACGTGGTCCCTAAAAAAATGGTGTTGTAAAAATGAGAGATTGCTGGTCAACTTTTAACCCTTATAACTCCCTAACAAAAAAATGTTTGTTTCCAAAATTGTGTTGATGTAAAGTGGACATGTGGGAAATGTTACTTATTAAGTATTTTGTGTGACATATCTCTTTGATTTAAGGGCATAAAAATTCAAAGTTGAAAAATTGCAACATTTTCAAAATTTTCTCCAAATTTCCTTTTTTTTCCACAAATAAACGCAGGTAATATCAAAGGAATTTTACCACTGTCATGAAGTACAATATGTCACGAGAAAACAGAATCACTGGGATCCGTTGAAACGTTCCAGAGTCATAACCTTATAAAGGGAAAGTGGTCAGAATTGTAAAAATTGGCCCGGGCATTAATGTGCAAACCACCCTCGGGGCTTAAGGGGTTAAATATTTAGGAATCAAATTATCAATAAACAAATTCTGTGCTAAGATGTACATAGATGTACATAAATTGTCAATGATGTCTAAGTGGCTAAACAGCACCGATCGGAGCTAGCTTTATAGGGAATCTGTCAGCAAGTTTTTGCTATGTAATCTGATGGCAGGCTGAGATAGGGGCTGAGATACAGATTTCAGTGATATCTCACTTATTAGTTTCTGTGCTGTTATTTCCATACAGTGAATGCTTTATCACCAGGAAATTATCACTGCCCAGACTAGATCCCTTATGCCAAGCTATCTGACCATGCCTCCTCCTCTGATGAGCAGCTTACTTTCAATAGACAATGCACACAGTAAGCTGTGACTCAGTGGTGTGGGTGGTCTAGCTTTCTGAGCTCTGCTACATCTAAAACTTGAATATAGGACAACTGCTGCACCCAGTAGACTAAGTGATACATCATTGGAATCAGGGTCATTTTCCTATATTATGCTGCTCTCAGATGAGGTAGTCAAAACCTGGTGACAGATTCCCTTTAATCGCTGTTGTTAGAAACACTGCCAACACTTGCCATGTGCAAGCTCCTTCCATATGACAATCCTGTACATTACAAGTTTAAAAAGAGATAAAGATATTGCCCCTTTTAAGAAACGTTTTTCCAATAAGCTCTGTTAGTAGTTAAAAATAAACAGTGAGTCTTTGTTGTGGCGCCAAAGTCATTTTGACAGTACAGCAGCCAATGAGTAACTTTAGTGGGTTGTGCTGTGTACATTGGCAGAACGGCTAATCTTTGATATTGTCTGCAGCCCTGAGGAGCGACATACACCAAGAACAGTGGCAGGGAGGGACTCAGTGATGCACCCAGGGAGGGTGAGTAATGCATTTTTTATTTTTTACTTACATAGAGCCATCATATTCCACACCGGTTTACAGACATTATCATCACTGTCCCTACTGGGGTTCACAATCTAAATTTCCTATTGTGCATATTTGGAGAAAACCGCAGTACCTGGAGGAAACCCATACAAACACAGGGAAACAATACATACTCCTTGCAGCCACTATGCCCTGTTTTTTTTTTATTACGTTTTTGTTACTACTATGGGAGCTCAAAGGAAAAATGTTTGTGAAAGCAGGCAACCTTATCAAGGAATATCATACAGTATTTTATTTGTAATTACACTTGTGTTCTCCTAATGGCTCAAAATATGTGCAAAATGTGTAATTCATTGCTATGTGATTCCGGTTATTTCAGCATTCATAGAAAAATGTCTGGCTTTTCTGCTCAGATCGGGATAACTCTAGTTCGTGTTGGTATTGTTCTCTAAATTTCTAGATTTGTTTGTATTCATTGTTGTATGACATGTACTGCAGGTGTCTGGATGAAAGGAACAGAGATCACAAAGCGAGAAAATCAGGGATTGATATAATTCTATCTATATACAGCAGTAACTTTAAACAATTAGTGTTAGTGACTATGCAAATTAACAGTAGAAAGAATAACAATAAGTTTAGAATAACCAAGAAAGTCTTTCACTAGTTAACGTTAATGTACTTTTTACAAAAGGTGGTGCACCCGTCATGGAAGTCACCACGTAAGTTCTCTCTGAAACTCAGGCCCTAGCGAGGATCACCGGGTTTTCCTGCTAGGCCACAAGTCTCTTTCTGACGTAGTTCATCAAAGCCAGTTGAGCCTCACCATGCACCAACCGACCCCCTCCCAACCTGTAATCCTAATCCCAGCCGCCCTGGTATCATAGATGATAGCTGGAAGTGACGGCCCTGTTCACTCGCTCCATCTCTCCGCAATCGCTGGTGGGCCTCGCTTGTCGCAGTCTCCTCATGGATCTTCTTGGCTTGACCGTCGGCGGAAGTCTCTTATGCTGGGGGCAGAGAGGACAAGACCTCGGCTGTGTCGGGCTTCTGAGGCTTGACCAGTACAGGGCGTAGATCCTGGCTCTGACCAGTGTAGGCAGTACTTGGAAGTGAAGTAAGATATCTGGTGTAAGCTATTCCACATCTGGTCCTGAATTAGACTTGTGGGTTTGCCACACTTCACCCAACTTGGTGGAGCCGGCTAAGACTGGTGCAACTTTGAGTTGAGCAAAGTACTGCAGTACGCAGGCGCCAGGAAAGGTCAGAGAGGCCCGGCACCTGCGCACTGAAGTACTTTGCTCTGCTCTCAACAGGGCAGACAAAGTACGCCTGCGCTGGAGCCGCAGCGTGAAGACCCGAAGAGGACGTCATCTGATGAACATGGGAGTCGCCGGACCCGGACCAACAGCGGGAACGCCCCTGGGTGAGTATAATTTAACGTCTTTTTCTCATCTTTTAGGATACATCTGGAGCTTATCTACAGCATTATAGAATGCTGTAGATAAGCCCCCAATGCAGGTGGGCTTATCTCACCCGCGATTTTGGGGGTGACAGGTTCCCTTTAAACACTTTGATAAATTGTTTATTGCTGATATCATCATTCCCAACCGGGTTCCCTGAAATAATGGTGCTACTAGTAACATGGTAGTAAGGTGAGTTCATAGATGCTTGGAATGGGTACTGGAAGAGCAGTCATCAAATCTTGGTCAAAATATAAAAATATATAATGGTTTACCATTCCCAAGGCTGCAAATCTTCAATTAATTTTCACCAGAATTCTGGCATAAAATTATGTAAAATGTCACAAAATGTTTGCCCCAAAATTGAGTGACTTTTGACGTTTTTCGCTAGTACTACTAACCAACTCCACCAACTCGTTCTTGAGGTGATTGGATTGTTGATGATAGCATTAAACCATTAAAATAATTGTATTTTTGCAGCACAATGTCTTGTAAACAGGGGATGTCCTACCTAGAATTATGATATTCTAAGAACACAGAATGATCATATTAACAATTGTTCTGAGTGCATGTGTTCATAGAATTTGTGACGGCTTTTCTAAGCAGATAATTAAGAACCAGGAATCGCCTGTACAGGTACATAGCAGATTGCTAGTCATTTATCAGCCTTAGACAGCTCATCTAAATGGGCTCTAAAAGTAAAAACATTTTTCATATGTTGCCCTATGATAAAGAAAAGTTGATAATTAGTTCCATAATTGGTTGGTAACCATAAATAGGAATTTATGTTGAGGTGATATAATATCAGAGCAACTTGCATCTGCTGCTCTATTGAAAATATATAACCTTTACCTGTATCCTTATGAATTTCCAAGCCATAACAGAACATTTTAAAGGGGTTCTCTACTTTCAGGCAATTGGGCCGAAACTCTATAAACTACCTAAAGTAAAAAGTCAGCAGATAGACCGCAATTCCTGGGTCCAGCGCCGGCTCCCCTCAGCTGCTCTACTCTCTGTGTTTTTGCTGCTGTGGTGAAGTCACGTCAACAGTATGGATCATTGCTCTGGCTAATCACTAAGCTCATTAGTGTGCCAACGATAAGGGCAACCCACCACAGTTCAGTGATTGGCTAGAGCAGTGACACGCACTGTTGATATAATGTTGCCGCTACAGTCAAAACTCTGAGATGGGAGCACTGACTAGGAGCTGGTGCTGAAGCCAAGGAGGTTGAGTACCTGCTGACTATGTTATTTTAGGTATTTTACAGATTTTGAGGCTCACTTTCCTGAAAATAAAAAACCCCTTTAAGTAACTCATACAGTGTATCAAGAACTTGAAAGAGGTTTGCATTATCAGATTGGAAGCACAAGAGTCCAGTTTCACTCTCTATTGAGTATCTCTATGAATTGGAGATTACTTAGCATTTATGGCATGTAATTACTAATTACCAGTGAAATAGCAGTGAAAGTTATTTTTTTTTACAAAAAGATAAAGTTTATTAACCCCTTTACCCCCAAGGGTGGTTTGCACGTTAATGACCGGGCCAATTTTTACAATTCTGACCACTGTCCCTTTATGAGGTTATAACTCCGAAACGCTTCAACGGATCCTGGTGATTCTGACATTGTTTTCTCGTGACATATTGTACTTCATGATAGTGGTAAAATTTCTTTGATAGTACCTGCGTTTATTTGTGAAAAAAATGGAAATTTGGCGAAAATTTTGAAAATTTCGCAATTTTCAAACTTTGAATTTTTATGCAATTAAATCACAGAGATATGTCACACAAAATACTTAATAAGTAACATTTCCCACATGTCTCCTTTACATCAGCATAATTTTGGAACCAATTTTTTTTTTTGTTAGGGAGTTATAAGGGTTAAAAGTTGACCAGCAATTTCTCATTTTTACAACACCATTTTTTTTTAGGGACCACGTCTCATTTGAAGTCATTTTGAGGGGTCTATATGATAGAAAATGCTCAAAACCACATTCATGAAGTTTATCAACCCTTCAGGTGTTTAATAGGAATTTTTGGAATATTTAAATGAAAATGAACATTTAACTTTTTTACACAAAAAATTTACTTCAGCTCCAATTTGTTTTATTTTACCAAAGGTAACAGGAGAAAATGGACCCCAAAAGTTGTTGTCCAATTTGTCCTGAGTATGCTGATACCCCATATGTGGCAGTAAACCACTGTTTGGGCGCATGGGAGAGCTCGGAAGGGAAGGAGCGCCGTTTGACTTTTCAATGCAAAATTGACAGAAATTGAGATGGGACGCCATGTTGCGTTTGGAGAGCCACTGATGTGCCTAAACATTGAAACCCCCCACAAGTGACACCATTTTGGAAAGTAGACCCCCTAAGGAACTTATCTGGATGTGTGGTGAGCACTTTGACCCACCAAGTGCTTCACAGAAGTTTATAATGCAGAACCGTAAAAATAAAAAATCATATTTTTTCACAAAAATTATATTTTTGCCCCCAATTTTTTATTTTTCCACGGGTAAGAGAAGAAATTGGACCTCAAGAGTTGTTGTCCAATTTGTCCTGAGTACGCTGATACCCCATATGTGGCAGTAAACCACTGTTTGGGCGCATGGGAGAGCTCGGAAGGGAAGGAGCGCCGTTTGACTTTTCAATGCAAAATTGACAGAAATTGAGATGGGACGCCATGTTGCGTTTGGAGAGCCACTGATGTGCCTAAACATTGAAACCCCCCCACAAGTGACACCATTTTGGAAAGTAGACCCCCTAAGGAACTTATCTGGATGTGTGGTGAGCACTTTGACCCACCAAGGGCTTCACAGAAGTTTATAATGCAGAGCCATAAAAATAAAACAAAATTTTTTTCCCACAAAGATTATTTTTTAGCCCCCAGTTTTGTATTTTCCCTAGGGTAACAGGAGAAATTGGACCCCAAAAGTTGTTGTCCAATTTGTCCTGAGTACGCTGATACCCCATATGTGGGGGGGAACCACCGTTTGGGCGCATGGGAGGGCTCGGAAGGGAAGGAGCGCCATTTGGAATGCAGACTTAGATGGAATGGTCTGCAGGCGTCACATTGCGTTTGCAGAGCCCCTAATGTACCTAAACAGTAGAAACCCCCCACAAGTGACACCATTTTGGAAAGTAGACCCCCTAAGGAACTCATCTTGATGTGTTGTGAGAGCTTTGAACCCCCAAGTATTTCACTACAGTTTATAACGCAGAGCCGTGCAAATAAAAAATATTTTTTTTTCCACAAAAATTATATTTTAGCCCCCAGTTTTGTATTTTTCCAAGGTTAGCAGGAGAAATTGGACCCTAAATGTTGTTGTCCAATTTGTCCTGAGTACGCTGATACCCGATATGTGGGGGGGAACCACCGTTTGGGCGCATGGGAGGGCTCGGAAGGGAAGGAGCATCATTTGGAATGCAGACTTAGATGGATTGGTCTGCAGGCGTCACATTGCGTTTGCAGAGCCCCTAATGTACCTAAACAGTAGAAACCCCCCACAAGTGACCCCATGTTGGAAACTAGACCCCTCAATGAACTTATCTAGATGTGTTGTGAGAACTTTGAACCCCCAAGTGTTTCACTACAGTTTATAACGCAGAGCCGTGAAAATAAAAAATCTTTTTGTTTTCCCACAAAAATTATTTTTTAGCCCCCAGTTTTGTATTTTCCCAAGGGTAACAGGAGAAATTGGTCCACAAAAGTTGTTGTCCAATTTGTCCTGAGTACGCTGATACCCCATATGTGAGGGTAAACCCCTGTTTGGGCACACAGGAGATCTCGGAAGGGAAGGAGCACTGTTTTACTTTTTCAATGTAGAATTGGCTGGAATTGAGATCGGACGCCATGTCGTGTTTGGAGAGCCCCTGATGTGCCGAAACAGTGGAAACCCCCCAATTATAACTGAAACCCTAATCTAAACACACCCCTAACCCTAATTCCAACGGTAACCCTAACCACACCTCTAACCCTGACACACCCCTAACCCTAATCCCAACCCTATTCCCAACTGTAAATGTAATCTAAACCCTAACCCTAACTTTAGCCCCAACCCTAACCCTAGCCCTAACCCTAGCCCTAGCCCTAACCCTAGCCCTAACCCTAGCCCTAACCCTAACCCTAGCCCTAACCCTAGCCCTAACCCTAACCCTAACCCTAGCCCTAGCCCTAACCCTAACCCTAACCCTAGCCCTAACCCTAGCCCTAGCCCTAACCCTAACCCTAGCCCTAACCCTAGCCCTAATGGGAAAATGGAAATAAATACATTTTTTTTTATTTTTCCCTAACTAAGGGGGTGATGAAGGGGGGTTTGATTTACTTTTATAGCGAGTTTTTTAGCGGATTTTTATGATTGGCAGCCGTCACACACTGAAAGACCCTTTTTATTGCAAAAAATATTTTTTGCGTTACCACATTTTGAGAGCTATAATTTTTCCATATTTTGGTCCACAGAGTCATGTGAGGTATTGTTTTTTGCGGGACGAGTTGACGTTTTTATTGAAAACATTTTCGGGCACGTGACATTTTTTGATCGCTTTTTATTCCGATTTTTGTGAGGAAGAATGACCAAAAACCAGCTATTCATGAATTTCTATTGGGGGAGGCGTTTATACCGTTCCGCGTTTGGTAAAATTGATAAATCAGTTTTATTCTTCGGGTCAGTACGATTACAGCGACACCTCATTTATATCATTTTTTTATGTTTTGGCGCTTTTATACGATAAAAACTATTTTACAGAAAAAATAATTATTTTTGCATCGCTTTATTCTCAGGACTATAACTTTTTTATTTTTTTGCTGATGATGCTGTATGGTGGCTCGTTTTTTGCGGGACAATATGACGCTTTCAGCGGTACCATGGTTATTTATATCTGTCCTTTTGATCGCGTGTTATTCCACTTTTTGTTCGGCGGTATGATAATAAAGCGTTGTTTTTTGCCTCGTTTTTTTTTTTTTTTTCTTACGGTGTTTACTGAAGGGGTTAACTAGTGGGACAGTTTTATAGGTCGGGTCGTTACGGACGCGGCGATACTAAATATGTGTACTTTTATTGGTTTTTTTTTTTTATTTAGATGAAGAAATGTATTTATGGGAATAATATATATATATTTTTTTCATTATTTTGGAATATTTTTTTTAATTTTTTTTACACATTTGGAAAATTTTTTTTTTACTTTTTTACTTTGCCCCAGGGGGGGACATCACAGATCAGTGATCTGACAGTTTGCACAGCACTCTGTCAGATCACTGATCTGATAGCAGTGCAGGCTGCTTCACAGTGCCTGCTCTGAGCAGGCTCTGTGAAGCCACCTCCCTCCCTGCAGGACCCGGATCCGCGGCCATCTTGGATCCGGGGCTGGAGGGAGCAGGGAGGGAGGTGAGACCCTCGCAGCAACGCGATCACATCGCGTTGCTCCGGGGGTCTCAGGGAAGCCCGCAGGGAGCCCCCTCCCTGCGCGGTGCTTCCCTGCACCGCCGGCACATCGCGATCATCTTTGATCGCGGTGTGCCAGGGGTTAATGTGCCGGGGGCGGTCCGTGACCGCTCCTGGCACATAGTGCCGGATGTCAGCTGCGATAAGCAGCTGACACCCGGCCGCGCTCCCCCCGTGAGCGCAGCCGATCGGCTATGACGTACTATCCCGTCCAGGGCCAGATAAGCCCAGGGCACCTCGACGGGATAGTACGTCTAAGGTCACAGAGGGGTTAAGCAATCACAGGGTAAAGTACCCAGCGCAGTACAGCATGTGAAAGAGACAATCCTAAGTATTCAGTGTACCACTATGATGGGTTTATATACAAAGAAGGAGATACTAAGTATATCGACCACGTATCATATGCATCATGCAAAAGAATTGTACAACGAGTGCGTATATGAAGCACAGCTGATTACAATCAAATCCAACACAACATAAGAGAAAGAAAAGCAACTGCTTCTATTTTGTGTCTGTCTGATTCTGCTGAGGGTCAGGGGAACCCAAGAAGTGGGCCTGAGATTACACAGGGACAATCTGAAGGAAAGGCAGGTTACGTGGTCAGGAGGGACTCAAATCATATTAAATGCCTCCTTCCCTGCCTGTCAGATCCTGTCTGAAACTCTGCAGTGCAGAGTGTCAGATCAACGATCTGACATTATATAGTGATGTCCAATCACAATATTAGAATGTGTAAAAAATATTTTTTTTTTAAATTCCAGAATAAAGACAGAAAATATATATTTTTCCAATAAATATATTAATGTAAATAATAAAAAACTATAAAAGTACACATATTTGGTATCGCCGTGTCCGTAACGACCGATCTATAAAACTATCACACTATAAATAAAATACAATGCTTTACCATCATACCACCGAACTAAAAGTGCAATAAAACGCAATCAAAAAGACGGATGTAAATTAAAATGGTACCACTGAAAACGTCATCTTTTCCCGCAAAAAAACAAGCCACCATACAGCTCTAACAGCGGAAAAATAAAAAAATTATAGCTGTTACAGATCTGCAACACAGGACTAAGATAGAAGGGGGAAACTGACCTGCACTATGACTAGGCAGAAGCCCTATAATGGAGTGAGTGACCAATTCCTTGCGAATAGACCCACCGACGATCCTAGGTTAATCTCAAGAGAAGGGGTTCCCTAAAAGAACTAAGGACTGGGTACAAAAACGGGTCACCTCTTAATAGAAAACAAAGAGAAGGCTGCAGAAACCAATACAAAACAGAAACTAAGGCTAGCAGAACCAGAGGTACCAGCACTGCACAAATAACACACACAGAAGACAAAGCAAAGCACCAAGCTAGAGCTCAAGCAGATTAACACTGTTGTCCAGCAAGGACTGGGAAGCAGGTGCTGGTTAATAAACAGTGATACAAACACCTGACCCAAGACAAACCCAGCACCAGGGAAAAAAGACTAGCAGCCAGAACTCCACAAGAAAATGGCGGATAGTCACAAGCTAAACAGATTCTAACAGTACCTCCCCTTTAACGAGGATCCCCCGGATCCTCTAGGCCGGGCCTTATTTGGAAATCTCCTGTGAAAAGCCTTAATTAACCTTGAAGCTAAGGCGTCCATAGCTTTCACCCAGGAATTGTCCTCGGGACCAACACCCTTCCAGGACACAAGATACTGTAACCCTCTTCTATGCCACCTGGAATCAAGAATGCGTGAAATTTCAAACTCGCAGTCCTCATCAATTGGAGGAGCAGACGGCATAGCCACCTTATCTAGCGTGCCAACCTTCTTCAGCAAAGACACATGAAAAACTGAATTAATTTTCTAGGACGAAGGAATGTCTAATCTCATCGCTGCCGAGTTGACAATGTGAATCACTTTGAAAAGTCCTACAAACTTCAGCCCCAACTTTTTAGAAGGGATCTTCAAACGCAGATTCCTAGAGGACAACCAAACCATGTCCCCAAAAACAAACCCCGCCTCCCTTCTTCTCTTGTCAAAATATTTCTTAGACCTCCTATTAGCCTGTTTAAGATTATGGCACACACTGGTCCAAACCCTTTCCAAATTTCCAGAAAAACTCTCCTCCTCAGGCACCACCACCCCAATCCTAGAAAAAGGACTGAAAGATGGATTATTCCCAGTACAACAAAAGAAAGGAGAACAACCAGCCGAAGAAGACGCATGATTATTGAGAGCAAACTCAGCTAATGGTAGATATTCCGACCACATCTCCTGATTGTCTGCTACAAAACATCTCAAAAACTGTTCAACGTCCTGGTTCTTCCTCTCGGAATGTCCATTGGACTGCAGATGACAGCCCGATGAAAATGACAAATGAACCTTAAGTCTGTCACAAAAGGCACGCCAAAAGCGAACCACAAACTGTGGTCCCCTATCGGAGACAATGTCCGTGGGAACACCATGGAGTCTGACAATCTCCTACACAAATGCCCTGGCAAGTGTCTTAGCACAGGGTAATTTATTGAACGGGACCAGATGGCACATCTTACTGAACCGGTCCACAACAACCCAGATAACACTGACGCACCCACTTGACAATTTCTCTTAGCCACCTCGGCTACCAGAAACTCAGACCGATCGACTTTCTTGTTTCAGCAATCCCTGGATGACCCGCCAAACAAGACTCATGACATTCCCTAAACAAAGCTCTCCTCAGGGCTTTAGGCACAAATAATTTCCCATAGTTAGATGGTGCCGCATCCAGGGCTTTAAGAATGCTATTTTCCAACTCAGAACCTAATGCTGCCACCACCACCACCCCTCTCTGCAGAATAGATTCTTCCTTTTCAGTATTAACCAGTGGGGAGAAACTTTGAGACAAAGCATCAGCTTTAGCATTTTTTGTCCCAGGGATATACAGTATGTCACAGAGAATAGGAACCGGGCAAAAAACAATGCCCACCTAGCTTGACGGGCATTCAAATGTTTAGCAGCATCCAGATAGATCAGGTTCTTATGATCAGTAAAGACTTGTATAGGATGTCTAGCGCCCTCCAAACAATGTCGCCAATGCTCAAACGCAAGCTTAATAGCCAGAAATTCTTGGTTCCCAACATCGTAGTTGAGCTCTGCCTCTGAAAATTTCTTAGAAAAGAAAGTACAGGGATGCACCCCATCCTCTCCCTCCTGGGACAGAACAGCCCCCACTCCTACTGATCAGATGCCCACCTCTACCAGAAAGGGCTTAGTCTCATCTGTCTGGATCAAAACAGGAGCAGAACTAAACCTCTCCTTGAGATGCTCAAAAGCCTTAACAGCCTCAGGCATCTCACTAGGTGAACTTTAACAGGGTAGCAGTGTATGAGAGGGGAAGAAGCATGGGGAGCAGTCTGTGGGAGAGGAGAGAGGAGGTATTATGCATTCATGTACTGATGGTGGTTCTGGTGATGCTTTCATGTGTTGATGGTGGTTATGGAGAATAATTTATGAACTGATGGTGGAGCTGGTGATGGCTTCACATACTCATGGTTGTTATAGTGATGATTTAATGTACTGATGGTGGTTCTGGTGATGCATTAATATAATGATAGTTGTTGCGGTAATATATGTGTACTGATAGTGATTCTGGTGATGCTTCCTATAGGTTATGGTGGTTCTTGTGATATATTCCTGTACTGATGGTGGTCCTGATACTGTATTCCTGTACTGATGGTGATTCTGATACTGTATTCATTTGCTTCTGGTTGTTCTAGTGCTGTATTTCTATAGTAATAGTGGTTCTGGTGTGTATTCCTTATAATATTCCTTATTACCCATTTGCTTCCAAACTCCTTGAGCAGGACATCAGCGCTGAACTTTCCTCTTACTTTGCATCTAACTCACTCTTCAGCAACCTGCATTCTGGCTTCCGTCCCCACCATTCCACTGAGACTGCCCTGATCAAACTTACTAACGACTTACTTACAGCCAAAGCTAATAGACAATTTTCTATACTCCCCCTTCTTGACCTGTCCTCTGCCTTTGACACAGTTGACCACTGCCTCCTGCTACAGATCCTCTCTTCCTTTGGTGTCAAAGACCTTACTCTATCCTGGATCTCCTCTCATACCTTAACAACCGCACATTTAGTGTTTCCTATTCCCACACTACCTCCTCATCTTGCCCTTTCTCTGTTGGTGTCCCTCAAAGCTCTGTCCTAGGACCCCTTCTCTTCTCAATGCCCAGTCCTTCAAACCGCACATCCAAGCTCTCGCCACCTCCTGTCGCCTCCAGCTCAAAAATATTTCCAAGATCTGTCCTTTCCTCAACCCTCTTGCTACCAAAATGCTTGGGCATACCCTAATCATCTCCTGCCTCAACTACTGCAACATCCTTATATATGGCCTACCCTCTAACACTCTCATACCCCTCCAGTCAGTCCTTAACTCTGCTGCCCGACTAATTAATCTCTCTCCCCTCTACACTCCTGCTTCTCGTCTTTGCAAATCAATTCACTGGCTCCCAATTTCCCAGCGTATCCAGTTTAAACTACTAACACTGACCTACAAAGCCATCCATAACCTTTCTCCTCCTGATATTTCTGAACTAATCTCCCAATATCTTCCCTCACATAATCTCAGGTCCTCCCAAGACCTCCTTCTCTCTTCCACGCTTATTCGCTCCTCACCCAATTGCATCCAAGATTTCTGACAAATATCCCCCATCCTCTGGAAATCTGTGCCCCAACACATACGGTTATCCACCACATTTGGATCCTTTAGACGCAACCTGAAGACACATCTCTCTGCAATGACCAAGCCGCCAACTCAACACCATCGGAGCTACTGCAACCCCTGACCTACTGTCTTCTTCCCCATAATCCTGTAGAATGTAAGCCTGCAAGGGTCCTCTTCCCTCTGACCAGTCTGTCATTGTTAGTTTGTTTACTGTAAGTGATATTTGTATTTTGATGTACTCCTTCTCATGTACAGCACCATGGAATCAATTGTGCTATATAAATAAATAATAATAATAATTACCCATAGGAAACAGTGATATATTCTATAACTAAGCACACTGATGAGCAAAAGGGTAACAATGTTCTGCACATTTGACTTTCAGGCTCCATATCTCACCATCCACTACTGCTTCGAACGTGAGACTATCATCATTTTATAGACAATCATATTGGCTATGTCATACATAAATTTGACTTGCAACTATTTAGCATATGATTAGTTATGCAGATTTTTGTCATGTCACTGCAATGTTATTGTTTTGCTCCTAAAAATGTAAATATTATTTTGTAAATCCACATTTTTCTTTCAACACTGCTTGATTCTTCCTGGGCATGCTCTAGATCAGATTCAAGAATATCTCTACCTAAATCTGATCCCAGGTCTCTTCTACACATTCCCAAAGTTGGTGAATACTGGTGTTAGGGGTCGAGTTCCCGCTTCTGCTCAGGGGGAATCTCGAACCACCTCCGCTGCGGTCTCCCATTCTTATCCAGCCGCAGTGGAGTCTGCTCAGCAAAGACGTCGGTCCCAGCGTCTTGCTCATTCTCACTCTGTTCAGAGAGTTACTGCTGCTTCTCCAGTCTCTGCCATTAAAGTCAGTGCTGGTCAGCAGCGAGCGGACTTCTCTGGGACTAAGTCCTTGTCTGCACGTACTGAGCATGCCCAAGGTAAGATCTCCCGTTGGAGATCGAGGGTCATGTGCTCAGGCTCTGCAGCACATTCCATTGGTCCTCTTGGCAGGTCTTGGAAGGGCAAAAGTGCTGTAGCCACTTCCTGTGCTGCAACTATATAAACTGCGCATGACCGCACGGCCATGCGCTAGTATTGTCTTACAATTGTTAATGTGTGTATGTTGTGAGTGCAAGTCGTCCTTGGATACCCCTACCCTATTGAATGTCTGTTCGCGGAAGGTGTATGGTTGCTATTTAGCGCCCGACTTATCCTACAGCACAAATCACACATTACAGCGTCCAGTTGCTGTGACCGCCAGTACGGCGCCGTGCACTTCCTCTGTGCTTTCCTTACCCAAGCCTGGGTGGTTAGTGGCGTTCGTCAGTGCGGCACCGCATGCACTCTTGTGCCTTAATATTGTTAATCAGTTTCCTTACACACCCAGTTGCGGTGTTGTGCCAGCAAGGGTCTAATCGGACTTCAATCCTAGTTGGGGTTGAGTTTGCTGACTACTTGCTCGCGCTTTAGGTGCGGTACCGCGGTCCTGTGACTTAACAGGATTGCTTCTTTCACGCTGGGTGAGGTTTAACCCACGCGTGTATACTTTAGTGTACCGCCATATAGTCTGCAAATTGCTAGCAGCAGGTTTTCACCTGCACGGTGGACCCCGGACTGCGAACGCATCTATATCATCTGTCTTGGTGCGTTCCGCCAGTCCTAACAACTGGTTAACTAACTTGGGTATATATACAGCTTTTTCTTCAACCTACCCACAATTATTCAATTGGATTGAGGTCTGAGGACTGTGGGGGCCAATTGAGCATCTCTACTTCATTGTCATTGAATGGAGCAGCATAGTAGTGGAGTGGCATAGACAGAATCGGTGCGGCGGGGAGACAGCGAGTGTATCACATTTGTAACACTCACAATTGAAACGTCACTAAGCCAGTGACTCACAGCAACTCCGGAGCATGTGCACACAGTAAATGAAGCTGGGAAGATTCAATGTGCATGCCCGGGGAGCTGTTCATCACTGCCCATGTGCAGGATTACAGAGAAGATTGCAGTGACACTGGGCCGGTACTGCAGATCAATCAAACTGGGTGGGCATGGATAAGATGACAAGACTGTCTGAAACCAATGGAAGGCCACCCCTATGACTAAAAGATAAGATAGAATGTAACAATGCAGAGTGATTTTTAGAATGAATACTGCAAGATTTTGTTTGAAAACGTGTTTGCATCACTAACAACACGCTGGGACCAATTTAATAGCCGAAAATGACGTAATAGGTTCCCTTTAAAGTTACGGTAGTTTTATTCACCAACAATGCACCAAAGATTTTTTTTTTATTTTTGCAGCATTTTTTCACTTTTTTCTTTATATGCGTGAAAAATTCTTCAAAACACTGAGAAAATTGACTTGCTCCAATTGTTAAAAATGCTAAAGTTCTCAATTTTAGTCAGGAATAAAAAAAAACAAGCATGTGCATGAGATTTACTGAAATCTCCTTGCTTTTGCAAAAACTTTTGCAAATTTTAGTTTGCATTAAAAACAGCAAGAAGAGCTGCAAAAAATTGCATGTGAACATAATCTTGTACCTAGTGCAATAATTGCAATTGAGAAATAGAAATATTTTTAGAATAATTTGCTAATACTAGAATACCACAACCAATGATTATATATCTAGTCAGTCCTCTCACACGTGATTTGCATGTTAAAGCATACAGTTTGTCTTACAATCTACAGAATTTCCCAATTCCTAAACTACATTTTTTTACCCCTGCCAACTGGTTGATCATATGCAAAGCCAGTACTATTCACTATGGTTACATTACCAAGTAGCTTTAATTGGGAAACCTCTATTTCGTCTTGCACACAATTAATTTAGCAGATTGTATGACTCAACAATTATATAGAAATGCCTTACCCCTTCTAGCTATGAGATATTAGCCAGGAAAGTAGAATTTAGTTATTAACAATCATTAAGGGGAATTAAAATGAAACATAAAAGCTGAAATAAATCTTTTCATCTACAATGTAATGAGCTCTACTTAGCTTACGAGACCTATGCCTGAAAAGTTGCGTGCTTTGATCAGTGATACATGAAAAAGACTTATGAAATATACCTGAATAAACAGTTATTTTGAATTACATATGAAGGATAACAGGAGTACCCCCAAAACTATGTGTAATGCAATATACAGTAAGTATTCAGAGTTTAGTTATAAAATTATACAAAACCTACAAGCAGCAAAATGAGCAAAATCCCTGCTGTAGCTAAATAAATAAAATGCAAAAGTGCATTTAACCCCTTAGTGACAGAGCCAATTTGGTACTTAATGACCGAGCCAATTTTTGCAATTCTGACCACTGTCACTTTATGAGGTTATAACTCTGGAACGCTTCAACGGATCCCGCTGATTCTGAGATTGTTTTTTCGTGACATATTGTACTTCATGTTAGTGCTAACATTTCTTCGATATTACTTGCGATTATTTATGAAAAAAACGGAAATATGGCGAAAATTTTTAAAATTTTGCAGTTTTCAAACTTTGTATTTTTATGCCCTTAAATCAGAGAGATATGTCATAAAAAATAGTTAATAAATAACATTTCCCACATGTCTACTTTACATCAGCACAATTTTGGAAACAAAATTTTTTTTTGTTAGGGAGTTATAAGGGTTAAAAGTTGACCAGCAATTTCTCATTTTTACAACACCATTTTTTTTTAGGGACCACATCACATTTGAAGTCTTTTTGAGGGGTCTATATGATAGAAAATAATGAAGTGTGACACCATTCTAAAAACTACACCCATCAAGGTTCTCAAAACCACATTCAAGAAGTTTATTAACCCTTTACGTGCTTCACAGGAACTGAAACAATGTGGAAGGAAAAAATGAACATTTAACTTTTTTTTGCAAACATCTTAATTCAGAACCATTTTTTTTATTTTCACAAGTGTAAAAACAGAAATGTAACCATAAATTTTGTTATGCAATTTCTCCTGAATACGCCAATACCCCATATGTGGGGGTAAACCACTGTTAGGGCGCACCGCAGAACTTAGAAGTGAAGGAGCGCCGTTTGACTTTTTCAATGCAGAATTGGCTGGAATTGAGATCGGACGCCATGTCACGTTTAGAGAGCCCCTGATGTGCCTAAACAGTGGAAACTCCCCACAAGTGACACCATTTTGGAAACTAGACCCCTTAAGGAACTTATCTAGATGTGTGGTGAGCACTTTGAACCCCCAAGTGCTTCACAGAAGTTTATAACGTAGAGCCGTGAAAATAAAAAATCGCTTTTGTTTACACAAAAATGATCTTTTTGCCCACTAATTCTTATTTTCACAAGGGTAACAGGAGAAATTAGACCACAAAAGTTGTTGTGCAATTTCTCCTGAGTACGCTGATACCCAATATGTGGGGGTAAACAACTGTTAGGGCGCACCGCAGAGCTTGGAAGAGAAGGAGTGCCGTTTTACTTTTTCAATGTAGAATTGGCTGGAATTGAGATTGGACGCCATGTCGCGTTTGGAGAGCCCCTGATGTGCCTAAACAGTGGAAACCCCCCACAAGTGACACCATTTTGGAAACTAGACCCCTTAAGGAACTTATCTAGATGTGTGGCGAGCACTTTGAACCCCCATGTGCTTCACAGAAGTTTATAACGTAGAGCCGTGAAAAAAAAAATTGCATTTTTTCTACAAAAATGATCTTTTTGCCCACAAATTTTTATTTTCACAAGGGTAACAGGAGAAATTAGACCACAAAAGTTGTTGTGCAATTTCTCCTGAGTACGTCGATACCCAATATGTGGGGGTAAACCACTGTTTGGGCGCACCGCAGAGCTTGGAAGAGAAGGAGTGCCGTTTTACTTTTTCAATGTAGAATTGGCTGGAATTGAGATCGGACGCCATGTCGCGTTTGGAGAGCCCCTGATGTGCCTAAACAGTAGAAATCCCCCACAAGTGACCCCATTTTGGAAACTAGACCCCCCATGGAACTTATCTAGATGTGTGGTGAGAACCTTGAATGCCCAAGTGCTTCACAGAAGTTTATAATGCAGAGCCGTGAAAATAAAAAATATTTTATTTTTCCACAAAAAAGATTTTTTAGCCACCAAATTTTTATTTTCACAAGGGTAACAAGAGAAACTGGACCCAAAAAGTTGTTGTCCAATTTGTCCTGAGTATGCTGGTACCCCATATGTGGGGGTAAACCACTGTTTGGGCGCACGGCAGAGCTCGGAAGGAAGGAGCGCCGTTTTGGAATGCAGACTTTGATAGAATGGTCTGCGGGTATTATGTTGCATTTGCAGAGCCCCTGATGTACCTAACCAGTAGAAACCCTCCACAAGTGACCCCATTTTGGAAACTAGACCCCCCAAGGAACTTATCTAGATGTGTGGTGAGAACTTTGAATGCCCAAGTGCTTCACAGAAGTTTAGAATGCAGAGTCGTGAAAATAAAAAATATTTTTTTTTCCACAAAAAAGATATTGTAGCCCCCAAGTTTTTATTTTCACAAGGGTAACAGGAGAAATTGGACTGCAATAGTTGTTGTCCAATTTATCCCGAGTACGCTGATGCGCCATATGTGGCGGTAAACCACTGTTTGGGCGCACGGCAGAGCTCGGAAGGGAAGGAGCGCCTTTTTGGAATGCAGACTTTGATAGAATGGTCTGTGGGCATTATGTTGCGATTGCAGAGCCCCTGATGTACCTAAACTGTAGTAACCCCCCACAAGTGACCCCATTTTGGAAACTAGACCCCCCAAGGAACTTATCTAGATGTGTGGTGAGAACTTTGAATGCCCAAGTGCTTCACAGAAGTTTAGAATGCAGAGTCGTGAAAATAAAAAATATTTTTTTTTCACAAAAAAGATTTTGTAGCCCCCAAGTTTTTATTTTCACAAGGGTAACAAGAGAAATTGGACCCCAGAAGTTGTTGTCCAATTTATCCCGAGTACGCTAATGCCCCATATGTGGGGGTAACCCACTGTTTGGGCGCACGGCAGAGCTCAGAAGGGAGGGAGCACCATTTGACTTTTTGAGCGCAAAATTGGCTGTCGTGTTTGGAGACCCCCTGATGTACCTAAACAGTGGAAACCCCCCAATTCTAGCTCCAACCCTAACCCCAACACACCCCTAACCCTAATCCCAACCTCATCCATAATCCTAATCACTAACCCTAACCATAATCACAACCCTTACCCCAAGTCAACCCTAACCATAACCCTAATCAAAACCCTAAATCCAACACACCCCTAATCCTAATCTCAACCCTAACCTCAAACCTAACCCTAATCCCAATACACCCCTAATCACAACCCTAACCTTAACCCTAATCCCAAACCTAACCCTAATCCCAAGTGTAACCCTAATGCCAACCCTAACCCTAATACGAACCCTAATCCAAACCCTAACCCTAATCCCAGCTCTAACCCTAACTTTAGCCCCAACCCTAGCCCTAACTTTAGCCCCAACCCTAACCCTAGCCCTAGGGCTACTTTCACACTTGCGTCGTTTGGCATTCCGTCGCAATCCGTCGTTTTGGACAAGAAACGGATCCTGCAAATGTGCCCGCAGGATGCGTTTTTTGCCCATAGACTTGTATTGCCGACGGATCGTGACGGATGGCCACACGTCGCGTCCGTCGTGCACTGGATCAGTTGTGTTTTGGCGGAGCGTCGGCACAAAAAACGTTCAATGAAACGTTTTTTTGTACGTCGCATCCGCCATTTCTGACCGCGCATGCGTGGCCGTAACTCCGCCAACTCCTCCCCAGGACATAGATTGGGCAGCGGATGTGTTGAAAAACTACAGCTGCTGCCCACGTTGTGCACAATTTTCACAACGTGCGTCGGTATGTCGGGCCGACGCATTGCGACGGCCCCGTACCGACGTAAGTGTGAAAGAAGCCTAACCCTAAGTTTAGCCCCAACCCTAACCCTAAATTTAGCCCCAACCCTAACCCTAAATTTAGCCCCAACCCTAGCCCTACCCCTAACCTAACCCTACCCCTAACCTAACCCTACCCCTAACCCTACCCCTAACCCTAACCCTACCCCTAACCTAACCCTACCCCTAACCCTACCCCTAACCTAACCCTACCCCTAACCCTACCCCTACCCTAACCCTAACCCTACCCCTAACCCTACCGCTAACCCTAACCCTACCCCTAACCCTACCCCTAACCCTACCCCTACCCCTAACCCTACCCCTAACCCTACCCCTAACCCTACCCCTAACCTAACCCTACCCCTAACCCTACCCCTAACCCTAACCTAACCCTACCCCTAACCCTAACCTAACCCTACCCCTAACCCTACCCCTAACCCTACCCCTAACCCTACCCCTAACCCTACCCCTAACCCTAACCCTACCCCTAATTTTAGCCCCAACTGCTGTTCTCCTGCCGGCCGGCAGATGGAGACAGATGGCGGGCGCACTGGGCATGCGTCCGCCATGTTCTGCTGCCGGCGGCCAGGAGGAGCAGCAAGAGGATCCAGGGACCTAGGTGAGTATGCTAGGGTCCCCGAATCCCCCTATTTCTCTGTCCTCTGATGTGCGATCACATCAGAGGACAGAGAATTACACTTTACTTTTTTTTTTTTTTTTTTGCGGTCGCCGGTAAACAGTTAATTACCGGCGATCGCAAAACAGGGGTCGGTAATACCGACCCCGATCGTGCTCTTTGGGGTCTCGGCTACCCCCGGCAGCCGAGACCCCAAAGATTCTCCCGGTGCCGGCCGGCGGGCGCACTGCGCATGCGCCCGCCATTTTGAAGATGGCGGCGCCCACCGGGAGACACGAGGAGCATCGGGGGAGCTAGGTGAGTATTGGGGGGCCACCTGGGACCCCTTTTCTCTGTCCTCCGATGTGCGATCACATCGGAGGACAGAGAAATTAAAAAGAAATCGCTTTTTTTTTTTTTTTTTTGCGATCGCCGGTAAACGGTTAATTACCGGCGATCGCAAATGCGGGGTGGGTTAAAAAACCCCCGAATCATGTTCTCTGGGGTCTCGGCTACCCTCGGCAGCCGAGACCCCGGAGAAAATCGGCCTCTGGGGGGCGCTATGGACTTTTTCCACAGCGCCGTTAATTAACGGCGCTGTGGTTTAAGTACCCTTAGCGGCCGCCGTTAAAAGGCGTATCGGCGGTCGCTAAGGGGTTAAATAACACAGGTTTCTTAGTAATACTGTTTTTGATAAAAAAAAAATAGCATAAAAGCCGTCCCACCATCGACAAGATGACCCTGAACGGGACGGTCGTATGCTGTCTAATATTAAAAAACCTTACCATGTGTCAGAGTTGACTTCAGTGTGTGATTAAGGGCAGACAAAAGGACCGGGTCCCGATCTGTGGACACGAGTCTGGGGAAGCCTTTAAGTGTAATTTCCAGCTCAGGAGAGGGAGACCACACCCAGGCTTGCACAGAATTCAAAAATACAAAGAAAAAAAGCAAAAATTGAGCTTGGCTTAAGTTGGTATACATGCTGCACAAACGCATGTTCACATTGGCCATAAAGCATGCAAAACCTACAAGAAGCAAAATGAGCAAAAACCCCGCTGCAGCTAAATAAGTAAAAAGCAAAAGTGCATTTAAATAACACAGGTTTCTTAGTAATACTGTTTTTGATCAAAAATAGCATAAAAGCCATCCCACCAGCGACAAGGTGACCCTAATCGGGATGGTCCTACGCTGTCTAATATTAAAAACCTTACCATGTGTCAGAGTTGACCTCAGTGTGTGATTAAGGGCAGACAAAAGGACCGGGTATCAACCATGAACTCCAGTCTGCGGAAGCCTTTAAGTGTCATTTCAAGCTCAGGAGAGGGAGGCTAAACCTGGCTTGCACAGAATGCAAAAATACAAAGAAAAACACAAAAATTGAGCTTGGTTTAAGTTGGTATACATGCAGCACATAAACGCATGTTCACATGGTCATAAAGCATACAAAAGCTACAAGAAGCAAAATGAGCAAACACCCTGCTGTAATTAAATAAGTAAAAGCATTTAAATAGCACAGGGTTCTCAGTAATACTGTTTTTGATCAAAAAAAGCATAAAAGCCATCCCCCGTCGACAAGTTGACCATAACCTGACCACATATTACCATCACATAGTGACCGTATATTCCATACAAAGAACAAATAATGCCACACCATGACCAGACCACATATTATCATCACAGTGACCGAATAAAACCACATAGAAGGGACAAATACAGCCACACCATGACCTGACCACGTATTACCATCACATAGTGACTGACTATTACCACATACAGGGACAAATACTGCCACACAATGACCAGATCACATATTACCACCAGATAGTGACAGAATAACATCACATGCAAAGAACAAATACCACAACACCATGACCAGACCACATGTCACCACCACATAGTGACTGAATACCACAATACTGATCATTAATAAGAACCACAATACTAAGTGCCATTATACAGAGGAGCTCTGTATATACTGTTATACTGTCAGTGTTCAGGTAATACAGTGATCACCGGTGACATTATACATAGGAGCTCTGTATATAGTGTCAGTGTACAGATAATACAGTGATTATTATTATTATTAATTTATATAGCACCATTGATTACATGGTGCTGTACATTAGGAGTTACATCAAAATACAAATATCATTTACAGTAGACAATTTAATAATGGTAGCTTGGTACAGTAAACACACTAACAATGGTAGACTGGTACAGAAGGAAGAGGACCCTGCCCTTTGGACTAACATTGTAAAAGATGATGGGGAAGGAGGCAGTAGGTTGCGGTTGCTGTAGCTCTGATGGTGTTGAGGTGGCAGCGTGGTCATTGCAGGTTGTAAGCTTCCTTGAAGAGATGGGTTTCAGGTACCGTTTGAAGGATCTGAATGTGATGGAAAATTGGACGTGTTGAGGCACAGAATTCCAAAGGATGGGGCTATTCAGGAGAATTCTTGGAGGCAATTGGGCGAGGAAGGAATAAGTGTGGAGGAGAGAGGGCGGTCTTGGGATAACCAGAGATTAAGTGAGGGAAAATATCGGGAAATTAGTTCGGAGATATATGGAGGAGAAAGGTTATGGATGGCTTTGTAGATCAGTGTTAGTAGTTTGAACTGTATACACTGGGAAATTGGGAGCCAGTGAAGGGATTTGCAAAAGAGGAAGCAGGAGAGTAGCGAGGAGAGAGTAATTAGTTGGACAGCAGAGATAAGGATGGACTGGTGAGGTGCAAGAGTGTTATAAAGGTAGGCCACAGAGGAGAATGTTGCAGTAGTCGAGGCGGGAGATAATTAGGGCATGTACAAGCATTTTAGTAGATTGAAGATGGAGGAAGGGACGGATTCTGGATATATTTTTGAGCTGGAGGCTACAGGAGGTGGTGAGAGCTTGGATGTGCGTTTTGGAGGACAGGGCTGAGTCAAGGGTAACTCCAAGGCAGCGGATTTCCGGTACAGGGGAAAGTGTGATGTAGTTTATTGTGATAGAAAGATCAGGTAGGGAAATTATGCGAGATGGAGGAAAGATAATTAGTTCAGATTTGTCTGCATTAAGCTTGAGGAAGCGAGAGGAGAAGAAGGAGGATATGGCTGATAGACACTCTGGGATTCTGGACAGCAGAGAGGTGACATCTGGGCCAGAGAAGTAGATCTGACTGTCATCAGAATATAGATGGTACTGGAAGCCATAGGACTTTATGAGTGGTAACAGGCCAAAAGCAGGGGGTCCTAGGACAAAGCCTTGAGGGATACCAACAGAGAGAGAGCGAGATGAGGCGGTAGTGTGGGAGTAGGAGATGCTAAATGTGCGATTGGTATGGTATGAGGAGATGCGGGATAGGGCAAGGTCTTTGACACCAAAGAAAGAGAGGATCTGTAGTAGGAAGCAGTGGTCAACTGTGTCAAAAGCAGAGGATAGGTCTAGAAGGAGGAGTATAGAGAGTTGTCTGTTAGTTTTGGCTGTAAGTCGTTAGTAATTTTGGTCATGGCAGTTTCAGTGGAATGGTGGGGACGGAAGCCAAATTGTAGGTTGTTGAAAAGTGAGTTAGACGAAAAGTGAGAGGAAAGTTCAGCATGGGCATGCTGCTCAAGCAGTTTGGAAGCAGATGGGAGCAGCGATATGGGGCAATAGCGATTGGGTCAAGAGATGGCTCTTTGAGGATAGGTGTGATTGTATCATGTTTGAAAGCAGAGGGGAAGTTGCCAAAAGTTAGTGATAGGTTGTAGAGATTGGTTAGGGATGGGATAAGTGTGATGGTGAGGTTGGGGATGAGCTGGGATTGGATGGTATAGGGTCAAGTGCACAACTAGTAAGGTGTGATTTGGAGAGGAGATCAGTAAGCTCTCTTTCAGTGATGTTTGAGAGGGAGCTTATGAAAGTGTAAGGTCATTGGTCTGGTATACAAAGGGGTTGCAGTGGTCGAACAATAACGACTTGCCTTGTTTGGTTTATCTTATTGTTGAAGTTTGTGGCAAAGTCCACGGCAGAGATTAGGGATGTCGGAGGGGGCAGTGGTAGGTGGAGGAGGGAGTTAAAAGTGTTGAATAAATGTTCGGGGTTGTAGGATAAGGAAGATATGCAGGATTTAAAATAGGCCTGTTTAGCAGAGGTGAGGGCTGATTTGAATGCAATTGTTGCTTGTTTAAATGCAGTGAAATCGTCTTGCGAATGCGTTTTCTTCCAACGCCGCTCTGCAACCCTGAATACTTGCCAAAGCTTTTTAGTGATGTTATTGTGCCAGGGTTGTCTATTGATTTGTCGCACTCTGCTATGCATGAGTCAGTAGACAATATGAGAGTGGGATTATAGAAAGTATTGGCAGTGTCTATGTTGTGGAATGAGGCTATGGATGCCAGTGGTGGAATAGAGTCGGTGAGTGTGTGAGTGTCTAAATGTGCAAAGTTTCTGCGGGGGTGCACTAATTGTTGGACATGGGTGACAGGTGAGGAAGACAGTGATGAGAACATGAGTAAATGGTGGTCAGATAACGGGAGAAGGGAGGTTGTGAAGGTAGATAGGGAACAGAGACGGGTGAAGACCAGGTCTAATGTATGTCCGTTTGTGTGGGTGGCTGAGGAGGACCACTGAGTAAGTCCAAAAGATGAAGTGAGCAACAGGAGTTTGGAGGCTGGCTGCTGAGTGGCAGGTGTCAATGGGGATATTTGAAGTCACCCATGATGATGGAGGGAATATAAGCAGAAAGAAAGTGAAAAAGCCAGGTGGAGAACTAAGAAAGCAGTATTCTTTGCAGCTATAACTTATTTATTTTTCATTCAAAATTTGCAGGACATGTTGTATTTTAACTGGGTATATACAGAATGTACAAAAAAAAAAAAATAATTAATTTTTAATAATATTTTTTCTTATATTAGAGAATTGTGTTGAGGATTTTTTTTGTTGCTTTTCTTGGATTTTTATATATTTTTAGAACACTTTATATACATTATTCTTTAGCCCCACAAGGACATTTGAACATGCTATTGTTTGATCACCTAAATAATACACTGAACTAAATAAGCAGCACAGTGCAATATGCCTGTCATTTTTTGTCCTGGCATGGCCTGATAGGCGAGTCTGGGCACGGCCTGATAGTCATTGCACATTGCAGACCAGGTTTAGGCTTTTTACTGCCATAGTAATCAATTTGTACTCAAGTTGCATAGGGCACTGATGGGCTTCCTAATGGAATCCCCTTCCTCTGTTAAACCATTTAGGTGCCATGTTTGCTTTTGGCTAGAATGAGCAAACCTTTAAAGGTTCGGCTTAATTTGATTCCCCGAATATTTAGATGTTCGCCAAACATTTACAGCTTGGAATTGAAGTTTCAATGAGAACCTGGTGGTTAAGGGAGCGGTATAAGCCTTCTTAGCTGGGAGCCTTGATACCTCATGCAACACCTCCATTTTTGTTTTACTTCAGTGACACTTAGATGGCACAAACATCAGTTTCATACAGTAATATTGGTGGAAAAATGTAAGGAAAGTAACACAGGTATTTGACCGATCAATTGACCAACAGAAGAACCTTTTATAATGGCACAGAAGCATTCTGCCATGGCCCATGCAAGAGATATCAGGGTATGGCCCAGCATTTACAACTTGGAATTGAAGATTCAATGAGAACCTAGTGGTTAAGGGAGTAGTGTAAGCTTTCTTAGCTGGGAGCCTTGATACCTCATGCAACACTTCCATTTTTTTTTTACTTCAGTCACACTTATATGGCACAAACATCAGTTTCATACAGTAATATTGGTAGAAAACTGTAAGAAGAGTAACACAGGTAGTTGACTGAAAGTAGTAAGTGCAGGCCTACCTGGGAACCCTACTTACACAGGCAACCCACCAGATGGAGGCCCAACTTGAAGTCTCCACATTTCAAAAAATAATTGTCACACATCTCTAAAGTGGCACACATTTCCACAGAGTAGAAATATTATAACAGGCCTCTGACACATCTTCCACCACAGGCAACCAACCAGATGGAGGTCCAACTTGGTGTCCCCACATTTCAAAAATAATTGACAGACACAACTAAAGTGGCATCAATTTCCACAGTGTAGAAACAGTATGATAGGTTTCTGACACACCTTATACTACAGGCAAAACACCAGATGGACACATAACTTGGAGTCTCAAAATTTCAAAAAAATGTTTGTAACATCAGCAGTAGCAACAGCATTCACAGAAGACACTACAAAGATGTGCCGGCACAGACTGCAATAACACGAGATCAATGCATGACACTAAAACAACATCATTGCTTAGTCTGCACTGTCTGCGAATGGGGTGTAAAAGTCATTGGAGATCCACATCTTGTTCATTTTGATGAAAGTTAGGCAGTCTACACTTTCAGGGGAGACGGATGCGTTTATCAGCAGCACTAATGATGCATTCTGAAAGAATGCTGGCTGCTTGGCATGACAAAACCTACAAAGCGTGACAGGCGAGCTCAGGCCACTCTTCCATTTTTGAAGACCAAAGTGCAAAAGCTTCCAAACCCCCATAATGGCATTGATATTGAGCCCTGCACCATCCTCTCCAGTCATTCACAAAGTGTCAGACTTGTTCTCTGTTCTGCTGGTGCATGGTCTAAAAAAAATTGTGATATTGATTATGCCACTTACGCTGCTGCTGCGAATGTTTTTGTTATGATGCCTTGACGTTCCCGGGTTGGCATCTAGAGCTCGAAGGCACACTGTGTGCCTCACTGCTGTCTTGAGGAAAACCGCTCTAAAGCGTGTTTTGATACTCCAGCATGCGCACCTCCCTTTCCAGGGGGGAAAGCATCTGGCTAAATTTACTCTTATCCCATGGATCTAACAGAGTGGCAACCCAGTACTCAGCACTATTTCTAACTCTAAGAATACGGGTATCGTGTTGAAGCTAGTGCAGCAAGAAGGCACTCATGTGTCGGGCTCTTCCATGAGGTCCAAGTCCGTGGGGTGTTGGTGGGGCAACCTCGTCATGCAGACTATTCAAAGTGTACTCCAGCATGTAGATTGCAGTAATAGTGATGCTGATGATGGCATCGTTAGCACTAACCATCTTAGGCTACTTTCGCACATCAGGTTTTGGGCGTCATGCTCAATCCCGTGAATTTTGAAAAAAAAAGGATCCGTCGCAAATTGTGAAAAACTGATGTGACGGATCCATTTTTTAGCCGCATCTGACTAGCTGATCCGGCTAATTGGATCCTGGGGAGGGGAGGGGAGAAGAGGAGAGAAGAAAGAGAACCAGAATGGAAAACACATGCTTAGTTTAAAAAAAATGGAATCTGTCGCTGGATTCCTTCATTGGACAGATCCAGCACCACAGGCTTCCATTCTAGCAAAAGCTGGATGGCGCCGGATCATCGCTGTCCATTTTATGGACGGACACAAAAAAGTTACTATGTCCATTGTGTCTGACGGCTGGAAAAACAATTTGTGACGGATCTGGCGAAAAATGGATGAAACGTGAGGCCATCCGTCGCAATCCATCACTAATACAAGTCTATGAGAAAAAATGGATCCGGCGGCAACTTTTGCCATTTGTTTTTTTTCAAAATTTGCCGGATTGTGCCTGACGCCAAAAAACTGATGTGTGAAAGTAGCCTTAGTAGCCATTTCAAAACTGTGCAGAAGAGTGCAGAGGTCCATCATCATTGATCACAAATCAAATGGTTAACCGCTAGGCCAAAAGACCTCTTTAGCAATGCAAGTCGATGACCTGTGGGGTGCGATCGTTGGAAGTGAGCAAACAGCGACCGTACATTCTGCAGCAGTCCATCCAGGCCAGGATAGTGGCAGAGAAATTGCTGTACCACCATGAGCCATACAAGGCATGTGTGTGAGGTCTCCCTGTTGTAGGGCCACAACCAGGTTTGCACAGCTTTTGCCCACAGCAGTCCCTGGCTCCAGGTTCATTGGAGACGGCCATTGCTCTAACTCGGCCTGGCTAGCTGGCCACAACTCTTGAACTGTGTGACTGCAATCCCCAAGGCATATTAATTTGAACACTGCCTGATTGTGGTGAGCCATGGCTGCATAATACAAAGGTGGGGGGATTCTATCTGCACATATCGGATTTAGGGAGAGGTTGAGCACACAGGTGGAGGCTCTAGAGGAGGTGGAGGAGCCAGAAGCAGTGAATGTTAGATACAGAGGTTTGTCCCACAAGCCTTGGGGATTCAAAGACTTGTGGAGCAGCCCCTTGACCGCTTGGGGAAAACAAGACTGACTGAGGTACCACCTTTGAGGATTGTACTGTGTGTGATGTTAAGGTGGAGGAAGAGGAGAGGTCATTTGATGCAGCACTTCTGGAGCGCCAGTTAGGGCCTAGGGGTACTCGGTACTGGGTCACCGTGGTCACGGTGGCAGCGACCCAGTCCATGGCCCTGGGTGTCCAAATTAAAAGGAAAGGTCTTTAAAGGGGTTGGTAGAAATAAGCATTTTCGTGATGCCACCTGTGGTGGTATTCGGTCAGAGGTGACCGACGCTGCTTAAAGGGGTCCTCTGGGAAGTGATGGTACTGCAGCAAGGATGGTATGGCTTCCCACAGGTGAAACTGGGTCCCCAGGGCTCCCAGTGTATTTGGCAGAGATAGTGTGGTGCCAGAAATAATCAGAGGACACAAGGTTGCAGTCTCTTTACCTTTTTACTGGTAATTCACGGCCACAGTCCAGGGTACCGGTAACAGGTGTTGGTGAGGTCCGGTCAGCCTGGAAGCGATTAGGGATCCCCCTTTCCAGTTGAGGTTGTAAGCCTTCCTTCTTGCGCTGTAAGGCGAGTCCTTTGCTGCCTAAGGTTCCACACAAGGTTGTCTCTTTCCCTGTCCTAAGACAGTACCCGCATGGTAGGCAACGTGAGCCTTTTTACAGGTGTCTCTCAGATGACTCCGGGCTCTGTATGTTGCTGTACCTTCGGGTGTGGGTGCGAACAGACAACCTGAAGTCTTCTGCCCTCCGGTTCTGCTATGGGACATACAGTTCCACACAGCCTCGGCCTCCCTGTGCCCGGTTCCTGTGCTCCAACATGGAAGGAGCTCAGTTGCCACTTCCTTTCCAGCGACTTAATTCTCCTGTGTCTCTTCCCTCTGGTACGTTCTACAGATGCAACTCTGTCTGCTTCTCCTCTCTGGCCTGTAGCTGCATCACCACTTGGCTGCACGGCCCCAGCTCATCTGCTCACTCTCTCTCCTCCAACTGACTGTCTGACACAGACTAACTAACTCCTCCTCCAAGCAAAATATATATATCTTGGGAAGCTCCCCTGAAACCGCCTTCAGAGCTCCCTCTTCTGGCCTGGAATCAGAATATGTTGCATGTATGTACACCCTATTAAAGGGATCCTCCTCGCCTCCAGGCATGGCATTACCCTCCCCGAAAGGAAAACGACATCACTGTAACAGGCGGTTTCCTGGGATGTTACGCTCCCCAGGTTAAATTCAGTACTCCCGGACTGGGTAAAGAAACAAACAGTAACAGGTTTGAAATGTGCAATATTTTTTGAAAAGCATTTCAACAGGTTAAACAGGTACAAAACTTTTTCTTCCCTTTATGGGAGGCTCTTTTTCATTAAATGTTGGAAAACACAATTTTCATAAGTGCAAACAGGTGAAAAGGTGCAAACATTTTGGCATATCAAAGTGCAAACATTTTAATGCCAGGGTGTCCTTGTGCACCAACTGCAATGAGCGGGGGACCCGTTCTAAACCCTCAGGTTTGGGCGGGCTGCAAGGCGTAAACATATAGACCTTGTCTTCGGCCAGGCCAAATGGTTTTCCTTCTGGTTTTTGGAAACAAAGTGTTCTACTCAAGCTGCCGGCGCCTGGTAAAACCAATAAGGTGCACCTTAAGAGGTGCTAACTATTTACAATGGAAAGTTTCAGGTTATTCACCGTTTATTACCTAACTGTCCTTTAAACTTTAATAAACATTAATAAACATTTCTAAACAGGTAACTAACTATTTGTTCGCTGAATCCTCATTTACTTATTTCCTCTTTCAGGGTAGATCCTCAGGTCTGCAACCTCCTGATTGGGGATGGTTGTTTTCAGATGTCACAACAGGAGACTCAAATGGAGACAGTCCAGCAACTGGGGTTTGTGTTGCCTGGGTTTGTACTTTAGTTTTGGTTGCTACATCAGCACGCTCTCTTGGGCATCTTTTTACTTCGAGGGCGTACCACCCCCTTTCACCCTTGTGCCGGGTGAATGTCACTTTATCTCCAGGGTAAAGGTCACGGTACGGGTGTCCCTTTAAGAGATGTGACTCAACGTGTCGGCGGTTCACAAAGAGTTCCGAGTACTCTTCAGACTCCCTGATAAATCCCCAGCCTTTGTTCAGATTAAAAGAGACCACAATGCCCTGCCTCAGCGGGTCCTGATCAGCAGGTCTAACTTTGCAAGTCTGGGCCTTGGCCAGCAGGTTGCGCTCCTTCATGGCCTCTCACCGGGCCCTGCGCTCTTGCTGTTCTGCCTCTAACTTCAGTAGCTGCCGCCGGCAGTATTCCTCCTTTCTTACAGTTTCTACATGGTTGGCCCCTGCTTGGGCCTCCTCTGGGAATCCCATAAAGTCTGTCTTTGGGTGCCTCCAGTGTATTGCTTCCTCCTTTCTGCATGCCCCCAGGGACAAGGGTTCAGGTATCAGCGGGTCTGTCAGTACACCCCCCAGGTCTGCCATGCAGTCCCAGGTTACTGCTGTAACTACCTGGCCGGGCGTTAGGGTTGGCGGGGGTTCTAAAGGTCCCACCAGGGTCTCCTCAGCTACCGGGGCAGTTCCCATACCTGCTTCTCAGGTCACGGTCTCCTTCTCCACCTCCGCTGGGGCTGTGAATGCTGGTGGCAGGGTCTGGGCCCTACATTATGCTGCAAAATTTGTTGGTAGTCTTCAAACTTCATAATACCATGCACACGGTCAAGCAGTCCAGTGCCAGACGCAGCAAAGCAACCCCAAAAACATCAGGGAACATCCGCCATGTTTGACTGTAGGGACCGTGTTCTTTTCTTTGAATGCCTTTTTTTTTCTCTTGTAAACTCTATGTTGATGCCTTTGCCCAAAAAGCTCTACTTTTGTCTCATCTGACCAGAGAACATTCTTCAAAAACGTTTTAGGCTTTTTCAGGTAAGTTTTGGCAAACTCCAGCCTGGCTTTTTTATGTATCGGGGTAAGAAGTGGGGTCTTCCTGGGTCTCGTACTATACAGTCCCTTTTCATTCAGACGCTGACGGATAGTACTGGTTGACACTGTTGTACCCTCGGACTGCAGGGCAGCTTGAACTTGTTTTGATGTTAGTCGAGGTTCTTTATCCAACATCCGCACAATCTTGCGTTGAAATCTCTTGTCAATTTTTCTTTTCTGTCCACATCTCCACGGATTGGCTCCAATTTGGCTTTAGGACAATTCTTTTTGTGTTTTTTCATTTAAGACAAATTAAATGAAGATAATACCAAAGAATTTGTGTTTGCAATCATTTTCAGGAAGTGTCAATACTTTTCAGGGGGTGTCAATACTTTTGGCCACAACTGTACATCCCTGACTCCGTCTTAGGCCTCTTTCACACATCCGTGCTTAACCCCTCTCTGACCTTGGATGTACTATCCCGTCGAGGTGACCTGGGCCCATCTGACCCTCCCCCAGGGGGAGCGCGGCCGATCGCGGCCAGGTGTCAGCTGCCTATCGCAGCTGACATCCGGCGCTATGTGCCAGCTGCCTATCGCAGCTGACATCCGGCGCTATGTGCCAGGAGCGGTCACGGACCGCCCCCGGCACATTTACCCCGGCACACCGCAATCAAACATGATCGCGGTGTGCCGGCGGTATAGGGAAGCATTGCGCAGGGAGGGGGCTCCCTGTGGGCTTCCCTGAGACCCCCGCAGCAACGCGATGTGATCGCGTTGCTGCGAGGGTCTCTTACCTCCTCCTCCTTGCAGGCCCAGATCCAAGATGGCCGCGGCATCCGGGTCCTGCAGGTAGGGAGGTGGCTTCACAGCGCCTGCTCAGAGCAGGCACTGTGAAGCCTGGAGCTGTGCATGTCAGATCGCTGATCTGACACACTGCACAGCAAGGTGTCAGATCAGCGATCTTACACTATTACACGATGCCCCTCCCCCCCCCGGGGCAATGTTATAGTGTAAAAAAAACAAATATTCCAATGTGTAAAAAAAATTTAAAAAAATCCCCAAAAATCCCCCCCCCCCCAAAAAAAAATATTATTCCTATAAATACATTTCTTTATCTAAATAAAAAAACTATAAAAGTACACATATTTAGTATCACCGCGTCCGTAACGACCCCACCTATAAAACTGTATCACTGGTTAACCCCTTCAGTGAAAACAGTAAAAAAAACAACGCTTTATTCTCATACCGCCAAACAAAAAGTGGAATAACACGCGATCAAAAAGACGGATATAAATAACCATGGTACCGCTGAAAACGTCATCTTATCTCGCAAAAAACGAGCTGCCACACAGCATCATCAGCAACAAATAAAAAAGTTATAGTCCTCAGAATAAAGCGATGCAAATATAATTATTTTTTCTATAAAATAGTTTTTATCGTATAAAAGCGCCAAAACATAAAAAAAATGATATAAATGAGGTATCACTGTAATTGTACTGACCCAAAGACTAAAACTGCTTTATCAATTTTACCTAACGCGGAACGGTATAAGCGCCTCCCCCAAAAGAAATTAATGAATAGCTGGTTTTTCGTCATTCTGCCTCACAAAAATCGGAATAAATAGCGATCAAAAAATGTCACGCGCCCGAAAATGTTACCAATAAAAAACGTTAACTCGTCCTGCAAAAAACAAGACCTCACATGACTCTGTGGACTCAAATATGGAAAAATTATAGCTCTCAAAATGTGGTAACACAAAAAAAAATTTTTGCAATAAAAAGCGTCTTTCAGTGTATGACGGCTGCCAATCATAAAAATCCGCTAAATAACCCGCTATAAAAGTAAATCAAACCCCCCTTCATCATCCCCTTAGTTAGGGAAAAATAAAAAAAAATAAAAAAATGTATTTATTTCCATTTTCCCATTAGAGTTAGGGCTAGGGATAGGGTTAGGGCTAGAGTTAGGGCTAGGGTTAGGGCTAGGGTTAGGGATAGGGCTAGGGCTAGGGTTAGGGCTAGGGTTAAGGCTACAGTTAGGGTTGGGGCTAAAGTTAGGGTTAGGGTTTGGATTACATTTACGGTTGGGAATAGGGTTGGGATTAGGGTTAGGGGTGTGTCTAGGTTAGAGGTGTGGTTAGGGTTACCGTTGGGATTAGGGTTAGGGGTGTGTTTGGATTAGAGTTTCAGTTATAATTGGGGGGTTTCCACTGTTTAGGCACATCAGGGGCTCTCCAAACGCGAGTAAGTAAGAAAAAAATCCAGCTCCGGAGTAAAAGTCATCAATTTTATTTCCACAAATTTAAAATTCGGAAAAAGCTGCTTACAAGTAGCTGCACAACTATTCCAGAAAAGAAGCCATAAGTTAGCTGAACGCGTTTCGAGCACGCATGGTGCTCTTTGTCCACAGCATAAGCTTGAATAGCCCAACAAGACATATAAAAACAGATTTAAAAGGTGAATAGCCATGAGAATAATTAACTCCACCCCGACAAATCCCATTGGACATCCAGAACATGCAGTCATTAGGACAGGTACAAAAGGAAAAAAAAAATAATAATCATTGAGCACATATTATATACATATACCATGAATACTGCACAGGCAGGTGTAATTATCCCCGGAAAAAAAAAAAAAAAAAAAACAACAACAATAATAACATGTTAGTAATGTAACATCATCTCTTTTCTCAGGTTTAACCCTGTGGGCACTCTGGTGTTCAATAGATAAATCCAGAAAGCCTCTCTATCGCGTAATTTACTTTCTCTATCACCGCCTCGTATAACTTTTCCACTGTTCAAGGCTCTCCAAACGTGACAAGGTGTCCGATCTCAATTCCAGCCAATTCTGCGCTGAAAAAGTCAAACAGTGCTCCTTCCCTTCCGAGCTCTCCCGTGTGCCCAAACAGGGGTTTACCCCAACAAATGGGGTATCAGCGTACTCAGGACAAATTGGACAACAACTTTTGGGGTCCAATTTCTCCTGATACCCTTGGGAAAATACAAAACTGGGGGCTAAAAATTAATTTTTGTGGGAAAAAAAAAGATTTTTTATTTTCACGGCTCTGCGTTATAAACTGTAGTGAAACACTCGGGGGTTCAAAGTTCTCACAACACATCTAGATAAGTTCCTTGGGAGGTCTAGTTTCCAATATGGGGTCACTTGTGGGTGGTTTCTACTGTTTAGGTACATTAGGGGCTCTGCAAACGCAAGGTGATGCCTGCAGACCAATCCATCTAAGTCTGCATTCCAAATGATGCTCCTTCTCTTCCGAGCTCTGCCATGCGCTCAAACGGTGGTTCCCCCCCACATATCGGGTATCAGCGTACTCAGGACAAATTGGACAACATTTAGGGTCCAATTTCTCCTGTTACCCTTGGAAAAATACGAAACTGCGTGCTAAAAAAATAATTTTTTGGGAATTTTTTTTTTTAATTTTCACGGCTCTGCGTTATAAACTGTAGTGAAACACTTGGGGGTTCAAAGTTCTCACAACACATCTAGATAAGTTCCTTGGGGTCTAGTTTCCAATATGGGGTCACTTGTGGGGGGTTTCTACTGTTTAGGTATATTAGGGGCTCTACAAACGCAATGTGACGCCTGCAGACCAATCCATCTAAGTCTGCATTCCAAATGATGCTCCTTCCCTTCTGAGCTCTGCCATGCACTCAAACGGTGGTTCCCCCCCCCACATATGGGGTATCAGCGTACTCAGGACAAATTGGACAACTTGTGGTCCAACTTCTCCTGTTACCCTCAGGAAAATACAAAACTGGGGGCTAAAAAATAATTTTTGTGGGAAAAAAAATTTTGTTTTATTTTTACGGCTCTGCATTATAAACTTCTGTGAAGCCCTTGGTGGGTCAAAGTGCTCACCACACATCCAGATAAGTTCCTTAGGGGGTCTACTTTCCAAATTGGTGTCACTTGTGGGGGGGTTTCTACTGTTTAGGTACATTAGGGGCTCTGCAAACGTAAGGTGACGCCTGCAGACCAATCCATCTAAGTCTGCATTCCAAATGATGCTCCTTCTCTTCCGAGCTCTGCCATGCGCTCAAACGGTGGTTCCCCCCACATATCGGGTATCAGCGTACTCAGGACATATTGGAAAACATTTAGGGTCCAATTTCTCCTGTTACCCTTGGAAAAATACGAAACTGCGTGCTAAAAAAATAATTTTTGGGGAATTTTTTTTTTTTTTATTTTCACGGCTCTGCGTTATAAACTGTAGTGAAACACTTGGGGGTTCAAAGTTCTCACAACACATCTAGATAAGTTCCTTGGGGTCTAGTTTCCAATATGGGGTCACTTGTGGGGGGTTTCTACTGTTTAGGTACATTAGGGGCTCTACAAACGCAATGTGACGCCTGCAGACCAATCCATCTAAGTCTGCATTCCAAATGATGCTCCTTCCCTTCCGAGTCCTCCCATGTGCCCAAACGGTGGTTCCCCCCCCCCCCACATATGGGGTATCAGCGTACTCAGGACAAATTGTACAACAACTTTTGGTCCAATTTCTCCTGTTACCCTCGGGAAAATACAAAACTGGGGGCTAAAAAATAATTTTTGTGGGAAAAAATTTTTGTTTTATTTTTACGACTCTGCATTATAAACTTCTGTGAAGCCCTTGGTGGGTCAAAGTGCTCAACACACATCCAGATAAGTTCCTTAGGGGGTCTACTTTCCAAAATGGTGTCACTTGTGGGGGGGTTTCAATGTTTAGGCACATCAGTGGCTCTCCAAATGCAACATGGCGTCCCATCTCAATTCCTGTCAATTTTGCATTGAAAAGTCAAACGGCGCTCCTTCCCTTCCGAGCTCTCCCATGCGCCCAAACAGTGGTTTACCCCCACATATGGGGTATCAGCATACTCAGGACAAATTGTACAACAACTTTTGAGGTCCATTTTCTCCTGTTACCCGTGGTAAAATAAAACAAATTGGAGCTGAAGTACATTTTTTGTGAAAAAAAGTTAAATGTTCATTTTTATTTAAACATTCCAAAAATTACTGTGAAACACCTGAAGGGTTAATAAACTTCTTGAATGTGGTTTTGAGCACCTTGAGGGGTGCAGTTTTTAGAATGGTGTCACACTTGGGTATTTTCTATCATATAGACCCCTCAAAATGACTTCAAATGAGATGTGGTCCCTAAAAAAAAAATGGTGGTGTAAAAATGAGAAATTGCTGGTCAACTTTTAACCCTTATAACTCCCTAACAAAAAAAAAATTTGGTTCCAAAATTGTGCTGATGTAAAGTAGACATGTGGGAAATGTTACTTATTAAGTATTTTGTGTGACATATCTCTGTGATTTAATTGCATAAAAATTCAAAGTTGGAAAATTGCGAAATTTTCACATTTTTCGCCAAATTTCCATTTTTTTCACAAATAAATGCAGGTAATATCAAAGGTATTTTACCACTATCATGAAGTACAATATGTCATGAGAAAATGTCACAATCACCAGGATCCGTTGAAGCGTTCCAGAGTTATAACCTCATAAAGGGACAGTGGTCAGAATTGTAAAAATTGGCCTTGTCATTGACGTGCAAACCACCCTTGGGGGTAAAGGGGTTAAATACATACCTGAAAAAAATGATGTATCACAGTGTGTCCATTTTTTACCATCAGTGTCATTAGTGTTTTTCATGGATGGATTAATAAATGACAAAGCTTCTCCTATCCTTTGCATTGTTAATTACATAAAGCAAACATGCCATGCTTGTGCTCTGTGTTTTTCATGGACCCATAGACTTGTAGTCGCCATTTTAATCTGTGATACTAGAAAAAAACTGAAAAAAAACGGTCTCTGTGCATTTTGTATGGACACAGTCTGTGAAAAAACACCAAAGATTATAATGGGTACATGTACCTGTGAAAAATGGGATACAACACATACATGTAACACTGACGTCTGAATGAGGCCTGACGGAGTTTTATTTAAAATTTATTACAAGAGTAAATTCTTTTTTTCTAGTCTGTGAAAAACTCTGTAATAAATAATACTATGTAATAGTGTAACATAGGGACAATCAGATAATTACAATTCTGTACACCTAACAACTCTGTAATTCTTATGAAGGTATGGAAGCAATCAGAAACCCAAAACTGGCAATTTCTTTGAACCTTTTTAGCATTTTACAATCTCCCATCATTTCTTAATTATGTTACTGTATTGCTATAATACTAGATTCTTGGTGGAGCATCTTTGAAGAAGGCCTGTGAATAACGAGACGTTTCCTTCTTTACACATAAAATCTGTTATGTTTTCGTAAACGTTTACAAAGATCCTTTATGGCTCTAATGACGTCATGAGTCTTGGATCCTAGACTTTATGAGAGCAATTATATGATTTTATCTCCAGCTTCTGTGCTTAAAACATTGGTTACATAGTGTACGTTATATTGAATTTCAGTCTGTAAACATTTGTTGACGTGGTGAATAAATCTGTTTGAGCATGCTGTCAGTCTTGTACAGGGGCGTAACGAGAAATGGTTGCAGAGCTTGCAACTGGGCCCGTGTGGGTGAGGGGTTCACTGACACCAGTGCAAACTTCAGCTGGATGTGCTTCCTGTATCGTGGCGCAGAGACTCTGTGTGCTGCAATACACGCTGCAGGCCAATCAGAGGTCTGCAGCTGGCGTCACCGTGCACATGACTGGCGTGCATGGCAGTGATGTCATGCGCTCCCGTCGCTTGCACGCTGAAGTCAGCACGGCTTCAGAAGAGAACACCGAGAGGCAGAGGAGCGGAGTGAAATTGAGAAGAATCATTTGTTTTAGGATTGGCAATATATATGTAATATATATAAATGTTCAGTTTGTCTGATTTTTCACTTTATAGGTATATCTTTGAGTAAAATGTAAATTGATTTTTTATTCTATAAACTTCTGACAACTTGTCTCCGAATTTCCAAGCAATACATTTGGGATTTTTTTTTCTGACAACGAAAAATGGTCAAAATTTTAAAAAAACCTGTGTTTTCAGACCTCAAACAATACAAAGAAAACAAGTTCATAATCATTTAGAAACAACAATACTAATGTTTTAACTCAAGAAGAGTTCAGAAATCAATATTTTGCGGAATAACCATGATTTTTAATCACAGCTTTCATGCGTCTTGGCATGCTTTCCACCAGTCTTTCACACTGCTTCTGGCACAAGAATGTAAGCAGTTCTCTGCTTGATGGCTTGTGAGTATCCATCATCCTCTCCATTACATTCCAAAGGTTTTCAATGGGGTTCAGGTCTGGAGATTGGGCTGCCCATGACAGGGTTTTGATGTGGTGGTCTCTTAATTTTTGCCAGAGCTGTATATACCAGGATGGGGCCAGGAAGGAGAACATTTATACCATGTAGAAGGGTATATATCAGTACAGACCAAAAGTTTGGACACACCTTCTCATTTAATGATTTTTCGGTGTTTTCATGACTATGAAAATTGTACATTCACACGGAAGGCATCAAAATTATGAATTAGCACATGTGGAATTATATACTTAATTGTGAAACAACTTAAATTATGTCTAATGTTCTAGGTTCTTCAAAGTAGCCACCTTTTGCTTTGATGACTGCTTTGCACACTCTTGGCATTCTCTTGATGAGCTTCAAGAGGTAGTCACCGGGAATGGTTTTCACTTCACAGGTATGCCCTGTCAGGTTTAATAAGTGGGATTTCTTGCCTTATAAATGGGGTTGGGACCATCAGTTGTGTTGTGCAGACGTCTGGTGGATACACAGCTGATAGTCCTACTGAATAGACTGTTAGAATTTGTATTATGGCAAGAAAAAAGCAGCTAAGTAGAGAAAAACGAGTGGCAATCATTACTTTAAGAAATGAGGGTCAGGCAGTCCGAAAAATTGGGAAAACTTTGAAAGTGTCCCCAAGTGCAGTGGCAAAAACCATCAAGCGCTACAAAGAAACTGGCTCACATGAGGACAGCCCCAGGAAAGGAAGACCAAGAGTCACCTCTGCTTCTGAGGATAAATTTATCCGAGCCTCAGAAATCGCAGGTTAACAGCAGCTCAGATTAGAGACCAGGTCAATGCCGCACAGAGGTCTAGCAGCATCTGTTAAGAGAAGACTTTGTGCAGCAGGCCTTCATGGTAAAATACCTGCTAGGAAACCACTGCTAAGGACAAGCAACAAGCAGAAGACACTTGTTTGGGCTAAAGAACACAAGGAATAGACATTAGACCAGTGGAAATCTGTGCTTTGGTCTGATGAGTCCAAATTTGAGATCTTTGGTTCCATCCACCGTGTCTTTGTGCGACGCAGAAAAGGTGAACGGATGGACTCTACATGCCTGGTTCCCAACCATGAAGCATGGAGGAGGAGGTGTGATGGTGTGGGGGTGCTTTGCTGGTGACACTGTTGAGAATTTATTCAAGATTGAAGGCATACTGGACCAGCATGGCTACCACAGCATCTTGCAGCGGCATGCTATTCCATCCGGTTTGCGTTTAGTTGGACCATCATTTATTTTTCAACAGGACAATGACCCCAAACACACCTCCAGGCTGTGTAAGGGCTATTTGACCAAGAAGGAGAGTGATGGGGTGCCACGCCAGATGACCTGGCCTCCGCAATCACCAGACCTGAACCTAATCGAGATTGTTTGGGGTGAGCTGGACTACAGAGTGAAAGAAAAAGGGCCAAAAAGAGCTAAGCATCTCTGGGAACTCCTTCAAGATTGTTGGAAGTTGATTATCGGTGACTACCTCTTGAAGCTCATCAAGAGAATGCCAAGAGTGTGCAAAACAGACATCAAAGCTAAAGGTGGCTACTTTGAAGAACCTAGAATATAAGACATATTTTCAGTTGTTTCACACTTTTTTGTTAAGTATATAATTACACATGTGTTAATTCAGTTTTGATGCCTTCAGTGTGAATGAACAATTTTCATTCATTTCATTTGTCATGAAAATACAGAAAAAAAGGACTTTAATGCCCTGTGGCTTGAGAAAAGATTTGTTTTATCCGAAATATTGCCACGCCACAGGGCATTAAAGTCATTTTTTAACATTTTTTTGTGCCGTTTCCCTTTTTGTTTGCTATCCATCCACGATCGCTCCGTGCACCCGTACCCGGCGTATAAGACGACCCCCGACTTTTGGGACAATTTTTAGGGGTTAAAAAGTCGTCTTGTACACCGGAAAATATGGTAATTAAATGAGTCTAAAGACTCATCAAAAATCACAGCTCAGCTTCTTGTTCCATGATGCTTTCCCAATGTCAGCCCATGGTTCTCATCTTGCACCCAGGTCTAGGAGATGGCAGCTAATAGCAGCCATATTACGCAGATATGGAGTAATAGTTCTATCACAGGCCACATCTCTTTGACTTTTCCTAGACATCCAGGGCAGCTCCGGATCTAAATGAATAGCTAGTAAAATCAAATTAGATACTGGCGTATAACACGGCCGAGTGCTATGCAATTTTTTATCAGATAGCACTCGGACTGAAGTTATATTATGGGGCAGTGCAGATCGGTGATTATTTTCTCATGCCAATTCAGCATGAGAAAATAATAGCAGTAAGCGGCAAGTGCATCTGAGAATAGCATCACGCACCTATACAAGTCTATGGTTGAGTGTGAAACACCGTCTGCTCTCGGATGTCATCTGAGTGCAGTCCGAATACCGCAGATGCCGGCAATAGAGGAGATGGAGAAATTACTTTCTCCGTCTTCTCCACATCTATGCTCCGATTCTCTCATGTGAGGGAATCTGAGGACAGTGCACTGACACTCGGCGCCCGCTCGCAGCAGAGTTTAAGCTGAGTGTCATTTGCATAATTGACTATTCTCTCACACGAAACAACATATGCTCGTGTGACCCGGCCTTACAATTACTATTGAATAGAGATAGGTTGCTCTGATAGGGTTTTAAAGATGTGCACTTCTGGCCTGAAAATACAGAATGGAAGTTTTTGTAGTACTGAAGTAGTTTATCATGATTTTTCAACACATTCTAAAAAGATGGTTTCTTAGGTGATGATTTGTTCATTTTCTCAAAAATCCTTGAGTCCAATAATGTCAGACTGAATATACAAGCTCAAGTACTTCTTTCCTGCATTATTTACATTCAAAAATGGTATTTTTTCAGCATTTGTTCCTCTTGACATTGTAGTTCAGCTTCCTCTACAGACAGACATCCAACCAGTGGAACCGGATAGTTGTCTAAATTCTGTGTGTTGAACCGTAACTGTTGTTCTTTCTTCCTGCATGCTAAAATAACTATGTTTAGCTTGTCTGTTAAATGAACCCGCAAAATAACCAAAAACTGAAAAGTCATTGTTAGTATGAAGTTGAGGACATAAACAATGCAAAAGAACTCCACCTACCCACAGTGAAAAGGCTCCCCAGTGTGAAGGGCAAAATTCTGGGCTTCAAGAAGGAGAAAATCACGCCTGTCATGCTTTACAAATGCGGTAACTAGGGTGGAACATTCTATTTTAAAAATACCAATATGGAATAAAAACATCAGGTGCACAGTGAAGAAAAAAAGATGGCACCCAAGCTGAAGAGATGATAATAATAATAATAATAATAATGATGGTTAATAAGGAAGTTTACTTCCAAAACGGGTCAGATGTTTGGCTTGTGTTCAGTGGTTTTAGCACATATGGAACAAAGGTACAATAAACATGGAGTTGCTCAAGAAGGATGAGGTGTTCACTCTTCTCATATTGGATTGAATTAGCAGCTTGAGCAGAGTGTGTTAGGCCTCTTTCACACTTCTGTCTTTCAGCTCCCGTCACAATCCGTCGATTTTTGAGAATGCAGCATTTTCTCATAGACTTGTATTAGCGACGGATTGTGACGGATGGCCATCCGTTTCATTGGTCTTTCACTGGATCCTGCATAAAAAAAATGGTCCGTCGGGCAGAGAAAACATTCAGAGGAACGTTTTTTCTGGACATCGGAAAATCGTTCAGCGACGCATCCTGCGCTGCCCGTAACTGGCTACAATGGAAGCCTATGGGCGCAGGATGCGTTGCTGCCTGTGAAAAACAGGAATCCAGCGACGTATCCCGCCTTTTCAAAGAGAGCATGCGCGGAAGAATTTCCCGTCAGGGAAATTCTCTCTTGCTCTCTTTCTCTTTTTACTATTGATACTGCCTATGCAGCATCAATAGTTTCAAGATAGAATGTGAAAAATAATAAAAAAAATAAAAAAAATCGCATTATTCTCACCTACCGGCGTTCCTGCGCATCGTCAGCGATGCTCCCGGCAGCTAGCGTTACTTCCTAGTAATACATTGCGAAATCTCGCGAGAAGTCGCGGTCTCGCATGATTAAATAAAATGTTCTGGTGCTGAGAAAATCTTATAAATGTGCCCCTGCTGTGTACTGTGTAATGGCTGTTTCTGACCGTACAGGAACATGGTCTGATCATACCACAGCTCCTGTGGAGTGGGGAGAAAAATAGTATACTGACCTTACAGCAGGGGGTCACAAATTATTCATTCTTTGAGGTAAAATATTGTTTAAAAACTGGCAGGGAAATGTTTTACCTCACAAAAAGAATCAACCCTGATTCCTTGCTGTAATGTTTGTATCCTCTCTTTTGCTTCCCCTGCCCAGGAGCTGTGGTATGATCAGACTGTGTTCCAGCACGGTCAGACACGGCCATTACACAGTACACAGCAGGGGCACTTTTATAAGATTATCTCAGCACAGGAGCATTTTATCTAATTACATCCAGTTGTGGAAATTATTATTATTATTCCAAGACCTATTGATTAAAATTAACTTTTTTCATGGGAAAACCCCTTTAACCATTTCCCGACATGCGCCGTACATGTACTGCAAAGCAGGAGCAGCATTCCCGCAAACAGCAGTACATGTTTGACGGCATGATCTCGCAGCCTCACCCTCCATGTGAGAGCTGACATCCGACAGGAACGGCCACGATCAGTGCTAGCACCGATCACGGGCATTTAACCCCTCTGATGCCGCTGTCAGTGTCAGTAGTGACAGCAACATAGAGGAGCATCGCGCAGGGAATAGGTTCCCTGCACGCTTCCATCAGGACAACACGATGCGATCACATTGTCCTGATAGTCTCCATGGAGACCCCCGGACGCAATATGACAGCGGTGTCCTTCAGGGAAGGTGTCCTTCAGGGAAGGTGGCTTCGCAGTGCCTGCAGAGAGCAGGACCTGAGACCCTCCTATCCTGCCTGTCAGATGCTGGTGAGAGCAGGATCTGAGACCCTCCTTCCCTGCCTGTCAGATGCTGGTGAGAGCAGGATCTGAGACCCTCCTTCCCCGCCTTTCAGATGCTGGTCTGATGCCCTGCAGTGCAGAAGCATTGCAGAGTATCAGCTCTGCGATCTGATGATATACAGTAATGTCCCATCCTGGGACAATGTAAAAAAGTTTTTAAAAAAATAAAAAAATGTAAAAACTATTTTTTTAAAAAATCCACAAATAAAGAAAAAGAAAGAAACAAATACTTTTCCAATAAACACATTTATTTATGTAAACAAAAAATAAACAATAAAAGTACACATATTTGATATCACTGCGTCCATAACAACCCACTCTATAAAACTGTCCCACTAGTTAACTCCTTCAGTGAATACCGTAAAAAAGTAATAAAAAAACGAGGCAAAAAAAAAATCTTTATCATTATACTGCCGAACAAAAAGTGCAATAAAACACGATCAAAAAGACAAATGTAAATAAAAATGATACCGCTGAAAATGCCATCTCGTCTTGCAAAAAACAAGCCACCATACAGCTCTATCAGCAGAAAAATACAAGTTATAGCTCTCAGAATTAAGAAATGCAAAACTAATTATTTTTTCTATAAAATAGTTTTTATTGTGATATTTTATTCTGCCTCCCAAAGATCGCAGTAAGACTAGGCGCATATTTATCCTGCCCTCTACGCTGAGCGCTTACACCAGGGTTTCTATGTAAATCTCTGAAATATGTGATTCAAACAGAACCCCCGGTGGAAGAGTCCCTATAATGAGGCAGATAGAGGCACTGTGGATGCCAATAGGACCTGTGATCCAGCGGTGTCCGTCTTTTTCGGACTGCATAAAAGTGCCGTTGGCCACAGTTTTATGCACTTCTGAAAAGAAGGACACCGCTGAACAGAGGCCAGAAGGACTCCAGAGTAACTCTGCTGCCTCATTATAGTGAATGGATCCATCAGGGGTTTCATCTGTCACGTAATTCGGAGATTTAGATGGAAACCTCGATGTAAGTGCTCAGCATAGAGCGCCGGATAAATGTGATCATAAATGTTTTGTAAGATGTTTCCAATAAGAGCTTCAACTCAATCCACATAAAAGCAAGTTCCCACTCAGGTCTGTCATCTGTTAACGGAAATATAGGGGGCCTCCACGTTACTGGCAGCACAAAGGCTCTAGAAAAGCTAAATGACTTCTAGCCCCCCTAAAGAAATTCAGCAAATTCTCCACTCCCAAATCCAAATGCCCTCCTTCCTTCTGAGCCCCAGTGTGCCTAAACCACTTTTAGCACCCACATGTTTGGCATTTCTGTAGTGATGAGAGCCAGATGTGTGTCTCCAGAAGCATGAGCTGGGCATAATATACTGGTCACTACAACGGCAGTTTTCAATTTTCACTCAGCAACATGCGCTGCTGCCTGTTTCTGGAAAACACCCATGGAGTCATAATCATCACTACATCTGTAGATAAATTCCAAAATGGGGCCACTTGAGGGGAGATTTTCTGCTTTTCAACTACTTAGGGGCTCTTTATATGGAATCCACAAACTATTCTAGGAAAATCTGCGTTCCAGGAGGCAAATAGTGCTCCATCCCTCCCGAGCCTCTCTGAATGGTTAAGTAGTACTGTACAGCCACATATGGGGTATTGCCACATTCATTAGAAATTGTAGGACAAATTTTGGTGCCATTTTTACCCATTTCCCAGTATGAAAATATAAAACTTGGAGCTAACACACAATCTTGGTGGTAAAAATGTACCGCAAATTATTTTATCTTCACTGCTCTGTGACACACCTGGGGTGTCAATATAATCACTGCACCCCTAGATGAATTCATTGAGAGGTTTAGTTTGTAAAATGGGGTCACTTATGGGGGTTCTGCTGTGTTGGCACCTCAGGGGCTCTGTGAATCTAACATGGCATCCTCAGACAAGTGCAAAATCTGCACTGTAATATGGCGTTTTGTTTCTTCTGAGCTTTGCACTGTGCCTCAAAAGTAGTTTTTGACTACATATGGGGTATCGGTGAACTCAGGAGAAATTGCACAACAAATTTTGGGGTCTATTTTCTCCTGTTACCCTTGCGAAAATACAAAATTGGGAGCTAAAAAATATTTTTGCAGGAAAAATGTGATTTTTTTAATGTTCGCATTTTACGTTTTACGTTATAAACTTCTGTGAAGCACTTGTGTGTTCAAGGTGCTCAATAAATATCTATATAGGTAAGTTCCCTAAGGGGTCTAATTTCCTAAATGGTATCACTTGTTGGGGGTTTCCACTGTTTAGGCACATCAGGGGCTCTCCAATCATGACATGCTCTTTCCCTTCTGAACCGTGCAATGTGCATCTGCTAATTATTCCAGCAAATTTTACATTCAAAAAGTCATATGGCACTCCTTCCCTTCCAAGCCCTGCAGTGCACCCAAACGGTTGTTTTCCTACACATATTGGGTATCTGCACAATTAGGAGAAATTGCACAAGAAACTGTATGGAGCAACTTCTCCTGTTACCCTTCTGAAAATGCAAAATTTGGAGCTAAAACTGATTTAACTGGGAAAAATGTGATTTTTTTTATTTTCACGGCTTAATGTTATAAACTTCTGTGAAGCACCTGTGGGTTCAAGGTGATCAATACACATCTAGATAAGTTCTCTAAGGGTTCTAGTTTCCAAAATGGTGTCACTTGTTGGGGGTTTCCGCTGTTTAAGCACATCAGGGGCTCTCCAAACATGACATGCTCCTTCCCTTCCAAACCATGCCATGTGCCCAAACAATAGATTTCCCGCACATACGGGGTATTGGCATGCTCAGGAGAAATTGAACAACAAATTGTATGGTCAATTTTCTCCAGTTACCCTTTTGTGAAGCACCTGAAGTGTTAATAAACTTCATGAATGTGGTTTTGGGTACCTCGAGGTGTGCAGTCTCTAGAATGGTGTAACTTTTGGGTATTTCCTTTCACAAAGGCCCTTGAAAGTCACCTCAAATGTGAGGTGGTCTCTAAAACAATGTTTTTTCAAATTTTGTGGTAAAAATGAGAAATCACTGTTCAACTTTTAACCCTTATAACTTCCTAAGAAAAAAAATATGTTTCAAAAATTGTGCTAATTTAAAGTAGACATGTGGGAAATGTTATTTATTAATTATTTTGTGCAATATGACTCTCTGATTTAAGGACATAAAGATTGCAAAATTGCAAAAATTTCACAATTTTGGCCAAATTTCTGTTTTTTTCACAAATAAACACAAGTCATAGCGAATAAATGTTACCACTATCATGAAGTACAAAATGTTTCAATAAAACAGTCTCAGAATCAGTGAGATCCATTAAAGCGTTCCAGAGTTATGACCTCATAAAGTGACAGTGATCACAATTGTAAACATTGGCCTGGTCAAGAAGGTGAAAACAGGCTTTGGGAAAAAAAATCTCTTCCAAAACTCTTCATAACAGCTTCAGGAGGAGAAAAACTGTGGCAAAAATTCACCCCAAAACTCATTCTCCAATAAACTCCTTTTGAATATAATTTTCTTTCTCTCTCTCTCTCTCTCTCTCTCTCTCTATATATATATATATATTCACACATATAGGTGCTTCTCATAAAATTAGAATATCATCAAAAAGTTCATTTATTTCAGTTCTCCAATACAGAAAGTGAAACTCCTACATTATATTGAGTCATTACAATCAGAGTGATCTATTTCAAGTGTTTGTTTCTGTTAATATCAATGATTATGGCTTACAGGCAATGAAACCCCAAAAGTAATTATCTCAGTAGATTAGGATAATCAACAAAAACACCTGCAAAGGCTTCCTAAGCATTTAAAAAGTTCCCTTAGTCTGTTTCAGTAGGCTCCACAAACATGGGGAAGACTGCTGACTTGACAGATGTCCAGAAGGCAGTCATTGACACACTCCACAAGGAGGATAAGCCACAAAAGGTCATTGCTAAAGAAGCTGGCTGTTCACAGAGTGTTGTATCCAAGCATATTAATGGAAAGTTGAATAGAAGGAAAAAGTGTGGTAGAAAAAGGTGCATAAGCAAGCGGGATAACAGCAGCCTTGAAAGGATTGTTAAGAAAAGGCCATTCAAAAATTGGGGGGGAGATTCACAAGGAGTGGACTGCTGCTGGAGTAATTGCTTCAAGTGCCACCACACAGACGTATCGAGGACATGGGCTACAAGTGTCGCATTCTTTGTGTCAAGCCACTCATGACCAATAGACAACACAAGAAGCATCTTACCTGGGCCAAGGAAAAAAAGAACTGGACTGTTGCTTAGTTGTCCAAAGTGTTGTTTTCAGATGAAAGTAAATTTTGAATTTCATTTGGAAATCAAGGTCCCAGAGTCTGGAGGAAGAGTGGAGAGGCACAGAATCCAAGCTGCTTGAGGTCTAATGTGAAATTTCCACGATCAGTGATGGTTTGGGAAGCAATTTCATCTGCTGGTGTAAGTCCACTGTGGTTTATCAAGACCAAAGTCAGTGCAGCCATCTACCAGGATATTTTAGAGCTCTTCATGCTTCCCTCTGCCGACAAGCTTTTTGGAGATGGAAATTTCATTCTCAAGTAGGACTTGGCACCTGTCCACACTGCCAAAAGTACCAATACCTGGTTTAAAAGCAAAGGTATCTCTGTGATTGATTGGCCAGCAAACTCGCCTGACCTTAACAGCATTAAGAATCTATTGGGTATTGTCAAGAGAAAGATGAGAGACACCAGACCCCACTATACACATGAGCCGAAGGCTGCTATCAAAGCAACCTTGGCTTCCATAACACCTCAGCAGACCTACAGGCTGATCGCCTCCATGCCATGCCACCCACATTAAGGCAGTGATTGATGCAAAATGAGCCCCGACCAAGTATTGAGTACATTTGCTGAACATACATTTCAGTAGGCCAACATTTTGGATTTTAAAATCATTTTTCAAGCTGGTGTTATTAAGTATTCTAATTTACTGAGATAATGACTTGGGTTTTCATTGGCTGTAAGCCATAATCATCAACATTAATAGAAATAAACACTTGTAAGACATCACTCTGTTTGTAAACTCATATTATATTGAGTCATTAACTTTTTATATTATTTTATATTAACTGGCTTAGTGATAGAAAGCAGAGGTTGGTTATAAATGGTATAGTCTCTAACTGGGTCGCTGTGACCAGTGGGGTACCGCAGGGGTCAGTATTGGGACCTGTTCTCTTCAACATATTCATTAATGATCTGATAGAAGGTTTACACAGTAAAATATCGATATTTGCAGATGATACAAAACTATGTAAAGCAGTTAATACAAGAGAAGATAGTATTCTGCTACAGATGGATCTGGATAAGTTGGAAACTTGGGCTGAAAGGTGGCAGATGAGGTTTAACAATGATAAATGTAAGGTTATACACATGGGAAGAAGGAATCAATGTCACCATTACACACTGAATGGGAAACCACTGGGTAAATCTGACAGGGAGAAGGACTTGGGGATCCTAGTTAATGATAAACTTACCTGGAGCAGCCAGTGCCAGGCAGCAGCTGCCAAGGCAAACAGGATCATGGGGTGCATTAAAAGAGGTCTGGATACACATGATGAGAGCATTATACTGCCTCTGTACAAATCCCTAGTTAGACCGCACATGGAGTACTGTGTCCAGTTTTGGGCACCGGTGCTCAGGAAGGATATAATGGAACTAGAGAGAGTACAAAGGAGGGCAACAAAATTAATAAAGGGGATGGGAGAACTACAATACCCAGATAGATTAGCGAAATTAGGATTATTTAGTCTAGAAAAAAGACGACTGAGGGGCGATCTAATAACCATGTATAAGTATATAAGGGGACAATACAAATATCTCGCTGAGGATCTGTTTATACCAAGGAAGGTGACGGGCACAAGGGGGCATTCTTTGCGTCTGGAGGAGAGAAGGTTTTTCCACCAACATAGAAGAGGATTCTTTACTGTTAGGGCAGTGAGAATCTGGAATTGCTTGCCTGAGGAGGTGGTGATGGCGAACTCAGTCGAGGGATTCAAGAGAGGCCTGGATGTCTTCCTGGAGCAGAACAATATTGTATCATACAATTAGGTTCTGTAGAAGGACGTAGATCTGGGGATTTATTATGATGGAATATAGGCTGAACTGGATGGACAAATGTCTTTTTTCGGCCTTACTAACTATGTTACTATGTTATATTGAAGAACATAAATAAATTAACTTTTTGATGATATTCTAATTTAGTAAGAAGCATCTGTATATAATGTTTGCTTTTTTGCTTTGGCTCAAAAACTGCTGTGGTATTTTCCCAGAAAACTGTATGTGAAATCACCATAGAACATCCAGAAGGCTATGTGCATGTGAAGCTGAGTTTTTACAGCAGAAACTTAACGTTTTTGAGGAGCTTTGAATTTTGGAGGATGATTTGGAGAGTTTCTTATCAGTTTCTGTTAATCCATTAGCTCCAAAGTTTGTGATTTTGCAAGAGCATAAAAGAGAATTCAAAGGAGATTAATCACGAGAGGCATTTTTGAATTCGGTTTTGTATTTGACGGTGTTGTCTTTTTCTTGTCAAACTTATCAAAGTGTTACACATTGATAAAATTGTTATAATAGATGAAATGTGGATTACATCCGCGCTGCTGCGACAAATAATAGATCCAGATATACTTGTAAGATGTTCGGGTGGTTTATTCAACGCGTTTCGAAGCTCATGGCATGTCGCAGCAGCGCAGATGTAATCCACATTTCATCTATTATAACGGTTCTGAGAGGTCGCAGCGCCGACCTGTGGATCTGCAGCAGCTGACAAACTACACGCCTGTACTGTGTACTACCAGGTGAGCAGTTCTCTCACAATTGAACAGAAACAATCCTGGGGATAAGACCCTATTTGCGCTTTTTTTATCTCCTATCTTTCAACAACATTGATAAAATTGACGTTTCTTTCTACAGATGTTTGTCCTGTATTACACTAGTTTTAGTTTGTCCAGATTTAGTAGGGGGCGAGTGAGAACTGTGACTTAAAAAGTCACCATTCATAAACCTGGTGTACAACTATTCACCTGGCTAGTCAAACCACATACCCTTTCCACAAGTGGCAAGAGTTGTGTAAAATTACTAAAAGTTGTTACATTTTTGCACAATAAACATGACGTAGCAAAATATGCAACTTCTCACCCAGAAAACGTTTACCTTTGACCAGTTTAGTACATTAAAATTCCTATTTCATGATCTGAAAAGTTATCATTGACAAGTTTATACAGTGGGGAAAATAAATATTTGATCCCTTGCTGATTTTGTAAGTTTGTCCACTGACAAAGACAAGAACAGTCTATAATGTTAAGGGTAGATTAATTTTAACATTGCGAGATAGAATATCAAAAATAAAATCTAGAAAATTACATTGTATAAATTATCTAAATAGTGAGAAATAAGTATTTGATCCCTCTGGCCAAGACTTAATACTTGGTGGCCAAAACTCTGTGCCCTTAGCAGAGAAACACCCCCAAAACATAATGTTTCCACCTCCATGCTTGACAGTGGGGACGGTGTTCTTTCGGTCATAGGCAGCATTTTGCTTCCTCCAAACACGGTGAGTTAATGCCAAGTTCCTCAATTTTTGTCTCATCTGATCACAACACCTTCTCCCAATCACTCACAGAATCATCCAGGAGTTCATTGGCAAACTTCAGACGGGCCTGCAGAATTTTAAACCCTTACGGTGTAGTGTGTTACCAATGGTTTTCTTGGTGACTGTGGTCCCAGCTGCCTTGAGATCATTAACAAGTTCACCTCGTGTAGATTTAGGCTGATCTCTCACCTTACTCATGATCAAGGATACCCCACAAGGTGAGATTTTCATGATGCCCCAGATCGATGTCGATTGACAGTCATTTTGTATTTTTTCCATTTTCTTACTATTGCACCTATGGTTGTCTCCTTCTCACCCAGTGTTTTATGTATGGTTTTGCAGCCCATTCCAGCATTGTGCAGGTCTATGATCTTGTCCCTGACATCCTTATAAAGCTCTTTGGTCTTGCCCATGTTGTAGAGGTTAGAGTCTGACTAATTAATTGAGTCTGTGGACAGGAGTCTTTTATAAAGGTGACTATGTAATACAGCTGTCTTTAATGCAGGTATCGAGTTTATTAGGAGCATTGAACTGGTCTGTAGGAGCCCAAACTCTTACTGGTTGGTAGGGGATCAAATCCTTATTTCTCACTGCAAAATGCAAATAAATTTATATAATTTATGCAATATGATTTTCTGGATTTTATTTTTGATATTCTATCTCTAACTGATAAAATTAACCTACCCTTAGGCTATGTGCACACGTTGCAGATTTTGATGCGTTTCTACAGTGTTTCTGGACACGGGGAATTGCATCAAATCCACAGTGTAGTGCACAAGTAATGTTAGTCAATGGGAAATTGAGAATTGCTGTGCACGTGCTGCGGAAAAATCCTTACGGTTTGCAGCGTTTTATTATCCGCAACATGTCAATTCTTTTTGAGGATCTGCAGCGTTTCTGCACCCATTGACTACCACTGAGTCAGGCAAATACACAGCAAAACCGCAGGTTTAAAAAGATCTGCAGTTTTCCTGTGGAGTTGTGTGCAGGAAACGCTGCAGATCGGAAGGAGGAAGAGTGTATGGGTGGAGACTGCGTGTGTGGGCGGAGACTTGTATGTGTGCGGAAATGTGCGTGTCTGTGTGCGGGTTTTTGTGTGTGTCTGCGGGGCTGTGTGTGTGTCTCTGTGTGGGTCTGTATGTAGTCAGGCATCGTCCGATGGGTCTACTAGTCCCATCCGGCTATGCCTGCTACATTGACAGCTAGCCAGATGATGGGAGTAGTAATCCCATCATCCGGGCTGTGTAAAAAAAAAAAAACAACAACAAAAAAACATACTGTACATATTCACCAATCACGTAGTCCCCGACACCCTCGATCACCTGTAAAAAAATAAAATAATAAACCAACAGTATACTCCCTGTTCCGCCGTAATCCATTTAATAACGAGTGTCCCACGACGATCTCCCGTGGAGAGCTGTTTCATCGGCAGATGTGACCTCTCCAGGGGCTCCAGTGATGCAATGACAGGAGATAATCCTCCGCACTGTATCCCTCCGCCGCCGTGAGTGCAGCAGAGTCCATACTGTCACTTGCGGCACCGATGCGGGGAAAATTCTCACGCAGCAGTGCCGTAAAAGTGAGAGCATTAACAAATTGAACCCTCAGTGATAACACTGCAGGAACCATTGTCTCCTGTCATCCTGTCAGTGTGTCACTGGAGGCCCTGTAGAGCAATCACATTCTATATACCTCCCCACCCAGGGGTGCTAAAAAGGATAGTGATCCTGGAAGGCATTCGGTCCATTCCAGAGATCTCAAAAAAGTAACCAGTGACTGACCAGGATGTACGATAAGTCCATATTCCAAAGCTTACTCAACAAAGCAATTAGACTGCATTGTATCTACATGGAGTATTCCTGTAGTAGCATGATACTAGCTAGCTGGTAGGGGTGTGAATTTATTTTCAGAAACTGAGAAGGCTGAGCCTTCCTATTGAGCCAGGTGTCCTCTTACAGCTGGATTTTTATAATCCCATGACAAATAGGATACAAATGATTGACATTAAATTATATCTCCAATATTCTTCACAGTTTCCTATTAAATTGTCCCTATTGTGTCCATTGTCCATCATGCAAAAGGCATGATATTAGTCATGTGACTGCAATGAATAGTACAGGACAGAAACTGTCAGGCCGCTTGTAATTTATACATAATTAGTAATTGCAGAGCATGAGTAATCTGCATAGCACAATCTGTGTACATCATTTCACCTACCAAGCATAAGAATCATGTTGTCATGAGTGTCCCAAATGAATAAGTGAAGTGTCCGCTTCTTATTTCTGAGTTCATATTTTTTTTAAATCGAAAACCTACATAAGAAGGAAATACCAAAATATATAACAGCCTATGAATACCAATGATAATTAAATAAACAAAATATATTCAAAACCAAGCAAAAATATCAAATAAGTCACTTTATTGATTAAAAAAGAATGATAAATTAAAAAAAAAACATGTAGAACACAAAAGAGAAGATAAAAAAGGGGAGTTTCCATAAGAGGATGCGCCATGATGAAAAAAGATGGTATAATGCATCATTAATTCAGATACATAAAATGCACTGTGCATAAAAAAATAATGATTATATAATATAATAAATAAATATAAAGTATAATGTCAAGTGACAAGATCAATAATAAACATATAAATAATTATTGCACAGAGACAAAACAGTTTTAAAGTTCCTTCATGGGGGAATTCCTTGATACTGACCAGAAAGGCACATCACAACCCCCTCAGATCACTCCAACGTGCGTTTCGCTTCCGCTTCGCCATATCTTTTTGCCTGGAGAACCATTCACTCTACACAAACAGTATCAGTATAATAATAATTCAGTGGTCCAGTTACTTTTACACTAAATGTTTGCTAATTCTATAGGGCCATTTGAAACCTTGCCGCAGTTGTGCAGTATTTTTACAGCATTACACTAGCACCTGATAATGGACGGAGGCTTATAGGGTATTTTAGCTGACAATGCTCAACTATCTCCGGCAGACCCCTAGACCATAGGATTCAAATTCATTTTCACCAAGGGCCTCAAAAGCAATATGGTTGCCATGAAAGGGCCATTTGTTATTGTAATATTAAATACTGTATAAATGTAACTTACTTCTTAAAGAGAACCTGTCACCAGGTTTTTACTATGTAATCTGAGAGCAGCATAATGTAGGGGAAAAGAGGATGATTTCAGCAATGTGTCACTTAGTTTACTGGGGCAGCAGTTTTAATACAAGCAAAGTTTTTTCTGCTGCAGATCTAGCAGTTCTCAGAATGCTAAGCTTTGTATAATCCCACCCACACCACTGATTGACATCTTTCTGTGTACATGGTACATTGACAGAAAGCTGCTAATCAGTGGTGAGGAGAGGTTATGACAACTAGTCCTGTAGTGATAATCTCCTGCTGATAAAACCCTGATTTTGTAAATGTAAATGTGCCTTGTAAATGACACATTGCTTAAATCAGACTCTCGGCCCCTACATCTTGCAGTTGTTATGATTGTGTAACACCTGGAAAATAGATAAACTAAAAACTGCAACTGACTCTGCCGTTTCCTGTATAGGCTAGAGATCCTGACCAGCAGTCCCTAAAGGTACCTACATGAGCAGAGATAGCCCTAATCACAGACTAGAAGATGGCAGCTCTGACCTAAACTGCCTGAAAGGCCATCAAGGGCTTCACGTTCCTCATAAACAACCAGAGTGCAGTGCAGAGTGTAAAATATCTATAAAAGGGAAAGAGTGAGTAACGTAAACTACGAAATACAAAATAAAGCATAAAATATGTATTGTTAGATTACATGCTGCCTGCTTTGTAAAGAGAAACAGAAGATAGGTGCAAAGTAAAGAACAGAAACAGCAACTGGATAAACCCTAGCTGGGATTTCACTGACTGGCTTTAAGCTGTAGCCAAATGGCTGAGCATCCACATGAAACTATCACCAGCAGGAAATGTCAACAGGGGGAACAGAATATAAAGCATACCTCCCAACTTTTGAAGATGGGAAAGAGGGACAAATTTTAGGCCACGCCTCTGACCACACCCATTCACTAGTCACACCCATATCCACGTCTCAACCACACCCATTTAGCACTGCTGATCACACTGTTCATAAAGAATAATTATAAACAAAAAAATATGGCCACACATGATGCTCCATACTGTATAATGGCCGCACATAATGCTCCATACTGTATAATGGCCACACATGATGCTCCATACTGTATAATGACCGCACATGATGCTCCATACTGTATAATGACCGCACATGATGCTCCATACTGTATAATGGCCACATATGATGCCCCATACTGTATAATGGCTGCACATGATGCTTCATACTGTATAATGACCGCACATGATGCTCTATACTGTATAATGACCGCACATGATGCTCCATACTGTATAATGACCGCACATGATGCTCTATACTGTATAATGGCCACACATGATGCTCTATACTGTATAATGACCGCACATGATGCTCCATACTGTATAATGGCCACACATGATGCTCCATACTGTATAATGACCGCACATGATGCTCCATACTGTATAATGGCCACATATGATGCCCCATACTGTATAATGGCTGCACATGATGCTTCATACTGTATAATGACCGCACATGATGCTCTATACTGTATAATGACCGCACATGATGCTCCATACTGTATAATGACCGCACATGATGCTCCATACTGTATAATGGCCACACATGATGCTCTATACTGTATAATGACCGCACATGATGCTCCATACTGTAGAATGGCCACACATGATGCTCCATACTGTATAATGACCGCACATGATGCTCCATACTGTATAATGACCGCACATGATGCTCCATACTGTATAATGGCCACACATGATGCTCCATACTGTATAATGACCGCACATGATGCTCCATACTGTATAATGGCCACATATGATGCCCCATACTGTATAATGGCTGCACATGATGCTTCATACTGTATAATGACCGCACATGATGCTCTATACTTTATAATGACCGCACATGATGCTCCATACTGTATATTGGCCGCACATGATACTTTGTACCGTATAATGGCCACACATAGCTACTCCTACACACGCGGCTGCGCTTCGTACACTTTGCACACACGGCTCCACTCCATACATCTCATACACACACGGCTCCGCTCCGTACATCTTGTACACATTCAGCTCAGCTCCATACACCTCATACACGGCTCCGCTCCATACACCTCATACACACACGGCTCCGCTCCATACATCTCGTACACACACGGCACTACTCCGTACACCTCGTACACACACGGCTCCGCTCTATACACATTGCACACGCTCTGTATACTTTGAGCACGCATGGCTCTGCTCTGTACACCTCATACACACGTGGCTCTGCACTGTACACCTCGTACACACGTGGCTCTGCTCCGTACACCTTTCACACGCTGCTCCGCTCCGTACACCTCGTACACACGCGGCTGTGCTTCGTACAGCTCGTACACACGGCTCCGTACACCTCTTACACACACGACTCCGCTCCGTACACCTTTCACATGCTGCTCCGCTCCGTACATCTCGTACACACCCGGCTCAGCTCCGTACACCTCGTAAACACGCGGCTGTGCTCCGTACACCTCGTACACACGCGGCTGTGCTCCGTACACCTCTTACACACGATTCAGCTCCGTACACCTTTCACATGCTGCTCCGCTCCGTACACACGCGGCTGTGCTCCGTACACCTCGTACACACGTGGCTCCGCTCCATACACCTTTCACACGTGGCTCCGCTCCATACACCTTTCACACGCTGCTTCGCTCCGTACACCTCGTACACACGCGGCTGTGCTCCGTACAGCTCGTACACACGGCTCCGTACACCTTTTACACACACGACTCCGCTCCGTACACCTTTCACATGCTGCTCCGCTCCGTACATCTCGTACACACCCGGCTCAGCTCCGTACACCTCGTAAACACGCGGCTGTGCTCCGTACACCTCGTACACACGCGGCTGTGCTCCGTACACCTCGTACACACGGCTCCGTACACCTCTTACACACGATTCAGCTCCGTACACCTTTCACAAGCTGCTCCGCTCCGTACACACGCGGCTGTGCTCCGTACACCTCGTACACACGTGGCTCCGCTCCATACACCTTTCACACTCTGCTCTGATCCGCACACCTCTTACACACACGACTCCACTCCGTACACCTTTCACATGCTGCTCCGCTCCGTACATCTCGTACACACCCGGCTCAGCTCCGTACACCTCGTAAACACGCGGCTGTGCTCCGTACACCTCGTACACACGCGGTTGTGCTCCGTACACCTCGTACACACGGCTCTGTACACCTTTCACATGCTGCTCCGCTCCGTACACACGCGGCTGTGCTCCGTACACCTCGTACACACGCGGCTGTGCTCTGTACACCTCGTAGACATGGCTCCGTACACCTCTTACACACGACTCCGCTCCGTACGCCTTTCACATGCTGCTCCGCACACCTCGTACACACGCGGCTGTGCTCTGTACACCTCGTACACATGGCTCCGTACACCTCTTACACACGACTCCGCTCCGTACACCTTTCACAGTACGAGGTGCACCGAGCGGAGCCGCGTGTGTGTACGAGGTGCACCGAGCGGAGCCGTGTGTGTGTACGAGGTGCACTGAGCAGAGCCGCGTGTGTCTGTGTACGAAGTGTACTGAGCGGAGCCTCATCCGCATGTGTGCACCGAGCGGAGCTGCAGCTTGTAATTAGCACATGATGATACAGTGACTGACTGTCATAGGGGCTTAGCCCTTTTATGCATGGGGAAATAAAGCAGCCACATTGATTAGTGTTGTCACTCTCTCCCAGGGAGCTGCAGCTGCTCCTCCTCCACAATCCACTGGACGGAGTCCAGTCATCTCTGTGACATCCACTACTCACTGATCTGCATCTGTCCCATTAGCAGCCTCCAGTCCACTCATGGTCTGCTGCTTACATTGCCGCCGGCACCCAGGCTGTGTTCGGCTGTGTTATGTTCACCTCAGGTGTCCTCTCTTTTTCTGAACTGTGAGGCACACTGGAAGACTCAGGAACATACCGACGGGGAAGGGGCGTGGCCTAACAAAAGGGGGCGTGTGGAGGACACTGGGGCAGATTGCTGGATGACACTGGGGCAGATTGCTGGAGGACACTGGGGCAATGCTGGAGGTCACTGGGGCAGATTGCTGGAGGACACTGGGGCAATGCTGGAGACACTGGGGGAAATGCTGGACATACTGGGGGAAATGCTGGACATACTGGGGCAGATTGCTGGACACACTGGTGGTAATATTCTGGACACACTGTCTGGGGGCAATGCTGGACGCACTGGGGCAGATTGCTGGACACACTGTCTGGGGGCAATATGCTGGACACACTGGGGGTAATATGCTGGACACACTGGGGGTAATATGCTGGACACACTGGGGCAGATTGCTGGACACACTGGGGCAGATTGCTGGACACACTGTCTGGGGGCAATGCTGGACACACTGGGGGCAATATGCTGGAGACACTGGGGCAGATTGCTGGACACTGGGGCAATATGCTGGACATACTGGGGCAGATTGCTGGACACAATGGGGGCAGGACTGGAGGCATGGGCAGAATGTAGACACGGGGCATGATTGGAGACACGGGGCAGAATTAAAGACATGGGGCAGGATTGGATCATGGGGCAGGATGGATACGATGGAGACATATGGGGCAGGATGTGGAGATCATATGGGGTAGAATGGATACTCATGAGGGCAGGATGCGAGAACATATGGCTGGAGCCAGGAATGAGACACACGGGGCCAGGATGTGGAATATTATTACCATAGGGGCTAATTAAGGGATATTATTACTGCAGTGATGTATTTATTTTATTTTTTGAGTATACTGCTTTAAATGGGGGTCGGTCCTGTTACTGTGCAGAGTTACACTATATCGCCTTTTTTTCTTCATGTGGTATAATGTAGAAGTTGTGAAAAATTAAGTAATGTGTTCTGCAAGCGGAGCTCGAGATAACTGTGTTATTTCCTGCAGAAACGAGTCCTGGCTGGAAGAAATGATGGCGGTCTGTGCTGGCTTCACCTAGAGACGTCACTGGTGAGTCAGTGTTACCTATACACTGACACTATACACTGTATACTATATAGAGCTCCTGTGTATAATACCACCAGTGATCTCTGTATTACCTCTACACAGACACTGCATACTAAGTACAGATCTCCTGTGAATACTGGCACTTATGGTGATAGTATTGTGTTGTTGTTTTTTACTGATCAGTATTGTAGTATTCAGTCACTATGTAGTGGTAATATGTGGTCTGGAAATGGTGTTGTGGTATTTGTCCCTTGTATGTGATATTTGGTTACCAAGTGGTGGTAATATGTGGTCTTGACATGGTGCGGTGGTATTTGTTCCTTGTATGTGATATTATTCGATCACTGTGGTTGTAATTTGTGGTCTGGTCATGGTGCGGTGGTATTTGTTCCTTGTATGTGATATTATTGGTCAAAATATACCTAAATTGTATTGCAGATTCTAACAAATATTTAATAGGTTACAGTAGAGTAGGGCCCGGCCATTTTTCTGGAATAATCTGGTTCGGGTATATCATGACCCCCGTCACATGACCCCCGTCACATGACCCCCGTCACATGACCCCCGTCACATGACCCCCATCACATGACCGGGGGGGGGGGGGCCACAGTGTCTGAACAGCCCAGGGCCCTGGCTACCCTTAATCCACCCCTGCACTCAACCTCTGTTCTAGGCTATACAGTGAGCATAAATCACACCCCGACACAGTCTTAACATGCTGCCACCACGAGGGGCTAAGTTGTGGCATTTCAAATAACCTGTGCCCCCCTCCCTTCTTTCTAGCTCCCATGTTTGATACCTCTCAGTATTCCCCCAGGAAATACCCCACGTAGTTCTGAGTTCCTGCAATAATAGTAGGACAGATGTTACATCCTTCGTTTTAGAGACAATTATACAGATACAGTCTTACTAGTTATTTTACGGACATTACAGTTCCCTTACAGTTATATATTTCCTTCACACCGAGGAAAAGACTGAAGACGACGCCGGGTCAGGTGACACCTGTGTTGCAATTACCAATTATAAAAGGCCTAGCCGGGCCAAGATAGCAGGAATTGGCACCGGAACATGCACCAGGCAGGTTGTGTGGCTGCAAAGTGGGCTAACAGTCACCATCGTCACAGAAGGGTCCGAGAGCGGTCAGTTGCCAGAGAACACCTGAGCTGTGAGGACAGTAAGCAGAGCCAGTAGAAGACCATGACCAGATCTGAAGCAGACTCACGAGACAATCTGGCTATAGCAGAGGACCATTCCTATGGGGCATTACTTCCAGCATAGACATATGGTATGCAGGGGTGTCAAACTGCATTCCTTGAGGGCCTCAAACCATGTGTGTTTTTAAGATTTCCTTATGCGTGTTTCAAGATTTCCTTAGCATTGCACAAGGTGCTGGAATCATGCTGTGCAGGTGATTAAATTATCACCTGTGCAACACATGGAAATCCAGAAAACATGACCTGTTTGCATCCCTCGAGGAATGCAGTTTGACACCTCTGTGGTATAGGGTGTGAGCTGAGGCCATACTTCAGGGAATGGAGATAGCCAGTCTGACGAGCACACTGAATACCCGAGGACTTGCATAGTGAGGACTTGCAGCCTAGAGGGAAATACCAATAACCCCGCAAGACCCAGTGTAATGATCAGAGCAGCTTATAGAGACTATGACGGGGATAGGCCCAGTACTGAGAGTGACAACCATTATCCTGAGACAAAGGCATTAATAGTCATTTGCTTGCTAGATAATCAGTACAGTTATAACAGTGTATATAACAGAGCTTAGATATTATGTTTAGTCGCATAGTTGTGTTCTGATAGTGTCATAACACACTGTATTGACCTTGCTACTGTTACCCATAATATAATGCTTACTTGTATATTCTGAAAGATAGATTCTCTGTTAGTCAAATAAATCATGTTGGTTAAGTACAACTGTCTCCTCATTGTCTGCGTCATGGGCGGACATACAGCCTGTTCAACCGATGCAGCTGCACCGGGGCCCGGAGGCTCTGGGGGGCCCTACAGGGTTTCTAATGAGGGCAATCTGGCCAGTTTATCCGGGGGGCCCATGGCCGGACTGCCCTCATGTGCGGCAGGCAGGGAGCAATTCCTGCAGCTCCGCTGCCTGCAAGAGAAAATGGCAGCGGAGCGGAGCTGCAAAGAATGGATCCGTCCTGCTTCCTGTCTCACACAGCAGCAGCTGAATTACATCATCATTCAGCGCCACGGATGTGAGAGACAGAAAGCTTCCAGCGATGGTGCGGCTTCAGATACCGTGCACAGAGGTGAGGTGTATGTGTGCATGCAGAGAGGTGAATGGTGCTGTGTGTTTGTGTAGGAGAGGGTAATGATGGGGCAGAAGGCAATGAGTGGGTTGACGAAGAGGGCAATGATGGAGTGATGGGGCAGAAGGCAATGATTGGGTTGGTGGAGAAAGCAATGGTGGAGTGGTGGAAAGGGCAATAATGGGGTGGTGGGGAGGAGGAAATGATGGAGGTGGCGAATGGGCAATAATGGGGGTGGTGGGGAGGAGGACATTTGTTGTGAATTCTGTTGTCAGGCTCCCTCCTGTGGTCATGAATGGTACTTCGGCTGGTTCTGTCCATGGACTTTCTCTGGTGCCTGTGGGTGTTTCTAAGTTTCCTTCCACAGGTGACGAGGCTAATTCGTTAGTGGGCTGCTCTATTTAACTCCACTTAGATCTTTGCCCCATGCCAGCTGTCAATGTTGTACTATGGCTCTTGTTCGCTCCTGGATCGTTCTGAGTTCCTGTTGCTCCAGCAGAAGCTAAGTTCCTCTGTGCTATTTTGCTTGTTTGCTATTGTTGGCTATTTCTAGTGTGTTTTGATAGGTTTAGGGATTGCGGTCAGCAGAGTTCCCACGTCCCAGAGCTCGTCCTTATTATCAGTAACTATCAGGTCCATTATTTGTCCAAACCACCAGATCATAACAGTACAGCTGGCCAAAAGTATTGATGCATCTCAATAGAGGGATAAGTGAAGCTCTGAGACCATTTTTTTTCTTTGCAGTGTGTTTTGTCTTTTTGTCTCTATTTTCCCCTTTACCTCTGGGTGGTTCAGAACACAGGTGTAGACATGGACATTCAAGGTCTGTCCTCTTGGATGGATAATCTCACTACAAGGGTACAAAACATTCAAGATTTTGTGGTTCAGAATCCGATGTCAGAGCCTAGGATTCCAATTCATGATTTATTTTTTGGTGATAGATCTAAGTTCTTGAATTTCAAAAATAATTGTAAATTGTTTCTAGCTTTGAAACCTCGCTCCTCAGGTGATCCTGTGCAACAGGTAAGGATCATTATTTCCTTATTACGTGGCGACCCTCAAGACTGGGCATTTTCCCTTGCGCCAGGAGACCCGGCATTGCGTGATGTAGATGCGTTTTTCCTGGCGCTCGGATTGCTTTATGACGAACCTAATTCAGTGGATCAGGCAGAGAAAATCTTGCTGGCTCTATGTCAGGGTCAGGATGAAGCAGAGATATATTGTCAGAAGTTTAGAAAGTGGTCTGTGCTCACTCAGTGGAATGAATGTGCCCTGGCAGCAATCTTCAGAAAGGGTCTCTCTGAAGCCCTTAAAGATGTCATGGTGGGATTTCCCATGCCTGCTGGTCTGAATGAGTCTATGTCTTTGGCTATTCAGATCGATCGGCGCTTGCGTGAGCGTAAAACTGTGCACCATTTGGCGGTACTATCTGAGCATGGGCCTGAGCCTATGCAGTGTGATGGGACTTTGACCAGAGCTGAACGGCAGGAACACAGACGTCAGAATGGACTGTGTTTTTACTGTGGTGACTCCACTCATGCTATCTCCGATTGTCCTAAGCGCACTAAGCGGTTCGCTAGGTCTGCCACCATTGGTACGGTACAGTCTAAATTTCTTTTGTCCATTACTCTAATTTGCTCTTTGTCGTCCTATTCTGTTATGGCATTTGTGGATTCAGGCGCTGCCCTGAATTTGATGGACTTGGAGTATGCTAGGCGCTGTGGTTTTTTCTTGGAGCCCTTGCAGCATCCTATTCCATTGAGAGGAATTGATGCTACGCCTTTGGCCAAGAATAAGCCTCAGTACTGGACCCAATTGACCATGTGCATGGCTCCTGCACATCAGGAGGATATCCGTTTTTTGGTGTTACATAATCTGCATGATGTGGTCGTTTTAGGGTTACCATGGCTACAGGTCCATAATCCAGTATTGGACTGGAAATCTATGTCTGTGTCCAGCTGGGGTTGCCAGGGGGTACATGGTGATGTTCCATTTTTGTCAATTTCGTCTTCTACTCCTTCTGAAGTTCCGGAGTTTTTGTCGGATTATCGGGATGTGTTTGATGAGCCCAAGGCCAGTGCCCTACCTCCTCATAGGGATTGCGATTGTGCAATCAATTTGATTCCTGGTAGTAAGTTTCCTAAGGGCCGATTGTTCAATTTATCTGTGCCAGAACACGCCGCTATGCGGAGTTATATAAAGGAATCCTTGGAGAAAGGCCATATTCGCCCATCGTCATCACCGTTGGGAGCAGGGTTCTTTTTTGTGGCCAAGAAGGATGGTTCTTTGAGACCTTGTATTGATTACCGCCTTCTTAATAAAATTACTGTCAAATTTCAGTATCCTTTGCCGTTGCTGTCCGACTTGTTTGCTCGTATTAAAGGGGCTAGTTGGTTTACCAAGATAGACCTTCGAGGGGCGTATAATCTTGTGCGTATTAAACGGGGCGATGAATGGAAAACAGCATTTAATACGCCCGAGGGCCATTTTGAGTACCTGGTGATGCCATTCGGGCTTTCCAATGCTCCATCAGTATTTCAGTCTTTTATGCATGACATCTTCCGAGAGTACCTGGATAAATTCCTGATTGTGTATTTGGATGATATTTTGGTCTTTTCGGATGATTGGGAGTCTCATGTGAAGCAGGTCAGAATGGTGTTCCAGGTCCTTCGTGCTAATTCCTTGTTTGTGAAGGGGACAAAGTGTCTCTTTGGTGTTCAGAAGGTTTCATTTTTGGGCTTCATTTTTTCCCCTTCTACTGTCGAGATGGACCCTGTTAAAGTCCAGGCCATTCATGATTGGACTCAGCCGACATCTGTGAAGAGCCTGCAAAAGTTCCTGGGCTTTGCTAATTTTTATCGTCGCTTCATCGCTAATTTTTCTAGTGTTGCTAAACCGTTGACTGATTTGACCAAGAAGGGTGCTGATGTGGTCAATTGGTCTTCTGCGGCCGTGGATGCTTTTCAGGAATTGAAGCATCGTTTTTCTTCTGCCCCTGTGTTGTGCCAGCCGGATGTTTCGCTCCCGTTTCAGGTTGAGGTTGATGCCTCTGAGATTGGGGCAGGGGCTGTTTTGTCGCAAAAAAGTTCTGATGGCTCGGGAATGAAGCCATGTGCTTTCTTTTCTAGAAAGTTTTCGCCTGCTGAGCGCAATTATGATGTTGGTAATCGAGAATTGTTGGCCATGAAGTGGGCATTCGAGGAGTGGCGTCATTGGCTTGAAGGAGCCAAGCATCGCGTGGTGGTCTTGACAGATCACAAAAATTTGACTTATCTTGAGTCTGCCAAACGGTTGAATCCGAGACAGGCTCGATGGGCGTTGTTTTTCTCCCGTTTTGATTTTGTGGTTTCGTACCTTCCGGGCTCTAAGAATGTGAAGGCTGATGCCCTGTCAAGGAATTTTGTGCCTGACTCTCCGGGTGTTTCTGAGCCGACAGGTATTCTCAAAAAGGGGATAATTTTGTCTGCCATCTCCCCTGATTTGCGGCGGGTGCTGCAAAAATTTCAGGCTGATAGACCTGACCGTTGCCCAGCAGAGAAACTGTTTGTCCCTGATAAATGGACTAGTAGAGTTATCTCTGAGCTTCATTGTTCGGTGTTGGCTGGGCATCCTGGAATCTTTGGTACCAGAGATTTGGTGGCTAGATCCTTCTGGTGGCCGTCTTTGTCACGGGATATGCGTTCTTTTGTGCAGTCCTGTGGGACTTGTGCTCGGGCTAAGCCCTGCTGTTCTCGTGCTAGTGGGTTGCTTTTGCCCTTGCCGGTCCCGAAGAGGCCCTGGACACATATTTCTATGGATTTTATTTCGGATCTCCCCGTCTCTCAAAAGATGTCAGTCATTTGGGTGGTTTGTGATCGCTTTTCTAAGATGGTCCATTTGGTACCCTTGTCTAAATTGCCTTCCTCCTCTGATTTGGTGCCATTGTTTTTCCAGCATGTGGTTCGTTTACATGGCATCCCGGAGAACATCGTTTCGGACAGAGGTTCCCAGTTTGTTTCGAGGTTTTGGCGATCCTTTTGTGCTAGGATGGGCATTGATTTGTCTTTTTGCTCGGCTTTCCATCCTCAGACAAATGGCCAAACCAAATGAACTAATCAGACGTTGGAAACATATCTTAGATGCTTTGTTTCTGCTGATCAGGATGATTGGGTGTCCTTTTTGCCGTTGGCTGAGTTTGCCCTTAATAATCGGGCCAGCTCGGCTACTTTGGTTTCGCCGTTTTTCTGCAATTCTGGTTTCCATCCTCGTTTCTCTTCAGGGCAGGTTGAGTCTTCGGACTGTCCTGGTGTAGATACTGTGGTGGATAGGTTGCAGCAGATTTGGACTCATGTGGTGGACAATTTGACATTGTCCCAGGAGAAGGCTCAACGTTTCGCTAACCGCCGGCGCTGTGTGGGTCCCCGACTTCGTGTTGGGGATTTAGTTTGGTTGTCGTCTCGTTATGTTCCTATGAAGGTTTCCTCTCCTATGTTTAAGCCTCGTTTCATTGGTCCGTATAAAATTTCTGAGGTTATCAATCCTGTGTCATTTCGTTTGGCCCTTCCAGATTCTTTTGCCATCCATAATGTGTTCCATAGGTCGTTATTGCGGAGATACGTGGCGCCTGTGGTTCCATCCGTTGACCCTCCTGCTCCGGTGTTGGTTGAGGGGGAGTTGGAGTATGTGGTGGAGAAGATTTTGGATTCTCGTATTTCGAGACGGAAACTCCAGTACTTGGTCAAGTGGAAGGGTTATGGTCAGGAGGATAATTCCTGGGTTTTTGCCTCTGATGTTCATGCGGCCGATCTGGTTCGTGCCTTTCATTTGGCTCATCCTGGTCATCCTGGGGGCTCTCGTGAGGGTTCGGTGACCCCTCCTCAAGGGGGGGGGGTACTGTTGTGAATTCTGTTGTCAGGCTCCCTCCTGTGGTCATGAATGGTACTTCGGCTGGTTCTGTCCATGGACTTTCTCTGGTGCCTGTGGGTGTTTCTAAGTTTCCTTCCACAGGTGACGAGGCTAATTCGTTAGTGGGCTGCTCTATTTAACTCCACTTAGATCTTTGCCCCATGCCAGCTGTCAATGTTGTACTATGGCTCTTGTTCGCTCCTGGATCGTTTTGAGTTCCGGTTGCTCCAGCAGAAGCTAAGTTCCTCTGTGCTATTTTGCTTGTTTGCTATTGTTGGCTATTTCTAGTGTGTTTTGATAGGTTTAGGGATTGCGGTCAGCAGAGTTCCCACGTCCCAGAGCTCGTCCTTATTATCAGTAACTATCAGGTCCATTATTTGTCCAAACCACCGGATCATAACAGACATTATGGAGGCAGTGTAATGGGCAATGATGGGGTGTTGGGGGAAAGACAATGATGGTGGTGGAAAGGGCAATGATGGGGATGGTGGAGGAGGAGGAAATGATGGAGGTAGTGGAATGGGTAATGATGGGGGTGGTGTGGGAGAAGACAATGATGATGGCAGTAGAGAGGACAATGATGGGGTGGTGGGGAGGAGGCAATTATGGAGGTGATGGAATGGGTAATGATGGGGTGGTGGAGGAAAAGACAATGATGGTGGTGGTGGAAAGGGCAATGATGGGAATGGTGGGGAGAAAAATGAGGGGTGCGGGGGATGACAATGAGTGGTGTGGGGGATTGGGATGAAGGGGGATTCATAATGGATTTAGGAACAGCGAGGTGGAGGAAGACATTTTGTCTAACACAGTCCCTTAGTATAAAGTGTACTCACTCTTTATGTATAGCACAGTCCCTTAGTATATAGTGTACTTATGTATAGCACAGTCCCTTAGTGTAGTGTACTCACTTATTATGTATTACACCATCCTTAGTTTCCTCTTTTGTTATGTATAACACTATGCCTTATTACGAACCATCCTCTTTAGTTATATGATGCCCTCCCTTATTAGCTTCCTCTGCTGTTATGTACAATGCTGTCTCTTACATAGTGTATTCTTGTTATTCACAGTGCCCTCTTTTAATATAGTCCCCTCTCTTGTTATATATAAAATGACTGCTGATGGAGGAGCCGGTGACCAGACTGTTATGATCTGGTGGCCTTGGAGCAGCATGAGACGTACTCTGGAGAAGGTGGCCTCTGTACTGACCGCAAACCCTGAACTTAGCAGCGCAACTAGAAGTAGCCGTGGGGGGTACCTAACACTCCCTAGACCCCTCGACACAGCCTAAGATCTAGCTACCCCTAAAGACAGAAACAGGAAACCTATCTTGCCTCAGAGAAAATCCCCAAAGAATAGACAGCCCCCCACAAATATTGACTGTGAGAGGAGAGGGAAATAACATATGCAGAAATGAAATCAGGATTTAGCATAGGAGGCCATACTAGCTAAAAAGAAAGAATAGAACAGAGTACTATGCGGTCAGTATTAAAACACTAGAAAATATCCACCACAGAAAATACTAAACACCACATCTGACTAAAGACATGGAGGGTATATCTGCATCTCCGGAGAAATAGCTAGGCTGCAAAAAATCCTTCACAGACTAAGCTGGACAAGACAAAAACATGAAAATGCACAGAACTATAAGGTCCACAGCAGGTGGACAGCAAAAACAAAGCCAGGACTTATCTTTGAAGAAAAGCACAGCAAACAGGAGAGACCAGAAGGGATGTGAATCCTCCAAAAACAATGGACAACTGGCAGGGACTAAAGAGTCCTGCAAAGCTATATACCCTAGTCAGTTTTGCAATTAGTAGATACACCTGTCCAATCCTGCAGTCCAGGCACAACTGCATTACCCTCTACAACCACCGGAGGGAGCCCAAAAGCTGAATTCACAACACCAGACTACCAGTCCATCAGCTCCTCCAATAGAAGCTTTCCTATGCCCCATCAGCAATCATTGCATTATACAGCTAACAAGATAGAACGGTATGTAATAAAAAACAGGGCTCTATAAAATCTAACATGTAAGGGACAGTGCTGTACATAACAAGAGAGGGCACTGTATAATAAGTGATGGCAATATGCATAATAAAGGAGTAGTTTTGTCGCCTTAAAAGGAGGGGGGCCCAGACACATTTCCTGCACAGGGGCCCCAAGCTGTCTGCATCCACCCCTGATCTGCGCTGTTGCATACAAGTAACCTGCTAGAAGACTAAAGCAGCATACTTTGTGAAAACCAAAACTAGTGTCAGTCTCAAAACTTTTGGCCACGATTGGCAGATCATTAGATTATAGTGCTATTATAATTATCCATGCTATTACACATATTGATAATAATGTTCCTCTTCCTATAAAATATAATGCGAGTCTATTATTTCTTTAATGCTTTCACGCTTCCAATACTTGTACTGGTAATCACTCAGAACATGGTATTTTAGGTCAGTTACATAAATATGATCTAATGTGTACAGTATTTATAAATGCTGTCACTGTGTCCACGTATAACCTGTTATTTCAGGTATGAACTTACATGTCTATGTATCTACACTTGACACATGAACTCAAACACATGAAGTAGATAAATATATCCAAAGTTAAAATATTTTTATTTAAATAGAAATAACCAGAGCAATGTGTCCTTCAGCGTGATCTGTAGATCTTCCGTGCGGTACTGTAGAAGCGCAATGTAAGCGTGAAACGATCGTCGTCTGTATTTGCTCCACTGTTTTATCTGCCTGCTGTTGGTATGATGATGCCACAATAAAGGATTTTGTTGCACGGGACGGTATGTGCCAATCCGCTTTCTTTTCAATGTGCTATCATGGGGCATGGAGTTTTCAGCCAATTCTGTGGTGGAACCACCTGTGGCAAAAAAGCAATGCGGCTGCAACATACCTTATAATTTTCTTAAATGTTTCAGAGAAAGCATACTTTGAAAAGCCTTCCGGATACTAGGTGTCTCAGATGACTAGACTAATGCAGCTTCACAGCAGCTTCTCCCTCATTACTGACATGTATTTCCATGTATATAGGAAGAAACCTGTCAGTCTAGAGTAGTGGTTATTTAAAACACATAGTCCCCACCTGGCCAGCTTTTTCAAAATATTCCTTCTCGGAAACCTTGCAGCATTTAAAAATAAAATGTAGACAGCTGCAATAATGTAGCAAGAGTCTGATTCGTGCTACCTGTGGTTTTGGCAGCATGACTCTACTGGTAGGTTCCCTTTAAAGTCCTAACTTGTGACAAGATACAGTTAGGTCCAGAAATATTTGGACAGTGATACAAACTTTGGCATTTTAGCTGTTTACCAAAATGTATTCAAGAGAGAGTTATATAATCAATATTGGCTTAAAGTGCAGACTCGCAGCTATAATTTGAGTGTTTTCACATCTTAATTGGAGTAAGGGTTTTGGAATCACAGTCCTTTAATATCTAAATGCCTCTTTTTAAGGCCGGCGTCACACCGAGCGTATAAAAACACGGTCCGTAATTTACGGCTGTAATACGCAGAAAAGTCCACAAAATAGTGGTCCGTATCTCCTCGGTAAGCAGGGTGTGTCAGCGTATTTTGCGCATGGCATCCTCCGTATGTAATCCGTATGGCATCCGTACTGCGAGATTTTCTCGCAGGCTTGCAAAACCGACATAAGGATATACAAGGGATCCATGTGCTCAAAAAATAATAAAAACATATGTACTGTATGTATATATATATATATATATATGTGCCTCACCGCGAATGAAGGTAACTACAGGTCATTGACCTAGTTTCCATGCATTCGCTAGGGTTTTACAGTCAGGAGCACAGCTGCATTATAGCAGAGCTCCTGGCTGTAAAAAAAATTAACCCCTTCAGATGGATTTACATCGTGGGACGTGACAGATCCTCGGAAGGTATGTATATTGTTGGTTTATTATTTTTTCTTTGTCACAGAGCGAGGGTCTTCAGGTGGATTACCAGAATAATAAAATATTCAAACAACCTGTGTTTTTATTTCATTAAAAGACTTTTTAATAATGTGTTTGTTTTTTTAACAATTTCAGACTATTGGATTAATAATGGATAGGTGTCATAATTGCTTCAGTGGAAACCACTGATAAAGGAGAACCAAATCACCAAACCACCACAAGACAGGAAATCACCAGAGATTACCACAACATTAGGATCAATAATATGCCTTTGTTAAATATATTGGCAATACATATATCAAAGAATAATTTTAAAAAACATATTACTCTCAACTATATATAAAAAATTAATAACAAAACCGCAGGAATAATAATATATGGTACCCAGGGATCCCCAAATATACAGGTAGCAGCCTCCTAAGGAAAATAATGCCTTTACTCGCTGTGTTTCACAAAAATTTTTTTTATCAGAACAAAAGATATACCCAAGATTATATATCCTGGGGTTATATATGTTAAAAAAATGGTGAAACCAAGCACAGCACAAACTATATATATGTGATTTTTTTAAAATAGTGTCAAAATCAAATAAAAATATATCAAATCCTTCGTAGACAACCGTGGTGCTAATTAATATAAAAATATATGAAAAAATATATATAAAAGTTGTGAAAACATATATATAATAATAAAGTCATAGCAGCGTACTCTATACAAAGTGTCTGAGTGCATAAAGTGTTAATAGCACAGCGAGGTAGATGGCACAGCGAGGTAGATGGAGTTTATATGAGCTAACTACATATAAAGTGTCCTGAGTGCGTAAAGTAATGACATAATAGCCAAATATATAAGGGTTATATGTTTGTATATAAGTGTGCCCAGTAGCAGTGATAACCCGTAGGTTAATAACCCTCTATATTAAAAGTTCACCATATGTATATATGCCTATTTATTTAGTTAATGGCTAGATACAAAAGATTACCGCAAAAAGAACTTCCATAGGCCGGCAAATTAATAATTGGGCAATAGAGCATCACCGAAAATGAACTTATAAACTACCTGTAGTGGGGAGCTGGGTCCGGAACCTGCGTGCGCCCGACGCGCGTTTCGGATATCTTTCCTTCGTCAGACGAAGCCTCTCATCTTTTTAAGTGGTGGAACTTGCACTATTGCTGACTGACTACTTTTTTGCCCCACTGTATATGTGTCTCACTGACATATATATACCTATTATATGTGTACACATTTATTCTACCTATTCTATTGTAAGCGGTCAGTGTGATTTTACTGTACACCGCACTGAATTGCCGGCTTTTCTAACACCGCTGCGTATTGCTCGCAAGTCACACTGCTGGTCCGTGTGTAATCCGTATTTTTCTGGCTTCCATAGACTTTCATTGGCAATTTTTTTGCGAAATACGGTGACAAACGCAGCATGCTGCGATTTTCTACGTCCGTAGAAAGCCGTATAATACGGATCAGTAAAATACGGCAGATAGGAGCTGGGGCATAGAGAATAATTGGGCCGTGTGTAATGCGTGTTTTACGGACGTATTTTATGCGCTCATACGTCCATAAAACTCGCTAGTGTGACCACGGCCTAAAGGGGCGAAAAGTAATTAAACAATTATTTCAAAAGCTCTTTAATGAGCTGTATTGGCTATTCCTTCAATAATCCATCATAAATTAAGGTAAAAGGTGTGGAGCTGATTCCATGTGTGGCATTTGCATTTGGAAGCTGTTGCTGTGAACTCACAACATGCGGTCAAAGGAGCTCTCAATTGAACAGAAACAGATCATCATTCGGCTGAAAGAATAAAAACAAGAAATCCACCAGAGAGATCGCAGAAATGTTAGGAGTAGTCAAATCAACAGGTTGGTACATTTTGGGAAATAAAAGGGTGAGCTTGGGAATTCGTGGGAAGTCCTGGATGTTCACTAAAAACAATAGTGGGGGATGATCGCAGAATCCTTTCCATGGTTAAGAAAAACACCTTCACAACATCCACTTAAGTGCAGAACACTCTCCAGGAAGTTGTTGTTTCAGTATCTAAGTCTACCATAAAGAGAAGACTTCATGAGAGCAAATACAGAGTTCACCACAAGATGCAAACCATTAATCAGCCTTAAAATAGAAAGGCCAGATTAGACTTTGCCATAACATCTCAATAAGCACACACAGTTCTGAAAAAGCATTCATTGGACTGATGAACCTAAGATCAACCTGTACCAGAATGATGGGAAGAAAATATAGAGAAGGCTTGAAACATCTCATGATCCAAAGTACACCACATCCGCTATAAAACATGGTGGAGGCAATGTGATGGAATGGGCGTGCATGGCTTCCAATGGCATTGGGTCACAAGTGTTTATTGGTGATGTGACTGAAGGCAGAAGCAGCCAGATGAATTCTGAAGTGTATTGTGCTATACTTTCTGCTCAAAATGAACGAAATGCAGCAAGGTTGATTGGACAATGCTTCACAGTACAGATGGACAATGACCCAAAACATACTGCCAAAGCAAGCCAGGAGTAAGGCAAAAAAGTGGAAAATTTTGTAATGGCAGAGTCAGTCACCAGATCTCAACCCCATCGAGCATGCATTTCACATGCTTAAAACACAACGTAAGGTAGAAAGACTCACAGACAAGGAACTGAAATCAGCTGCAGTAAAAGCCTGGCAAAGCTTCACAAAGGAGGAAACTCAGGTTTTGGCGACGTCTATGGCTTCCAGACATCAGGCAGTCATTGCCTGCAAAGGATTCTCTACAAAGTATTAAAAATGAACATTTTATTTATGATAAAGTTAATTTGTCCAATCAGTTTTGAGCCCCTGAAATGAGGAGGCTTTGTAGAAAAATGGTTGCAGTTCTTAAAGATTTCACAGATTTTTTTCCATCCCCTTTAATTAAACATGAAAATTTACACTTCAGTTGCATCTCAGTTGTTTCACCTCCAATCCAAAATAGTGTCCTGCAGAGTCCAAATCACAAAGATTCAGTCACTGTCCAAAGATTTGCAGACTTAACTATATGTATAACTAGCTGAAGAGCCCGGCGTTGCCTGGGCATAGTAAATATCTGTGATTAGTTATAGCACCTCACTTGTCTTATTTTCCCATCACGCCTCTCATTTTCCCAATCACATCTTTCATTTTACCCCTCACACCTCTCATTTTCTCCCTCACTCCTCTCATTCCCCCCTAACACTTGTCATTTCAACCTCACATCTGTCATTTTCTGATCACTCCACTATTTTTCCTCACTCCTCTCATTTTGCACTCACACCTTTTCATTTTCACCTCACACCTCTCATTTTCACCTCATCACCTCAGTATATACATGTTTGTCATCTCCCTTATATATAGTATACATCTGTATGTCATCTCCTGTATATAGTATATACCTGTATGTCATCTCCCCTGTATATAGTATATACCTGCTGTGTGTCATCTCCACTATATATAGTATATACCTGAATGTCATCTCCTTCTATATATAGTATATACCTGTATGTCATCTCCTCCTGTATATAGTATATATCTGTGTGTCATCTCCGCTGTATATAGTATATATCTGTGTGTCATCTCCTCCTGTATATAGTATATACCTGCATGTCATCTTCTATATATAGCATATACCTGTATGTCATCTCCTCCTGTATATAGTATATACCTGTAGGTCATCTGCTCCTGTATATAGTATATACCAGTGTGTCATCTCCTCCTGTATATAGTATATACCTGTATGTCATCTCCTCCTGTATATATATGTACCTGTATGTCATCTCCTCTTCTATATAGTATATACCTGTGTCATCTCTCCTGTATACAGTATATATCTGTGTGTCATCTCCCCTGTATATAGTATATACCTGTGTGTCATCTCCTCCTGTATTAGACCTCGTTCACACGTTATTTGCTCAGTATTTTTACCTCAGTATTTGTAAGCTAAATTGGCAGCCTGATAAATCCCCAGCCAACAGGAAGCCCTCCCCCCTGGCAGTATATATTAGCTCACACATACACATAATAGACAGGTCATGTGACTGACAGCTGCCGTATTTCCTATATTGTACATTTGTTGTAGTTTGTCTGCTTATTAATCAGATTTTTATTTTTGAAGGATAATACCAGACTTGTGTGTGTTTTAGGGCGAGTTTCGTTTGTCAAGTTGTGTGTGTTGAGTTGCGTGTGGCAACATGCGTGTAGCAACTTTTTGTGTGTCGAGTTGCATGTGACAGGTTAGTGTAGCAAGTTGTGTGCAGCAAGTTTTGCGCATGGCGAGTTTTGCGCGTGGCGAGTTTTATGTGTGGTGCCTTTTGAGTATGTGAAAGTTTTGCGTGAGGCAACTTTTGCATGTGTTGCAACTTTTGTGCTTGTCGCAAATTTTCCGCGTGTGCAAGTTTTGCGTGTGGCGAGTTTTCCATGAGGTGAGTTTTGCACTTGTGGCAAGTTTTGCAAGAGCCTAGTTTTTGCATGTGGCGAATTCTGCGCGTGGCGAGTTTTGAGTGGAGACTTTTGTGTTTCGACTTTTATGTGGCGAGGTTGGTGTATTTGTGGTGAAATGTGTGCTGAGGGTAATATGTGTTCAAGCATGTGGTAGTGTGTGGCGCATTTTGTGTGTGTGTTTATATCCCCGTGTGTGGTGAGTATCCCATGTCGGGGCCCCACCTTAGCAACTGTACGGTATATACTCTTTGGCGCCATCGCTCTCATTCTTTAAGTCCCCCTTGTTCAGATCTGGCAGCTGTCAATTTGCCTCCTACACTTTTCCTTTCATTTTTTCGCATTATGTAGATAGGAGCAAAATTGTTTGGTGAATTGGAAAGCGCGGGGTTAAAATTTCACCTCACAACATAGCCTATGACGCTCTCAGTGTCCAGACGTGTGACTGTGCAAAATTTTGTAGCTGTAGCTGCGACGCCTCCAACACTTTTCCTTTCACTTTTTTCCCCATTATGTAGATAGGGGCAAAATTGTTTGGTGAATTGGAAAGCGCGGGGTTAAAATTTCGCCTCACAACATAGCCTATGACGCTCTCGGGCTCCAGACGTGTGACTGTGCAAAATTTTGTGGCTGTAGCTGCGACAGTGCAGATGCCAATCCCGGACATATACACACACACACACACATTCAGCTTTATATATTAGACTAGCTGAAGAGCCCGGCGTTGCCTGGGCATAGTAAATATCTGTGGTTAGTTATAACACCTCACTTCTCTTATTTTCCCATCACACCTCTCATTTTCCCAATCACATCTTTCATTTTCCCCCTCACATCTCTCATTTTCTCCCTCACACCTCTCATTCCCCCCTAACACTTGTCATTTCGACCTCACATCTGTCATTTTCCGATCACTCCACTATTTTCACTCGCTCCTCTCATTTTGCACTCACACCTTTTCATTTTCACCTCACACCCCTCATTTTCACCTCAGTATATACATGTTTGCATCTCCCTTATATATAGTATACACCTGTATGTCATCTCCTGTATATAGTATATACCTGTATGTCATCTCCCCTGTATGTAGTATATACCTGCTGTGTCATCTCCCCTTTATATAGTATATACCTGTATGTCATCTTCTATATATAGTATATACCTGTATGTCATCTCCTTCTATATATAATATATACCTGTATGTCATCTCCTCCTGTATATAGTATATATCTGTGTCATCTCCTCCTGTATATAGTATATACCTGTATGTCCTCTTCTATATATAGCATATACCTGTATGTCATCTGCTCCTGTATATAGTATATACCTGTGTGTCATCTCCTCCTGTATATAGTTTATACCTGTATGTCATCTCCTCCTGTATATAGTATGTACCTGTATGTCATCTCCACCTCTATATAGTATATACCTGTGTGTCATCTCTCCTGTATATAGTATATATCTGTGTGTCATCTCCTCCTGTATATAGTATATACCTGTGTGTCATCTCCTCCTGTATATAGTATATACGTGTCATCTCCTCCTGTATATAGTATATACCTGTGTGTCATCTCCTCCTGTATATAGTATATACCTGTGTGCCATCTCTCCTGTATGTAGTATGTACCTGTGTGTCATCTCCTCCTGTATTAGACCGCATTCACACTTTATTTGCTCAGTATTTTTACCTCAGTATTTGTAAGCTAAATTGGCAGCCTGATAAATCCCCAGCCAACAGGAAGCCCTCCCCCCTGGCAGTATATATTAGCTCACACATACACATAATAGACAGGTCATATGACTGACAGATGCCGTATTTCCTATATGGTACATTTGTTGCTCTTATAGTTTGTCTGCTTATTAACCAGATTTTTATTTTTGAAGGATACCAGACTTGTGTGTGTTTTAGGGTGAGTTTCATTTGTCAAGTTGTGTGTGTTGAGTTGTGTGAGGCGACATGCATGTAGCGACTTTTGTGAGATGAGTTTTGTGTGGCAACATGCGTGTAGCAACTTTTTGTGTGTCGAGTTGCATGTGACAGGTTAGTGTAGCAAGTTGTGTGCAGCAAGTTTTGCGCATGGCGAGTTTTGCGCGTGGCGAGTTTTATGTGTGGTGCCTTTTGAGTATGTGCAAGTTTTGTGTGAGGCAACTTTTGCATGTGTTGCAACTTTTGTGCATGTCGCAAATTTTCCGCGTGAGCCTAGTTTTTGCATGTGGCGAGTTCTGCGCGTGGCGAGTTTTGAGCGCCGACTTTTGTGTTTCGACTTTTATGTGGCGAGGTTGGTGTATGTGTGGTGAAATGTGTGCTGAGGGTAATATGTGTTCATGCACGTGGTAGTGTGTGACGCATTTTGTGTGTGTTCATATCCCCGTGTGTGGTGATTATCCCATGTCGGGGCCCCACCTTAGCAACTGTACGGTATATACTCTTTGGCGCCATCGCTCTCATTCTTTAAGTCCCCCTTGTTCACATCTGGCAGCTGTCAATTTGCCTCCAACACTTTTCCTTTCACTTTTCCCCCATTATGTAGATAGGGCCAAAATTGTTTGGTGAATTGGTAAGCGCGGGGTTAAAATTTCACCTCACAACATAGGCTATGACGCTATTGGGGTCCAGACGTGTGACTGTGCAAAATTTTGTGGCTGTAGCTGCGACGCCTCCAGCACTTTTCCTTTCACTTTTTTCCCCATTATGTAGATAGGGGCAAAATTGTTTGGTGAATTGGAACGCGCGGGGTTAAAATTTCGCCTCACAATATAGCCTATGACGCTCTTGGGGTCCAGACGTATGACTGTGCAAAAGTTTGTGGCTGTAGCTGCGACGGTGCAGATGCCAATCCCGGACATACTCACACACACATACACACATTCAGCTTTATATAGTAGATTAAGGGTGGAAAGTACTTGTTTTTCTTTATTTAAAACAACCCAACCCAGCATGGTCTATCAATAAAAACTCTGATAAGCAGGATTTCTGTTAATAGGTTTCAGAGGGAATCCATGTTAGAAAGGGAAAACCGAGCATTCTGAGCAGCTTTGAATGAGACATGGGTGCTAGACTTACCAGGGCCAGTTTTTGAAAAACAGGTCCTTATGTAACATTGTCAGGAGTGTACATATGTGTAATTGAGGAAAATGAGGATAGGGGTCCCATGGACATAGGGATCTTGACTTACATGTTTAGAGAGGCATGTCAGAACAAATTCTGGCACATAAAACCTGCAGTGAAGCAAACAGCTGTGCTGAATATAGTGCCAGTGCGGCAACTATTATGTTGAAACACGCAACCCTTTGTTCTTTAGCACGGATGGGTTATATCACTACATAACTGGTTTGAACAACAATGCTGTCTAACACTAGGTTCAGACGGGTGTATTTCATGGTCTGTATACAGATCACAATTCCCGGATTGACCACAGGTCTCACAACCCAAACCGATAGCCTCACAGATACACAATATGATGCTCCCTCACACTATGGAAACCCGGCCCACCATACACAGTATGATATCTCACAGCCACCCTGCAACACAATATGATGCCTCCACAGCTCCCTTAACATATACGCCCCAAAAACTCTTTACTCACATACAGAATATAATGGCCCCGAAGCACACAGTATGATGCCCCCACACACAGTATGATACCATCCACAGTTTCCCTCTACAAGAACAAATCAACAACGGTATAGTAGACCTCGGTTTCCTGCCCTTTTCCTTTCCCGGACTGTAGAGGTAGAACGTGCTGTTAAGCGATTGTCAGTTCTTCCGTCTAAGTAACAGCAACTATGAGAGGCTATCCTGTCCACATTGGAATGATTTTAGCACATAGTAAAATCCTGCTGTTCTGAAGGCTAATGAAGGTCCAACATGCTAATGAAGTGGTCATTCAGTGGAAATCTGAAAAAGAAACATGTTCCTATCCAAAATGTCACTAACTTACTTAAAGTATCTTACCGCCATTTTTGTTTGAAATACTTCAAGTTAGGCATAACTAAACTTTGGACCAGTATTATATATCGTATCTGATGGCACCAGGGAAGTGTTAAGGTGTGCCATTCGTAACCTTCTTCTAAAACAAGTATGACAGATCTCAAAATGTAACAATGATGTGGTGTGATAGGAATAACTGCTACTATTACTGTGTGCAAAATAGTCACATAGCCTCTTTAGGGAAAAATAAATTCTAGTACAACCTATTGGGGGTAGCAATCCTAAAAGTCAATACCAACCCTTTAAAGGGCCTTGGATAAGATCCCAAACAAGAAACTCCATTTTTAGACAAGTGCTTGGGGGAGTTTGTCCCTCATCAGTGCAAAGCAGGAGATTTGGTTTGGCTGGGAGAGAGAACTCTGACAAGGGGGCTAAGCGGTATCGTTGCTCCTTGTGGAGAGTGCCAAAATTACTGATGTGCAAAATACGGACATACATGTGCAACAAGCTTGAGGTGATATAAGAAGTGTAACAACTTACTGTAACATGAGCAGCACCAAGTTGATTAGATAACGTTTACTATTTTGATAAATACGACAGCAGTGTCCAAGTTTGCAAAGTTTTGTTCTTACAGAACTATTGACTAGGGACCCCTAGAGCAAGATATTAGTAGGGAAGCTGTAAACTGCCCTTGTTAGGGTGGGAGCAATCGGGCTTAAGAGGGACTAAGTAGCTTCTACAGGGTAAAATAAGGCATATGTGCATCCCCGATAACCCCCTGCAACTTGTACGGAAGTCCATTCAAACGCAGACGTACTCCGACCATCAGCTCCTTCGGAGACATGGGTGACATACCTAATTCCTTTTACATTTGACTTACGAATAGTGCTCTATTTCTGGGAAGGATACAATTCCCCAGCAATAAAGTTATTAATGAAGACTTATGACTGTGACATGACCAGTCTCTGTCTTGCACTCCTCTAACTTTCCAACAAACTTCTTTTGAACTTTGTTAATTGTATATAGAATATATCACAGGCGGTCACAGACCAAAAAGGGCCCTTGTGCATGAACAGTATATGGGCCCTTTACAGTCCTAAACTTCATCATAATGCAAAATTTCACCTGCTTTACAGTTGGAAATGGGCCTCCTTTCCTTTTGTGTCCCAGTGTGTCCGCCCCTGGAATATATAGCCAGCGTTTTTGTTTTATTGTGGTACATACAGGTGCTGACTTTCGTGGCGCCTTTTATAAGCTTTTATCTATTAAAAGTTATACTTGATGATTTACCTTTCACCTCTGTTGCTGTGGCATTCTGTACACTATTGATACATAGCCTCCGAATATTATATATTGTATATTATCGTGGAACTGCAATGTTCCTGTTATTTGGATTTCTAAGTCAGTCAATAGAGCTTAGATCTGGAATTATTGACACTTACAAACCATTAAATAAGGAGGAGGAGGATTGCCTAACATGCACAACATTATACATCTTATAAAAATTTAAATTTTTTCCCATATGTAAGAATAATGAAAAACAGAAGAAACGGTGCCGGGAGGACTCGATGAAATGCCATGGGTGTAGTGACATATATTAATAGCAGTCATTTGAAAACGTCACAGTACCTTTGTCTCTGTACATCTATCATAAAGGAATGTGTTTCTTGATAGACAACAATTTCGGCTTTTTATGTTCGCCAGCTAATCCCCGACTGCTTCTAAAACTAGTTTCATACAATACTATCTATTGTCCTGGTCAGTTCTGCCCAAATCAGTAAACACCCAAATACTTTTTTCTATCAAGTTCACTGTGAAGAAACGCCAGTCTTGATAAGTTCCCAAAGTAAAATAGTAGAGAGTATTTTCCACGAGACACTTACAGAATATTAATCTATTAAATCAGAAAACAGGAGTTTATCAAGGCTTTTGGCCTTTTTTTTTTTTTTAAATCTGAAAGTTGAAAATTGTGTTACATGCTATTTGTGTTCAAAAATTTGCAATTGCATGCCATTATAGCCATTTGTTAAAAGTGGCTCTGGTTGACTAGGCAAATCGGGCTAAGCTGGATTTAAGATTTGTTACTTTCTAAAAAGTCACAATTCTTGCTCTAGTATGCGGGACGGTATAAAAAGTAAAAAAATACAAGAAACGCATCATTTTTCAGTTCCAGCAAAGTGGATGGGATGTCTAGTAATCTCATGCTCATTGTGCTCTGTTTCACATCAGTGTAAATTGACCTGTGATGTGCATTTCAAATCCACATCTACAGGTAAAAACTGCACATTACATTTCAAATGCATCAAAATCACATGTAATCCGCTTCTAGGTGTAGCATTAAAGATTTGTCAAAGCCAAATACATAGAGGTATCAAAAACCACGCAGCTTTATTTAAAGCATGATATGCCAAAGATAGACAAAAACTGCAGCGTCAAAAATGTGATTAAACCGCATGTTACAAAATCAAAACCAATGCATAGATAGCAGGAAGGATATGCCAGACAAGAATAGGTATGGTATTAAATTAATTAATACAATTTGTCGTTCCCTGACAAAGGAAGTCTAAACCGAAACGCACGTCGGGGCACACGTGCACACATAGGTTCTATCTACCCCCAAGGTACCCTGCATATTGTGGTAAGGTTATATACCCTTTGCAACTCCTTTTGAGCACTTTATTGGCGATTTGCAATTGCCTGCCTTTCATTGCACTTTATTTTGCGTATTATGACATCAGATGTTTTTATAACACTTTTTTTTTTTATTAGCAACTGTTTTTAGTTTCCCTTTCTTTGGCACAATTTGCACAATATGGATTAAGTCTTTGGCCTTTTTATACTTTTTGTCTTGTTGCATAATAAGTATTAATTACTATACCCTCCCACATATATAGCAGTACTCTATTATTGATATCTATTTAAAGAGGGGGGTTACCTTTTATATACAGTGGTGTGCACACTTTTTATCTATTTTTTTGTTATTGCTTCATTACCTGATGATAAAATAAAAATTAATTAATACCATACCTATTCTTGTCTGGCATTTCCTTCCTGCTATCTATGCATTGGTTTTGGTTATTTTCCTATCACTAAGTGGTCCCCACTTCCTTTTGCCACACTCTTGGTTTAATTATATGCGTATATATGTGTATGAAATATATATATATATATATATATATACATATATACACACACACATCTCTGTATGTATGTAGCCATGTGAACATATAAATTTATCTTAACATATATTAACATTTAATTTCATTCAAGTGTTGTGGTTTTCTAGCTCATGTTAAAAAAATGCAATGAAAAACTGCAAGTAACTTAATTTAAATAATAGGTGCAGAAATACAGCAGCGTCAAAAATTCACCAAAAGCTCATAGTGGGAACGTAACCTAAGGCTACTGAAGGAGTGAATTGCAGCATATAATGAAAAGATCAATGTCGGCATTTCTGTTGGCCTAGACCGGGAATGAGGAACCGTTTCTACCAAGAGTAATTTAGATATTTATAACTTCAGTCATGGGATGTACAAAATTATCAACTTATAAATGAGCCAGCTATACTTGGTCAAAAAATAACCCACCCCTATTGTGATGGCAGGAACTGCTCCTCTTCGAGGAGGTGTGTAACGTTAGGATTATTGATGATGTTGCTCATGGCCATTTTTCCAGGTTTGCACCAGAGCCAAGTCAAACCTTTGTGATAACTTATGTAAAGAACTGCTCGCAGAAGCCACAGATGTATGTTACTCTGCATGTCTCCTCACACTAGGAAATTCATCACTGCTCCCCAATATTGATAGACCTCAAGCAATGGAAGGTCTGCTGTATAAACAACATAGGAGACACAGACTGCTGAAAATATCACTACTGACGCCCCTGTAAAGGCTGTATGCATGTGCTCACAGTGTGAGGAACTAAAAAGGGTCATCGGCTTGCAAAACAGGGCTGCCGGCCCAAACACTGCATTTCCCTGGGAATCTGCCCAAGGTTAAGAAAATTATATTGCAGACCGTAAATGACCAGTGAGCCATAGGTTTCCCACCCATGGTTTAGAGATTTAAAGTCAATGCTGGCAAGCATGCAAGTGAAGAGGGTAACATAGTTAGTAAGGCCGAAAAAAGACATTTGTCCATCCAGTTCAGCCTATATTCCATCATAATAAATCCCCAGATCTACGTCCTTCTACAGAACCTAATTGTATGATACAATATTGTTCTGCTCCAGGAAGACATCCAGGCCTCTCTTGAACCCCTCGACTGAGTTCGCCATCACCACCTCCTCAGGCAAGCAATTCCAGATTCTCACTGCCCTAACAGTAAAGAATCCTCTTCTATGTTGGTGGAAAAACCTTCTCTCCTCCAGACGCAAAGAATGCCCCCTTGTGCCCGTCACCTTCCTTGGTATAAACAGATCCTCAGCGAGATATTTGTATTGTCCCCTTATATACTTATACATGGTTATTAGATCGCCCCTCAGTCGTCTTTTTTCTAGACTAAATAATCCTAATTTCGCTAATCTATCTGGATATTGTAGTTCTCCCATCCCCTTTATTAATTTTGTTGCCCTCCTTTGTACTCTCTCTAGTTCCATTATATCCTTCCTGAGCACCGGTGCCCAAAACTGGACACAGTACTCCATGTGCGGTCTAACTAGGGATTTGTACAGAGGCAGTATAATGCTCTCATCATGTGTATCCAGACCTCTTTTAATGCACCCCATGATCCTGTTTGCCTTGGCAGCTGCTGCCTGGCACTGGCTGCTCCAGGTAAGTTTATCATTAACTAGGATCCCCAAGTCCTTCTCCCTGTCAGATTTACCCAGTGGTTTCCCATTCAGTGTGTAATGGCGACATTGATTCCTTCTTCCCATGTGTATAACCTTACATTTATCATTGTTAAACCTCATCTGCCACCTTTCAGCCCAAGTTTCCAACTTATCCAGATCCATCTGTAGCAGAATACTATCTTCTCTTGTATTAACTGCTTTACATAGTTTTGTATCATCTGCAAATATCGATATTTTACTGTGTAAACCTTCTACCAGATCATTAATGAATATGTTGAAGAGAACAGGTCCCAATACTGACCCCTGCGGTACCCCACTGGTCACAGCGACCCAGTTAGAGACTATACCATTTATAACCACCCTCTGCTTTCTATCACTAAGCCAGTTACTAACCCATTTACACACAATTTCCCCCAGACCAAGCATTCTCATTTTGTGTACCAACCTCTTGTGCGGCACGGTATCAAACGCTTTGGAAAAATCGAGATATACCACGTCCAATGACTCTCCATGGTCCAGCCTATAGCTTACCTCTTCGTAAAAACTGATTAGATTGGTTTGACAGGAGCGATTTCTCATAAACCCATGCTGATATGGAGTTAAACAGTTATTCTCATTGAGATAATCCAGAATAACATCCCTCAGAAACCCTTCAAATATTTTACCAACAATAGAGGTTAGACTTACTGGCCTATAATTTCCAGGTTCACTTTTAGAGCCCTTTTTGAATATTGGCACATTTGCTATGCGCCAATCCTGCGGAACAGACCCTGTCGCTATAGAGTCCCTAAAAATAAGAAATAATGGTTTATCTATTACATTACTTGGTTCTCTTAGTACTCGTGGGTGTATGCCATCCGGACCCGGAGATTTATCTATTTTAATCTTATTTAGCCGGTTTCGCACCTCTTCTTGGGTTAGATTGGTCACCCTTAATATAGGGTTTTCATTGTTTCTTGGGATTTCACCTAGCATTTCATTTTCCACCGTGAATACCGTGGAGAAGAAAGTGTTTAATATGTTAGCTTTTTCCTCGTCATCTACAACCATTCTTTCCTCACTATTTTTTAAGGGGCCTACATTTTCAGTTTTTATTCTTTTACTATTGATATAGTTGAAGAACAGTTTGGGATTAGTTTTACTCTCCTTAGCAATGTGCTTCTCTGTTTCCTTTTTGGCAGCTTTAATTAGTTTTTTAGATAAAGTATTTTTCTCCCTATAGTTTTTTAGAGCTTCAATGGTGCCATCCTGCTTTAGTAGTGCAAATGCTTTCTTTTTACTGTTAATTGCCTGTCTTACTTCTTTGTTTAGCCACATTGGGTTTTTCCTATTTCTAGTCCTTTTATTCCCACAAGGTATAAACCGCTTACACTGCCTATTTAGGATGTTCTTAAACATTTCCCATTTATTATCTGTATTCTTATTTCTGAGGATATTGTCCCAGTCTACCAGATTAAGGGCATCTCTAAGCTGGTCAAACTTTGCCTTCCTAAAGTTCAGTGTTTTTGTGACTCCCTGACAAGTCCCCCTAGTGAAAGACAGGTGAAACTGTACAATATTGTGGTCGCTATTTCCTAGATGCCCGACCACCTGCAGATTTGTTATTCTGTCAGGTCTATTAGATAGTATTAGGTCTAAAAGTGCTGCTCCTCTGGTTGGATTCTGCACCAATTGTGAAAGATAATTTTTCTTGGTTATTAGCAGAAACCTGTTGCCTTTATGGGTTTCACAGGTTTCTGTTTCCCAGTTAATATCCGGGTAGTTAAAGTCCCCCATAACCAGGACCTCATTATGGGTTGCAGCTTCATCTATCTGCTTTAGAAGTAGACTTTCCATGGTTTCTGTTATATTTGGGGGTTTGTAACAGACCCCAATGAGAATTTTGTTACCATTTTTCCCTCCATGAATTTCGACCCATATGGACTCGACATCCTCATTTCCTTCGCTAATATCCTCCCTTAAAGTGGACTTTAGACAAGACTTTACATAGAGACAAACCCCTCCTCCTCTCCGATTTTTACGATCCTTTCTAAACAGACTGTAACCCTGTAAGTTAACTGCCCAGTCATAGCTTTCATCTAACCATGTCTCGGTTATTCCCACTATGTCAAAGTTACCTGTAGATATTTCTGCTTCTAGTTCTTCCATCTTGTTTGTCAGGCTTCTGGAGTTTGCGAGCATGCAGTTTAGAGGATTTTGTTTTGTTCCAATCTCCTCGCTGTGGATTGTTTTAGAAATGTTCTTACCTCCCTTCTGAGTATGTTTTCCTGGATCTTCTTTGTTCAAGTCTAATGTTTTTCTTCCCGTCCCGTCCCCCGTGGTAATGCAAGTTCCCCTCCGAGGAGCTCTGGAGTGGTCCACCTCCACAGATCCAGACACAAATCCGACCAGGAAAGTCAACAACATGACTTTTAACAAAGTAATTGAGAAGACTGATGTGACATGAAAGAATCACCGCCATCGAAGTTTTTATCCACTTATTATATTGCAATCATCATATTATATAGCACTGTGCACTTACAATTGCTCATTTTTCCTTTCTACCCAGTTAGTTCTTTTATCTGCTCTATATAAAAACAGTCTCTTGTCTCTGCATTTATCACCCCGCTCTTCTTCCTGATCCAGCTATCCCCTCCTCCACCTGACAAGGACTTTTGCAGTGACTTATGACTCATACAGGGAAAATTTAAATTGGCAGATTCGAAAAGCCTGAAGTTGTTAAAAAAAAAAAAAAAAAAAAAAGTGACGTACATGATCATTCTTCAGGCCGCTGGCGGATGAACAATCAAAGCCACAATAATGATGGTATATCAGCCTCTAAAAACATAATGCCGGTATTTTCCTGAAGTGGATTCACCTGGGAAAACTCTGTGGCAAACCACAGTTGAGTAGTCCACAGCCACTAGAGCCCTGTGAACATGCACCTACCGGTCAGCATCTCCAACAACTCTACTGATTAGTAAGTCGGGGGCATCATGCACAAGCCCTACAAATCAGAAGAGGCGCCGGGGCATGCTGGCAAGTAAGTGAAGCCACTAGATGTGGCCACTAGAAAAGGAGTCCAGCAAGCATTTTACTCTACAATGTACTCTGTAGGTCTATGGCTTACATTCCAGGGACATCAGTATATATAACCATGGTCAGCCATATTCAACTGTGTGCAACAATAAATACCATTACATATGATAAACAATACAGAAACAGGTGAAAATGAAGACAATTTAGATTTACAATTCTTTATTGCAGCGCTGGCAAAGTTTTCTTAAGCTGGTGAAGATCGTGCAGCATTTCTGTTGCAAATGTTACAACTTTACAAGTTTCAATCTGATTTTCCAACATGCAGTATGACCAGAAAGTGGCAAAAGAAAAGCGAAAAACTATTAGGAAAAGGAGAAATGTGCTTTATCTTTTGTAAATACAAAATAAAAAGAAAAGAAAAAAAGTTCCCATAAATAAAGAGGAAAAGAAAACAATACATTTTTGCTACTCCAAAGGAAATAAGTGTTCCATTGCCACACAATATTTGTGCACCCAGGCATAACCATCTGCTTTACCCATTAGCTTCCTTTCTTAATATGTTGTATGGCATAACATGCCAGCAGAGTGCTAGGAATTTCACGCAACCATAGTGCCCTTCCTGGTATTAGACTGGGAGACAAGTGCATTTCTTCTTTGTCGGTACAACACTAGGTAACTCTGCCTTTTTAGAGCTGGATTTCACTAGAAAAGTAATAAACTAAGCCTCTTACCTACAAATGCAACGTATCCCTAACCACAAAACTGCTGGAAGGTGTTAACCAAAAAAAGCTTTTTTTTTTTTTTTAATTTTAAAGGAGGATTAGCTCTTTTCCACTTTTAACGTTCACCATAACATGACGTGCGACAAAGTTTTCATCGTATCACCCCATCGGTGTTTCGTCAGCTGCCATTTGAAGTTCTTTGCCTGTTCTGCTGCAGAGGACAACTTCTTGTCGATAATCGCCCATTTTTGCAAATTTAGAAATTCATTTGCAAGTCATGAAAACAAGACTTTCTACAATGACGGAGGTGCTTGCTACGTAATCCATTTCACTCTATCCCCTGCAGTGTAAGGCCACTGTGATGTCTCATCAGCAAATAGTGCTCTCCTACGTGTGGATCGATTATTTCTAGGCTGGAAGCTTCTTCTGATCAGATGGAAGCAGAAGTGGGAATTCCTGCCTCTCCTCATTACCAGCCCGGTTCCAGGTTTCTCTCCTGAACACGCTTCTCTTCTGAACATGCTGCGATGTGCTGCTGATCTGACGCAATATCTGTAGGACTCCACTGGCCATGGTGTCAGATGTAGGGCCCGATAGAACAACACTGGATCAACGTCTCCTGTTTACACACAAAAAATAGTTTTTGAATCAACAGGAAACAAGAGTTAAACAGTAATCATGAATTAGACATACCATACTCAATACTGTATGTAAACTGGGATTTGGAAACGCTGCCACTATTTAGGGAGCTTCCACAGTATTTCTAGGAAAATCATTAGGGCTTTATTTTTTAGCTACAAGTCTGGAGGAAAAGGAACGGAAAATATAAATGAAGTGCTAATGTGTTTCCTTCCAGAGGGATCCATTTTCGGATTAGGATCAAACAATCTGTTTACAATAGATCATTTAGGTATTAGGTGGGGGGAGGAGAGACACTGTTTCAGATCTCCATCAATAGGCTGAAAGACCACTGGCTCTGTAAACAGCCACGACAGGTTTGTGCATTACGTGGATGAACCATTGGTTTAACACTAGAAGTCCCGGGAATTTCAAGATCCCCCCTGAAGTCCTCAGAGAGGGTCAAATGACCCTCAGTCCATATTGACACCTTAATTAGCATCCTTTCATTTGTAAATATGCTCTTGCCTGAGGAATCTGCAGGGGGATTATCTAAGATAAGTGTGTGTAAACAGAAGAATGCAAGCTATTCCTGAGTGTGGGTGTTGCTGCTCACAAGAAAAACCTATTTTGGTTTCTCCCTGAGTGTGGGGGAGAAACCTATTTTGTTAACAGGAAAGAAAATGGAGAGAAGGCACACCATTGAAGAGGCATTGGAACTGATTCTGAGCAACACAAACCCTTCAGACTCAGATGGAGAAGACATAGTCCTTCAACCGGCACATGTGGGGTCTGTGCTGACATGCCGTAGGCACGGACATACGGGACACATGTTCCCCTATGGCCCCATTCCGCACGAACTGTGTCTCTGTGTGGAGCACATGCGTGTCCGTCTGCTCCACACAGAGACATGTCCGTTGTTTTGCGGAAGCACAGACCGCTTTTTGCCGAAAACGTCCATGCACATCCGTGTGACTTCCGTGTGCACGGACCACGGAGGAAAGTGAAAAGCCTAAAAATAAAGAATTTCATATTCACCTCAGTCCAGTGCTGACAGTTCCTCTCACTTCCGGTGCCGCTCCTTAGGCTATGAATATTCACTTCACTGAGCCCAAGAGTGAACCGGAAGTGAGAGGAGAAGAGGCGCTGGAGGGAGGTGAGTATGTGGTGACAGCAGACAGCGCTATCTGTGGATTCACGGATAGCACACGGACATCACCCACGGTGCATGGGGGCCCAAAGGGATCTTGTTCTGCTTGTTTCAAATACGGACAGAACAGGATGCCAAAAAAGGCAGTGTGAGTTACCTATTTTATTTCCTGACTATCTTTTTTATTTTGAACCAAAACAAAATGCTTATTTGAAATTATTTATCTTGCAGATGAGGAGACTCCGCCTCTACCAAAAAAGAGAGCTCGGTTGGCAAGTGAGCCGACAGAGACCGCAAAAGATGGCACAGTGTGGCATGAAGTACAAGTGGGGAAACATCTCCATTTGACCCCAATAGAACCGTAACCTACAGATGGAGAGCCAAGTGCTAAGGCCAGACGAAGTGTCCAGAGTCGTCTTCAGAGCTTCATCTGTTTTAATCAGTCTTGACATGCTTCGTAGCATTGAAGAATGGACTACTCAACATGCACGTCACACGGAGCAGGTGGATTGGTTCATGGGTCTCCCGTAACTAATGGCATTTATTTCAGTCATTATCTTGCGGGGGGTGACCAAGGTTCCATCACTACATGACAGCTGGTCAGCAAACCTGGGAAACCCAAGGATCATTGCCACTATGACCCGAAACCGCAGAACTGTAACCACGGACAATTTCTTTACATCATTGTCACTTGCACAACGACTGCTTAGCCGGGAAACCACTATCCTCGGCACAGTCAACAAGAGTCGCCGGGAAATTCCTCAATCCGCTAGACAGATGGACTGCACTGAATTCACCACTCAGGTGTTTTCAACCACTGGTGCCACACTGACAGTGTATGCACCCAAACGAAAGAAGGCCGTCTACATTCTCAGCATCATGCAAAGCGTGGTTGAGACTGAGGATACCAACAAAAGGAAGCCAAACACGGTCACACAATACAACTACACAAAGTGCGGTGTGGATGTAATGGACCAAATGGTGCGGGAGTACAGCGTGCGTGCAGGAACACGGAGATGGCCAGTCGCCGTGTTCTACAACATGATTGACATGGCAGCACTCAATGCTCATGTTCTTTATCAGGCATGCACTGGGGTGCAGGAGAGACGGGTGGACTTCCTGGTTGAGCTTGCAAAAGAGTTAGGTGGCCGTCATGTGACTGAAAAGAAGGCACGCAAGGAGAAACTCCTTTGGCAACTTCCTTCCACACCCAGCCCTGGCAAAAGGGTGAAGTGTCAGGTCAACCATTGATGCACAAACCATTGTGCAACTGAGAGATGTGTTGACTGCTACAAATACACGTGTGGCAAGTGTACCAGGGACATACCCAGGCAGTGCCAGGTATGTTCCGACATGTTCAGACAGACTGCTGAGTGAGTGCTGAAATGCTAGTCACACAAGGACATGCCACTCACACACACACAGCCCCCCACTGCAGCCTATTGAAAATGTGTGTGGAATTGTTTTATTCCTTGTATTTTTTTTAACATTTTTATAACAAAAATAAAAAGCATCCTTTGATGCATGCTCCTTTACTCCCCTACCCCCATGTATTTGTCTTTACCCTTTCCCCCTCCCCTCTTCCCACTCCTCCACCAACATCCCTCCCTGTTGTATAATTTGATTATATTGTTTTCTTGTTCACTGTTTTATTGCATTTGTTTGGCCATGCCGCTTATACACTGCTCATCTTGAAAATGTGACTATTTGTTTGATGTTGGTGTGAAATAACCCTTTAGTGAAAAAAAAAATCTTATTGGTTTTTAAAAACAAATAAAAAGCATCAAAACAAATAACAGTTGTTCTTTTGTATATTTTTCACACTAAAATTTCAGTCCTCGTGCGAATTTTTTTCACGCCAAATTTGCACAAGAATGAACATGCTGCGATTTTTTTTCGCTAGTGTGATTGAGGCCTAAAGGTACAGTTACACGTTACGATCTCATTGACGATATCGTTTGAAAACGTCACGTGATCACGTCGTTCATGCAATGTCGTTTTCACATCGTTGCGTGTAACGTGAAGATATCGGACGAACACATCGTTGGATCGCTGATCGCAGATTTGAGGTCAGGATCTCAAATCTGACGATCCTCGTCCAATTATGTGTCAGAAGATGTGCAGCATCGTTCAGTGTAACGCTGAGATGAACAATTTTGGTCTAAATTCTCCTATTCCTGCCATTGTGAAAAATCGTTCTGCAAACGTTTGCAATGAGGCTAACGCGGAGCCAAAATTTACATCGTTAACAAGATAGTTGCATGTGACGCCTCTTGGACGATGTCAAACTGATTGCACGAACGATGTGATCACATGACATTTTTAACTATATCGTCGACGAGATCGTAACATATAACGGTACCTTTGACCGCTGCGGATCCGCAGCAGTTTCCCCTGAGTTTACAGTACAATGTAAACTTATGGGAAACAAAAAACGCTGTGCACATGCTGCGGAAAAATCCGCGCGGAAACGCTGCGGATTACATTCCGCAGCATGTCACTTCTTTTCTGCGGATTTTCACCTCCTCCAATAGGAAACTGCAGATGAAAATCCGCAGAAGAAACTGCAGTAAAAAACGCGATAAATCCGCAGTAAAAACCGCAACGGGTTTTCACTGCGGATTTTGGAATTCCGCTGCGGAAAAATCCGCAGTGGAATCCGCAAAGTGTGCACATAGCCTTAGACACAAATGCTTCTGGTCATTACTCACAGCTGTACCTTGCTCTAAAATTTCTAATTCTCGATTTAAAATATATAAAAAATGATTCATTGTTTCAGCGCTTTTTTGCACAAATAATACTAAACTAAATACAATATGTATAGTCTTTATATTATCAAATACAATAAACTGAACAGAACTAACTTGAAACTACATGGGTAAACTGGATGGAAAACAGCAAACAACCTCCTGTGGTGCAACAGTAATGGCCTTAATTACAGAACAAAAGACAGTGAATAGAGATAAGATAAGCTATAGATAAAATCCTTTAGGTCATTTGACCCTTCTCTGGGTTTCAAAGGTAGAAATGTCAAATGACCCATCTATGGGACTTCTAGTGTTAAAGGTCACACTTCAGTTTCCAAGCAGTAGAGTTGGCTGAACTTAAGGTACCTTCACACATAACGATATTGTTAACGATATCGTTGCTATTTGTGACGTAGCAACGATATCGTTAATGAAATCGTTCTGTGTGACAGCGACCAACGATCAGGCCCCTGCTGGGAGATCGTTGGTCGCTGAATAAAGTCCAGAACTTTATTTAGTCGCTGGACTCCCTGGAGACATCGCTGGATCGGCGTGTGTGACACCGATCCAGCGATGTCTTCACTGGTAACCAGGGTAAACATCGGGTAACTAAGCGCAGGGCCGCACTTAGTAACCCGATGTTTACCCTGGTTACCATGCTAAAAGTAAAAAAAAACAAACAGTACATACTTACCTACCGCTGTCTGTCCTCCAGCGCTGCGCTCTGCACTCCTCCTGTACTGGCTGTGAGCCGGAAAGCAGAGCGGTGACGTCACCGCTCTGCTTTCCGGCTCACAGACAGTACAGGAGGAGAGCAGAGAAGCAGAGCGCAGCGCTGGAGGACAGACAGCTGTAGGTAAGTATGTACTGTTTGTTTTTTTTTTACTTTTAGCATGGTAACCAGGGTAAACATCGGGTTACTAAGAGCAGCCCTGCGCTTAGTTACCCGATGTTTACCCTGGTTACCGGCATCGTTGGTCGCTGGAGAGCGGTCTGTGTGACAGCTCTCCAGCGACCAAACAGCGACGCTGCAGCGATTCGGATCGTTGTCGGTATCGCTGCAGCGTCGCTAAATGTGAAGGGGCCTTTAACCACTTCTGCCCGGTCCCCTGCCCGGTCAGGTGACTTTTCTAACAAAAAAAAAGGATGAACCTAAAAAAAATATGTATCAAATAAATTAGCCTGAGAAATCCTTACCATCTAAGGACAGTACTTGAACTGGCTAAGATATACAGGTAGTGTCCCCTAGTGGACAAATATTCATGTATTGAATATAAATTAGGAAAAAAATTTATGAAGTTCTACAAATATATAAATAGGGAAATGGACTGAGGAAATAATAAAATAATACTATTTTCAGATGATTGATAAACTACAGCAGCAATTTATGATCATGTATCACAAACTCACACATTTTTTAAAAATAATATAATAAAACTAGATCACTTTAAATAAATATCGTGGCTTACACGACTAAAGGGGAATTACCATCTAAAACATTTATAACCTATCTATTCAGGAGAAGATAAGTGTCAGATTGGGGGATCCATACTTGACCCCTCTCTTGCCACATGACTATGACAAGAGCATTTTGAATTGAGCGGCAGTACAGTAAAGTGAAGTGGTGAACAGGTAAATAATGGAGATGGTGGGGATGGCGAGACTTTGTCCTACAGTCATTTATACACTAATGGTAAGCCAGAGTAGCAGAATTAGAAACTTTCATTGAGTTTTCCAGTGTGCATAGATTTTCAAAGGCTGAAATATTTCTTCTGACATGCCAAAAAGACATTTCGGAAGCAACCTTTGGTGGGGGATGGGTTGCTTAGTTGAGTCTTCACCCCTGCTGATTACCCTACATCTGAGCCAGGGTCTGTAGTGCGCTACTGACAGATTGCAGATCTATGTGAAGTGAACTAGAAATTAATGGGTGAAGATCTCTGAATGCAAACACTAACCTCCCAAGGGTGTTGGTGGTGGGGGGTCAACTGTCAAGTCTGTAAAATACCATGTAGCGTTTTTAACTACAGGCAAGAACTCTTCCAGGAAATGGAGACAAATATTCTAGTTAAAAGGACAATTAAATGGAAGATAAGGAATGAGAATTTTTGCAGATAGCCCTCAATATCTAGTCTCACCTGCCACCGGTCTTAAAGATGAGATCTGCATTTGGTGCCCCTTTAGGATGCTGGTACCGAGGTCGGCGGTCCCTGTTAGTATTTGCTGGAGCTGGACGTTGTGCCAGAGCCTGAAGCATTTCTGAAAATTAAGCCAATGGGATAAAATCACAGTTTGTCGAATTCTTTAGTTACCCAATATACAAAGCCTTTTACTTGGAGAATGAGACATTTAGGGTTTCATTTACCCATGATAAACCTCTGTGTCTGCTGTTTGCAGCTCAGACGCTGTGGTTTGGATCAGCAATAAGAACTAAACAGTCCTGGATACAGGACAGATGTGCTGCACAAGAAGTATACACTGAAGGGTGGAGAGCAAATTTAGGGCAAATTTTAAAGGTGATAAATGAGGGAGACAACTAACCAATGTCAAGAGACAAGCAGCATATATGAAATGTACAAGGTGGTCGCCACGTGGCAAGTCTGACAACTCACAATCAGCCACATTTACCCATCATGACTTGACATGACATTTCTAGAATTCGCCCTTTTCTTAATTTCGACTCTGCAAAAACTCTGACTGTTTCACTTATTCATTCTCGTCTGGACTATTGTAACTCTCTACTAATCGGTCTCCCTCTTGCAAAACTCTCCCCGCTCCAATCTGTCCTGAATGCTGCAGCCAGGATCATATTCCTCACCAACCGTTACACCGATGCCTCTACCCTGTGCCAGTCATTACACTGGCTACCCATCCACTCCAGAATCCAGTACAAAACTACTACCCTCATCCACAAAGCACTCCATGGCTCAGCACCACCCTACATCTCCTCCCTGGTATCAGTCTACCACCCTACCCGTGCCCTCCGCTCCGCTAATGACCTCAGGTTAGCATCCTCAATAATCAGAACCTCCCACTCCCGTCTCCAAGACTTTACACGTGCTGCGCCGATTCTTTGGAATGCACTACCTAGGTTAATACGATTAATCCCCAATCCCCACAGTTTTAAGCGTGCCCTAAAAACTCATTTGTTCAGACTGGCCTACCGCCTCAATGCATTAACCTAACGATCCCTGTGTGGCCTATTTATAATAAAAAAAAAAAAAAAAAAAAAAAAAGGTTCCTCGCATCATGTTCTCATACACTTTATGCAGTATTAGCCCTCTGTGTCTGTACTGCTACATACTTAGGCAGGTAACTGGTTCATGCAGCTTTACATGAACACCTGAGCCTTACACTATAGCTGGTCCGAATAACTAAAGCAATTGTTACCATCCACCTCTCGTGTCTCCCCTTTTCCCCATAGTTTGTAAGCTTGCGAGCAGGGCCCTCACTCCTCCTGGTATCTGTTTTGAACTGTATTTCTGTTATGCTGTAATGTCTATTGTCTGTACAAGTCCCCTCTATAATTTGTAAAGCGCTGCGGAATATGTTGGCGCTATATAAATAAAATTATTATTATTATTATTACTTGTTCTACAGACTCTTATAAGTTAGCCTTCTTACATCTCTCAATTATCTAACATAAGCAATGCCGGCATGATAGCCATAATGTGTCCTAGTGGCTACTAACCATACATCAATTGTGAATTACAGAAAATACAATCACTGAAGGGTATTCTGTGCATAGAATTTCTTGGCATATGCATAGGATAGGCAAGAAAAGTCTGGTAGGTTATGGGACCCTGACCGATATAGAGAACAGGGGTCCTGGCACAATGAGGAAAGGTGATGAAAGAGTTACAGAACCAGCCAGGTGCTATTTTCAATCACTACTTCTATGGAGCTGGGATACGATAAGAATTAATGTCAATAAATGCTGATTAAGACGTTTGTCCATTTACAACAAAATGCACAAGGCAGGCAATACCTTGCTGATCAGTGTTGTCCTACTGCTGGGACTGACACCAATTGGCAGAATGGGGAATATTTATTTTCGTTGTGGTGCTCAGGATCTCCAATCCATTCATTCCCTATGGGGCTGCCGGAAAAAAGCCGAGCGCAGCCTCAAAAGGGGCTGACTTGAGCAGCAGTTGAACAAGTGCACTGCCACTTCTAATGGAGATAAAAGTGCCTCATTCTGATGCTCTACATGAGTGCCAGCGGCCAGACCCCACTGATCAATAAGATGATAATTGATGATAACTTGTTTCCACTGGACAACCCCTTTAATGTGCATCTTCATACTTTTTTTTTTCTTTTTTTAACAGTGATCTCTTACAGCATACATTATCAGAGCAGGTAGCAAATTGTAAAACAAAGTTTAGAGGATCTGTCAGCTTACATCAGCTTTGGGATTACCGTATATACTAGAGTATAAGCCGACCCGAGTTTAAGCCGACCCCCCTAATTTTGCCACAAAAAACTGGGAAAACTTATTGACTCGAGTATAAGCCTAGGGTGGAAAATGCAGCAGCTACCGGTGAATTTCAAAAATAAAAATAGATGCTCCATACCGTTCATTATTGCCCCATAGCTGTGTCATATAGTGCTCTGCACCGTTCATTCTTGCCCCATAACTGTGCCATATAGTGCTCTGCACCGTTCATTTTTGCCCCATAACTGTGCCATATAGTGCTCTGCACCGTTCTTTCTTGCCCCATAGCTGTGCCATATAGTGCTCTGCACCGTTCTTTCTTGCCCCATAGCTGTGCCATATAGTGCTCTGCACCATTCATTATTGCCCCATAGCTGTGCCATATAGTGCTCTGCACCGTTCATTCTTGCCCCATAGCTGTGCCATATAGTGCTCTGCACCGTTCTTTCTTGCCCCATAGCTGTGCCATATAGTGCTCTGCACCGTTCATTATTGCCCCATAGCTGTGCCATATAGTGCTCTGCACCGTTCATTTTTGCCCCATAGCTGTGCCATATAGTGCTCTGCACCGTTCATTTTTGCCCCATAGATGCTCCATATAAATCTGTGCCATTGCTGCTGCTGCAATAATAATAAAAAAAAAAAAGCCATACTCACCTCTCTTGATTGCAGCTCCCGGCGTCTCGTTCCGGCGTCCGGTCCCGGCGTCTCTTCGCACTGACTGATCAGGCAGAGGGCGCCGCGCATACTATATGCGTCATCGCGCCCTCTGACCTGCACAGTCAGAGCGCAGAGACGCCAGGAAGACGGAGCGACGCCGGGAAGACGCCGGGAAGATCGAGCGGCGCCCGGCGGCTGGAACGGGGACAGGTGAATATAATACTCACCTAGTCCTGGCGCTCCTGACGCTGCCCCTGCCTGTCACACTGTCCCCGGGTGCCACAGCTCTTCCTGTCAGCGGTCACTGGCACCGCTCAGAGGAATGAATATGTGGCTCCACCCCTATGGGAGTGGAGTCCATATTCATGAGTTTAATGAGCGGTCCCACGTGACCGCTGAAGAGGGGAAGAGCTGCAGCACCCGGAGACAGTGGGACGGGCAGGGGGAACGTCAGGAGCGCCGGGACTAGGTGAGTATGCCTCAGCGCCCTCTCCCCCTCACCCGCCGACCCTGCCACCCACCGTGACTCGAGTATAAGCCGAGAGGGGCACTTTCAGCCCAAAAATTTGGGCTGAAAATCTCGGCTTATACTCGAGTATATACGGTATGTTAAAATCCCCTGTGAAGCATTTGTCAAACAGCTTTTCTTACATCGATTTTGGTTGAATTCATGAATTTAAGGAGAATCATCACGAGGAGCCTGTTTCACTAAGGTCGCAAGAAAAAAAGTTACCCTACGTGTAATTTATCACAAGGAAAATAATGGATGCTATTCTTGTTAACGTCAAGCACAGACACCTAGTGAGGTTTTTTAACCCTCTGCATTTTTCATGGATATTAGCCATGAAGTGAACTACAGCAGGTGCACTATGGATTATGGCCACAAATTTTTAGGATATCAGTGTAACCCATACATTACATGACTTTTCAGTCCATTGGCAATTACCAGTGTACTAATACGATGACTGCAAGTCTAGAAAGCAATCCAAGATTTTTTTGAAAACACTAAAATGGTTGAAGAATCACAGATCTGGTGGAGTAAATGTCGCTATAAGCTTTTTATGGGAAAGTCGCGACAGCCCCATGCGCGTGATGGATGTTCTACTATGACCAACTAGCCAAGAGCAATTATTTAATCCGTACCTTGATAATCCTCCTGCTCCTGGCGTTCATTAATGTCTAGAGTGAGTTTCTTCATCCTCATTCTTTCTTCTTGCTCTGCTTGCTGCTGATTCCAGTGATTTGCAGCCAATTGTGAAGACATGGGCACATTGAGAATCTTGAACTGTGGAGACACAAACCCAGAACAGATGGCTATATGAACCACACCGCATTTCTTATTGGCTGGAAAAAATTCACATTGCATTCAACTGTACATATGCACTATGTATAAGCTTTTACCTAAAGTTCGCTATGGCTGGAGCACTTCCCGAATATTACTTCTGATCAATTATTAAAACGACATGGGGAGTTATCCCAGTTCTCCTAACATCACTATTGTAGACAGGAGGGTGCAGACAATCTATTTTGTACCGGAGAACACAGAAGTGCGGGGATTCTGTAATGCCTTCCATTGACTTTACTATCTGAGTAATGTTTCCGATTTAGCAAATAATACTTGGCACAGTTGGCAGAGGAGATTAGCTTTGATGTGCAGAGTCTTTATATGGCAGGACTGCAGATACAGGATTCTGGTTTCTTTCTGGGTAACAATACTGCAAGGCTCTTACCCACCATTGGAGCAGGAGTAAGGAAATGAAACCTCCTCTATTCTTCAGTCTGATTTTCTGCACAATTTCTTTATAGTATTTCAATGTCTATTGCCCTCCAATGTACAACTCATTTACTAACATAGCTCCCAGCTTGATTACCTCAATGACTTATTTGATGAAAATGGAAAAGGATGGGTAAAACTGATTAAATACTATTTTTAGACATACACAAAGACATTAAAAGGGATACTCCAGGGCGATAAAACATTTTTGTACTGTCCTTTCCCTCAAAACTATAAAAAATTAGATGCCCAGTGCACGTTAATTATATTTATAACACGTGTAATTCCATGTGACAGGAGCTGCTCCTCACTGCTTCCAGTGCCTTCTGGGACAATGTGTCACCCCCGCTGTAAGTAACAGCCAATCCCAGAAGAGGGGGCGTGGCCACACCCCGTTTTCTGCAGAGAAACAGCTATTATCAGGACACTGACAGTAACAGCCTGGAACTGTACACGGCTGTCCCCCAAGCCCCTGATAATGTCTCCTTGTCTGCAGTCTGGGGTGAGGGGGAGTGGCCTGCTCCCTGCTAGTAGCCCTGCAGTGAAGGAGACATTAACAGGAGGCTGGCAGCTGCGAAAAGCCAGGAGCAAGCTACGCCCCCTCTCCTCAGGCTGGCTGTTACAGCAGGTGTGATGGAAATATATATATCATGTAGATCTCACTTGCATGTATACTCATATATACTCACAGCTAATATATACATTATAATCACTGGCTTAAAATGGCTGACAAACTGATATAAGCCAGACAGACTGTATGGGGTTTTCCAGGCAAAAGAAGAACACCACCAGATGTATTAAGTGATGATCAGATGTCTCAACTTTGTCCTAGATGCAGAGAGCTACATTTTAGTTGCTTAATCAGCATCCATATGTGCATTAATCACAATATTCCATATATATTTAGATAACCAATAACAGAGGAGCTAGACAATATGGTAATTAACTAACCACCCCTAACCACCTCCTTTCTATATGCAATTATAAAACTATGTATGTACAATAAATCGTCAGTATTGATGGAATGTTTTTCTGTCACAATGGTGTACAGTCCATTCTTGATGAGCGCTCAAAATACTCAGTCTTAATGGGAACGGCCACAGCACACACAGGGATAGATTTATCCAAACCAAATTTCCATAACAAAGGGAGCTACACCCTGCTGTGTGACACATTTTTCCAGATGGGAGGGGGAGCAGTGAGGAGAAGCTGCTGTCCCACTGAATTACAATGGTTATAAAGATAATTTAAGTGCACTGGGCATCTCATATTTATAGTTTATGAGGGCAAGGACAGTACAAAATGTTTTTTTTAATCTCCCCTGAGTATCCCTCCTTAACTTATACCCACAGGTTTCTGACATGTTTCGTCATTAGTCCCCCCCCCTTCAAATTCTGCTTGTGTTAAAGATCAGAGACGTCTATGGATAAATGTCAGGCCTCGTGAGTGAGCAGCAGCTATCGTGCAACAGAACAGGACTATTTGCTAGAATAGGGAAGATGCATAATACCTGCTGATTACACACACCTCGGCAGGTATCCGTAGACATGTCACAAGCCCTGTTCACCTCCAAATGCAGAAGTGAGAGGAGCTGCAGTACCCATTTGCTCAATTTCCACCTTGAATGCCAACCTCTATGAATCTTGACATAACACTTACCTGGCGCTTGTTACCCCTTCTTGTCAGCATTACAAATGGCATTGTGTCTCCGCACTCACTGTCTCCGTCTCCACTCAACAATGTAGGTCCTTTCTTTAGCTGACTTTTCAGATGAAGGGGAATGGCAACATCCAATTGATGCACTTTAACAGATTCTCCAGTGCGCTGCTAAAATTATGGGGAGAAAACCAAAGCATATCATAATTTTACCGAATACCTGGAGGATATATACAGTAGGGGAAATAAGTATTTGATCCCTTGCTGATTTTGTAAGTTTGCCCATTGATAAAGACATGAACAGTTTATAATTTTAAGGGTAGGTTAATTTTCACATGGAGAGATAAAATATCAAAAATAAAATCCAGAAAAGTAGAAATTATATAAATTTATTTGCAATTTGCAGTGAGAAATAAGTATTTGATACCTGTGGCAAGAAAGACTTAATACTCGTTGGCAAAACCCTTGTTGGCAAGCACAGCAGACTTTTTTTTGTAGTTGATGAGGTTTGTACACGTCAGGAGGAATTTTGATCCACTCCTCTTTGCACATCATCTCTAAATAATTAGGATTCTGAGGCTGTCGTTTGGCAACTCGGAGCTTCAACTCCCTCCATAAGTTTTCTATGGGATTAAGGGCTGGAGACTGGCTAGGCCACTCCATGACCTTAATGTGCTTATATTTGAGACACTCTTTTGTTGCCTTGGCTGTATGTTTTGGGCCATTGTCTTGCTGGAAGACCCAGCCACGAACCAGTTTTAATGTCCTGGCAGAGGGAAGGAGGTTGTCACTCAGGATTTTACGGTACATGGCTCCATCCATTCTCCCATTGATGCGGTGAAGCAGTCCTGTGTCCTTAGCAGAGGAACACCCCCAAAACAATGTTTCCACCTCCATGCTTGACAGTGGGGACAATATTCTTGGAGACAGAGGCAGCATTTTACTTCCTCCTAACACAGCAAGTTAAATTAATGCCAAAGGGCTCAATTTTTGTCTCATCTGACCACAACACCTTCTCCCAATCACTCACAGAATCATCCAGGTGTTCATTGGCAAACTACAGACAGACCAGCACAAGTGCCTTCTTCAGCAGGGGGACCTTACGGGCACTGCAGAATTTTAAACCCTTACGGCATAATGTGTTACCAATGGTTTTCTTGGTGACTGTGGTCCCAGCTGCTTTGAGATCATTAACAAGTTCCCCAGTGCAGTTTTAGGCTGATCTCTCACCTTCCTCGTGATCAAGGATACCCCACGAGATGAGATTTTGCATGGTGCCCCATATTGATGTCGATTGACAGTGATTTTGTATTTCTTCCATTTTCTTACTAAAGCACCAACAGTTGTCTCCTTCTCACGCAACGTCTTACTTAGAGGTCAGACATTTCCTGTAGTTCTTGAACAAGGTTGCACACAGTGCAGCTGGGCTTTTTGACCCACTCCTCCATACAGATCTTCTCCAGATCTTTCAGGTTTCGGGGCTGTCGCTGGGTAACACTGAATTTCAGCTTCCTCCAAAGATTTTCTATTGGGTTCAGGTTGGGAGACTGGCTAAGCCTCTCCAGTATCTTGAAATGCTTCTTATGGAGCCACTCCTTAGTTGCCCTGGCTGCGTGTTTTGAGTCCTCTTCAATGCGCTTATTGAGGGAAGAAGCTTGTTGGCCAAAATCTCACGATACATAACCCCATACATCCTCCTTTCAATACGGTGAAGTTGTCCTATCCCATTTGAAGAAAAGCACCCCAAAGTATGATATTCCCCCCAACCATGCTTCACAGTTGGGACTGTGTTCTTGGGGTTGTACTCATCCTTCTTCCTCCAAACACGGAGTAGTGCATTACTAATGGTAATGTTTGAGACTGTGGTCCCAGTTCTGGGCTGAATCTGGACTTTTCTCAGAATCATCCTTACCGCACAAGGAGAGATGTTGCATGGAGCTCCAGACAGAGGAAGATTGACAGTCATCTCGGGTTTCTTCCATTGTCTAATAATTGTGACAACAGTTGTTGCCTTTTCACCAAGCTGCTTGCCTATTGTCCTGTAACATATCCCAGCCTTGTACAGGTCTAAAATTTTGTCCCTGGTGTCCTTAGACAGCTCTATGGTCTTGGCCATGGTGGAGAGGTTGGAGTGAGATTGATTGTGGACAGGTGTATTTTATACAGTAGATTTTTGAAAAGGAAAAGAAAGGGAATGTCTAATTAAAATCTAACTTTTATTCCATATAAATGTAAGAATATTCCTTTTCTTGTATCTACAGTCTAGTGGTGGTGTACACCTATGTGTAATCTTGTCCTATGATTTGAGAATATAAATATTACATGTCTTTTTATACAGGTAACAAGTTCAAACAGGTTCAATTAATACAGGTAATGAGTGCAGAGTAGGAGGGCTTTGTAAAGAAAAACTAACAGGTCTGTGAGCCAGAATTCTTGCTGGTTGGTAGGTGATCAAATACTTATTTCATGCAATAAAATGCAATTTATTTATTTATTTATTTTTTAAAATCTTTGATTTTCAGATTCTGTTACAGTTGAAGTGTACCTACAATAAAAAAAATACAGATCTTTCCATTCTTTGTAGGTGGGAAAACTTGCCAAAATCGACAGTGTATCAAATACTTATTTTCCCCATTGTATACACACACACAAACCGTAAGATCAACCATGTGCGCAGATGTCAGCCGACCATCTATTGTGTATGCGGTCTTGCCGTCTCTTCCTGAGAGATTATGTCAGGGGAGCGAAGGATCAAGAAGTTTTTAATTAATAAACCAGATCCATAATGATAAGTAAAGGTGCTCGGATAACGTGTTATCCGAGTATCTTGGGTACACCCAGATAATATGTTCGAGTACCCGCATGCATGTTTTGTGGCTCTTGGACAGTTGCAACACATACGGGGACAACACATGTGGGGATTCTCTATTTGCTAGGTAGGCAATCCCCGCATGTGGTGCGGCTGTGTAAGGCTATGTGCACACAGTGATTTTTGGTGCGTTTTCTCCGAGTGGAAATGGGCCAAAAACGTAATGGAATCCTTATGCAAGCTTATTTAATGACAATCCTGAAGTGTTGTGCACATGATAAGTAAATTTCCATGCGCATTTGAAGTGCGTTTTTTTTCTGCAGCATGTCAATTCTTTTTGAGTTTCTGCACCCATTGAATTTAAATGAGTCAGTCAAATCCACAGCAAAAGCAGGTATAAAAATGTTTTTGTTTTGCGTCTTACTGGCTTCCTGTGGGGTTTCCCATGCTGTCATCTGTGTGACATTGTGGGAAACACCAGCGTGGTGGTTTTTATCGGTGGTAATGCTACCGCCGGTAAGACCATCGGTCAGAGCGCTGCGGGATCATGCTGGCAGATGTCAGCGTGACACCGCAGCTGTGACCCGCAGGCGTAGACAAATGAGACTACCACTCCCATCGGGCTACATCTGTTGTCACTGATAACAGTGACAGCAGGTGCAGTTGATGGGAAACGTAGTTTCATCTGCCAGTGTCTGTGCTGACAGTTAAAAAAGAAAAATAAAAAAAAAGGAAAAATTACATAGTCACAAAAATAAAAAAAAACATTATACTCACCTTAACACCCAAACCCCGATGCCCTCATCTCCTAGAAATAACGTAAAATAATAAACCAACATGTACTCACCTGTCCACCATAGTCCACGTAATCCAGAGTGTCCTACGATCTTACGTGTAGAACAGTCACATCGGGAGATGTGACCGCTCTACCCAGCTGCCGACGATACACTGACAGGAGGTAATCGCTCCCGCAGTGTATCACTGAGCTGCCATGAGAGTTCACCGGAGTTCATCAGCTCCAGTGCTCTCACTTACGGCACCGCTGCATGAGAACTTTCACACTCAGCAGTGGTGCCGTAAGGGAAATCAGCGGAGCTCATCAGCTGATTAACTCTGGTGAACTCACAGCAGCTCAGTGATTCACTGTGGGAGTGATTACCTCCTGTCAGTGTATCGCCAGCCGTCTTTCAGAGCAGACACATCCATGACTGCTGTCAAAGTGATCAGGATCGTCATGGGGCATTATGGATTACCTTCTTGGCGGACAGGTGAGGAATATTGTAGTTTATTATTTTATTTTTGTTGCAGGAGACGTTAGCTTCGGTGGACTAGGCGTTCGGTGAGTATGATTTAATTATGATTACTAAAGGAATCTGTGTCATTATTTCAAATAAAAGTCATTCTGGGTGTCTGTTTTTATACACTATCACTGTGGGGTTGGTAATGGATATGGGTCTTATAGACGCCTCTTCATTACTAACCTGTGGGCTTGATGTTACCTGACAATACAAAGTACAAACGTGTCATCAAACTCACAAATATGAACCCCACATGCCACTACTACAGGGCAAGTGGGAAGAGCGAGGGTAAGCGTCAGATTTGCCGCATCTTATAGATGCGCCTTTTCTGGGGCGGCTGAGAGCTGATGTTTTTAGTCTAGGAGGGGCCAATATCCATGGCCCCTTACTAGGCTATTAATATCAGCCCGCAACCGTCTGCCTAGCCTTTGCTGGTTAGATTTTATAGAGGGACCCTATGTCCGTTTTTTCCTGGGGTTATCCTGCAAACTATCCAGTAAAGGCCAAGCAAACAACTGTGAGCTGATATAAATAGCCTAGGAACCTTTATGGCTATTGGCTCCTTCCCAGATTATTACCGTAACATCAGCCCTCAGCTTTTCCTCTGCTGGTTTATTAAAATTACCCAAGCAAATTTTTTTTTTTCATTTAAAACTAACAGTTGCTGTCTAGTTACAGCCTATGTATGTTCATTCTGTTAACGCTCCTACATAAGCGGGTGACAATGGGTGTGTTTGTGTGTACTTATCGGCTTAGTAATGAGGGTGTTGGGCTGCCAACTTTTCTTTATTAAGCCTAGAGCTAGGTAGCAATGACAGCTGCTGACACCAAGCCCTACTACTGCATCAACATGATAAAGGTGGTGCTGAACCAAGAAATGACATCACAAAACTTTTTTTTTTAATATCTTTATTTTGCTCAAAAAAGCATTCATTGCTGTACAAAAACACGCATACAAAAATGCAGTAAAAACGCACGTTTTCTGCAGCGGTTTTCCTGCCAAGAGATGCAGAAACCTTGCAGAAAATTCTGCAAGCAAATACTCAACGTGCGCACATAGCCTAACATCCACAAAACATGCAGGCGCAGACTCGAACATATTATCCGAGCATGCCCAATATACTCTGATAGCTCGCTATCCGAGCACGCTCACTCATCACAAGTGTTTAACACTGGTTTACTCCCCTCTCCCCAATGCAAAAACAAACACTCAGCTGAGCTGTGGGAGAGATTAAGATGCAGCTAACAGCTAGAATGTATGGGCACCTTGAAAGGTTTAAACACTTTTTAAAAGAAAGGTTATCAGAAATGCTCTTATATACTTAAAATAACAGAGCATTAACTTGAACTCCTTTGGTCCAGTGCTGTTTGGGTCTCTGTCTTGGCTGCAGCGGTAACATTACGTTGATATCACTGTTGCAGATAATCAATTCAGAAGCTATGTCAATCTGCCAATCACTGAGTTCACATGACATCACCATTGCATCCAAAACACAGAGATCCTAGCAGCATCAGGAAGCCAGAGCTGGGCTCAGGGTGGTCAATTACTGATCTGATTATTTTATGTGTATAAGAGCGTTTTGGGGGGCACTTTCTTTACAGTGGAAAACCCCTATAAGCGATACATTCCCCTTGATAAAGAACTAATTCAGGAAACGACTTAGGGTATTGTGCACACGTAGAATGGTCCACTGCGGATTTTTCCACAGTGGATTTGATAAATCTGCAGCAAAAACGCTGCGTTTTTACTGCAGATTTATCGCGGATTTACTGTGGTTTTTCTGTGGATTTCACTGCGGTTTTACAACTGCGGTTTTTTATAGGAGCAGGTGTAAAACCGCTGTGGAATCTGTAGAAAGAAGTGACATGCTGCGGAATGTAAACCGCTGCGTTTCCGCGTGTTTTTTTCTGCAGCATGTGCACAGCGTTTTTTGTTTACATTGTAATGTAAACTCATGGGAAACTGCTGCGGACCTGCAGCTGCGGATCCGCAGCGTTTTCCGCATCGTGTGCACATACCCTTAGTCTCCGATTAGTTTGCAGTTGAATGTTTTCTGTTGATGGACAGAAACAGCCATTTTTTTGTTCAGGGAGAGACTCAGAGTTTCCCACTGGTATAAGTGACATTAAGTGCAGAATAATGCGTAACTACAATATTTTCTATATTTTAAGTTCTGAGACCTTGTGAAAGCATTCATACATTTATATACAAATGACAGAAGCAGATGTCAAGATAACCCTATATTAGCAAAAGGCGTTGTATAAGACTCTTCCCAGAAAAGCACTACTTTTGTCTATGTGCAGTGTCTTGAGTTGCAGCCAAGACCTATTCAAATGAATGAGGCACATATGGGAGTGCCTGACACCATCATGGACAAGAGCTGTGCCAATCCAGGGTTAACATAGCGAAAAGAAAAACTGGAAATTCAAAAAGCAACATAAAAAAGCAGACATATATATAGACAAAAAAAAACGACTACAATTTCTGAAACATCAAAGCGAACAGATTTTCATCAGGATAGTATTCTGAAAGATTTTATAAATGGCCAAAGATGGAGTAAGTTTTTGGCACATGACCACATACCTGAAGATTTTCCAGCATCATCTTATCAAGAGCCTGAATAAAGTCTTCATCCTCTGCACAAGGCACATGTTTGATCCCACCTCCTTTAATCATCACCTCCTGAAACAGACGCAACTCTCTCAACGCCAAAAAGATTGGAATTTAGATAAAACATTTCAAAATGCAAAATGACTTCAGTGAAGAAGAAATTTCTAGAGAAGGTATGCGAAATCTGATGAAAGTTTTATCAAGATTTAATCCAATGTGCAAATATAAATCTGTCATGAAGCAGGAAGGGGTTATGTCACAGAAGAAGATGAGGTATATGGAGCCGAGCCCGCTCCATATAGGGCAGGTGTTGGCTGCGTTATACAGCGTGGCCCGTCTAACAGCAGCAAACAGAGAGCTCTGCTCGCTGACGTTAACCCCTTAAAGAGCCACTCTAGCGGGTGAGCATGGTGTTTCAGTACTGGAGTGGAGCTTTAAATCGAAGTCACCTTCCTCCCACTCATATACTCACCCTCCGGCATCTTCACCTTTTTTTCGGTGCCCGCTCGCCTCATCTTGTGAGCGCAGATTCTGACTGGCCGTAAGTCCGAAGCTACGTCACAAGAGCGCAATGCAAGTCTATGAGAGCCATAATGAGGCGCTCATAGACTTGTATTGAAATATGACCTCCGCACAGATCCATGAAACACTTGAGCTGCCGGCAGGTTACTTTTCGCCAGAGACCAACAGGAGCAGTGGCAAAAACTGATGAAAATTCTGGAAGGAGAGTATGAGACGGGGGAAGGGGAATTACATTTAAAGCACCACCCCAGCGGTACAATAAAAGGAAAAAAAAGAAAAAAAAAAAAAAACCCCCGCTGGAGTGGTGCTTTGAACCCCTTTGTGACCCAGCCTATTTTGACCTTAATGACCTGGCCATTTTTTGCAATTCTGACCAGTGTCCCTTTATGAAGTTATAACTGAGGAACGCTTCAACGGATCCTAGCGATTCTGAGATTGTTTTTTTCGTAACATATTGGGCTTCATGCTAGTAGTAAATTTAGGTCGATAATTTTTGCGTTTTGTGAAAAAAAATCTGAAATTTGGGTAAAATTTTGAAAATTTCGCAATTTTCAAATTTTGAAATTTTATTTTGTTAAACCAGAGAGTTATGTGACACAAAATAGTTAATAAATAACATTACTCACATGTCTACATTACATCAGCACAATTTTGGAACCAAAATTTATTTTTTGCTAGGAAGTGATGAGGGTTAAAATTTGACCAGCGATTTCTCATTTTTACAACAAAATTTACAAAACCATTTTTTTTTTTAGGGATCATTTCACATTTGAAGTTAGTTTGAGGGGTCTATATGGCTTAAAATACCCAAAAGTGACACCATTCTAAAAACTGCACCCCTCAAGGTGCTCAAAACCACATTCAAGAAGTTTATTAACTTATTAACCCTTCAGGTGCTTCACAGCAGCAGAAGCAACATGGAAGGAAAAAATGAACATTTAACTTTTTAGTCACTAAAATGATCTTTTAGCAACAATTTTTTTTAATTTTTCAAAGGGTAAAAGGAGAAAGTGAACGCCGTAAGTTATTGTACAATTAGTCCTGAGTACGCCGATACCCCATATGAGGGGCGGAACCACTGTTTGGGTGCACGACAGGGCTCGGAAGGGAAGGAGCGTCATTTGACTTTTTGAATGAAAAATTGGCTCCAATCTTTAGCGGACACCATGTCGCGTTTGGAGAGCCCCTGTGTGCCTAAATATTGGAGCTCCACCACAAGTGACCACATTTTGGAAACTAGACCCCCAAGGAGCTTATCTAGATGCATAGTGAGCATTTTGAACCCTCAGGTGCTTCACAATTTGATCCGTAAAAATGAAAAAGTACTTTATTTTCACAAAAAATGTCTTTTAGCCTCAATTTGTTCATTTCTACATGGGCAACAGGATAAAATGGATCCTAAAATTTGTTGGGCAATTTCTCCTGAATACACCGATACCTCATATGTGGTCACAAACCACTGTTTAGGCGCACGGTAGAGCTCGGAAGGAAAGGAGAGCCATTTGACTTTTTGAATGAAAAATTAGCTCCAATCGTTAGCGGATACCAGGTAGCGTTTGGAGAGCCCCTGTGTGCCTAAACATTGGAGCTCCCCCACAAGCGACCACATTTTGGAAACTATACCTCCCAAGGAACTAATCTAGATGTGCGATGAGCACTTTGAACCCCCAAGTGCTTCACAGAAGTTTATATAGAGCCGTGAAAATAAAAAATCATTTTTCTTTCCTCAAAAATTATTTTTTAGCCCGCAATTTTTTATTTTCACATGAGTAATAGGAGAAATTGGACCCCAAAAGTTGTTGTCCAGTTTGTCCTGAGTACGCTGATACCCCATATGAAGGGGGGGGGAAACCACTGTTTGGCACACGTCAGTGTGAAGTAGTGACGTTTTGAAATGCAGACTTTGATGGAATGGTCTGCGGGGTCACGTTGCGTTTGCAGAGCCCCTGATGTACCTAAACAGTAGAAACCCCCCACAAGTGACCCCATTTTGGAAACTAGACCCCGCAAGGAACTTACCTAGATGTGTTGTGAGAACTTTGAACCTCCGAGTGTTTCACTACATATATATAACGCAGAGTCGTGAAAATAAAAAATCATTTTTTCTCCCCACAAAATAGGGATTTTTGTGTGCTCACCGTAAAATGCTTTTCTCCGAGCCATTCATTGGGGGACACAGACTGTGAGTGTATGCTGCTGCCATTAGGAGGCTGACACTAAGTGATGCAAAGAAAGTTAGCGCCTCCCCTGCAGTATACACCCTCCTGCTGGCTCTCAGCTAACCAGCTTGGTGCAAAAGCAGTAGGAGATCAATAACAACATGAGAGTATAGCATGTCTAATTACATATGACAGTATAGCATGTCAAATTATAAAAAACAAGCACAAGCTAATAACAGGGTGGGAGCTGTGTCCCCCAATGAATGGCTCGGAGAAAAGGATTTTACGATGAGGACACAAAATCCCCATTTCTCCTTCGCCTCATTGGGGGGGACACAGACCGTGGGAAGTCCCAAAGCAGTCCCTGGGTGGGAACAACATCAAGTCAGGCCCTGTGTAACACTACTTACAAGTATGCCACCGCGGCTTGCAGAGTTCGCCTGCCCAGACTCACGTCAGCGGAAGTCTGGGAAATATAGTGCTTCAAGGGTGCATGCGGACTGGACGAACCTGCAAAGTTGACAGACGTGCTTTGCCGACGCCTGGTGTCTGGAACCCAAGAAAAATCTTGATCGACAGAGGAGTGAACATAGACGGACGTCTAACACGGAAGGACTTCTGGATGGTGTAAAGAATCCACCAGGCTAGCATGGCTGAAAAAAGGGCTAAGCCCTTCCTGTAACCGTCAGGAAGCCCAAATGGAGTGTCCCTTCTCCGGAAGGACGCCGTCCTCGACACGTACCTACTCAGGACACTCATTGTCCAGGGTATGGGGAACCCCTTTCATTTTGTGGACTGGTGCCGAAGATATGAAGAAAGAACGATGCCCTCATAACTGTACGATACCGCCTTGGAAACAAGGGATGGGGACAGCCTGAGGACAACCTTACCTTGATGGTAATAAGGAAAAAAGTCTGAAGGAACAGAGAGGCCAGCTCCGAAGACTCTTCTGGATGGCATGATTGCAGAGAAAAGAGGGGGGACCTTGCAGGATAGGAAAGTCTATCCCGATCACAAGGAGTCTACTGGTAGGCCCCCCAGACTATTAAAGTCCCAACGTGTAACAATAAGCGATAGAGAGGAACCACATGTGAAAAACTCTCTGCGAGAAAGTCCCTACTTGCAGTTTTGTTGCAATAAGATGGAAAAATACTAGTTCCACAAACAAAAAATCTAACACCTGACTTGGTCAATGCGGATGTCCCAGGATCACTGGGGCCTTCCTGCTTCCTAAAGACTCTCAGAATTAGCGGAAGAGGCGTGATAGAGCTGGTATGACGGAAGAACCAGAACATGCCATGCGTGGCTTTTGAATCTTGAGGCGGAACCGTGAACTGGAGTACATTGGCGTTCACTCTGGACGCCATCCGATCTACATCTGGAGTGCTCCAGTGAAGGCAGATCTGATGGAAGACTTCCGGATGAAGCTCTCACTCACTTGAGGCGAGACCCTGGCGGCTGAGGAAAAAACTGCCGCCCAGATTTCCATCCCTGTGATGAGTGCTGCAGAGATCACTGAATGTATTCAACCAAAGAAAAAAAGTGGACCTTAGAGCAATCTTTAAGAAATGAATGTATAAATTTTTATTCAAAATTCTGACAATATTTTAATCATAAAAACGAGTACATATAAAAACAGACAGGGTGTAATGACATCATAGTGCCACGTCCGCAACACAGTATTGAAAAATTGCAGTCAAGGGAATGATAATATGGATATGCACGTATAGTTCCAAAGGAAAACCAGCGTGCTGATTATGCTGGAGAGACCTATAATAATGCCCGTTGAGTATTCCTATTTACAAGTTGATAACAAAGACCCTGGGTATAAAATATAATTGCATACTGCAGATAAATACCAGGATCAGAGTAATAATACACAGGGAATAATAGTGGAAACCAACATACATATATTAAAGCTAAGTATATAAAACATATACCAAAGGAGCTATACTAAGGCACAAGTCCATAAATGACATGCAATAAATAACATCAAAGATAATAGGGGGAAAGAAATGCCCATGGTAAACCAACCTGGATGCAGATGTGGAAAAAACGGGGGTCCACTTTTTTTTCTTTGGTTGAATATTGACTGTTCTGTGGATGAGCTTATCATTTGTGGCCCTTATTTTGGAAATTAGAGATCACCGAATGGTAGATCTCGGTCCATCAGAGAGTGCGAGGCACGTAGGTCAAGGCGCCTGACCGTGGGTACCTGTTAGATGATGACGTATGGCACAGCCGTGACTAAATCTGACTGAATACGGTTGGGGAGACCACCTGCCAAAAGGCCTTGGACCTGCTGTAGGAACAGTGGTATCGTTAAGATCCCCAGAAAACTGATTGGGAGACTGGATTCCCGAGATAACCAGAGGCCTTGAGCAGTGTGGTAACGCTCCGTAGTCACTAGTAACCATTAAACCGGGAGAAAGGATGTCTCCCGGACGAGAAAGACGCTCAAAGGCTACTCTCTGGGGATCTGTTTGACCTGCAGAAAACAAGTGGAGCGAAGAGAACTGCCTCCGTTGCCACCATTTTTTTTTTTATAGGACCCTCGAAGAAAATCGGATGGAATGAGGGCAAGTACGGACTGGGGCTAAAATTCTGCTGTGTCTTGAGAACCCGATTCTTTTAACGACATAGCAGACAAGGCAGCCCATGACCAGAAAGGCCCTTCTGGCCTTTTCCAGAGTTGCCAAATGGCCAGTCTTGTCCGGAGTGAGGAGGCTTCCTGTTGAAGGGCCACGGCCTTGTTTCAAGGGAGGGATAGCAACTCTCTGGAGGTGTCCAGGATCATCCTTAAAAAGGATATCTGCTGGCTGGAAATGAGGAAGAGCTATCTAAGTCTATCCGCCAGCCCAGGTGAGGAAAGGTATCGCAAAGTATATATCGATGGACTCAGCGCAGTCCTGGAAGAACGGCTGGAAAGTCGACCAGGTAAGGCAGGATGGCCACGCACCCAGAGTGCAAGAGAGACATGACAGCCGCCATGATAATGGCGAACACTCTGGGAGTGGATGCAAGGCCGAAGGGCAAGGTCGTAACTTGAAAATGCTGTTTGCGAATGGAAAGGCAAAGGAATTTTTGGAAAGAGGAAATTAGTAATGTGAGGGTGAACAGCCCGAATGTCGATGGATGCCAGAAAACTCCACCCGTTTCACATTGAAGTGATGGCCGAGTGAAGGAACTCCATCTGAAGGAGGACCTTGTGAAGCTTGTTAGAAGTTTGAGGTCCAGGATAGGTCTTACTTTTCGGTCCCCTTTTTCAGGGACCAAGATCCCCCAGATCTAGACTGTCCTTGACAACCCTTACACTGTTGGTTGGGTCTATAGGATACCTGCAATCCTTTGTTCCTGCTTGGGGAACGCCCCCAGCTTCTCACGGAATTAGCGACCACTCTAAGGGAGTGATGCCAGATTTATTTATTTTTTTTTAACCACGGAGTATGCTTCCGTTCTCTGAGCCATGAAGCGCTTCTGAGTAAAATGGCATTCGCTGCAGAAAAAGAAGGTTAATGTTCTGAGTCCAACAAATATAGACCAACATTGTAAACATCTGTAACAAACGGTACATAGACCAAACACCTTGTGGTGAGGTCTATAGCACATTTACATAGAAGACTCCTATGTGTTGCGGACACTACTCCATTTTTTTCTGTTATTGTTCTGAATCAAAGAAGCTAGGGTCTCCGGCCAGGAGACCATTGTGCTGGCAACCCATGCGGCGGCTAAGGAATGGTAGAGCGCTGAAATTGAGGCCACAAGACAGAACGAGTCAGATTGTCTGACAGTCCAAGGTATTTTTAAAAAAAGGTGATCCATCGGGCAGGGATACTGGCAGGTATACCACAGGAGTTAAGCTGTCAGGTGGCTTAGTGCGTGCCTGCAACCAGCAGGTGAGGAAAAAACAATCTCTTGAGTCGCTGCCATCTTTGAACGGTGCAGAGATAAAAGAATGAACCCTCTATCAATCATCCTCATAGTGGGGATGCAGAGGTGGACTGCTCGGACGTCAAAAAGGACGGCATCTGTACATCCACGGAGGTCAAGTCCCGGGTGGACCGGGTTGGCATTAGGCCCAGCAGTAGAAGAGTATACATGGAGGCGACACTCCATGTGCTCGTATGATAAGGGTGTGAGGAGATCGGTGTCCTTTGAAGGACCCGTCACCTTTAAAAAAAAAAAAAAAAAAAAAAAATCAGACCAGGCAAGACATTTCATGTCGCAGTGTTTGCGTATTGCTGATACCGCGCCTGAGGAGGGTTCTGCTTCTAGAGCAAGCCCATTTGCAAATGCTCATGGTGGGACTGGAACCATGGACTCCCATGCTGCAAAAAAAAAAAAGAAAAAACTCCAGCGTTTTCCACTGTGCTGCCATGGTGCTCCCCAGTGAATTGCTTATCCGGACGCTCGCTGTCCAGGAAAATGGCAAATGCACTACTAAGGGTTTAGCTTCCGTTTTGAGGGACCCTGTGTGATCTAGAGCAGAACCGTAGTCCTTGTTAATCTACAGAGATTGGTTGATGGCCTAAATAGGCGAATCCATCTTGTTCTGAGGCTCTGGCGAGTCCAGATCCAAGGCAACGTCTGATTCATATGTGGAGTCTTGTTCCGTTTCTAGAATACATGTGGCCCCTGCTAGCCTAAGGCTCCCATGCAGAGGAGGATCCATGTATATTGGTCTTGCGAGCACTTCAAACCACAGAGGGTTCAATCTCGTGGTCAGAGAAGCCATGGATTGCACCAGTGGCGAAGCCCCTTGAGGGGAACTAGGTACCCTGGAAGAGCTGGGATCGGCGGCGGGCTCCTGAGCTCATTTGAACTAGGTACTCTAGGAAAGGTGACCGGCTTCAGGCTGGTCATGCCTTTAAAGGGAACCTACAAACTTGAAATACGAAATTTGAACTGCATTACTGCACTAGAAATATGAAAAATGAGAGCGTTTAGCGCAGAAAAATGGCCAATTTTATGTGTACCTGGTAGCCACTTTACGGCATCTCTCTTATACCAGGTCCTACGCTTGCCTTACCTCGCTGAGAATAAACGTCTCCATCTGAATGGGTACATGTGAAACCTCTTCCTAGACTAAAATTCTCTCTCTCTATGGAGGGGTATTGGACCTGCTGTAATTAAAACACCTGTGGCTAGAAGGTGTTCACACTTTCTATGTTTGGATGTGCAGGTCAGGTTTTTGAAATGTATTCTCTAGCCTTCTGATCCTGCACTCCGCCTTCTAGCCACAGGTGTTTTAATTACAGCAGGTCCAATACCCCTCCATAGAGAGAGAGAATTTTAGTCTAGGAAGAGGTTTCACATGTACCCATTCAGATGGAGACGTTTATTCTCAGCGAGGTAAGGCAAGCGTATGACCTGGTATAAGAGAGATGCCGTAAAGTGGCTACCAGGTACACATAAAATTGGCCATTTTTCTGCGCTAAACGCTCTCATTTTTCATATTTCTAGTGCAGTAATGCAGTTCAAATTTCGTATTTCAAGTTTGTATGTTCTAGCGCTGCAGTGTGCTGCCTTATTTATTTAACTATATACGAGTTGGCGACTCTAGGTTCAGCACCTGTTCACACTTAGTCTATGTTTGGATGTGCAGGTCAGGTTTTTGAAATTTAAAGGGAACCTGTCACCCTGTTTTTTCAGTACGAGATAAAAATACTGTTAAATAGGGCCTGAGCTGTGCGTTACTAAAGTGTATTTTGTGTACCCCGATTCCCCACCTATGCTGCCGAAATAACTTACCAAAGTCGCCGTTTTCGCCTGTCAATCAGGCTGGTCAGGTCATATGGGCGTGGCGACATCGCTGTTTCTTCCCCCAGATCTTGCATATCTTTCCGTTGGTGGCGTAGTGGTTTGCGCATGCCCATCTTCTGAATCCACTGGGCAGCAGAAGAAAAAACGCGCGACCTGCGCTATTTCCCTGGTGATCTGTGGGAGCGACCATCTTCCTGAGGCCACGCGTGCGCATATGGAGTCCTCTGCTGCCCGGGGCTTCAGGAAAATGGCCGCCGCAATCTCCATCTGCGCATGCGCGGCATCCCGCGGCCATTTTCCTGAAGCCCCGGGCAGGCGGGACTTTCCTTTCTAATGAGACGCAGCACAGCCATTACTCCTGGCTTGTGCGCGCCGGGCGCCGCCTCCTCTTCCTGCATTATCGTTCCTGGCGCCTGCTCTGTAAGTTTTTATTTCCAGGCATGTGCAGTTGCGCTGCCCTTCGTACTTACAGCGCAGGCGCCAGGAACTATAATGCAGGAAGAGGAGGCGGCGCCCGGCGTGCACAAGCCAGGAATGACGGCTGTGCTGCGTCTCATTAGAAAGTAAAGTCCCGCCTCCGGGATGGATTTAGGGTATGTGGGGGTAAATTTTATAAGTGTTTATTTCAGCATGTGCAGGCATTTGTAACTAAAGAGTCACCCTGTCAGAATGCATCATTTCTGCTGCACAAGGTGGCTCTTTTAGTTACAAATGCCAGAGAGGGGTGACCGGTTCCCTTTAATAAAGCTCATTTCTTCACGACACCAGAGGATGCTACACAATGGATCGACATCAATGAATCAACTACAAGCAGCGGGAGACTGACTTTCAGCGGAGGCGTGAGCCGTTATTGTTACCAAGATGTTTGGGATAAGAGAACTGGGTTGCTATTTGTACTCATTTAATATCTGTGTCTCTTTCACTTTTGGAGGAGTGGAATATGACTGGGCTTAACTATTACGCCAGTTAAAGTACCGTCACACAACGATATCGTTAACGATATCGTTGCTTTTTGTGACGTAGCAACGATATCGTTAACGAAATCGTTATGCTTGACAGCGACCAACAATCAGGCCCCTGCTGGGAGATCGCTGGTCGCTGGGGAAAGTCCAGGACTTTATTTCGTCGCTGGATCACCCGCTGACATCGCTGAATCGGCGTGTGTGACGCCAATTCAGCGATGTCTTCACTGGTAACCAGGGTAAACATCGGGTTACTAAGCGCAGGGCCGCGCTTAGTAACCCGATGTTTACCCTGGTTACCAGTGTAAATGTAAAAAAAACAAACACTACATACTTACATTCCGGTGTCTGGTCACGTCCCTCGCCTTCAGCTTCCCGCACTGATTGTGAGCGCCGGCCGGCCTTAAAGCACAGCACAGTGGTCACCGCTGTGCTTTACGGCCGGCCGGCGCTCACAGTCAGTGCGGGAAGCTGAAGGCGAGGGACGTGACCAGACACCGGAATGTAAGTATGTAGTGTTTGGTTTTTTTTTACATTTACAATCGCAGGTTAACTGCAGCTCAAATTAGAGACCAGGTCAATGCCACACAGAGTTCTAGCAGCAGACACATCTCTACAACAACTGTTAAGAGGAGACTTTGTGCAGCAGGCCTTCATAGTAAAATAGCTGCTAGGAAACCACTGCAAAGGACAGGCAACAAGCAGAAGAGACTTGTTTGGGCTAAAGAACACAAGGAGTGGACATTAGACCAGTGGAAATCTGTGCTTTGGTCTGAGTCCACATTTGATATCTTTGGTTCCAACCACCGTGTCTTTGTGCAATGCAGAAAAGGTGAACGAATGGACTCTACATGCCTGGTTCCCACCGTGAAGCATGGAGGAGGAGGTGTGATGCTGTGGGGGTGCTTTGCTGGTGACACTGTTTGGGATTTATTCAAAATTGAAGGCATACTAAACCAGCATGGCTACCACAGCATCTTGCAGCGGCATGCTATTCCATCCGGTTTGCATTTAGTTGAACCATCATTTATTTTTCAACAGGACAATGACCCCAATCACACCTCCAGGCTGTGTAAGGGCTATTTGACCAAGAAGGAGAGTGATGGGATGCTATGCCAGATGATCACCAGACCTGAACCCCATCGAGATGGTTTGGGGTGAGCTGGACCGCAGAGTGAAGGCAAAAGGGCCAACAAGTGCTAAGCATCTCTGGGAACTCCTTCAAGATTGTTGGCAGACCATTTCCGGTGACTACCTCTTGGAAGCTCATCAAGAGAATGCCAAGAGTGTGTAAAGCAGTCATCAAAGCAAAAGGTGGCTACTTTGAAGAACCTAGAATATAAGACGTATTTTCAGTTGTTTCACACTTTTTTGTTAAGTATATAATTCCACATGTGTTAATTCATAGTTTTGATGCCTTCAGTGTGAATTTACAATTTTCATAGTTCTGAAAATACAGAACAATCTTTAAATGAGAAGGTGTGTCCAAACTTTTGGTCTGTACTGTATATTCCTCTGGCGTGGACCCATCGGGGACTGACAACGTGGCATTTCTAGAAGGTATTGTCCTACCTAGACTGAGTGAGGAGGATAGGAAAAGTTTGGAGGGACCTATCACGGACGAAGAACTAAGTCGAGCTTTAAGAGCCATGGCAAGAGGTAAGGCCCCAGGAGCAGATGGATTGCCAGCTGAAATTTATAAGGAAATGGAGGAGGTGTTGCTACCCAGATTACAAGTAGTTTTGGAGGAGGCTAGGAATGGGGGGATTCTCCCAGCCTCTATGAGGGAGGCCATAATAGTTGTAATCCCGAAGGAAGATAAAGATTTATGACTGCCTGAATCATATCACCCGAATTCTTTGCTCACAACGGATGTTAAACTTCTGGCTGGGGTGTTGGCGGCCTGATTATCAGGTGTTATTTCTGGATTGATTCATCCAGATCAATCTGGCTTTATGCCAGGCAGGTCCACGGCAGTCAATCTTAGAAGGCTTTTTTTTGAATTTACAATTGGGAGCTGATAATGGTGGGCATAGAGTTATTGCTTCTTTAGATGCCCATAAGGCATTTGACAGTGTGGAATGGGAATACTTGTGGCAGGTATTACAATCAATTCTTTGGCTTCGGCCCACAATTTGTGTCCTGGGTTCAGCTATTGTACGCGCAACCATCATGAGACTGGGGTGCCCGCTCTCCCCTCTTTTGTTTGCTTTAGCCGTGGAGCCGCTGGCCGCCAAGATCCGACAGTCCGCTGAGGTCTCTGGGTTTATATATGGATTGATAGAGGAAAAGATTGCGCTTTATGCGGATGATATACTGCTGTTTTCGAGTGATCCACATGATTCATTGAGTAATGCAATTTGGCTCATCGAGGGATTTGGGGCTTAAAATAAATTGGAATTAAGTCAACTCTGTTTATGGTGGATGATGCAGAGGGTGAGCTGGGAGATTCTATGGAGGGGGGTAGACTTAAAGTAGCAGATCAATTCAAATATTTGGGGATACTAATCTCTTTGCCGATCAGGAATTACTTACATATGAGTCTTACACCGGTGCTGGGAACTCTTAAGGCAAAGGTAGGAGCTTGGTGTAAGTTGCATTTATCTGTTGTAGGCCGAATTAATCTCATTAAGATGATTCTGATGCCTAAAATACTGTATGTTCTCCATAACTCACCTATCTGGATACCACGTGTAAAATTCAAATTGATTAACTCTTTATTTAGAGGCCTGATGTGGGGGAGGCAACACCCGCGAATTAGATTGGAGACGCTTCACCGCCCTAAGGACGCGGGAGGCTTGGCTTTACCTAACCCTGAAATATATTTCTTGGCGGCCCAATGTCAGCATTTAAAGGGCTGGGAACATGAGTCGTCTACCAATATAGCACAACTTTTGATAGAAAGGGTGGTGAAGAGAAGTAATACCCAACATTATTTCTGATATATAAAGTATGGGGGAGAGTGAAACAAATTCGCGGGGTTGCTTGTCTGACCAGTTTTCTCCGCTGTGGTTTAATAATAATCTACCGGAGTTTTTGGCGATGGGACAAATACCAGAATGGCAAGCCAGGGGGATCCGGTATGTCACATTTTAGAGCGACGGGAGTTGAAATCCTTTTTCCAGCTACAGTCGGAATATGGTCTTAAGGCATCTGGGGGGTTCCAATATGCACAAGTACGGCATGCGTTGGTGGCCCAGAATAAGGGGGATCGTTTCCAAATTCAAAACGACTTCGTATTAGACTACATCTGTGGAGTGGGGACAACGAGGGGTGCTATTTCATCTCTATATAAGGATCTGCTTCACACTCACCTATTAGAATATCTGATTGGTGCGAGGGCTAAATGGGAAAGAGCTGGGTCATTTAGAGGATGAAACATGGGAGTCTGTATTAGAATGGATACCGAAACTATCACTAAATGAGCCGTATAGGCTCTCCCAGCTTTATATTGTACACAGAGTGTATAGATCTCAGGATGTCCTGTATAGAGCTGGGCTGAGATCTGACTCGGAATGCCCTAGATGTAGGAATGATAGTGCTGGAATGTTTCATATGTTATGGTCGTGTCCGAGATTGACTGCTTTTTGGTTGGTGGTTGTAAGCCGGATAGAAGGGGCATACAGATGTGTAATTCCAAGAGAACCTTTGGTGTGCGTGCTGGGGTACGTGGAAGAGATAACTGTGGATAACAAGCTGAAAATAGCAATCGCTAGACTACTATACATGGCTCGAAAGGCCATAGCCAAAAATTGGATCAAAGAGGAACCTCGCTCGAGGGGAGAATATCTTAAATATGTGAAGCAGGTCATTACCCTGGAAAAGGGTGTATATCAGAAAAGAGGGAAGATGGGCCTGTTTGATAAATTGTGGATGCCCTGGCTGGATCTTGGCTAGGGAAGGCTAAGAGAAGTTAGGCCTGAGAAGGGGTCGCCTATATATTTATGGTGTACTCGTGTACAAAAAAAAAAGTTATTGTATATGGATAACGTATATAATACTACAGGATATGTTAAGAGGAAGGTGTGAGCTGTCTAAAAGGGAAGGAGAGGGGCAAGATGGGTAAGGGAGGGTTAAGAGTGGGAAAAATGGAAATGTATACCTTAATGTGAAATGTTTTATTGTACTCTTATATTTAATAAAAAACATTTGAGTTAAAAAAAACCGAGGGAACCTTTAAGACCAGGGAATGCGGTCATGTACCTTTAAAACCAGGGAATGCTGGACATGTGCCTTTTAGACCAGGGATTGCTAGTCATGTGCCTTTAAGACCAGAGCTTGCTGGTCATGTGCCTTTAAGACCAGAGCTTGCTGGTGATGTGACTTAAAGACAAGGAACGCTGGTCGTGTGCCTTTAAAGACCAGGGAATACTGCTCATAGCATTTATGCTGCTGGGGTGCGAGCGGGGGGAGGAGTGAGGGATGGAGCGGTGTCTCCTTACCCGGATCCTGAGTCCGCTGTCAGTGTTGGAATAGCGCTGACTTCAGCGCTAAATACCGCCGATGCGATGCAGCAGCCGCTTCCGGATGTTTACAGCTCGTGTCTGGAAAAAGCAGGAGGATGAAGATGACCGCCAAGAATATGCTGCGAGAGTTCTCGTCCTGAGTGAGAAGCGCTTGAATAGGGGGGCAGAGCCATGAAGCGCGGCCTAGCATGGGTGGAGGTTCTGGGTTGCGGCCTACACAAACCCGAAGCCAGGGGCAACATTTTTGGAGCCAGCCGGACGGGAAAAACGACCCGCAGCTGCAAAACAAAGAGAAAAAAATGCCGGTTGCGCAGAGTCCTCCAGCCGCTTGAGTCCCGTCACCTACCACGGTGGCTGCCGAAGGCAGAGTATGCAGCTTTGTTCAGCAGGTCAGAAAAGTAGAAGAGATCCTCTGCTGTTGCTGCTATTTGGACGGTGCAGGGATAAAGAAAAGCCCTCAATCCATCGTCCCTTTAGCAGGGAGGTGGAGAGGAGCCGTCCGCCTCCTTGTACCATCCGCTTTCAATAGTGGTGGTGCAGTGGGGGCTGCTCGGAAGCCACGAGGTAGGCCTCTGTACATCCAGAGGGTAATCACCTAGGATGGGACAGGGCTGAATGTCCGGCAATAGGCCTGGCTGGGGAAGAGGATACGTGGAGGCAACACTCCATGTGCTTGTCCGTACAGGTTGTGGGGAGATCGGTGCCGTTGAAGGGACGCGTCGCCCCTAAGAATCAGCTCAGGTGTGGCATCCCATGTCGCAGGAGAGGATACGGAGAGGCGACACTATGTGCTCACCTGTTGATGGTTGGGGGAGATCGGAACCTTGAAAGGATCCGTCGCCTCTTCGTCAGTTGTAAAAAGGTAAAATCAAAAATGTAAAAATAAAATAAAGAGTTTTGGGTCTGAACAGCAGACCAGTCCGTGTGCCTCCTACGGACACTAAGCAAGAACTGGTTAGCTGACAGCCAGCAGGAGGGTGTATACTGCAGGGGAGGAGCTAACTTTATGCGTCGTTTATGGCAAAAAACGCATCCTGCAAAGTTGTTTGCAGGATGCGTTTTTGCCCCATAGATTAACATTAGCGAGGCATTGCGACGGTTGCGCCGTGTTGTGGCGGACCACCGGGTGCAATTCATAATGCACGGATACGGCTGAGATATATAGGTATAGTACAATGCCAAAGATTTCACTTACTTCTTACATTACATGAGTGATATCTATTGTGCATTCTACATTAGCTCAGAAACCGGACAGTATAGTCTTCTATACAGAATGAGCCCCATATATTGCTCTAAACAGAATGAGCCCCATACAGTATAATGGGCACCACAGAGTGCTCCATACAGAATGAGCCGCATATATTGCTCCATACGGAATTGACCCCATATAATGCTCCATACAGTATAGCGAGCCACATATAATTCTACATACAGTATGTGACTGGCCCAATACAGTATACTGAGTCCCATATATTGCTCCATACAGAATGGGCCCCATATGATGCTCCATACAGAATGGGCCCCATATAATACTCCTTGCAGAATGGGTCCCATATAATGCTCCAAAAATAATTGGCCCCATAAGATGCTCCATGTATAATGGGCCCCATATAATGCTCCATATATAATTGGCCATATAAAATGCTCCATATATAATATTAGTCCCATATGATGCTTCATATATTATTGGCCCCATATACTGCTCCATATGTTATTGGCCCCATATACTGCTCCATATTGAATTGGCCCCATAAGATGCTCCATATTAAATTGGCCCCATATAATGCTCCCTATATTATTGGCCCCATAAGATGCTTCATATAGAATTACCCCCATATAATGCTCCATATATGGGCCCCTTCTGATGGTCCCCATATATTGCTCCAAATATATATATAAAAAAAAGAAAAAATGAAATACTCACCTCTTGTTGCTAGTCTCTGCTCTGCTCTGACTCCTCAGCGTCTTCCTGCTCTCTGTGCTGCGACTGCTCAGGCAGAGGGCGCGCACTGGTGATGTCTCACGCCCTCTGACCTGAACGTCACAGTCAGAGGATGGAAGACACTGCAGCGCTGGAACCGGGGCCCGGAGCAGGGGGGGGGTCCACTCGCGGGGGCTGGCACTATAGCACGCCAGTGTCCCTGACGGTGAGTGGGCCCCCTGCCTGCTCAGGGCCCCGGCACTTGCCCGGGTGCTGACGCTGGCCCTGGTGCCATGCCATTTCGGCCACTCATCAGTCCACCTGCAACATGATTGTGGGGTGCTGATGGGTTGCGATGCCAGCCAGTGGCTTGATGAACCTCTCAGTTGCTGCCATGTTGGTAATGTAAAATGTTTTTTGGGCTGTTTATGCATATGTTGTGCCAATGAAAGAGCTGCGACACATGCAGCTGCGGTGCCAAACAGCTGATTATCGGAAGCGCTCCTGGGATCCGGGTTACCGAGACAGCTATTCGCTAAGCTCTATAGCCATTTAGATAAAGCGTTATCTGAAGCTATTCAACCAACCCTAGTGGCGACCAAACAAAAATTGTTACAATAAGCTATCCAAATGTCATACTGTATGTATGCCAAGAACAGTACATTAGGGCACAGCCCAGCACACAAAAACAAGACCTTATACAGATTCACCGGTGGAAAAATAAAACTATGCATCATAGAAAATCGCAACAACAATAAAAAAATTCTCAACTTTTGTAAAAAGGTGGAAAAAATGTAGCCATTAGAACAGTTGAAATAAACAAGTTTGGAATTGGTATAAATGTACTTACCTGGAGAACCGTGTCCAGGCATTTTTTATTGCACAATGATCACAGTAAAAACTAAACCCCCAAAAAGCAATGGCAAAATTGTGTTTTTTTTTAATGCCATTACACCAGAGATTTTTTTTAATAATTTTGTTTTTGGTATATTAAAATGAGAAAATGAATAGTGTTAATCAAAACTACAACTTGCTCTTGGAGAAAGGGGAAGAAATAAAAAACCACACACACACAAAAAAAGCCTGCAGTATTAACCCTTCAAGACGTATAATATTTAGGTACGTCATAGGTCGTGTCTCTCTCTTTGATGCGGGCTCCAGGACTAAGCCTGCATCTTTCTTGGCACATGACAGCTGATTTTATCACCCATGGCTGGTAACATGTTAAATGCCGCTGTCAATTTCTGACAGCAACATTTAACTAGCGGAAACCGGATGCACGTTACAAACCCCGCTCATCGTTGCCCCTGTCACATGATTGCGAGGCGCCGATGGGTTGGCATGACAGTCGGGGATCTGCAAAGACCCCCAAGCTGGTCATTGCATATCTCCTATGAACATGGGCCCATGGTCAGTGTTCATAGGAGATGATTTCTGATACACATAGCAGGGCTGATCGGATGATTGCAGCTTCAAGTCTCCTAAGGAGACTATTAAATCAAAAATAAAAAGAAAACTTTTTTTTTTTTAAATATTGAAAAAAATATAAAAAGTTCAAATTGCCCCCTTTCTGCCTCATTAAAAAAGAAATAGAAAAAAAATACACATTTGGTATCGCTACTGTCAGAAATGTCTGATCAAAATAATTATTCAGATTGGCGCAATGTGAAAAAAATCAAAAACGTCAGAATTACGTTTTTTGGTCACCGCAACATAGCAATAAAATGCAATAACAGGCAATCAAAACAAAGTATCTACCTGAAAATGGTATTTATGGAAACATCAGTTCGGCGTGCAAAAAAATAAGCCTTCACCTATTCATGTCCCATATCCCGAAAAATGGAGACGCTACGGGTCTTGGAAAAGGCAACTTTTTTCCCCGACAAACGTTGGATTTTTTTTAACCCCTTCACACCAAGGACCGTACTAGTACAGTGCATGTCGTGTCCCTCCCTTTGATGTGGGCTCCGATGCTAAGCCTACATCTTTCCCGGCACATGTCAGCAGTTTAGAACAGCATGTGCCCATAACAGCCGCGGGTGGAATGGTGATCCACCGGCGGCAGTTAACGCTTTAAATGCCGCTGTCAATCACTGACAGCGGCATTTAATGTGATCATACCAGATTCGTGTCACTAACCCCGCCCATCGGAGACTCCATCACATGATCGCAGGTCACAGATGGATCCGCATGACAACCAGAGGTCTCCAGCGGACCTCTATAGTTATCACTGCAGGATTGCTATGAGCGCCGCCCAATGGTCAGAACTCGTAGCAAGTGAGCATTTCTGTGACGTAGCGAAAAGTTTAAATGCCAGAATTACACATTTTTTTGGCACAGCAACATTGCATTAAAATGCAATAACGGGTGATCAAAAGATCTTATCCACACCAAAATGTGTATCACTAAAAATGTCAGAACAGTGCGCAAAAAAATAAGCCCTCACCTAGCCTCAGATCACAAAAAGTGGAGACGCTATGGGTCTCGGAAAATGACGCATTTTTTTTTCTTTTTAAACAAAATTTGGATTTTTTTTTTTTTCACCATTTAAATAAAAAACAACCTATACAGGTTTGGTATCTATGAACTCGTAATGACCTGGATAATCATAATAGCAGGTCAGTTTTAGCATTTGGTGAACATGTTAAAAAAAAAAAAATCCAAAAAACAATTTCAACTTGAATTTTTTTCCCATTTTCGAGTACACGACATGATAAAACCAATGGTGTAGTTCAAAAGTACAACTCGTCCCGCAAAAAATAAGCCCTCACATGGCCATATTGACTGAAAAATATGAAAACGGAAAATCCAGAGGTCGTGAAGGGGTTAAAAAGGTTGGGGTTGTCCACTTTCAGAAAAGTGGGCCCCAAACTGTAAATTGCATAAACTAAACTCAGCAGGTACTCGCCCTCTCTGGGTGCAGCACCCCCTCCTGTCAGTCACTAAGCATCAGCACTCACGCACACAAGATGGCTGCACGCGATGCTGAGCTCAGTGACTGGCTAGAACGGTGAAGCTCGCTGCTGACGTGACATCACCACTGTAAACAGCGGGACTGGAGCAGCGGCAAGAAGTCGACACTGGACCATGGAAGGGCAAGTACTTACTGAGCCGGTTATTTCAGGTATTTTACACAGTTTTTTCCAAACTTCCCTGAAAGTGGAGAAACAAAACTAGTTCAGGAATCCAAGTATCATAAAGAGGGAATCAGAAAATAGAGGGGCTAATAGATTATCCTAGATCACAATCATTTTTAAATGCTTCACACACAGAGATAGTGCAGAGCAATAAGAACATGGCTACATACAGTGTTTTCTTCATCAGTCTCATTTTCCTTGTTAGAATCAGTCATGTAATCGGTATTTTCCTCCTCTTCTTCCTCTCTTTCTTCTTCTTCATTTTCTGAAGCATCCTAAAATGTAAAATGTAGATGTTAATGTTATTTAAGGTGATCGATATCATAAGAGTAATTACCAAAACAATCATTAGCAAGTAAGTAGTAGCTAGGCTGTTAGGGAGTATAGGTTCAGATTGGCGCCCACACTTTGCATCTAAATATCCTGCCACACGCAGAGTGACCCACACCCCCCGGCACACGCAGAGTGGTCCGCACCTCCAGCTGCCCAGCACACGAAGAGTGGCCCGCACCCCCGGCTGCCCGGCACACGCAGAGTGGCCCGCATCCCCAGCTGCCCAGCACACGCAGAGTGGCCCGCACCTCCGGCTGCCCGGCACACGCAGAGTGGCCCGCATCCCCAGCTGCCCGGCACACGCAGAGTGGCCCGCACCCTCAGCTGCCCGGCACACGCAGAGTGGCCCGCACCCTCAGCTGCCCGGCACACGCAGAGTGGCCCGCACCCTCAGCTGCCCAGCACACGCAGAGTGGCCCGCACCTCCGGCTGCCCGGCACACGCAGAGTGGCCCGCACCCCCGGCTGCCCGGCACACGCAGAGTGGCCCGCACCCCCAGCTGCCCGGCACACGCAGAGTGGCCCGCACCCCCAGCTGCCCGGCACACGCAGAGTGGCCCGCACCCCCAGCTGCCCGGCACACGCAGAGTGGCCCGCACCCCCAGCTGCCCGGCACACGCAGAGTGGCCCGCACCCCCAGCTGCCCGGCACACGCAGAGTGGCCCGCACCCCCAGCTGCCCGGCACACGCAGAGTGGCCCGCACCCCCAGCTGCCCGGCACACGCAGAGTGGCCCGCACCCCCAGCTGCCCGGCACACGCAGAGTGGCCCGCACCGCCAGGTGCCAGGCACCCAGGGAACATCTTTAGGTACCGTATATACTCGAGTATAAGCCGAGATTTTCAGCCCAAATTTTTGGGCTGAAAGTGCCCCTTTCGGCTTATACTCGAGTCAAGGTGGGTGGCAGGGTCGGCGGGTGAGGGGCTGAGGGCGCTGAGGTATACTTACCTAGTCCCAGCGATCCTGGCGCTGTCCCTGCCGTCCCACGGTCTTCTGTGCTGCAGCTTCTTCCCCTCTTCAGCGGTCACGTGGGACCGCTCATTAGAGAAATGAATAGGCGGCTCCACCTCCCATAGGGGTGGAGCCGCCTATTCATTTCTCTAATCAGCGGTAACGGTGACCACTGATAGAGAAAGAAGCTGCGGCACCGAAGACCGTGGGACAGGCAGAGGGAGCCGGACGTCGGGACCAGGTAAGTATGTCATATTTACCTGTCCCCGTTCCAGCCGCCGGGCGTCGCTCCATCTTCCCGGCGCCGCTCCATCTTCCCGGCGTCTGCGCTCTGACTGTTCAGGTCAGAGGGCGCGATGACGCATATAGTGTGCGCGGCGCCCTCTGCCTGATTAGTCAGCGCAGAGAGATGCCGGAACCGGACGCCGGAACGAGACGCCGGGAGCTGCAATCAAGAGAGGTGAGTATGGCTTTTTTTTTTTTTTATTGCAGCAGCGGCACAGATTTATGTCGAGCATCTATGGGGCAGTATGAACGGTGCAGAGCACTATATGGGGCACAGATATGGGGGCAGTATGAACGGTGCAGAGCACTATATGGGGAACAGATATGGGGGCAGTATGACCGGTGCAGAGCACTATATGGGGCACAGATATGTGGGCAGTATGAACGGTGCAGAGCATATATGGGGCACAGATATGGGGGCAGTATGAACGGTGCAGAGCATATATGGGGCACAGATATGGGGGCAGTATGAACGGTGCAGAGCATATATGGGGCACAGATATGGGGGCAGTATGAACGGTGCAGAGCATATATGGGGCACAGATATGGGGGCAGTATGAACGGTGCAGAGCATATATGGGGCACAGATATGGGGGCAGTATGAACGGTGCAGAGCATATATGGGGCACAGATATGGGGGCAGTATGAACGGTGCAGAGCACTATATGGGGCACAGATATGGGGGCAGTATGAACGGTGCAGAGCACTATATGGGGCACAGATATGGGGGCAATATGAACGGTGCAGAGCATACAGGGCACAGATATGGGGCAATATGAACGGTGCAGAGCACTATATGGCACAGATATGGGGAAATATGAACGGTGCAGAGCACTATATGGCAGAGCTATGGGGAAATATGAACGGTGCAGAGCACTATATGGCACAGCTATGGGGCAATAATGAACGGTGCAGAGCACTATATGGCACAGCTATGGGGAAATAATGATCTATTTTATTTTTGAAATTCACCGGTAAATGCTGCATTTCCACCCTAGGCTTATACTCGAGTCAATAGGTTTTCCCAGTTTTTTGTGGCAAAATTAGGGGGGTCGGCTTATACTCGGGTCGGCTTATACTCGAGTATATACGGTATATATTAAATATCTGAAAATGGCTGTTACATGGTTTTCTGAACTAGAACTGATGCAAAAGTAATATCAAGTAATTTTGTGCAGATTTAGTAACCAAATTATTATTCCACCTCTATTTATTTATATACTTTTTGCTGAAATCTTCCATTTACTCTGCACAATGCATGAATTTATGCCCCAAGACATTACAACAGTTCTTGTTCCTATGGAGATTAGAACTTGAAAATATTACTACTAATCTGACAACTTTGATCTTTAGCCCTTGCTAAGAGAAGTGTGGAGGATAGTTGTTAGAAGGGTTGGGCCTTGCAAAACCTCATTGTAATGCTGACTGAGTGACTGCATCTCGTAATATCTGCACGCTCTGATCTGTCCCATTTTTTTCAATACAAAAAGCGGAGATGCTTCTGAAGAAAGAAAGTAATGACTAAAATCTAACATGCTTGATTCTTTTGTATACTGATGGCAGTCAGGGTGCCTATATATTTTATACACTATACAATTAAAAATGGAAACTTACTGATGGGATTAGACAATAAGTGCATAGTCAGCAAAAGAATTTAGGGTTATTGTGACCTGCAAGCAGGCAGAATGGTTTAGATACCAAATGCTCATTAAGCAGACAGCCATCCCCCCTTCTTATACCACTGATGTACAAGTGGAAGGTGCCCATGTCATGAATGAATACAGAGGAGTAAGCCCTTGCCAGATGGAGTCAACAGCCTTCTCCTGTCCCTGACATTTGCAGTTATAGAGAAGTAGGGGCTCATTGGATGAGTGGCTGGTCCCAGTGTAATCTGTGGGTTAGGCCTATATTAATCTAATATGTATGCTTAAATCCTCTGACATGGTCAGTGTTAGACTATGATGACTAGTGATGAGCGAATATACTCGTTACTCGAGATTTCTTGGGCATGCTCGGGTGTCCTCCGAGTATTTTTAGTGCTCGGAGATTTAGTTTTTCTTGCCGCAGCTGAATGATTTACATCTGTTAGCCAGTATAAGTACATGTGGGGGTTGCCTGGTTGCTAGGGAATCCTCACATGTACTTATGCTGGATATCAGATGTAAATCATTCAGCTGCGGCAAGAAAAACAATCTCCGAGCACTTAAAAATACTCAGAGGACACCCGAGTGTGCTCGAGAAATCTCGAGTAACGAGTATATTCGCTCATAACTAGTGATGACCCTTTTTACTAGGTGAAGGGAAACACTCAGTTGTCAATTAATTCATACATTTCCAGGAAAAGGAGTCACAAAATATAAGTACTGTATATACTCGAGTATAAGCCGACCAGAGTTTAAGCCGACCCCCCTAATTTTGCCACAAAAAACTGGGAAAACTTATTGACTCGAGTAGAAGCCTAGGGTGTGAAATGCAGCAGCTACCGGTTAATGTCAAAAATAAAAATAGATACCAATAAAAGTAAAATTAATTGAGACATCAGTAGGTTAAGTGTTTTTGAATATCCATATTGAATCAGGAGCCCCATATAATGCTCCATACAGTTCATGATGGCCCCATAAGATACTCCATATTAAAATATACCCCATATAATGCTGCACAAAGGTTAATAATGGCCCCATAAGATGCTCCATAGAAACATTTGCCCCGTACAATGCTACATAAAAGGTTGATGGCCCCATAAGATGCTCCACACATTATGGCCCCATAAGATGCTCCACACATTAGGGGCCCCATGAGATGCTCCATACATTATTGCCCCATGAGATGCTCCACACATTATGACCCCATAAGATGCTCCACACATTATGGCCCCATGAGATGCTCCACACATTATGGCCCCATGAGATGCTCCACACATTAGGGGCCTCATGAGATGCTCCATACATTATGGCCCCATGACATGCTCCATACATTATGACCCCATAAGATGCTCCACACATTATGGCCCCATAAGATGCTCCACACATTATGGCCCCATAAAATGCTCCACACATTATGGCCCCATGAGATGCTCCATACATTATGGCCCCATACATTGTGGCCCCATGAGATGCTCCATACATTGTGGCCCCATACGATGCTCCATACATTGTGGCCCCATGAGATGCTCCACACATTAGGGGCCCCATGAGATGCTCCACACATTATGCCCCATAAGATGCTCCTCATGTATGCCCCATAAGATGCTCCTCATATATGCCCCATAAGATGCTCCTCATATATGCCCCATAAGATGCTCCTCATATATGCCCCATAAGATGCTCCTCATATATGCTCCTTAAGATGCTCCATACATTTGCTCCATTTGCTGTTGCTGCGATTAAAAAAAAAAAAAAAAAAATAATCACATACTCACCTCTCTTCACTCAGGCCCCCAGCACTTGCGATTGTCATCTTCCACGTTCCATCGCTGCATGCTGCTTTGTCTTCCATCCTCGCAACTGACTGTTCAGGCAGAGGGCGGCACGCACACTAATCGCGTCATCGCGCCCTCTGACCTGAACAGTCACAGCCAGAGGACGGAAGACAGAGCAGCGCGCAGCGATGGAACGTGGAAGGTGACCATCACGCAATGCTCCCCCTCCCCTGATATACTCACCTGCTCCCGGCGCGGTCCCTGGCAGCGTCTCACTGTCAGATGGTCTCCGGGAGCCGGCGGCATCTTCCTGTGTTCAGCGGTCACGTAGCGCTCATTACAGTAATGAATATGCATGCATATTCATTACTGTAATGAGCGGTACCACGTGACCGCTGAACACAGGAAGCGCTGCCCAGAGACCATGGGACATGCAGGGACAGCGCCAGGAGCAGGTGAGTATGTGACAGCCGCCACTCCCCCTCACTGACACTGAATCGAGTATCAGCCGAGAGGGTCACTTTCAGCCCCAAAAAGTGGGCTGAAAATCTCGGCTTATACTCGAGTATATACGTCATGTACAGACATGACAAGAGCGATTACTTGCCGGAAACTAAAATCATCTTATGCTCCAACAAGAATTATATAAGGTTGTCATTACTGAAACACTGGAATTTCCTAAATCAATGGAGAATTACGCTATATAATGGGTTTTATATTGAGCGTATTTAGATCATAATTGATTAAAACAAATTAGAAAATGTACTGACGTCTTCTTCTGGCTCGTTCATTTCACTCTCATTTCCAGATTGCTCCTCAGTCTCTGCCCCAGTTTCCTCCTCCTCTTCATCATCTTCATACTCTAGAGCTTCTCCTTCAGCAATAGTGTGCTTTGAATCTTTGTCATTCACCAGGCCTTTGGATGAAAAATAAATAAATAATGAAGCGGTTGTCAGAACAGGCAACAATAAAAGAAAATACAGAATATATTAATGAGAGAAGATCAGAGCTGGGTAAAGCTTTTTAATGTGCAGCATTATTACAACTAGAATCTGCTCCTCATTCCAGCACCAATGTCACAACCACCAGTCACCAGACCACAGAAGTCACTTATTCGCTGCAGAGTCAGGTGACTGGTGGTTCAGGTGTCATTGCTTGGAGCAATGGAGTGGAGAGAGGACTCCAATGGGAAGTATAGATTTGTCTTTCTTTTATCAAAAAGGTTGTTAATTTAAAAAGTACATCAATACAAGTAGAACCACCTCAAAGGTTATCCGACAATAGGAAGCCATAGGAAGTGGAATAAAATGATGCCTTGATATCTATGATCCAATGTCTTCTCAGAAAAACATTGCTTTTTCTGGAATATGTAAATAAACTAATAAGATCTGTGAGCCAGACACTGATCTGCACGAGAATCTGCCCCCATAGCTCATTTTAAATGAAAGGTGGTGTTACCAGTGTGAGACATGTAATGACTGACGGGCTGCTCTTCTGATCTCACTGTAGAGCTGTGTGTGATTATAACTGACATCTGCAGATCCCTCTCAGTGCTTCAGCTTCCATCTCACAGACAGCCAGTATTATAATACAGCAGAGCTGTGAGAGCTGCAGCTACAAATGTGTTTGTAATGAGACAAGTTTCAGGTCTCCTGTTCTGTGTTATTACATCACTCACACTGGTAACTTCCCTTCATGTAATATAACCTCTAGAGGCAGATTCTCAGGCCATGTTCACACCATCCTTTTTTTAATGCGGAACCGCCGCGATTTTCCCGCTGCGGGTCCGCAGCTGTTTTCCATGCAGGGTACATTACAATGTACCCTATGGAAAACAGGAACTGCTGTGCCCACATTGCGGAAAATCGCGAAAAAAGCCGCGCTGAATAGCTGCGGTAAAAAAGAAGTACCATGTCACTTCTTTTTGCGGAACTGCAGCGGTTCTGCACCCATAGACCTCCATTGTGAGGTCAAACCCGCAGTAAAACCCGCAGACGAAAAAAATATCTGCGGGTTTTCTGCGGTTTGTGGTGCAGAACCGCTGCAGCAGGAAGTGCGTGGGCGGAGTGTGGCTGCCCCCCCGTGCCCCAATCCCACCCCCCCATGCTCCGATGCAACCCCCCGTGCTCCGATGCCACCCCCCCGTGCTCCGACGCCCCCCCGTGCCCTAATCTCCCCCCTTATACTTACCGGGCCTCCCGGTGTCCGTCCGGCCGTCTTCTCCCTGGGCGCCGCCATCTTCCAAAATAGCGGGCGCATACGCAGTGCGCCCGCCGAATCTGCCGGCCGGCAGATTCGTTCCAGGCACATTTTGATCACTGTGATAACCTCACAGTGATCAAAATAAAAAAAAGGTAAATGCCCCCCCTCCTTTATCACCCCCATATGTAGTAACAATAATAAAATAAAGAATTTTTTTTTTTTTTTTTCCCCCCACTACAGTTAGAACTAGGGTTAAGGGTAGGGTATTTTCAGCCATTTTAACCCTAAAAAAAACTTCCTAGAAAACACACAGACTCTGCAGAGAAAACTGCATAAAAAACTGCACTAAAAAAACACATCAAAAAACGCACCAAAAAACGCACCTGCGTTTTCTGCCAAGAGCTGCGGTTTTTAGTGCAGAAAAAACAGCAGGGAATCAGGAACGTGTGAACATGGCCTCAGGGAGATCAGTGTCTGGTCCATAGATTTTAACAGCTTATTTACAAATAAAAAAAAAAAATGTGGATTTCTCTGAAATAAGACATTGGAACACAGATATCAAGATATAAATTTTATCCCGCTTTTTATGATCTGCATGCATATGTAGATGACTTCCAAAGCTTTAATAAAAAAAAAAGAAAAAAAAAAAAAGCAGATAAAAGAGTTACCAACTCTTCCATTTGATTGTCAGAATGAACTCACTAATGGACTCTCAGTTAACACATTCTCCAGCCAGGAATAGACAATGTAATAAGGCTATAGAAGGAAATCGATGCTAAATGTTTAATGAAACACAAATACAAAGATGATTTTTGTACAATAGACTTACGCAAAAAAAAAAAAAAAACTGCAGATATAGGTTTAATAGCTTTCCAAGGTTGTCCAGCTGCCTTACTGGCCGTACAGGCGAGGAAATGAATGTTGTATTCCTCTGGGAGCTGCTGGCTTTAGAGAAGTGCCTGAAGCGGCTTTAGATACCCTCAGTACAATGAGAGGCAGCGGTTAGCAAGCACCAGCATTTTGATTGACAATTTGCTCTGCAGCGCAAGTGTACAGAGCGATGTGTCAAAGCGGAGTGTGCCTTTGGGGACATGAAAGGTTCCCTTTAAGGGATACTTACATTTGCATCAGATAAAGATATTGGTTCATTTTTTTAAACCTAATAATGGAACGATCTCTAAATACAACAATCCGGGAAAAGAGGACAAGTATAGCTAAAATAAACACAGCAATTACCAAGAATCGTGGGAAACGGGTGGGAAGGGCTGCAAGTAATTACTCTTGCCACGTAAACCTCTATGTAATTGCTAGTGTAATAATCCTGAATGTGTTTACTTCTATTTCTTGTGGTGACAAAAATTTAGATAATACATACAAAGATAGACTACCAGGAACAGATACAGTGAAGTTCAATAAGGGCAAAGAACCTAAAAGAAATGCTACCACGAACAAGGAAAAGCAAATTGTGAGAAGATGTACAGGTCTGTCAACAGTAGACCACTGTACTGAAAACAGTCTCCTTATTTTTCTAAGTTCATCAATAGATAACTTGGAACAAGGGCAGGTGCAGACGATCGGATTATCGGTCAGAGTGAAATCCGACAAAACATCGAATTGTACTCAGACCAATGTTATGCTATGAGGCTGTGCAAATGTCGGATTTTTTTCCTCGGATAGAGTCTGTCTTACAAAAAAAAAAATACATATAATTCCAGCATGGCAGAGTTTGATCGGATATTCAGATTGCACTATGTCATACATGTCAATGAGTCCAACAACTGTATATCCTCCCAGCAGCCATTCGCTATCAACCTTGGGAGCAGTCCAGGGAGTGGTTACAGTTACCGCTTGCTAAACGGCGAGTGCGGCTGTAATCACTCCCTGACACTTTGATACTCTGAGAAGCCGTCACTCAAAATTCTGGGGAGTGATTACGGCCACACTTTCTGTGTAGTGAGCAGTCACTAATCACTCCCTGCACTGCCCCCATGACTGCTAGCGAATGGCTAGAGGGAGCCATCTGCAGATCATCAGAGAGCCATCAGCAGATATACAGCATTAAAGTATATATATTCCTTAACTGAAGCTGCTCACCTAGCTTTACAAGAAACTCTCGTTCCAGATCTTGAACTTGTCGAACAGCTTCGGTCAAGGAGTTGCACAGTTTCATCTTTGGCCTCAGCAGCTCCAGAGTATCAGTTATCATATAGTCAATGTCTATAGGAAATGGGTGATCTTTTGTCCATACATCCAGGCTTTTTTTCCACCACACGTAGCGCTAGAAATGTAAAAAAACAGGATTTTTGGTTGCTTACCGTAAAATCTGTTTCTCGGAGCCTTCATTGGGGGACACAGGAACCATGGGTGTATGCTGCTGCCACTAGGAGGCTGACACTATGCAAATAAAAAAAAGTTAGCTCCTCCTCTGCAGTGTACACCCTACCGACAGGAAGTAGGATATTCAGTTAGTGAGAAAGCAGTAGGAGAAGCAACGTGTAAAAGAGAAAGAATAATAATAATATAATAATAATAAACTTTATCTACATGGCGCCAACAAATTCCATGCCGCTCCATAGATTAACAGTTTCAAACACTCAAAGAGTGTTCAAACAACTCAAACGTATACAGTAAACAGAGCTGTTCAACTTGGGAGGGTGCTGTGTCCCCCAATGAAGGCTCCGAGAAACAGATTTTACGGTAAGCAACCAAAAATCCTGTTTTCTCTATCGCCTTTCATTGGGGGACACAGGAACCATGGGACGTCCCAAAGCAGTCCATGGGGTGGGAAAAACAGACTTCCATCAGGTCCGAGGACTCACCACTGCCGCCTGCAGGATCCTTCTGCCCAGGCTGGAGTCCGCCGTAGTTCGGCGAAACGTGTGGATGGAAGACCAGGTTGCCGCTTTGCAAAGCCGTCGGCGAAAGCCCAGTGACGTACCGCACTGGAAGCGCCGACTGCCCGGGTAGAGTGAGCCTTTATCTCAGGAGGGGGCACTCTTGTTCTTGACCCGGTAAGCTTCCAAAATTGCCGTTCTGATAGAGCGAGCAATAGTCGCCTTGGAAGCCGGCAGGCCTCTACGCACGCCATCAGGGATGGCGAAAAAAGAATCCATCTTTCGGAAAGCGGCCGTGCTAGCCAGGGAGATCCTCACTGCCCTGACGAGGACCAGCCTGTTCAACAATCGCTCCAGAGGATAAGTCGGAGCTGGACAAAAGGAAAAGGTAGAACGATATCCTCGTTGAGGTGGAAAGATGAAAACCACCTCGAAAAAGGAAGGAAGGCGGAGGCCTGGGACCACCTTGTCCTGGTGGAAAAATCAAGAAAGGAGGTCGGCAAGAAATGGCCGCCAACTCAAAAACGCGGCGGATCGGCTTTGTAGTGGAGCAGGAAAGACGTGCCTGGCTGGAGCTCTGATTACCCTGAACCATAACCCGCAGCTATATTACCCAGAGAGTTCTGGTACCGGTATCGCTGGGCTCCCCTGGGCACCTGGAGGCATCCGGCTTCTGAGGAGGTCGGTATCACGGCCGCAGCTGGATTTAATTCAGAGATACCTTGGTGGAGAGCAGTGTCTGCATGAGGCGGCAGCCATTTTCTAACAGTGCACCTGGAAGGAGAGGGACTCGGAGTGCTGGTACTTGGCTCTGGACGGACTAGCTGGAAATCCTGGAGGTATGAGAGGGGGAATGTGCAGTGTGTGCCCTGAGTGCCCTGAGAGACGGGGACCCTTGCTCCCTCATTAACTACATAAACACTGGCCGGCTCCCAGCGTCTGCATTAGTCTGCATTATTGTCTGTGCTCCTCCCCTCTGCTCCCTCAGCCTGCACTGAGGATAAACCTGCTAGAGATCCAACTTATCTTTCACCCTGCTGAGTTTCTGTTGTCTCCTATCGCTGGGGCTACTGTTATCTCTCATTACGCTGCAGAGAGGAAGGGAGTGCATTGAACAGAGATACTGTATACTGTATGCTGGACTCTTTTGGTTCTCAGCCTTGCTTCCCTGACCCTCCTCTCCCCTGGGGTCATAATTGCAACAATTTACTGACTTTACAGTGCACTGTTTTGCTGAGCCTGCAGGCTCCATAGCTACATTGAGCTATACAAGTATACTCTGGCACGCTAGGCTAATTCTGTCTGCATTCCACTAAAGTGTCATATACAGTGGGATAAAGAGGGTGCCCTAGAAGAAAGACGTTTGGTGACACCTAGTGCTCAATCTAAGAACTGGTGATACATTCTATAATACACAAAAAAGACTCAGCTGGTCACCAACCGTCTTCACTGATACAATAGCGACACCTAGTGTCCATGTTGAGCTCTAATTCCGTGCACATTATGAGGATTACTTTAAAAATCATCCTCTCGGCTATATACCATCATACCAACCCTCCCATCGCAGTCTCCACCCCAAATAAGCCCAGCTTATAATACACCTTAAGACTTTTGTAATGCCTTAAAGTGCCCCCCCTATATCCGCTAGGGGTCGCACTGCAATATGCCCTCCTACTGACCCTCTTTCCTTGAACGGGATAAGCACCACGGAGGCCCTTTCCTACTCAACTCGCCCTCATGCCTAAAGCACGCAGAGCCAGCTCAAAACAACCCAGCAACAGATTTGCCGCTTTAACAGATCTGGACGGCGATATGTCTTCTGGCCCCTTCTCCCAGTCAGAATCCTCTAACTCGTCTATACCTGAGGGTGCGGACTCTGAAATGATTCCAGCTTTAACAACCAAGACCCCTAATACCTCAACCTCAGATCAATCTGCCTTACTATCACAGTTTCAATCAATTTTACACTCAGAACTACTCAAAATGTCAGAAAAATTGACCAAGGATTTAACCAAGGAGATCAGAGAACTCGGTTCCCGTACCTCTGACCTGGAGGACAAAATGGACGCTACCCACACAACCCTTGCTACTCACGAGAAAGACATCGAGATGCTACACGACGAAATTCACACCCTCAACAACAGACTGGAGGATTTCGAAAATCGAGCCCGCAGGTGCAACATCAGAATCAGGGGCATACCCGAAACAATCACCGATCTCCAGTCCACGGCGACGGCTCTCTTTCAAGAACTAATACCAGGAATCCCTATAGAGCGCCTAGAAATGGACCGAATTCATAGAGCCCTGAGCAAACGCAAACCGGAAGGTCCACCAAGGGATATCATCCTTAAATTACATCATTACAAAACCAAGGAACAGCTCTTACAGGCAGCAAGAAATTCGTCACCGCTGGTATTCCAAGGCCACTCATATGAACTGTTCTCCGACTTGGCCCCTACTACCATCGCCAAAAGACGTGCTATGAAACCATACCTGGAGGTCCTACGCTCCAACAACATCAAGTACCGCTGGGGCTTCCCATTTAAACTGATCTTCTCTCATCTCGATATGGTCCATACAGTTCTCTCCCCTGAAGGAGCGAGCCGTTGCTTGTCTAAACTACAACTCATGGACCTCCCATCATCCCCCCCACCTTCTTCCTCGAGGCCCCAACCTGCGACCCTCCGTCCCAGACCACGTGATCCTCCGGCTCCCCCATGACGTGCTGGATATCCACTAACTTTAGTTCGTGCCTATACTACTCCATAGGCTTCTCTTCAGGACAACCTCATAGCGTAGTCCCGGATACAACACGCTAGCCTATACTTTATAATGTTCAATGGAACAAATAGTTCATATGTGTTCTTTTTCAGTTTATTGTTACAGGCGTTCTTGGAGCGTACAGCTCCACTACCTACCCTACAGAAGCCGTTACAGCTTTCGCTTCAACCGAACTTCCAGACTGACAACGCCATTTGACTTGCTCTTCACTTCAGACAAGTGACTATGTTTATTACACGAGTTTTCATAGTGTTTTTTTTTTTTTTTTTTTTTTTTCTCTTTTCTCCTCTTTATAGCGTGTTAAGTTGTAGAATTCTGTCAGGCCTTTTAAATGGGCAGCCAGGTTTCAAATATTTCACTAGACCATATTAAGGCGTTAATTAACTATGTTTAATATAATGGTTATTTTCAGGTCTCGCACTACGCCCTCTATCCCTAATTCCCCCGGCACTATGAAAAGCCCACTCCTAGCCTGTGAAATTGAATTTCCAGTTTAACTTAACCCACTATCTCGTTCTCACTCCCGTTCTTCACGACATTTAAATATGTTTCATTGTGCCCCCTAGCGGACCCTCATGACCCCACAGTGTCCTTGTACACTGATGCTTCGCACTATGTGCTTAGCCAACAACAGTCCCACCCCCCCCTTCCCAACGAGTTCTTCCTACCCTTTCCTAATCATAGTTATTGTTCAACCTGCCCTCCCTTCCATCCCTACTACTCGCCCGAGTACACTCTACCAATTTGGTCCACCTAACAATAATTTCTCTAACTCCGCCAACGACCCAAAACTTACTGCCAACATAAGCAAATTCAACAACCATCTATCATGCCATTAACGATCCTATCACACAATGTGAGGGGCCTAAATTCCCCTCACAAACGCACTAAGGCCTTTCGTTATTATAGATCCCAACAGGCAGATGTGGTTTGCCTCCAAGAGACGCACTTCTCAACCAGCTCCTACCCCAAATTTATGTCCACTTCGTATCCACTTTTCTACATGGCGAACGCCCCAAATAAAACCAAAGGAGTCGCGGTCTGTTTTAAAAAATCTGTCCCCTTCGTTTTTAAGTCGTCAGTGGCTGATAAGGAAGGACGCTATATCATGGTGACAGGTTTGATATCAGATGAACTGGTCACTTTAGTCTCCTATTATGCTCCCAACTCCCACCAAGCTGCCTTCTTTTCCCAGTTATTGGAATTAGTCTCCGAACATGCCCAAGGCACCACAATACTATGTGGAGACTCCAATTGCATACTGAAAGCTAGCCTCGATAAATCCTCAAGTCCCCATTCCTCTAATCCCCCGCAGCCTTACCCTTCTGCGGATTCAACCGCTCTTAATAAGATTCTCGCCCAACACCACTGGGTGGACTTATGGAGGGAGATCCACCCCTCCAATAGAGACTACACGTACTTCTCCGCACGCCACTTAGTGCACACTAGAATCGACCACATATTCGCTAACCCATCCTTCCTCCCAAACATCTCTAATATATCCATTCTTTCTACACCCTGGTCGGATCACTCCCCAAATCTCCTCACATGCTCGACGCTCCACCCACGGCCCCGTTCATTCAACTGGGCTCTGAATGACTCACTGCTCTCTTATCCCGATATTTCTCAAAGGCTGAAAAATCACATTGATGATTATTTCTCCTTGAATCAACATTCAGCTACATCGCCAATCTCCCTTTGGGAAGCACATAAAGCAGTGCTTAGAGGTCTCTGCATTCAAGAGGCCTCCCGCAAGAAAAAAGACAGGAACGCGAGGATAGCTGAACTGGAGGGCAGGGTGTCAGCCTTAGAGTCTCAGATGAAAAGCACTCCTTCACCAACTACGTATCGCGACTTTCTCCATGCTCGCACTGAATTAGATCTTAGTCTCACTGAGATCGCAGACCGGGCCATACGATGGTCACAGCAACGCTTCTACGCTCTCAATAATAAAAATAACTCTAATTTAGCTCGACGCTTAAAATGCCTACCCTTACCCAGGCCCCCTATTCGAATACGCACACCTGCTGGTATCACATCTAATCCACAACAAATTTCCCACTTTTTCCAACAAAAACTTAGGCAGCTGTACAAGGCCCCAATTACCTCGAATTCAGAAACGATAGAGACATTTTTAGACTCTATTCCCCTTCCAGCTCTTAGCTCCGATTTGATTGAACTCCTCAACCAAGCCGTAACGCCAAGTGAAATCGAACTAGCCATTCAACACTTGAAAACCAATAAAAAACCAGGCCCCGATGGTTTTACGGCCCTCTACTATAAGAAATATGCTCCAATTCTGATCCCCCACCTCACTAATTACTTTAACTCTTTGAGAGAAGGCAATAAGCCAGGTGCAGCCTCTCTAATTGCTGCAATATCTATGATACCTAAACCCAACACAGACCACCTACTCTGGTCTAATTATAGACCAATATCCCTTATCAACATAGATCTCAAAATTTTAGCCAAAATATTATCCCAAAGACTGAACTCTGGCCTGGGTACCCTAATCCACAAAGATCAAGTGGGTTTTGTCCCTCGGAGACAAGCTTCAGACAATATACGGAGGGTCTCCCATCTGTTGCACCTCTGCAAACACCGTGACATACCAAGTATGCTACTGTCATTAGACTTCAAGAAAGCCTTTGACTCTATCTCATGGCCATATTTGTTTGCGGTGCTGCGGAGATGGAAGTTTCCCGACCACTTTCTCTCTTGGATTTACGCTCTCTATAGCTCCCCTTCGGCCTACGTACGTTATAATGGCTTTTCCTCCACGTATTTCCCTATTAGTAGGGGAACCAGGCAGGGATGTCCCCTTTCACCCCTGTTGTTTCTTTTGGCGCTTGAACCTTTAGCTATTCATATGCGCCTTAATTCTGAAGTTCAGGGAGTGGAAGTGGCGTCAGTTTCTCATAAACTTCTTTTATTTGCTGACGACATGCTTTTGCTTTTGTCGTCCCCTAAGACTTCCTTGCCGGCCCTCTTACATACCCTAGAAAGCTTCGAAACTATATCCGGCCTCCACTTAAACACCAGCAAATCCTACGCTATGAACATATCCCTTTCGCGACCTACTGTTTCACTACTTCAGCACAACTTTCCGTTCCAATGGGCCACTGACCATTTGGACTATTTGGGGATTAAACTAACAGCTAACCTAGACTCCCTTTATGCGGCTAATTATCCTCCTATGCTCCGGAAACTTCGCCTTCTGCTCCAATCATGGGAGAAACTACATCTCTCTTGGTTGGGCCGAGTACGTGCGCTAAAAATGACAATCCTCCCTAAATTGCTCTATCTATTTCGCGTTCTGCCTATACCTATCCCCTCACACTTCCTTAAAATGGCCCAAAGGTCTATAGACACCTTCGTATGGAGAGGAGGCATCCCGAGAGTTAACAAGGCTACTTTATACCGCCATCGCCTAAAAGGGGGTTTGGGAGTCCCCAACCTCTTGAAATATTACCGCGCAGCTCAATTAGGCCAACTGACTTTATACCATGCTTATAACGAACCCCCATTATGGCTATCCCTGGAAGCATTCGAAATGCAACCCAGTACTCTAGACACAGTACTATGGATCCTCCCAACTCAACGCAAACATATCTCGAACCCCATTATAAAGCATTCTCTTACAATCTGGGACACTTTAAAATATTCCTCACAACTGATCTCACCCTTTTTACCCCTCGCTCCCATTTGGGGTAATACCCTATTCCCCCCAGGCGTGGGATCTATCAAAAGTTTTTATAGATGGGTCGAAGCCGGCATAACCAGGGTTCACCAGCTGTTCAATATTGATGGGATAATCCCATTCGCGGCTCTACAGGAAAAGTACCACTTCCCCTCCGGAGAAATCTTTCGATACTTACAATTAAAAAACTTTGCCAACTCCTTATTAAAAAATTCTACCCCTCCTTACTCCATGACCCCTTTTGAACAAAAGTGTCGTCAAAACCCACATGCCTCGGGGATTATTTCTCTCCTCTACTCATACATTAATGCCCCTTCCCATAGGCATTGTTTGAAATATACCGTTCGTTGGGAGTCGGACATCGGATCTACCCTGACAGACTCGGAATGGTCCCAAATTTGGTCCTCATCTACTGGAGGAATGTTAAACACACTTATGTTAGAAACCAACTACAAAGTGTTAACCCGATGGTATCTGACCCCCGCTAGAGTAGCTAAAGCTGTGGCTAACCACTCCCCAAATTGCTTCAGAGGTTGCAATTCAACAGGAGACATGTTCCATATATGGTGGCTTTGCCCGATTGTCAGAAGGTTCTGGATTAGGATATACCATTTGGTTTTTTCCATAGCGAACATTAACCTTAAAAAAAACCCATGGGAGGCACTACTTAACAAGCGCATCCCCAACATCCCTAATCATACCCGATCCCTTATCTCATTTATATTTTTAGCAGCGAAACAAATCATTGCTTTGGCATGGAAAAAACCAAACTTAGACTTTTCCGCAGTCAAAACACGCCTCACCTGGTACATGATCAATGAGAAATTGTCGGCTATACTAATGGACAAAGTTGGAAAATTCGAGAAAATATGGCTCCCCTGGGCGGAATACACCAACCATACCCCTTTTGCCACACCGGTACTATACCCAACTAACTACATTCAGTCGGATTCAGAATAACCTACCAAACCCTTTAGACGTTATACACCTCTTTACTCGGGCTCCCCTCCCCCACTCCCCCTTTCCCTTACTTTGGTTAGGTTGTATGATTGCATGTCAGTTAACCACATGCACTATTGTTCAGATTGTATGTAAAGACTTATCCTGATTTTTTTTTTGATTATCTTGATTATCACGTAAATGTAAACCGAAAACTTTCAATAAAAATTTATTGTTTAAAAAAAAAAAAAAACGCGGCGGATCGAAGAGATGGACATGAGAAAAGCCACCTTCCGAGATAGAACTGACAGGGAAAACTCCCTGAGAGGCTCAAAGGGGGGAACCCCTAAGAACAACCAACACAACCTTTAAATCCCATGAATCCACAGAGGCCCTGTACGGAGGGACAGCGTGGGCTACTCCTTGAAGGAAGGTCTTAACCTGTGGCTGAGAAGATAACGTCTTCTTAAAGGGAAGAAGAGCGCAGGAACCTGGCCCTTTAGGGAACTGAGAGCGAAGCCCAAATCCAGGCCTGCCTGAAGGAAAACGAAATGGAAGGCAGGGAAAAAGGACACAGGTGAAAAGCAGTTGGACTCGCATCAACGAAAGTAAGCCTTCCAGGTACGATAGTAGATCCTGGAAGAAGACGAAGGCTTCCCAGCCTGGATTATAGAGTGACTCATCTGGGCCGAAAGGACGGACGCTCTTAGAACTGTGGAGTCCACAGCCACGCCGTTAAACTGAGCAACCGATAATTCGGGTGGCAGATCGGACCCCGAGACAGCAGATCGGGTCCGTTGGGAAGGCACCAGGGGTGTCCGCGAGAAGATTGACGATGTCTGCAAAGCAAGACCTCCTGGGCCAATCCGGGACAATCAGAATGACCAGCACCCATCCAGCCTTGATCTTTTTCGACAGCTTGGAAAGCAAGGGAAGGTGTGGGAACCGATAGGGGAGCACGAACTGCGACCAAGGAATGGCCAAAGTGTCAACACCACTGTGAGAGGATCACGGGACCCTGGGCCGACCCGAGGGACCTTCCTGTTCAATCGGGACGCCATGAGGTCCACCTCTGGAGTCCCCCATCGAAGAGCAATCCGATAGGAAACCTCCTGAAGTACCATTCCCCTGCCGCGAGGCTCTCGTGGCCGAGGAAGTCGGCGGCCTAAATGTCCACGCCGGGGACATGCACTGCGGAGCTCACCAGGACCGTTGTCTCTGTCCAAAGGAGGATCCTGGAATCTCGGCCGAGGCCAGAGAATGCCGAGTCCACCCCTGGTGGTAGACATATGCCACTGCTGTGTCATTGTCTGTCTGGATTCGAATTGGCAGGCTGCTGAGAATCCTTACCCAGTGAAGGAAAGACAGAAAGATAATCCGGAACTCGAGGACATTGATCGGCAAAGAGGACTCCTGCGCCGACCAACAACCCTGAAAGAACAAGAGACAAAGCCCCGCGCCTCCGCCGAGCGGGCTGGCGTCCGTCGTCACCACCTGCCAGGGAACTGGAAGGAAGGATATGCTGTGAAGGATCTACTCTGGGATAAGAGAAGTGACCTCGGCCACCAGTCGAGGAACCGTATGACCCGGGAGAAAGCCGGATCGGACGATGCAGGGAGAAGAAAGACCTGTCTCCTGTGATAGAATAGCCTGCTGAAGAAGTCTTGAATGAAACGGGCGAAGCCTCCTTAGGGCCTTTAAGGCCCATCGGAAAGGAGGGGAGCCGAAAACCCTGGAGCAAGCGAACTTCCTGACAAAGGAGGGATATCCTGTCTTCGGGAAGGAAGACTCTGGTCCGACAAGTGTCGAACATGCCCGGAGATACGAGGCGCTGAACAAAACGGAACTTCTTCCTGTTGACGAGCCACCCGCAACGGCTAGAATGTCAGGAAAGATGGATAGACTTTCGGGAGCCTGAAACCGAAATTCCTGAGCCTCCATGGAAGCGATTACTGAACGAGGGAATATCATCCTGAAGTGTCTCCGACGAAACTTCCTGTTCAGTAAATTGAGATCCAGACTGGGACGAACCTTGTCGTCCTCTGTCAGTACAAAAAGATTCGAAGAGAAGCCTGTGAACCGTTCCTGTTCTGGGACGGGAACGATTACCCCGGATTTAAGGAGGGAAACAATGGCTGTAAAGAAACCTGGGACCAGAGCGGGGTCTCTTGGAGGTTGGGATTCGAAGAACACGATCCCAGGACCGTGAAATGAAGATTTTGTATCTAGAGGATACAAGTGCCCTGGCCCATGCGTCCTCTACTGAGGAGACCCAGACGTCCCTGAGGAACAGGAGACGGTTGCCCAGCCTGAGAAACAGGCTGGGGTCTAGTCGTGGGTCATGCCTAGGTGGAACTTCCAGTCCAGGACCTGGAGAATCCACCTTAGGAGTAGCGGGCACGCCAGGAAAGAGTGAGTGGAAGAATACCTTCTTCTCTTAACGTGCCTGTGGCCTCTGCTGTTGCGAAGAGGAATCTGATGCCGCGAAACTACGAAAAAGGTCGAAAAGACCGAAGTAGCCGCCTAAGGGGAAGTAGGCGAGGTCTGGAGAAGGGGACTGGTGCCGCCAGTGGCGTCCTTAATAATTTGGTCCAGCTTGGAACTGAAAGGACGTGAACCTTGAAAAGGCAGGCTCGTAAGGGACTTCTTTGATGACTCTTGAGCCAAAACAGTGCGACGGCTGGCAACAACATTACTGGGCGCCTGTGCGGCAGAAGACGCGACGTCCAGGGAACAAATTATTCTCTGGCGTGAGTAATCTGGGTGGCAAGTTCCGCCAGCCGGCCTGATGGAGCTCCAGCTTGAATGCCCCAACGGAGTTGTTTAGCCCCTTGGATACAGACTTCGAAACCCAAGTGGAAGACAAAGCCGGGCATTGGGATGATGCGGCAGTTTCAAAAGCCGACTTCATGAAGGATTCCATGAACCTATCGATGGAATCTTTCAGAGCCGCCCCACCGGACAGCGTAAGGACTGTGTTGGTGGCAAGTCTAGCAGCCGACGGATCCACAGGGAGAGAGTTCGTTCTCTAACGCCTCTCATTCCGGTTGGCAATGAGATCCGGAGGAAAGAGATATGAGACTCCAAGACGCTTGTCTCTTTGAGAACGTCTGGTCGAATTCGCTCTTTCTCTGGCCAGAAGCTTCTCGAATTCAGGATGAGGAGCAAATACCTTGGGAGGTAGTTTAGACCGTCTAAACGAAACCGCCTGATCTGCGGGTTTTGTAGAGGAATCTTTGATGCCACAGGTCTGATTGGTCGCTCCAATGAGGCTTTGAACCATATCCCTCGTTAGCGATTTGGTTAGAATCCGGCCCCAAATTATCCTCCGAAGGCGCATCAGAGAAAGCCTCGCCTGACTCAGAGGGAAAAGACCAGGGGGAAGTCGACCACAGAGAAGGACCGTGGGGCGAAATGGACCGAGAAGAGAACTCAGACCGGCGTTCCTGTCTGGATCTTTCGCGGCCTGTATTAGAAGTCTCGGACGGAGCTTCTTGCGACCCGCTGGCTACTACGGAAGTCTGCAGGGGCAACCGATCAGGCATGGACACAAGGGTCTGGGACACCCGTGTGAGATCCGCTACTGATAAAAGACAGAGAGGATGGGGACTTTGCTCTGAGGTGGAGCAGCAGGGGGTTCCTGGGCGGTGAACATAATGTGGGTTGCTGCAGGCCTGCCTGAGAAAAGGTAGGAGGCCGGAAGCGACCTCCCTTAAAATTAGACCGAACGGGTCCGAGGAAAAAATCAGAAGGGGAGAGTATCAGTCTGCGGTACAGAGCTACTCACGGCAGACGCTGCGGTGGGCATAAGGCGAACACGCAAAGTGATAGACTAAGGCAGAAGAGGGAGGACAAAAGCGACTTCCCTTAAGATTAGACATGGTGAAGGACCCCTGAAGAAGCCAGAAGGTTAGGGGACAGGAAAGCAGAGGAGAGTGTCAGGCTGCAGCAGAGCTACTCACGACAGGTGATGGATGGAAAGCTGCACCTCATGATGTCGATGGTCCTTAACGCAGGGGTGCAGGCAGACAGAGCAGACTTCTGGGACACTCTTCTGTCCGGAACCGGCTGCAATGCTGAGCCGCAAGGGATGAGGACGCCAGGCTATGCGCTTTGAGGAGCCAGGGCAAGGCGGTCCTGGTGCCGAAAAACCACTTCAGGGGCGCAGGAGAAAGTGGGCAAGGCTAACCGCCAGGATGGCGCTGGTGGGCGGAGCTCACCGACTTGAACCAGTCGGGCGGGAGAAAAGCCCGCCCGATATAAGGAGGTAGTGGCGGAGTCGCGGCCGGAAGTAGGCCCCGGGTGAAGCCGGGGCCTAAATTAGAGGCCGGCGTCCACCGGTGCAAGACCGCGGCGCCGGAGCTGTGCGCCGCGGGTAGGAAGCGGCGCGGCAGCCTGGGACAAAGGCATCGTGGCCGCAGAGAGCGGCCGGAGCAGCGCGGCTGCAGGGGCCCGAAGCCGCCGCGCTGGCACAGATGGCAGGGGAGCCGCTAAGGGCGGCCGGAATCGTGCGGTCGCAGGGGCCAGAAGCGGCGCGGTAGCCTGGAAAGGCCACCGCGCCGGAACAGGAGGCAGAACGGCCGCAGCTATGGAAGCAGCGCGGCAGACAGAAAGAGCACGGCCGCCGCGCGGTTAAAGGGATCTCGGCCCGTGCGCACAGAAAAAAAGGCCCCTGCAACTGTGTGCAGCTGCCCGTGCAACGGGAGACGACCAGTGGGATCCCCCCTTTGAAGATCTGTATGGGATGGGATGGAATGGGGAAAATACTCACCTTAAACATCCCACGCCGTTACTAACCTGAAGGGGAATGAGACGTCCAGGGAGCTGATGGACGTCCTCGTCTCCGCAACCGACAGGCTCTGGTGGGCGAGTGGGTGGGGGACGGAGCCAGGACCGGACTTCTGAGCACGCTTGTGTGCTAGGATCTTGGTCCTGGAGAGGGATCTATGAGGATACGGGGTGGCAGTACACGCCGTACTCATAGTCCGCATTGTGGGACTACAGGTGTGACTGTTCACCCTGTATCCCTCCAGAAAAACCTGAAAAGAAACGACGCACATTGAGGTAGATAAGGGTCTAATGAAAGACCCGTGTCCACCTCCTACTGACACTAAGCTAAACTGAATATCCTACTTCCTGTCGGTAGGGTGTACACTGCAGAGGAGGAGCTAACTTTTTATTTGCATAGTGTCAGCCTCCTAGTGGCAGCAGCATACACCCATGGTTCCTGTGTCCCCCAATGAAAGGCGATAGAGAAATATATATATATATATATATATATATATATATATATATATATATATATATATATATATATATATATATATATATATAATATAATATAATATAATATATATATACAAACCTTTAAGCCTAACATGGTAAAGCACATAATTTGGAAACAATTCATGTATTAAAATAAATACTGTAAACACCACAACTAGAATGTTTGTTTCACTGCCGTTTTCAACGTGTGCATCCAGAAAACCAACGCACAGTGACAGTGCCTTTCTTTGGTGGGATCATGTTTCTCATGCTGAGCAGCTGACTGTGCAATGTCCAGAAAGCAGCACAGCAGTCTCTCAGTAGCAGAACGGTGTTGTATGTAAAGACAGTCAGTAATTAATAGAGAGGCATGCAGTGAATGCCAAGTCTGTTAGGGGGGGGGGGGTCGGGGAAACATAGGTGCTATACAGTGTTGGGTAAAATAAAGGAAAAAAAAAAATTAGTACATTTAAGCGATAGCGTCATGATCTGATGAGCATTCAGACATGAGTAATTACCGTAATCAGTGTTTATAAGCTCGGAAAATCCCTTTAACAAATGTTTTTATATCAATTAGCTATTCAAGAAAGAAAACAAGCACAACAATGTGTCATACCTGGAAATACACAAGGAAACAATCAAGCTTGCGTTTACTAGATCCTCGGTCAAAATACTGTCCACAGGTATCAAGAATGGTGCATACTAATCTGATACGAAACAAGTGCTCTGGGGGATCAAGGAGACTGGAGCTGCCATCAGAGTTTACACCAAAGGATATAAAGGAATAGAGCGTACGGAATATAACTGCAGATTCAACCATTCTGTAGTTGTACAGTTCCCCAAGAAACTTAGCACTGCTTATACGGCGTTGGTTAAACTTTGGCTGATTAACCTTTTGAAAAAGGAAAAAAAAAGACAACATTTTAGCAAAAGTCACCTGGTTTATTCTCATTAGCATTTTGTTAGATATTATTTCATTCTAAAGTGTGTTCCTCCAGGTTCACTTTGTCATAGCTAAATTAATGTCAGCATGTTTAATACCTCCATCCCTAGACGAATGTCTTCTAATACGCCATCAACCACATGAATGCCAACATCCTCTTGGTAGAGGACCAGGCCAGCGAGCAGGTTGGCGACACAGTGGATACTGTTGTACTTCACATTCCAAATGTTGATCATGCAGCAAATGACGTAATCTTTCACTTCTGAGTCGTGCCAAGACAGCTTCCTCATCTGCCGCAAAACCTGAAAGAAATCCATAACTAAGAGTGAGCAAGGCCTTTTCTACACAGTGCAGTATTAAAAATCCTTCAGGCGCATAGTGTGAATTCCAGAAAGAGTGAACATGAGAGTCTTTATTCTTTTACTCCATCCATCTAGAGCAGTATTTCCCAAACTCCAGTCCTCATGGACCCCACGGGTCATGTTTTCAGGATTTACATAGTGTTGCACAGGTGAGACAATTCCTGATGCCGTGATGATACTTCCACTACTTGCGCAATACTAAGGAAATCCTGAAAACATGACCCGTGGGGTCCGTGAGGACTGGAGTTTGGGAAACACTGATCTAGAGCCTCATTCAGACTTTTCACGTACACAAAAAAAAAGGTCAAATGTCTTCGGTGTGTCAGTTTTTATGATCAGTGTTTCATCAGTGATTTTCATGTATGGTAAAAAAAAAACACTACAAAAATTCTCCAACTGCAATGTTAAAGGGAACATGTCATGTTGGATAATGCTAAATTAATCTGAAGGTTGATGCATGAGAGAGTGTCAGCCGTATTGAAAGTACAGCTACTGGGAGAAAATGAACAGAACTTCTCCCAGGAGCCACAAGCTATACAGATGTGCCAACGCGGCTACAGTCATCACTCACAGCAGTGAGCAACCACGGTAAAGGTGCTTTGACACTGCATTTTTCCCCCACGTTCAGTGGTCCAGTCGGGGCTTACGTCCGAACCCCTCGCAAAACAGAATTTGGGCGTATGCGCCGATGGGGCCATTGACTATAATGGTGTCAGAGTCAACGTGTGCCCTAATGTTCATGCATCCATTTTGAGCGTATATGCCTACTGGATACAGACACCCAGACGCTGTCTACTAGGTTTGAATATCCGCCTCCAGTAGGCGTATATGCCCGAAAAGAATGCATGAACATTAGGGCACACGTTGACTCAGTTGGCACCATTATAGTCAATGGCCCCATCGGCGCATACGCCCAAATCCCGTTTTGCGAGGAGTTCAGATGTAAGCCTCGAATGAACCACTGATGGGGGAAGAAGACAATATGAAAACACCCTAAGCATGACCCAAAACTGACTGACAACCGGCTCTGTACTTATGCACTGCAGAGCAATGTACCAAAGTGCTGAGGAGTGCTTACAGCCGCCACTCTCTACGTACTGAGCAGTGACTATCAGCATAGTGACATCTTTAAAGGGACACTGTCACCTGAATTTGGAGGGAACAATCTTCAGCCATGGAGGCGGGGTTTTTGGGTGTTTGATTCACCCTTTCCTTACCCGCTGGCTGCATGCTGGCTGCAATATTGGATTGAAGTTCATTCTCTGCCCTCCATAGTACACGACTGCGCAAGGCAATCTTGCCTTGTGCAGGCATGTACTACGGAGGACAGAGAATGAACTTCAATCCAATATTGCAGCCAGCGGGTAAGGAAAGGGTGAATCAAACACCCAAAAACCCCGCTTCCATGGCTGAAGATTGTTCCCTCCAAATTCAGGTGACAGTGTCCCTTTAACTCTCCCCGGAAGAAATACCCTGAAGCCATGCTTTCAGTTTGGGAGACTGGTACCTTTCTTGGCACTTTAGTTCTACTGACTTGCAGGGATCAGAGTCAACAGATATTGATGGCTTATATAGTAGGAAAGACCGTCAGCGTCATTCTGGAAAACCCCTTCACCTTGTCTACTTGGAAATGCTGTCCTGAATCTAAAGAAGCTCAATGAATTGGCAGACCTTTTCTGTTGTAACTTTGGAAAGATCCTTATACAGCAGTTTCCTTATGTATTCCTGCAGAGGGGGCCTCTTCTTTTTCACAGTCTTCTCAGCTGGAGGTGGATTGCAGTAATAGTAGGCATTCTCCACCATGGTTACATATCGGGCATCCAAATGCATGGCTTGCTTTTTGCGCATCATTTGTTCCTAAAGAAAGTAAAATAAAGATTGTATAACATCTATGTAACAAAGATGTATGTGCAAATATTTCAATGTCAAGATGCGAAGCTTCTTGACAAGTTAAACTTTCTGTAATAATGCACATACAGCAATCTAAGAAAAGTAAAAGCAAAATTAAAAATAGGTTTTTACTAGACAAGGTGTGAATTAATTTTCAGAACCCAGGCTACCTGCCACTTCAATTTGCGGCTGTAGAATGGGAGCCCTGACAATCACTTCGTTACTCCCGTTACCCACGGCTCTTCTTTTGATTCGCTAGCCTGGCATGTCACATGTGCATCATGCCACAACAATGATGTAGTGCCAATGCTGCTAACCAAAAGAGGAGCCCGGGACGGTCAGGTAAGAGACAGTTCATGTTCCAAGGGGACAAATTACTGACCCGATTGTTGGACAGGGTGATGTGAATCGATTTGTACCGCCTCTACTTTTCATTGGATTATGTTCTATTGTCTGTCTTGAGGATTGTAACACTGTATTTGACGCCTGAGCCTCAAATACATCTGTTAGAAAATTCACAGCAGAATACAGTTGCAGACAAGTGGATGAGATCTTAAAGGGAATCTGTCATCAAAAATTGGCCTATAAACTAAGCCCACCGCCATCAGGGGCTTATCTACAGCATTCTGTAATGCTGTAGATAAGCCCCCGATGTATCCTGAAAGAAAACCAAATTATATTATACTCACCCAGGGGCGGTCCCAATCCGATGGGGGTCGCGGTCCGGGTCCGGCACCTCCCATCTTCATATGATGACGTCCTCTTCTTGTCTTCACACTGTGGCTCCGGCGTACTTTGTCTGCTCTGTTGAGGGCAGAGCAAAGTACTGCAGTGCGCAGGCGCCGGGAAAGGTCAGAGAGGCCCGGCGCCTGCGCACTGCAGTACTTTGCTCTGCCCTCAACAGGGCAGACAAAGTACACCTGCACCGGAGCCGCAGCGTCAAGAGAAGAAGAGGACGTCATCCTATGAAGATGGGAGGTGCTGGACCCGGACGCCCATCGGACCGGACCGCACGGGACTGCCCCTGGGTGAGTATAATATAACATGTTTTTCTGATCTTTCATGAGACATCGGGGGCTTATCTACAGCATTACAGAATGCTGTAGAAAAGCCCCTGATGCCGGTGGCCTTATTTATAAGCCAATTTTGGGGTGACAGATTCCCTTTAATAAATCTAATCCAAATGCTGCAAAAGTTTTCATGCCTGCAGAGTTTTTCTTATTTTAAATATGCATGGCAATTTAAGAAACAAATGAGCATCTATTTGTAGAATTTAATGTATTTGTGGCATTTATTCAAAAGACAAACTCCATAACCAAATCCTGGTGCTATTGATATTGCAGATTAGCAGTGGATCCACAGCTGCAGATTTTGTAATAAAGTAGACTCAACAATCCCATGATGCCCCATGGTAACACATCCCGTTGTTTTCTGAACAGCAGCCTTAAAGGGAACCCGTCACGTAATTTGTAGAATCTAAAGTGTCCCCAGTGCGTTGCGATAATACGTTTTTTTCCATTAAAATGGCCGCTGTAATCCATATCAATAAGCACTTTATATAGTGATGTCTTACCTTCTCGTTTAGTCATAGGGGTGTACTTCATTGCATTTTAGTCAGTGCTGTCTCACCCATGTAATTTGAATTATGTTCCGTTGTTTTTGCCGACATCTAGGTATATCCAGCGCTTATGCAGTGTTTGTGTTGCCGCGCTTGCACATTGTCTACCAGCGAGCCACGCATGCGGCATGACGAGCGGCTCCCTGAACGTGGGCAGTGATGCCCTGACTGTGCAGAAACGCCAGAGCAGCTGAACGTCACAGTGAAGCTGGGAACTACAAACAGCTTCAGTGCGCAAGCGCGGCTTCCTAATACACACTGCGCAAGCGCAGCAACACAATAAACAATGTCAAGGAAAATCACCGGACAGAATTCAAATTGAATGAGCGGGGGACAACCCTGACTGAACGCAATGAAGCACACACCTATGACTAAGTGAGCTGGTAAGATAACTATATAAAGTGCTTTTTGATAAGGAGTACAGTGGCAATTTTAATCTAAAAAAAAAAAAAAAACGTTTTCGTGATGCACACTGCATGACTAACAATGCACTGGAAACACTTCGCATGCTACAAAGGACATGACAGGTTCCCTTAAAGCAGTGGTGAGGAATCTTTTTGCTGCCAAGGGCCATGTGGATATTTGTACCATCCTTCGGGGGCCATACAAACTCCGCCCACAAAGTACATCCTGATTCTGGCAATGCTTTCAGGATGTAATCTTTCATTGCATGCCCTTCAGTGTTCCGTTGTGAATACTGTGTGTGCTAACAGAGCAAGAAGAAATTAATGAGCTGGTGGCAATCAAAATACTGCTGCCTGTCCACGCACTGCGGTTCCCGAGAATCAGCCCGAGGGCAGGATAAAAGGTCATCGAGGGCCGTAAATGGCCCGGGGGCCTGAGGTTCCCCACCCCTGCTTTAAAGCAATAACGTCTTATTGAGAGGTGAGAAATGTAGTCAACCAAACGCCACAGTGGTCACATGACTGCTTGGATCCTTGCGGTCTTTATTACATTGTCTGAGGCAAGGACACAAAGTACTTTGAATGTCAAGAAGAATATCTGCAGATTGTGATTTTATTGTAGGCAACCCAGAAGTTATTTAACGGTTTTGTCCCACAATCGGATTGTGGCCAGAGACATCCAAGCTGAAGTGCAAGAGAAATGTGCCTCTCCTACATAGACTTTCTCTTGCAACCCATACTGCAGCTTATCTATTTCTCGCGAAAATCTGTAACTGATGACAGGCCCAGTTGTGGGACCAAAACATTATAGAATTTCTGCATTGCCTACAATAAAATAACAATCTGCATATATTGTCCTTGGAGTGCCAAGTACTTTATTATATTGATAATGAAGTCGAACCCTTCTTGAGCACCACATTTACAGCAGTGCCGTATATCTACAGCAGTCAGGATTAGAGATGGGCGAACCCGAACAGAAATGTTTGGCATCCATATTGGGCAGTCACTGTTAGGATATAGACGCCAAACACAGACTTTCAGCTGAAGTCCGGTGAAGTATTTGGGCTAAGTCGGTGATGGCACAGAGCGCGGGCGAAAGACGCATGAGAGAGCGCACATTTTTTTTTTTTAATCACTTTGGGTATCCATTATTTTCGGGTACTGTTCCGATACCAGAACCAAACTTTCTAAGGCTACTTTCACACATCAGGTTTTTTGCCATCAGGCACAATCCGGCAAATTAAAAAAAAAAACGAATCCGTTTTTTGTCATTGAGTTGTATTAGCGCCGGACTGCACCTGATGGCCTAACGTTTCATCCGTTTTTTTGCCAGATCCGTCAAAAATTAGTTTTCCAGGGGCCGGAGAAAACCGCACAGTGACTGATCTGGCGAAAAACGTATGAAACGTGAGGTGAAATGACCGAATCCGGCGACCGTATCCAGGTTTTTTTTTTTACACAAATCATGCATTTTCCAGTCATATCTCTCTCTCGCGAAAATTTTTAACATTTTGCAATTTTCAAACTTTTAATTTTTATGCCCTTAAATCAGAGATAGGTCATGCAAAATATTTAAACAACATTTCCCACATGCCTACTTTACATCAGCACAATTTTGGAAACAAAAATTTTTTGTTAAGAAGTTATAAGGGTTAATAGTTGACCAGTGATTTCTCATTTTTACAACAAAATTTACAAAACCACATCATATTTAAAGTCACTTTGAGGGGTGTACATGACAGAAAATACCCAAAAGTTACACCATTCTAAAAACTGCACCCCTCAATATGCTCAAAATCACATTCAAGAAGTTTAGTAACCCTTTACGTGCTTCACAGGAACTGAAGCAATGTGGAAGGAAAAAATGAACATTTAACTATTTTTCACAAACATTTTAATTCAGAACCAATTTTTTTTTATTTTCACAAGTGTAAAAAAAAAATTGAACCACAAAAGATTTTGTGCAATTTCTCCTGAATACGCCAATACCCCATATGTGGGGGTAAACCACTGTTTGGGCGCACGGGAGAGCTCGGAAGGGAAGGAGTGCCGTTTTACTTTTTCAATGTAGAATTTGCTGGAATTGAGATCGGACGCCATGTCACGTTTGGAGTGTCCCTGATGTGCCTAAACAGTGGAAAACCCCCACAAGTGACACCATTTTGGAAACTAGACCCCTTTAGTAACTTATCTAGATGTGTGGTGAGCACTTTGAACCCCCAAGTACTTCACAGAAGATTATAACGTAGAGCCGTGAAAATAAAAAATCATTTTTTTTTTTCACAAAATTTATCTTTTCGCCCCCAAATTTTTCTTTTCCCAATCGTAACAGGAAAAACTAGACCCCCAATATTGTTGTACAATTTGTCCTGAGCATGCAGATACCCCATATGTGGGGGTAAACCACTGTTTAGGTGCTCAGAAGGGAGGGAGCACAGTTTGACTTTTTGAACGCAAAATTGGCTGGAATCAATGGTGGCGCTATGTCGCTTTTGGAGACCCCCTGATGTACCTAAACAGTGGAAACCCCCCAATTCTAACCACAACCCTAATCCCAACTCACTTTAGCCCAACTCACTTTAGCCCAACTCTAACCCTAATGGAAAAATGGAAATATATATTTTTCATTTTATTATTTTTCCCTAACTAAGGGGGTGATAAAAGGGGGTTCTATTTACTATTGTTTGATCACTGTGAGAGTCTATCACAGTGATCAAAATGAACAAATAGGAAAAATTTCCTATTGTTGCTGGGTGCCGGGCGGCAGATCTCGGCGAGTGCACTGCGCATGCGCCCCACATTTTCTCCAGGAAGACGCTGCCAGGGGGACTTCATGGGAGGATTCCTGGACATCACAGGTATCGGGGGGGGGGGGGGAGGGGGGAAGGGATCTTAGGACGATGTGTGAGCACATCAGAGGAGAGAGAAAGTAAATGGAGAATCTGACTTTATTTTGCGGTCGCCGTTATACCATTAACCCCTTTCTGACAGACGTACTATCCCGTCGAGGTGGGCCCGTATGCCACCGACGGGATAGTACGTCATAGCAATCGGCCGCGCTCACGGGGGGAGCGCGGCCGATTGTCAGCTGACTATCGCAGCAGACATCCGGCACTATGTGCCAGGAGCGGTCACGGACCGTCCCCAGCACATTAACCCCCGGCACACTGCGATCAAACATGATCGCAGTGTTCTGGCAGTATAGGGATGCATCACGCAGGGAGGGGGCTCCCTGCGTACTTCCCTGAGACCCTCGGAGCAACGCGATGTGATCGCGTTGCTCCGAGGGTCTCTTACCTCCTCCTCTCTGCAGGCCCAGATCCAAAATGGCCGCGTGGCTGCATCCGGGTCCTGCAGGGAGGTGACTTACCAGCGCCTACTCAGAGCAGGCGCCGGGAAGCCTCCAGGAGTGCACATCAGATCACTGATCTGACACAATGCACAGCAAAGTGTCAGATCAGCGATCTTACACTATAACATGATAATCTCTCCCTCTCCCCCCCCCCCCCCCCCCCTCCCCATGAATAGCTGGTTTTTGGTCATTCTGCCTCACAAAAATCGGAATAAAAAGCGATCAAAAAATGTCACGTGCCCGAAAATGTTATCAATAAAAATGGCAACTCGTCCCGCAAAAAACAAGACCTCATGACTCTGTGGACCAAAATATGGAAAAATTATAGCTCTCAAAATGTGGTAACGCAAAAAATTATTCCTTGCAATAAAAAGCGTCTTTTAGTGTGTGACGGCTGCCAATCATAAAAATCCGCTAGAACACCCGCTATAAATAGTAAATCAAACCCCCCTCCATCACCCCCTTAGTTAGGGAAAACTTAAAAAAATGTATTTATTTCTATTTTCCCATTAGGGTTGGGGCTAGGGTTGGGGCTAAAGTTAGGGTTGGGGCTAAAGTTAGGGTTTGGATTACATTTGGGAATAGGGTTGGGATTAGGGTTAGGGGTGTGGTTAGGGTTACCGTTGGGATTAGGGTTAGGGGTGTGTTTGTATTAGGGTTTCAGTTATAATTGGGGGGTTTCCACTGTTTAGGCACATCAGGGGCTCTCCAAACGCGACATGGTGTCCGATCTCAATTCCAGCCAATTCTGCGTTGAAAAGGTAAAACAGTGCTCCTTCCCTTCCGAGCTCTCCCGTGCGCCCAAACAGGGGTTTACCCCAACATATGGGGTATCAGCATACTCAAGACACATTGGAAAACAACTTTTGGGGTCCAATTTTTCCTGTTACCCTTGGGAAAATACAAAACTGGGGGCTAAAAAATAATATTTGTGGAAAAAAAAAAGATCTTTTATTTTCACGGCTCTGCGTTATAAACTGTAGTGAAATACTTGGGGGTTCAAAGTTCTCACAACGCATCTAGATAAGTTCCTTGGAGGGTATAGTTTCCAATATGGGTTCACTTGTGGATGGTTTCTACTGTTTAGGTACATTAGGGGATCTGCAAACACAATGTAACGCCTGCAGACCATTCCATTCAAGTCTACATTCCAAATGGCGCTCCTTCCCTTCTGAGCTCTCCCATGCGCCCAAACGGTGGTGTCCCCCCCCCTCATATTGGGTATCAGCGTACTCAGGATAAATTGCACAACAACTTTTGGGGTCCAATTTCTCTGGTTACCCTTGGGAAAATACAAAACTGGGGGCTAAAAAATAATTTTTTGGGGGAAAAAAAAGGAATTTTTATTTTCACGGTTCTGGGTTATTAACTGTAGTGATACCCTTGGGGGTTCAAAGCTCTCACAACACATCTAGATGAGTTCCTTAGGGGGTCTACTTTTCAAAATGGTGTCACTTGTGGGGGGTTTCAATGTTTAGGCACATCAGTGGCTCTCCAAACGCAACATGGCGTCCCATCTCAATTCCAGTCAATTTTGCATTGAAAAGTCAAATCGTGCTCCTTCCCTTCCGAGCTCTGCCATGCGCCCAAACAATGGTTTACCCCCACATATGGGGTATCGGCGTACTCAGGACAAATTGTACAACAACTTTTGGGGTCCATTTTCTCCTGTTACCCTTGGTAAAATAAAACAAACGGGAGCTGAAGTAAATTTTTTGTGAAAAAGTTAAATGTTCATTTTTATTTAAACATTCCCAAAATTCCTGTGAAACACCTGAAGGGTTAATAAACTTCTTGAATGTGATTTTGAGCACCTTGAGGGGTGCAGTTTTTAGAATGGTGTCACACTTGGTTATTTTCTATCATATATACCCCTCAAAATGACTTCAAATGAGATGTGGTCCCCCCAAAAATGGTGTTGTAAAAATGAGAAATTGCTGGTCAACTTTTAACCCTTATAACTCCCTAACAAAAAAATTTTGGTTCCAAAATTGTGCTGATGTAAAGTAGACATCTGGGAAATGTTACTTAGTAAGTATTTTGTGTGACATATCTCTGTGATTTAATTGCATAAAAATTTAAAGTTGGAAGATTGTCAAATTGGCCCGGTCATTATTAAAAAGCGGGGCTGTGGTTTAAGTACCCTTAACTGCCGCTGTTAAAAGGCGTATTGGCGGTCGGTAAGGGGTTAAAAGCTAATAAAGACAGCATTGAATTATGTGCAGTTGACGATTCAATGCTGTTTTTATTCATTATTTGAAGCTGCTTTTGTGTTTTTACATTCTTTCTAAGACTAAATAGGGTTAGTCTTATGGCTAGGATTAATTTTAACCCCTTAGTGACAGAGCCAATTTGGTACTTAATGACCGAGCCAATTTTTACAATTCTGACCACTGTCACTTTATGAGGTTATAACTCTGGAACGCTTCAACAGATCCCGCTGATTCTGAGAATGTTTTTTCGTCACATATTGTACTTCATGTTAGTGGTAACATTTCTTCGATATTACTTGCGATTATTTATGAAAAAAACGTAAATATGGCGAAAATTATTAAGATTTTGCAATTTTCAAACTTTGTATTTTTATGCCCTTAAATCAGAGAGATATGTCATGAAAAATAGTTAATAAATAACATTTCCCACATGTCTACTTTACATCAGCACAATTTTGGAAACAAAATTTTTTTTTGTTAGGGAGTTATAAGGGTTAAAAGTTGACCAGCAATGTCTCATTTTTACAACACCATTTTTTTTTAGGGACCACATCACATTTGAAGTCATTTTTAGGGGTCTATATGATAGAAAATAACGAAGTGTGACACCATTCTAAAAACTACACCCCTCAAGGTTCTCAAAACCACATTCAAGAAGTTTATTAACCCTTTATGTGCTTCACAGGAACTGAAACAATGTGGAAGGAAAAAATGAACATTTAACTTTTTTTTGCAAACATTTTAATTCAGAACCATTTTTTTTATTTTCACATGTGTAAAAACAGAAATGTAACCATAAATTTTGTTATGCAATTTCTCCTGAATACGCTAATACCCCATATGTGGGGGTAAACCACTTTTTGGGCGCACAGCAGAACTTGGAAGTGAAGGAGTGCCGTTTTACTTTTTCATTGTAGAATTGGCTGGAATTGAGATTGGACGCCATGTCGCGTTTGGAGAGCCCCTGATGTGCCTAAACAGTGGAAACCCCCCACAAGTGACACCATTTTGGAAACTAGACCCCTTAAGGAACTTATTTAGATGTATGGTGAGCACTTTAAACCCCCAGGTGCTTCACAAAAGTTTATAACGTAGAGCCGTGAAAATAAAAAAAATATATTTTTTTTCCACAAAAAAGATTTTTTAGCCACCAAGTTTTTATTTTCACAAGGGTAACAAGATAAATCGGACCCCAAAAGTTGTTGTCCAATTCGTCCTGAGTATGCTGGTACCCCATATGTGGGGGTAAACCACTGTTTGGGCGCACGGCAGAGCTCGGAAGGAAGGAGCGCCGTTTTGGAATGCAGACTTTGATAGAATGGTCTGCGGGCGTTATGTTGCGTTTGCAGAGCCCCTGATGTACCTAAACAGTAGAAACCCTCCACAAGTGACCCCATTTTGGAAACTAGACCCCCCAAGGAACTTATCTAGATGTGTGGTGAGAACTTGGAATGCCCAAGTGCTTCACAGAGGTTTATAATGCAGAGTCGTGAAAATAAAATAATATATATTTTTTCCACAAAAAAGATTTTTTAGCCCCCAAGTTTTTATTTTCACAAGGGTAACAGGAGAAATTGGACCGCAATAGTTGTTGTCCAATTTATCCCGAGTAAGCTGATGCCCCATATGTGGGGGTAAACCACTATTTGGGCGGACGGCAGAGCTCAGAAGGGAGGGAGCACCATTTGACTTTTTGAGCGCAAAATTGGCTGTCGTGTTTGGAGACCCCCTGATGTACCTAAACAGTGGAAACCGCTCAATTCTAGCTCCAACCCTAACCCCAACACACCCCTAACCCTAATTCCAACCCGATCCATAATCCTAATCACTAACCCCAACGATAATCACAACCCTTACCCCAAAACAACCCTAATGTCAACCCTAACCATAACCCTAATCAAAACCCTAAATCCAACACACCCCTAATCCTAATCTCAACCCTAACCTCAAACCTAACCCTAATCCCAATACACCCCTAATCACAACCCTAACCTTAACCCTAATCCCAAACCTAACCCCGAATCCCAAGCCTAACCCTAATGCCAACCCTAACCCTAATACCAACCCTAATCCAAACCCTAACCCTAATCCCAACTATAACTCTAAATTTAGCCCCAACCCTAAGGCTACTTTCACACTTGCGTTTGGCATCCGTCGCCATCTGTCGTTTTGGACAAAAAACGGATCCTGCAAATGTGCCCGCAGGATGCGTTTTTTGCCCATAGACTTGTATTGCCGACTGATCGCGATGGATGGCCACACGTCGCGTCCGTCGTGCACTGGATCAGTTGTGTTTTGGCGGACCGTCGGCACAAAAAAACGTTCACTGTAACTTTTTTTTGTACGTCGCGTCCGCCATTTCTGACCGCACATGCATGGCCGTAACTCCGCCCCCTCCTCCCCAGGACATAGATTGGGCAGCGGATGCGTTGAAAAACTACATCCGCTGCCCACGTTGTGCACAATTTTCACAACGTGCGTCAGTATGTCGGGCCGACGCATTGCGACGGCCCCGTACTGACGTAAGTGTGAAAGAAGCCTAACCCTAAATTTAGCCCCAACCCTAACCCTAAATTTAGCCCCAACCCTAACCCTAATTTTAGCCCCAACTGCTCTTCTCCTGCCGGCCGGCCGATGGCGATAGATGGCGAGCGCACTGCGCATGTGCCCGCCATTTTCTTTTCCCCGGCGGCCAGGAGAAGCAGCAGGAGGAGCCAGGGACACCGGTAAGTATGATAGGGTCCCCGAATCCCCCTATTTCTCTGTCCTCTGATGTGGTGCGATCACATCAGAGGACAGAGAATTACACTTTGCTTTTTTTTCTTTTTTTGCGGTCGCCGGTAAACCGTTAATTACCGGCGATCGCAAAACAGGGGTCGGTAAAACCGACCCCGATCATGTTCTTTGGGGTCTCGGCTACCCCTGGCAGCAGAGACCCCAAAAATCCTCCCGATGCCGGCCGGCGCACTGCGCCCGCCATTTTTTTGCCGGAAGAAGACGGCGGCGCCCATCGGGAGCCACGAGGAGCACCGGGGGAGACAGGTGAGTATCGGGGGGCTATTGGGGACCCCATTTCTCTGTCCTCTGATGTGCGATCACATCGGAGGACAAAGAAATTAAAAGGGAAATCGCCGGTAAATTTTTGCGATCGCCGGTAAACGGTTAATTACCGGAGATCGCAAAAGCGGGGTCGGTAAAAAAAAAAAACCCTGAATCATGTTCTCTGGGGTCTCGGCTACCCCCGGCAGCCGAGACCCCGGAGAAAATCCGACTCTGGGGGGCGCTATTTACTTTTTCTGCGGTTTAAGTACCCTTAGCGGCCGCCGTTAAAAGGCGTATCGGCGGTCGTTAAGGGGTTAAAGATGTATTCTCAAATGGTCTCTTCAGCACTTCAGAGCAGCGCATTGCCCTTATTTTCCTTACGTCATAGTTTCTGGCAGCATACAAAAAATATTTAGTCTGCTTACCAAGCCTTCAAATCGACTCCTCTAAGTCAGCCAACGCCTTTGCACGGATCTGGTGGAGTAGCCAAATATTGCACAGCGGAAAAAGAGAAAAATCCAGCAATGGGCGTGGGTGAACTAGGAAAAAAAAAAAAAAAAAAAAAAAATCGCTTTTATTCCATGTTAAAAAATCGTTCCAATTAAATAATTTGTCGGGCACATGACTTCATATGAACAGATCAACGCGTTTTGATGTTAGCCTTTTTCAGATCTTGAAAAAGACCAACGTCGAAACACGTTGATCTGTTCATATGAAGTCATGTGCCGGACAAATTATATACTTGGAACGATTTTTTAATAATATGGAATAAAAGTTATTTTTTAGTTCACCGACGCCCATTGCTGGAGTTTTCTCTTTTCCATAGTTTCTGGCAGGGCAGGTTCTCGTTCTTGAGAAACAGCTCTAATGAATAGAACTGTAGCATTAGCAGAACTATAAAGCCCAGCACATGCTCTGCTATAACATGTTTAGCCATCAGTGGTTTGTTACGAGTCTAAATTAGTATAACTGAATTTACATAGAGACAAGGCATTTAAATAAACACATAGGTCTGGAGAGGGAGAGCAGAGAAGTCTGATTAGGAGACTTGCTGGGCTGATGATTTTATAACTACATCTCTTCAGAAGAAGATGAGAGGTAGAAGAGGTAGGTGAGAAGATAGCTGCTCTATAGAAACCAATAGACTGGAGAGAGCTGACTGGGGTGTAAAGAGTTAACTCCTGGAAAATAACTACTGTGAACCCTTTGCCAGGCTCCATGGAAACCAGCTATACACTATAAAATCTCTCATAGCAGGAGAATGACAGCAGATTGAAAAAATAAGTCAACAGAAAACTGCCTTATTTTCATGCTAACTAATTAAAGCAATTTAAGAACACCAGTTTAAAGGTTAGCATTAGGACATGTACTAGACTAACGACTAGTGTATTAAAATAGTTACATTAAAAAAGTAATTAAAGGAACATAAACAGGGATTTTAGTGTACTCAGCGTAAAATCCTTTTATCCGAGTCACTCATTGTGGGACACAGGACCATGGGTGATATGCTGCTGCCACTAGGAAGCAGACACTAAGTAAATACAAGAAGAATAGGTCCTCTACAGCAGAGGTCCCCAACTCCAGTCCTCAAGGCCCACCAACAGGTCATGTTTTCAGGATTTCCTTTGCATTGCACAGGTGATGCAATTATTACCTGGGCAAGACTAAGGAAATCCTGAAAACATGACATGTTGGTGGGCCTTGAGGACTGGAGTTGGGGACCTCTGCTCTACAGTATGTACCCACACACCGCGTCCAGCTGAATTAGTTCGATGACAAAGCAGTAGGAGATCAAGATCATCATATGAGGGTATAAAACGTCAAATCAAAGAACATACACCAGCCATCAGGGTGGGCGCCGTGTACCCCAATGAGTGGCTCAGAGAAAAGGATTTTATGGTGAGTACACAAAAATCCCTGTTTCTCCATCGCCTCATTGGGGGACACAAGACCAAAGGACATCCTAAAGCAGTCCCTAGGTGGGGAAACGACAAAACAGAACAAATCCCATGCACCAGCTGTCGAGAGATGGAGCTACCGCCGCCTGCAAGACCCTTATTCGCAGGCCTGCATCTGTGGAAGCCTGAGTGTAAATTATGTAGCGCTTCGAGAAGGTGTGCAGACTGGACCAAGTCGCAGCCTTGCAAACCTGTTTCACCGACGCCTGGTGCCGAATGGTCCAGGAGGCACCCACCGAATGAGTGGAGTGTGCCTTAATCCCTGTTGGGATAGGCTTGCCCCTGACATGGTAAGACTCGAATCCACCTGACGTAATGAAACGATGGCTCGTTGGAAAGGCTAGGCCCAGGCGACTGTTTTGGGGGTGTGAGAGGGGAAGAACCGTGCTGGAGGACGAGGGAAAAAAAAAAAAAAAAAAAAAAACAAGCAAAACACTATCTTGTATCCGGAAGACACCAGGTCTCTGATCCATTCGTCGTGGACGACAGAGCCAGATATGACAAAAGCAGTAGATGATCGCCTACTCTGCTGGTGTAGACCAGATAATGCCCTGAGTCATTGGGCCGATATTCTATGGGACCTGGATCCTTTAGATCTAGATTGCTTGGGTCGGCCCTTCCACGACTGGTTGGCCTTGTATGAAACCTGAGGGCCCCTGTCCCCTTGAGTGAAACACCCCGATCCGGAAAAGAGGTGGCCGCATTGGACCAACCGGGATTGTTACAAAAAGGCTGGAAACGCATCTTGTTGATGACGGAAAGGTTGCCTAGTCTTCTGCTGGGGAAGGAATTTACTCTTTCCTCCTGTGGCGTCCGAGATAAGCTGATCCAGCTTCTCTCAAAATAAACGACCGCTCTGGTAGAGCAGAGACGTCAGAGACTATTAGATGCAGAGCCGCACGCCATTCCCTGAGTCACAGTGCTCGTCGGATGGTGATGGCGTTTGAGGCTGCAAGCACTGCACAGTTAGCAGAGTCTACGGATGCATGGAACTAATATTTCTTGGCCAAGGAGATCTGATTGGCCAGATCTGCTGCTTCTGGGGGAAGGTCACTATCCTGAATGGTTCTTGTCAGGGTATGTGCCCAAGAGACCATAGGTTTAGCTACCCACGGCAAAAGAGGGAGAGAGTGCCGAGCCTGAGGTTTCAAAAACCGAACGGGCAAGATTTTCTGATGGTCCGTGGGGTCTTTAAATCGAGGACCCATATGGTAAGGACCGAAGGGTTCTGGTGGCCAGGTGGAAGACAGGTGGATCAACTGAAGGGGATTCGGCCCATTCCTTCCGCAGATCCGAGAAAAATGGGTATCTCGCCTCAATATGCTTCTGACCTGAAAAGCGTTTGTCTGGTCGCTCTCTATGCCGTCAAACTATGTCCTGGAACTCGGGGCGGTTGGAGAAAACCTTTTGAGGACGTTTGATCCTCTTGAAGGACACTGCGTGATCCAGGACAGAATTAGGGTCCTTGTCAACCTATAAAGTTTGGTTGATGACCTCAATGAGACTGCCCACCGTCGCCTGATAATCTGGCGAGTATAGCTCAAGGGGAATCACAGAATCGGACTCAAAAGTTCTGGGCACTGCAAGCTCCAGGCGAGGGGGAAAGGGAGACAGAGCACACGGATGCCGAGGTGCGAGAAGGCCCAGGTGACGGAATGCTATGAGCCAGTTTCCTGGATGCCTATGGAGTCTTTGTCTGAGAATGGCCCCTATTGGCCAGAGTTCTCGTGAGGTAGAGGAACCCTCCAAGACAGGCAAACGAAGACCCCGACCGGTAGAGGAGGAATTTTGGGAGGGACTATCACTTTGGCTAGTGACGTCATAGAAAAAGTGATTAAGCCCACTAAGGGGGACTAAGTACACTGAGTTCGGTAGTGGCGGAGGGCTCTTGAACACATTCGAGCTCACAGGCTATGCAGAGTGGCATACTCTGTTCCCATGGTAACTAAGTCTGGCAGGTGGTATATGAGGTGAAAACCACTATGTGCCTCGTTAGCCTTCTTGGATGTCTTAGGGAGTGACAGGATGTACCACAATATGTCTCTGCTTCTGCTGATATGCTCCAATAGGGAGTGCAGTGGCTTGTAAGCCCCGGTGAATACTGCAGAGAAAGGCTAATGAGTATCTGCTGAAGGTTCAGTGATCTTACTCAGGTCCTGTGCCCAATAGCAGTCCTCCCCTCCTCTGAAGTGCTGAACGCCCCCGCCAGCATAATAATAATTTTTATTTATATAGCGCCAACATATTCCGCAGCGCTTTACAAATTATAGACGGGAATTGTACAGACAATAGACATTACAGCATAACAGAAATATAGTTCAATACAGATACCAGGAGGAGTGAGGGCCCTGCTCGCAAGCTTACAAACTATGAGGAAAAGGGGAGACACGAGAGGTGGATGATAACAATTGCTTTAGTTATTCGGACCAGCTATAGTGTAAGGCTCAGGTGTTCATGTAAAGCTGCATGAACCAGTTATCTGCCTAAGTATGTAGCAGTACAGACACAGAGGGCTAATACTGCATAAAGTGTATGAGAACATGATGCGAGGAACCTTTTTTTTTTTTTTTTTTATAAATAGGCCACACAGGGATCGTTAGGTTAATGCATTGAGGCGGTAGGCCAGTCTGAACAAATGAGTTTTTAGGGTACGCTTAAAACTGTGGGGATTGGGGATTAATCGTATTAACCTAGGTAGTGAATTCCAAAGAATCGGCGCAGCACGTGTAAAGTCTTGGAGACGGGAGTGGGAGGTTCTGATTATTGAGGATGCTAACCTGAGGTCATCAGCGGAGCGGAGGGCACGGGTAGGGTGGTAGACTGATACCAGGGAGGAGATGTAGGGGGGTGCTGAGCCATGGAGTGCTTTGTGGATGAGGGTAGTAGTTTTGTACTGGATTCTGGAGTGGATGGGTAGCCAGTGTAATGACTGGCACAGGGTAGAGGCATCGGTGTAACGGTTGGTGAGGAATATGATCCTGGCTGCAGCATTCAGGACAGATTGGAGCGGGGAGAGTTTTGCAAGAGGGAGGCCGATTAGTAGAGAGTTACAATAGTCCAGACGAGAATGAATAAGTGAAACAGTAAGAGTTTTTGCAGAGTCGAAAGTAAGAAAAGGGCGAATTCTAGAAATGTTTTTGAGATGCAGGTAAGAAGAGCGAGCCAATGATCGGATGTAGGGGGTGAATGAAAGGTCAGAATCAAGGATGACCCCAAGGCAGCGGGCATGTTGCTTTGGAGTAATGGTGGAACCGCACACGGAGATGGCAATGTCAGGCAAAGGTAGGTTAGTAGAGGGAGAGAACACGAGGAGTTCAGTTTTTGACAGGTTTAGTTTCAGATAGAGGGAGGACATGATGTTAGAGACAGCGGTAAGACAATCACTGGTGTTTTCTAAAAAGGTCGGTGTGATATCAGGAGAAGAAGTGTATAATTGGGTGTCGTCAGCATAGAGATGGTACTGGAAACCAAATCTACTGATTGTTTGTCCAATAGGGGCAGTATACAACGAGAAGAGGAGGGGGCCTAGGACTGATCCTTGAGGAACCCCAACAGTAAGGGGAAGGTGAGAGGAGGAGGAACCAGCAAAACATACAGTGAAGGATCGGTCAGAGAGATAGGAGGAGAACCAGGAGAGAACGGTGTCCTTGAGGCCGATGGAGCGGAGCATAGTGAGGAGGAGCTGATGATCCACAGTATCGAATGCTGCAGAGAGATCCAAGAGAATTAGCATGGAGTAGTGACCATTAGATATAGCTGTTAGTAGGTCATTAGAGACTTTAGTGAGGGCAGTTTCAGTAGAGTGTAAAGAGCGGAAGCCAGATTGAAGAGGGTCGAGAAGAGAGTTATCTGAGAGATAGCGGGTAAGACGGGAGTGGACCAGGCGTTCGAGGAGTTTAGAGATGAAGGGAAGATTAGAGACAGGTCTATAATTTGCGGCACAATTTTGATCGAGGGATGGTTTTTTAAGTAATGGATGTATGATGGCATGCTTAAATGAGGAGGGAAAAATACCGGAAGTGAGGGAAAGGTTGAATATTTTTGTTAGGTGAGAGGTGACAGCCGGAGAAAGAGACTGGAGGAGATGTGACGGAATGGGGTCACTGGTGCAAATGGTCGGGCGAGAAGATGCAAGGAGCCTGCTTACTTCTTCAGCATGTGTATAAGAGCCGGCCGGGAGAATAAAGATAGCCGCCAGGATTTGCAGAAGGGCGTGATATGTGCCTGACGTTTAGGGAGAAAAGTCTTGCAATCTGCGAGAATCTCCAAATCGTGGGCACAAGTGTACGAAACTACTGCCGCGACGTCATGAAGTGGGTGAAGCGTCAAGATTGTAGCCGAGAATAGGCCCAAGCCGGGGACTAGATTTGTGCAGCCGGCTGGAGCGGCACCCGGAGGGAGAGGGGATGCCATGGGGAATAGCGCTCAAAGCGCTTTAGCGGGAGCCCTCCGCCAGAGTCTTTGACCCATTTGTGGCCCAGACTCACACCCAGCCCATCTTACCAGCTGTGTGAGTCCTGGCATGGAGCCACCGCAGATGAAAGATGAAGCACGGAACCCAGGCTGCCTCCGCTTCCAGGTCAGCTGCTTCAGAGTGGATGGTGCAGGAATCCTCCTTCCATCACGCCGTGATCAGAAAGAAGGAGAGAGACCGTCTGCCTACCTTCCATCGCCGCTGTTCATCAGGGCGATGGAGTGAGGGCCGCATGGACGCCGTAACTGCCTCTGGACATCCAAGGAGTTAACTCCCCAAGGAAGGGACAGGGCTGTTGGTCCGGCATATAAAAGGGTGGGATAGGCCTGGATGCAGATGAGGGTACCTGGAGGTGACGGCTAGGACCCAGGCATCGTCGATTGCCGAGAGCCTGTCTTGGAAATAAAATGAGACATCCACCCACCAAGAGAGGCTTCTCAGGTGAGAGAGGCCCGTTATGCCGAGGATAATCTCTTGGATTCAAATCTGGTAGACCAGCGCTGGTGGGATCAAGGGGCGCCAGGAGGGGGCTTGGTTGAAGGCAGGTCTCTTCCTCTCCTGATGGGCTGGAGATTTGCCTTGTCGGTTACTGGTCTGAACTGGGAATCACTGTAAAAAATTAAACTGCTCTGTGCGACGCTTGGGAGACAGACGTTTAGGTCTCTGTTTAGGGAGTGAAGTACTCTTACACCCGTGGCACTGGAAATTATTTTACCCAGCTCCTCTACTTTTGGAAGCTGTGTCTGCGTGTCATGCCTTCAACCAAAAGAGCCGGATTGTGGCGATTATGTTGCCGGCTGCCAGAGCAGAGCAAGCGGCTGCGTTGAGAGAGGCTGTGAGGAGATACTTCCCTGCATGACCGATTTGGTCCACAAGACCTGTGAGCCCTGAAGTGGGGGTGACTGACAGGATACCCTGCCGGAGATGTTTTGCCCAGGCAGACACAGCCTTGGCTACCCATGTTGCTTCAAATGGATGGGCAGAGGGCTGAGCCCGCGGCCTAGAAGGCCGATTTGGCGAGGGCTTCAGTGTGTCTGTCAAAGGGCTCCATTAAGGAGGCTGTGTCAGAGAGGAAGAATAGTGCTAGTGGAAAGTCGGTAGACAGGGGGGTCCACTGAGCGAGACACTGCCCATTTCTGAAGCAGATCAGATGTAAAAAGATACAAGAAGTCCATGCGTTTTCTTCTCTGGAAACGCTTGTCTGGATGCTACTATTCCCTAGTGAAGATGAACACCTTGTGGTTGTCGAAGGTTCTGGGAGGATGCTTAGTCTTTCTGATACGGTTTGCTCAGAGGAAGAGATTTCTGGATCCTCTATGCCAAGGGTCTGAGTGACAACTACAATTAGACTATTTACCATGTCCCGTGGTTTAGAGATCTGTTCGGAGTCTAGATCAGAATCTGACTCAGATTGAGGTTCTGACTCCTGCGGAACTAGAACATCGGAGAGGAGGGAGGGGGAGGGAGATGAAATCCAAAAGTATGGAGAGGACGATGAGTACCCAGACAATGAGCTAGTGCAGGTACGTTTTCTAAAACCTCTGGAACGCCTGCGTGGTGTTAACTTTTGTGGTTGAAGGGCCACGGGGTCCGGAACAACATGGGAAGGAATGGGTGGTCCTGTGGGGGAGGCAGGGTTGGGCATTCGTTCTAAGATCGAAACCAAGGTCTGGGATACCTTGGTAAGGTCGGCTACCTGTCCTGAAGATCCAAAATCCTTACTCGCAGACTTGATACAGGAGATGGACGTCGAAGACCTGGGTGCAAAACATGAGACGGATGGACGCAGCTCTTCGGGCTGTCATCGGAAGGGCTGTCGCCGGGAACTGGTACATTTTCCCACAGTGCACATCTGGCTCTGAGGGGGCGAGCGGACCAGGAGTGATGGCAAGGAACAGTCCGCCTGTCCTCAGTGCGGATGCCTTGGGCCTGAACACTCTTGATGTGTTAGGTACATAGGGTCCTGCGAAATGGAATGGGGAGACAACAGTAGTGACAATACCACACTGTTCTCTCGGTCTTTAGGGGGAGAACAGAGTGAGAATTCCCTCTATTGTCCATATCACAAGCTGAACACACAAAGAAAATCATTAATAAAAACTAACCTAAGATAGAAGCAGTGCTGAGAGCAGCCCAGTGTCCACCTCCTACTGACACTAATCGTTGGTCGCTGAACAAAAGGCCCCTTCACATTAAGCGACGCTGCAGCGATACCGACAACGATCCGGATCGCTGCAGCGTCGCTGTTTGGTCGCTGGAGAGCTGTCACACAGACAGCTCTCCAGCGACCAACGATGCCGGTAACCAGGGTAAACATCAGGTTACTAAGCGCAGGGCCGCGCTTAGCAACCCGATGTTTACCCTGGTTACCAGCGTAAAAGTAAAAAAAACAAACACTACATACTTACCTAACGCTGTCTGTCCCCGGCGCTCTGCTTCTCTGCACTCCTCCTGTACTGGCTGTGAGCACAGCGGCTGGAAAGCAGAGCGGTGACGTCACTGCTCTGCTTTCCGGCTGACCGACACTCACAGCCAGTACAGGAGGAGTGCAGAGCACAGCGCCGGGGGACAGACAGCAGTAGGTAAGTATGTAGTGTTTTTTTTTTTTTACTTTTACGCTGGTAACCAGGGTAAACATCGGGTTACTAAGCGCGGCCCTGCGCTTAGTAACCCGATGTTTACCCTGGTTACCAGTGAAGACATCGCTGGATCGGTGTCACACACGCCGATCCAGCGATGTCAGCGGGAGATCCAGCGACGAAATAAAGTTCTGGACTTTGTTCAGCGACCAACGATCTCCCAGCAGGGGCCTGATCGTTGGTCGCTGTCACACATAACGATTTCCTTAACGTCACAAAAAGCAACGATATCGTTAACGATATCGTTATGTGTGAAGGTACCTTAAGCTAAAACTTGTTATCTGATTAGCACCATGCCAGGCAGTGGGTATATACTGCAGGGGAGAAGTTAACTTTTTTCTGCTTAGTGTCAGCCTCCTTGCGTCAGCAGCATACACCCATGGTTTCCGCTGTCCCCCAATGAAGAGATAGAAAATTGTCAGTTAACACATGGTGCTGTACCAAATGCCCTGAAGATCAGCAAGAAAGATCAGTCTTACCAAAAGTACACTAGTTCTTAAGTGAGAATCTGGAGAAAGGAAAAGAAATCTGCCACAGGTTTCAAGAAGTGTACATGCCATCTCAATGTGGTGATGTGAGAAGTCTGACAGCAGCATCTGTGGAAATAAATGGTACAGGTGATGGGAAAAAAAGCTTGTGATAGCAAAAGGTTCTAATGTAGTAAACATGCGCAACCAAGCTATGTAGATACAGCAATATTTCAGAAGCAGGTCAGTCACTCTTTGCATAACAAAATGGTCTTCTCTGAATATCATATTTATCAGAAATGTCTTATTACATAGTAACATAGTTAGTAAGGCCGAAAAAAGACATTTGTCCATCCAGTTCAGCCTATATTCCATCATAATAAATCCCCAGATCTACGTCCTTCTACAGAACCTAATAATTGTATGATACAATATTGTTCTGCTCCAGGAAGACATCCAGGCCTCTCTTGAACCCCTCGACTGAGTTCGCCATCACCACCTTCTCAGGCAAGCAATTCCAGATTCTCACTGCCCTAACAGTAAAGAAACCTCTTCCATGTTGGTGGAAAAACCTTCTCTCCTCCAGACCCAAGAATGCCCCCTTGTGCCCGTCACCTTCCTTGGTATAAACAGATCCTCAGCGAGATATTTGTAGTGTCCCCTTATACACTTATACATGGTTATTAGATCGCCCCTCAGTCGTCTTTTTTCTAGACTAAATAATCCTAATTTCGCTAATCTATCTGGGTATTGTAGTTCTCCCATCCCCTTTATTAATTTTGTTGCCCTCCTTTGTACTCTCTCTAGTTCCATTATATCCTTCCTGAGCACTGGTGCCCAAAACTGGACACAGTACTCCATGTGCGGTCTAACTAGGGATTTGTGCAGAGGCAGTATAATGCTCTCATCATGTGTATCCAGACCTCTTTTAATGCACCCCATGATCCGGTTTGCCTTGGCAGCTGCAGCCTGGCAAGGCAGTACAGATACAGTTATTCTAATTAACTGTCTATGGGAAATGTCTGTATAAATAGATAGTAATATAATCCGGTTGTGATAACAGTTTGATAGGAGATAAGGTAAAAATACAATGAAATAGCAAACCTTTAGACAGTGAAGGGTGTCTGTTCGGCTAAACATTTTAAACTTGGCAAGTTCACCGATAAACCTCACAGTCTTGTTCTTGGTTTCAATATTGATCTGATCCTTCTTTCTGACCTAAATAATTACAATATCATATTAATTTGTTTTACCTAATACAATACAAACCCCCCAAAAACAAATGTATTTCTATCTGTATTAAACACTTACATGGAATCTGAAATCCCCCTTTAGCATGGAACAAAGATCTTCTGCAACATCTGACATACATGGATGCAAGGTAGCAACCAATCTGGCGTAAAATGGCAACAAATCCAATCTGAAAACAAAACAGAAAAGTTAAAGCCTCCATATAAATTAAACGAATATCGGGTTCTGCCGACAGTCTAAAGTTTATAAGGGCCCCTGAAAGATGATTTTCAGGGGAGATCGGGAACCAGCATGTCCGATTTCAGACTGGCAATCTTTTTGTTCCCCCAAGACCGGTTGACCCAACTATCTAAACTACCGTATATACTCGAGTATAAGCCGAGATTTTCAGCCCATTTTTTTTAGGCTGAAAGTGCCCCTCTCGGCTTATACTCGAGTCATTGTCCCGGGAAGGAAGGGGGGGGGGGGGGGGTCGTCGGCAGGGGAGAGGGTGCGGCGGCTGTGACATACTCACCTGCTCCTGGCGAGGTCCCTGCATCTCCGATGGTTTCCGGGCGCTGACAGCTTCTTCCAGCGTTGAGTGGTCACATGCTACCGCTCATTACAGTAATGAATATGGACGCGACTCCACTCCCATATGGGTGAGCCGCATTTTCATTACTGTAATGAGCGGTACCGGTGACTGCTCAACGCTGGAAGAAGCTGTCAGTGCCCGGAGAAGACCATCAGGGAAGCTGCCAGGGACCACACCGGGAGCAGGTGAGTATAATGGGGAAGGTGAGCAGCATTGCGCGATATTCACCTGTCCTCGTTCCACCATCGGGCGCCGCTCCGTCTTCCGAGTCCTCTGCTGTGACCCTCAGGTCACAGGGCGCGATGACGTGGTTAGTGCTCGCCCTCTGCCTGAACGTCAGTGCAGAGGACGCGGAAGATGGAGCGGCGCCCGACGGTGGAACGAGGACAGGTGAATATTGCAAGTGCTGGGGGCCTGAGCAACGAGAGGCGAGTATATCATTTTTTTCTTTTTTTATCGTAGCAACAGCATAAGTGGCAAATATCTCTATGGGGCATTTTATGGGGCCATAATCAACATTTGTGCAGCATTATATGGGGCAAATATCTCTATGGAGCATCTTATGGGGCCCTTATTAACCTTTATGCAGCACTGTATGGGGCAAATGTGTCTATGGAGCATCTTATGGGGTCATTACTAACCTTTGTGCAGCAATATATGGGGCGTATATTAATATGGAGCATCTTATAGGGCCCATCATGAACTGTACGGAAAATTATATGGGGCTCCTGATTCAATATGGATATTCAAAAACACAACCTACTGATGTCTCAATTTTACTTTTATTGGTATCTATTTTTATTTTTGAAATTTACTGGTAGCTGCTGCATTTTCCACCCTAGGATTATACTCGAGTCATTAAGTTTTCCCAGTTGTTTGTGGCAAAGTTAGGGGTCTCGGCTTATACTCGGGTCAGCTTATACTCAAGTATATACGGTATATGGTGGGGACCTAACTTAGAAAAGCTGGAAGAAATAAGTGATGGCACGAGACGCTGAGCTCAGTGACCAGCAGTGATTGGGATCCACCTGGTTGAAAGTGGAAAATTGAATATAAACAAAGGCTGTCTTCAAGAGACAACCCCTTTAAGTGAACCTGTATCAACACCATTATCAACTAACCTTCACTGATCAAATTTTATTTAGCAACTTCCCTTATGAGCAGTTCCACAAAAATGCTGTTATCAATATTGCAGTATTAACAAGAAGAAAGTTTTTCAAAAGGAAACCAGACATCGATGTTTTATAGATTGTGACAGAGTACATGAAGTGCATAATATAGTCATGGCAAAAGTGTTGGCATCCTTGAAATTGATCCAGAAAATTAAAGTATTTCCCCTGAAAATTATTGCAATTACACATATTTTGTTACACACACACACACACACGTATTTCCTTTTTGTGTATTGGAACACCACAAAATAAAAAAACATAAAAAAAATAAAAAAAGAGGACAAACAGGCAAACTGTACATAATTTCACACAAAACTCACAAAATGGGCCGGACAAAATTGTTGGCACTCAAATTAATATTTGGTTGCTAACTCTTTGGAATAAATTACTGCAAGCAATCGCTTCCTATACCCCTAAACAAGCTTCTTACACTTCTTAACTGGAATTCTGGACCTCTGCTTTTGCAAACTACTCCAGGTCTCATTTACAAGGTGCCTTCTCCCACCAGCAATTTTAAGCTCTCTACACAGGTGTTCAATGGGATAGATCCAGACTCATTGCTGGCGACTTCAGACCTCTCCAGTGCTTTGTTTCCATCCATTTTATGTTGCTTCTTGAAGTATGTTTGGGGTTATTGTCCTGCTGGAAGACCCATGAACTAGGATGCAAACCAAGGTTTCTGACACTGGGCACCACATTGCGACCCCAAATCCTTTTTTAATCTTCAGATTTTATGATGCCATGCACACAGTCAAGGCACCCAGTGACAGAGGATGAAAAAGCAACCGCCAAACATCCTTGAAACTCCACATTTGAATGTCGGTACGGTGTTCTTTTCTTTGTAGGCATCACTCTGTTTTCAGTATACAATAGAATGATGTGCTTTACCAAAAAGCTCTATCTTGGTCTCTTCTATCTACTAGATGCTTTCCCGGAAGAATTTTGACTTACTCATGTACATTTTGGCAAACTGCAGTCTAGCTTTTTTTTAGATCTTTCAGCAGTGGGATTCTCCTGGGTCTCCTGCCGTAGCATTTTATTTCACTCAAATGTCAACGGATAGTTTGTGCTGACTGATGCACCCTGAGCCTGAAGGACAGCTTGAATTTCATTAAAACTTGATTGGGGTTACTCATCCACCATCCGGACCATTCTCGTTGCAACCTTTCATCAAATTTTCTCTGGTGTCCACATCCAGTGAGTAGCTACAGTGCCATGGGTTGAAAACTTCTTAATTATGTTAGGCACCGTGAACAAAGTAACATCAAGATCTCTGGAGATGAACTTGTAACCTTGAGATTGTTGATATTGTTCAACAATTTTGGTTCTTAAGTCCTCAAACAGTGCTCTGTTCCTTTTTATCTTCTCCATGCCTATTGTCTCACACACACACCCAATACAAAGATTGACTCAACGTCTCCCTTTATCTGGTTTCAGGTGTGACTTTCAATATTGTCCACACCTGTTACTTGCCACAGGTGAATTTAAACGAGCCTCACATGCTTGAAAAAGTTGTTTCACCACAATTCTGGAAAGGAACCAACAATTTTGTCAGGCCCATTTTTGGAGTCGTGTGTCAAATTTGACTTTTTTATGTGTTGTTCCAATACACACAAAGGAAATAAACATGCATATGACAAAACAGTAAAGGCAATAATTTTCTGGGAGAAATACATCATTTTCTGTAACAATTTCAAGGATGCCAACACTTTCGTCCATGACTGTGTTTCAAGATTTTAGGACAGGATATCAATGTTTGATCACTATAAGTGTGGCGTCTCCATCATTGATTACACAGTCGCAGTCCATACAGGGTGTACCTGGTGCTGCAAGCATGGCCATCTCTATACTCCTGAGAGTGCAGTGTTCTGGAGACGGGTCCCAGAGGTGAAACATGCCACAAAAGGGGTTGTCCCGTCTGGGACATTTGACTAGATCTTCTTTGTTCGCTTTATGTATCTTGCTTCTCACAAATGTCACATAGGAACATTTGCCTAAAGGTACCGTTACACTAAACGATTTACCAACGATCACGAACAGCGATACGACCTGGCCGTGATCGTTGGTAAGTCGTTGTGTGGTCGCTGGAGAGCTGTCACACAGACAGCTCTCCAGCGACCAACGATGCCGAAGTCCCCGGGTAACCAGGGTAAACATCGGGTTACTAAGCGCAGGGCCGCACTTAGTAACCCGATGTTTACCCTGGTTACCAATGTAAATGTAAAAAAAACAAAAAACAAAAAAAAAAAACGGTACATACTCACATTCCGGTGTCTGTCACGTCCCCCGGCGTCAGATTTCCGCACTCACTGTGTCAGCGCCGGCCGGCTGTAAAGCAGAGCACAGCGGTGACGTCACCGCTGTGCTTTACGGCCGGCGCTCACACTCAGAGCAGGAAGCTGAAGGCAGGGGACGTGACAGACACCGGTATGTGAGTATGTACTTTTATTTTAACTTTTACAATGGTAACCAGGGTAAATATCGGGTTACTAAGTGCAGCCCTGCGCTTAGTAACCTGATATTTACCCTGGTTACCAGTAAACACATCGCTGGATCGGCGTCACACACGCCAATTCAGCGATGACAGCGGGTGATCAGCGACAAAAAAAAGGTCCTGATCATTCCCAGCGACCAGCAGGGGCCTGATCGTTGGTCGCGGTCACACATAACGATTTTGTTAACGATATCGTTGCTACGTCACAAAAAGCAACGATATCGTTAAAGAAATCGTTATGTGTGACGGTACCTTAAGAGACATTTTAATAAATATTTGATTTGCTTTAGTTACCTTTGTCTAGGAACAATGAATAGTGCTCTCACTAGTTTTCTTCTGTTTGCTTTTGTGTTCATATTCATGCAAAAATCCATTGCAGCCTAAAGTTTCACACAAATACACAAAAAAAGTAAATACAAAAACACTAAAAACCCCATACTAAGCCAATACCAATTGCTGCTGCTATATTGTTATTTTTGATTAATTGACATTTATATATACCAAAATACGATGATTGCCTTTGAACTAATCTGTAACTTTTTCAATATCTTATATTATTATTTCCTCATCCTGTTTGGAAAAAGAAAACGAAAAATTGTATCTAAAGTTGTTTTGTTTAATAAAAAAAATATCTGATTCAAAAACCACACACTACACTGTGTGCAGAATTATTAGGCAAGTTGTTTTTTGATTGCATGATACTTTTTATACATGTTGTCCTACTCCAAGCTGTTCAGGCTTGAGAGCCAACTACCAATTAACTAAATCAGGTGATGTGCATCTCTGTAATGAGGAGGGGTGTTGTCTAAAGACATCAAAACCTTATATAAGGTGTGCTTAATTATTAGGCAGCTTCCTTTCCTTTGGCAAAAATGGGTCAGAAGAGAGATTTGACGGGCTCTGAAAAGTCCAAATTGTGAGATGTCTTGCAGAGGGATGCAGCAGTCTTGAAATTGCCAAACTTTTGAAGCGTGATCACCGAACAATCAAGCGTTTCATGGCAAATAGCCAACAGGGTCACAAGAAGCGTGCTGGGCAAAAAAGGTGCAAAATAACTGCCCATGAATTGAGGAAAATCAAGCGTGAAGCTGCCAAGATGCCATTTGCGACCAGTTTTACCATATTTCAGAGCTGCAACGTTACTGGAGTAACAAAAAGCAGAAGGTGTGCGATACTCAGGGACATGGCCAAGGTAAGGAAGGCTGAAAAACGACCACCTTTGAACAAGAAACATAAGATAAAACGTCAAGACTGGGCCAAGAAGTATCTTAAGACTGACTTTTCAAAGGTTTTATGGAATGATGAAATGAGAGTGACTCTTGATGGGCCAGAGGCTGGATCAGTAAAGGGCAGAGAGCTCCACTCCGACTCAGACGCCAGAAAGATGGAGGTGGGGTACTAGTATGGGCTGGCATCATCAAAGATGAAATTGTGGGGCCTTTTCGGGTTGAGGATGGAGTGAAGCTCAACTCCCAGACCTACTGCCAGTTTCTGGAAGACAACTTCTTCAATCAGTGGTACAGGAAGAAGTCGGTATCGTTCAAGAAAAACATGATTTTCATGCAGGACAATGCTCCATCACATGCCTCCAACTACTCCACAGCGTGGCTGGCCAATAAAGGTCTCAAAGAATAAAAAATAATGACATGGCCCCCTTGTTCACCTGATCTGAACCCCATAGAAAACCTGTGGTCCCTCATGAAATGTGAGATCTACAGGGAGGGAAAACAGTCTACCTCTCGGAGCAGTGTCTGGGAGGCGGTGGTGGCTGCTGATGTTGATTGTAAACAGATCAAGCAACTGACAATCTATGGATGGAAGGCTGTTGAGTGTCATCATAAAGAAAGGTGGCTATATTGGTCACTAATTTTTTGGGGTTTTGTTTTTGCATGTCAGAAATGTTTATTTCTAAATTTTGTGCAGTTATATTGGTTTACCTGGTGAAAATAAACAAGTGAGATGGGAATATATTTGCTTTTCATTAAGTTGCCTTGGGGTATGTGTCCACGGGCCGTTTTACATCCGGACTAGCGGCGGATTGAACGCTGCGTGGAGCTGCAGCGTTCAATCCGCAGCATCCAGATGTTACAGCATAGTGGAGGGGATTTTATGAAATTCCGTCTCCACTATGCGTGGTAACACGCATCCGGCGGCCCTGCGATTCCGGACATGCGGCACGTCTTTTTAGATCTCAGAATGTCCGTTTACCTTGCGGCGACGCTGCACCGCCGCAACGTAAAATACAGGGCCCTATGTGTGGGGTGCAATGAACACATCCGGCATAATCGCGTCTCCAGAAGGGAGCGGAGCAAGGGAGCGGAGCTTTGGGCGGAGTGAGTTATCCGCTCCGTCCAAAGCGCCGGCCATACTGAACGTGGACACGTACCCTAATAATTCTGCACAGTATTAGTTACCTGCACAAACAGATATCCTCCTAAGATAGCCAAATCTAAAAAAAAAAAAAACACTCCAACTTCCAAAAATATTAAGCTTTGATATTTATGAGTCTTTTGGGTTGATTGAGAACATAGTTCTTGATCAATAATAAAAATAATCCTCTAAAATACAACTTGCCTAATAATTCTGCACACAGTGTACTAGCCATTTATACTACTGAGAATAATGCCTGCCTGAATTAATAAAACACACTTTTATATTATGCATACATATATTATACATATTTTCATTTTATCCCCATTGAACACGTCATTGAGTACCTTGTCTATCAGATCACGATTGACACAGTTTGGTAACTGCTGAATGAAAGCGTCAACTATGAGCTTCAAATGAGACCCAGTGCTTGCTTCTTCATCTTCCTGTTCTGTAATAGTAACAATATATAAACTTTAATTTCATTATCTGCAGCCAAGTTTTAAAGAGGACCTGTCACTATACAGCAGAGGGACTTTTAAAGAGAACCCAACATCGAAAAATCATTAATAGGGTTGTCTGGGACTTTTACATTGATGGCCTATCCACAGGATAAGTCGTCAATATCTTATCGGTGAGGGTGAGACACCCGGCACCCCCGCTGATTAGCTGTTCTTGGTACCGGCTTGATGCGCTGAGCTGCGGTGCTGCACAGCTCAATCAACTGCATAGTGGCTGCTGCTGGATATTGCCCATCCACCCAATAGTGATTCCAATAGGGGGTTGGTGTGCAGTACCCAGCCATGACTAATATTCCATTGACAGAGTTGTGCAGTGCAGCTCCGCAACTCACCACATCCAACAGCTGATTGGCGGGGGTGCCAAGTGTTTCACTCCCATTAATCAGATATTGATGACTTACCTTATGGCTAGGCCAACAATGTAAAAGTATGGGGCTACCCCCTTTAACCTGACCTCATTCTCCTGCAGGCACTTACATGATAATAATAATGGTGTTTGGAGTTAAACTATACACTAGTTTTGCTATAGTTAGAAATTAAAAATTACCTCCATGTGTGTAAAACTTGTTATCCCGAGTCATAGAAAATTAGTAAATAGCCAGAGTAATTTTTTGAAGAAAAAAAAAAAGCCCATTCTGGTGATGTCAGCGTAGACTTTTGAAAGCCAGCACATACAGTCGCAAAAGAAAGAGGCGTTCAGAGTCCGGATCATGCAACTGTGTACTAGATGTCAAAGAAATCTGTGCCGACTTCACCAGACTGGAGCGATCAAAGGCGTTCTTTTAACTAGATGACTCGGCTAGGATCCCATACCACTGCAATGACTTGTGGTCATTTCCGTAAGTCATCCCGGTGGCAAGGTATCCTGGCAGAGTCATCTTTTTAAAAGAACTCCCATTCAGTTTCATCAATAAACTGTTGCCACCAGGGACGGAATGGGACTGAAATTCTGCTCTGGCATTTGAAATCACAGAGGCGCATGATGTCCCGATATCCAAGCACTAGGTGGAGTATATTATATTACCCTGCCTGGAGGAGATCAAGATTACAAATACAGCAATATTACAAATACCAACAAACCATAACCAAATATAACCAGCATATACAATATTGATAACACCACCGTACTGATCGTTAAAGGGGTTAGGGGTAAAGTCTATGTGACTTTATACTTCTGAATCCTCACAGCGCACACTGTGGAGGAATCTCCGGTGCCGACATAGGGAGCAGTCAACATGGATTTTGCCAATTTCACTTGTATTGAGCGAGGCCGTGCACATCCAGTCAGCGCGCGACCGCATTTATACAAATCGCATAATTGCGGTAAAATGATAAGGGACGAAACTACAGAAGGTGCAAGGGTTGCAACCGCACTCGGGCCCTGGAGCCTACGGGGCCCCAAAAGTCCCTTTAGCAAATATAGAAAGACTAATGCGATTAAAGAGTTGCAATAATTGAGGTCCCCATTACAGCTTTTGCTTTTTTTTGCCCAGGAAAGATGACATATCATGATAGGGACCAAACTTTAAAGGACGCCTTGACATGGCAGTTGGGTTCACATATATTGGCCAATCTATGCACTAAGTACCTTTTTTACTGTATTTTTCATAGCAATTTTGCAGATGAATATTTCACATATATTATTATTATTCATTTATATAGCACCATTAATTCCATGGTGCTGTACATGAGAAGGGGTTACATACAAGTTACAGATATCACATACGGTAAACAAACTAACAATGACGGACTGATACAGAGGGGTGAGGACCCTGCCCTTGCAGGCTTACATTCTACAGGATTATGGGGAAGGAGACAGTAGGTTGAGGGTTGCTATATAGCGCCTTTTTTCCTTTTTTCCCCATTTTATATGGCAGTAATGCAGTTTCAATATTCTAGAGCAGGGGTGGGCAATTAATTTTCCCGAGGGGCCACATGAGAGATCGTGACCATTGTGGAGGGCTGAACCAAAAGGCCAACATTAATTCTGCTAACGTTAATATCAATATAATACAAATTATATTATTGATAATTGTAATAATATTAATTGTATAACTTAACACTGAGCAGAGATAAGAATGCTGACATCCCCCTATATATCATTTGAACCTTCTGAATATCGTATGAGCCCCACAACAGCCCCTTATATGTGGCATGAGCCCCACAGTCTCCCCCATATACGGCATGAGCCCCACACAGTCTTCCCCATATACGGCATGAGCCCCACACAGCCTCCCCCATATACACTGCATGAGCCCACACAGCCTCCCCCATATGTGGAATGAGCCCCAAACAGCCTCCCATTTATACACTGCATGAGCCCCACACAGCCTCCCCATATACAGCATGAGCCCCAGTCTCCCTGTACACTGCATGAGCCCCACACAGCCTACAGTGGGGCAAAAAAGTATTTAGTCAGTCAGCAATAGTGCAAGTTCCACCACTTAAAAAGATGAGAGGCGTCTGTAATTTACATCATAGGTAGACCTCAACTATGGGAGACAAACTGAGAAAAAAAAAATCCAGAAAATCACATTGTCTGTTTTTTTAACATTTTATTTGCATATTATGGTGGAAAATAAGTATTTGGTCAGAAACAAAATTTCATCTCAATACTTTGTAATATATCCTTTGTTGGCAATGACAGAGGTCAAACGTTTTCTGTAAGTCTTCACAAGGTTGCCACACACTGTTGTTGGTATGTTGGCCCATTCCTCCATGCAGATCTCCTCTAGAGCAGTGATGTTTTTGGCTTTTCGCTTGGCAACACGGACTTTCAACTCCCTCCAAAGGTTTTCTATAGGGTTGAGATCTGGAGACTGGCTAGGCCACTCCAGGACCTTGAAATGCTTCTTACGAAGCCACTCCTTCGTTGCCCTGGCGGTGTGCTTTGGATCATTGTCATGTTGAAAGACCCATCCACGTTTCATCTTCAATGCCCTTGCTGATGGAAGGAGATTTGCACTCAAAATCTCACGATACATGGCCCCATTCATTCTTTCATGTACCCGGATCAGTCGTCCTGGCCCCTTTGCAGAGAAACAGCCCCAAAGCATGATGTTTCCACCACCATGCTTTACAGTAGGTATGGTGTTTGGAGGAAAAATAATACTGAGTTGCATCCATCAAACACGACAAGTTGTGTTTCTACAAAACAGTAACAGTTTGGTTTCATCAGACCATAGGACATTCTCCCAAAACTCCTCTGGATCATCCAAATGCTCTCTAGCAAACTTCAGACGGGCCCGGACATGTACTGGCTTAAGCAGTGGGACACGTCTGGCACTGCAGGATCTGAGTCCATGGTGGCGTAGTGTGTTACTTATGGTAGGCTTTGTTACATTGGTCCCAGCTCTCTGCAGTTCATTCACTAGGTCCCCCCGCGTGGTTCTGGGATTTTTGCTCACCGTTCTTGTGATCATTCTGACCCCACGGGGTGGGATTTTGCGTGGAGCCCCAGATCGAGGGAGATTATCAGTGGTCTTGTATGTCTTCCATTTTCTAATTATTGCTCCCACTGTTGATTTCTTCACTCCAAGCTGGTTGGCTATTGCAGATTCAGTCTTCCCAGCCTGGTGCAGGGCTACAATTTTGTTTCTGGTGTCCTTTGACAGCTCTTTGGTCTTCAAAATAGTGGAGTTTGGAGTCAGACTGTTTGAGGGTGTGCACAGGTGTCTTTTTATACTGATAACAAGTTTAAACAGGTGCCATTACTACAGGTAATGAGTGGAGGAAAGAGGAGACTCTTAAAGAAGAAGTTACAGGTCTGTGAGAGCCAGAAATCTTGATTGTTTGTTTCTGACCCAATTCTTATGTTCCACCATAATATGCAAATAAAATGTTAAAAAAAACAGACAATGTGACTTTCTGGATTTTTTTTTCTCAGTTTGTCTCCCATAGTTGAGGTCTACCTATGATGTAAATTACAGACGCCTCTCATCTTTTTAGAACTTGCACTATTGCTGACTGACTAAATACTTTTTTGCCCCAATATTTTATATCACTATTGCTGACTGACTAAATACTTTTTTGCCCCAATATTTTATATATATATATATATATATATATATATATATATATATATATATATATATATATATATATATATATATATATATACACATATACATATATACACACACACACATACATATACACACAAATATACATACACACACACACTGCATGATCCCCACAGTCTCCCTATATATACTGCATGAGCCCCACACAGCCTCCCTATACATACACTACATGTCGCCTCCATATGCAGCACCATGTGCAGCATGTCGCCTCATGTGTGCAGCACCATATCACACCCCCATAGCCTCCCCATGCCCACCGAAACAGCCCATACACATAAGAAAAAAAAAAAAAAAAACATACTCACATCGGTCCCGTCCCTTGGCGCTCTGCTTCTCTCCCTGCCTCCGCTCACAAGCTGATTGGTGGAGGAAGTGGCAGGAGGTTCCTCCTCCACCAAAGGAGTCAGCGGCGGGCACAGAGCAGAGCCGCACATGGAGACAGCGAGCGGGCAGGCACCGTGGAACTCCGATTTCCAGCCCCACGGCTGTTTCAGTCCGGCCCATGGGCCGCACTTTGCCCAGGCCTGTTCTAGAGTTATCATTCTTGGTAATTCATTGTGCAACCTTTACAGTTTTTTCATGTTACCGTGTTGGTGCTAGCCTCAGCAGGTCGCAGACAAAAGGGATACCTATGACCTGCTGGGGTAAGTGCTGAAGCCAGCGACTTTGTGCTGTGTCACAAATGCTAACAGTGTGAGCGTCTTGAGGATGCAGATCCCGATAATGTAGCAGCCAAGGTGGACCAAGACCAGACCTTCTGGCATTTGCCAGATAGCCAGTCCAGCATTTTCTGTCACTCCCTACCTGCCCTCCATGTGTAATGCAGGTTTCTGTCACTAGCTACCTGCCCTCCATCTGTAATGCGGGGGTCTGTCACTCTCTACCTGCTCTCCATGTGTAGTGCCGGGTTGAAAACTATTTATCCCCCAGACATGAATTACAGTGTGGGACTGAATGATGGACAGGTGAGGGATATTGTTGTTTTTTTATTCTTGTTATACAGGAGACGAGGGATTCAATGAAATGGGCCTTAGGTTTGTTTAACTACCGTATAAACTCGAGTCATTGTCCCAGGGGGTCGGCGGGGAAGGGGGAGCGGCAGCTGTATCATACTCACCCTCCCGGAGAGGTCTGTTGTGAATTCTGTGACCAAGCTGATGTCCATGCTGCCGATCTGGTTCGTGCCTTTCATGTGGCTCATCCTGGTCGGCCTGGGGGCTCTGGTGAGGGTTCGGTGACCCCTCCTCAAGGGGGGGGGGTACTGTTGTGAATTCTGTGACCAAGCTCCCTCCTGTGGTCGTGAGTGGTACTTCTGCTGGTTCTGTCTATGAGCTTCCTTTGGTGGACGAGAGTGGTACTGCGGCTTCTGAGTTTCCTTCCTCAGGTGGGAGGTTAAGTCGTTAGGTGCTGCTCTATTTAACTCCACCTAGTGCTTTGATCCTGGCCTCCAGTCAATGTTCTAGTATTGGTCTTGCTTCCTCCTGGATCGTTCCTGTGGCCTGTCTATCCTGCATAAGCTAAGTTTTGCTTGTGTTATTTTTGTTTGCTATTTTTTCTGTCCAGCTTGCTATATTGGTTTTTCTTGCTTGCTGGAAGCTCTGGGACGCAGAGGGAGCACCTCCGTACCGTTAGTCGGTGCCGAGGGTCTTTTTGCCCCCTCTGCGTGGTTGTTTGTAGGGTTTTGTGTTGACCACAAAGCAATCTTTCCTATCTTCGGTCTGTTCAGTTAGTGGGGCCTCACTCTGCTAAATCTATTTCATCTCTGCGTTTGTATTTTCATCTCAACTCACAGTCATTATATGTGGGGGGCTGCCTTTTCCTTTGGGGTATTTCTCCGAGGCAAGGTAGGCTTATTTTTCTTTCTTAGGGCTAGCTAGTTTCTCAGGCTGTGCTCGAGGCGCATAGGACTGGTCAGGAGCGCTCCACGGCTACCTTTAGTGTGGTTGGATAGGATTAGGGATTGCGGTCAGCAGAGTTCCCACGTCTCAGAGCTCGTCCTATGTTTTTGGTAATTGTCAGGTCACTTTGTGTGCTCTGAACTTCAAGGTCCATTGTGGTTCTGAATTACCTGTTCATAACAGTACTGGAGGCCCAAAGTACTATTGCTTCTCAATAGAGGGAAAAGAGAAGTTCTGAGACCATTTTTTTTTCTTTGCACTGTGTTCTGTCTTTCTTTTCCCCTTTATATCAGGGTGGTTCAGAACACAGGTGTGGACATGGACATTCAGGGTCTGTTCTCTTTGATGGATAATCTCGCTATAAATGTACAGAATATTCAAGATTTAGTGGTTCAGAATCCTATGTTAGAACCTAAAATTCCTATTCCTGAGTTATTTTCTGGAGATAGAGCTAAGTTTTTGAATTTTAAAAATAATTGTAAACTATTTCTGGCTTTGAAACCCCGCTCCTCTGGTGACCCAGTTCAACAAGTTAAGATCATTATTTCTTTATTACGTGGCGACCCTCAAGACTGGGCATTTTCCCTTGCGCCAGGAGATCCTACATTATGTAATATTGATGCGTTTTTTCTGGCGCTCGGATTGCTGTATGATGAACCTAATTCAGTGGATCAGGCACAGAAAAAATTGCTGGCTCTGTGTCAGGGTCAGGATGAGATAGAGATTTATTGTCAGAAGTTTAGAAAGTGGTCCATGCTCACTCAATGGAATGAATGTGCGCTGGCAGCTATTTTCAGAAAGGGTCTCTCTGAAGCCCTTAAGGATGTCATGGTGGGATTTCCTATGCCTGCTGGTCTGAATGAGTCTATGTCTTTGGCCATTCAGATCGGTCGACGCTTGCGTGAGCGTAAATCTGTGCACCATTTGGCGGTATTATCTGAGCATAAACCTGAGCCTATGCAGTGCGATAGGACTTTGACCAGAGCTGAAAGGCAAGAACACAAACGTCAGAATGGGCTGTGTTTCTACTGTGGTGATTCCACTCATGCTATCTCCGATTGTCCTAAGCGCACTAAGCGGTTCGCTAGGTCTGCCACCATTGGTACGGTACAGTCGAAATTTCTTTTGTCCGTTAGTTTGATCTGCTCTTTGTCTCCCTATTCTGTCATGGCATTTATGGATTCAGGCGCTGCCCTGAATTTGATGGACTTGGAGTTTGCTAGGTGCTGTGGGTTTGTCTTGGAGCCCTTGCAGTGTCCTATTCCATTGAGAGGAATTGATGCTACGCCTTTGGCCAAGAATAGGCCTCAGTATTGGACCCAGCTGACCATGTGCATGGCTCCTGCGCACCAGGAGGATATTCGCTTTCTGGTGTTGCATAATCTGCATGATGTGGTCGTGTTGGGGTTGCCATGGCTACAAGTCCATAACCCAGTATTAGATTGGAAATCAATGTCTGTGTCCAGCTGGGGTTGTCAGGGGGTACATGGTGATGTTCCATCTCTGTCTATCTCATCATCCACCCCTTCTGAGGTCCCAGAGTTCTTGTCTGATTACCGGGATGTATTCGATGAGCCCAAGTCCAATGCCCTACCTCCGCATAGGGATTGTGATTGTGCTATCGATTTGATTCCTGGTAGTAAGTTTCCTAAGGGTCGACTGTTTAATTTATCTGTACCTGAGCACGCCGCTATGCGGAGTTACGTGAAGGAGTCTTTGGAGAAGGGTCATATTCGCCCCCGTCATCGTCGCCATTGGGAGCGGGGTTCTTTTTTGTGGCCAAGAAGGATGGTTCTTTGAGACCTTGTATTGATTACCGCCTTCTAAATAAAATTACGGTCAAATTTCAGTACCCCTTGCCGCTGCTTTCTGATTTGTTTGCTCGGATTAAGGGGGCTAGTTGGTTCACCAAGATAGATCTTCGTGGTGCATATAATCTTGTGCGTATTAAACGGGGCGATGAATGGAAAACAGCATTTAATACGCCCGAAGGCCATTTTGAGTACCTGGTTATGCCATTCGGGCTTTCTAATGCTCCATCAGTGTTTCAGTCCTTTATGCATGACATCTTCCGAGAGTACCTGGATAAATTCCTGATTGTATACTTGGATGATATTTTGGTCTTCTCGGATGATTGGGAGTCTCATGTGAAGCAGGTCAGAATGGTGTTCCAGGTCCTGCGTGCTAATTCTTTGTTTGTGAAGGGATCTAAGTGTCTCTTTGGTGTTCAGAAGGTTTCATTTTTGGGGTTCATTTTTTCTCCTTCTACTATCGAGATGGACCCTGTTAAAGTTCAGGCCATTTATGATTGGACTCAGCCAACATCTCTGAAGAGTCTGCAGAAGTTCCTGGGCTTCGCTAATTTTTATCGTCGCTTCATCAATAATTTTTCTAGTATTTCTAAACCGTTGACTTATTTAACCAAGAAGGGTGCTGATGTGGTCAATTGGTCTTCTGCTGCTGTGGAAGCTTTTCAGGAGTTGAAGCGTCGTTTTTCTTCTGCCCCTGTGTTGTGCCAACCAGATGTTTCGCTTCCGTTCCAGGTCGAGGTTGATGCTTCTGAGATTGGAGCAGGGGCTGTTTTGTCGCAGAGAAGTTCTGATTGCTCGGTGATGAAACCATGCGCCTTCTTTTCCAGGAAATTTTCGCCTGCTGAGCGAAATTATGATGTTGGCAATCGAGAGTTGCTAGCCATGAAGTGGGCATTCGAGGAGTGGCGTCATTGGCTTGAAGGAGCTAAGCATCGCGTGGTGGTCTTGACTGATCACAAGAACTTGACTTATCTCGAGTCTGCCAAACGGTTGAATCCTAGACAGGCTCGTTGGTCGCTGTTTTTCTCCCGTTTTGACTTTGTGGTTTCGTACCTTCCAGGCTCTAAAAATGTGGAGGCGGATGCCCTGTCTAGGAGTTTTGTGCCCGATTCTCCGGGTTTGCCTGAGCCGGCGGGTGTTCTCAAAGAGGGGGTAATTTTGTCTGCCATCTCCCCTGATTTGCGGCGGGTGCTGCAAAAATTTCAGGCTAATAGACCTGACCGTTGCCCAGCGGAGAAACTGTTTGTCCCTGATAGGTGGACGAATAAAGTTATCTCTGAGGTTCATTGTTCGGTGTTGGCTGGTCATCCTGGAATCTTTGGTACCAGAGATTTGGTGGCTAGATCCTTTTGGTGGCCGTCTCTGTTGCGGGATGTGCGTTCTTTTGTGCAGTCCTGTGGGATTTGTGCTCGGGCTAAGCCCTGCTGTTCTCGTGCCAGTGGGTTGCTTTTGCCCTTGCCGGTCCCGAAGAGGCCTTGGACACATATCTCTATGGATTTTGTTTCGGATCTCCCCATCTCAAAGAATGTCGGTCATTTGGGTGGTTTGTGATCGCTTCTCTAAGATGGTCCATTTGGTGCCCTTGTCTAAATTGCCTTCCTCCTCTGATTTGGTGCCATTGTTTTTCCAGCATGTGGTTCGTTTACATGGCATTCCAGAGAACATCGTTTCTGACAGAGGTTCCCAGTTTGTTTCGAGGTTTTGGCGAGCCTTTTGTGCTAGGATGGGCATTGATTTGTCTTTTTCCTCGGCTTTCCATCCTCAGACAAATGGCCAGACTGAACGAACCAATCAGACCTTGGAAACATACCTGAGATGTTTTGTTTCTGCCGATCAGGATGACTGGGTGTCCTTTTTGCCTTTGGCTGAGTTCGCCCTCAATAATCGGGCCAGCTCGGCTACTTTGGTTTCGCCGTTTTTCTGCAATTCTGGGTTCCACCCTCGTTTCTCTTCAGGGCAGGTTGAGTCTTCGGACTGTCCTGGTGTGGATACTGTGGTGGATAGGTTGCAGCAGATTTGGACTCATGTAGTGGACAATTTGACTTTGTCCCAGGAGAAGGCTCAACGTTTCGCTAACCGCCGATGCTGTGTTGGTCCCTGACTTCGTGTTGGGGATTTGGTTTGGTTGTTATCTCGTTATATTCCTATGAAGGTTTCCTCTCCTAAGTTTAAGCCTCGTTTCATTGGTCCGTATAGGATTTCTGAGGTTCTTAATCCTGTGTCTTTTCGTTTGACTCTTCCAGCTTCTTTTTCCATCCATAACGTGTTCCATAGGTCATTGTTGCGGAGATACGTGGCACCTGTGGTTCCATCTATTGATCCTCCTGCTCCAGTTTTGGTTGAAGGGGAATTGGAGTATATAGTGGAGAAGATTTTGGATTCTCGTGTTTCAAGACGGAAACTCCAGTATCTGGTTAAGTGGAAAGGTTATGGTCAGGAAGATAATTCCTGGGTCTTTGCCTCTGATGTCCATGCTGCCGATCTGGTTCGTGCCTTTCATGTGGCTCATCCTGGTCGGCCTGGGGGCTCTGGTGAGGGTTCGGTGACCCCTCCTCAAGGGGGGGGTACTGTTGTGAATTCTGTGACCAAGCTCCCTCCTGTGGTCGTGAGTGGTACTTCTGCTGGTTCTGTCTATGAGCTTCCTTTGGTGGATGAGAGTGGTACTGCGGCTTCTGAGTTTCCTTCCTCAGGTGGGAGGTTAAGTCGTTAGGTGCTGCTCTATTTAACTCCACCTAGTGCTTTGATCCTGGCCTCCAGTCAATGTTCTAGTATTGGTCTTGCTTCCTCCTGGATCGTTCCTGTGGCCTGTCTATCCTGCATAAGCTAAGTTTTGCTTGTGTTATTTTTGTTTGCTATTTTTTCTGTCCAGCTTGCTATATTGGTTTTTCTTGCTTGCTGGAAGCTCTGGGACGCAGAGGGAGCACCTCCGTACCGTTAGTCGGTGCCGAGGGTCTTTTTGCCCCCTCTGCGTGGTTGTTTGTAGGGTTTTGTGATGACCGCAAAGCAATCTTTCCTATCTTCGGTCTGTTCAGTAAGTGGGGCCTCACTTTGCTAAATCTATTTCATCTCTGCGTTTGTATTTTCATCTCAACTCACAGTCATTATATGTGGGGGGCTGCCTTTTCCTTTGGGGTATTTCTCTGAGGCAAGGTAGGCTTATTTTTCTTTCTTAGGGCTAGCTAGTTTCTCAGGCTGTGCTCGAGGCGCATAGGACTGGTCAGGAGCGCTCCACGGCTACCTTTAGTGTGGTTGGATAGGATTAGGGATTGCGGTCAGCAGAGTTCCCACGTCTCAGAGCTCGTCCTATGTTTTTGGTAATTGTCAGGTCACTTTGTGTGCTCTGAACTTCAAGGTCCATTGTGGTTCTGAATTACCTGTTCATAACAGAGGTCTCTGCATGTCCCAGCTTCTCAGATGGTTTTGGCGCCAGCAGCTCTTCCTGTGTTCAGCGGTCATGTGGAACCGTTCATTAAAATAATGAATATGGACGTGCCTCCACTCCCATAGGCGTGGAGTGCATATTCATTACTCTAATGAGCCGTACCATGTGACCGCTGAACACAGGAAGAAGCTGCCGGCGCCGGAGACCATCGGAGAAGCTGGGACGTGCAGAGACCGCGCTAGGAGGGGGAGAGTATGATGGGGGAGGGTGAGCCATGCGATATTCACCTGTCCTCGTTCCACCGCCACGCTGTGTCTTCTGCGTCCTCTGGCTGTGTCGTTCAGATAAAGGGCGCGATGACGTGTGGAAAGGGGATAGGTGAATATCGCAAGTACCGGGGGCCTGAGCCAGTGGCAACACAGACACCTGGCCGCTATAGCGCGCCGGTGTCCCCACCTGCTCAGGACACCGGTACCTGGCTCCCAGCGACGAGAGGAGAGTATGTAATTTATTTAATTTTTTATCGCAGCAGCATATGTGGTTATATTATGCTATGGAGCATCTTATGGGGCCATCAACTTTATGGAGCAGCATATGGGGTTATATTATTCTATGGAGCATCTTATGGGGCCATCAACTTTATGGAGCAGCATATGGGGCATATTATTCTATAGAGCATCTTATGGGGCCATCAACTTTATGGAGCAGCATATGGGGCATATTATTCTATAGAGCATCTTATGGGGCCATCATTAACCTGTTATTCCGCATTATATGGGGCATATTTTAATATGGAGCATTTTATGGGGCCATTATTAACCTTTGTGCAGCATTATATGGGGCATATTTTAATATGGAGCATCTTATGGGGCCCATCATGAACTGTATGGAGCATTATATGCGGCTCCTTATTCAATATGGATATTCAAAAACACAACCTACTGATGTCTCAATTTTACTTTTATTGGAATCTATTTTTATTTTTTAAATTTACCAGTAGCTGCTGCATTTCCCACCCTAGGCTTATACTCAAGTCAATAAGTTTTCCCAGTATTTTGCAGCAAAATTAGGGGTCTCTGCTTACATGGTATGTTTGTTTTATATATATATATATATATATATATATTTTATTGTGTGTGTGTGTGTGTGTGTGTGTGTGTGTGTATCGAGCCATGCCCACTCCACATAGCAGGCACCGAGTTGCTCCTTGCTCCTGTGAGGTATGACGTCAACGGAAAGGGAGAAGCTGCATGGATACAGATTAGTGATGAGCGAGTATACTCGTTGCTCGGGTGATCTCAGAGTATTTGTTAGTGTTTGGAGATTAAGTTTTCATCGCCGCAGCTGAATGATTTACAGCTATTAGCCAGCCTGAGTACATGTGGGGGTTTCCTCATTGCTAGGGAATCCCCACATATAATCAAGCAGGCTAATAGCTGTAAATCATTCAGCTGCGGCGATGAAACTAAATCTCCTAACACTAACAAATACTCGGAGATCACCCGAGCGTGCTCTGGAAAACCCGAGCAACGAGCACACTCGCTCATCACGAATAAAGATGTCAGGGGGAAAATGAGAGAAGTGAGGTGCTGCTGCAGTATGAGGCTGTGTATCGAGAAGAGTGAGGCGCTGCAGGTGGAGGCTGTGTATAAGGCCACATTCACACGTTCAGTATTTGGTCAGTTTACCTCCGTAGTTAAAAGCCAAAACCATGAGTGGGAGAAAAATACAGAAGTGGTGACATGTTTCTAATAAACTTCTCCTCTGATTGTTTTAGTTTACAAAAACGGAGGTAAAAAATACTAACCAAATAACTTGTCTTAGACCTTTAGGCTATGTGCACACGTAGGAAATGTGGTGCAGAATTTTCTGCACTAAATCTGCTTCTCCTGGCAGAATCCGCAGGTGCGTTTTTTGTGCGGAATTGATGCGGATTTTGTGCAGTTTTTACCACTGCAGATTTCTATTAATGGAGGGGTGCAGAAACGCACAACACAAGTGACATGCACTTTGAAATCTGCAGGGTTTCTGCGCGGATTTTTCTGCACTATGTGCACAGTTGTTTTTTTTTTCACATTGATTTACATTGTACTGTACATCACAGTGCAGTTCTGCAGTGTTTCTGCAGCAGAAAAATCTGCTGCAGAACTGCACTAAATCTGCATCTTGTGCACATACCCTAAGGCTATGTGCACACGTTCAGGATTTCTTGCAGAAAATTCCTGAGAAAAACCTGACATTTTCTGCAAGAAATCTGCATGCGTTTTTTGCGCGTTTTTGGTGCATTTTTTTTTCCGGACATTTCCCAATGCATGTTATAGTGGGAAATCCGCAAAAAAAAAAACGCAAAATTAATGAACATGCTGTGTTTTTTTTTTTACCGCGATGCGTTTTTTTCATCATGTGCACAAAACATGCGGAATTCATTCTAAATGATGGGATGCATATTGTATGCTTTTTTTTTGCGGCTTTATAGCGTTTTTATCGCGAAAAAACGCAAAAAATCAGCAACGTGTGCACACAGCCTAAAGGAGAAAAGTTTGGTGCTGCAAAAGAAGTAGGCTGTGTATACGATAAGCTTTATTGCAATTAGTGCAATTTCTCTCGGGATCAAGCGTTTCCAATTGTATATGGAAGAGGAGTGTGAGGTGCTGCTGGAGGAGGCGACTATAAGGCTATGTGCACACGTTGCGGTTTTTACAGCGGAACCGCAGCGATTTTGATGCTGCGGGTCCACAGCAGTTTCCATTGCGTTTACAGTAAACATGTAAGGCTAGGTTCACATTACACACTGAACGGGAAACCACTGGGTAAATCTGACAGGGAGAAGGACTTGGGGATCCTAGTTAATGATAAACTTACCTGGAGCAGCCAGTGCCAGGCAGCAGCTGCCAAGGCAAACAGGATCATGGGGTGCATTAAAAGAGGTCTGGATACACATGATGAGAGCATTATACTGCCTCTGTACAAATCCCTAGTTAGACCGCACATGGAGTACTGTGTCCAGTTTTGGGCACCGGTGCTCAGGAAGGATATAATGGAACTAGAGAGAGTACAAAGGAGGGCAACAAAATTAATAAAGGGGATGGGAGAACTACAATACCCAGATAGATTAGCGAAATTAGGATTATTTAGTCTAGAAAAAAGACGACTGAGGGGCGATCTAATAACCATGTATAAGTATATAAGGGGACAATACAAATATCTCGCTGAGGATCTGTTTATACCAAGGAAGGTGACGGGCACAAGGGGGCATTCTTTGCGTCTGGAGGAGAGAAGGTTTTTCCACCAACACAGAAGAGGATTCTTTACTGTTAGGGCAGTGAGAATCTGGAATTGCTTGCCTGAGGAGGTGGTGATGGCGAACTCAGTCGAGGGGTTCAAGAGAGGCCTGGATGTCTTCCTGGAGCAGAACAATATTGTATCATACAATTATTAGGTTCTGTAGAAGGACGTAGATCTGGGTATTTATTATGATGGAATATAGGCTGAACTGGATGGACAAATGTCTTTTTTCGGCCTTACTAACTATGTTACTATGTTACTATGTTACATTGCGCTAGGTGAGTCCGTCTAATGGACACGTTTTTAAGTACTGAAAACGCAATATAACGCACATACTAACGCGCCCATAGACTTGCATTGTCTGACGCATTGTGACGCATGCCAAAATTAGCATGCGTTTGTCACATAACGTTTTTTTCTGACGGACCTTGGAACGCGGCTTGCAGCGTTTTCAGGTCCGGCCAAGCTAACGCAAGACTAACGGAAGCGTTCATTCTGCCATAGAAGGCTATGGCAAACGCAGCCAGACGCAAATCATGAAAAATTTCCAAATAGAACCACACATTTTATTAGCGTTTGAGGGTGGTCCATGTGGTCATGTGACAGGAAATCTGATTTCGGCCATTAAAGGAGGAATATCCCACCCACACATTTCTCCTGAGGCCTACTGCACGTGACAGAGTCTTGCAAGAGATCACAGGAAATGTAAGTACATTTCTATATATTATATATCTCTGTATACATCATGGGAGTCTGTATTGTCCGTCGGATGTGTGTGTACTAAAAATGTATTGCTTTGTTGCACGCAGATGTCGGATACTGATGTAAGCAGCAGAAGCGTGTCTGCGGTGTTTTCAGTGACAAACGCAGACAAACGGATACTTCGCTAACGGACATCCAAATGAGAAAAACGTGATCACACGCAAGAGTTACCGTGACGACGATTTTTACACAAATTTGGCTCCTTTTCTGTACATGCGTTTAACGGATCCGTTTAACGCCATGTACTTGACGCAATGTGAACCTAGCCTAAACCTATGGGAAACCGCTGTGCACATGACGCGGGAAAAACCGCGCAGAAATGCAGTGGTTTACAATCCGCAGCATGTCACTTCTTTTGTGCAGAATCGCAGCGTTTCTGCACACATAGAAATGCATTGATCCGCTCACTTCCCGCATGGGGCTATGCCCACCATGCGGGAAGTAAGCGGATAATGTGCGGTTGCTACCCGGGGTGGAGGAAAGGAGACTCTCCTCCAGGCCCCGGGAAACATATTTGTGTAAAAAAAATAAAAAATAATTAAAATAAAAATGATATACTCACCTCTCAGCGCTGCACGCGGCCGTCCGGTCTCAGGGTTGCTATGCGAGCTGAGCAGGGCCTGCGATGACGTCGCGGTCACATGACCGTGACGTCACGAAGGTCCTTCTTGCATAGCATCTTTGGAAGCGGACCGCCGCGTGCAGCCCCGAGGAGATCGGGATGTCCGAGGGTGAGTACAATCATTTTTTAAATTATTTTTAACATTACTATTGATGCTGCATATGCAGCATCAACAGTAAAACAAGTGCAGGAGTAAAACCCGAAGTGGAAACCGCAAGACAAACCGTGATAAATCTGCAGGGATAACCGCAGCGGTTTTGCCCTGCAGATTTATCAAATCTGCTGCGGGAGAACCCGCAGGGACCCTTCCTACGTGTGCACATAGCCTAAAGGAGAAAAACTGTGCTACAGAAAAATGCAGTGTATAAAGGAGGAGCGTGAGGTGCAGGAGGAATAAAGTCCCTTAACTGCCGCCGTTAAAAGTCTTATCGGCAGTCTTTAAGGGGTTAATATTGTATTTAAAAAAAACTTGCTTCAACAAAATGGCACCAATAAACCTGTGAGACGCGATACAAACCACAGAGCAGGACATACTATATGCAGGAATAGATGATGCACAACTATATACTATATACAGGAGGAGATGACATACAGGTATATACTTTATACAGGAGATGACACAGGTATATGCTGAGGGGAAAAAGAGGTGTGAGGGGAAAATGAGAGGAGTGAGGGGAAAAATGAGAGGAGAGGAGTGAGGGGAAAAGAAGAAGTGAGGGGGGAAATGAGAGGTGTGAGGGGGGATTATGAGAGGTGTGAGGGGGGAAAAAGTGTGAGGGGGAAAATTGAGAGACATGCTATAACCACAGTTGGTTACTATGCCCGGGCAACGCCGGGCTCTTCAGCTAATTTTTAATAAAAATGGAAAAGTGTGCTTTGTTTTAGTTCAAATAAAGATCTTTATGCTTGCTGTGTCTTTATTTACCATATAGACGCCTTATAGACGCCTCTCCATTACTAAGCCATGGGCTTGATGTCACCTGACAATACAAAGGTAACATCAACCCCCAAAATATGAACCCCACTTGTCACAGCTACAGAGCAAGTGGGAAGAGCCGGGCAAAGAGCCAGAATAGGCGCATCTAATAAATGTGCCTTTTCTGGGCAACTGTGGGCTGCAATTTTTATGCTGGTGGGGTTAATATTCATGGCCCCTTACCAGACTGAGAATACCAGCCCCCAACTGTCATCTTTTGCATGGCTGGTTATCAAAAAAAATATTTATTTAAATAATTATAAAACCAGCAATCAACACCTGGTCGTCCAATGGTTAGACCGAGACCTGGAGAAGCGTACAAGCCACAGTGTCTTGCACCCACAGTGAAATTTGGTGGCGGATCGGTAATGATCTAGGGATGCTTCAGCAAGGCTGGAATTGGGCAAGTTGTTCTTTGCGAAGGACATATGAATCAAGCTGCATACAAGGTTATCCTGGAAAAACAGTGTATTCCTTCTGCTCAGGCAATGTTCCCCAACTCTGAGGAATGGTTTATCCAGCAGGACAATGCGCCATGCCACACAGCTAGGTCAATCAAGGTGTGGATAAAGGACCACCACATCAAATCCCTGTCATGGGCAGCCCAATCTCCAGACCTGAACCCCATTGAAAACCTCTGGAATGCAATCAAGAGGAAGATGGATAGTCACAAGCCATCAAACAAAGAAGAACTGCTTACATTTTTGTACCAGGAGTGGCATAAGGTCACTCAAAAGCAGTGTGAAAGACTCGTGGAAAGCATGCCAAGATGCATGAAAGCGGTGATTAAAAATCATGATTATTCCACAAAATATTGATTTCTGAACTCTTCCTAAGTTAAAACATTAGTATTGTTGCTTCTAAATGATTATGAACTTTTTATTTTTTTTTGCATTATTTGAGGTCTGCAAGCAATGCATTTTTTTGTTATTTTGAATATTTCTCATTTTCAGAAAATACAAAATTTATTGCTTGGAACTTCAGAGACAAGTTCTCAGTAGTTTACAGAATAAAAGAACAATTTACATTTTACGCAAAAATATACCTATAAAAAGAAAAATCAGACAAACTGAAAATTTTGCAGTGGTCTCTTAATTTTTGCCAGAGCTGTATATATGTGCATTCCTATAGTTAGATTTCCTTTCAGTGGTAGATGAATAGTTTTGGATGATTACCATTGTCCCTCGTTGCTTCCAAATAATCTGTTCAAAAATTCAAAGTATGTCATTGGATGGGAAGGAGTTAAACACGCAGTTTGGATGACATCACAAAGCACATGATCATCATATGACATCACAATTGGCATAGAATGTGCAAAGTGTAACACCTGAGCCATCTTGTTTCATTAGAGCCGGACAGCTTGAAGGAAACAAGTCCAGGTAGGGAACTCTTCACTTACGACCTCATTCACAAATTGTATAGATGGGGGGTTAGTAGTGGGATTCAAAACTACATCATTCACAAGAAAATCTTAGCAAAACCCACTGTATCATGTGTCCTGTGATTGTTATAATGATTCTATGATTTAAAAAAAATGTGATTGACTAAATTCCAAGGAAAATATGAAAACATTGGTTCTCTATTAAGCCACTGTGAGCCCTGCCCAACTGGGGTTACCAATCTGAACAACCCCTTCCCTAAATGAGGACTTGCTGGCAATCAACTCATCGTGTGTCACTGGTCTTGAAGACTCTCAGCAATTGTCTGGTTTTGCCCTCTGTGACACCCATGTACTCTAATAAAAGCATATAGAAAGGGGTGGGCCAGGTGAGACAACTCCATTTGGTTCCATTTTTGGGTAGCTTTGCCATTAGTGTTGTGAAAATGTTATAACAAATTTAATTGCAGACTGCTACAGTTCTCCATGGTCAGCTGCCTTGGTCCTGTCGGATCAGGGGTGACCGGGAGATGACAGTTTATTATGATCAGGAATTGCACTATGGCATCTTGTGTTTTCCTTTAGTTCATAGAACAGTAGGTGATATGGATTAGAATTAAAGGGTTGGAAATGTTTAGGTTTTAACGTGCGTCATGGGGCAGCACGGTGGTGCAGCGCTGGAGTCCTGGGTTCAAACCCCACCAAGAACGACATCTGCAAAGAGTTTGTATGTTCTCTCCGTGTTTGCGTGGGTTTCCTGCGGTTTCCTCCCACATTCTAAAGACATACTGATAGGGAATTTAGATTGTGAGCCCCAACGGGGACAGCGATGGCAATGTGTGCAAACTGTAAAGCGCTATATATGTTAGCGCTATATAAAAATAAAGATTATTATTAAAAAAATGAGGCTGGTGGTTATTTGCAGCCTGTGATTTTGTTTCATTAATTCTCCTCGTGATGCCTTGATCAAGCCTTGATCCCTAACACACTAGTGGCCGTTGTTACGACAGAAGACACGACATCACAGGGCACATAACATCATAGATATCACATGACCTCACAATTGGTAGAGAATGTATAAAGTTATTATCCTGAACCACCTTGTGTCCCCAGAGGGAGCAGCTTGAGGAAAACAAGTCCTGGTAGGTAGCTGCTCACTTAACACTAAGGCCCCATTCACACATTGTCTGCCTTTGGGTTGTTCCTGATGATGTTTAGAACTCCACCATTTACCCCTAAAAAATGTCAGCAAATATCTCTGAGTGATGTGTTGTCTCTTGTGTCTAAAAATGATTTGTTAAATAGGACCTACCATTTAATCCTCCTTTTTGTAATGATAGGTGTTATGTCTCATCTAATGCAGATGAGCAGCTGTAATGAAGTACGGACAGATGACGGCGGTGCAGCAGGAAGGCTGAGCAGAAACAATGGACAACATAGTAGCTTGATGGCAGCAGGAGGACCAGAACTGGAACCACAGGATATAATGAGCAGAATTGATTAAAGGGCAACTGGCGCAATAGAGTTACAGACTCAGATCACAGGTTGATCAGAGTGGCATCAGTCTTTCCCAGACGTGGAGAGGGGATAAAAAAAAAAGGTTTCTCCACCTTTTCTGTTATGTCAGTCTGTGAAAATCGGCTCGCACTCAGACGTCATCCAAGTGGGGTCCAATTTTTCACGGGCCCATAGACTTACATTGCAGATTTGGACTTGTCTCCGATTTTTTTCCGTGGACCACTGGGTCCGAGGAAAAAAATCTGACATTTGCACAGCCCCATAGAATATCATAGGTACGATTGATATCCATCAAAACCACGGATGGCATTCAGATGACAAAATTGGTCGTGTGCACGAGCCCTTATGTGGAGTTCATCAGTGGGCGACTAGGTCCTGAGAAACGCACTGAGCACTCCAAACAGCTGCTCTATAGCATGCTGCTCAACAGACAGAAGCACAGAGCTCTGCCTGAGCGGGCTCAAATCTATGTACAGGCTTGATAGAACGTCTATTAGTCTGTATTCTACTCTGTGCACAGACTTATAGAATTGCACAAATACACACAAACAAATAGATATTTATTTTACTCGCTTACATAGCACCATTAATTTTACAGCACTATGTATACATACTATATATAAACAAATAAATTTATATACTCTCCAATTTTCACAGACCGTCAAAATGGAGAAACTTTTTTCCCCCCTCTCCACCTGTGAGAGAAACAGATGCCACTTTGATCGCACGCTCATCAAAGCATGATCGAAGTCTGCAACTCTAAAATATATATATATATATATATATATATATGTATATATATATATATATATATATATATATACATATATATACATATATACATACATATATACATACATACATCTATATATATATCATTGTCTAAGGGTTTTTCCGTCTGTCTGTCTGTCCTGGAAATCCCGCGTCTCTGATTGGTCCCTCGACCAATCAGCGACGGGCACAGCGACGATGATGTCATAAAGGACGTAGACATCCCGCGTCTCTGACTGGTCGAGGCCGCCAGGCCTCGACCAATCAGCAACGGGCACAGTGACGATGATGTCATAATGGTTGCCATGGCGACGATGATGTCATAAAGGTTGCCTCGATCAATCAGCGACGGACACAGTCTGCCGCGAATTCTGGAATCATCATTGTCCATATACTACGGGGACATGCATATTCTAGAATACCCGATGCGTTAGAATCGGGCCACAATCTAGTGTGTGTGTGTGTGTGTGTGTGTGTGTGTGTGTGTGTGTGTGTGTGTGTGTGTGTGTGTGTGTGTATATATATATATTTTTTTTTATTATTATTATTATTTTTGAACTGTGCAGAATCACAGAGTCCAATACATTGTACGGGTGATATTTATCTTGCAGAGACTGAGCGTCTCCACAAGATAAATAGACATGCTGCGGTCTGGAAAGACACGCCGCATGTACGTCTCCGCAGGTGTCTGTACACACATAGTGGAGATGGCATTTCTTGAAATCCCATCCACTATGCTGTAATATCTGGCCGCTGCGAGTTGGACACTGCGGATGTATGCAGCGTCCAATCTGCAGTGTTTACTGACTGTGGGAGCATACCCTCAGATGCACCTGACCATAAGATGAACACCAAGTTTTGGGGTGCAAAATAGGATAAAAACATTTTTAATTAACATATGGATGCATCTTCTAGTCTGGTTTAATGGTAGCTTGCCGGGGGGCAGCATCACAGGAGGCAGGGTCACTGCTTCAGCAGGCTGGTGGTGGTGGCAGGCGTGGGCTGATGCTGCTGGCCCGGGGCTCTCACAAGATGTTTGCGCCGGTGAGCGAAGTCCCTTTTCCCAGATTTTCCTGTGGTGGACTTTGGGAAAATCGCTGCCGGAGGCCGTGCATGCTCGGATTGAGATCTTGGGACACGAGATCTTGGAAGATGAGAGCTTGTCTCCCGAGATCTCAATCTGCGCATGCGCCACCTTCAGCAGCCATTTTTTCGAAGCTCATTGCAGAGAAATCAATGGAAAAGGAGACTCTACTCACTAGCACCGTCATCATATGAGAGCCTAGGGCCAGCAGCATCGGCCCACTCCTGCCGCCTCCGCCAGCCTCCTGAAGCAACGTCCCTGCCTCCTGTGACCTCGCTCCACCACAGTTGCCACTTCGGTAAGCTACCTTCAGATTATAAAATGCACTCATTTTCCTCCAAAATTTGGAGGGAGAAAAAGTGCGTTTCATAATTTGAAAAATTTGGTATGCCTGCAGAAGCAGGGAGTTGCTTTGTGTATGGTCAAGTATGCATCCTTAACGCTGGCCTTGCATAGATGTTTAGAAGCCTTGTGGTGCATTAAATTTCCCAATGTTTGGCTTATTCCCACATAGACGCAACTTCATATAATCAATGAGCGATCTGTAATAAATCATTCAGTGTGCAATATTCTCGCCAGCACAAGTCCTATTTACACAGGAGGATGTGCCACCAAGAACGATCTTTTTGTGAGGCAGAAAAGATCATTTCACCTGATGAACAAGCGTTTTGCTCATTCATTGGATGATCTGCAGCCTGTTTAGATGGTACAATTATTGTGAACGAGCGTCCCTAAGAAACTCTTGTTCGCAGTAATCGTGCAGTGTAAATGCACCTTTGGCAGCAGAATATCTACTGCTAATTATATTAGCAAAGTAGTCATGACATTAGATTGTAAACTAGGAGCAGGGTGTAGATTAGTCTATAAACTCTCAGGGGCAGCCTGTATATTACATATTAGATTGCAAGCTCTTAAATGTTACACGAATAAATATTTCAACTTTTATTTCCTGGTTGGATGTGCCGACACATGCCCTCTCATCATTTCAGTATCACTGTAATGACCAGCGGGTGCGGCACCCACCAGCATGTCTCCAGCCTGAACTGAAGATCGCAAGCTGTCAACGTGGTGAGCTCCTATACTCCCCCCTCCCTCATTTACCTGTACCTTATTCTGTATGCTCTCATCTGGATGTATATTGTATATTAGATTGTAAGCTCCTAGGAGCAGGGTGTATACTGTATATTAGATTGTAAGCTCCTAGGAGCAGGATGTATACTGTATATTAGATTGTAAGCTCCTAGGAGAAGGGTGTATACTTTATATTAGACTGTAAGCTCCTAGGAGCAGGGTGTATATTTATATTAGATTGTAAGCTCCTAGGAGCAGGGTGTATACTGTATATTAGATTGTAAGCTCCTAGGAGCAATGTATATTGTATAATAGACTGTAAGCTCTTAGCAGCAGGGTGTATATTGTATATTAGATTTTACAAGGTGTATTTATCTTTTCCCTTCCAAATCAACTCTCCTGATCTTAAAACATGTAGATATAGAGCAATATGCAGCAGGACAGAAGTGATCCAGGGAAATATCCGATCGCCATAACTGGGGTCAGGAAGGAATTTTTTTCCCCACTGAGGCAGAACTTTCCGGGGGGTTTCTTCGCCTTCCTCTGGATCTTTAGATCCAGTGGCTCTCAGCCGGTCCTCAATGCCCACAGCTAGTTCTGTGTTCTGTATAGGGCCTGACCTGAGAGTCATTGTGATCATGGTTTAAAGGGAACCTGTCACCCTCAAAATCGCGGGTGAGCTAAGCCCACCGGCATCAGGGGCTTATCTACAGCATTCTGTAATGCTGTAGATAAGCCCCCGATGTATCCTAAAAAATGAGAAAAAGACGTTAGATTATACTCACCCAGGGGTGGTCCCGCAGCAGGTCCGGGTCCGCCGCCTCCCATCTTCATCAGATGACGTCCTTTTCTGGTCTTTATGCTGCAGCTCCTGAGCAGGCGTACTTTGTCTGCCCTGTTGAGGGCAGAGCAAAGTACTGCAGTGCGCAGGTGTGGGCCTCTCTGACCTTTCCCAGCACCTGCGCACTGCAGGGCAGACAAAGTACTCCTGCGCAGGAGCCGCAGCGTGAAGACCAGAAGAGGGCGTCATCTGATGAAGATGGGAGGCGCCGTACCTGCAGCGGGAACGCCCCTGGGTGAGTATAATCCAACGTCTTTTTCTCATCTTTTAGGATACATCGGGGCTTATCTACAGCATTACAGAATGCTGTAGCTAAGCCCCTGATGCCGGTGGGCTTACCTCACCCGCAATTTTGGGGGTGACAGGTTCCCTTTAATTTCTTAAAGGGCCGGTAATATTTTTATTACAGTGTTGCTTATTGCTATTCCAATAAAAAAAAATTTAAAGAAAAAAATAAAAAAGTGTCATGGAGTTTTTTTGCATTCAGTTTCCTTTTACACAGTTACAATGATAGGAGTGATTACTACCCTCAATACTCTACAAGTTGAACCAGGAATTATAGGGGGGTGCCATTTACAGAAGGCAGACCACATATCTCCATCCATTGTGGTATCATAATGTCAACTCATGTCCCTTAGTAACAGAGCCAAGTTTTTAAAATCTGACCAGTGTCAATTTGTGGTAATAACTCTGGAACGCTTCAACAAATCCCAGTGATTTTGAGACTGTTTTTTGTGACACATTATACTTTATGTTAATGGTAAATTTTGGTCAATGTTTTGTGTTTATTTATAAAAAATATCAGAAATTTGAGAACAATGTTTAAATACTGGCAATTTTCAAACTTTGATTATCCCTTTAATCCAGATAGTCATACCATAGCAAAATATTAATAAATAAAATTTCCCACATGTCTGCTTTACATCAGCACCATTTGTAAAATGTTATTTTATTAGCATTTTAGGAGGTTTAAAAATGTAGCAGCAATTTTTCATTTTTTCAAGGAAATTTACAAAATTTATTTTTTTAGGGACCTATCCAGGTTTGAAGTGCCTTCAGGGGTCCCATATATTGGAAAACCCTCAAAAGTGATACCATTTTAAAAACAGCACCTCCTGACATAATGAACACTGCAGTCAGGTAGTATATTAACCCTTCAGGTAATTTTCAGGAATGCAAAGTGGCATGACAGAAATGAAAATGTGTATTTTTACCACCTAAATGCCAGTAACGTCTGAACACATCACAACAGCTGTAAGGCCGCTATTTGGTCATGAATTGCCATGGCAAACAGGACCACACAATCATGATCTCAGGGTGCCGACGGGGTTAAAAAAGAAGCCCCCACACTCAACCATTTATATGGTGTAGTCACTATTGACAGCAGCATATAAGGGGTTAAACAGATTTGGAAGGTGCAAACACTGATGGTTGCAGATACAGACAGCTGCTGGATTGTCATCTGTATGGGGCGGCTATTCTCTTATATCTCAGGTCAGTTAAAAGACATATTGGCAGTCATTAAGGGGTTAAAAGTGTTATGGAGGCAGTACCCTAAAGTAGTATATGTCCTACACAACAAACTAACTAGAAGACTGAAGACAAGGACACAGAGCTGCAGAATACAAGAGACTCAAGTAGTGTAGGACTGGGGTGCCAAGTGCCCACCAGTTACCAACCCCAGGGCCCCACTTATCTGATGATGTGACATTGTCCTCAATCACAAATTTATATAACAATAAACTGGGTAGGTTGTTACATGAATAAGATGTCACCTTTATCTGTACATAGTGATTCAAGTATCTATTGCCAAGTAGCGCTCATATAAGAGGGTAGTGGCTCACCAGAGGATTTTCCTGTTCTCGGTCGTGCGCGCTGCCTGGGAACTTACATCAGGTGATGTAAGGATATCGCGCTTGCATGCAGCGGAGGCCCCAGATCCCGCCCCATAGTGTTTTATGATTAGTGAGGAGCGAATATACTCGTTGCTCGGGTTTCCCCGAGCACGCTCGAGTGGTCTCCGAGTTTTTGTGACTGTTCGGAGATTTAGTTTTCCTTGCCGCAGCTGAATGATTTACAGCTACTAGCCAGCCTGAGTACATGTGCCTAGTTGCTAGGAAATCCCCACATGTAATCAAGCTGGCTAATAGCTGCAAATCATGTAGGAAAACTAAATCTCTGTGCAGTCACAAATACTCGGAGGACACCCGAGTGTGCTCGGCAAAACCTGTGCAACGAGTATATTCGCTCATCACTAGTTATGGTGTATTCACACTGCAGGGCTGGGAATCTGGCGCCTGGGCAGTGGAGCGGGTCACCGTGCTCCATTGAAGATAGTGCCGATGTCTCGCTAGACTTCGGCACTTCTGTCAAGGACAACAGTGACCCACTCCACTGCGCAGGCGCCAGATTCCCAGCCCCGCAGTGTGAATACATCATAACACACTTTGGGAGGGATCTGGGGCCTCCGAGACACACAGGCGCAATATCCTTACATCACGTGATGTAAGTTCCCAGGCAGAGCGCACGACCAAGAACGGATTGCAGAGCGCAGGCGCCAGTGACGTCACGAGAAAGAGAGGAGGCGTCACCCGGAGGCCAGAGAGGGATGATGGACGGCTGCGAGGTGGTTGAGTCAGGGGGAGAAAACATACCTCCCTGACTCAGAGGTATGACGGGAAATTTATAAAACATACTATTTCAGCGTTCCTAGGGATAATAAACATAAGAGCCACCTTCACAGAATGCAGCCTTAGTGCTGGGGGGGGCGACAGGTTCCCTGTAACGTGAGGATAGTCCAGGAGGAACGGACAGCGATGCTGGAGACATACTGTACTAAAGAAACAAGGAATATGAAGTGCCCGAAACTTCATGTTACAGTCTGATGAACTTGAACTGCCCAATAAATGTTTGTTTATGTGCGGCGTCTCCTGAGGAGGGAGACCTAGACAAAGCAGAGACCTGCGGTCTACGGGCGAATATGATGCACCCCACACTTGCCAGCAGGGGCACATTGGGAACTGAAATTCAGCCCTGGCATTTGAAATCACACAGGTCCATAGTGTTCCTGCCCCCGAGCACCAGATGGTGATATATTACTAATATTACCCTGCCTGGAGAAAGCAAGATTTACTGCAAGATTAATATTTCTAATAATGCCAATAAGATTGCTATATAAGATTAAATAACTATAGCATAAAAATAATAATAGTGCAATATTACAAATTCCAACAAACCATAACTACGGTAAATATTACCAGCATATACAATATTGATAACACCTCCGTACTGATTGTTATAGTGGTTGAGGTTAAAATCTATGTAACTTCGGAATCCTCATACCTCACACTGTAAGGATTATCAGGTGCCGACATTGGGAGCGGCCAACATGTGAGGGCAAGTATACGATTTTCACTCCTCCGGCCACATTCTGACTAATTGTACTCGGCTTTCTGTGTTTCACTTGTGCTGAGCGAGGCCGGGCACGTCTAGTCAGCATGTGACCACATGTATGCAAATCGCATAATTACAGGAGTTGCAAGGGTTGCAATCGCACCCAGCCCTGGAGCCTAGAGGACCCCAAAAGTACATTTGGCCTATATAAAAAGACCAGTGCTATTAACCCCTTTCTGCCAGCTGAAGGAATAGTACGTCAGCTGGCAGAACCCCCGCTTTGAGGTGGGCTCCGGCGGTGAGCCCACCTCAAAGCCGCGACATGTCAGCTGTTTTGTACAGCTGACATGTGCGCGCAATGAGCGCGAGCGGAATCACGATCCGCCCGCGCCCATTAACTAGTTAAATGCCACTGTCAAACTTTGACAGCGGCATTTAACTAGCGCTCCCAGCCGCACGTGCTCGCACTGCTGACCCCCGTCACATGATCGGGGGTCATCGGTGCATTGCCATAACAACCAGAGGTCTCCTTCAGACCTCTATGGTTGTAGATGGCCGATTGCTTTGAGCGCCACACTGTGGTCAGCGTTCAAAGCAACCCTGCATTTCTGCTACATAGAGGTGATCTGTGCTTCACCTCTATGTAGCAGAGGCGATCGAGTTGTGCATGCTTCTAGCATCCTATGGAGGCTATTGAAGCATGCCAAAATTTAAAAAAAAAAAAAGTGTTTAAAAATATAAAAAATAATAAAAAAAAAATATATAAAAGTTCAAATCACCCCCCTTTCGCCCCAATCAAAATAAAAAAAATAAATAAAACCTACACATATTTGGTATCGCCGTGTTCAGAATCGCCCGATCTATCAATAAAAAGAAAGGATTAACCTGATCGCTAAATGGCGTAACGAGAAAAAAAATCAAAACGCCAAAATTACGTTTTTTGGTCGCCGCAAAATTGCATTAAAATGCAATAACGGATGATCAAAAGAATGTATCTGCACTAAAATGGCATAATTGAAAACGTCAGCTCGGCACGCAAAAAATAAGCCCTCACCCGACCCCAGATCACAAAAAATGGAGACGCTACCGTTATCGGAAATTTGCGCAATTTTTTTTTTTTTTTTTTGTTAAAGCAAACTTTGGATTTTTTTTTCACCACTTGGATAAAAGAGAACCAAGACATGTTTGGTGTCTATGAACTCGTAATGACCTGGAGAATCATAATGGCAGGTCAGTTTTAGCATTTAGTGAACCTAGCAAAAAAGCCAAACAAAAAACAAGTGTGAGATTGCACTTTTTTTGCAATTTCATCGCACTTGGAATTATTTTCCCCGTTTTCTGTTACACGACATGGTAAAACCAATGGTATCGTTCAAAAGTACAACTCGTCCCGCAAAACATAAGCCCTCACATGGCCAAATTGATGGAAAAATAAAAAAAAGTTATGGCTCTGGAAATAAGGGAAGCGAAAAACGAAAATGAAAAAATGAAAAAAGCTCTGGGGGTGAAGGGGTTAAAGACTTGAAGTAATTGAGGGCCCCATTAGAGCTTTTGCTTTGGAGCCCATGCTGTTCAATTTACAACACTGCACATGATCACCAACTCCCAGTGCAGCTCCGGAGAATTCTCACAGCGAGCGAGCTCAGAGGATTCAGAAGTCTGCAGTCACATAGAGTCACACAGTCACTGCAGGCTTTAGCTTCAAGCTTGGGCAACAAATCTAACCAAAACACTGCACTAAGACTGATATTACCACCATACAGTGACCATATAATGGTAATATCCATTTTACACCAGTGCTCTGCAGAGCAAATATGTGTATATTGTGCAGGTTCTCGCTCTTTGTTGTCAATCATTTTCCCTTTTCCTCTGCATTCGGTCCAGACCACCATGACCTCTTATTTCATATATAATTCGTCCCTGCAAAATGTAAAACACAAATATCTTGACTTTACGGATTTTCCAGGACCCTCCACCTTCTACCACCTTTACACAAACCACAACTTGTGATACCTTATAATACTTCCCCTGTACCTCCTTTAATAATGCCCCCCTGGAACTCTTATAGTAATGTACCTCCCTATAATAATAAAAATATCCCCTGTGCTTTCTTATATTACTAAAAATGACTCCTTGCTTCCCCATAATGAGAATGATTCCCCCATTGTGCCTCCTTGTAATAATGACGCTCAGTGCCTCTATATTGTAATAATGCTCCCGAGCAGGGGCGTACATAAATAAGAGGCGCCCCTTATAAAAAGTCCTATCACGTCACAGTAAAAGAAGAGTATATCTCCCAACATTTTAAGAAACGTAGAAGAAAGTGTATTGCAGCATTTAGACAGTTATTTTACTCCTACTGAAGCCCCTGAGTGGTCTCACTCACTATGATACCCCATTCATGACCCCCATAGAATATTATTGTAGGGAACTTGGTACACACCAGATGCTGAAGTATAGTATTTAATTCATAATGTAGATACATACAAAACAAGACGTTTCGGTCATATAGACCTTCCTCAATGTACCGAGTGGTAATTGGTGAGATATAGGTGATCCACCTGCAAGAAAAAGTAACTCAGTATAGATATCACTGGTATAGAGTGCTGCCAATACAGAGTGGCTATGTGGGCACTGTCCTAGTTAGTTATGTGGGGATTATGTGGGGAATAATCTATACCAGTGATATCTATACTGAGTTACTTTTTCTTGCAGGGGAATCACCTATATCTCACCAATTACCACTCGGTACATTGAGGAAGGTCTATATGACCGAAACGTCTGGTTTTGTATGCATCTACATTTTGAATTAAATACTATACTTCAGCATCTGGTGTTTGCCAAGTTCTCTACATAAATCTGTACAGTTTGGGAAACTACTTGAGCACCATCTTCCAGTTGTGCTAATGTCTTTTTCACATTGATCTCGTAGAATATTATATTATGCCCCCACAAAGTATGATGAGCCCACACAGTATGATTTTCCCACAAACCTTACACAAAGTATGATGCTCCACAGCACACCACACGTTAAGATTGTCACCACAGCCTTCTATACAGTATGATATCCACCGCAGCCCCCAATATACAGTATGAGATGCACCACAGACCCCCACACAGTATGATGTCCACCTCTTGTCCCTATAAGAAGTCTGATGTCTACCAAAGCCCACAGACAGTATGAGGACCCCACAGCACATATACAGTATGATGTTCTCCATAACCATCTCATACAGTATGATGGTCACCACAGCCCCCAACACAGTATAATGTATCCCATAGACCTCCAGAAGGTATCATGTTCACATAGTATGATGGTCCACCTCACAGTCCCCCATATAGTATGATGGTCTAGTAACAGCTCCCTGTATAGTATGATGGTCCACCTCACAGTCCCCCATATAGTATGATGGGCCCTCCAACAGCCCCCTATTTAGTATTATGGTACTCCAACACCCCATATAGTATGATGGTACAGCTCATTATATATTATGATGGTACACCTCACAGTTCCTATATAGTATGATGGTACCATCAACAATCCCCATATATTATGTTTCATCTCATAGCCCCCTATATAGTATGATGATCCACATCACAGCCGCCTATATAGTATGATGGGCCCCTTAACAACACCTCCTATATAGTATGATAGTACAACCCACAGCTCCTTATATATTATGATGGTATGCCTCACAGCTTATATGTAGTATGATGGTCCACCTCACAGACCCCTCCCCACAGTCCCTTATATACTATGATAGTCCAACTCACAGTGCCCTATATATAGTGTGATGGTCCCCCACAACCACCCAAAGATTTAAAAAAATAGAATTAGGCTATGTGCACACGTACAGGTTTTTTCGCGCTAAAAACGCTATAAAAACTCATTAAAAACGCATACCTTATGCATTCTATCATTTAGAATGCATTCTGCATGTTTTGTGCACATGGATGCGTTTTTTTCTGCGAAAAAAAAACCGCATTGCAGTAAAAAAAAATGAGCATGTTCATTATTTTTGCGGATTTTCTGCGTTTTCCCCGCAATTCTATGCATTTGGGAAAAAACGCACAAAAAAACGCACCAAAATCGCGGTAGAAACGCATACGGATTTCTGGCAGAAATGTCCGGTTTTTGTCAGGAAAATTTCTGCAAGAGATCCTGACGTGTGCACATACCTGAAGTCTTACCGGTAATTCGGTTTCTAGGAACCTTCCATGACAGTCACCTTGGAGGATGTCTCCCCGCCCTAATGGGGGACAGGAAACACAAAGGTTAAATAACCCTCCCCTCCTGCTGTCTCCAGTGTTTTTTTCTGGACACACAAGCATGTATAGTTACCACAAAAAAGCAGGAATCATCCAATAGGAATATCAGATAGGGAGGGAAATTAGTGCGGTCGTGGAAGGTTCCCATAAACTGAATTACCGGTAAAGACTAATTCTAGTTTCTCCAGTCACCTTCCACGACAGTCACCTTGGAGAAATACCAACACTGATTTCTTTAGGAAGGGATCACAGCTTGCAGAACACGTCTGCCGAATATTAGATCCCTGTTAAAGCTCAGTCTAGAATGTCTGGTGAAGGTATGTACAGAAGATCTGCAAAGAGTTTGTATGTTCTCTCCGTGTTTGCCTGGGTTTCCTCCGGGCACTCCGGTTTCCTCCCACATTCCAAAGACATACTGATAGGGATTCCAGATTGTGAGCCCCAACGGGGACAGTGATGATAATGTGAGCAAACTGTAAAGCGCAGCGGAATATGTTATCGCTATATAAAAATAAAGATTATTATTATTATAAGACTATGTAGCCGCTCTGCATATCTGCTCAGATGAAGCGTTCCCTCTTGCTGCCCAGGATGTAGAGACCGACCGGGTGGAGTGAGCCTTTAGTGAAGAAGGAGGAGGAAGATCTTTTATCGAGTACACTAGACAAATGGCCTGGTGGATCCAGTTTGCAATCGTGCCTTTAGATGCCTTTTTACCTTTATTTTGGCCTGAAAACTGCATAAAAAGATTCTGGTAATCCCTCCAATCCCTGGATTGTTCCAGGTAATGGAGCACTACTCTGCGGACATCCAGAGTGTGGAAATTTTCTTCCTTCGCATTAGAAGGATTTGGGCAAAATGAGGGCAGCACAATATCTTGACCCCTATGGGAGTCTGAGGCAACCTTGGGGATAAAGGAGGGATCTAAACGCAGAACTATACTATCAGAATTTATAGTTAGGTGGGGTTCCTGTATTGACAGGGCCTGCAATTCTCCTATACGTCTAGCCGTAGTAATCGTCACCAGAAAAACTGTCTTAAGAGTCAGGGTTTTAAAAGATATTGAGGACAAGGGCTCGAAGGGAGCCTGGGTTAGACTGTTGAGTACTAAATTTAAGTCCCAGGGAGGGACCCGGTTAGGGAGCCTAGGACGTATTTTACTTGCCGAGGTTATAAAATCGTTTAATCCAGCGGTAGCCCGCCAGGTCTTGGTCAAAAAAAAGAACTAAGAGCAGAAATCTGAACTTTCAGCGTGCTGGGGGAAAGACCTAGCTCCAACCCGTTCTGGAGGAAGTCCAGGATCTGAGCAATGTTGGAGCGGAATGGATCAGGGGCATTGGGAAGGCACCAGGAAGAAAATTTTTTCCATACTTTGCCATAGATGGCATTCGTCACTGGTTTCCTGCTCTTTTGGAGAGTTTGGATTACCCTGTCCGAGAGACCTCTGGCTTTTAGGATGCTGGCTTCAGTAGCCAAGCCGCAAGGTTCAGTCTGTTCAAGTCTGAGTAACGTAGGGGACCCTGGTAAAGGAGGTTGGAGGTCTGGGGTAGAAGTAAGGGACCCTCTAATGCCATGTCCATCAGTGCGCTGTACCAGCTGCGCCCTGCCCACATTGGAGCAATTAGGATCGTTGTGACCTGGTCCAATCGAATCTTCTGCAATCTTCTTCACCAACATAGGGATAGGCGGGAAGGCATAGGCCAGGTTGAAGTTCCATGGATGGGCGAAAGCATCTACCCCCCCACCCCCCACCCCCGTAGGCCAGACAGAAAAAAAAAGTTTTTGTTTTTGCATTCTGCGCATTTGCAAACAAATCTACGTCCGGGCTCCCCCATCTCGCAGTCAGGGATAGGAAGAGTGCTTGGTTCAGGCACCATTCTCCTGGATGGACATCGCTCCTGCTCAGGAAGTCTGCCTGGGCATTGTCTGCATCTTGCCGAGATAGACAACAGGTGTTTTTCTGCCCAGAAAAATATTCTCTCCGCAATTAGTTTTAGGCTGGCATACTTCGACCCCCCCTTAATGTTGAAGGTAGGCTACTGTCGTTCCGTTGTCGGCAGGGTGGATTTGATTTAAATCTAACTGATTTAAATCACGACTTAAATCACTAGTCAGTAAGGCTTGATTTAAATCAGTGATTTAAATCAAAGTTTCTACCTAACTGAATTTGACTCCGCAGAGGTCCCAGCCTCTTCTTCACGGCAAAAAAGTTACAACATGAACAGAGTTGAGAAAAAGACCTTAATCCTATTGTTCTACAAACCTATGAACACAGAATCAACCCCTTCAGTGCCAAGTCCAAGAAGTTAGACAATATGTTTCTGATTGTTTGGAGTGGAATAGATCTGCACAACACAAGAAGAATGTGAATCTAAGTGTGAGGAGGAGGAAGGGCAAGCAGACAAGAAAATGAAAGGGAAACTTTGAGCACAATACTGCAGCATAGCCACAGACAGACAAGTCTGGATCTGTTTGTGTGTACGATCTGAGGTTTATTACATTCTTTCCTTATAATGGCAGCAGGCCGTAAAAGAGACCCAGTTTGGGAATATTTTAATGAAGCTCCTTCGCCTATCGGTAAGGCATGCGTGCAAAATGCAAACGATGCAACAAAGAGATGCAAGGCTTGGTGGCGCGAATGAGACAACATCATGAGAAGTGCGGTGATGAAGATGAGTCATCTTCATCACCGCACTTCTCCGGATGTTGCCTCATTCGCACCACCAGGCCTTGCATCTCTTTGTTGGAAATGGGTGATCTCTTGGTTGTGGGCGACTGCGAACCTGAGGAACTTCCTGTGATCCGGATGGATCGGAACGTGGTAGTAAGCGTCCCTCAGGTCTATTGTAGCCATCACCCAGTTTTTCCCAATTAGAGGGATTGCTGTCTTGATCGACTCCATCTCGAACCTCCGGTATTTGATGAACTGGTTTAGGGGTTATAAGTTTACGATGACCATGCATTTCCCGGAGGGTTTTCTTATGACAAATAGGTAAGAGTAATGGCCTCTGCCTATCTCCTGATGGGGTACTCGAGAAATTACTTTTTCTCGCAAGAGGTCTTGTATCTGTAGGAGGAAGGAGTTTTGGACGTCTGGAGACTGACGGGGTAATCCTCAGACACTGGGGGCGCTCCTGCCGAAAGCAGTTTTAACCCTGTGGACGCCGGCGGGGGACATGACAGACATCAGAATGTGAGTTTTTTGTTTTTTTTAACTTTTACAATGGCAACCAGGGTAAATATCGGGTTACTAAGAGCGGCCCTGCACTTAGTAACCCGATGTTTACCCTGGTTACCCGGGTGCTGCAGGGGGACACCGGCATCGTTGAAGACCGTTTCAACGATGCCGAAGTCGTTCCCCTGATCGTTGGTCGCTGGAGAGAGCTGTCTGTGTGACAGCTCCCCAGCGACCACACAACGACTTACCAACGATCACGGCCAGGTCGTATCGCTGGTCGTGATCGTTGGAAAGTTGTTCAGTGTGAAGGTACCTTTAGGAGGTAATGTCGCCCCCCCCCCCCCACGATTTTAACCAAAGGGCCCTTCTAACAGAATTAGAGAGGACTAACAATTTTGCTGCTACCCTAACTGACTCTCCTGACGCATCGGCTAAGAAGCCCGTGGCCTTTTGGAGAAGGGGAAGGGAGTGAAGGATCTCCTCTCTAGAGGTCCCCTGGGTGAGGTGTTCCTCTAATTTACGAAGCCAGAGAAAGAGATCTGGCGACACAAGTAGAAGCTATATTAGCTTTGATCAGGTTAGTAGAGGTTTCCCAGGTTTTTTTTTCAGGTGACTTTCAATTTTTCACTCTAGGGATTTCCCAAATAGAACTATCACCTTCAAGGGGAAAGCAATTCTTCAACTTCGACGATATACTAAGTCCCTTTTCTGGGGGAAGACCATTTCTGAAATATAAGGTTCTGGACATTCTCATGAACCAGAAACCCTTTTTTACCCCTTGGTTTCAGCCCCCCAAACATCTCATCCTGAATTTAATGTTTTACCTCTACTTCCTCCACCCCCATGGTATTCCTCACTATGGAAACTAGTTCTTCCATATCCTCCGAAGAGAAATAGTATTTTTTATTATCAGGCGTAGGGGTGGATGTGGAGCCCTCATTTTCCCAAATGTCCTCTGACCCTGAAGTATGAATCTCGCCTGAGTCAAATTCAGCCGGTGCCAATTTACTCTTTTTAGGGGAGGGGGATGAGGCACTGGGGGTTGGGAAAGGACTGCCATGGAGGTTTGCACCTCCTGCTTGATGAGAGTTTTTATACTATCCAGGAGAGAGGGCTGTTCGGCACGTAGTATATCATCCGTGCAGGGTTGGCATAAGGTCTTATAAGCTGAAGGGAGCCTGGAACCACAAACACCACACTTTCGGCTGGGTTTGCTCTTTGGGGCAGAGACCTTTTCTCCCTAAAAGAGAGAGAAGGTATACTAAGTGACCCATAGGTAATAGCCCGGATAGAAAGGGACCAGCCCTGCTACTCACGGTAGGAGGGTGAACGCTGGGATCTGCAGATGCAGTAGTAGGTTTGTCGCAGTCCATGGTCAGACCTGTCGCAGTCCATGGTCAGACCTGTCACCAGTCACACAAGTCTTACCTGGAGGCTCCCGACCAGGATATCAAGACATCGAGGTCCAGCGTTCGTTGTGTGCTCCTCCTTCCATGATCCGTAGGGAGGATTCATAGTAACAACCCAGAAGTTGGAGGTGCCGAGCCCTGGCGGCAAACCGCGCGCGATCAGCATGGCGCCGAAATGTGAACCCGGAAGTGAATGACAGCCACACTTCCGGTGCGCGCCGTCGTCACTTCCGTGCGCGCAGCTGCAGACGAGGACGACGCCGGGGAGCTCAGAGAGGACCCCGACTGCACATTACCGCCCCGCTTTACCTCCCAAAGAGGCGCAGGAAGGGCGGGAAAGGGGTCCCGAGTCACACCGCGTGGAGAAGAGAGCAGTCATCTGGAGGAGAGGGGGAAACTCAGACCTCAGACCGCCCGGCTTGTACAGTAACACTTTCAATGGCCGCGGTAGCACCTGGATGGACCTCTTCGTGCCCCACTGGGGGACAGGAAAAAACACTGGAGACAGCAGGAAGGGGAGGGTTATTTAACCTCTTTGTGTTTCCTGTCCCCCATTAAGGCGGGGAGACATCCTCCAAGGTGACTGTCGTGGAAGGTGACTGGAGAAAATCCCTATAATCACCTAATTCAAACATCTCATCCTCAGCAGCGTCTGACTCTTCTATCTATTCTCGCAGTGGATGCTGGCGGCACGATGCAGAGACGTTATTGCACTGCCGATGTTACCTGTTAGTGCTGGCCTCCTGGAGGTCACAGCCAGAAAGGACAACAGCGGCCTGCTGGGGCAAGTGATGGGGCCAGCAACTTTGTGCTTCTTCACAACTGTTAACAGTATTGGCATCTTGAGGATACAGATTCTGATAAGGTGGCAGACAAGGAGGCCCACGACCAGACAGGCCCTTCTGGCATTTACCAGAATTGCCAGATGGCCAGTCTGGCCCTGGTTATCACACACAGACACTAACATTTTTAACTATAGCAAAACCGGGCTGATCAGCAAAAGAGCATTCATTAGAACCCATATTTCTGATCCGATGCCAGCTTGCCAGCGAGCAGCTAATGTCCGGTTATTACACAGTTTATGCAGACCATTAAATCACTGTCATCAGCGCAATCTTAATGTTGCGGCGGCTGGAAACATACTGGTGTAAACATAAAGTCATGTTGGTACCTTTGCATAAAAGAGTGAACCTTACAAGATATTTACACTGCAAATTCAAATTAGTTTTCCTTTGGCTAATAAATGTTTCCTCATTACTCAGTGAGATTTTCCAATTTTGTTACCCTAAAAAGGTGTTGAAGTCATAAAAGAGGTTAATTTCTCAGAAAGACACTGATCTCTTGTTCCTTAATCAAAACATGATGCAAGCAGCCAAGTATAAGAACACAGAAATCCAAAGTCTGAAATAATCATGAACAGTGTACCCATGAGGGTTTGTCATATACATTTCACAAGTATAACTGCGAAGAGAAATCTAGGTCACTGGGAAACCAGTAAGAAAAGGAAGCCTCCACTTTTAGATTTCTCTTTTGCCGACAATTCACACTGCATAAAGTGCTGCCTCGGGTTATAATGGGCCAGAGGAAGCTACAGTTTAGAGATCTACAGACAGCATCAATCTGTGGCATTTGCAATGAATCTGTGCATCCCACTGGGCGGATGGATAAGCGGATGGTGGATTACTAAAGTGCAGGCATGTCTCCCACTGTCTATATAGCAGCGCCTCTCTACATGGACTGTACTGCTCTACTGGTGCCAGGACAAGCTACCTCCACTATTTTATTATTCCACCCTGGGCATAGAAGCTCCTGTCTTCTACATGGACCAGACAAAGGCTCCTTCTTTCTACATAAGGGCTCAACCTTCAGCAAATTCTGTGCAATCTGAAGGAGGGCTATATTTTTATACATGAATATTTTCACAGATTGTATGCACTCAGAAAAGTCACCAAATATTTATTACCTTGTTCATCAAGCAGTTTTTTCGTAAGATCTTCTGCTTCCTCAACTCCTTCCAGCTCCAAGGCATCATCAGTTATATCCAAGTTCTCCAGTTCCAATTCTAGTTCTTCTGTTGTGGAGACCTCTCTGTCTTTACAGTCTTTGGAATCTGATAATTAAAAAATACATATATTTGTATTCTTCATATTATGTGTTCTGTCCAAGAAGTACAGGTAAAAGTAGGGGATATTTGGCAAGTAGAGAAAATCCATAGGTTATACGTGTCCAGAAGGTCTCTTTCTCCAAGTTCTCTATGCTGCAGTTTTATAGTTTTAAATTCTCTTGATTATTGTCATACAAAAAAATTTGCTAATTGTAGCAGTGTATTTAGTGCCTGCCAATACTAAATTTGTTGTATGAAAAAAAACCAAAAAAAAAACAAGAGAATATGGCAGTTTTAGGACTAGTGCAAATGAGAGATTTGCTCAACTGAACCAGTCAATAATGGAGTTAAGGCAATAAAAAAGCAACTCTGTACTGTAGGCACTATCTACAGGCTCCAAAAAGACAAGGAGGATTGATTTAGGACACTGATGTATAATGGTTGGGCAAGTAATGTGAATTTTGAGAAGAAAAAAGCAGAAACCTTATTTTCAAGAAACGAGGATGCTGTGGTGAGTTTACGGTAAGACCCCGGAATAGGAGTGAAAGAGGTCTAGACATTCATGAGCAGGTTGCCTGGAGGACCAAATGCTTTAGAAAAGAGAGTAATTTCTATCATCCCAGCCAGACCCTTCCTTTGTCCTACAGATATGGTCCCCAAGCATCATTGTTGTTTCTCCACTTTTCTGGAGTAAATTACATCTTATACATTTGCGACCCCAAGTTGTTTTTTTGTTTTTTTTCTCTTCCCTTAACAACTTTAATTATCCGAAAGTTTTAGACAGATGGGTGAAATGCAACTTTCCAAATGTCACGTTCTATTTAGCGCATGTCACTCTAAACTCTGCCTCGAGTAAGGTTTATGGAGGAGATATCAATTTGGCACATTTTAGTCAGACATTTGCAAATTTTAAAAGCTTTTGCTGCTATTGTGCTAGAAACTCGAGAAAATGTAAAATTGATTGTCTGGTACTAGTCCCAGTTTGTGCAGATCTGGGGACCGTCTTGTAGGAAATTCGCCTGAAGTCTGATATATCTACTGAAACAAAGAGTATGCTAGGAGAAAAGTTACTAGTCCTCATCTAAGACAATAGTTTCCTATCCCAGGCCACTGGTTTGGTGTGTTATTGAGGATGAGAACAGAATAGATTTGAAAGCAATGTTGTAGTTCTATAAATATCAACGGGGGAAAAAACGTGCAACTGAAGTGATAAATCAGGCAGTCATAATATAAATGCAGAACACTCTAAATTAGTACTGTATATGAACATAGTGTTAAAAGGTATTAAAAATGGAATTGGTTACAATGGCACATCTTCAACAACCAAGCACACAGAGTCCCAGCTATTGCCTGCAAATAGTCCAGTAGTGCTGTCGTCATACTGATTTACCTTTTAGATCATCTTTGCTGCCGTCCTTGGATTGGAAACTCTTTTCATTGTCTTTAAATAATATAGCCGGGACAAAAGCTTTCAGGTCAATCAAGTTCTCATAGAAGTTTCGGGCATCTTCATCTTCCCAGATGCCACCTTCTAAATCATAATCGCCAGGCTTCCCAGGTGTGAATATGTCAATGCCAGGTACATGTTCTGAAAAACAGGGCATATCAAAGTGCAAAACATTAAAATTTAAAGACACAATGTCAATCTGATATTCGCAATTGATGCGCTGTTCTGAGTACACGACCACTGGGCATTAGTCCTTCAGTAAAAAAAAAAACAAAAAAAAACAGAAAAGAAGATTTTTGTGTACTCACCGTAAAATCTCTTTCTCTTAGCCTCTAATTGGGGGACACAGGACCATGGGTGTAATGCTGCTGTCCACTAGGAGGCGACACTATGCATAATCTGAAAAAGATTAACCGTGGCTCCTTCTCTGAAGTGTACACCCCTGGACGGCGTCAGTCTTCTCCAGTTTTGTGCAAAAGCAGTAGGAGGAACGTAACATGAATAACATAACCATGCCTATAAGAAGGCAACTATGTACGAGCTCAAGAAAACAATATGAGAACTCAACAGTAACAACGGCCCGGAAAGGGCAACAGGGTGGGAGCGGTGTCCCCCAATTAGAGGCTAAGAGAAAGATTTTATGGTGAGTACACAAAAATCTCCTTTATTCTGTTGCCTCATTGGGGGACACAGGACCATGGGATGTCCCAAAGCAGTCCCTGGGTGGGAAGCAATGGACGAATATTGTGCAGACAGGCCCCTACACTTGAGGTACCGCCGCCTGCAGAACACATCTACCCAGGCTCGCGTCCGCTGAGGACTGGGTATGAACCCTGTAGTTTTTAGTAAACGTGTGTAGGCTAGTCCAAGTGGCCGCCTTACACACTTGTTGTGCCGAATGGCCCAGGAGGCCCCTACCGCCCGTGTACAGTGTGCCGTAATACCGGCTGGAAGAGGAAAATTCTTAAGGCGATAGGCCTCTTGTATGGTGGATTTGATCCACCTGGCAAGGGTAGCTTTGGAAGCTGGCAGACCCATGCGGCCGCCTTCCGGAAGAAGGAAAAGAGAATCAGACCTCCGGAAGGACGCAGTCCTAGACACATATACGCAATGCCCTGACAAGGTCAAGCGTATGCAGAGCCTTCTCCACTCTATGAACCGGGACTGGACAAAGGGATGGCAGTGAAATTTCCTCATTGAGGTGGAAGTTGGACACAACCTTCGGAAGGAATGATGGGACCGTACGGCGAACTACCTTGTCCTGGTGAAAAACCAGGAAGGGCCGTCTGCAGTGCTGTCAGTTCAGACACCCTGCGTTGCCACCAGAAAAACCACCTCCTTAAGGGGTTCGGAGGGTGGTTCCTGCAATGTTGTCAGGACCAGGTTGAGGTCCCACGTTTCTAGTGGTCGTCTGTAGGGGGGAACCAAATCGGGAAATCCTCTGAAGAAAAGTCCTTACTTGCGGCTTGTAGAAATGCGCCGTTGAAAAAGCACTGAGAGGGCTGACACCTGGCTCTTATCGAGCCCAGGGACAGCCTGGCCTCCAGACCCGATTGGAGAAAACCAAGTAGTTTGGGGAGGGAATAAGGGAATGGGGTCTGGCTACGAGATTCGCACCAGGTAAAGAAAGCTTTCCAGGTACAGTAATAAATCTTGGCGGAGGCTGGCTTCCGTGCCCTGATCATGGTCCTAATGACGTCCGGCGAGAGCCCTGCCCGAGTTAAAATCCAGGTTTCAAGGGCCACGCCATCATATTGAGGGCCCCTGAGTTCTGGTGGTAGAACGGGCCTTGTGATAGATGATCCGGGTGGTCGGGGAGGCGCCAGGGGGCGTCTACTGTAAGTTGTACGATGTCGGCGTACCATGTACGTCTGGGCCAGTCCGGTGCGATTAGGATGGTTGGGACTCCCTCTAGATCTTCCTCACCACTCTGGATATCAGGGGGAGAGGTGGAAAAATTTACAGGAGCTGGAACTGGGTCCAGTCCTGAACTAGAGCGTCTGCTCCAAGCGACCGCGGATCGTGTGCTCTGGCCATGAAGTTGGAGACCATGGCATTGAAGTGGGATGCCATTAAGTCCACATCCGAGGTCCCCCAGCGATGGCAGAACTGGCGAAAAATTTCGGGATGGAGAGATTACTCTCCCGAGTCTATTCCTTGTCGGCTGAGGAAGTCTGCTTCCCAGTTGTCCACACCCAGAATGTGGACCGCCGAGAGAACCGACTCTGTGTCCTCCGCCCAGTGGAGGATGTGTGACACTTCTCGCATCGCCTGGGCACTGCGGGTCCCCCCTTGCTGATTCACACATTGTCCGACTATTCTGATGTGAGAGGCTGCCAGTAAGTCATGGAAGGCCCTCAATGCCAGGAGGCTGGCACGAATTTCCAGGAGGTTGATGGGCATGGTTGCATCCACTGGGGATCACTTGCCCTGTGGTGTAGGTGCACTGCACCCCAACCCATCAGGCTCGCATCGGTGGTCAGAACCTTCCATTGACCTGTGAGAAAGGATTCCCCCTTTGCTAGCGAGGTTGGCTTGAGCCACCACTGCAGGGACCTCCTGGTTGACGTTAGGCGGAACTCCCTGTCAAGAGAGAAAGGGTTCTTGTCCCAGGACTGGAGGATGGCTAGTTGGAGAGGCCTGAGGTGAAACTGGGCAAATGGGACCGTTTCTATTGCTGCCCCCATCCTGCCGAGGACTCTCATGGCAAACCGGAGAGATCTAGGGGGTTTGCGGAGGAGGGTGCAAACTCTTAGGCGGAGAGCCAGTGCCTTGTCCTTGGGAAGGAGAACTAGACCCCTGGAGGTGTTGAATAGCATTCCCAGAAATGTCAGAGACTGACTCGGGGTTGGTGATGACTTTTGTAGGTTGACTAATCAGCCCATGCGAGTGTCGGCTGTGATTCAGATGCTGAGCTCGCAGTCCTTGAAGGTGGGATGAGTAGATCGTCCAAGTATGGAACGACTACTATGCCTCTGGAATGCAGGACGTCCATGGTGGCTGCCATGACTTTGGTAAACACTCTGGGAGCCATGGCGAGTCCGAACGGGAGAGCCACGAACTGGAAGTGGTCCTGGTCGATTGCGAACATGAGGAACCTCTGATGGGCAGGTGCAATCATTATATATGCAGGTATGCGTCTTGTATGTCTATGGAGGCGAGATATTCTCCCTTCTCCATGGACGCAATGATGGACCGAAGGGACTTCATGCGGAAGTCACGGACCCGTACATATTTGTTGAGTTGTTTTAGGTCCAGTATGGGCCGCACGCTGCCTCCTTTCTTGGGGACTACGAATAGATTGGAGTAGAACCCTCAGAAGCGCTCAGCCGTGGGGATCGGTACTATGACTCCTGCTTGAAAAAGCGAGGAGACCGCTTGTCGGAAGGCACGAGGCGTGGCTGGTGGTTTTGGGGGGACAGAGTGGAAGAATCGGTCCGGTGGGTTGGAGGTAAAAAAAAACTCTCGTATCCAGAAGACACTAGTTCCCTGACCCACCTGTCTTTTGTAATAGGCAGCCAGACTTGATGAAAGAGCAAAAGTCGGCTGCCTACGGGTGTGGTGTCTTCCGGAGTCCGTGAGTCATGATGAGGAGAAAGTCAGATTTTCCTCCTCTGGGCTTTGACTGGCCTGCTTTTGATTGCCAGGTCTTGTCCGACCTTTGGGTCGATCATGAGTTGTCCGTGTGGGGAACGTTGAGGGCCCGTTATGATTTTGTGCTGGACACGAGACCGACCAGCCCGAGGAGTTCAGAAAGGATCGGAATCGAGTTTGGTTACGCTTCTTCTAAGTGAGTTTTAGGTTTCAGTTGGGGAAGAGAGGTACTCTTACCCCCGATGGCGTTGGATATCATTGTGTCCAACTGTTCACCGAAAAGTCGCCCACTGAGGTAGGGGAGGTGCATGAGGGACTTCTTTGAGGCTGCGTCCGCTTTCAATTCCCGCAGCCAGAGGATTAACCGAATTATGATGGCGTTTAATGCTATCCCCGCTACACCCCTTGCTGAATCCAGAGCTGCATGAAGCATGTAATCTGCTACAACTGCTATTTGAACCGCTTGGTCCGACAGCTCAGAAGCGGATGCTTGGAGGCCAGCTTGTAAATTTTTGGCCCAGGCCAGAATGGCCTTGGCAGCCCAAACTGAAGCGAACGCGGGAGCCAGGCATGCCCCAGCAGCCTCGAAAATTGAACGAGCCATGCATTCTACCTGCCGGTCTGCTGCGTCCCTGAGGGTTGAGCTATCTGGCAGTGAAAGGAGGGTCTGTGCTGCTAGTCTAGAGACTGGGGGGTCCAGTTCGGGTGGGTCTGTCCATTCCTTGGTATCCTTCTGCAGGAAGAAGTACCTCGCCTCCAGATATATGCGATTAGCAAATTTTTTCTCAGGCTGTGAGCTGCTTTTAACCTTCGTCCGGCTGAGTAGGTACAATTGTAACTATTCCGTTTTAAAATTGCAATAACTTTTTTTTTTCGAAAAGCCGTACAGGGCTGAAATTTCGTGACATCTCTGCAGTTTTGGTCCAGAATATATTGGCCAAATTTCAATAAAATATATATGAAGGTACAATTGTACCTCTGCATCCTGTTAATGTTGTAAAATTATGCAGCCTGACGAAGGTTAAGGATCACTTTAAACTCTGGGTGGTTAGAGAAAACCTTAGGGGGCTTCAGGGGTCCTTCAAAGGACTTCTTGTGTTCTGGGGCCTCTGGTGGCGGATCAGAAATGTCCAGCACCCGATGGATGGAAGAGATTAAGTCCTCAACTAGCGCTGTATTGCTAGGGGGATTGGGATCAGGGACCCCTCCATTTCCTTGTCTGAGTCGGAGTCACAGATGCCTTCCGAATCCTGTTTATCACTGAGGCGTCCCCTGCTGGGTGAGCTGGGATGGAGGCCTTCTCTGGTCAGGAATTGCTGAGATCTGCATTGTCTGCCCCTGGAAGGGAATGGTCTAGATGACCTGGAACTACGGTGTCTTTCCTTAGAAGGGGATGACTGTGTGCTATGGGATGACGCAGATGGACTTGACCTATGGGTCCGCTTGCGTCCTGACCTAGACGTGGATGTGCCAGGGTCTTTCTGTCCCTGAGTCAAGCTCTCCTTTTGCTATGTAACGGTCACAGCTGAGGCATGACTCTGCAGATCCTGAAGCAATGTGGAGTTTAGGTTATCTATAGGCTGCGTCATAGATTGCGACATCTGAGTGACCCATTCCGGCGTGGCATTAGACACTGAAGCATTGGCAGGGGCTTCTTGGGGCTCTGACAGTAGTCTGAGTGCAGTCCTGGCAGTGCGGGTACGTGCTGCCACTGGGGAGAGCGGTCCTGCAGGCTGTGCAGAATGCATAATAGCAGTCCTGACTGGTTCTCTTGGACCTTGAGCCTGGCATAGTGCACAGAGTGCAGAAGGGCTGGTTATGCAGAGGACCTTACAGGGGTAGCTACGCAGAGGAACCTATAGGGGAGCCTTATAGGGAATATAGATTCGCAGCCGAGTAAAACAACCCAGCTGTGATCTTGCCCCACCAGTTTGCCCCTAGGTCAAGCGCCGAAGATCCACAGTCCTGTGCCCCCAGGAGACTGGCTGGCCTGGTCCTGCTGACCGGGAGATGCAGGGTTAATCTTTGTTGCAGTAGAAATGGCCGCCGAGGAGAAGAGGAAGGGGGAGAAGGAGGCGGAGAGCTGAGAAAAAATGCGGCAAAGCTGTGTAAAAACGCGCCCTTTCTGTCTCGATCCACCCCCACTATGACACTGTAGAGTGTCATATTTGTCATCTGGGGGGCGGAGAGGAGGCAGCGGCTTCAGCTAGGCCGAAGCCACGGCCTAAATTAGATGCCTGATGCCCAGAAAGGCTCCAGGCCGGCGCGAAAGTCCGGGAGGGGGTCGGATCTGAACCGGACCCCCCTGGATTTAAGGCAGGATAGCGGTGGGGCTATAAGCGGAAGGGGGGGGCCTCTGAGGGGTCCCCCTGAGGCAGTATAGAGCTGGTGCTGCCGCAGAGACCGGGGCGCAGGGAGCCCTGTGTCTCTATTGTGCCATGCCTGCCTGCACTCCAACCTGCCCCGACAGGAGCCCGCAAGCTGGGCTGGGGTCCCTGGATGCAGGTGCAGTGTGCTGGCCCATTGCTGGGAGCTGCAGAGTGCTGCCTGTACAGGCCCTACCTGAGGCGTCTCAACCTAATGCCCCCAGAGGGGGATTAGGGAGGGTGCTGCGGTCACCTTCCTTCAGGGGCCTTTATCCTCACCTCGACCCAGAAACCAAAAGGAATTGGGGAAGGAGGGGGGTCTCGACTTCGAACCAGTACCCGAGGGACTGGGGAAGGAGCTACATGGGGAATAGCCATCTCAACTTCAACCGGGCACCCCGTAATAGGGGGCCGAGGAAGGAGCCATGCTGGGAGTCTCACAGGAGACCCACTTTTCTTCATCTGTAATCCTTCGGAAAAAAACGGAGTAAAAATTTTTTAGGTGTGCCTCCTATGCGACACCAAGCAAAAACTGGAGAAGGCTGACGCCGTCCAGGGGTGTATACTGCAGAGGAGGAGCCACGGTTAATCTGTTTCAGATTATGCATAGTGTCGCCTCCTAGTGGACAGCAGCATAACACCCATGGTCCTGTGTCCCCCAATGAGGCAACAGAGTAAAAATAGTGGAAAGACTTGAACTTTACAGATCTACTCTGCTATACAAACACACTGTACACGATAGAAGTATTTTTCTATAGGTATGCCCTGATACCTTCTGGCATTGGTTTGTCTTGAGGAAGCTCAGGCATATTTTCATCTAGAAGATCAGCAAGGGATTGCGAGTTTGCCAATAATTTCTGATAAGATGTAGCAAACTCCTCATATTGCTTGTGTCGGTCTTCACTCAATTCCCCCTTTGTGTGAAGTATACGTCTGCCAAAGGAAAAAAAAAAAAAGCCTGCATTATTTATAAACTTAACTAGATACTGAAGCAAAAAAAAAATAAAAATAATGCACTGTTAATCCATAAAAACTTAAAATAATGCTCTTTATTGATATAATTAAAACTTCACAATACAAGTAAAAAAAAAAAAAAAAAAAAGTAGAAAAAACAACAACTTTCAGATCCAAGCAACCTTAACCCCTTAATGACCTATGACGTTTATATAACATGTATATCTGTCATAGGTTGCCTCCTGCTCTTTGGTGCGGGCTCCGACGCTGAGCCTGCACCTTTTGTGGCACATGACAGATGATATGTGCCCCTAACAGCCGTGGGTGGAATCGCGATCTACCCACAGCTGTTAACTAGTTAAATGCTGCTGTCAATCTCTGACAGTGGTATTTAACTCTAGCAAACCGGATGCGCGTCTTAGCTCTGCTCATTGGCACCCCAGTTACATGATCGCTGGGTGCTGATGGGTTGGCATGACAACCAGGTCTGCAGGACCCCTGTGGTTGTCATTGCCAAACTGCTAAGAGCGTCGCCCACTACAGTCATGCTATGTGTAACACAAGCTATCAGAAGATCGCAGCTTCAAGTCTCCCATGGAAACTATTGAAACAAGTAAAAAAAAAAAAAAAAAAGTTTTAACCCCTTCATTACCTTGGGATTTTCCGTGTTCGTTTTTTGCTCCCCTCCTTCCCAGAGCCATAACTTTTTTATTTTTCCGTCAATATGGCCATGTGAGGGCTTATTTTTTGCGGGACGAGCTGTACTTTGAACGACATCATTGGTTTTACCATGTCGTGTACTAGAGAATGGGAAAAAAATTCCAAGTGCGGTGAAATTGCAAAAAAAGTGCAATCCCATGCGTGTCTTTTGTTTGGCTTTTTTGCTAGTTTCACTAAATGCAAAAACTGACCTGACATTATGATTCTCCAGGTCAGTACCAGTTCATAGACACCTAACATGACTAGGTTATTTTTTATCTAAGTGGTGAAAAAAAATTCCAAACTTTGCTAAAAAAAAAAAAAATTGCGCCATTTTCCGATACCTGTAGCGTCTCCATTTTTCGTGACCTGGGTTTGGGTGAGGGCTTATTTGCGTGCCGAGCTGACGTTTTTAGTGATACCATTTTGGTGCAGATACGTTCTTTTGATCGCCCGTTATTGCATTAAAATGCAATATCGCGACGACCAAAAAAAAACTTAATTTGGCGTTTCAATTTTTTTTCTCGCTACGCCATTTAGCGATCAGGTTAATACTTTTCTTTATTCATAGATCGGTCGATTCTGAACATGGCGATACCAAATATGTGTAGGTTTGATTTTATTTTTATTGTTGTATTTTGAATGGGGCGAAAGAGGGGTGATTTAACTTTTATTTTTTTATTCATTATATATATATATATATATATATATATATATATATATATATATATATATATATATATATATATATATATATATATATATATATATTTATTTATTTATTTTTTTACTTTTGCCATGCTTCAATAGCCTTCATGGGAGGCTAGAAGCTGGCACAACTGGATCGGCTCTGCTACATAGGAGTGATCATCAGATCGCTCCTATGTAGCTGAATTACAGGCTGGCTATGAATGCTGACCACAGGGTGGCGCTTACAACAAGCCGGCATCAGCAACCATAGAGGTCTCAAGGAGACCTCTGGTTACTATGCAGACGCATCGCTGACCCCGATCAGGGGTCGACGATGAGCGCATTTCCAGCCACGCGGCCGGAAGCGGTAGTTAAATGCCGCTGTCAGCGTTTGACAGCAGCATTTAACTAGTTAATAGTGGCGGGTGGATCGTGATTCCACTCACATGTCAGCTGTTCAAAACAGCGGACATGTCGCGGCTTTAATGTGGGCTCGCCGTTGGAGCCCGCATCAAAGCAGGGGATCGGACCTCGGACATACTTTCCCGTCCGAGGTCAGAAAGGGATTAAGAGTATTAAAAAAAAAAAAAAAAAAAAAATGTAAAAATAGGGATTTTTGTGTGTACTCACCGTAAAATCCTTTTCTCCGAGCCACTCATTGGGGGACACAGGACCATGGGTTATGCTGCTGCCACTAGGAGGCTGACACTAAGCTGAGACAAAAAAGGGTTAGCTCCTCCCCTGCAGTATACACCCTCATGCTGGCATGCAGAGACCCAGTTAAGTGCAAAAGCAGTAGGATAATGAGAACAATATATCAAAAAACATTGGAACATAACATGTCAAACAACAGTCAAAGACTAAAAAAGATAACTAGCCGTAAGGCTACCAGGGTGGGTGCTGTGTCCCCCAATGAGTGGCTCGGAGAAAAGGATTTTACGGTGAGTACACACAAAAATCCCTATTTCTCCTTCGCCTCATTGGGGGACACAGGACCATGGGACGTCCCAAAGCAGTCCCTGGGAGGGAAACAATACAACCACGTAACTTCATGTACCATCTGACTACCAATGCGCAACGGCCGCCTGCAGGATACGCCTGCCAAGGGCCGCGTCCGCAGAGGATTGGATATGCACATTGTAATGCTTTGTGAAGGTATGCAGGCTGGACCACGTTGCGGCCTTGCAAACCTGCTCCGCTGATGCCTGGTGCCGGATGGCCCAGGAAGCACCCATCGACCGAGTGGAGTGAGCTCTAATCCCCGCCGGGATAGGACTGCCCCTGACCCGATAGGATTCCTGGATAGCAGATCGGATCCATCTAGCTATCGTGGATTTAGACGCCGCCAAACCCTTTCTGTGACCCTCCGGGAGCACGAAAAGGGCGTCCGATTTTCTGAAGTGTGCCGTTCTGGAAATGTACCTCCTGAGAGCCCGTACCACGTCCAGAGTATGGAGAGCCTTCTCGACCCTATGTTTAGGCTGCGGACAAAAGGAGGGAAGGATGATGTCCTCGTTAAGGTGGAAAGATGAGACCACCTTTGGAAGAAACGCGGGAGAAGGACGTAGGACTACCTTGTCCTGATGAAAGGCAAGGAAAGGTGCCCGACAGGATAGAGCGGCGAGCTCTGAAACCCTTCTGATGGACGTCACCGCTACCAGGAAGGCAACCTTCCAAGAGAGAACAGAGAGCGGAACGTCTTGAAGGGGTTCGAACGGCGGTTCCTGGAGAGCCCCCAGGACCAAATTGAGATCCCAGGTCTCCAAAGGCATCCTGTAAGGAGGAACAACATGGAAGACTCCCTGAATGAAAGTCTTGACCTGAAGGTTGGTGGCGATCCTACGCTGGAACAGCACGGATAAGGCTGAGATCTGACCTTTAAGAGAGCTCAGGGCCAAACCGGAATCCAGACCGGACTGAAGGAAATTCAGGATACAAGGGATGGAGAAGCTGAGCGGAGGGAGCCCTCGGAGCCTGCACCAAGAAAAGAAGGTCTTCCAGACGCGGTGGTAGATAGAGGCAGAGGACGCCTTGCGAGCACTTAGCATGGTAGGAATGACCTGCTGAGAGAAACCAGCACGAGCTAGAATCCAGGTTTCAACAGCCACGCCGTCAAACGTAGGGCCCCTGAGCTCTGATGGTAGATCGGTCTTTGGCGAAGTAGGTCTGGGCGGTCTGGCAACCGCAAGGGGACGTCGGCTACGAGCTGAACGAGCTCCGCGTACCAAGCGCGACGAGGCCAGTCTGGGGCGACCAGAATGACCGGTCCTCCCTCCGTCCTGATCTTTCGGATGACCTTCGGCAGTAAGGGAAGAGGAGGAAACACGTATGGGAGTTGAAAATGATGCCACGGAGAAATTAGCGCGTCCACTCCAATGGCCTGGGGATCCCGAGATCGAGCGATGAAGTTGTGGACCTTGGCGTTCCATCTGGATGCCATCAGATCCACGTCCGGGGTCCCCCAGCGAAGACAGATCTGGAGAAAAACTTCTGGGTGAAGTTCCCATTCCCCCGAGGCAAGGCCCTGGCGGCTCAGGAAGTCCGCTGCCCAGTTCTCGACTCCCGGAATGTGCACCGCCGAGATGATGGAGTGGTTGGTCTCGGCCCAACGAAGGATGAGAGAGACTTCCCTCATCGCCGCCCTGCTGCGGGTACCCCCCTGGTGGTTGATGTAAGCCACCGCCGTGACGTTGTCCGATTGGACTCTTATTGGGTGACCCGCAAGCAGAGCGTGGAAGTGAATCAGAGCAAGTCTGATAGCACGAATCTCCAGAATGTTGATGGGGAGGCTGGATTCCCGAGCAGTCCAACGACCCTGGGCCGAGTGGTGAAGAAACACCGCCCCCCAGCCAAGAAGACTGGCGTCGGTGGTTACCACTAACCAGCGGAACGGGAGGAAGGACTTCCCCTGGAGAAGAGATGGTCCCAGGGTCCACCAAATGAGAGAATGTCTGACCCGAGGAGACAGGGGACAAGGGAGGTCGAGAGAAAAGAGACTCCTGTCCCAGTTGTCCAGCAGAGCCTGTTGTAAGGGGCGGAGATGGAGTTGAGCGAAGGGAACAGCTTCGATTGCCGCAACCATCTTTCCCAGGATCTTCATGGCGAACCGAATGGTTCGCGGGCGAGGATGGCAGAGTGTACGGACTCCCTGCTGGAGCGCTTGGACCTTGGACCGAGGAAGCAAAACCAGCCCCCTTGAAGTGTCCAGGATCATTCCCAGAAAGGAGATCCGACGGGAAGGAACGGGAGATGACTTGTCTAAGTTGATCAGCCAGCCCAGGCGAGAAAGCGAATCCAGGGTAATGTGGACGCTTGACTCGCAGGCCTGAAACGACGGGCCCTTTATGAGGAGATCGTCTAAGTAAGGTAATACGACGACTCCTCGAGAGTGAAGAATGGCCATGACAGCCGCCATGACCTTGGTGAACACCCTGGGCGCCGTGGCGAGACCGAAGGGCAAGGCTGTGAACTGAAAATGGTCCTCTCGAATGGCAAAGCGAAGGAACCTCTGATGAGGCGGGAAGATCGGGATGTGAAGATAGGCATCCTTGATGTCTATCGAGGCCAAAAATTCCCCTCTTTCCATGGAGGAGATGACTGATCTGAGCGATTCCATCCTGAAGTGCCGGACTCTCACGCACCTGTTCAGAAGCTTCAGATCCAAAATGGGACGAACGGTCCCGTCCTTCTTTGGCACGACGAAGAGGTTTGAGTAGAAGCCTCTGAACCTCTCGTGTTCCGGGACCGGCACGATGACCCCGCTCTGGCGGAGGGAGTGGATGGCGCAAAGAAGGGCGCGAGACTGAGCTCCCGAACTGGGAAGACGAGAGGGGAAGAACCGAGTGGGAGGGGGAGAGGAGAACTCTATCTTGTAGCCAGACGATACCAGATCTCTGACCCATTCGTCGTGAACGACGGAGAGCCAGGCTTGTTGAAAAAGGAGTAGACGACCGCCTACTCTTCTGGGATCGACTGGCGCTGTTCCCGAGTCATTGAGAAGGGAATCTGGGAGGTCTGGAACCTCTGGTTCGGGGCTGCCTCGGTTTCCCGCGCCAGGAGGGATTAGGTCTGAAGGATGGACGAACGTCTCTGTCTGCGCGGGCGGAGCGGTCCGATCTGGGAAGGCCAGAGGGATTGGACCAGGCAGAGTTGGTACGAAAAGGCCGAAAACGAAAGTAAGGCTGGCGCTGGAAAGCCGCCTTGGGCCTCTGTTGGGGAAGAAACTTGCTCTTTCCCCCTGTGGCGTCGGAAATAAGCTGGTCAAGCTTTTTGCCGAAAAGACGCCCGCTTTGAAAAGGGAGAGAAATCAGGGATTTTTTAGAGGAAGAGTCTGCGCGCCAATCTCTGAGCCAAAGGGCCCTTCTAATAGCGATGGCGTTGGAAGCCGCCGAAGCAGCGCAATTTGCCGCGTCGAGAGATGCGAACATAACATAATCGCTGGCCATGGCTAGCTGCTTAGCCAGGTCCGCCATCTCCGAGGGGAGGTCCTGCTCATTAATGGATTTCGCTAGGGCATCCGCCCAGGAAACCATAGCCTTGGACACCCAGGCCGCGGCGAAGGAGGGAGACAGGGACGAGCCAGAGGCTTCGTACACCGAGCGAGCTAGAGAGTCTATCTGGCGTTCGGTGGGACTCTTAATTGAAGCGCCCTCCGGGACTGAGAGAAGAGTCTTAGAAGCCAGGCGCGAGACCGGCGGATCTACCGTGGGGGGATCCGTCCAGTCTTTCACAAGATCAGCTGAGAAGGGATACTTGGAAACCAAGACCTTCTTACCCGTGAAGCGCTTGTCTGGGTGTTCCCTGTGACGCCTGACTATGTCCAGGAAGGCTGGATGAGAGGCAAAAGCGTTGTGAGAACGCTTGGTTCTGGAAAAGGAGACCGCATGTTCCGGAGCGGAATTAGAATCGTCATCCACCTTTAGTGCGTGATTGACTGCTACGATGAGGGAGTCAACCGTGGCTCTGAACTCCGGAGCCTCCGGATCCAAAGAAATTTCAGACTCATGTTCAGAGTCCTGAACGCTTCGAGCCCCCAAAGAGGGTGAGCGAGAGGTGGAGCTGCCAGAGTCTGAGTGACGAGGAGAACGCTCCGGAGAGGTAGTACGGGTCCGTTTTCTGGACGACCGTGCCTCTTTAAGAGGCGAGCGGCCCCTGCTGGCCGACGATTCCCCTGCTATGGAGGGATCCCTTAGCACCTGTAGCGGATTGCCCCGTTCCCCGGGAGGATTTTGAATGGACTTGATGGCGTTAGCTAAAAAATCCACGGACTGAGAAAGCGAGGCGACCCACGGGGGGGGGCTAGGTACTCCAGGGTCGGCGGCGGTGGAGGGCTCCTGGGCACACGGGGCATCGCAGGCAGAGCAGAGGGGAGAGCTTTGAGGCCTGGGAAGAGGGGCCTGGCAGGTGGTACACGCAGAAAAGAAGGTTGTATGCACCTTAGAAGATTTTTTAGACCTTGACTGCGACATGATGCTAATGCAGACAAAATTACAGGGTCTATATAGAGGTGACCAGTGACTGAGAGGGCGCTGCAGAGGGGAGCTAACGATGTCTCCTTACCCCGGTCCTGTGTCCCGCTATCCAGGAGAGACGAACTGCTGGGGTGTTCACTCTGAGAGGAGGAAGCCGGCTGCACGTGGGCCACTGACGCGCCAGAGATGCGACAGGCAGGAGCTGCGGCGCTGAGGAGAGGGACCAAGATGGCCGCCGAGATCAGGAAGAGAAATCTCGGCGGCTGTGAGAAGCGCCAGGAGCGGGGGGCGGCGCCACAGACACTGGCTGGAGTGGGCGGAGCTTAGCGGCGGCGACCAGCGGCTAGGCCGAAGCCGGGGACTAAATTTGCGTCCTCGGCCCGGCGCGCGGTCGCGAGCGCCGGAAAGGGACAGGGACCGCCCAAAAAGCCTGCAGATGGAGCCCAGGGATGAGGAGCCCTCCTGACCGCCGGCGACACCCCTCCAGTCCCCCCACCGGGCACTTACCCTGAAGATGGAGGTGAGAGGGAACCATGGTGCCATATATAGGAACGGTGCAGGGGTTGGGAAGCCTTCTATCCACCTACCCCACATGGGGGGTGGAGAGGAACCGTCCACCACCTGAGTCACAAGTCACATTGGTGATGCAGTGTGGTCTGCACGGACGCCACTGGGATAAAGCCACTGTACAGCCGAGGGTAGAACCTGGTGGACAGGGCAGATGTCCGGCAATAAAAAGGCCTGGCTGCAGAGGAGGATACTGGAGGTAGGAACACCAGTGCTCGTCTGTATAAGGGGAGATCGGGGCCCATTAGGGGAGAAACCGTCGCCCAAAAAAAAGGACAGCTCAGGCAGTGGCTCCCACGTCGCAGGAGAGGATACGGTGAGGTGAAACTCCCGTGCTTGCCTGTTGTTGGTTCGGGGGAGATCGGACCTTAGAAGAATCCGTCGCCCCCTTCGTCCGGAATAGATGAAAAAAGAGAGAAAAAAATCAGTGTGCCTCCTACGGACACTAAGCTTAAACTGGGTCTCTGCATGCCAGCATGAGGGTGTATACTGCAGGGGAGGAGCTAACCCTTTTTTGTCTCAGCTTAGTGTCAGCCTCCTAGTGACAGCAGCATAACCCATGGTCCTGTGTCCCCCAATGAGGCGAAGGAGAAATATAAACGTTCAGATCACCCCCTTTTCGCCCCATTCAAATTAAAACAATTTAAATAAATACATATATTTGGTATCGCTGTATTCACAAACACCCGATCTATCAAGATATAAAAACAATTAATCCGATCAGTAAACGTCGAAATGAGAAAAAAAAATTAAAATGTTAGAATTATGTTTTTTGTGGTCGCTACGAATTGCAATAAAATGCAGATGACAGGCGATCAAAAGATGGGATCTACCCCAATATGGTATTGTAAAAAACGTCAGCTTGGAACGCAAAAAATAAGTCCTCACTCAGACCCAGATCCCAAAAAATGGAGATGCTACGGGTCTCAGAAAATAGTTTTTTTTTTTTTTTTTTACAAACTTTGGATTTTCTTTTTCCAGCACTTAAAGGGAACCTGTCACCCCCAAAATCGAAGGTGAGCTAAGCCCACCGGCATCAGGGGCTTATCTACAGCATTCTGGAATGCTGTAGATAAGCCCCCGATGTATCCTAAAAGATGAGAAAAAGAGGTTAGATTATACTCACCCAGGGGCGGTCCTGGTACGGTCTGATGGGTGTCGCGGGTCCTGCGCCTCCTATCTTCATCAGATGACGTCCTCTTCTTGTCTTCACGCTGTGGCTCCGGTGCTGGCGTACTTAGTCTGCCCTGTTGAGGGCAGCGTAGTACGCCTGCGCTGGAGCCGCAGTGTGAAGACAAGAGAACGTCATCGTAAGAAGATGGGAGGCCGCGGACCGCGACGCCGATCGGACCGCCCGCGTAGGTGAGTATAATCTAACCTCTTTCTCATCTTTTAGGATACATCGGGGCTTATCTACAGCATTCCAGAATGCTGTAGATAAGCCACTGATGCTGGTGGGCTTAGCTCACCTTCGATTTTGGGGGTGACAGGTTCCCTTTAAATAAAAAAGAACCTATATATGTTTGGTATCTAAGAACTCATAAAGAGCCGAAGGAATCATAATGGCAGGTCAGTTCTAGCATTTAGTGAACATGGTAAAAAAATTAAAAAATTGTGGAATTCCACTTTTATTGCAATTTCATCGCACTTGGAATTGGGAAAAAAGGGAGCAAAACAACGGAAATGCAAAAACAGAAATATGCCTGGTCTTTAAGGGGTTAATCCTGGCATCAACTTGCCACCGGCCACAGTTCTCCTGACCCAAGCGTAGGCATACTTAAGCTGTTAAATTCTGGTGAGGAGAACCATGGAGGGTCCAGACATCGTGGTCCTTTCCTTGGAGTGTAAATGTTGCACATGTGAAACCAGCTTTGGCCCTTGGCTTCACAGATGTACCCAAGCCATACCTGTTCTGCCGTTCTATGTTCTGCAGCTCCCGGTGGTCCCTCTTCAGATGCTTTGTTAAGGAAGTGAAGTACTCCTTCAGCAAGTTCTGAAAAGGCTGCTGCTTCTCTGGACTGATAATCTCACTAGGTGGGAAGTTTAGATTAAATTTATCAGATGCACACTTGACTTTTCTTGGAACCAAGCCAGCAATGTCATCACCACAGTGACGACAGAAGCTTATGACCACAGAAACATGAGTGTGGGACTCCCGATCAGCATTTATGATGTTCTTCAGTTGTTCATAGATCAATGAGAGACCTTCTTTATCAGTGAAAATACCAATTATGGTTAGTTCTGCAATGAAGCGCAAATCTGTTCTCAGTTTAGTAATGTTTGGGGTTTTATCTTCTTTGCGAGCTTCAAAGTGCTTCTTCCAAACCTGAAGTAGAGACTGGGCGAAATCGGCATATCGCTGGTGGAAGAGAGAACACAAGTGCACTGCGCAGTTAACATCAGAGATTTTTAGCTTTGCTTCGACTATTGAAGCTGCGGCTTCTGCAATGTACTTGCTTAGGTTAAGGCCATTGAAATCATGGGACAAAGAATCTCTCTGCTGCTCAGTTATGGTTCTTAGTTTCTTCACAAAGGCAGTGTTTTTCTTGAGACTGGAATCCAGACGGCTGAAAAAGTGTTCTTCAGGACGATGCTCAGAAGCATTTTGATTTTTGCTCCGCAGCTCTTTTCTGGCCTGATGTCTTTCCCAGGCTTCCTGGTGCAATTGATGTGCTTCTTCTTTCTCCCTGCATCAAAAAAGATTTATATATCACATTTTATTCTATGTTAAAGTGATAAAAACTATAATACTACTCCATTAATGAAAAAATAATTTAGCTGCTCGCTGGCCTGCACCCTGAAACTTCACAAAAACGAGGGTGAACCTTTCTAAATAAATACATTCCCTATAAAAAATTAAAAAAAATACATGACTATATTTAAAGGATTTGTCTGCTACTTTGATATGGATGACCTTTCCAGAGGACATCAATATCTGATTGGCGGGGCAGTCCCACACTAGACAGCTGCTATCAGCTCTGGCGGCGACCAGATGTATACAGTGCACCGAGTCGTACCTATTAAACTGAATTTAGCACATTAAGAAAAGGCATAGGAGGAAACCCCAATCTAGAATATTTGACCCCTATCTACTTACTTTACTAGAGCAGCAGCTTCTTCTTGATGACTCAGTTCTTCTTCCCGCTTTTTTCTTTCCTCCTCTTGATCACGTTTTTCCTCCTCCACAGCTTTTCCTGAATCCTCCTCCTTCTTCCTACCATCCTTGTCCTCCTTCTTGCGTTTGTCATCTTCCGTTTTTTTCTTCTTCTCTTCTGTGACCCTTGATGAGTCTTTCTTGCTTCCCACCTTTAGCTCATCTTTCGCCCTCTCTCTAACACCTGCTGCCCGCTTATCAGAAGAGTCTTTGGAAACACCTGCAGAATCTTTCTCTTCCATGTTTGATGGATTCTTACGTTCTGCTGGCATTATCTGAACAATGCAAACCTTTGAAGAAAAAGTGAAAGACACATTTCTGAAATAAAATCGATTTGGAAAAATAACAAAAATCCTGTAAATTTCACGCTGCGGCATAAAGACAATATAATGTTTACCCAAATAAACGAGTGATTTACTGTATTCCTCCCAAAAAAGTGTGTACAACATAAAAGTATTTGATCCCTTGCTGCTTTTGTAAGTTTGCCCACTGACAAAGACATGAAGTCTATAATTTTAAGAGTACGGTAGGTTAATTTTAACATTGAGAGATAGAATATCAAAGATAAAATCCAGAAAATCAGATTGTATAAATTATATACCGTAAATGTATTTGAATTTTGCAGTGAGAAATAACAGTATTTGATCCCCTACCAACCATCAAGAGTTCTGGCTCCTACAGACCATGGAATTGTTGATCCATTCTGAACGGGAGGGAGGGTCAGTGTCTTTCCAATGTCTTGTTATGAGACTTTTAGTTGCATTAAGGAGATGGGCTATTATAATACAGGTACTATTATGTTGATGTTGAGAATTAATGCTAAGAAGGATTAATTGGGGGTGTTAAAGAGAATAATATTTTCAGAGGTTTCTCTATATGTTTATGTATAGTTTCCCCAAAAGATGCAATTTTAGAACAACAATTTAACCAAATATGGGAGGGTGTTCCAGATATCAGATTGCAGGGTGGATTTGATTTAACTCTAACTGATTTAAATCACGATTTAAATCACTAGTCAGTAAGGCTTGATTTAAATCAGTGATTTAAATCAAAGTTTCTACCTAACTGAATTTGACTCCGCAGAGGTCTCAGCCTCTTCTTCACGGCAAAAATGTTACAACATGAACAGAGTTGAGAAAAAGACCTTAATCCTATTGTTCTACAAACCTATGAATACAGAATCAACCCCTTCAGTGCCAAGTCCAAGAAGTTAGACAATATGTTTCTGATTGTTTGGAGTGGAATAGATCTGCACAACACAAGAAGAATGTGAATCTAAGTGTGAGGAGGAGGAAGGGCAAGCAGACAAGAAAATGAAAGGGAAACTTTGAGCACAATACTGCAGCATAGCCACAGACAGACAAGTCTGGATCTGTTTGTGTGTACGATCTGAGGTTTATTACATTCTTTCCTTATAATGGCAGCAGGCCGTAAAAGAGACCCAGTTTGGGAATATTTTAATGAAGCTCCTTCGCCTGTCGGTAAGGCAGGCATGCGTGCAAAATGCAAACGATGCAACAAAGAGATGCAAGGCCTGGTGGCGCGAATGAGGCAACATCATGAGATGAGTCATCTTCATCACCGCACTTCTCATGATGTTGCGTCATTCGCGCCACCAGGCCTTGCATCTCTTTGTTGCATCGTTTGCATTTTGCACGCATGCCTGCCTTACCGACAGGCGAAGGAGCTTCATTAAAATATTCCCAAACTGGGTCTCTTTTACGGCCTGCTGCCATTATAAGGAAAGAATGTAATAAACCTCAGATCGTACACACAAACAGATCCAGACTTGTCTGTCTGTGGCTATGCTGCAGTATTGTGCTCAAAGTTTCCCTTTCATTTTCTTGTCTGCTTGCCCTTCCTCCTCCTCACACTTAGATTCACATTCTTCTTGTGTTGTGCAGATCTATTCCACTCCAAACAATCAGAAACATTGTCTAACTTCTTGGACTTGGCACTGAAGGGGTTGATTCTGTATTCATAGGTTTGTAGAACAATAGGATTAAGGTATTTTTCTCAACTCTGTTCATGTTGTAACATTTTTGCCGTGAAGAAGAGGCTGGGACCTCTGCGGAGTCAAATTCAGTTTTGAGAACTGCGTAAGTAAAGCGAGTGTCTGTGATAATATAGGAGAGAAACTGCCCACTAATCCTACAGAAACCTCTGGAAGAGCATGGCATTGTGAATGTTACACATATACAGCCTTTATTCTACTGAGTTAAACAACTCAGCTTTATCTCATGATGGAAGAACCTTTGGATGGTAAAATTTTCCTCAAAAAGCAGTTTATTGAAAAAAATCCGATTTAAATCAAAAAAATCCAATTTAAATAAAAAAAAATCCAATTTTTTGATTTTTTTTTTAAAAAAAACATTGATTTTTATCCACCCTGTCAGATTGCATCTCCAGCAGTTAGGCGAGTAGGAATTATTGACTTTGTTGAGAATACCTGCGGTTTTATACCATCTCAATATGATTTTGTAGTTTAACTCGATGTTTAATTGAAGGAGAACTGAAGGGTATATCTTTAATGTTCTTGGTGGCGTGCCTTGAGATCTGCTGGGAAAAGGGAACTTTGTATACTGGATTTAATGGAGTGTTTCATTACTATGATCATGATGACCTATCCGCCTGATGAGTCATCAATATCAGATCGGTGGAGGTCTGACATCTGGTACCCCATCAGCTCTGGCAGCAACCGGCAATAAATAGTTGTGGAACACAGCACCATTCATCGTCGGATAAGTGGCCGCTGTCGGGCACTGCAGAGAGCGCATGTTCGGGTGAATAAATGCCGGTCTGTAGCACCTAGCAGCGGCCACTAAACAGTTCACAATACTAAGGTGATCAGCTGCACAACAATTTACACCAACTGTATGAAGAGTGGAGAACAGCCTATAGGCGTGGGTACCTGGGATAAGACCCAACCAATCTGATATTCATGACCCATCAGACAGATATGTCATCAATATCATAGTAATGATCACTCCATGAAATCTAGCATGAAATCCTGCATTTTCCCATAGACTTGCATTAGCGACGTATGCACTCAGGTTTTGTCTGCCGGGCACTGGATCCTGCGAAACGTGACGGCCCGCCTTTTGCAAAAAACATTCAAGGGAACGTTTTTCTGTACGTTGTATCCAGTGTTTCTGACTGCGCATGCCCAGCAGGAAATCTCGCACTCACTCTCTTTCCTCCACGGGACTACAGACGGAAATGTGAAAGGACAAACTACCGTCGGTACATTGCACCGACGCTTTGTGACGTGTGAGTACCGACGCAAATATGAAAGTAGCCTAAGCCAAACCTTTGACTCCTCACTTTGCCTGACTCCGACTCCCCAGCACTAGTCACTACTGAGCATGTACATAAAGTGCAGCACAGATTCATCTCAGCTAAAAGCAGAGATCCTGAGATCAGAAACAGAGCAGACATTTCATAACTTTACATAATTATGAAAATATTTACAGCACATCCTGCTGCAATGTACTACTGTACCCAATGTAGTATATATTTTAGGAATCAGAGGTGGTCTATTTTATACCAACACCACCAAAATGGACCCCGACCCCAGGACTCTGACTCCACAGCCCCAATTACACTGCATTATAGAATTACATTGGGAATACGATTACTATAAATCCCATCCTTTTTTTAGGAACCGTAAGGCTGGTTTCAGACTTGCGTTCGGCAGGGCTGTGGACGAAAGCCTTCTTCCTCCGTGAAGCCTCGCCTCTTCCTTCAGCTCCGCCTACGTCTGCATGCGTCCTGCATACCCTATCTTTAACATTGGGTACGCAGGCCATACGGATGTATGCGGATGCCTCCGCATGCGTCGTCTTGACGCTGCGCTGACCTGCGTCAAACGCAACATGTTGCATTTTGTTGCGGTCGGCGCAGCTTCAAAACGACGCATGCGGAGGCATCAGCATACATCCGCATGGCCTGCGTACCCAATGTTAAAGATAGGTTATACAGGACACATGCAAACGTAGGCGGAGCTGAAGGAAGAGGCGCATCAGTGGGCGGGGCTTCATGGAGGAAGGCTTTCGTCCGCAGCCCTGCCAAACGCTAGTGTGAAGCCAGCCTAAGACATTGTTTTTGACCGGACCGGACCGCAGCGTGACCGCCCCTGGGTGAGTATAATCTAACCTCTTGTTCTCATCTTTCAGGTTAAGGTACCTTCACACTCAGCGACGCTGCAGCGATACCGACAATGATGTCGATCGCTGCAGCGTCGCTGTTTGGTCGCTGGAGAGCTGTCACACAGACAGCTCTCCAGCGACCAACGATGCCGGTAACCAGGGTAAACATCGGGTTACTAAGCGCAGGGCCGCGCTTAGTAACCCGATGTTTACCCTGGTTACCAGCGTAAAAGTTAAAAAAAACAAACACTACATACTTACCTTCCGCTGTCTGTCCCCGGCACTGTGCTTTCCTGCACTGACTGTGAGCACAGCGGCCGGAAAGCAGAGCGGTGACGTCACCGCTGTGCTTTCCGGCTGGCCGGCGCTCACAACCAGTACACAGAAGCACAGCACCGGGGACAGACAGCGGAAGGTAAGTATGTAGTGTTTGTTTTTTTTTACTTTTACGCTGGTAACCAGGGTAAACATCAGGTTACTAAGCACGGCCCTGCGCTTAGTAACCCGATGTTTACCCTTGTTACCAGTGAAGACATCGCTGAATCGGCGTCACACACGCCGATTCAGCGATGTCTGCAGGGAGTCCAGCGACTAAATAAAGTCCTGGCCTTTCTGCAGCGACCAACGACATCACAGCAGGATCCTGATCGCTGCTGCGTGTCAAACTGAACGATATCGCTAGCCAGGACGCTGCAACGTCACGGATCGCTAGCGATATCGTTCAGTGTGAAGGTACCTTAACATCGGCGGCTTATCTACAACATTACAGAATGCTGTAGATAAGCCCCTGATGCTGGTTGGCTTAGCTCACCTTTCATTTTGGAGGTGACAGGTTCCCTTTAACACTCGCACGCTACTTGCATATACACACACTAAATGAAAAAAATCTACGGTAATGGGAGTGCGTCTATCAAAGGGAACCAGTCACTGGAATCATGCTGCTATGGACAGTATGCATCAGAGACTGCAGCCAAGTATGTTTTACTCTGAAACATGGCATCTCCGGGAAAGCAGTGCGACTTGCCAACTGAGGACTATAGTGAGATCCGACTAGTCTGACGCAGCCCCGGCCGGCTTCTCCCTGCCCGGCTATGATTGATCAACAGGTGTTTCTCATGTGTGCACACAGGGAGAGACCGGTCAGTCACCTGGAGCGGGGCAGGGGAGCCGGCCGGGGCTGCACCACAGGAGTCGGATCTCTCCCTATAGTCACTGACCAGATTCTCAAACTAGGTTATCCATAGACATACCTGTTTGATATCGGGGTTCCGATTCACATTGCCCGTGGGTCAGGCAGCACAGATCCAGCGACAGGTCCCATTTAACAGAAATCTTGACCACAAAACGACCATTTTACTGTGAAAAGTCCAAAAGACCGTCCCGTCATCCAGACCACAACGCAGGGTTGGCCATATATTATACACACTGGCCATTCCCTTGGACTGCACCACCACCCTACTAGGCCACCATCTTGTGCAATGTTGGGCGGTCCGATCAGAGGGTTAGCGGTTGGTCAATAGGGTCTGTACCTCTGAATACCAGCACTCTAGTGATGGAGGAGAAATGCCGACTGCTTACAGGTCTGTACACAGGCCATCTCTAACAATGGCGCAGGAGGCCCCTCACCTAGGGCCCGTGCACAGCAGGGGCCACCAGTGCTGGGTGCTGGCAAGCACTACCGACACGCAGCGGTCACACACCTGTCACACCCCCGGGCACGTCGCAGTAGCCCATGTGCGGCCCAGGCTGTGACAAGGAAGACACTACGCGAGAACCACAGACACTCCCACTAGTAACGCCTCGTACTGGGCGAGGAGGCACCGCGGCGGGCGGTAACGGGAGCACCGGAGCGGCCACCGAGCCGTTTACCTTTGAATTTGTAAACACTCCGCTCCTAGCACGACTCCAGCACTAGGACCCCGCCACACAGCTGTCTGCAGGGGCGCCGGCCAGCAGCCCGCACACAGCACGGCGCTCCTGAGCACCATAACCCGGCGGCACTCTTCTGCCGCCTGAACGGGTTGCAGTACAATGCTTACCGAGCTGCACGTAGAAGCAGCTACATTTATCAGGTGCCTGCTTGTGGACAGGCAGTGACGCAGCCGGCTATCTGAAGGACCCCTGCACTGTATGTGCTTGTGGGTGGCCGCAATGTGAAGGACGCGGAAGTCACCGAGTGTGGCGCTGTGTGCTGTGCCAGGCTGCTCCTCCAGGGGGAGACACTGGCTGCAGGACTAGCTCGTCAGCTCTAAAGTGAAGCATCTTCATCTCTCCTACTACAGTCCTGCTACTAATGAGCTGGTTTACAGATTTAAAGGGAACCTGTCACCTCGTTTTTTCAGATTGAGATATAAATACTGTTAAATAGGGCCTGCGCTGTGCGTTACTATAGTGTATGTAGTGTACCCTGATTCCCCACCTATGCTGCGAAATACATTACCAAAGTCGCCGTTTTCGCCTGTCAATCAGGCTGGTCAGGTCGGGTGGGCGTGGTGACATCGCTCTTTTCTTCCCCAGCTTTCCGTTGGTGGCGTAGTGGTGTGTGCATGTCCAAGTGCCGAATCCACTGCGCGCACGTGAAGAAACAGCGCGCGATCTGCGCTATTACTCCTGTCATCGGTGGGGGCGGCCATCTTCCTGGGGCCGCGCGTGCGCAGATGGAGTCCTCTGCTGCACGGGGCTTCAGGAAAATGGCCGCGGGATGCCACGCGTGCGCAGATGGAGATCGCGGCGGCCATTTTCCCAAAGCAGAATTTGCATCTCGGCTTCAGGAAAATGGCCGCCGCGATCTCCATCTGCCCACGCGCGGCATCCAGCGGCCATTTTCCTGAAGCCCCGTGCAGCAGAGCACTCCATCTGCGCACGCGCGGCCCCAGGAAGATGGCCGCCCCCACCGATGCAAGGGATTACAGCGCAGATCGCCCGCTGTGTCTTCACGTGGGCGCAGGGAAGTCGGAACTCTGGACATGCGCACACCACTACGCCACCAACGGAAAGCTGGGGAAGAAAAGAGCGCTGTGAACACGCCCACCTGACCAGACCAGCCTGATTGACAGGCGAAAAAGGCGACTTTGGTAATGTATTTCTCAGCATACATGGGGAATCAGGGTACACTACATACACTATAGTAACGCACAGCGCAGGCCCTATTTAACAGTATTTATAGCTCAATCTCAAAAAACGGGGTGACAGGTTCCCTTTAAATCAGAGAGATATGTCATGAAAAATAGTTAATAAATAACATTTCCCACATGTCTACTTTACATCAGCACAATTTTGGAAACACATTTTTTTTGGTTAGGGAGTTATAAGGGTTAAAAGTTGACCAGCAATTTCTCATTTTTACAACACCATTTTTTTTTAGGGACCACATCACATTTGAAGTCATTTTGAGGGGTCTATATGATAGAAAATAACCAAGTGTGACACCATTCTAAAAACTGCACCCCTCAAGGTGCTCAAAACCACATTCAAGAAGTTTATTAACCCTTTACGTGCTTCACAGGAACTGAAACAATGTGGAAGGAAAAAATGAACATTTAACTTTTTTTTGCAAACATTTTAATTCAGAACCATTTTTTTTATTTTCACAAGTGTAAAAACAGAAATTTAACCATAAATGTTGTTGTGCAATTTCTCCTGAATACGCCGATACCCCATATGTGGGGGAAAACCACTGTTTGGGCGCACCGCAGAGCTTGGAATAGAACGAGCGCCATTTGACTTTTTCAATGCAGAATTGGCTGGAATTGAGATCGGACGCCATGTCACGTTTAGCTAATGTGCACACGTTCAGGTTTTTTCGCATTTTTTCGCGATAAAAACTCATTAAAAATGCACGCATTATGCATCCTATCATTTAGAATGCATTCTGCAATTTTTGTGCACGTGATGCGTTTTTTCCATGAAAAAAACATATCGCGGTAAAAAAAGCAGCATGTTCATTAATTTTGCATTTTTTTCACGTTTTCCCGCTATTCAATGCATTTGGAAAAAACGCAAAAAGATGCAAAAAACGCATCAAAAACGCGAAAAAAACCCCGAAAAAACGCATACGGATTTCTGGCAGAAATGTCCGTTTTTTGTCAGGAAAATTTCTGCCAGAAATCCTGACGTGTGCACATACCCTTAGAGAGCCCCTGATGTGCCTAAACAGTGGAAACCCCCCACAAGTGACACCATTTTGGAAACTAGACCCCTTAAGGAACTTATCTAGATGTGTAGTGAGCACTTTGAACCCCCAAGAGCTTCACAGAAGTTTATAACGTAGAGCCGTGAAAATAAAAAATCGCATTTGTTTACACAAAAATGATCTTTTTGCCCACAAATTCTTATTTTCAAAAGGGTAACAGGAGAAATTAGACCACAAAAGTTGTGCAATTTCTCCTGAGTACGTCGATACCAGGGGCGGACATACCATTGGTGCAACCTGTGCAGCCGCACAGGGGCCCAAGAGGTAAGGGGGCCCATTTCTTGCTCCAAAGCAAGTGCAATTTTGCATTTTTAGGAGTTCTCGAGCTGCAAAGGGCCCATATATTGTTCTTGCACAGGGGCCCGTTTCTGACTGTGTCCGCCAGTGGTCGATACCCAATATGTGGGGATAAACCACTTTTTGGGCACCGCAGAGCTTGGAAGAGAAGGAGTGCCGTTTTACTTTTTCAATGTAGGATTGGCTGGAATTGAGATCGGACGTCACGTTGCGTTTGGAGAGCCCCTGATGTGCCTAAACAGTAGAAATCCCCCACAAGTGACACCATTTTGGAAACTAGACCCCATAAGGAACTTATCTAGATGTGTGGTGAAAACTTTAAACCCCCAAGTGCTTCACAGAAATTTATAAAGTAGAGCCGTGAAAATAAAAAAAATCCTTTTTTTTTTCCTCAAAAATGATTTTTTTAGCCTGCAATTTTTTATTTTCTCAAGGGTAACAGGAGACATTGGACACCAAAATCTGTTGACCAGTTTGTCTTGATTATGCTGATACCCCATATGTGGGGGGGCACTGTTTGGGCACCCATCGGGGCTCGGAAGGGATGGAGCGCCGTTTGGAATGCAGACTTTGATGGGATGGTCTGCGGGCGTCATGTTGCATTTGCAGAGCTCCTGATGTACCTAAACAGTAGAAACCCCCCACAAGTGACCCCATTTTGGAAAGTAGACCCCCCAAAGAGCATATCTAGATGTGTGGTGAGCACTATGAACCCCCAACTGCTTCACAGAAGTTTATAATGTAGAGCCCGTAATGAAGTATAGCGTGGCACAGCTGTGTTGTGCACAAGATAGGTTCCCCAAACCAGTGAATATCTATAATATAACGCTGGGAGCATCACTATGTCCGAAGCCTGTATAGACTGCGCAGGCGCGACGCTCCTAGCGTTACATTATAGCCAGTGTCAGGAAAAAAAAATGGCGCCGGAAAGTGCGGACTGCCAGGAGCAGGGGGACATTTATGATCCGTAACCCGGACGTGGGGACACTGTGGACATGATTGCGCCCTGATGATGCTGTGGCAGTTCATGCCACAGCAATTTGTTACTTACGCCACCTGATTTCTTTCCACCGCCATTTTCTTGGTCCTCCTGCTGCAGTGTGTCTTCAAAAAAATGGCGCTGGAAAGCGCGGACTGCGCAGGCCCCGATTCTGGCAGCAGGAGGACCAAGAAAATGGCGGCGGAAAGGAATCATGTAGCGTGTGCACAGGATCCGCACATGACAGAAAGGGAGCGCCAATTGTTTCCGCGATTTAACCCTTTAAATTAATAGCTAGAGCGCCCAAATTTTGCACATACACACTACTAACATTAGTAGTGTGGAATATGCAAAAAAAAGGGATATGAGATGGTTTACTGTATGTAAACCAGGTCTCATATCATGTCGGGTTTGTGAAGGAGATAGCAAAAGCCAGTAATTGAATTACCGGCTTTTAAGCTATCTAGCGCTGTATGAAATATTAATATATACATATATGTGTCTCACTAACATATATATATATATATATATATATATACCTATTCTATGTGTACACATTTATTTTAGCTGTTCTATTCTAACCTGTCAGTGTGATTTTACTGTACACCGCGCTGAATTGCCGGCTTTTCTATAGAACACCGCTGCGTATTTCTCGCAAGTCACACTGTTGGTCCATGTGTAATCCGTATTTTTCTCGCCTCCATAGACTTTCATTGGCGTATTTTTTGCGCAATACGGTGACAAACGCAGCATGCTGCGATTTTCTACGGCCGTAGAAGACCGTATAATACGGATCAGTAAAATACGGCTGATAGGAGCTGGGCCATAGAGAAGCATTGTACCGTATGCAATCCGTATTTTCAGCACCGCTCTTACGTCCGTAAAACACGCTAGTGTGACGCCGGCCTATGTCCGTATGTCGGTTTTGCAAGCCTGCGAGAAAATCTCGTAGTACGGATCCCATACGGAGGATGCCATGCACAAAATACGCTGACACACCCTGCCTACGGATGAGATACGGACCACTATTTTGGGGACTTTTAGGCTGCCGTCACACTAGCAGTATTTGGTCAGTATTTTACATCAGTATTTGTAAGCCAAAACCAGGAGTGGAACAATTAGAGGAAAAGTATAATAGAAACATATGCACCACTTCTGCATTTATCACCCACTCCTGGTTTTGGCTTACAAGTACTGATGTAAAATACTGACCAAATACTGCGAGTGTGATGGCAGCCTTATGCGTATTACGGCCGTAAATTACGGACTGTATTTTTATACGCTGAGTGTGAGGCCGGCCTTAGGCCGCCGTCACACTTGCGAGTTTTACTGACGTAAGAGCGCAGCAAATACGTCCGTAAAACTCGCAAAACAAACGGCACAATTATTCTCTATGCCCCTGCTCCTATCTGCCGTATTTTACTGATCCGTATTATACGGCTTTCTACGGCCGTAGAAAATCACAGCATGCTGCGTTTGTCACCGTATTGCGCAAAAAAAACGCCAATGAAAGTCTATGGAAGCCAGAAAAATACGGATCACACACGGACCAGCAGTGTGACTTGCGAGAAATACGCAGCGCTGTTAGAGAGAAAAGCCGGTAATTCAGTGCGGTGTACAGTAAAATCACACTGAGAGCTTACAATAGAATAGGTGGAATAAATGTGTACACATAGTATAGGTATATATATATATGTCAGTGAGACACATATATGTATTTATATTATTACTTCATACAGCGCTAGACAGCTTTAAAGCCGGTAATTCAATTACCGGCTTTTGCTATCTCCTTCCTAAACCCGACATGATTTGAGACATGGTTTACATACAGTAAACCATGTCATATCCCCTTTTTTTTGCATATTCCACACTACTAATATTAGTGGTGTGTATCTGCAAAATTTGGCCGTTCTATCTACTAAATTAAAGGGTTAAATGGCGGAAAAAATTTGCGTGGGCTCCCGCGCAATTTTCTCCACCAGAGTAGTAAAGCCAGTGACTGAGGGCAGATATTAATAGCCTGGAGAGGGTCCATGGTTATTGCCCCCCCCCCCCCCTGGCTAAAAACACCTGCCCCCAGCCACCCCAGAAAAGGCACATCTGGAAGATGCGCCTATTCTGGCACTTGGCCACTCTCTTCCCATTCCCGTGTAGCGGTGGGATATGGGGTAATGAAGGGTTAATGCCACCTTGCTATTGTAAGGTGACATTAAGCCAAATTAATAATGGAGAGGCGTCAATTATGACACCTATCCATTATTAATCCAATAGTAGTAAAGGATTAAAAAAAACACACACACGTTATTAAAAATTACTTTAATGAAAAAATCACAAAGGATGTTGTAATAATTTATTCTACGCTCAATCCACTCACTGAAGACCCTCGATCTGTAACAAAGTCAAAATAATAAACCAACAATATCCATACCTTCCGAAGATCTGTAATGTCCAACGATGTAAATCCATCTGAAGGGGTTAAAATATTTTGCAGCCACGAGCTTTGCTAATGCAACATTGTTTGTGGCTGCAAAACCCCGGGGAATGAAGGTAAAGTAGGTCAATGACCTATATTTACCTTCATTTGCGGCGAGGCGCCCTCTGCTGGCTGTTCCTGGAGCGTGGGAACTTTCCTAGAAAGCTCCCAGGCTCGAGTTCATATGAGGACAACCAGCAGAGGGCGCCTCTTATGAACTCGAGCCTGGGAGCTTTCTAGGAAAGTTCCCATGATCTAGGGACAACCAGCAGAGGGCGCCTCACCGCAAATGCAGGTAAATATAGGTCATTGACCTACTTTACCTTCATTCCCCGGGGTTTTGCAGCCACGAACAACGTTGCATTATCAAAGCTCGTGGCTGCAAAATATTTTAACCCCTTCAGATGGATTTACATCGTTGGACATTACAGATCTTCGGAAGGTATGGATATTGTTGGTTTATTATTTTGACTTTGTTACAGATCGAGGGTCTTCAGTGAGTGGATTGAGCGTAGAATAAATTATTACAACAACCTTTGTTATTTTTTCATTAAAATAATTTTTAATAATGTGTGTGTGTTTTTTTAACCCTTTATTACTATTGGATTAATAATGGATAGGTGTCATAATTGACGCCTCTCCATTATTAATTTGGCTTAATGTCACCTTACAATAGCAAGGTGGCATTAACCCTTCATTACCCCATATCCCACCGCTACACGGGAATGGGAAGAGAGTGGCCAAGTGCCAGAATAGGCGCATCTTCCAGATGTGCCTTTTCTGGGGTGGCTGGGGGCAGGTGTTTTTAGCCAGGGGGGGCCAATAACCATGGACCCTCTCCAGGCTATTAATATCTGCCCTCAGTCACTGGCTTTACTACTCTGGCGGAGAAAATTGCGCGGGAGCCCACGCCAATTGTTTCCGCCATTTAACCCTTTAATTTAGTAGATAGAACGCCCAAATTTTGCACATACACACTACTAACATTAGTAGTGTGGAATCTGCAAAAAAAAAGGTGATATGAGATGGTTTACTGTATGTAAACCAGGTCTCATATCATGTCGGGTTTAGGAAGGAGAAAGCAAAAGCCGGTAATTGAATTACCGGCTATCAAGCTATCTAGCGCTGTATGAAGAAATAATATATATACATATATGTATTATTTTATTTATTTTATGTGTCTAATGACACATATATATATATATATATATATATATATATATATATATATATATATATAGACAGTATTTATATATATAATTTTTTTTTTTTACACATGGATCCCTTGTATAGCCGTGTGGTGGTTTTGCAAGCCTGCGAGAAAAACACGCAGTACGGATGACATACGGATTACATACGGAGGATGCCATGCGCAAAATACGCTGACACACCCTGCCTACGGAGGAGCTACGGACCACTATTTTGGAGACTTTTCAGCGTATTACGGCCGTAATATACGGACCGTATTGTCTTACGCCAAGTGTGACGGCCGGCCTTAGCAGGCCCATGGGAGCCCCGCACTGGCCTCAGGCGCAGTAGGAATCCCACAACCCAAAGTGAGAAACTTATGCTATCCACAACAAACTATACTATAGTATAGCACCTCCCCCTGCACGGACCTAATGGATGAACCCGTGCTCCGTAGTATCGCGCCCCCAGAGCCAACCAATCCCCAGCAGGGGGAGTCTCCGGTCAGCGATTACCACGTTTTCTTGTATTGAGATTGCGCACAAGGCTGTAATTTTTTTTAACTGTTTGGTTGCTGCAGTGCCGGCTACTGGTGCCCCCATCACTGACTATAGTATGTCGGCCTGGCTTAGTGTCTGTGCACGGGGTGGCGGCCTGTGGCGACCAGCGCTGCCCAGGTTCTACCGCACTGAACGCGGGGTGTACGGCTACCGACCGAAGAAGAGTGAGGCTGCAGGCAGCCGTGTGAAGGAGGCGGCGGGGGTCCGTGCAGGTGTGTATGTGGTGCCGGTGCAGGGGAGGACTGGGCACCGCTGGTGCCAGGATGAAGAATGGCCGCAGAAGCCTCCTCAGTGCTGGGCAGGACTGCTGGCCATGCAGGAGGATGTGCCCAGGCCCTGCAGTGGTGGCCATGATAGAGAACCTGTCTCCAGATGATCCATGGACGGTGTTTGCTCTTATTTTCTTACCCCTGCTCCGCTGTGTAATGATCTCCTTTTAATCTGCCATACTTTTCCACAGATATGGGCCCGCTTCGTGCTAATTTGTATGGCTTTTGCTATGGGGCCTGGCTCACGGTCATTTTTCAGATCAGCCTAAAGACTCGCCTCATGGGGACCCTCAACGCCTCTTGTAAGATGATAAAAAGTCCTAGATCTCTGCAGCGTATGGCGGAATACAGCGTGGAGAAGCGTAAAACAGGAGCAAAACTGGGACCTAGTTACATGTGAAGTGCGGTATCTGTATTTGCTTCTCATCTGCAGCAGTTTAGGTTCATATTGCGTTAGTGGGTATCCGCTAACGGAATCCGTTACACAGCGCCACTAACGCAATGTAACGGACCCGTTAGCGCACCCATTGACCGCAATGTAACTAACGCATGCCATTTTTGGCATGCGTTAGCGATGTTCCGTTAATTTGTGGCGGACCTCGAACGCTGTCTGCAGCGTTTTTGGGTCCGTTCTCGCTAGCGCAGATCGGGTATCTGCGCTAGCGCAATCGCTAAACGCGATCCCTTTTTAGACATTGCGTTAACGCAGTCCGTTAGCGTATGCGCTAGACGGACTGCACAACGCAAATGTGAACCTTTGCGATAAATGACGCGGAGATGCGCTGCACTGTTCATGGACGCCTGGCAAACGGCTGCCCCTTGGGGCCCACACCCTTTGATCACAGCCAAATTCACCCACTATTATCACAGTGTTTACAGGATGTGTCACAAAATAATAAGAAGTCTGGTATATAATAAAATATTGGCAGTGGCATAAAGATTCTCGGCCACACAGGTTTTTAGAACCAGGTAGAGTTTTTTCACGATGTGAAAGCTGTGAAGCGCTCATTTATTCCGTGGCATGGCGTGAAGACCGTAATATGCCAAATTTACGGTTTGAGGTCTCATGCGTATAGCAGGGGCCGGGCAGTCTGGAGGGTGACACCCCTGCACTGTGCAGCTGGCATCGGGACTCCGTGTATTGCTGTAGCATGCACAGTTTTAAATAGGTTATACCAATGAAATCTAGCTTACCGTGTCATAGTATGGCTGCATCTTAGAGGTGATCTGACCTCTGGAATCTCCACTGATCCTGAGGATACCACTATGCAGAGAAAAGCATTGTAAGGCTAGGTTCACACTGCGTTTATGGCAATGCGCTAACGGCATCCGTTACATAGCGGCACTAACACTATGTAACGGATGCGTTAGCGCACCCATTGACTGCAATTATGTAGCGCATCGCTAAGGCATGTCATAATCGGCATGCATTAGCGATCTGCCGTCATTCTGTGACGGACCCTCGGACGTGGTCTGCAGAGTTTCGGGGTCCGTCACCGCTAGCGCAGATAGAGCATCTGCGCGATCGCATAACGCAATCTTTTTCGGCACTAGCGTTAACACAGTCTGTTTAACGCATGCGTTGAACGGACTGCACTAACACAATATGAACCCTGCCTAAGAGGCACATCACTTCGCTTTCTTTCAGGTTTGGGAAAAGTCCCCAGCCACTTGGCAATGCAGAAAAATGTCAGACCCAGTAACTTTGCAAGTTGCCTCTTCAGAGAGGAAGTCTACTTGAACCCTCGTGCCACCCATTGGAAATAGCGATCCTAAAAGTCATTATTGACCCTTTAAGGATTGCTACTTCCAGTAGGTGGCGCTATAGTTCAAGTTCTCTTCTGCTTTGAAGAGCCAGTTTGCATTTCTAATTTCCCAGAGGAGCATTGCAAGGGTTATGATGGTGGCCCGATTCTAACGTATCGGGTATTCTAGAATATGTAGGTAGTATATAGCACAGGCTACGTACTATATTGCACAGTGACGTAGTATATAACAACCAACGTAGTATATTATTATTATTATTATTTATTGTTATAGCGCCATTTATTCCATGGCGCTTTACATGTGAGGAGGGGTATACATAATAAAAACAAGTACAATAATCTTAAACAATACAAGTCATAACTGGTACAGGAGGAATGAGGACCCTGCCCGCGAAGGCTCACAATCTACAAGGGATGGGTGAGAATACAGTAGGTGAGGGTAGAGCTGGTCATGCAGCGGTTTGGTCGATCGGTGGTAACTGCAGGTTGTAGGCTTGTCTGAAGAGGTGGGTCTTCAGGTTCTTTTTGAAGGTTTCGATGGTAGGCGAGAGTCTGATGTGTTGTGGTAGAGGGTTCCAGAGTAGGGGTGATACGCGAGAGAAATCTTGTATACGATTGTGGGAAGAGGAGATAAGGGGGGAGTAGAGTAGGAGATCTTGTGAGGATCGGAGGTTGCGGGTAGGTAAGTACCGGGAGACGAGGTCGCAGATATATGGAGGAGACAGGTTGTGGATGGCTTTGTACGTCATGGTTAGGGTTTTGTAGTGGAGTCTCTGGGCGATGGGGAGCCAGTGAAGGGATTGACAGAGGGGAGAGGCCGGGGAATAGCGGGGGGACAGGTGGATTAGTCGGGCAGCAGAGTTTAGAATAGATTGGAGGGGTGCGAGAGTGTTAGAGGGGAGGCCACAGAGCAGGAGGTTGCAGTAGTCAAGGCGAGAGATGATGAGGGCATGGACTAGGGTTTTTGCAGATTTATGGTTGAGGAATGAACGGATTCGTGAAATATTTTTGAGTTGAAGTCGGCAGGAAGTGGAAAGGGCTTGGATATGGGGTTTGAAGGAGAGATCAGCGTCAAGGATTACCCCGAGGCAGCGAGCTTGTGGGACTGGGGAGAGTGGGCAGCCATTTACTGTAATGGATAGGTTCATTGGGGGGGTCGCGTGAGATGGGGGAAAGATGATGAATTCTGTTTTGTCCATGTTAAGTTTCAGAAATCTAGCGGAGAAGAAGGATGAAATAGTGGACAGACATTGAGGGATTCTGGTTAGAAGGGAGGTGATATCTGGTCCAGAGATGTAGATCTGTGTGTCGTGAGCATAGAGGTGATACTGAAAGCCATGAGATTCTATGAGCTGTCCCAGGCCAAAGGTGTAAATGGAGAAGAGCAAGGGCCCAAGGACTGAACCTTGTGGGACTCCGACAGATAGGGGGCGAGGTGAGGAGGTGGTGTGTGAGTGGGAGACGCTGAATGTCCGGTCTGTTAGGTATGATGAGATCCAGGATAAGGCCAAGTCTGCGATGCCAAGGGATGAGAGGGTTTGTAATAATAGGGAATGGTCCACTGTGTCAAAGGCAGCCGACAGGTCAAGGAGGAGGAGGACAGAGTAGTGTCGCTTGCTCTTGACGGTTAAGAGGTCATTGGTGACTTTAGTTAGGGCAGTTTCGGTGGAATGGTGTGACCGGAAGCCAGATTGTAGGCGGTCAAAGAGGGAGCAAGAAGAGAGATGGGAGGACAGTTCAAGGTAGACGTGTTGTTCCAGTAGTTTGGAGGCATAGGGGAGAAGTGATATAGGGCGATAGCTAGATACAGAGGATGGGTCAAGAGAGGGCTTTTTGAGGATAGGTGTGATGGAGGCATGTTTAAAGCTTGAGGGGAAGACACCAGTTGTTAGTGATAGGTTGAAGAGATGGGTTAGGGTTGGGATGAAGATTGTGGTGAGGTTTGGGATGAGGTGGGATGGGAGTGGGTCAAGTGCACAGGTGGTGAGATGCGATCTTGAGAGTAGAGTGGAGAGTTGATCTTCTGTAATGGTGGAGAAGTTGGTTTTGGAGGTGGAGGGCTGGGAAATCGGGAGGAAGGGCTCTGGGGGTTGTTGATCAAAACTGTCTCTAATGCTATCAATCTTCTGCTTGAAAAATGAGGCAAAGTCTTCAGTGGAGATAAGTGGGGAGGGAGGAGGTGCTGGGGGACGGAGGAGAGAATTTAAGGTGTTGAATAACTGTTTAGGGTTGTGAGAGAGCGGATATGAGAGATGAGAAGTAGGTTTGTTTAGCTGTGGCGAGTGTGGTCTTGAAAGTAGTGAGGGACTGTTTGAATGCGTTGAAGTGCTCGTTGGAGTGGGATCTTTTCCATCTGCGCTCAGCAGCCCTGGAAGCTCGCCTCAGTTCTTTAGTCAGGCTGGTGTGCCAGGGCTGTCTGTTGATTTTGCGAGCTTTGGTATGTGTAAGTGGGGCAGCAGATTCCAGAGCTACAGCTATTGTGGTGTTATATAGAGCAGCATATATAGCACAGCGTACATAGTATATAGCAGAGCTACGTAGTATATAACACAGCCACGTAGTATATAACACAGGCCACGTAGTATATTGCACAGGTATGTAGTATATTGGTCAGCCACGTAGTATATAGCAGAGACACGTATATTGCACAGTCACATTGTATATTGCCCAGCTACATAGTGTATAGCACAGAGATGTAGTATATAACATAGCCCACGCAGTATGTAACACAACCCACGTAGTATATAGCAAAGTGGGCACTATATGCGTGGTTAAAAAAGACTTAAAATAAAAAATAAACATATACTCACCTTCCGAAGGCCTCTTGTAGTCCTGGCGCCTGTGTGCAGTGCACGCGGTAGCTTCCGATCCCAGGGTTGGTATGACCGCAGGACCTGTGATGATGTCGCGGTCACATGACCGTGGCATCATGGCAGGTCCTTCTCGCATAGCATCCTTGGCACCGGAACCTACCGCTTGCACTGCCGAGGACAGCGCGCGACTTCGGAGGGTGCGAATAACCTCTTTTTTATTTCTTTTATTATTATTATTTTTAACATTGGATTGTTTTACTATTGATGCTGCATATGCAGCATCAGTAGTAAAAAGTTGGTCACACAGGGTTAATGGAGTGCGTTACACCGCGGTCCGTTAACACTGGCATTAACCCTGTGTGAGCGCTCAACGTTTACTGCAGGGCAGTAAAGCAGCGGCCATTTCGCTGCCAGACTCTGGCCGTCGCTGAATGGTCGTGGGCGTTTTGCCATGACCAATCAGCGACTTGGATTTCCATGACAGACAGAGGCCGCGACCAATGAATATCCGTGACAGACAGACAGATGGAAGTGACCCTTAGACAATTATATAGTAGACTAGATGGTGGCCCGATTCTAACGTATTGGGTATTCTAGAATATGTATGTATATAGCAGCCACATAGTATATAGCACAGGCCACGACATATTCTTGAATACCCAATGCGTTAATACAGGCCACGCAGTATATAACAGTGGCCACGCAGTATATAACACAGCCCAAACCGTATATAACACAGCCCACGCAGTATAAAACATTGCCCACCTAGTATATAACACTGGCCACGTAGTATATAGCAGCTATGCAGTATATAACGCAGCCCACAAAGTATATAACACTGCTCATGTAGTATATAGCAGCCATGTAGTATATAACGCAGCCCACGCAGTATGTAACACAGTCCACGTAGTATATAGCAATGTGTGTACTATATACGTGGTTAAAAAAGACTTAAAATAAAAAATATTTTTCAAAAACCTGACCTGCACATCCAAACATAGACTGAGTGTGAACAGGTGCTGAACCCAGAGTCGCCAACTCGTATATAGTTAAGTAAACAGGGCAGCACACTGCAGCGCCAAAACATGCAAACTTGAAAACACGAAATTTGAACTGCATTACTGCACTAGAAATATGAAAAATGAGAGCTTTTAGCGCATAAAAATGGCCAATTTTATGTGTACCTCGTAGCCACTTTACGGCATCTCTCTTATACGAGGTCCTACGCTTGACCTACCTCGCTGAGAATAAACGTCTCCATCTGAATGGGTACATGTGAAACCTCTTCTTGGACTCAAATTCTCTCTCACTGTGGAGGGGTATTGGACCTACTATAATTAAAACACCTGAAGCTAGGAGGCGGGGAGTGCACGATCAGAAGGCTAGATTCTCTAGATGGAGACGTTTATTCTCAGCGAGGTAGGTCAAGCGTAGGACCTCGTATAAGAGAGATGCCGTAAAGTGGCTACGAGGTACACATAAAATTGGCCATTTTTATGCGCTAAAAGCTCTCATTTTTCATATTTCTAGTGCAGTAATGCAGTTCAAATTTCGTGTTTTCAAGTTTGCATGTTTTGGCGCTGCAGTGTGCTGCCCTGTTTACTTAATTAAAATAAAAAATAAACATATACTCACCTTCCGAGGGCCCCTTGTAGTCCTGGCGCCTGTGTGCGGTGCACGTGACAGCTTCCGGTCCCAGGGTTGGTATGAGCGCAGGACCTGTGATGACGTCGCGGTCACATGACCGTGATGTCATGGAAGGTCCTTCTCGCATAGCATCCTTGGCACTGGAACCTGCCGCTTGCACTGCCGAGGACAGCGCCACGTCGGAGGGTGAGAATAACTTTTTTTATATATTATTATTTTTAACATTAGATCGTTTTACTATTGATGCTGCATACGCAGCATCAATAGTAAAAAGTTGGTCACACAGGATTAATAGCTGCGTTAATGGAGTGCGTTACACCGCGGCATAACGCGGTCCATTAACGCTGCCATTAACCCTGTGTGAGGGAGGGCTGACTGGAGGGGAGTATGGAGCGGGCACTGACTGTGGGGAGGAAGGAGCGGCCATTTTGCCGCCGGACTGTGCCCATCGCTGATTGGTCGTGGCAATGGTCGTGGGCGTTTTGCCACGACCAATCAGTGACTTGGATTTCCATGACAGAGGCCGCGACCAATGAATATCCGTGACAGACAGACAGACGGAAGTGACCCTTAGACAATTATATAGTAGATATTGACATGCCAAGCTAGGCATGTCACTCTCCACAAGGAGAAATATTACCCCTTAGAACCCAGTAGTAGCGCAGTAAGTAAAAATAACACGAGGAATATAATTTTTTTTGACAGCTGTACTTGAAGCTTGTGACAGCTGTGGCCATTTTGTCCTCTTGCCATAGAGTGGATTTTGTGACATGTCACATGAGATCAGTTTTCCTTTCAAGGTTCAGGCTGTAGCCTTCATGATATATGACCAGCAGTATTTAGTGGAATTTGGACTTTACACAGCTAAACAGTAGCCTCTCTAATACGCTCTGTATGTATGTTGTTGGGCCGAAGCTGCACTTTTGGCATTTGTGCTTTACCTCTGTAATGATAACCTTTGTCCATATTCCTATAGGGGTATTTAGATGTTATTGATAATGTAACCGTTCCCCCTATATGAGCCAGTGTGGACTCGAGCTGTCTATGTATTGACTAGACGGACAGTTGTCTGAATGGCAACCATGTAGTACTACATTTCCCAGTAATTGCAAGTGCAATTTATCGGTTGGCACTGGGAAACGATCCTGTGGCTGCAATGTGCAGGATAGTTTACAGTCATGAAAAATTCTCATCCTCACTGTTGGAATTTTCTGCACTGAGCTTGACCTGCAGTGTGGATATTTAAATCTGTCATTTTATGTTGTGCATTTTGCCCCATTGAGTTTAATAGGGAAGTCAACATTTTCAGCAGACAACCAATAAAAGAAATACGCTCCCACCAGCAATAACATCTAAAAGCAGTTACTCTTTAAAGACGAGTGGTTACACCACTGGAATGGCGCCACCGCAGGAGGGGAGTATAGGTGTTTTTATTGTAACGGGGCAAACATTTAGATTGAGAAAAGGTGGTTCTAGTAGTGTACAGCCTCTTTAAGTAAGCATTGTGCATTAAAATTAAGCATACAAACAAATCAAAAGTTTTTATGATTTACTCTTTTTGTATGCTTTTTTTGTAGTGGATCATGGCCTTGCAAGACTAATTACAGCTTACCGTGAGCATGGTCACAAAGCTGCAAAAATTAATCCATTGTTTACTGGTCAAGCAGTGATGGATATGGTGCCAGAAATACAGGTACTTTCCGAGATTCTCCATGGACCTTTTCGTGCAGCAGGTAAAGCTAAGATGATTTCATGGATTAAATTGTGACCTTATGTTAGAATTTGCTAGTATGTGGACGGGGATAATTGTAGCTTCCCTGCTGCTTGAATTGCATCTCCCTCTCCTAGAAAAAAATATTAAAAAGCAAAACAAAAATAAAATATAAGAACTTCCTTCTCTAACTTAGAGCTATGTACGCACTGATTCTTTTTTTGCAGAGTTTTGTAGCAGTAACTGAGCAGAACCTCCCAAGCTTTTGAGGTGTTGTGCATTTTTAAAAAGGATTTGGAAAGTTTTCGCTTACGTTTTTCTTCCTAAATCGCTTAAAAAAACCAGTGTGCCCATAGCCTAAAGAGAGAGTATCATAGTATCATACCATGACTAAGGTCAGCTTTATGCCTGAAACATGCCAGTTTTTTTCTTGATGCAATATTTCTAAAGTACCTGGGTCCTTTTAAGCTGTACTAATAACTTGTGAAGTTTTATATTTTACTTTACCTGCTGATGATCTTCACAGCCAACCTACGGGAGCTGGTGAATTTTGTACATTGCTTTTCTTATAGCTTAAAGGTAACTTATGTTGAAAATGGTATCTGATCTGGAGGCATGATGTTATAAAGCAGTACTAGTGAGTGACAGTGCTCCGTGTATGACTGTGTGTAGAGATAGCTGGCAATCACTATTAGGACCACCCACTGGACTCCTATGCATACACACACCAGGGATTTCAGTTAATAGAATAGTTATAGTGAATCTTCTCCAGCAAACTGAATGACATTCTGTTCACCTTCTCCTTCTCTATACTATGCTGTCCATAGGTTGGTTTGCATATACAATGTGACAGCTTCCCTTTAAATCAGACATTCCTATGAGCTGTTCTTTCTTCTGATTCCAGTAGTGAAACATTAGCTGTTTTCCCCTACCTCAAGCCAGTCCCTCCTTTTTTTTTTATTAGGGTATCATTCAACATATGCCATTTCCACTCCACCCCCTTATTTATTATGAGAATATACATGATTTTTAGTAATCCGCAATCAAACGCCGCATCTTTTATTATGGCAGTAATTATGATTTTCAGACAGTAGTCATCCATTATTTGCCATTCAAATGCAGAAGAAGAGAGAGGAACGCACTCACCGATCAGGTAAAATCCAATCCTTTATTCAAGCATGGACAGACTTAGCAGGGAGGGGAGTGGAGGATGACGGACGACGGCCGTTTCGCGCTGACGAGCGCTTCTACGGGTCCACCAGGACCCGTAGAAGCGCTCGTCAGCGCGAAACGGCCGTCGTCCGTCATCCTCCACTCCCCTCCCTGCTAAGTCTGTCCATGCTTGAATAAAGGATTGGATTTTACCTGATCGGTGAGTGCGTTCCGCTCTCTTCTTCTGCATTTGGATATTTATCGTCTTGTTTTCTTTGGACACTGCACCACCGAGTTTGTCGGAAGGGACCTTCAGTATTTCTTTATCGCCTCTCATTGGGGGACACAGGAACCATGGGTGTATGCTGCTGCCACTAGGAGGCTGACACTATGCAAATAAAAAAGTTAGCTCCTCCTCTGCAGTGTACACCCCACCGACTGGCATTATACTCTTCAGTTTAGCTTAGTGTCAGTAGGAGGTGGACACGGGTCTTTCAATAGACCCTTATCTACCTCAATGTGCGTCGTTTTCTTTCAGGTTTTTCCGGAAGGGATACAGGGTGAGCAGTCACACCTGTATTCCCACAAGCGGACTATGAGTACGGTGTGTACTGCCACCCCGTATCCTCATAGATCCCTCTCCAGAACCAAGATCCTGGCACACAAGCGTGCTCAGAAGTCCGGTCCTGGCTCCGTCCCCCACCCACTCGCCCACCAGAGCCTGTCGGTTGGAGGAGACGAGGACGTCCATCAGCTCCCTGGACGTCTCACCCCCTTTTAAGGTTAGTACCGGCGTGGGACGTTTAGGTGAGTATTTCCCCTATCCCGTCCCAGATCCTTATTGGGGGGGGGGGTTCTTGTTAAGGGCTCCCAGACGATGACCCTCTCTTACCCGGTCATCGCCCGTATCCTTTGCGGCGCGGCCGATATTTTATCAGTGATCCTGGAGTTCCAGCATTTTTCCCTATAATACAAGGGCCTTTCTGCTCCAGCGCAGGGCCCCTTCTGGCCGCAGCGCTCTTTTCCCGTGACCAGCACCTTCTTTCTAGACAGCCCTTGGCTGCCGTACGCTCCATTCCGCGGCGCACTACCAGCGCTGCGGTTTTTCACTGGGCACAGTCCTCAGCGCGGCAGCCCTGCAGTCTATCGCGCCGCTTATCGCGCCGCTTATCGCTGCGGTGCATTGCTCCGGCGCCGCAGGAGGTGCTTATCTGCGGTGCCCTTCAGCGACGCAGCCTGACAGGCTGCGGCGCCTGTGCCACCAGCCTCCCGGCGCGGCGCATTGCTCCGGCACTCTGTACCGGCGCCGCGACTCGTTTTCCCGGCCGCCGGTCCCTAATTTAGACCCCGGCTTCGGCCGGGGCCTACTTCCGGTCGTCGGATCCCTCACTTCCGCTTCTGCGGGCGGGCTTTTTTTCCCGCCCGACATACTGTGTCCTGCCCACCGGCGCCTCTGCGTCTGGCTCCGCCCCCTTCCTCGTGGGACACTTGTCTGGTGTGAGCATCGCTTCACACCACAGCAGCAGCAGCAGCCCTTGATGTGCCTCACGCAGCGCGCCACGCTCCTTCGCCCGCATCCTCTGTGGGCTCAGCATTGCAGTATACAGCACCTCAGGGGATTTCTCCACCGAGGACAAGTGGGACATCTTCCAGGACCGGGTCCGTGAGTAGCTAACCTTGGTGTCCGAGCTGGATCGGTTACCCCTGCAGACCCCTGCCGTGGCCAGCGGGTCGCAGGAACCGCCACCCGAGACCTCCTTGCCAAGCTACAAAAGGTCCAGACAGGAACGTCGGTCTGAGTCCTCTTCGTGTTCCATCTCGCCGCCCGGCCCCCCCCCCCCCCCCCCGCGGTTGGTGTCGCACCGATCCTCCTCCCCTGAGTCAGGCGAGGCTTTATCTGATGCGCCCTCAGAGGAGATTTCGGAGCTGGATCCTAGCCAAATCGCCACCATGAGTGAGTCGGTCCAGAACCTCATTCGGGCTATAAACCAAACCTGTGGCATTAAGGATCCCTCTACGGAACCCGCAGATCAGGCGGTTTCGTTTAGACGTGCCAAACCACCTTCAAAATTTTTCGCTCCTCATCCTGAATTCGAGGAAATCCTGGCCAGAGAGAGAGAGAATCCGACCAGACGTTTTCAGAGGAGAAAACGCCTGGGGGTGTTATATCCTTTTTCACCAGATCTTACCGCCAATTGGACGGTCTCTCCCTCGGTGGATCCCCCTGTTTCCAGGCTGTCCACCAACACGGTGCTTCCACTGTCCGGCAGAGCGTCTCTGAAGGATTCTAACGACAGAGTTATAGAATCCTTCGCGAAATCTGCCTTTGAAGCGGCCTCAGCAGCGCTATGCCCAGCCTTTGCTTCCACTTGGGCTTCAAAATCCATCTCAAAATGGGCCAAGGATCTACGGCGAGGTATCCTGGACGGGGCTCCTCCCGCGCAATTAGCGGAACTTGCCAACCAGATTTCCCACGCTGGCGAATACCTGGTTTCTGCCTCCCTGGATGTCGCGTCCTGTGCGGCTCAGGCTTCCAGCAATGCCGTTGCCATCCGCCGGACCGTTTGGCTCAAGGCCTGGCAGGCGGACTTGTCCTCCAAAAAGTCCCTCACTAGTCTGCCCTTCCAGGGCTCTCGTCTCTTTGGTTCCCAGCTGGACCAGATCATTAAGGACGCCACTGGGGGCACAAGTTCCCTTCTCCCCCAGGCTAAGCCTCGTCGCCCTCCTCCTAGACGGCAGTTTCGCTCGTTTCGGCCTTTTCGTCGCTTCGCTGCATCAAACTCTTTTTCCCAGCAGCAACAGAGGCCACAGACACGTCAAGAGAAGAAGGCGGTGTCCTTCAGGCCCACTCCGTCCTGGCGTCCTCGCTATTCCCAGGGTAGATCGTCCAGGCCCAGGACTGGAAGATCCACTTCCGCATGACTCTCGGCAAGACTCCAGCCCAACTCCCAGGTTGGGGGGCCGTCTTCTCCGTTTCAGGGACGTCTGGATTTCCGCAGTAGAGGATGCATGGGTCAGGGAAGTTGTATCCTCGGGATACAAAATAGAGTTCGCCTCCCGACCCAGAGATCGTTTCTTCCAATCTCGTCCTCCAAAAGATCCCGCTCTGGTTCCGGGCTTCTTCGCAGCCATCGCTTCTCTGCTCAAATCCGGGGTAATTGTTCCCGTCCCAGAAAAGGAACGGTACACTGGTTTCTACTCGAACCTCTTTGTGGTACCGAAAAAAGACGGCAAGGTTCGTCCCATTCTGGACCTCAAATTGCTGAACAGGAGGGTCCGCCTGAGACACTTCAGGATGGAATCCCTTCGTTCAGTAATTGCTTCCATGGAGGCTCAGGAATTTCTATGCTCTATAGATATCCAGGACGCCTACCTACATGTTCCAATATTTCCCGGACATCACCGTTTCCTGCGCTTCGCAGTGCAACAAGATCATTTTCAGTTCGTCGCCCTGCTGTTCGGTCTCGCAACCGCGCCAAGGGTGTTCACGAAAATCATGGCGGCGCTGATGGCCATTTTGAGAGTCAGAGGCTTGGTCCTGTTTCCATACCTCGACGACATCCTCATCAAGGCTCCGTCCTTTGCTCAGGCCCGCGAAAGCTTGTCCATTGTCCTCGACACCTTTTCCCGTTTCGGATGGCTGGTCAACCGGAAGAAGTCCTGCCTTATTCCTTCTCAGCGCATCATCTTTCTGGGCATGCTCTTCGACACTCGTCAGTCCAGAGTCTTCCTTCCCAAGGACAAGAGATCCACCCTTTGTCGGGACATACTCTTGCTCCAGGGTCCTCGGCCTCCCTCCCTCCGATCGGCCATGAAGGTTCTGGGGAGGATGGTAGCTACCTTGGAAGCGATTCCCTTCGCCCAATTCCATTCTCGACCCCTTCAGCAAGCCATTCTGTCTCAGTGGGACAGGTCGGTCTTCTCCCTGGATCGGCCGATCAGACTCTCCTTTCGGGTCAAGCGGTCTCTCAACTGGTGGCTGACGTCTCCTCTCATCTCCCAGGGCAGGTCCTTCCTTCCGGTTCACTGGCAGGTGGTGACAACGGATGCCAGCTTGATCGGCTGGGGTGCGGTTTTTCGCCACCTGACGGTTCAGGGCCGTTGGTCGCCGCAGGAGTCTGCTCTGCCGATCAACGTCCTCGAAATTCGGGCCATCTTTCTGTCCCTCCGTCATTGGGAAAGGATCCTCAGGGGCCTTCCAGTCCGGATCCAGACGGACAACGCCACGGCTGTGGCATATGTCAACCATCAGGGGGGGACTCGGAGCTCCCTGGCCCTTGCCGAGGTATCCAAGATCCTCCTTTGGGCAGAGGCAACGGTTCCGGTGATATCCGCGGTGCATATCCCCGGCGTGGAAAACTGGGCCGCCGACTTCCTCAGCCGCGAGGGTCTCGCGGCAGGGGAATGGTCCCTGCATCCGGAGGTCTTCCATCAGATTTGTCTTCGATGGGGAACTCCGGATGTGGATCTCACGGCATCTCGAATCAACAGGAAGGTTCCGCAATTCGTCTCCAGGTCACGCGATCCTCTCGCAGTGGGCGTCGATGCTCTGGCCATTCCTTGGTCACAGTTCGAGCTGCCCTACCTGTTCCCACCTCTTCCATTACTGCCCAAGCTGTTGAAGAAGATCAAAGCGGAAGGGGTGCCGGTCATCCTGATCGTCCCGGATTGGCCCAGGAGAGCTTGGTTCGCGGAGCTCGTCAACCTTCTCGCGGACGCTCCCTGGCGCCTTCCAGACAGGCCCGATCTGCTGTCCCAGGGTCCGATCTGCCACCCGAATTCTCGGTCGCTCAGTTTAACGGCGTGGCTGTTGAGACCGCGGTTCTAAGAGCGTCCGGCCTTTCGGACCGGGTGATTCACACCATGATTCAGGCTCGGAAGCCTTCGTCTTCCAGGATCTACTACCGCACCTGGAAGGCCTACTTCCGTTGGTGCGAGTCCAACCGCGTTCCGCCTATGGTTTTTTCCCTGCCTTCTCTTTTGGCCTTCCTTCAGGCAGGGCTGGATTCGGGCCTGGCTCTTAGTTCCCTGAAGGGCCAGGTCTCTGCGCTTTCCATCCTCTTTCAGAAGTCCTTGGCCTCTCGGCCACAGGTTAAGACCTTCTTTCAGGGGGTAGCCCACGCCGTCCCGCCGTACAGGGCCCCTGTGGAGGCATGGGACCTAAACCTAGTACTGGACGTTTTGAAGGTTTCTCCCTTTGAGCCTCTTAGGGAGATTCCTCTATCAGTGTTATCTTGGAAGGTGGCCTTTCTGGTGGCCATCACGTCCATTCGCCGCGTTTCCGAGCTGGCGGCACTGTCTTGCCGCCCTCCGTTTTTGGTCATTCACCAGGACAAGGTGGTTTTCCGACCCCCACCTTCTTTTCTTCCTAAGGTGGTTTCCACCTTCCACCTCAACGAGGACATCGTTCTACCTTCCTTTTGTCCAGCTCCGACTCATCCTCTGGAGCGATCGTTGAACAAGCTGGACCTCGTCAGGGCAGCGAGGATTTATCTGTATAGAACATCCTCTTTCCGGAAGACGGATTCGTTTTTCGTCATTCCTGATGGCACGCGCAGAGGCCAGTTGGCTTCTAAAGCGACTATTGCTCGATGGATCAGAATGGCAATTTTGGAGGCTTACTGGGTCAAGAACAGAGTGCCCCCTCCTGGGATTAAGGCTCACTCTACCCGGGCAGTCGGCGCCTCCTGGGCGGTGCACCACAGGGCTTCCGCCCTACAGCTTTGCAAAGCGGCAACTTGGTCTTCCATCCACACGTTCGCCAAATTTTACAAGGTCCATACCTATGCATCGGCGGACGCCAGCCTAGGCAGAAGGATCCTGCAGGCGGCAGTGGTGAGTCCTCTGACCTGATGGAAGTCTGTTTTTTCCCGCCCTTGGGACTGCTTTGGGACGTCCCATGGTTCCTGTGTCCCCCAATGAGAGGCGATAAAGAAAACATGATTTTTGGTTGCTTACCGTAAAATCTGTTTCTTGAAGCCTCCATTGGGGGACACAGCTCCCTCCCAATGTTTTCTGTTGTTATCTGTTCTATGACTGTTCTCACGTTACAGTTCTCAAGTTTGTGGTTATGGTTTTCCAACCTTGTTTCATTATCTCCTACTGCTTTCTCACTAACTGAAGAGTATAATGCCAGTCGGTGGGGTGTACACTGCAGAGGAGGAGCTAACTTTTTTATTTGCATAGTGTCAGCCTCCTAGTGGCAGCAGCATACACCCATGGTTCCTGTGTCCCCCAATGGAGGCTTCAAGAAACAGATTTTACGGTAAGCAACCAAAAATCTTGTTTTTCTGGTTATCTGACATGGCGGTCTAAGTTGTTGCAGCTGTGCTGAGGTGCTTTTTTGTTTTTCTTGGATACATTATTTTCCATTCCTCGCATTAATCTTATCATGAAACCTATAGCTCTGCTTGTCTGATTTGCAGACAGTAATCACCCCCATTCATCTGTAATGGTGGCGATGCGTCCTCAGGCAGCAATGTGCATACACTAGCCTCACAGACAGGGTATGGCATGCCCAGCATGCAAGGTAACGTGGACCCCTGCATCTATCACTGTGATCCTGCTACCTAGCACCAAGTGGCAAGGTTGCCAACTTCGTTTAGCTGACAACTGGGACAAAATTCATGGACCTCCCATAATTTTACTGACACATACGTCGTCCGTCTATATAGTTCATGCCACTAAATGCATTCAACCAAGCTTGACAAACCTTAGTGCCTAGAGTAAATGCTACATTAAATAAGAAAATCCCAGGGTTCTTTCCTTACACATACCCTTATGTATACAGTAGATCTAAAAAGTCTACATACCCCTATTAAATGCCAGGTTTTTATCATTTAAACACATCAGAGCAGGAACTATCATTCCAGAACCTTTTCCACCTTCAACCCCTTACGACCTTGGACATATATTCACACGTCCAGGTTGGTAATCGCCTAGCAACCTTGGACGTATGGACACGTCCAGGCGATTTTGCACACACCTGAGCTGTTCATGTGCGATCACCGCCAAATGTTCAGCTGATATGACAGCTGACACCCGGCACTTAGTGCCAATCGGCGCCCCTGTGGCGTCATTCTGACTGGCCGATCGTTGCAATGGTGACCCGATGTCGTCATGACGACATCTGGGTTACCAGGCTCTAGCGAGTTAATCAGATCATTTGCACTGCGAAATTTGGCCTGGTCATGAAGGAGAAAACAGGCTTGGGGGTAATGGGGTTAATGCCATCAATAATCTGAAGAAATCCATTGAAAAACAAACTGAAATCTTTTCACATGTAAAAAGAAAAATAAAGTAATGTGGTTGCATTATAATGCACTCCCTTAAAGGGAACCTGTCATAAAATACTCTATTATGATGCAGATATGAGGTTAACCTGTAGCATTTTGAAGGCGCCTGCACCGAGAGCACCGCTGCCGTGAGGAAATTACTGTATTTACTCTAGTATAAGCCTAGATTTTCAGCCCCCAAAAATGGGCTGCAAGTGCCCCTCTCGGCTTATACTCAAGTCATGGTCAGCGGGGGGGGGGGTCATCGTGTGAGTGGGAGCGACGACGGTCACATACTCACCTGCTCCTGGCGCGGTCCCTGCATGTCCCACGGTCTCCGGCGCCGGCAGCTTCTTCCCCTGTTCAGTGGTCACTGGTACCGCTCATTAAAGTAATGAATATGGACTCCACTCCCATAGGGGTGGAGCTGCATATTCATTACTGTAATGAGCGGTACCAGTGACCGCTGAACAGAGGAAGAAGCTGCCGGAGACCATGAATTGGACAACCCCATTAACTCCGTTTGCCATAGCTATAGAAAAACACATTCAAAAATCATAGATTGATCTAATACCACTAGGTGAAAATTTACAAAACTGAACATAAGGTTCTTAGTTTACCATTCTGATCAGACTATATGAAGCCCATTACTACATCATGTTGAAACTCTCAGTGGATCCCTAATTCCTAACCTAAAAGCTACGAGGCCTTGCTCAGTCCACCACCTAAGCCACAGAACACTAGCAGGGAGAGCAACCTGACAGCCCACATGCCCATGGTGCAAGGTAAAGCCCCAGCTGCAGGCCACTCCACCACACAGGCACATCATCACAGCAGCAATGGCCGCCACACAGCAACAATACTTGTGAAAATAGCTAAAAACTCCCCTTCCACAGGTTCTTAAACTATTAGCTGAGAACAAAAATAGGAGGATCCCCTCTTGCAGTCTCCTGCTAATTTAAAAACATTTGGTAGAAATGCTGGTCCAAGCAAAAAGCACAAAAGGTGGGGACAGTATTCAACATGCTGCAGAATGAAGGAAGATTGTACCGCCACAAGAGATGCTTCAGATCGCTGCCCTGTATATAGTATTTATTTTCTGTTGGTTTAGGATACATTCCCATGGTGACAACTTGGTGAGTGTTTGATATGCCATATTTTCTGCAGCATTTCTGCACCTACAGATGTTCTCAAAATTGTTGGTACTTCTTGGTTAAATGAAGAATAACCTTCAATCGCCAACGAAACAACTTTAAACAAACAAAAGTCATTTTCAATCTATATTTTCTGAACATCAACTAATGAAAATCACACTTCTCTTTTTAATTGTGGTTAAAAATGACAATGGCCTGGACAAAAATGATGGTACCCCTAGAAAAGATTGAAAATAATTTAAACATAGGGGCTTGTTAAACAAAAGTGTGTCCTGCAGTTAGCATCATAGGTCTACAAAGTTGTAATCAGTCTAAGAGGATGAAAAGTAGTCACTGTGCTGTTTAGTATCATGGTGTGTAGCACACTACACATAAGCAAAAGACAGATAAGGAGAGATTATAAAGAGAACTAGATGGCAGCCCGATTCTAAAGAATCGGGAGTCTAGAATCCATATATACTTTATTTATTCAAATGTAAGAATAATACAATTAATAAATAATAGTAAGAAAGAACAAAAAATGGCTGCACTTACCAGCTCTTGACAATTCTTGTTATTTAAGAAATTGCTGGGCAATAATGGACAATGTCCTTATGTGGCAAATAATAGAGCAATATACCCAATGTGGCAAAGAAGAGGTTAATAAACGGCAGTCTCTCAGTATAACAGTCAGTGAATAATAGGCAGTATATGGAGAAAACACCAAACAAAAGTTCAAAATTGGTGTGAAAATGTCACTGAACCACTTCACAACTAAATATATATAGTTTTGGTAAATGGTATTATCATTTTTTTGACGAAATTCGGCAGGAGCTTGAAGAGCAACGTCACTGGGCCCGCCTCCACGCAGTAGAAACTTGCTGTGAGGTAAAAATTCAAAAATCACACCAAAATGGCGGGCGGAGTGTGTCACAGTACGGCACGTTTCTGATTGGTCGCTCGCAGCAGGCGGCAACCAATCAGACACTGGACACTGTTGACGTCACTTATCTCCGGACATTAGCTCCGGACATTAGCTCCGGACATTAGCTCCGGACAGGAAGTTGGCACAAATTGCAGGAAGTAGTATTCTAGGCAATTATATATTAGATAGACAAGCATGGTTGCCATCCGTGTGCTGTATGTGTTTTTCACTGACCAATAGACTATTAGCACTTTTCATACATGATAATAGAGAAAATCGGAAATGTTTCCGTGAGGTTTACATACACACGGTCCATGAAAAAAAAACTGTGACGTGTGAATAGCACCATAGATATTAATGGTTACATGTTCTGTAAAAAAAAAACAAAAAAAAAAACTGAACACATAGGTTCAACACAGATGTCTGAGGCTAAAGGTTTTTTGAGGTTTAATTTTCTGTATTCCATTGGTTTGCTCCACGTACAGAGAACAAAATCCTCTCTACTTACCCCTGTTGTGTTCCAGCGCACTACGCTGGCAGTGGTGTTTAATGCTCTGCTAAAATAATTTCAGTATACTTAAGCTTTTTTAATCTCTTCCTGCAAACAGGCTTAATAAATATAGGAAAAGAGGAGGCAACTCTTGAAGAGGTTTTGGCGTACCTTGATCACACGTACTGTGGACAGGTTTCTGTTGAAACAAGCCAGTTGCAAAACTTAGACGAACGGGAATGGTTTTCCAGAAGATTTGAAGAGTTAAATCGGGAGACCTTTTCTACAGAAGAGAAAAAACATTTGGCTAAGCTGATGCTTGAATGCCAGGTAACTCCATGTACACCTTAAGAAGACACACTAAGGGGCGCGCTCACACGTATTATATGGCCGAGTGCTATATGATGTTTTATCAGATAGCACTGAGCTCAGTATTATCCTATGGGGTAGGGCAGATCTGCAATCTTTTTTTTTTTTTTCTCCTGTCCATTTGGGAGGAGAAAGCAATCCTGCATCTGAGAATTAGATCGCACCCACCCATAGAAGTCTGTGGGTGCGTGTGAAACATCGGACTGCACTCGGATGTCATCCCAGTGCAGTCAGATTACTGCGGACACAGGCAATGGAATAGATATAGAAATTTCTATCTCCGACTTGTCCACACCTGTTCCGTGATTCTCTCATGCAAGAGGATCGGAGCACACTGCACTGACACTCTGACAGGGTTTGAGCCCAGTGTCATTTGCATAATTGGCCCGATTCTCTCATATACGAGAACATATGCATAGTATTTATCAGTGATCTCACTTATAGGCAATGTTGAAGTAGATTTTGACCTTAACTCCTTCCCGACCTCCGCCATGCTATTACTGCGGAGGTCGGGTCCCCTGCTTTGATGTGGGCTCCGGCGCTGAGCCCACCTCAAAGTCGGGACATGTCAGCAGTTTTGAACAGCTGACGTGCCCGCAATAGCGGCGGGTGAAATCGCAATTCACCCGCCGCTATTAACAAGTTAAATGCCCCTGTCAAACGCGGACAGCGGCATTTAACCGTCGCTTCCGGCCGCGCGGCCGGAAATGATCTCATCGCCGACACCCGTCACATGATCGGGGGTCGGCGATGCGTCAGGATGGTAACCATAGAGGTCCTTGAGACCTCTATGGTTACTGATGCAGGCCTGCTGTGAGCGCCCCCCTGTGGTCGGCGCTCATAGCAAGCCTGCATTTCAGCTACATGGCAGCGATCTGATGATCGCTGATTTGTAGCTGAGCCGATCGAGTGGTGCTAGCTTCTAGCCTCCCATGGAGGCTATTGAAGTATGGCAAAAGTACAAAAAAAAAGTTTTAAAAATTATGAAAAAATAAAAGTTTAAATCACCCCCTTTCGCCCCATTCAAAATAAAACAATAAAAAATCAAACCTACACATATTTGGTATCGCCGCGTTCAGAATCGCCCGATCTATCAATAAAAAAAAAGTATTAACCTGATCGCTAAACGGCATAGCGAGAAAAAAATTTGAGACGCCAGAATTACATTTTTTTGGTCGCCGTGACATTGCATTAAAATGTAATAACGGGCGATCAAAAGAACATATCTGCACCAAAATGGTATCATTAAAAACGCCAGCTCGGCACGCAAAAAATAAGTCCTCACCCGACCCAGATCACGAAAAATGAAGACGCCACGGGTAACGGAAAATTGCGCATTTTTTTTTTTTTTTTAGCAAAGTTTGGAATTTTTTTTGTACCACTTAGATAAAACGTAACCTAGACATGTTTGGTGTCTATGAACTCGTAATGACCTGGAGAATCATAATGACAGGTCAGTTATAGCATTTAGTGAACCTAGTAAAAAAGCCAATCAAAAAACAAGTGTGGGATTGCGCATTTTTTGCAATTTCACCGCACTTGGAATTTTTTTCCCGTTTTCTAGTACACGACATGCTAAAACCAATGATGTCGTTGAAAAGTGCAACTTGTCCCGCAAAAAACAAGCCCTCACATGGCCATATTGACAGAAAAATAAAAAAGTTATGGCTCTGGGAAGGAGGGAAGCGAAAAATGAGAACGCAAAAACTGAAAAGGGCAAGGTCGTGAAGGGGTTAAATAATAGTTACCAGTCTAGGGCTGCCCTTTTGTTTAGTTCTTTCACCTCTGTGCAATTTTCTTTTTTATTGTTTTTTTTCTCCCCCTCTTCCTAGGGCCATAAAAGTTTTTTTTAATATTTCTGTCAATATACAAAGGCTGTTTTTTTGCGGGTCAAGTTGTACTTTTGAATGACCTCATTTATTCTATCGTGGTATGCATTGGAAAGTGGGGGGAAAAAATTCCAAGTGCGTTGAAATTGCAAAAAAAGTGCAACTTTCTTTTTTTGAGTGGGGTGATTATTAACCAGGTTCACGATACGTTAAAACTGACTTGGCAATGTATTTCTCCAGGTCAGTATGCTTACTCAAATACCCCCAAAAATAGTGTGTGTGTATATGATATTTATATATTTTATACTAGATGGTAGCCCGATTCTAACACAACGGGTATTCTAGAATATGCATGTAGTTTATTTATGAAGATTTTAGAATAATACATTGAATACGCAGGATTCGGCCGTCCGCGACCACTTAGCGAAGTGTGGTTCAAATCCCGTGCCAATTCGCGGCTGGACTGCGCCTGTCGCTGATTGTTTGCGGCCGGCCACTTAGTATATAGCACAGCCACGTAGTATATAGCACAGCCACGTATATAACACAGCCACGTAGTATATAACAGCCCACGTAGTATATAGCACAGCCACGTAGTATATAGCACAGCCACGTAGTATATAGCACAGCCACGTAGTATACAGCACAGCCCACACAGTATATTGCACAGCCCGCGTAGTATATTGCACAGCCCGCGTAGTATATTGCACAGCCCGCGCAGTACCACGCATGTAGTGTATAGCACAGGCCACGTAGTGTATAGCACAGGCCACGTAATACATTGCACAGCCCGCGTAGTACATTGCACAGCCTGCATACTATATTGCACAGCCCGCGCAGTACATTGCACAGCCCGCGCAGTACATTGCACAGCCCGCGCAATATATAACACAGCCCACGCAGTATATAGCAATGTGGGCACCATATAAGACATATTTTCAGTTGTTTCACACTTTTTTGTTAAGTATATAATTCCACATGTTAATTCATAGTTTTGATGGCTCCAGTGTGAACATACCATTTTCTTAGTCATGAAAATACAGAAAAATCTTTAAATGAGGTGTGTCCAAACTTTTGGTCTGTATATAATTTTTTTAAAATTATATTTATGGGATGGAAAAGAATTTGGAAATTCAGAAAAAAACAAACCTTTTTTCTCCATTTTCTGAGATTCGGAACGCTTTAAATTTTCGGGATATGGGGCTGTGTAAGGGCTTATTTTTTTATGCCAGGAGCTAACATTTTTTACTGATACCATTTTGAGGTAGATGCAATGTTTTGATCGCCTATTACTGCATTTTATTGCAACATTGTGGCGGCCCAGAAATCACAATTCTGGCCTTTTTATTTATTTACGCATTTTATCTATTGGATTAATTTATTTTAGATTTTGATCAGACTTTTATGAATTCATCAATACTAAATATGTATATGTTTTTAATTTTATATTCAATGAGGTAAAAGGGAGTTGACCCGCGATCACATCATGGGCTCGTGAAATGATGTGGCCCCCTACCGGCGCATGTTATATGCCTCTGTCAGAGTTTTGAGTGCGGTATATAACATTTTTAACATTTGCTGGTGGAGCTCTGCTTCACCCACGGCAGGTTAAAGGCACTTGGTAGGTGATTAAATCGAGCCCACATCAAAGGCAGGGACACGACAGGGACATTTCGTTAAGGGGGGAGTCTCAGTACAGAATGACTGTTCAAACCAGGGCTGTGGAGTCGGAGCCCATTTTGGTGGACTCTGAGTCGGTATCATGGAAATTGAGGAGTCGGAGGCTTGGCTTACCGACTACACAGCCCTGGGTCAAGCCAAGTGCAGGTGTTTGGTGCACCTTTGACACCGACCGCCTATTAGAAGAGAGCTGGAGACGAATTTGTCCAATTTTGCTTGCTAATGCTGAATTGTGCCCAAATAGACGTTTTTTTTTAGACTTGATTACAACAAATGTATTAATTCCACACCGTTTTTTTTTTTTTAACCGCTAGGACCTGTCTAGAATATGCAATTTTTGGAGACTGTTGCTTAGAAATGTAATCCTAAATACATACAGTACATAAAGTACTTCATGCTAAAAGGTGTCATTCCCCCTTTTCTTGTCACTTAAGTTTGGATATGCATACAAAAATGGTGCATTAAAGGGAACATGTCACCCTCCCCCAAGCGGTTTTAACTAAAAGATCCATCTTGTGCACACTAATCCTACATTCTGTCAAGGTGGCTTTTAGTTCGGGTCCCTGTCAACGCTAAAAATCGTTTTTAGAATTTGCCCCTCATACCTGTGTCAGGGAGGAAAAAGACATGCCCCCCCTAACAAACTGCAAACGCCTCCCAGCCGTCACTCGCGGCCTCCTTGCGTTGCCTCCATTTCCTTCCTGGACATCCCTCCCTGGCGCCTGCGCTGTAAGTTCCCATCATGTGATGGGAGTCGAAGGGCAGCACGAACTGCACATGCCAGAAAAAAAAACTTACAGCGCCGGAGACGTTCAGGAAGGAAATGGAGGCGGCGCACAGAGGCCGTGAGTGACGGCTGGGAGGCGTTTGTGTCAGGGGGGAAAAGACATGTTCCCCTGACAAACTGCAGGTATGAGGGGCAAATTCTGAAAGGGATTATTTCTCTAGTCACCTTCCTCGACAGTAACCTTGGAGGATGTCTCCCTGCCATAATTGGGGACAGGAACACAAAGAGGCTAAATAACCCTCCCCTTCCTGCTATCTCCAGTGTTTTTCCTGTCCCCCAGTGGGGCATGAAGAGGTCCTGCAGGTGCTGTCGTGGCCGGTGAATGGAGCACCTGAATTTTCGTACCGCCGGGCAGCCGAGGTCAAGCGGTGATCCTCTCCTCCTCCACGTGCTGCGCTCCGTCTCCATCTCTAACGGTGGCCTCGGGCCCTCCTTCTCGCCCCTCCCGTGCCTCTGTCAGGGGCAAAGTGGGGCAGTGACGTGCTGCCAGGGTCCTCGCTGAGCTCCCCGGCGTCCTCCTTTTCTGGCGTTCGTGTGGAGTTCCAAGTTCGCGCGCGCGCCGGATGTGACGTCAGCGCACTTCCTGTTCACGGCCTGGGGCTCCACGCTGGAACGCACACAGTCTCTTGCGTTCAATGAGGTCGGTGGCCACCGGGAGGAATCGCTGGCAGAATAGGGTCGTCTCAGGCCACCCTATGGGACCAAAAGGGGAGGAGCACGTAATTAACGCTGGGGACCTCGATACCTTCATATCCTTGTCTGGGCCTCCAGGTAAGACGCTGTCTCCCTGTCTCTGTGTGACTGTATACAGCTTGACCATGGACAAACCCTCTGCTTCATCTGCAGATCCCAGCATTCACCCTCCTGCCGTGAATAGCTGGGCTGGTCCCCTTTCTGTTCAGCATGTGTAAATGGGTCACTTAGTATACCTCTCTCTCTCTTCTAGGGAGAAAAGGTCTCTGTCCCAAAGAATAAACCTAGCCACAAGTGTGGTTTTTGTGGCTCCCGGCTAACTTCTGTCTACAAGAAGACCCCGTGTCAACCCTGTACAGATGACATATTATGTGCTGTAACAGCCCTCCCTCCTGGACAGCATAAAAACCTTGATTAAACAGGAGGTACAATCCTCCATGGCGGCCTTCTCGCAACCCCAAGTGTTGAATCCTCCTCCTCCTAAAAAGAGGAAAATTGCCCCAGTTGATAATGATTCTGACTCGGGTGAGGTCCATTCCTCTGAGTCAGACGATAATTGGGAGAATGAGGGCTCCACATCCACCCCTAAAGCTGATGGAAAGAAACATTACTTTTCCTCCGAGGATATGGATGAGCTGGTCTCCATAGTAAGAAGCACCATGAGGGTTGAGGAAGTGGAGGAAAAACATTCCGTGCAGGATGAAATGTTTGGCCTTAACCTCGAGATGGGGGACCCCGGAGGTCAACTTATTTGCGAATGCCGAAAATGCAAAGTCAAAAACATATTTCTCCCTCAGCCCTGTGCATGGGCCTCTGGGAATAGATGCTTTCATTCATCCATGGACCTTCAACTTGGCTTACGCCTTCCCACCAATTCCGATGCTGTCAAAGACGCTGCAGAAAATCCGGTCAGACAAAGTCACAACAATCCTGATTGCCCAATTGTGGCCAGGTCGGAGCTGGTACAGCGCCTTGAGGGGAATGACCGAAGAAGGTCCCATTCCTCTTCCTCAAGGAACCGACCTCCTTGTTCAAAGTCCCCTCCTTTATCCGGATCTCAAAAAGTTGAACCTAGCTGCCTGGCTACTGAAACCAACATACTAAAAGCCAGAGGTCTCTCCGACAGGGTTATCCAAACTCTCCAAAAGAGTAGGAAACCAGTGACCAATGCCATCTATAACAAAGTATGGAAGAAGTTCTCTTCCTGGTGTCTTCCCAGTGTCCCTGATCCCTTCCACCCCAACATTTCTCAAATTGTAGACTTCCTCCAGAAGGGTTTAGATCTTAGGCTCTCCCTGAGTACTCTAAAAGTTCAGGTATCGGCCCTTAGTTCCTTTTTTGACCAGGGTCTAGCTGGCCATCGCTGGATCAAAAGATTCATAACTTCAGCAAGTAGACTATGTCCTAGTCCCCCTAGTTGGGTCCCCCCCCCGGACCTAAATTTAATACTCAATAGTTTAACTCATCCACCCTTTGAACCCTTGTCTTCTGTGCCCCTTAAAATCCTAACACTTCAAACAGTGTTCCTGGTCGCAATCACCACAGCTAGGCGCATAGGGGAGTTGCAAGCCTTGTCATTACAAGAGCCCTTCCTATCCATAAACTCTGATAGCATAGTCCTACGACTAGACCCCGCCTTTATGCCCAAAGTCGTTTTGGATTTTCATAGGGGTCAGGATGTGGTTTTGCCCTCATTTTGTCCAAACCCTTGCAACAAGGAGGAAAACTTCCATACCCTGGATGTCCGCAGGGTAGTCCTCCATTACGTAGAGCTGTCCAAGGCTTGGAGGGTCGACCAGAATCTATCCAGTTCTTGGGACAGAATAAAGGGAAGAAAGCGGCTAAGAGCACGATTGCAAGCTAGATAAAATGAGCCATCTGCCTTGCATATTCGGCAAAAGATCTCCCTCCGCTGATCTCGCTGAAGGCCCATCCTACCCGGTCGGTTTCCACGTCATGGGCAGCAAAAGGGAACACCTCATCAGAGCAGATATGCAGAGCCGCCACCTGGTCTTCTGTTCATACTATCATCAGACACTACAGGCTAAATTTCGACAGGGATCTGACTTTCGGCAGACGTGTTGTACAGGCCGTAGTCCCTCCCTAAAAAAATTAACGTTGGTATAACTCCAAGGTGACTGTCGTGTAAGGTGACTAGAGAAAATAGAATTAGACTTACCGGTAATTCGGTTTCTAGGAACCTTCCACGACAGCACTAATTTCCCTCCCTGATGTGATGTTCACTGGATGATTCCTGCACTTTAGTGGTAACTATTCACGCTAGTATGGCCAGAAAAAACACTGGACATAGCAGGAAGGGGAGGGTTATTTAACCTCTTTGTGTTCCTGTCCCCCATTAGGGCGGGGAGACATCCTCCAAGATGACTGTCGTGGAAGGTTCCTAGAAACCGAATTACCGGTAAGTCTAATTCTATTTTCAGCGTTGGCAGGGACCCGAACTAAAAGAGCCACCTTGACAGAATGCAGCACAAGGTGGCTCTTTTAGTTAAAAACACCTGGGGGAGGTGACAGGTTCCCTTTAAATGACGTAAAACATTCATAAATTTGGTCTAGGCATTTACCAGGAAGGGTCTCAATTTGCACAACATTTTGGATGCAAACACTTTGATAAATGTCCTCCAGTGTCCTTTGTCAGAATGTTTACTTATCTCTTTTTCTTGTACATAGGAATTTGATCATTTTTTGGCTACCAAATTTTCAACTGTAAAACGATATGGAGGAGAGGGAGCAGAAAGCATGATGGCTTTCTTCCTTGAGATGTTTAAAATGTGTTCCTTCAGTGGTGTCACAGATGTGATTATAGGAATGCCGCACAGAGGGCGACTTAACCTTCTCACTGGACTTCTCCAGTTTCCACCAGAGGTAATATTTAAGCAAAAATAATCCATAATGCAAAGCAATACACTTTAATGGGGTTTTCTGCTTTCAGAAAAACCCTGTCCTGTCGGCTGTAATTTTATTCTAAAAAAAAAAATATTAACCTTTTATTACTCCCCCTCCTTGGGTCCAGCTATGAGTTTCCACCATTGCTCCAGGTATCTGCAGTGGTGATGATACATCATCAGTGCTGCAGCCAAAAAGGGAGCTCGGCGGCTCTGCCCGAGTTGACAGTGCGAGATGCTTAAAGCAGCTGTGATCACTGATTGTCTGCAGTGCTGTTGATGTGACGTCAGTGTTGCAGACAGTAGTCATCAAGAGCAGTGGCAAAGACTAAGCGTTCGACCCTTGGAGGGGGAGTAAAGCAGTTTGTTTGTTTTTTGTCTCATTTTTAAAACAAACCGCCTGGGAACAGGGGTCTTGTGAAACCAGAATACCGATTTAGGCCGGTGTCCCACTTGCAACTGCAATGCGAGAAACTCTCCTCAATACCCGGCACTGCCATCGGCACTCGGGACCGGAGTGTGCAGCTGCATGTATTTCTATGCAACTGAATGCTCTGGTTCGAACCGCCAGCGGCAGTGCCGGGTGTTGAGGCGAGTTTCTCACATTGCAGTTGCAAGTAGGACACCGGTCATTGCTGCTGTGATGATGTGCCTGTGTGGTGGAGTGGCCTGCAGCTGGGGCTTTGCCTTGCACCATGGGCATGTGGGCTGTCAGGTTGCTCTCCCTGCTAATGTTCTGTGGCTTAGGTGGTGGACTGTGCAAGGCATCGTAGCTTTTAGGTTAGGAATTAGGGACCCACTGAGAGTTTCAACATGATGTAGTAATGGACTTCATATAGTCTGATCAGAATGGTAAGCTATGAACCTTATGTTTAGTATTTCTATGCAGCTGAACCCTTCCGGTCCCGAGTGCCGGTGGCAGTGCCGGGTATTGATGCGAGAGACTCGTGTGAGTTTTTTGCATTGCGTTCGCAAGTGTGACCCCAGTCTTAGGCTATGTGCACACATTGAGTAAAATTTCTGCAGCTCTTGGCAGGAAAAACGCGCGTTTTTCATGATTTGAGTGAAGTCAGTGGTGAAAAACACACAGAGAATTGACATGCAGCACATTAGTTATAGATGGGCCCTCGCCTCCACAAAACAGTACAGGATGTAATGTTTGCGGTATTAGGCCAGAGGAAGCGAAAAGCATTTCCCTTGAATGAAAACATTCAGGCTCTGATCAAAAAAGAGTGGGAAAAACCTAATAGGAAGAATTCATAATTGTCTTCACTTAAAAGAAAATACTCCTTCAAGGATGCAGCATCAACATCATGGGATAAAGCCCCCAAATTAGATGTTTCTGTTAAGGCCTCTAAAAAATCTACCCTCCACTTTGAAGACATGGGAACCTTGAAAGTTAAAAATTCTGATGCTCTGCTTAAAGGGGCATGGGAAAAATTGGGGGTAACCTTAGGCCCGCTATAGCAGCTACCTGTACCTCTTGATCCCTTATGATATGGGTGGATCAGGTATTTACCAATTTAATGGTGGAGGCAATGGCGCACATGAGAGAACAGGACATTTTGATAGTCCCTTATTTGGACCACTTTCTGGTAATAGGCGACTTGGCTCAACTTTGCAGAGAACAGCAGTTGGTATACATGCTGTGATGTCTGCAGCCTATGTAAACATATCAGCGGGGGAGGATTAGAGACCCTGTGCTGGAACAGAGTATTAATAATTTCATTATTCTAGCAGCGTTATTGCCTGTGGTAAGATTTTTAATTACGGTAACTTGAACTACCCATTTACTACTGGTGCAAAGCAAAAATGGTGGAGTGAAGCCGCTTCCATCTCTCATATTCATTGATTTGATTGGTTGCTATTGACAGCGCTTCTTCCTATCCTTTGCAACAGTTTTGATACATATCCCTGTTATTTCTTTCCACATTATATTTTGTTACCTTCTATTTCTAGTTGATGTTTCGTAAAATGCGAGGCTTAAGCGAGTTCCCTGAAAACTCTCCAGCAATAGGTGATGTCCTTTCCCATTTGACTTCATCTGTCGATTTGGATTTTGGATCAGATAAGGCTCTTCATGTCACAATGTTGCCCAATCCTTCTCACTTGGAAGCAATTAACCCGGTTGCTGTCGGCAAAGCTCGTGCAAGGCAACAGTCTTTGTCAGATGGGGACTATTCTTCAGATGGATCTGCACAACCTGGTGACAAAGTTGTGTGTCTTCAGGTAAATAGTTGCATTTAAAATGTATTTGTTTGACTCCTAAATCTAGAAAACCTATGATAAAAATAAAATAAGCAAGTACCCTGTAGTAAATAAATAAATTAAGAGTAATGGTAAAAGTGCATAACATAGGCCATCCCAACTCGACAAGATCTAGACAATTGGGACTGTCCTATCTCTAGTATTAAAGCTCTCTGTGTTAGCAAGCCTCAAAATAGATAGGGCAGGACCCAGACCTGACTGTTCAGACACCTGCCCATGGAAAGCTTCATAGACAAAATGCCCAGCTCAAAAAGGGGGAGCTACACCCCTGTTTGTACAAAAAACTAAAGCAACACCAAAGAAATGAGCCCGAACACACCTTGATTATACGTGCAGTGCATAGTTGCATGTTCACACTGTTTCTTTGGTGTTTATTCACAAAACTGCAAAATACCCATATAACGGAGTGTTTCTGATTTACATGTTACTTGATATACCGTATTTTCTGGCGTATAAGACGACCCCCAACTTTTCCATGTAAAATATGGAATTTGGGATATGCCCGCCGTATAAGACGGGGGTCATCTTATACGCCCAGTGATCTTATACGGCGTGTGGTTCCCAGGGTCTGGAGGAGAGGAGACTCTCCTTCAGGCCCTGGGATCCATATTCATGTAAAAAATAAAGAATAAAAATAAAAAACATGGATATACTCACCCTCGGACGGGCCCTGGCTCACAGCGCTGCTAGCGTCTCCCTCCGTTCCTGAGAATGCGGTGAGTGAAGGACCTTCGATGACGTCGCGGTCACATTTTTTATTTTTTACATGAATATGGATCCCAGGGCCTGAAGGAGAGTCTCCTCTCCTCCAGACCCTGGGAACCACACGCCGAAATGCAGGATCACTCGCTGCACACGACGTACCCGGCGTATAAGACGACCCCCGACTCTTGGGACATTTTTTAGGGGTCAAAAAGTCGTCTTATACGCTGGAAAATACGGTAACTACATTATGCAATAATCATGTCGATTCCTTTTTTACATAAATTATTTTGTAAAATATTTTTTTTGTTAATTACTCTTAGGATAAGTAACTGGTTCAGTTTATTTTTGTAGTAAAAGGACAAAATTAGGATTAAATGGTTGTTCCTGTAACCCATGAAATGGGCTTTGCATGGTCTCTTCTTGAATGGAGTTTAACCGCGCATACTCGACCTTCACTCTTTACTGCACAATTTCCAGCAGTCCCACAGGCAATAAGGCTACATTCCCACAATAAGCTTTTGATGCTGCAGAATTTCTGCACCTATTATTTAAACTAGATCACTTGGGTTTTTCACTACGTTTTTGTGAGCGTTTTTTAACTTTCAGTGAGGAAAATAAGTGTTTGATACAGTGCCGATTTTGCGCTTCAACTGTGAGAGACTGAATCTTTAAAAAAAAAAATCCAGAAAATCACATTGTATGATTTTTACATAATTTGCATTTCATTGCATGAAATAAGCATTTGATACTGTAGAAAAGCAGAACTTAATATTTGGTACAGAAACCTTTGCAATTACCCTACAAAGGGTCAGACTTTTCCTGTAGTTCTTGACCAAGTTTGCACATACTGCAGCAGGGATTTTGACTTATATCTCCATACAGATCTACTCCAGATCTTTTCAGGTTTAGGGACTGTGGGCTGTGCAGCATTGAATTTTAATTTTCCTCTGGGTTCAGGTCTGGAGACTGGCTAGTCCACTCCCAGGACCTTCGTACGGAGCCACTCCTTAGTTGCCCTGGCTGTGTTTCGGGTCATTGTCATGTTGTAAGACCCAGCCATGACCCATCTTCAATGCTCTTACTGAGGGAAGGAGTTGTTGGCCAAAATTTTGCGATACATGCGTGCCCTGCAGGATTTTAATCCATGACTACGTAGTGTGTTACTAACTGTAATGTTTGAGACTGTGATCCCAGTTCTCTTCAGGCCATTGAGCAAGCCCTTCCAGTCTGGTTCTGGGCTGATTCCTGAACTTTCTCAAAACCATCCTTACCCCATGAGGCGAGAACTTGCATGGGACCCCAGACGAAGATTGACTATCATTGTGTTTCTTCCATTTTCTATTAATTGAGCCAACAGTTGTTGCCTCCTCACCAAGCTGCTTGCCTATTGTCCTGTAGCCCATCCCAGCCTTGTGCAGGTCTACAATTTTGTCCTTGGTGTACTTGGACAGCTCTTTGGTCTTGGCCATGGTGGAGAGGTTGGAGCATGCCCAATTGAGTGTGTGGACAGGTGTCTTTTATTCAGGTAACCAGTTCAAACATGCTATTAATGCAGGTAATGAATGCAGAGTAGGAGGGCTTCTTAAAGTAAATCTAACAGGTCTGTGAGAGTCAGAATTCTTGCTGGTTGGTAGGTGATCAAATACTTATTTCATGCAATAAAATGCAATTCAATTATGTGAAAATCAGACAATGTGATTTTCTTGTTTTTATTTTTAGATTTAGTTGAAGTGTACCTACGATAAAAACGACAGACCTCTCCATTCTTTTTAGGTGGGAAAACTTGCAAACTCGTCAGTGTATCAAAATATTTATTTTCTCCACTGTACATCTTTATCACATTTTTGACACTACAGTTTTTGTCTTTTTGGTATGTCATGCTTTAAATAAAGCTGCTATGTTTTTGATACTTTAAAAAACTCTACTACTACACTTATGTGTGGATTACATGCATTTTTAAAGTGTATCTGCGATGGAAATGCACTAAAGACACCTGCACTTTTTGCTGTGGATTTTCCACATCTATATGTTTATTTATAAAGCTAAGCTGGGAAGCGGCGAAATGCGCGTCGGGGACGTACGGAGTGTGGTGCTGCTTGTGGTGAGGATAACTTTCATTGTCATCTCCTTTACCACCCTTTACATTGCCCACCTGACACATCCTTATGGGTTATTAGTGCACTTGCACACATGGATTCGCAGTGTCTTTAGAGGGCAATGTCTTATTTATGTTATGGGACTCATGCTACAGCTGGAGGGAGGCTCCTGTTTATTCTAGGAGGGAGACATGTATTTCCTCACCACTAGTTATCCATACGGCAGGGATATTACGATATTTTTCCTGCAGCACTAACCATATTTTTGGTGTCTCTATTGTTCACATCGGTCTACTTTGTCTGTATATGTTTTTATGTTTTGGGATTGTTTATTGTTTGTATTGTTATTTAATAAAGACTGTTTTGAACTTTTTAAACAAACTCCTTTTTTGTTTCTCATGTATTCATGTAGATGTCTATGGAGGTGTACGCAGTGACTAGACATTTAGTTAGGGTCACACCATGAATCTGGATATTGTGGTATAAATGAGAAGGTGTGTCCAAACTTTTGGTCTTTACTGTACATTGTCAACTTCAGGATTACTAGAGGAAGAATATGCACATTTTTTCATCACTATGAGGCATGCCTATAAGCCCCAAATCAATAGTCGCCAAATTGATGACATCATCCATGCCATGATTCCTATTAATGGTAAAATCCTGATAAAAAAATACGATGGGAATATCAAATGCCCGCGATCGCCAGGAGTGAAGATATTGTGAATGTTGGGAATATCATAATTTTCTGAAACTGAAGTCACATCCCATGACCAGCCCTGTTATGAGTTGTTTAGGGAAGATGTATAGGTGTAACTTAGGTCCTGTAAAAAAATAAAAAAAAAAACACTGGATGTAGTTCACTGGATAAAATCTAGAATGTAATAGTCCTGTTCCTTTTGTTCTGTAAGCCACAATCCTGAAAGCCATACACTTCCTGAAACCAGGCGTATATCGGCCTATGAACGATTGGTGGTAGCTAATAATCTATCTTGGATTTTTGTGGAGTTAGCAGTGACCGTACTGGGGTATACATGTTCCATGCTTTGGAATTGGAGGTGTATGCACTATATGCCCACTGTGAGTTCTTCAGTAACCGGCCTTCGTGGTAACCGGCCTTCGTGGAAACTGCCCTTGGGTCAATTGTATAATTGACAATAAGGGGCAGCAGAGTTCTGTTTGACAAAAAACGAACAGCTGGCTGTAATATTTGACACATGATTTGATAAGAAAAAGCTCACACAAAAAGCTCTTGAAATGTTCTTTCTTTATCGCCTCTCATTGGGGGACACAGGAACCATGGGGTATATGCTCCTGCCACTATTCAAATAAAAAAGTTAGCTACTCCTCTACAGTGTACACCCCACCGACTGGCATTATACTCTTCAGTTTAGCTTAGGTTCAGTAGGAGGTGGACATGGGTCTTTCATTAGACCCTTATCTACCTCAATGTGCGTCGTTTTCTTTCAGGTTTTCCGGAGGGATACAGGGTGAACAGTCACACCTGTAGTCCCACAATACGGACTATGAGTACGGCGTGTACTGCCACCCCGTATCCTCATAGATCCCTCTCCAGGACCAAGAGCCTAGCACACAAGCATGCTTAGAAGTCCGGTCCTGGCTCCGTCCTCTACCCACTCGCCTACCAGAGCCTGTCGGTTGCGGAGACGAGGACGTCCATCAGCTCCCTGGACGTCTCATTCCCTTCTCAGGTTAGTATCGGCGTGGGAGGTTTGAGGTAAGTATTTCCCCATCCCAGATATCTCAAGGAGGTGGGGGGGTCTTATGAGGGGCTCCCAGATTACCTGGTCGTCGCTTGCGCCCAGACTGCAGCAGCACGACCCGGGTTTTCTATTTATTGCGCAGCAGGGGCACGTTTCTTTTTGCTGCGGCCCTTCTGTCACCTCCAGTCTGGCGCCTGTGCTGTAGACAGGCTGCCGTGCCGCTCCTCCCTGTGGCTCACGGGGGGGCCGCTCTCACAGCGCCGCGGTTTTATGGAGCACTTTTCTCCAGCGCGAGAGCCCTGACAGGCTGCCGTTACGCTCCCCCTGCGGCGCACTGCTCCGGCGCCGCGGTTTTATGGGGCACTTTTTTTCCCCAGCGCGACAGCCCTGTCAGGCTGCCGCGCCACTCCTCCTTGCGGCGCACTGCTCTGGTGCCAAGGGTTTTTTGTCTGCGAAGCTCTACAGCGGCAGCCTTGGCAGGCTGCTGCACCGCTTTTCTTCTGCGGCGCACTACTCCGGCGCTGCGGCCCTTTCCTCGGCCGCCGGCTTCTAATTTAGACAACGGCTTCTGCCGGGGTGTACTTCCGGTACCGCGCTCCTCCACTTCCGCTTTCTTCGGGCGGGCTTTCTCCCACCCAACAAGCTGTGTCCTTCTCTCTCCGCCCACCGGCGCCATCTTGGCTGACTCCGCCCCTTCCTCCATGCCGCTGCTTGTCAGAGCTCACACTTTGTGCCCGCACTTTTACCAATAGAACTCCGCAGAGCGCTCATTTCTGGGGGCACAGCACACAGGGCAGGAGCTTCATTTGCGCGGATTGCAGCACCAGAGGCCACAGGGCAGGAGCTCCAGCGCAAGCGGGACATCTCCTCCAGGCCTGCAGCAACCTGGTATCCGTTTTCTCGTCTGCCGTGAGTAGCTCTGCACTGCAGACTGACACCTCCCTCTGCCCCACTGTCCCCTAATCCGCTGGCATTTTCTTCAGGCCGCTGGTCGGCACAGGAGTCAACGTTGCCGATCAATGTCCTTGAGATCCGGGCCATTTTTCTGTCCCTTCGTCACTGGGAAAGGATTCTCAGGGGCCATCCAATCCGAATCCAGATGGAAAATGCCACGGCGGTGGCATATGTCAACCATCAAGGGGGGACTCGGAGCTCCTTGGCCGAGGTATCCAAGATTATTCTCTGGGCAGAGGTAACGGTTGCAGTGCATATCCCCGGCGTGGACAATTGGGCCGCCGGCTTCCTCAGCCGCGAGGGCCTCGCGGCAGGGGAACGGTCCTTGCATCCGGAGGTCTTCCATCAGATTTGTCTTCTATGGGGGACTCCGGACGTGGATCTCACGGCGTCTCGAATTAACAGAAAGGTTCCACAGTTCGTCTCCAGGTCTCGCGACCCTCTTGCAGTGGGCGTCTACGCTCTGGCCATTCCTTGGTCATAGTTCGTGCTGCCCTACCTGTTTCCACCCCTTCCATTACTTCCCAAACTGTTGAAAAAAATCAAAGCGGAAGGGGTGCCGGTCATTCTGATCGCCCCGAATTAGCCCAGGAGAGCTTGGTTCGCGGAGCTTGTCAATCTTCTCGCGGATGCTCCCTGGCGCCTTCCAGACAGGCCCGATCTGCTGTCTCAGGGTCCGATCTGCCACCCGAATTCTCGGTCACTCAGTTTAACAGAGTGGCTGTTGAGACCGCAGTTCTAAGAGCGTCCAGCCTTTTGGACCGGGTGATTCACACCATGATCCAGGCTCGGAAGCCTTCGTCTTCCAGGATCTGCTATCGTACCTGGAATGCTTACTTCCGTTGGTGCTAGTCCAACCGCGTTTCATCTATGTCCTTTTCTGCCTTCCATTTTGGCCATTCTTCAGGCAGGACTGGATTCGGGCCTGGCTCTTAGTTCCCTGAAGGGCCAGGTCTCTGCGCTTTCCATCCTTTTTCAGAAGACTTTAGCTTCCCGACCACAGGTTAAGACCTTCCTTCAAGGAGTAGCCCATGCTGTCCCTCCGTACAGGGCCCCTATGGACTCATGGGATTTAAACCTGGTACTGGACGTTCTGAGGGTTTCCCCCTTTGAGCCTCTCTGGGAGATCCCCCTGTCAGTTCTATCTTGGAAGGTGGCCTTTCTTGTGGCCATCACTTCTATCCGCCGCGTTTCCGAGTTGGCGGCCCTGTCTTGCCGCCCTCCGTTCTTGGTCATTCACCAGGACAAGGTGATCCTCAGGCCTCCGCCTTCCTTTCTCCCTAAGGTGGTTTCCACCTCAACGAGGACATCGTTCTACCTTCCTTTTGTCTGACTCCGACTCATCCTCTGGGGCGATCGCTGAACAAGCTGGGCCTCGTCAGGGCAGTGAGGATTTACCTGGATAGAACGTCTACCTTCCGGAAGACGGATTATCTTTTCGTCATTCCTGATGGCTCGCGCAGAGGCCAACCGGCTTCTAAGGCAACTATTGCTCGCTGGATCAGAACGGCAATTCTGGAGGCTTACCGGGTCAAGAACAGAGTGCCCCCTCCTGGGATCAAGGCTCACTCTACCCGGGCAGTCGGCGCCTCCTGGGCGGTGCACCACAGGGCTTCCGCCTTACAGCTTTGCAAAGCGGCAACTTGGTCTTCCATCCACACGTTCGCCAAATTTTACAAGGTCCATACCTACGCTTCAGCCGCTAGGGACTGCTTTGGGACGTCCCATGGTTCCTGTGTCCCCCAATGAGAGGCGATAGAGAAAACAGGATTTTTGGTTGCTTACCTTAAAATCTGTTTCTTGGAGCCTCCATTGGGGGACACAGCACCCTCCCAATGTTTCTGTTTTATGTTCTATGACTGTTCTCACATTTACAGTTCTCAAGTTTGTGGTTATGGTTTTCAACCTTGTTATTTATCTCCTACTGCTTTCTCACTAACTGAAGAGTATAATGCCAGTCGGTGGGGTGTACACTGCAGAGGAGGAGCTATCTTTTTTATTTGCATAGTGTCAGCCTCCTAGTGGCAGCAGCATACACCCCATGGTTCCTGTGTCCCCCAATGGAGGCTCCAAGAAACAGATTTTACGGTAAGCAACCAAAAATCCTGTTTTTTCCAGTACCTGTAGTTAAAGGAGTTATCTTGGACATTTTTTTTTTCCAATGCGGCTAAGTTCTTATTGGCAGGTAGTTGCTAAGTACCTGCCTATGCTGCCTTGCAATGATATCTCCTGGTCCAGGGCGGTCATAGACCACTGCTGTCATTGTATCTCCTGCTTTTTGTGACATCATGTTGACCGAGCAGTTCTTTCTTTTCTGCTCTATTGACAGGGTAACACTGCCTACATCATGTTCAATGACAGCCTGCACGGCTGTTATCACTAATTTCACTAACTTGTCAGTGACGCCTCGTAAGTAGAGCAGAATGGAACAGAAAGGCACTGCTCTGTCGCCATGACGTCGTGAGAAGGGAGAGTCGCTGGCAGAAGCAGTTGTGCTGCGAGCGATTATCGTAGGGCAGCTCAGGCAGGTAGTTGGCAACTGCATGTTAATAACAGCACATTTCTATCTTCATGATATGTTATACATTTTTCTTCAGTGTTTGTTTGTACAGTGGATACACTGTCTATTCATTTTCTTCTTTATTAGGTTCATGGTGATGCTTCTTTTTCTGGTCAAGGCATTGTACCTGAGACGTTTACACTTTCAAACCTTCCTCATTACCGAATAGGAGGAAGCATTCATTTAATTGTTAACAATCAATTAGGATTTACCACTCCTTCGGACCTTGGTAGATCATCATTGTATAGCAGTGATGTTGGTAAGTGTCCAACCCTTTAAGATAGTGTAAAATGTATTGATTTTGCCTTTTGTTTAAAACTTTCTAAATAAAAATGTTGAATGGATGTTAGTGAGATTTGCTGGTCCATGTCAGTGGACTGGTGCAACCTTTGCTTCTGGTGTTATTGAACATGGCTGTCAAATCCACTGACACCACCCCACGTGACTCGGCAATGTTTATTCCACACCCAAATCTTGCAACAAAGAGGTCCATGCACAGTGTCAGTAAAACCATATTTCACCAGGACATGAAGAAGCATATGTATTCTGTACGCTTCCAGAGTCCTTTCTCGGAGCATGGTTACAGAATATGGTTTACAGTAATAATTATAATTTCCTGATTTCTTGGAATGTAGGTAAAATTGTTGGTTGTGCAATAATTCATGTGAATGGAGATTGTCCTGAAGAAGTTGTGCGAGCAACACGATTAGCAGTGGAATATCAAAGACTTTTTAGAAAGGACGTGATTGTGGATTTATTGTGCTATCGACAGTGGGGTCACAATGAGCTCGATGAGCCCTTCTTTACTAATCCTGGAATGTACAAAATTATCCGGTGAGTTCACATTTTATTATACTTGCCATACCAATCTAGACAAATGGTAAGGGTCTGTGTCCAGACAGCTGTATGCAGGTGTAAACCTGTCACAGGAACACTCTTGAGCCTTTGGTATATTTAGTTGAATCTATAGTGATAGAACATTGTAGGGATTAATTGTGTTACTAAAAACTGTCCACAATTTGTTAAAAAAAAATACAAAACAAGTCCAGTGCTGAGTCTCTGCTGCTGCTGCTGCTGTTGCTCTCAGTGCATGTTATTGTCTGCAGCTCAAAAGTGACATCGACAGCACTGCAGCCAATCGGTGAGATCAGCAGCTCTGCCCAAGAAGTCAGCGCGAACTGCTACTGTGCTATCGATGTGACGTCAGCTTTACATACAATAACAGACACTGGGAGCATTCTCAGCGAGGCTGAGCAAGTAGTGTTTAATTTTTAAGCAAAAAGCCTGAAGAAGCTGAAAAACTACTTTAGTATATACTTTGCATATGGGCGTAGGTGTCTGTTCACCCTGGGGTCCTTTTACGGCACATGCCGATTGTGTTACAAAGCCGCCATTATAACAGTGGGATCTAGAGCCAATTAAATGCCACTGTCCGTCTCTGACAGCAAAACTTTAATTTACGGTACGTTGTTGCAACGTGATGGTTGGACACCAGCCAGGGGTCTGCTAAAGGCTTCCATCACTGCCATATGGGTACTCTGTAAAGCATGGTTGAGCTCTATAGGAGATAGAGATTTATGATATACACTGCAATAGTAAGGCATTGCAGTATATAGTATATCAAACGATCACCGTTTCAAGTTCTACAGGCAGACCAAAAAAATAAATGTTTTTAAAAATATAAAAAATATATTTTTATAAAATGATAACTTAAAGTGCCTCTCTTTTTCCCTTTAAAAATTAAGCTAGATCTATCAAAGTATAAAATTATCAATTATCCCAAATGGTAAATGCAGTGGGGAAAATAAGTATTTCATTTTGCAAGTTTTCCCACCTACAAATAATGGAAAGGTCTGTAGTTTTTATCGTAGGTACACTTCAACTGTGAGAGTCAGAATCTTAAAACATAAAATCACATTGTATGATTTTTACATAATTAATTTGCATTTTATTGCAGGAAATAAGTATTTAATACAATAGAAAAACAGAACTTAATATTTGGCACAGAAACCTTTGCTTCCAATTACAGAGGTCAGACTTTTCTTGTAGTTCTTGACTAAGTTTGCACACACTGCAGCAGGGATTTTAGCCCACTAAGTGTCCCTACGATAAAACAAACCTCTTCATTCTTTGTAGGTGGGAAAAGTTGTAAAATAAACAGTTATCACTTATTTTACCCACTGTACCTAAAGTGATAAAAAACTTGAAATTTTCGCATTTTGTATTTTTGGTCAACCTCAGCTCAGCATGCAAAAAACAATCCCTCACACAGCTCCATTTATGGTAAAAGGAAACAAACATTATGGGTCTTGGACAGTGGCTAATTTTATTTTATTTTTTTAATACATAACTTATGAATTTTTTTTCACCACTTAAAGCACCACTCCATAGTTTTTATTTTTTTTATTGCACCGCTGGAGTGATGCTTTAAATGTAATTCCCCTGTCTTACAATCAACTGTCACCACCTTCTTCCTTTTCCAGTGTCGATCCCGTCGGTCTCCAGTGAAAGTGACCTGTCGGCAGCTCCAGTGTTTCATGGAGCGCGCCAGAAATCACTTTTCAGTACAAGTCTGTGAGGGCCTCGTTCTGACTCTTATAGAGTTGCATTGAGCTCTTGGGACGTAACTTCTGACTTTTGGACAGTCAGAAATTATGGGCACATGATGACGCCGCAGGACTGGAGCGGTGTCAGTAAAAGGTGAAGCTGCCTGAAAGGGAGTACATGTACGGGAGCATGGGGCTTACATTTAAAGTGCCACTCCAGCCCTGAAAAAAAAACACTGGAGTGGTGCTTAAAAAAAAAAAAAAAAAAAAAATCTGTTCATCTTTGATTTTGCTGTAATCGTACTTATCTGGAAAATCAAGTTTCCAGGTAATTTTTACCACACAATAAATCCTATAACAATAAAAAAAATGTAAAAAAAACGATGGTGGAATTCCATTTTCATTTTTCAACATTTCATCCCAATCTTCAGTAAGTTTTATGGTAAGATGAATGATGCCATTCAAAAATACAATTTATCCCACAAAAAACAAGCCCTCAAATGGCTAGGGGTCTTAGAGTTCAATGCAGGGCCGGACCGACCATCTGGCAAATGCCAGAAGGGCCTGTCTTGTTGTGGGCCTCCTTGTCTGATATGTTGGGTTCTCAAGACTCCCATACTGTTAAGAGTTGTGACAGAAGCATCATAAGAAATATTGGTCTTGTAGTAAATCTTGTTTTCCTCCATGCAGGTTAAAGGGAACCTGTCACCCCGAGAATCGCGGGTGAGGTAAGCCCACCGGCATCAGGGGCTTATCTACAGCATTCTGTAATGCTGTAGATAAGCCCCCGATGTTACCTGAAAGAGGAGAAAAAGACGTTATATTATACTCACCCATGGACGGTCCCGCTGCTGGTCAGGTCAAACGGGCATCTCCGGTCCGCTCCGGCGCCTCCCATCTTCATTACAAGACGTCCTCTTCTGATCTACAGCCACGGCTCCGGCGCAGGCGTACTTTGCTCTGCCCTGTTGAGGGCAGAGGATAGTACTGCAGTGCGCAGGCGCCGGAAAGGTCAGAGGCCCGGCGCCTGCGCACTGCAGTACTTTGGACCCGTAGAAGCGCCGTAGCGCGAAACGGCTGTCGTCCGGTCTCTCCTCACTCCCGCTCCCTCATAGATCACTGCGTATGCCGGTTCATACTATGTATAGTATGTTTTGCTGAATAAAGAGCACACTTGGAAGAAGCGCAAGGGTGAGTGCTGCATCATTTTTCTTCTCATTATATGGATTAGTAATATATCCCATCGGGTGCTTGGAGATTGGGATAGTATGGGCCTGTGTGATGCCAGGGCTGAATTTCAGTCCCAGTCCATACCTGGTTCAATGTACTATATATAATATATATAGATAGATAGATAGAAAGTTCATTATGTCAATTACATTACAGTTATAGTATTTTTTTTGCAGGTCGCGAAAAAGTATCCCAGATGTATACGCTGAGAATTTAGTATCTGTTGGACTGTTAACTACAGAAGAAGTTGGAGATATAAAGACCACTTACTACACCAAATTAAGTGACCATCTCAACAACATGACTTTATACACACCGCCACCAACTAACCTTCAGGCTAATTGGAGCGAGATGATTGAACCAAGTAATCGGTTAACAACATGGGACACCGGCGTTCCTGTTAATTTACTCCAATTTATCGGGGCCAAATCTGTAGAAGTTCCTGAGGAAATTCAGATGCACAGCCATCTTCTAAAGATGCATGCACAGGTTGAGTCTAAAGACCGTTCCCTCATTTATACATTTGTGGGATCCAACCTATTTATCAGTTTTAGTAAATGAGTGAATGTAATTTTATGTATATTTATATTTAGTCTAGAATACAGAAGCTCCAGGAAGGTACAAAGTTAGATTGGGCTACTGCTGAAGCTTTGGCTTTTGGCTCTTTGCTTTGTCAAGGTAAGGTATCATTTCTAAACTAATACTTTTCATAAATAAACTTTTTTTCATAATGTGTATGTGAATTTTTGATGGATATATATATGACACTTTTCTTTCCATTTAAAGGGTTTCATGTTCGACTAAGTGGACAAGATGTAGGACGAGGAACCTTCAGTCAAAGACATGCCATGGTGGTTTGTCAAGAGACTAATGACACTTATATTCCGCTGAACAATATAATATCGGACCAAAAAGACTTTTTGGAGGTTTGTTTCCCTAAAACCATGAATAATGCACTACTATATTGCATATTGTATTTACATTGGCATCATGACTTTTATTTCTGACCATTAGAACATAAACCTTGGCAGTTCCATTGTGTAATAGATCCAGAAAAATCCAATTGTAAAAAAAATCCAATTATAATGGATCAAGTTTCAGATTTATTTTGAGAAAAGACTAAACATTTCCAGCAATTGGAGAGCAACAAACACCTGCTAATACGAATTCCAACATGTAAATCATTTTGTCGTTTACTTCATCCTGGAATTGCTTTTGATCATACAATTGCTGCTCACTAGCAACGCTCTATTTTAACAAGAAAAGGCTGCATGCTATCATTCCACTATTTACTATAGCTATCCTTTTTTCCCCTCTAACTACAGGTAAGCAATAGTGCGTTATCAGAGGAAGCTGTCCTTGGATTCGAATACGGCATGAGTATTGAAAGTCCCAAGTTGCTGCCAATTTGGGAGGCACAGTTTGGAGATTTTTTCAATGGAGCACAGATAATATTTGACACCTTCATTTCTGGAGGTAGGATAGTATTAAATAACTTTTAAAGTAAAAAAGACTGCATTTGAGAATAAACCAATCAAAGTGACTACATAAATAAAGTTATGTAATGTTTTTTTTCTTACCCTAAATCAGATGTATTTGCTGTTTCTTTTTAAAAAGTTTAATGCTGTTACCAAAGTAAATTGAAAACTGAATGTAATAACTTTTCATTGTCTTTAGTCACTGTATTTTACCAGGTTGTTTTGCATGGAATGAATGCCTCATCAGCAGTGATGAGCGAAGGTGCTTGAATATCATCTTATCCTAGCACGCTGAGGTATTATCAGAGCATCTTGGGTGTGCTCATATATTATGTTTGAGTCTCTGCGGCTGCATGGTTTGCAGCTATTAGACAGCCTAACACATTTGGGGATTGCTTGTTTGTTACACAATCCCCACATGTGTTGAGGCTGTCTAACACCTGCAAATCCTGCAGCCACAGAGGCTCGACCATAATATGCGAGCACGCCTAGATTCTCAGATAACACCCGAGCATGCTCTGAAAAGACTTCTGAGCACGTTTGCTCATCCACTACTCATCAACCATTTGATTTGACCTTTATTAACACTGTAGTGTGGATATCGGTAAGATAAAATGTCATGAATCTCAGTTTTTCACGTATCTGCAGATGATATATTAATGGGGGTTTTGTGCTTGTTACCTGCCAGTAGATCACATGTGTACCGGTCTGTGAGCAGCCCCTCTCCCCGACCATTTCTTATCAGAATAGCTTTGGTGATAATTAATGGTCAGTAGACAGAAGCTCAGGATTACCAAACATAACACTTTTTTGGCAAATGTGTTATGAAATTGCTATTCAAAGCACCAGTCCAGTGTACTTTTTAGTTCAGCGCTGGAGTGGTGCTACTAAACGAAGTTCCCTGACCTTTGCCTTAGGCTGTGTGCACACGTTGCGGTTTTTTCGCGTTTTTTCCCAATAAAAACGCTATAAAACCGCAAAAAAACCGCATACAATAAGCATCCCATCATTTAGAATGAATTCCGCATGTTTTGTGCACATGATGCGTTTTTTTCCGCGAAAAAAATGCATTGCGGCAAAAAAACGCAGCATGTTCATTAATTTTCCGTTTTTTTTTGCGGATTTCCCACTCCAAAATGCATTGGGAAGTGTCCGGAAAAAACCGTGGCAAAAACGCGTCAAAATTGCGGCAAAAACGCATGTGATTTTCTTGCGTATTTCTTGCAGAAAATGTCCGGAATTCTCAGGAATTTTCTGCGAGAAATCCTGAACGTGTGCACATAGCCTTATGGTTACCAGCCACCATCTTCAGCTCTTCCCTTATTGTCACCGCAACTTTTGAGTGAGCAGAGGTCAAAAGGAAACGGTCACAAGCTCTGTGTAAGTTTATAAGAGCCTTGTTCTGGCCTCGATCTGGCTCTCATAGATTTGCATTGAGTTCTGACTTTTGGATCACTGCAGCAAACACTGCAATAAAATATGTTGTAATTGTACAGTTTTGTCAAACGCTTTGTGCGGTCATAGTTAAAAAGAAATATATCACTTCAAACTCAAAAAAAAGGATTTTAATTTTGAAATTGTAAAATGCCAAACCTGCAATTTATCACAAATCTTTTTTTCTTTAATACTATATTAGACAGCTAGTCAGATTTTCAATCACTGAGTTAGTTATTGTAAAAATAAGACACAGCAATGCAAAATGTCAGTTTCCAATGGAAGGATAGAAAATTCTGATTTCATATCTGTCTCCTGCGGCGATCTGTCATCTCATTGTCCTTTTTTGGACCGGAACTGATGTAAGTATGCATTAGCATCTACCCCCTTGTACTCGGGATTTTATGGAAATATATTTGTGACAGTGGCCAAATTCTGCAAAATATATCAGTTTCATACTACATGGCTAAATTTCTTTTTGCCCAAATAGGTGAGGCAAAGTGGCTTTTACAGAGTGGAATTGTGATCCTTCTGCCACACGGTTATGATGGTGCTGGTCCAGAACATTCTTCCTGCCGCATTGAACGCTTTTTACAGGTAGTCGCAAATATAAAAGCCAGATTTTATTATTCTGCTATGTAACACTAACTTCCAAAGCAAATAAAAGATTAGCCACTCATATTGGTTGTCCACTTGATAAATTAGAGAGATAGATTTGGTATTTCTGTAAACGCACTTACCGTATTTTTCAGACAATAAGACGCATCGGACCATAAGATGCACCCCAAATTTTCAGAAGGAAAATAGGGAGGAAAAAAAAGTGTCAATTGGGGGTCCGTCTTACAATCCGAATACAGCTTACCAGGGAAGGGATCGGCACAGGTGGAGGAGTGGTCACAGGGGTCGTTCGGTGGTCCAGGCTGGTGCAATGGCCTCCGGGAAATCCCATCCCAGTCTGGTGCGGTGGTGGCGGCTCTGTACAGGGGCAGGGGTGGCGACTCTGTGCTGGGGCTCTGGGCAGGGGGGCTGTGCTGGGGCAGGGGGGCTGTGCTTCGGCGCCGGTGCTGTGCCCCGGTGCAGTGGCAGCGGCTCTCTATGCTCCGTGGGGGGCAACGCCGGCATTTTGTCAAAGCCCGGAGGCCCTCGCACATCCGTTGCTGCCATATTGTGGTGGCCTCTGAGAACATGGCCGCCGAGCCGAGCTCTGGTGTGGTGGCAGCGGCTCTCTGTGCTCCGTGGGGGGTTCCGCTGGCATTTCGTCAAAGCCCCGGGCCAGGGACGGCGCATGCTCAGATTCAAATCTCGGCAATGAGATCTCGTCCCGAGATCTTGTCTCCCGAGACCTTGGCACGAGATCTGAATCTGAGCATGCGCCGCCCCCGGCCCGGTGGCCATCTTCCCAGTGGCCATTTTCCCGGAGGCTACCAACGCAACATGGCAGCAGTTGCAGGGGCCTCCAGGCTTTGACAGAATTCCCGACAGAGCACAGAGAGCCGCTGTCCCAGAGCACAGTCCGCCACCACCACACCACAGAGCCCCGCCGCACCTCCACAGCCGCAGGATTTGTAAGTGTATTGCGACCATAAGGGCTCCTTTCCACTTGTGAGAAACACGTCCGTGTCCGCATGTGAAAACCTAGCTCTGGCGCCGTCACTTGGGAGCGGAGCGTGCAGCTCCATGTGTTGTTATGCGGCTGCACGCTCCGCTCTGGAGTGCCGGCGCCTCAGCTTGGTTTTCACATGCGAGACACGGACGTGTGTCTCGCAAATGGAAATGAGCCCTAAGGCGCACCCTCATTTTCCCCAAAAACTTTTTGGAGAAAAAAGTGCGTCTTGTGGTCTGAAAGGTACGGTATATCATTGCTTTTCGTTAACCATCTCCAGCCCCACTTTCGTTCCTGTGCTCAACATAGGAGAAACCTTTTCAGTGCCAGCACCTTACCAGTGTTGTGTGTAAGGGGGAGGGCTGGCTGCTCTTTAATAGCCAAGTTAGCCCCTTTCCTTGACTATTCATTGGCCCTAACAGAGGAGGGGGCTGGCTTAGCTATTAGAGTAAACAGCCATACCATACAGCCATACAGATAATAGGAGAAAATGAATGGTACAATTTTTTTGTGCAATTTCTCCTGATTACGCCAGTACTCTATATGTGGTTGAAAGCTACTACTTTTGAGCCACAACGCAAAGTTCAGAAGGGAAGAAGCATCATGTTGGTGTTCAGATTTTGCTAGAATGATTTGAGTGTGTTGTGTCACATTGGCAAAGCTCTTGTGGTGCCAAAATAGCAGAACCCTTTATACGTGACCCCATTTTACAAGCTACACCCATTTAATTCATCTAGGTATGCAGTGAGGATGTTGACCCCATAGTGCCTAACATAATTTTCTACCATTGGGATTTGAAAAGAGAATAATTAAATGTTTACCACTAAAATGTTTTTGTGTTCACGCACCTCTCTGATCGCTGGGCACAAGCCTCAAGTCAAATTCCTGGGACCAACTACGAAGGGGAGGCATTGGTAAAACCCTGCAAACTGAAGCATATTCGCAAGGGATATGGATTTGTGTATAGAACATCTCAACCTTTTAACCTGTTGCATAAAAGTTACAATACATTTGTCATGTATAGTCACAATATCTGCTGCCTCCATTTGCCTACTGCTGCCTTTTCTGCTGAGTCTACATTTCTAGTCCTACAGCATAAAATGATGGCAGCACAGTGTTAAGGTTGACTTACACCTCCACTACCTTTCCTGTGATGAGAAGGTGAGGTTTAGTTTTACCGCTGTGCCCCTTAGGTCACTGCCATAGCAACTTGAATGTAGGAAGTCAAGAACGCCAGCAGAGGAAGCAGCAACAGGCAAACAGAGGGCAGCATGTGGGGTGACTATATGGGAGAAATGTATATTCATTTTAAATTTCCCCTGGACATTTCTTTCCAATTGTTTTTTTATTTAGTGTTCCGGAACACGTTAACTTGAAACAGTGTTATTCCTTTTTGTTCATAGATGTGTGACAGTAGAGAAGAAGGCGTAGACTGTGATACTGTAAATATGTGCGTTGCTCATCCCACAACACCAGCACAATATTTTCATTTGTTACGCCGGCAAATGATAAGAAATTTTAGAAAACCCCTAATTGTTGCCTCTCCAAAAATGTTACTCAGATATCCGGTAACTATTTATTTTTCTTTCTCTTTTTGTAATTCTATAATGCCAAGAATAAAAACAAAACCATAGTACTGTCTACTAGCCTAGTCATTTACATTTTGGATTTCGGGATGCTGGATGAATGTGGTAGCATATTTTAACCAGTGTTTTTAAATTGCGTCCTCCACATTTATGTCAATCACACAAACTGCTGTCCACAACGAAGAATTGTAGACCATGGCAAACAAGTTTGATTGTGGTCATTTTTTGATAAGTAAACACATTACAGGCGATTCGTCAAAGTGTTTTTTGCCAACAAACTGGCGTAAAACACTTTGAAGTCTAGCAAATTTTTTGCACAACACAGAGTTCTGCACAGCTATAGACATTTTGGTGTTAGAACTTTTCATGCTACATTGAAACAACTCTTCCAAAATGGGTAAGGCTGGGAAGGAGCCTGGATGGGGGGTGGCTACGCCGATCTTCAAATTCAGCCAAAGTGCCTGCGTTTTGTACACCAGAAATGTTACTTGAATTTTTAAATAGAGTAATATTTTTGGCGAAATATGTGCCGCTAGTAGGATGCACCAAACTCATTAAGTGCTGTTCACCTCTAAAGGAATTCTGTGCATCTTATTCTTGCATGGCCTTCATTAAGACCGGTGTACAAAACATCAGTTTTAATGAATCTGGGACATTATATATTGTGCAAAGTGTTATTGCGTACCAGTAAGTTTTGGATGCCACTTCACAAAGTATTGTTGTTGTTTTTTTGTTTTTTAACCCATAATTTAAAATATTAGTAAACCGTGAAATGGAAATTAAATAGTAAAAAGTAGAGCTATACAGTCACCAAAAGGATTATAAAATGTAAAACTATATTATCTTTTAGATTATTTACTTGCCCTCTTTGCCATAATCACAGTTTGGGGCATTGTTAACAAATTCTTAACCAACTTCATGTTTTAGCCACAAAATTTGCACAAAATTTGGCCAAATAATGTCTGCCCATCAACCAACAACAAGGTGGCCTCATGAGTCTGATGGGTCCCTGACCAGTGTGAACTTTGGCCAAATTTTGTGCAAAGCGTCTCATGTATCGTTCATGTATTTTTCCTAATATTCAAAAGCCATTTTTGCTATTCACATTTCATATATTTCACATTGACATACTTTAACACAATTGAGTGCAACCATCTTTGTATATTGTACATGTAAGTAGCTGTTTTTTGGTATGAACCTGTTCAGACTAGTTTTTGATGTGCAAGTCCTTTTTCTATTATTTGTATGCTAGCTTTCTGACTGAGCACGCTGCCCTTCAACATATGATTTTAATCACAGCTGGTTCCTGCCAACCCATAAATGTAGGCTTTACTGAGAGAGGTGTCCACATTCACCCATGCATTCAGACATTAGTATTAGGGAGGTGTTCACACTGGTCAGGGACCCATCAGACTCAGGAGGCCACCTTGACGTTGGTTGATGGGCAGACATTATTTGTCCAAATTTTGTGCAGAGCGTCTCATGTATTTTTCATGTATTTTTCCTAATATTCAAAAGCCATTTTTGCTATTCACATTACATATATTTCACATTGACATGCTTTAACACAATTGAGTGCAACCATCTTCGTATATTCCACTCATCTGCTACACAGCTACAAGGTTTGGTTTTGGTTATAGCCAAAAACAAGTGATGGCTGAACTAATATTTATTCAAATAAAATAAAAGGTCGCTGTGGTTGTGGTAGCCATGCTGGTAATTTGCGAATGAAATTCTGTGTAAACTGTGACTTGTCACCAACAAAGTACTTCTACACCATTAAAAAAAATAAAGTATTTCTCCCATACAAGATCTTTGCTGAACAGTTTATGTAAAGATTTGTCTGCTGCTTGAACAAGGAAAGACATGACACAATGACTGGGCAGCACGGTGGCTCAGTGGTCCTGGGTTCAAATCCCACCAAGGACAACATCTGCAAGGAGTTTGTATCTTCTCCCTGTGTTTGCATGGGTTTTCTCACTCAGAGTTCTCCGGTTTCCTCCCACGCGCCAAAGACACACTGATAGGGAATTTAGATTGTAAACCTCAATGGGGACAGTGATGATGATGTATGTAAAGCGCTGTGGAATATGATAGCGAACTATAAGCAATGCGTAATAATAATAACAACTGAGGTTTACTATTCTCCATCAATTCAATATTCTCTATGAATATCACTAAAGTTAAAAAAAGAAATGTCTGAATTCCAAAAAAGAAAACATTACATATGTACATAGGCACATATAATATATCGTATATCATTTATTTATTTTTTAAGTTATTTACCATATACACATGTGGTCAAAATTGTTGGTACCTTTTGTTTAGTGACAGAAAAACCCACAATGATCACAGAAATAACTTGAATCTGACAAAAAAATAATAATAAATAAAAGATCTGTGAAAATGAACAAATGAAAGTCAGACATTGCTTTTCAACCATGTTTCTACAGAATTTAAAAAAAAAAAAACTCTTGAAATAGGCCTGGACAGAAATGATGGTACCCCTAAAAATGTGACAAGAGACATGTTAAATCGAGGTGTGTCCACTAACATCACAGTTGTCTACAATCTTGGATTCAGTGAGTGGGCCTGTATATAGGGCTACAGAGACTCACTGTGCTGTTTGGTCACATGGTATGTATCACACTCAACATGGAGCAGAGGAAGCGAAGGAAAGAGTTGTCTCTGGAGAATGGGAAGAAAATTATAGACAAACATGTTAAAGGTAAAAGTTATAAAACCATCTCTAAGCAGCTTGATGTTGCTGTGACTACAGCTGCACATATTATTCAGAAATTTAAGATCCATGGGACTTTAGCCAACCTCCCTGGACGTGGCCGCAGGAGGAAAATTGATGACAAATCAAAGAGACGGATAATATGAATGGTAACAAAAGAGCCCAGAAAAACTTCTAAACAGATTAAAGGTGAACTTCAAGCTCAAGGAACATAAGTGTCAGATCGCACTATCCATCGTTGTATGAGCCAAAATGAACTTCATGGGAGATATCCAAGGAGGACACCATTGTTGAGAAAAAAAATCATAAAAAAGACAGACTTGAATTTGCCAAACTACATGTTGACAAGCCACAAAGTTTCTGGGAGAATGTCGTATGGACAGTGAGACGAAAATGGAACTTTTTGGCAAGGCACATCAGCTCTATGTTCATAGATGGAAAAATGAAGCATATCAAGAAAAGAACACTGTCCCTACTGTAAAACATGGAGGAGGCTCTAGTATGTTCTGGGGCTGCTTTACTGCATCTGGCACAGGGTGTCTAGAGTCTGTGCAGAGTTCAATGAAATCTCAAGACTATCAAGGGATTCTAGAGAGAAATGTTCTGCTCAGTGTTGGAAAGCTTGGTTTCAGTCGCAGGTCATGGGTCCTGCGCACGATAATTACCCAAAACTCACAGCTAAAAATACTCAAGAAAGGCAAAGTGGAAAACATTGGACTATTCTGCAGTGGTCTTCTTTAAGCCCTGACCTAAATCCTATTGAGCATCTTTGGAAAGAGCTTAATCATGCCATCTGGAAAAGGCAACCTTCAAACACGACTCAACTGGAGCAGTTTGCTCTTGATGAGTGGGTCAAAATACATGTCGAGAGGTGCAGAAGTCTCATTGACAGTTACAGGAATCGTTTGATTGCAGTGATTGCCGCACAAGGTTGTTCAACAAAATTTTAAGTTAACGATACCATCATTTCTGTCCAGACCTATTTCATGAGTTTTATTTTTTTTTACTTTCTGTGGAAGCATGGCTGAAAAGCAATGTCTGACTTTCATTTGCTCATTTTCACAGATCTTTTATTTATTAATACTTTTGTCAGATTCAAGTTATTTCCGTGACCATTGTGGGTTTTTCAGTCATTAAACGAGGGGTTCCAAGAATTTTGACCATGTGTATGAGTTTAGACTGTTTTAATTTCTTCTATTTCTTTCACTTTTTTTTTCTTTTTCTTTTGCAGGCTGCAATTTCCAGTTTTGAAGATATGGCACCAGGAAGTACATTTAAACCTGTTCTAGGCGACCTTGCTGCAGACCCCAAAAGGTAGATTGATTAATTACACCCCTTTATTATATAAAAAGAGTTCCAAAAAGGTTCACTCACCTATCCATCTGAACGGTCTGTTCAGAGCCTTAATTTTGCACTCATATTGTGTTTCCGCTGTTCTTTTGATATTGCACAGAGACGTAGATGTTTGGGATCATTTTTCTGTACATTACATGAGAGTCTGTGACTAAAAATAAGCATGCAATATTTAAGACCATGGTTCAAAGGAAAAATGCATATTGGTATGTCTTATTTTGACCTGAGGGACTCTGTGATATCCTAGTCTAGCATGCAGCACATTGTTGGTAGTATAACATACGTGTGCCATGGGAATGCACTACAATTGTTGGGCTCTCCATGCATGTGTAGCGTTTGTCACACAGCCGTAACACATGCAGCTGCGGAGCCGAACAGCTGATCAGCCTGAGCAAGCCAGGTGCCCTCTGCAGCTTATTCGGTAAGTGCTATAGCTTGCCGAATAAGCCCTGGCCCGATCAAATTCACTCAACTCTAGTCAGAAGTCTATGTGGACAGAAAGTAAAAAAATTATGACTCTGGAAGGAGATGAGGAAAAAACTAAAACACAAACGGCAAAAATGGAAATCCGCCATGTAGTGAAGGGATTAATTTGCTGAAGTCTTTTGTATGCACAATGGAATGTGCCACATCCTTATGTTGTCATTGTCAAGGATGTCACCTTGTATGAGAAGACTTCAGAAGTGACTCAAGATCAAGGATAATGGAGTGGGGGCAGGATTCACTGCCCAGGTTCACGTCCACAGATAATTAGTATATATTATAACAGTACAAGTTCTCACCTATCAGACGAATCTGAAAGGCCTTGAAAGCATAGTGATACATTATTGTATTACTATCTACTATATCCAGACAATGGGCCAAATGTTGCGAAGATAAAACTTCTTTGACCTAACTAAAAATTACATTTATAAAATGAAATCTTGACTTCTATAAAGTTTCACAAATACATCGCTGCTACTTGTTTTTTTTTTCCCTTCAGTGTTACCACGGTCATTTTCTGTTCTGGGAAACACTACTATGCTTTAGCTAAACATAAAGAAACACTGGGAGAACAAAGACACAAATATGCCATTATTAGGATAGAAGAACTATGCCCATTTCCATTAGAATCCCTCCAGCATGAAATGGCCAAATATCCAAAGGCTAAAGGTGGGTTCAAGTTTCTGTAAAAGTTCTTATCTGTGGTTAATGCATCTAATAAAGCTTCCTTTAGGACCCTATATCATATATGCTACAATAAGGATCTGCTTTTTTTGTTCTGAAGGAGGACTTTGCTTAAAACAAGTGAAAAGTATAATTATTAATATCTAGAAATTTTGGCATTATAATAATTTTTGATTAAAAAAATACAATTTTGTATTTGAATGCATCTAAAACCACAATTACTTACACATACAAAACTTAGTAATGTGACATTTTAAGTTTTGCCCCCTGTAGACAATTGTGGTTAAGTTGTTAATATGAATGTAGGGCAAATTATTAACCCTTATCTACTACATAATTGGCTAAGGGTCACTTCCGTCTCTGTCTTTCTGTCTGTCTGTCTGTCTCGGATATTCTTTGGTCGCGGCCTCTGTCTGTCATGGAAATCCAAGTCGCTGATTGGTCGTGGTAAAACACCCACGACCATTGCCACGACCAATCAGCGACGGGCAGAGTCCGGCGGCAAAATGGCCGCTCCTTCCTCCCCGCAGTCAGTGCTCGCTCCATACTCCCCTCCAGTCAGCCCTCACACAGGGTTAATGGCAGCGTTAATGGACCGCGTTATGCCGCGTGTGTGACCAACTTTTTATTATTGATGATGCGTATGCAGCATCGATAGTAAAAAGATCTAATGTTACAAATAATAATAATAAAAAAAAAAGGTTAGTCTCACCCTCCGACGTGGCGCGCTGTCCTTGGCAGTGCAAGCGGCAGGTTCCGGTGCCAAGAATGCTATGCGAGAAGGACCTTCCATGACGTCACGGTCATGTGACCGTGATGTCATCACAGGTCCTGCGCTCATACCAACCCTGGGACCAGAATCTGCTGCGTGCACCGCACACAGGCGCCAGGACTTCAATTGTCCTTCGGAAGCTAAGTATATGTTTATTTTTCATTTTAAGTCTTTTTTAACCACGCATATAGTACCCACATTGCTATATACTACGTGGGCTCTGTTACATACTGCGTGGGCTGCGTTGTATACTACATGGCTGCTATGTACTACGTGGGCAGTGTAATATACTATGTGGGCAATGTTATATACTGCGTGGGCTGCGTTATATACTGCATGGCTGCTATATACCACGTGACCAGTGTTATATACTATGTGGGCAATGTTATATACTGCGTGGGCTGCGTTATATACTGCATGGCTGCTATATACTACGTGACCAGTGTTATATACTATGTGGGCAATGTTATATACTGCGTGGGCTGTGTTATATACGGTTTGGCCTGTGTTATATACTGCGTGGCCTGTATTAACGCATCGGGTATTCAAGAATATGTCAAGGCCTGTGCTATATACTATGTGGCTGCTATATACATACATATTCTAGAATACCCGATGCGTTAGAATTGGGCCACCATCTAGTGTTTACATATTGTGGGATGTTTTGTATACCCACAGCCAAATCTCACCATGCTAAATTTTCAGTAGCATTTCATGATTTACGATTAATGTATTCAAATGGATGGATATTTCAAATGGAATACTGTCCTTTTTTTTTTTTTTTTTTAAAGGAAAGTGATTATTGGAATCCACAATGTGTCTACAATTTTTATTAATTGATTTTTACCACAGTCAATGATGTGTTTTAGCTACAATAAATAGAAAGTTATATTCAAGGTTAGTTACTTGTACTCTTCTTTTTAAAGATTTCATTTGGAGCCAAGAAGAGCCACAAAATATGGGTGCTTGGTCTTTTGTTGCACCTAGGTGTGAGAAACAGTTGGGGCGAAAGGTAAGGTTTCTATATAATGTTTATGTAGTTTACTATTAAACTTACATACGGCTATATCTTATAACATATGTGTCCACCCTTAACATTTCTTGAATTGCCTTGAGATGCACAATTGGTTGTGATAATTCAGTACTATCACGCCATCCAGTAAAAGGTAATCTGTCAATAGGCTCAACAATCCTAAACTGTTTGTATGGGCATTCAGATCCTAGAGAATTGAATAAGATGATACCTTGATATCTACTATCCAATGTCTTATTCCAGAGTAATCTATTTTTCTTATATGCAATTAAATTATTAATATCTACGAGCCGGACACTGATCTCCCTGAGAAAAAAGGGGGCATTACCAGAGTGAGACCTGTAATGACTGACACTTTGCCCTCATAATCACACACAGCTCTGCAGTGAGATCAAAACGAACACAGTACAGTGTACTGTAGGTGTACTGTGTTAGCTCTGATCTCACTGCAGAGCTGTGTGTGATTATCAGAACTAACACAGTACAGTGTACTGTAGCTGTACTGTGTTAGCTCTGATCTCACTGCAGCGCTGTGTGTGATTATGAGGGCAAAGAGTCAGTCATTACAGGTCTCACTCTGGTAATGCCCTCTTTCATGCAATATAAACTCAGGAGGCAGATTTTCATGCAGGTCAGTGTCCGGCCCATAGATCTTAACAGCTCATTTACATATAAGAAAAATGTGGCTTTGTCTGGAATGAGATGTAGGATAGCAAATATCGAGGTATCGTTTTGTTCCACTTTCTGTGACCTACATGGCCATATATATATAATTAACAAATTAAAGCTGCACTCTGAAACGCTATAGGGTGTAAACATTGAATGTATGAAATTGGAATTGCATTACTACTAAATAAGATAAGTAAAAAATGAGGATACTGAGTGCAAAAATTGGCCAATTCATGTGAGTCCAACATCTAGCGTAAAGATGTACCCCTTTTTTGGAACCCTGACCAAACATGATACCTCTCTGAAGCGAAAAGCCTACAATTATATCGGCAAGTAGGATCGAGCTCTATTTAAAACCACCATAGGCTGATGGGTGGAGTGCTCAGTCAGAAGGTGTGTATTACAAATATAAAAAAAAAACTGACCATCAATTCCAAACAGAAAGACAGGCAAATGTGAACAGGTGCAAGTGAACAGAGCCACTCCATATATAACTAACAAATTAAAGCTGTTAGTTACATATAGAGTATCTCTCTTAGCTTACACCTGACAGACAGTCTATATATATCTATACTAGATGGTGGCCCGATTCTAACGCATCGGGTATTCTAGAATATGCATGTCCACGTAGTATATTGCACAGCCCACGTAGTATATTGCCCAGCCACGTAGTATATTGCCCAGTCACGTAGTATATTGCCCAGCCACATAGTATATTGCCCAGCCACGTAGTATATTGCCCAGCCACGTAGTATATTGCCCAGCCACGTAGTATATTGCCCAGCCACGTAGTATATTGCCCAGCCACGTATGAAGCACAGAGCCACGTAGTATATTGGCCAGTCACGTGGTATGCACTATATCCCTGTTAAAAAAAAAAAAAAGAATTAAAATAAAAAAATAGTTACATACTCCCCTTCCGGATCGAAGCGGCCGGTTACCAATGCTCATCACGCGCTCCGGTCAGAAGAGTGCATTGCGGTCTCGCGAGATGATGACGTAGCGGTCTCGCGAAACCGCACGTCATCATCTCGCGAGACTGCAATGCATGGAGCGGTCACCGGGGCGTCGCGAGGAGCATCGGTAACCGGACTCTTCGATCCGGGGGCTCCGGAAGGTAAGTATGTAACAATTTTTTTTTTATTATTTTTAACATTAGATCTTTTTACTATTCATGCTGCATAGGCAGCATGAATAGTAAAAAGTTGGTCACACAGGGTTAATAGCAGGGTTAACCGAGTGCGTTACACCGCGGTCAACGCTTCCATTAACCCAGTGTGAGCGCTGACCGGAGGGGAGTACGGAGCGGGCACTGACTGCGGGGAGGAAGGAGCGGCCATTTTTCCGCCGGACTGTGCCCATCGCTCATTGGTCGCGGCAGCGATGACAGGCAGCTGGCGAGACCAATCAGCGACTTGGATTCTATGACAGACAGAGGCCGTGACCAATGAATATCCGTGACAGACAGAAGGACAGAAAGACGGAAGTGACCCTTAGACAATTATATAGCAGATATCTGCATGCCTATATAGATGGTGCTTAAGAGGGCTGATCCTGTTGACAGATTCTGTTTCATGTATACATTTTGTTGTCTTTTTTTTTTGTCTTTTAACATCTCATGGCATTCGTATCACTGTATATCAGACTTAGAAACTAGTTAAAGAAGGACACATCTGTGTATAGTTCTTTATAAATAGAATCTCACAAAAAAAAAGTGATTAGTAGTTGAACAGTTCATTTTGATTTGTCTTGCTGTTGAATTGCATGGATTTTGCCATTTTACTTGATGCCTCTGTGGGGACTAGCAAAGTCATATACAGTAGTTGCTGATACTGGCTACGAAGCCAGCCCTAGACAAAGTGACATATGTAGGCAGTGAAGATTAGAAGATGCTTCTGACCCGAAGTGTGACATGAAAACAAAGCAGGCTACAAGCTATCCCTAAGAAAATGTAACTAAATTAAAACAAAGGACTCTAGGGTGCTTTTAATGAGTCATATGTAATGTGGTGAGAATTTTTTTTTTTTTTTTTTTTTTTTAAATATTCCCAAACATTTTTAAACAAACTTTCCTGCAATACAGCCTAGTTAGTAATCATTGGGTGTGACTCTCCCGAAACTACCAGCAATTTTTATACAATAAGAGCAATCACCTCTTCATAAGTTCTACAAAAAAATGTCTTAATTTGTACGCTTAGAATACAGACAATAATAGAATAAAATCTGTGTATGTATCCACTCTATTGTTGTCTGCACTGTATTTGTATGTGAATAAAGGAAATAGTTTTTATATTGAATGGAATGGTGTTTGCTCTTGTTGTATAGGAACTACTAATTGTTAGAAAAGCAAAATTAATAAGCTTTTCTAATGAATTTCTCTCAGAATTTGAGAGGTCTGGTTTACTTTTCACAATCTGTCCAGTCTGTTTTTATGGCTGTTTTAAGGAATGTATCGCCTATAAATCTTTTCTTTACTAGCTAAATAGAGATTCTGATGAATATTTTTTCATTAGTGGCTGCTTCCAAGCAGAAGTTACTGAAGAATGGTCAGCTCACTTCTTTCACCCGCTTCACGATTAAAATAAATTAAAAAAGACTGAACATATTCACAGCAAGTCATTTTTACATTGCTGAGGATATGTTGACTCTTTTTGGCATTTTTAGCGCTTTTTCAGGCAGGATCCAGGCTGAATCCACCTGCAAAAGACGATGTGCGCATAATACCTAAACATTTGTGCAGGGTGAGGCAGGAGGGGCGTTGTGTCCATCACCTACACATCTCATTTTTGGCGCTAGTTCTGATTTCTGAAACAACACAAAATGTTATTATGGGTACTTTTTGTCATTCTAGCTACAGCTCGTAAGCAGACCTGCACTTCCTGCGCCTGCAGTGGGAATTGGGACTCTACACCACCAGCAACAAGAAGATATCATTAGAAAAACATTTATATAACTAGGATACAGTACTTTTTACTTGCATTAGTTTTGGACTGTATTGTTTTTGTACTTCTCTTTTCAAGAACATTTTGGCAATTGGATGACACAAGCCAATTCTGCCCTGTAAACCTTCATTCCTCTCGGGACAGAGATCAAAGTACTAATCTACTGTTTCCCCTGCTAGTGTTGGTGGAACTTTTATATTTTATGAAGACAGTCAGAAGATTGCAATGACTGCAATATATTAAAGGGTTGTCTCGTTTTATTGAGGGTTACAAAAAAAGGTCAATCTTTTTAGGTGAAGGAATTATATGGCATTTACAAATAATGCCAATTTTAAAGATGCTGAATAGCCATACCTTATTTAAATAATGCAACTGGTGAAAAAAATCTATTTATTTTTGTGCAGTTTGGTACAGATTTCTGCTTCACAGTCATTGTGGTATGTGCAAATACTTTTAAACTGCTTGTTCACATGCATTTTTGATGCATGTTTTTTGTACAGTAAAAACTCATTTTAAAGTACCCTAAAATGAAATTTAAGTACATTTATTTTACTAGCATTGTGTGATCTGTAGGACAGTTTAAAAAAGCAAAACAAAAAAAAACAGCATGTTCAAATTTTTTTGTTTTTCAATGTTCAATTTTCAAAATTGAAATCAAAATGGGTTAGCTGTAAACCAACATGCCAGAACATATTAAAGAATGCTCCAAAAATTCACACAATTTCCATTCCGGTTTTCTGTCCATAGTTTTGTGTTTTTCATATAGAAGAAAAAACATGAAAAAAAGCTACGTGTGAGCATACCCGGAGGCTTCCGGCATGTAAATCAGCATGACTCCCAGTAGTCCCACCATGCCAACAGGAAGGGAAACCGCTGCTCTATTGACAGGGATCAGCTGAATCTCCAGCAGGAGCGGTTAATGACCGGCTTCAGGGACATCAGGCAGATAGTTGCCTCTGTTAGCAACTACATGCCTGTTGGAGATTAGGCCTTTTCTTTTTTTTAAAGTCCCAGATATCTCTTTAACAGTAGCATAAAATAAAATGGAAATACAGTTTTAGCTGATTCTTGCACTATACCACAGCAGTCAACCCGAATGTTAGACAGTGATGTCTGTAATTAAGGGCTCCTTTAAATGAGCACATTTTTATGTCTTTTTTGTTTTTTTATTATTCCCGAGTGGACAGAGTTGGAATTTAGTTAGAGGATAGAATAAAGCCTTTAACTCCATATTATCCTCCTTGTTTTACTTATTTTTTTTAATCAGAACATGACTGGACCCCTTATGGTGGTAACCAAAATTAAGGACTATTCTTTTTCCTTTTATGTTGATTTTGGCAAAATTTCTGAAGAACGACAATTATGAGGGCTAAATACATAATAGTAAAACTTTGTTGTTCAGAATTCACAGTATATGTTTTGAATTAAAAATTCTTACTTTTTTGTATATGATGTCTCTACAAAGCAGTTGGAATATAATTAAACTTGATTATTATGTATGTGTTAATTTCCCCACCATAATGTGTTATTAAGTGTGCTGTTTTCTAATTTTACCTCTATTATTTATTATACATGACTGTAGGACAAAAAAACATTCTAATATAAATGTCTCAAAAATATAAGTTCAGCTCGTTTTTGATTTGACCGGTGAGTTCAGAAGAGAAAAATAAGCCATTAAGCCTTATACTGTCATGCATAGCTGAAAGGTTAGTGTAACCGTTGTTTTAATTTTTATTTCATAAATCAATAGTATACATAAAAATAAGCAGCTTTGTAATGTATCTCATCAGAGAAATTTGCTTCTTTCTCTGCCAGAATTGATCAATCATTATCTCAATTCTCAATTCTGAGGTAAAATATATTTTAAGGGAACACAGACTTTCTCATTACTGCGATAGATCTGTGGATCTACAAGTGCTTCTCACTAAATTAAAATATCATCAAAAAGTTAATATATTTCAGTTCTTCAATACAAAAAGTGAAACTCATATATTATATAGAGTCATTACAAACAGAGTGACCTATTTAAAGTATTTGTTAATGTTGATGATTATGGCTTACAGCCAATGAAAACCCAAAAGTCATTATCTCAGTAAACTAGAATCCTTTATAACACCAGCTTGAAAAATTATTTTAAAATCCAAAATGATGGCCCCACTGAAATGTATGTTCTGTAAATGCATTCAATACTTGCTCAGGGCTCCTTTTGCATCAATTGCTGCATCAGTGCGGCATGGCATGGAGGCGATCAGCCTGTGGCACAGCAGAGGTGTTATGGAAGCCCAGGTTGCTTTGGTAGCGGCCTTCAGCTCGTCTGCATTGTTGGGTCTGGTGTGTCTCATCTTCCTCTTGACAATACTCCATAGATTCTCTATGGGGTTAAGGTCTGGTGAGTTTGCTGGCCAATCAAGCACAGTGATACTGTTTTAAACCAGATATTGGTTACCAGGTTCCAAGTCATGCTGGAGAATTACCGTATATAATCGAGTATAAGCCGAGATTTTCAGCCCAAATTTTTGGGCTGAAAGTGCCCCTCTCGGCTTATACTCGAGTCACGGTCGGCGGCAGGGTCGGAGGGGGAGAGGGCGCTGAGGCATACTTACCTGCTTCCGGGGCTCCTGGCGCTCCCCCTGCCCGTCCCACGGTCTTTAGTGCCGCAGCTCTTCCCCTGTTCAGCGGTCACGTGAGACCCATAGCGGTGGAGCCGCATATTCATTTCTCTAATGAGCGGTAACGGTGACTGCTGATAGAGGAAGAGGCTGCGGCACCGAAGACCAGCTGTCCGGAGGAAGGAGCGGGACGCCTGGAGCAGGTAAGTATTACATATTTACCTGTCCACGTTCCACCCGCCGGGCGCCGCTCTGTCTTCGCGTCCTCTTGCAGTGACTGTTCAGGTCAGAGGGCGCGATGACGTATAGTGTGCGCGCCGCCCTCTGCCTGATCAGTCAGTGCGGAGAGACGCCGAGACGGGACGCTGAGGAGCTGCAAGCAAGAGAGGTGAGTATGGCATTTTTTACTGCAGCAGCAGCAATGGCACAGCTTTCTATGGTACATCTATGGGGCAACAATGAACGGTGCAGAGCACTATATGGCACAGCTATGGAGCAATAATGAACGGTGCAGAGCACTATATGGCACAGCTATGGAGCAATAATGAACGGTGCAGAGCACTATATGGCACAGCTATGGGGCAATAATGAACGGTGAAGAGCACTATATGGCACAGCTATGGGGCAATAATGAACGGTGCAGAGCACTATATGGCACAGCTATGGGGCAATAATGAACGGTGCAGAGCACTATATGGCACAGCTATGGGGCAATAATGAACGGTGCAGAGCACTATATGGCACAGCTATGGGGCAATAATGAACGGTGCAGAGCACTATATGGCACAGCTATGGGGCCATAATGAACGGTATGGAGCATCTATTTTTATTTTTGAAATTCACCGGTAGCTGCTGCATTTTCCACCCTAGGCTTATACTCGAGTCAATAAGTTTTCCCAGTTTTTTTGTGGCAAAATTAAGGGTGTAGGCTTATACTCGGGTCGGCTTATACTCAAGTATATATGGCAAAATTTCCATCTCCAAAAAACTTTTCTTCAGAGGGAAGCATGCAGTGCTCTAAAATGGCCTGGTAGATGGCTGCGCTGACTTTGGTCTTGATAAAACACAGTGGACCTACACCAGCAGATGACATGGCTTCCTAAACCATCACTGATTGAGGAAACTTCACACTAGACCTCAAGCAGCTTGGATTGTGTTCCTCTCCACTCTTCCTCCAGACTCTGGGACCTTGATTTCCAAATAAACTACAAAATTTACTTTCATCTGAAAACACCTTGGACCATTGAGCAATAGTCCAGTTCATTTTCTCCTTGGCCCAGGTAAGACGCTTCTGGCATTGTCTATTGGTCATGAGTGGCTTGACACAAGGAATGCAAAACTTGTAACCCATGTCCTAGATACGTGTTTGTGTGGTGGCTCTTGAGGCAATGACTCCATCAGCAGTCCACTCCTTGTGAATCTCCCTCAGAACTTTGAATGGCCTTTTCTTAACGATATTTCAAGGCTGCGGTTATCCCGGTTGCTTGTGCACCTTTTTCTTCCACACTTTTTGTGGCTTACCCTCCTTGTGGAGTGTCAATGACTGCCTTCTGGACATCTGTCAAGTCAGCAGTCTTCCCCATGATTGTGGAGCCTACTGAAGCGGACTAAGGGATCTTTTTAAACGCTTAGGAAGCCTTTGCAGGTGTTTTTTTGTTATTCTAATTGACTGAAATAATGAGTTTTGGGTTTTCATTGGCTGTAAGCCATAATCATCAACATTAACAGAAGTAAACACTTGAAATAGATCACTCTGTTTGTAATAAATCTATATAGTGAGTTCCACTTTTTGTATTGATTAACTGAAATAAATTAACATTTTGATTGTATTCTAATTTAGGGAGAAGCACTTGTAAGCAAAACAAAATGTCCCCCAACAGTGTCCGTATCATTTAACATAGAAGTCAGATGGCAGCTATTAACCCCTTTCTGCCAGCTGACTGAATAGTACGTCAGCTGGCAGATCCCCTGCTTTGAGGTGGGCTCCGGCGGTGAGCCCACCTCAAAGCCGCGACATGTCAGCTGTTTTGTACAGCTGACATGTGCGCGCAATGAGCGCGAGCGGAATCGCGATCCGCCCGCGCCAATTAACTAGTTAAATGCCGCCGTCAAGCGCTGACAGCGGCATTTAACTAGCGCTCCCGGCCGCGCGGCCAGAAGTGCTCGCACTGCGGCCCCCGTCACATGATCGGGGGTCAGCAGTGCATCGCCATAACAACCAGAGGTCTCCTTGAGACCTCTATGGTTGTTGATGGCCGATTGCTTTGAGCGCCACCCTGTGGTCGGCGTTCAAAGCAACCCTGCATTTCTGTTACATAGAGGTGATCTGTAGTTCACCTCTATGTAGCAGAGCCAATCGAGTTATGCATGCTTCTAGCCTCCCACGGAGGCAATTGAAGCATGCCAAAATAAAAAAAAAAAAGTGATTAAAAATATAAAAAAAAATATATAAAAGTTCAAATCACCCCCCTTTCGCCCCAATCAAAATAAAACAATTAAAAAAAAATCAAACATACACATATTTGGTATCGCCGCGTTCAGAATCGCCCGATCTATCAATAAAAACAAAGAATTAACCTGACCGCTAAATGACGTAGCGAAAAAAAAATCAAAACTCCAAAATTACGGTTTTTTGGTCGCCGCAACATTGCATTAAAATGCAATAACGGGCGATCAAAAGAACGTATCTACACCAAAATGGTATCATTAAAAACGCCAGCTCGGCACGCAAAAAATAAGCCCTCACCTGACCCCAGATCACGAAAATTGGAGACGCTACGGGTATTGGAAAATCGCGCATTTTTTTTTTTTTTTTTTTTTTTTTTTATTTTAGCAAAATTTGGAATTTTTTTTCACCACTTAGATAAAAAATAACCTAGACATGTTTGGTGTCTATGAACTCGTAATGACCTGGAGAATCATAATGGCAGGTTAGATTTAGCATTTAGTGAACCTAGCAAAAAAGCCAAACAAAAAACAAGTGTGAGATTGCACTTTTTTTGCAATTTCATCACACTTGGAATTTTATTCCCGTTTTCTGTTACATGGCATGGTAAAATCAATGGTATCGTTCAAAAGTACATCTCGTCCCGCAAAAAATAAGCCCTCACATGGCCATATTGACGGAAAAACAAAAAAGTTATGGCTCTGGGAAGGAGGGGAGCAAAAAACGAAAATGAAAAAGCGGAAAAAGCTCCGGGGGTGAAGGGGTTAATCCCTACTTTCTTATAAACGTGCATGCTCTGCTCAATCGAATTCTAAGCAAGCTTTCTAGATGGGGAAAGGAAGACCATCTGCAGCCAGTTTCTCACTGAGGCAAGAAAATTGAGCATGTTGTAATTAAATATGCCCGGTCCTGGCCTGTCAATAGGAAATAGTGGAGTGACCCAAGTGCACACAGGTTGGTCTGCCAATCCTACCAACATTGGCAAAGTCAGCTGTATTTCCTTAGAGGTTGTTCCCTACTGAGCAATCTCTTGTTAATGGGCCCAGTGAGGTGGGAAAAATGAAAAAGAAAACTATTGATATTCACCTCCCAGACTTGCACCACAACTCCATAGTCATTGCTGCATCCCACGTCAGTCCGGTGAGATTAACATCTGCTAGAGGAATCTCTGCAGCCAGTCAGCTACTGCTTAATGGCTGAGTTGTTTTCATTTTGGCTGTATCGGAAGTAGCATAGGAGGGAAAGCACTGACTACAGAGGAGTTGCACTGATCTGGGATATATCAATTTTATATGATCACCTCCATAGGTTCATTAAGAAGACGTCCAGTAGTTGATAATGTCTTTAATTTATATGCAAATTGCCTCTTCTGAGAAAAAGAGGACTTAAACTCTATAGCGCCACCTGTTGGAAGTAGCGATGCTACAAGTCACAATTAACCCTTTAACGAGTCGTGCAATATGACTTAGGATAAAAGCCAAATCAGAATCTCAATTCGCAGGCATGGTGTTTCGGGCTGTTGGCCCTCGTCAGTGCGAAGCATGAGAACTGATTTGGCTAGGTGAGAGGCTCTGGACTGGGGTCTAAGGAGTAACGTTTCTCCTTATGGAGTGTGACATACCATCTCTGGCTTGTCAAGGTAAGGAGGCTTATTCGCCGTGCAATGCTCCTCTAGGAAATTAAATATGCAAATTGCCTCTTCTGAGAAAAAGAGGACTTAAACTCTATAGCGCCACCTGTTGGAAGTAGCGATCCTACAAGTCACAATCAATCCTTTAACGAGTCGTGCAATATGACTTCGGATAAATGCCAAATCAGAATCTCAATTCGCAGACACTGTGTTTCGGGATGTTGGCCCTCGTCAGTGCGAAGCATGAGAACTGATTTGGCTAGGTGCACCTTAATACTACACAATCTGTACCTAGAGTACTTAAGTAGAGCTGTGCCTCCAGTCTTTTGCAAGGGAGCATTTCACATGGAAACGAACAGTTTGAACTATTAACAAAATGTTCCAGTACAAGAGGAGTGGACCCAATGGATATATAGTTTTGTGGCAAAAGATTAAATATAACTTGTACTTTACATTTAATGACTGCAAGCTATGTACTCATGGTCATATCAGGAAGGCTGTCAGTCATTTATTAGGAGGACCCACTTGACCTCTGTTTCTAGAAGTACTTTAGAATGTACAGTAATTATTTTCCCCTAGTCCCAGCAACAGCACATTTGTGGGAAAACTCCTCCTCGTGAGCTCATAGGACAGGTGGGATTTTTGATTGTCAGTCTGTAAAAGGACCCTAAAATGGAACGTGGCCTGGCAGCTGACTAAAATGGCTGTGTGAGTACTGAGCTCCTTACCCAGAGCCAGTTCAGCAACGTATGCAGCGTTCATTCTACTTTTTATGTCTCATCCCTCTCATCTAACACCTAGCATGATAACCGGAGGTAGAAGAAATCAGAAGAACCAAGGAAAGCTGGAGTTTTGTTTCACAGATGACCTGAGCAGAGAGGGTAATGAGACCTCCATTAACAGCCTGGTCTCCACTGACTGCGTGTTACCTCCTGTGACCCGAACACCTCCTCTGGAGTTGCGCCCCCCACCCGCAGTGAGTACAGGATCCCTGGGTCCCTCCCTGCAGCAAAATTGCTCACCGGGTTCAAGATATAGTTCCCTGGCAGACATGGAGGAGGATATAGTCCCACCGGGGAAGCGGAGGGATATTTTCTCTCCCACAGTTAACCCAGCTGCACACAGCCAGAGACTGGGGGAGAAGCTGCAAATGTCAGCAGGAGAATCAGCCAGCTCTGCTACATCAAGCACTTCAATAGCATTGGCACAGTTCACCACATCAGATGAACCAACATCAGGCAACTTACTTAGAGACATGCTGGTAGCTTTCAGCAGTTCTATGCAAAAAGACTTTGCCACTTTAACTGCTTTCCAACATTGGGCGTAATGGTACGCCAATGTCGGACTCCCTCCCTTTGATGTGGGCTCTGGCGGTGAGCCCACATCTTTTCTGGCACATTTTCAGCTGTTTTAAACAGCTGACATGTGACCGGAATAGCTGCAGGTGGAATCGTGATCCACCCGCAGCTATTAACCCATTAAATGCCGCTGTTAAATGATGACGGGCATTTAACAAGCGCTTCCAGCAATCGCGCTGGAAATCCACCCGCCAGTGACCCGCATCAAGTGATCACAGATCATCGGTGTATTGGCATGATAACCGGAGGTCTGGAGACCTCTATGGTTGTCATTGCCGGCTTGCTGTGAGCGCCACCCTGTGGTCAGCGTTCATAGCAAGTGAGTAATTCTGCTATATACTGTAGAGGCGATCTTATTATCGCCTCTATGGAGCAGAGCCGATCGGGTTGTAGCAGCTTCTGGTCACCCATGGAGACTATTGAAGCATGCAAAAAGTAAAAAAAAAAATGTTTTTAAAAATATAAACGTTCAAATCAACCCCCCTTTCGCCCCATTCAAAATTAAAACAATAAAAAAAAATCAAACTTACACATATCTGGAATCGCCGAGTTCAGAATCGCCCATTCTATCAATAAAAAAAAAAGGATTAACCTGATCGCTAGACGGCGTAGTGAGAGAAAAAGTCAAAATGCCAGAATTACATTTTTTTGGTCGTCGCGACATTGCATTAAAATGCAATATCGGGCAGTCAAAAGATTGTATCTGCACCAAAATGGTATCATTAAAAACGTTAGCTCAGCATGCAAAAAATAAGCCCTCACCCAACCTGAGATCAGAAAAAACGGAGATGCTATGGGTATCGGAAAATGGTGCAATTTTTTTTTTCCTTTTACAAAGTTTGGAATTTTTTGTCACCACTTAGATAAAAAAGAACCTAGACATGTTTGGTGTCTATGAGCTAAAGATGACCTGGAGAATCATAATGGCAGGTCAGGTTTAGCATTTAGAGAACCTAGTAAAAAAGACAAACAAAAAACAAGTGTGGGATTAGTTTTTGCAATTTCACCGCACTTGGAATTTTTTTCCCGTTTTCTAGTACCCGACATGGTAAAACCAATGGTGTTGTTCAAAAGTACAACTCATCCCGCAAGAAACAAGCCCTCACATGGCCATATTGACAGAAAAATAAAAAAAAGTTACGGCTCTGGGAAGAAGGGGAGCGAAAAATGAAAAAGCAATACCGAAAAAAGCTCCAGGGGTTATTATTGCCTATACAAACTCTAACTAAGGAACTAGCTAAGAGTGTATCTCACATGGAAAATAAAATGGGAGACTTTTCTAAATAACATGGCAATCTGATAGATGCACATAATGAACTCTCAGATGATTTGGAAGCCATACAAAATAAACTCTAAAACATTCTAGGCGAAACAATGTAAAATTGCGAGGGATACCCGAAGATGTGCCTCCTCAAGAACTGAGGGGATTCCTTCAAGATTTGATTAAAGCAGCTATCCCTAACTGCTCCCCATTAGACTATCATTGACAGAATCCACAGGGTACAACGCCCAAAGCTTATACCTGAATCAATGCCCAGAGATGTCTTGGCTCGTATCCATTTCTTTCATATAAAAGAATATAATATAAAATATAAAAGACCTACTACTCTTTTCTAGAAAAAAAGGGAGAATTCCCACACCCTTATCAACAAATTAAAATCTTCGCAGATGTTTTGGCAGCGACTCTCCTTTTCCGCAAATTATTGAATCCCATCACTTTCACTCTGAGAGAAAAGGAAGTAGCATGTAGATGTGGTTTCCTGCTAAAGCTTCTAATAAATTACGAAGGAGAGTGGCACACGGTTACTTTCTTAATTGGAACATTACACTAATAGAACCCACTCGCCCTCACAGACCCCACACACAATTCGTGGAAGTCGGCTGGCAACTTTTTTAAACTAAAAAAAAGTCTAAGCGCTGAATGATAGAATCTTCATCTGTGTAGAAAGGGAATTGTGTACCTTTTTCAGCAGAACTATTCCCCCTCTTCTGGGTTACTGACTAGTTAGTCGCACAGAATAAATAGATCTTTTAGTTGATCTCCTACTTAATTGTTAATATTGGTCAAATTAATGTTTTGTATTTTTATGTTCTCTTTTACATACAGGCTAATTCTGAAAGTTTGTTGGATTTTGGTAAAGATGGAGTTGATGTTGCACATCTGTATATGGTTGGGCACAGATTTTATGTGGCTTCCACATTTACCTAAGTATACAAATGTTGATTAAGATATGTTCAATTAATGTTCATGGTCTTAACAGTCCACAGAAATACCTTTATGTGGAAAGAGATGTTTTCCTCTAAATTCGACATGTTTTGTGTCCAGGAAACTCCTATTATCCATAAAGATGCTGGTAGACTGCGACATCCCCTTTTTCCATATGTGTTACAGGCCAATTATAAGAAAAAACAGAGAGGTGTAATGCTAGCTGTGAGCAACTCTGTGGCTTTCTCCCCAATATGCTTGGATTCTGACTCACGAGGGAGATATATAACACTGGTCAACGCAATTTTTCTGGCAAAAGGTTTTAAAACATATTTTAAGTCAATTTTGGCTTCTGATTACAAATATGAACTCTGTTTTTGACTATCACATCAGGATCTCGAGATATTTTCAATTTTTGATAAAAATTACTCATATCTAATGTTTTATGATAAAAGCACATGATTTTCGGTACTACATTTTGTATATTTTTAATCAAGGAATAACAAAGATTACAAAGTCTATGTACAGCAAATCAAATATACTTACAGAATTAAACTACAAAATATAAAAACACATATATATGGCACACAGATAAATGACAAATGGCAGTTATTTGAACATTCTTTTCTTGGCTGATCTGTGATGTACAGGTTCTGGGGTGTCTCTCATCAAGCTCCAGCAATAGTCAGCCATCATATGTGAGTCCCACCGGCCTTGGTACCGTTCTTCCATTGTTTTAATGTCCTGATGAAAACGCTCCCCTTGTTCCTTGCTCACATCCCCAAGGTTCTCTGGAAAAAAGTCCAAATGGCTGAATGATAAATAGTGAATCTTGATACTCATTCTACATCCAAGATTTCGCAGACTCATTAGTAGCTCTTCCACAATCTCTTCATAGTTGTCTGCTTTCTTATTCCCTAGAAAATTCTGCACCACATTACAAAATGCATTCCAAGCTCTTTCTTCTGTCTCATTCATTGATGTTATAAAATTTGGGTCTCTCATAAGTGTTCTTATTTGAGGTCCATCAAATATTCCAGCTTTTTTCTTCTCTTCACTAAGACCAGGAAAAGTTGAACATATATAGTTAAAGCATTCTCCACTGTGATTGAGAGCTTTGACGAACTGCTTCATCAATCCAAGTTTTATGTGTAAGGGAGGAAAGACCATGCCCTTCCTAGAGGATCATGGATGACATTCTTATCGCCAGATGCCAAACTCTGTCGCTGAGGCCATTCAGTTTTCACCCAATGCTCTGCTGTAGCTCTACTGTCCCAGTAGCACAGAAAACAAGGGTGATATAATAACAAATGGGAATTATGCATTTTCGAAGAAAACAAAGATATTCTCACATTTATTGGGAGACTAAATGAAAACTAAATTTACCTTAGTGAACCGTATAAACAGGCACTTTTCATACACTACTTATATTTATCACGGAATTCTTGAAAATTGGCTATATACCTGTAGCGCAAAAACGTGATGTGATAGAGAAATTATAACATCAGATTTGAATTCAGCACCCTCAAATTAGTCTAAAACTGTTGTTAAAGTCCATGCTAGAAATTTTTTTTGTAGACCAGTGTAATTCAAGTATGTTCCATTAATACTGGAATATATACCATTGTAGTAGTTTATGCTCCTAATATTTCTCAGTTAAACTTTCTGCATAAGTTAATTAAAAATGTAAACAAAGTAAAACAAGGCCATGGCATCTACTGTGTAGATTTCAATTTAACACATGATCATGACTTAGACTCTTCATCAATTTCCAAAAGACACTCCCCCTAGTTAGCATCTTTAATTAACAAAGAAGATCTATATGATATTTGGAGAATACATCATATGACTGAAAGGGATTATTCCTTCTTCTCATGTGTCCATAACACATACTCACACATAGATTTATTCTTGGTGAGCAGATCGCTTCTAGATGATATTGTACTCTCGTCCATAGGCCTCAGTACATGGTCGGACCATGCCCCGTTAATGTTACATGGGGAGGAGAGACACTCGTCCCCTCCCACTTATCTTTGGAAAGCTAATTTGTATCTTTTATCTTCTCCACAAAACGTAGAGTACCTCCAAAAGACTCTACAAGAATTTTTTCAAATTAATGCCCTTTTGGAACTCACACAAGACATACATGCGAGGGATTCTTATTAAACTAGTCCATAAAATTAAATGAGAAAGGGATAAAAAATTCAATGAAATTTTCTCTGAAATCTAGAAATCTTAAACAAATGTTCCTTCAATAGAGAAAGAACTGGTAAACTATGTAATATTTGAATTCCATTAAGATAATGTTTATTGTATAAATATGAGAGAAATCTTGTAAAAAGAGAAAAGCACATTATTATTCTCAAGACAATAAAGCTGGAACATTATTAGCGAATGGACTAAAATCCAGAGAAATTTAAAGCAAAAATCTCCTATCTCAAAAATGGCCCTCACAACAGAAATTATACAGCCTTAAATATATTGTAAAAAATTTTAAGGAATATTATTCATCATTGTATAACTTATCCTCTGCTCCTGACCATATTCCTCCCAATTTGTTGAACATTGAATCCTTCCTGTTTAATCTTAGTCTTCTTTCTCTTTCTAAGGATCAGTTGGAATAGTTGAGTCTTCCTCTTACTAATGCAGAAATAAAGAAAACCATCTTACCTCTACCATCACATAAAGCATCGGGCCCTGATGATTTTTCAAACATGTATTATAAAGTCTTTATAGATTAGTTAACTCCATATCTGACAGAGACCCTTCAGTATGTGGTTTTTCAGGGTTCATTTCTCAAAAAGATGTTATCAGCCACAATAATATTACCAAAACCTGGCAACCAGCCAGACCTCCTGCAAAATTGTATACCCATATCCTTATTAAATATCGACCTTAAGAGCTATGCTAAATGCCTAGTGGCACGCCTAGCCCCCATTCTCCCATCAGTAAAATCATTAGATCAATCTGGCTTTATAAAAGGGAGACAGGCGGCAGATAACACAAGGAGGGTCATAGACTTGTTTGATTTCATGAACAAAAGGCCGGCTCCAGCGGTACTGGTGGCTTTGGATGCCGAGAAGGCGTTCGACCGGGTTAACTGGTCGTTTGCCTTCTCGGTGTTGGACTGAACGGGGTTCGGGAGCTCAATACTAAATGCCATTAAAACCCTTTACTCCACACCCTCAGCAAAACTTTATGCTAATGGAACCTTATTGAAAGAATTTTTAATAATAAACGGAACAAGACAGGGATGGCCCGTGACTCCCTAATGTTTGTGCTCACTATTGAACCTTTTGGCACAGGCCATTAGGCAAAATGAAAGAATAAAGGGGGTGGAGATTTCTGGACGTTCACTTGGCATTTCATTATATGCTGATGATGTGATTTTAACCTTAGTGAAGTCTGAGAATTCACTTGTGGAAGCCCTAGAGACAAGCAAACATTTTTGAAACATGTCATGCTATAAAATAAATGAAAAGAAATCCCAGATTCTGCCTTTAAACACCCCAGATGAGGTTTACATATTTAGGAAAGTCAATTATAAATCTACATCAACCTTATATAAATCAAATTATCTTCCTTTACTGCATACTCTAGAATGTGAGCTAAATAAAATAGGCCAATACGAGATTTCATGGGTGGGACGTGTTGCAGCCTTTCCGATGTTCTCATTGCCCAAATTATTATACTTGTTTCGCATTGTTCCAATCTCCATCCCAAAATCTGTTTTGTGGCAGATAAACAGAATCTTAAACAATTTTGTGTAGAGGAACAAAAAACATTGCTTATCTAATCACCTTATGAAAAGACCTAAGAAATTTGGAGGGCTCAAACTCCCTAATATCTATGATTACTATCTAGCTACCCAATTAGATCAAGTTAGAGCATGGTGGAATGGAAATAAAACATGTAATTGGGTTCATATTGAATCACAATGTATGGCCTAAAAGCTCTATTTAGTTCATCTTTGATTGCTCCTACTTAAATCATAGATGCTCTTCCTCTGACAGTGTCATCCATCTCCAGCTGGAAAGCATTCCACAAAAAAAGGTTCTAACGCCTCAGCCCCTGTTATGTCCTTAACTCCATTGGAAACCTTAGAAATCTTAATGCCAGATCTTAATATTAAAGATTGGACAAAACGAGGCATTGTACTAGTGAAAGATTTGTATGAAGGTTCTAACCACCTCTTTTGATTCTTTACATAATCATTTCAAAATTCCCAATAAAGAGTTCTATATATCTCCAAATTCTGCACGCATTACAATATTTTCCAATATTTTCCAATATTATTATTATTTATATAGCACCATTAATTCCATGGTGCTGTACATGAGAAAGGGGTTACATACAGGGTTATAGATATCGTGTACAGTAAACTAATTTACAGTGACAGACTGGTACAGAGGGGAGAGGACCCTGTCCTTGCGGACTTACATTATATGGGATCAGAGGGAATGGTTAACTCAGGATTAATATTGACTCTTTCAAATGTTTCATCCAATAAAGTGAGCCCAAAACCTCTATATATAATTTAATAGACATGAAAAATGTCGACTCCCTTTTTATCGTGGGAAAAAGAATTGAATAAAACATTCTCGAGCAGTGAATGGAGAAGCTCACTAGTTTTTGCGCTCACACCTTCAAATGTGCCTTTTATGTTGAGTCCTATATGAAAACAGTTTTAGGATGGTATTACACCCCGGTGTGGCTCTGTTCTCTGTACACCTCTTCTACTCAACTCTGCTGGCACAATTGTTGTCAAAAAGTTTCTTTAACCCCTTAGTGACGGAGCCAATTTGCAGCTTAATGACCAGGCCAATTTATACAATTCTGACCACTGTCACTTTGAGGTTATAACTCTGGAAAGCTTTAACGGATCCCACTGATTCTGACTTTGTTTTTTCGTGACATATTGTACTTCATGTTAGTGGTAACATTTCTTCGATATTACTTGCGTTTATTTATGAAAAAAATGGAAATATGACAAATGTTTAAAATTTTGCAGTTTTCTAACTTTGAATTTTTATGCCCTTAAATCAGAGAGATATGTCACACAATAGTTAATAAATAACATTTCCCACGTCTACTTTACATCAGCACAATTTTGGAAATGATTTTTTTTGTTAGGAAGTTATAAGGGTTAAAAGTTGACCAGCAATTACAACAAAATGTACAAAACCATTATTTTAGGGACCATCTCACATTTAAAGGGAACCTGTCACCTGAATTTGGCGGGATCGGTTTTCGGTCATATGGGCGGAGTTTTTGGATGTTTGATTCACCCTTTCCTTACCCGCTGGCTGCATGCTGGCCGCAATATTGGATTGAAGTTCATTCTATGTCCTCCGTAGTACATGCTTGCACAAGGAGTTTTCATATCTTCTCTTCAGCGAACGATGCTGGAGAGAAGAAATGATTAGCGGCTTCAGCACCACGCAGGGGGGACAGCGCTTACAGTAGCGCTGTCTCCTGAACGGCACACGGACTGCACATGGACAACATCCGTGTGCGGTACGTGTTTTACACGGACCCATTGACTTTAATGGGTCCGTGTAATACGTGCGCTCCCACGAACACTGACATGTCTCCGTGTTTTCCAAACGGACACACGGTCCGTGAAAACACGCTGACATGTGCAGAGACACATTGATTTTAATGTGTCTACGTGAGTCAGTGTCTCCGGTACGTGAGGAAACTGTCACCTCACGTACCGGAGCCACTGACGTGTGAAACCGGCCTTAATACAGATTCCCCCCTTCCCCTTTTTTTTTTTTCCCTCCTTACTCTGGAGCATGTTGTTATATTGGCTATGTCCATTCGTTTGCCCTGTCTGTGCTCTATATAGAGACATGATCTTTGGGCATGATGTTTTCATACATGTCCGGGTGTTATGTATCTATATTCCCTATAGCTTATATGGCCTTTGGGATTGTTTATATATCTCCTTTTTGGCCCCATTACATATATATATATATATATATATATATATATATATATATATATATGTGTGTATATCATATAGTGTTTTTTTTTACCTTGTGGGGCCCTACCTATGGGCACATTAATTTAATTTATTTATTTTTGCCTTATTGCCTACTATTAAGGGGTTATAGATTTTATGACCAAATATGGACATGTATACTCTATCACTGTACATGTTTAGTGTGTGTGTGTGTGTATATATATATATATATACACATATTTTTTATGGACTTCTCCGGTCTTTTGTTTATTAGTTCTTTCCCTTTTTGTTTTTTTTTCTGCCCTCATTTATATTGTTACCATCTGGCATCATGCATGCTCATTTACGCTGTTCCTGCATAAGCTTTGCTTGTATGGGTTCCCCCTGCACACTGGCACCCTCATTATCCTGACTCCCAGGAGCTGCGCATGCGCTTACTTTCAGTTCAGTGCGGCACGCTGATCTTCTGAACAGCGCGTGCGCACTGGGCATACCACAGCAGAAACGTCTGCATCACCTCACCGCCGCCCCCTTCTTCCGGTTCTTTGGCTGCATACACCGGGCGAGGTTTACTCATTAGGATACAGGTATTTATAGAACCTATTGGTAGCAGTGGCTCACTTCCCCTGACGAAGCTGTCCTGGTAACAGCGATACGCGTTGGGAGTCCACTCCGCCACTATCCGCTCTTGTGTTCAGCCGCCAGCTTCAGCTCCTTTCAGGTTATGTGCTCCGGTCTAACAGGGTTGGTACCACTTGATAGACTGGACCTTGCGTTCATCGCATAGCACCTCTTTGACCTTATACATACTAGTAGGTCTATGTGATACAGATGCTATTTTTTTTTTTTCTTTGATTGGGGGCTGCGTACCATTTTGTACTTGCTGGTGGGCGGTTTAAGTACTTTATATCTGGTGTTATTTGTATTATTGTCTTTTTCTTACACAGAGTGAGACTTTATGTGGTGGAGTGTTGTACTACATTGTTTTTAATTGTTTTTAAACCTTGTTACCAATAAAGTATCCTGTTTTATATAAATAGATATCCCTGGTTGGTGTGCATACCTTATAGTGACTTTCTTTTTCTTGTTGTCAAGCCCTGTATGTTATGTTGTATTTTATTTCCTGTAGGTTTACTCCATATCTAAAGTATTGTATACAATATTTGTTATTTTCTTAAAACCAAATAAAAAGATATTGTAAAAAGGGACCCTAATATAACACCCTCATTGTATAATTTTTCACGTAGTTTGATTAAAAAAAAAAAAAAAAAGGAATAAGGGGGAGACTTGTGCTGCTGACAGGACTAAGAGAAAATACATGACATCCAAACTAACCGTCTAAATCTCTTCTGAATATCTGCCTGTAATGAAGGCAGTAGTAGAGGAGCAGGTTCTGCACTACATATCTGCTCAATAGATGCAGAACTACTTTCTGCAACAGAGGTCAACTCGTATCTACTATGGGCCCTTATAATGAATGTATCCAAAACTGGCCTTCATGAGTTGTGAAAACTGAAACTTCTTGGACCAGTACAATATCATCACTATGGCCGATGTCTGGCCCTGTGAGATCTTATAAAACACCCTCTGAGTTACTGAGATTGGAGGTAGTACATAAGTTAGGCTGAAGTTCTAAAATCTAGATATGCCATCCACTGCCAGTATTGTCTTCTTTCAATGGAGCAAAATACTGGACAGTTGAATCATTTTCAAATGCCAATTGGTCCACAACTGGCTGGCCCAGGACTCTTAGGCTGCCGTCACACTAGCAGTATTTGGTCAGTATTTTACATCAGTAGCTGTAAGCCAAAACCAGGAGTGGGTGATAAATGCAGAAGTGGTGCATATGTTTCTATTATACTTTTCCTTTATTTATTCCACTCCTGGTTTTGGCTTACAAATACTGATGTAAAATACTGACCAAATACTGTTCGTGTGACGGCAGCCTTAATATGTAAGAAAATATCTCTGGATCCAGCAACCATTCTCTCAGAACTTTTAAGTCTTTGTTTAACCTGTCTGTTAGAACATTGATAACTGCTGGAATATAAACTGCCAACATATGGAGCAATCATAGAATGTTAGCGTTGGAAGGATTATCCAAGGTCATGGTATCCACCCCCCCTGCTCAATGCAGTATTCACTAAACCACATATGTCAAAATCAAGCCCGCAGGGTGAGTATATTTGGCATGATGGGAAAAAAAGGGGTCTTTGTTCCAGCTCCTTTAGTACAATCTTCAATTTTATTTCACGAATTAAAAATCACAGGACATGCTCCGAGACCGCACCAGACATGCACACAGAAACAGCAAGACGCGTTTCGATCGCAACAGCGATCTTTATCAAAGCTGCTATATGCTCAAAATGGCAAATATTTAAATGCAAACCAGACCAATCAATACATAGTGAAAAATCACATGACATGTAAGGTCCTACAACATAGAATGTGAACAAACAGATAAGAACAATCATGAAAAAACAAAAGAAAAATTATATACATAAATACAATGATGACATACCAGAAATATATACAATAAAATTCAACGATAATGTTATGATCTGGTGGCCTAGGAGCAGCATGAGACGGACTCTGGAGAAGGTGGTCCCTGTAGTGACCGCAAACCCTGAACCTAGCAGTGCAACTAGAAGTAGCCGTGGGGGGTACCTAACACTCCCTAGACCCCTCGGCACAGCCTAAGATCTAACTACCCCTAAAGACAGAAACAGGAAACCTATCTTGCCTCAGAGAAAATCCCCAAAGGATAGATAGCCCCCCACAAATATTGACTGTGAGAGGAGAGGGAAATAACATACGCAGATATGAAATCAGATTTTAGCATAGGAGGCCATACTAGCTAAAAAGAAAGAATAGAACAGAGTACTATGCGGTCAGTATAAAAACACTAGAAAATAACCACCACAGAAAATATGAAACACCACATCTGACTAAAGACATATGGGGGTATATCTGCATCTCCAGAGAAATAGCTAGGCTGCAAAAAATCCTTCACAGACAAAACTGGACAAGACAAAAACATGAATATGCACAGAACTATAAGCGCCACAGCAGGTGGACAGCAAAAACAAAGCCAGGACTTATCTTTGTAGAAAAGTACAGCAAACTGGAGAGACCAGCAGGGAAGTGAATCCTGCAAAAACAATGAACAACTGGCACTGACTAAAGAGTCCTGCAAAGCTATATACCCCAGTCAGTTTTGCAATTAGTAGATACACATGTCCACTCCTGCAGTCCAGGCACAACTGCATTACCCTCTACAACCACCGGAGGGAGCCCAAAAGCTGAATTCACAACAGTACCCCACCCCCCTTGAGGAGGGGTCACCGAACCCTCACCAGAGCCCCCAGGCCGATCAGGATGAGCCCGATGAAAGGCACGAACCAAATCAACGGCATGGACATCAGAGGCAGAAACCCAAGAATTATCCTCCTGGCCATAACCCTTCCACTTGACAAGGTACTGAAGCTTCTGCCTCGAAAAACGAGAATCCAAAATCTTCTCAACAACATATTCCAACTCCCCATCGACCAATACAGGGGCCGGAGGATCAACAGAGGGAACAACGGGCTCCACATATTTCCGCAACAAAGATTTATGGAAGACATTATGAATAGCAAATGAGGCCGGAAGCGCCAGGCGAAAGGACACCGGATTAATAATCTCAGAAATCCTATAAGGACCAATAAATCAAGGCTTAAACTTAGGGGAAGAAACCTTCATAGGAACATGATGGGAAGAACACCAAACCAGATCCCCAATCCGAAGCCGGGAACCAACACACCGACGACGATTAGCAAAACGTTGAGCCTCCTCCTGAGACAGCACCAAATTGTCCACCACATAATCCCAAATCTGCTGCAACCTGTCGACCACATAATCTACACCAGGAAGGTCCGAAGGCTCAACCTGCCCAGAAGAAAAACGAGGATGAAAACCAAAATTACAAAAAAAGGGCGAAACCAAAGTAGCCGAACTAGCCCGATTATTAAGGGCAAACTCGGCCAATGGCAAAAAAGCCACCCAATCATCCTGATCAGCAGACACAAAGCATCTCAAATAGGTCTCCAAGGTCTGATTAGTTCGCTCAGTCTGGCCATTTGTCTGAGGATGAAATGCAGAAGAAAAAGACAAATCAATGCCCAGCTTGGCACAAAAGGCCCACCAAAACCTAGAAACAAACTGGGAACCTCTGTCGGACACAATATTCTCCGGAATACCATGCAAACGTACCGCATGCTGAAAAAACAACGGAACCAAATCAGAAGAAGAAGGCAATTTAGGCAAAGGCACCAAATAAACCAACTTAGAAAATCGGTCACAGACAACCCAGATAACCGACATTCTTGGGGAAACAGGAAGATCGGAAATAAAATCCATAGAAATATGTGTCCAGGGCCTCTCGGGGACCGGTAATGGCAAAAGCAACCCACTAGCGCAGGAACAGCAAGACTTAGCCCGCGCACAAATCCCACAGGACTGCACAAAAGAACGCACATCCCGTGACAAAGAAGGCCAACAAAAGGACCTACTAACCAAATCTCTGGTACCAAAAATCCCAGGATGGCCAGCCAACACAGAACAATGAACCTCAGAAATCACTTTACTAGTCCATCTATCAGGAACAAACAGTTTCCCCACAGGACAGCGGTCAGGCTTATCAGCCTGAAATTCCTTAAGAACCCGTCGCAAATCAGGGGAGATGGCAGAAAGAATCACCCCTTCCTTCAAAATGCCGACCGGCTCAAGAACCCCAGGGGAATCAGGAAAAAAAACTCCTAGAGAGGGCATCCGCCTTAACATTCTTAGTACCAGGAATGTACGAGACCACAAAATCAAAACGGGAGAAAAACAGGGACCATCGAGCCTGTCTAGGATTCAGCCGTTTGGCAGACTCGAGGTAAATCAGATTCTTATGATCGGTCAGGACCACAATACGGTGCTTGGCCCCCTCAAGCCAATGTCGCCACTCCTCAAATGCCCACTTCATAGCCAACAACTCCCGATTGCCGACATCATAATTGCGTTCCGCAGGCGAAAACTTCCGAGAAAAGAAGGCACACGGTTTCATCAAGGAAACCATTTTGAGCATATAGCAGCTTTGATAAAGATCGCTGTTGCGATCGAAACGCGTCTTGCTGTTTCTGTGTGCATGTCTGGTGCGGGCTTGGAGCATGTCCTGTGATTAGCACGGTGGCTCAGTGGATAGCACTGCAGCCTCGCAGCGCTGGGGTCCTGGGTTCTAATCCCACCTTGGACAACATCTGCAAGGAGTTTGTATGTTCTCACCGTGTTTGCGTGGGTTTCCTCCGGGTACTCTGGTTTCCTCCCACATTCCAAAGACATACTGATAGGGAATTTAGATTGTGAGCCCCATCGGGGACATTATCATAATGTGTGCAAAACTGTAAAGCGCTGCGGAATATGTTAACGCTATATAAAAATAAAGATTATTATTATTATTAGTAGTAAAATCTTCAATTTTATTTCACAAATTAAAAAAGGAGCTGGAACAAAGACCCCTTTTTTTCCTTCATGCTGCATATTGTCTCATCAGGACGGAGGTTCAGTGCACCTGGAGGGTGGTGAACTGACTTTATTTTCTTTTTGTCTTTGAGTATATTTGGCCCTTGACACCGTGCTGGTCCCCCTCGTGTATTTGGTCCCCCACCTGCCATCACTTTCAACTATCAGTATATAGGCATCCACAATGCTGATACAGTTGAAAGCATTCCCCCCTCTGTGTCTGACATCTGTGGCGTGGAGACATTATACTATATGGAGCACTGTGGGACTATCACAATGTATGGAGCACTATGTGGGACTATGTGGGATATTGTATGCAGGGCCGGTGTCAGCACCCGGCATACGCGGGCAAGTGCCGGGGCCCTGGCGAGACAGGGTGGCCCATTCAGGGCCGGCATTAGGGGCAGGCAGCTGCCTAGGGCCACCACTCCCCCAGGGGCCCTCAGCTAGCGGCACATCACGCAGCCGCTATGGGGCCTCTGTGAGGCAGAGGGGCACGCCTGTCGCCAGCGCCAACTCCCACGCCGCCGCATTGAACTATACCGGCGTCTGCCGGTAAATATCAAAGCAAATGATGGAGGAGGGAGCGTCACCTGACGCTACCTCTCCCATCATTCCCCACTCTGCCTCTGACACTGCCGCTGCGGGTGCGCGATCACATCGTTGCGCACTCGCTGTGTGTCAGGCAGTGCAGCGGCAGCCGCCGAGACCGGAGCAGGGAGCAGCGCAAGCACATTGAGAGGTGAGGAGTGGTTTTTTTTGTTTTGTTTTTTTTTTTTGTTTTTTTGTAACTATAACAGTGAATACTGGACTATGGGGCCATTCTTGGGAGGGAGGGGGGCATTGCTGTATACTACATGTCTGTGCTATATACTACATGGCTGTGTTATATACTACGTGGGCTGTGCTATATACTTTATGGGCTGTTATATGGTACGTGGGCTGTGCTATATACTATATGGGCTGTTATATATATGGCTGTTCTATATACTACATGGGCCGTGTTATATACTATGTGGCTGTGCTATATACTATATGGGCTGTTATATGCTACGTGGGCTGTGCTATATACTACATGGCTGTTCTATATACTATGTGGGCTGTTATATAATATGTGGCTGTTATATACTACATGGCTGTGTTATATGCGATCATGAATCGTGGTATCTGTTAAAGGGGGGGCCCACTGAGACTCTTTCGCCCGGGGCCCTCAAAAACCTGGAGCCGGCCCTGATTGTATGGAGCACTATGTGGTCCCCATCATACTGTATGGAGCATTTTTTTGACCATTGTATTGTATGGAAGAATATGTAGGGCCATTAAATTGTATGGAGCGCATTTTATGGCCATTATACTGAATGGAGCACTATGCAGGGCCATTATACAGTATGGAAAGCAATGCAGGGCCCCATTATACTGTAGTGAGGACTATGTAGGGTCCATTATACTATATGGAGCACTTTTTGTGGCCATTATACTGTATGGAGCACTAGGTGGGGCCATTATACTGTTATGGAAGGCAATGCAGGGCCTGTTGTACTGTAGTGAGGACTGTTTGGGGCCATACAGGAACTATAATTCTGCCCGGTGGAGTACAGACAGGACTCATTGTTTAAAGATGTTGATCTGGTACTTCCTTAGCAGTTTATAATGATCACAGCAGTTTAATTGTCTGTGTGGATTTTTACTGAGCATCTTTCGATCTTGAGAAGAAATGAATAACCCTCAATTCCTTGAGACTGGGGGGAATGAAGTTCTTTTCTTGAAATCAAATACTCTGGGAGTCTGAGCCATTAAATCATTCCAATAGGCTCCCCACCCTAGCTTTTGTGGTCACAATGAGCCAGTGGACAAGTAGAAATTATCACCCATTTGGAGGACTTTGGACTTCTTGTGACTTGTTCCAACTGTCCTAACATTCTAACTGCAGAGGTTGTAAATTACCCAGATAGAAAATCTCTGTGGAAAGATGGATAATTGCCTTCACACAGCTGATTAATATGCCTAGTTAGCAAAGCAGAGCAAGGGTCTGATAAAGATGGGCTATGAGAAGAACATTGTACAGAGTCTTCCGGATATGCTATGAAAAATACATTTTGGGGTAGCCACCCACACTGTTTCTCTGGAAGAAGATACATTATCTTGAACATGTTAAGATGATGGGTTTTAATTGAGGATTTCTGTTCGATAGTTAACAGAGTAGCGAGGAAGTAATCCACTCTGAAAGCCATAGGCCCTCTAGGAGTTGGAGGTCTTGTTCATTCCTCTGACCTGATTTCTATACTGAGTCGAGAAATGTTTTCCAAGTCAAATAAGTTTAATTTCATAGCTTCATCATCTTCAAAAAGAAGAAAAAATGCTTCTCGTCCACCACTCATTTATCTGATGGATGTCTATGGCTGAAAGCTTGTGCTCTAGCTAGGGCAGGGACCAGGGAGAACTTAAACATATCTTTTATCTCCTGCATAGAGGAAGAGAAACAAAGTCCTCAACCCAGATTGCCAGATCTCTAGTAGTAGTCAATCTGATGGATTTTCGGGTCTACAATCTTTGCAGTTTGAGTGGTCACTCCCATTCAAAATTAGGTGGCTACAGTCCCAATGAGTTTTGCTGAGTTTTTTTAAGCTGCTTATTTTTGAAAAAAGTAACATTTTACTTAATGGGTGCAAAAAACCTGCAACATCAAAAACTCATCATTGAGAGTGTAGCCTTACTGGCAGAATGGTTTTTACCCTTTGCCTTTTAGAAGCAGTGTGTTTTTAAAGGAAAAAAAGTCAATTTAACATACAGTATATTTGGAGCCAGGTAGACAGTGTAGTAACCATAAAATGTCCTATAGATGTCAGCATAATATAAGATAATACCAGCTAGTTGAGCACTACACTGTGTGCACAATTATTAGGCAAATTAGAATTTTAACCATATCATTTTTATTCAGATTTTCCAACTCAACGCTGTATAAATTTGAATATTTGTTTAATTAGAAGCAGATCAGGTGATGTATATTTGTGTAATGAGGGAGTATGTAGCTTAAGGAAATTAACAACCCTTTACCAAGGTGTGCAGAATTATTAGACAGCTTGTTTTCCCTCACGCAAGTAGGCAAAAAATGTATATTAAACTGACTCTGTAAAGTAAAAAAATGTTTTGTCTTATAGAAGGATGCAGCACTCTTGAAATTGCGAAGATATTGAGGCATGATCACAGATCCATCAAAAGTTTTGTTGCAAATAGGAAACATGGCAAGATGTTCAGCATTCAGAGACATGGCCATGTTAAGGCTATGTGCACACATTGCGGATTAGGCTAAGGCTAGGTTCACATTGCGTTAGGGCAATCCGTTAAGCGCATAGCGCTAGCGGATTGCTCTAACGCAATGTTTATTTTGGGTCCGCGTTCGCCGTCCCCGCTAGCGCAGATCCCAGCTGACATGTCCCGGCTTTGATGCGGGCTCACTGCCGGAGCCCGCATCAAAGCAGGGGATCTGACCTCGGACGTACTATCCCGTCCGAGGTCAGAAAGGGGTTAAAAACGATCCCTCGGCATTTCAGGCTGTGCCATGCCTGCAACCCGGATTTATTAAAAGTCTGTGGTATTGACCGCTTACGCTGCGGTATTAGAGGAGGTGACCTCAAATGCAGGCTGGCGCAGCTTGAATGTCGCTGGATCGTTACGCTAGATACTATTGCCCCTGCTGGGCTAAATGAAAAAATTAGTTTCTCCCCTTTTTTATAATCCGGTGCGTCTGTGGGGGATCCTGTCTGCCTCTTAGCGATGGTCTCATGTTGTGTTTTATCTGGAGCCGTTGTTTTTATCATATTTTCTTATGTGTGTTTTTTGTGTTTTTTCACTCATTTATTTAGTGTTCTCTTGGACGAAGTCCCCTGGACCTTGAAAAAATCTTATTCCCCCATCTATATTCCGCACTTTATGGACAAGTCACGCATCTATGACATCTCCGACATGTGTGTTTTTTTTTTTTTTTTACTTTGTGCTATTTTCATAAGTTGTAATATCCTGTATTATATATTTAATTGTCCTTGGTTGTATCCAATTGAATGCATTATGTTGTTATCCTGTTGTAATACTGATGGATTATCGGCAGCTATTCAGGCTGATCTCTGCCCTGAAGTAATATGGCAGAATTGCCGGTTCTGGTCGTGGGCTGCGCATGTGCGTGGCGGCCGCCTACGCCCCCCGTCTCATAAGGCCTCTCTGTGAGTGATGCATTCACTGGTAGTCATGGGAATCTTTTCCCATACTGCATCGCATCCTGACGCCCAGTGTGACGATGAGGGAGTGTTTTGGCCCCGCCCACAGTGGCTCCAGTAACACGGCTACAGGCAACTTCCTGATATGCGCTCCACCTGTTCCCAGAGGGGTATTTAATGCCCGGGTTTGGCACAATTACACACTGCCCCCCGAAGAAGCAGCAGCGAAACGCGCGTTGGGGTATCTGTGTGGTGACTGCTATTATCCCATGGGTAAGATATATTCTGGTTGCACATGCACAGCACTTTAACCCCTTCCCCTATGGGTGTACGTACTAAATTAACTTTACATTCAGGTCATTTATTATAGCATTATAGTACATCCTTTGGGAAGGTGTATCTTATGGTTTTCTTACCCATCTCTAAATATTTTACTCTGGCTTCCTATTACTTTTAGTGAGTATGCATTTGATACATTGTTAGTATAGCCCGAGTTATATGGTTAATCGGTCACCACCTGTATGCATCATCATTGTTAAACTTGTCCAGTGATCCTGTTTTTATCTCTGCACTAATTAACTGCCTGTGTTGTCTATTGTGTTACAAATCAAATTGTATTTATACTTTTCAAAAACGAACCACATCGCATAAGTGATTATTTGTATACGATTTAGTTACATTTGGGAATTTAGGCTCTTGTTTTTTTCGTATGATTTCTATATGGCTCTTTGAAGAGTATCTCCCATGAATATGGTCCTTTTATATTATGGGTTCCGGTATGTTTATCTTTTTTTTTATCTAAGTAGTAAAAAAAATTTCAAACTTTGCTAAATAAAATTGCGCAATTTTCCGAAACCCGTAGCGTCTCCATTTTTCGTGATCTTGGGTTGGGTGAGAGCTTATTTTTTGCATTCTGAGCTGACGTTTTTAATGATACCATTTTGGTGCAGATACGTTTTTTGATCGCCCGTTATTGCATTTTAATGCAATGTCGTGGCGACCAAACGTAATTCTGGCGTTTTGATTTTTTTCTCATTATGCCATTTAGTGATCAGTTTATAGCTCGGGCGATTCTGAACTCGTGATTCTGAACTATATTTTTAAAAAACTTTTTTTTCCACTTTTGGCATGCTTCAATGGTCACCATGGGAGACTAGGAGCTGCCATAACCCGATCGGTTCTACTACATACTGGCAATGATCAGATTACCTGTATGTAGCAGAATACCTCACTTGCTATGAGCGCCGACCACTGAGCGGCACTCACAGCAGTACGACAGTGACAGCCATAGAAGTCTCCAGGAGACCTCTCGTTGTCGCACCAACCCATTGGTGACCCGCGATCATGTGACGGGGTCACCGATGGGCTGATTTCCGGCGTGATTGCCGGAAGTGCATGTTAAATACCGCTGTCAGCATTTTGAACAGATTAATAGCTGCGGGTGGATCACGATTCCACCTGCGGCTGTTCCGGGCACATGTCAGCTGTTCAAAACAAAGGGAGGGTGTCCATCATCAGCGTACTATTATTCCCAATGTCGGAAAGGGGTTAAAAGTTATCCTTTATATAGAGGATAAATTTGATTGCTGGGAGTCCAGCCGCTCCTGTAGTGCGCATATTTGAGTACTGGCTCTCTTTATTGGTGGAGGCCACAGGAGTCTGACCGCTAGCAATCGAAAAGTTATCCCCTATCTTTTGGGCAGGGATAACTTTTAAAGGGAACCTGTCACCCCCCTCAGGAGTTTGTAACTAAAAGCCACCTTGTTCAGCACAAATGCTGCATTCTGAGAAGGTGGCTCTTTTAGTTATGATGCCTGCACACGCTGAAATAATCACTTATAAAATGTGCCCCCTCTGTGACCCTGCCCACGATGGCTCACAATCTACAAGGGATGGGTGAGGATACAGGAGGTAAGGGTAGAGATGGTCGTGCAGCGGTTTGGTGGATCGGTGGTTACAGCAGGTTGTTGGCTTGTCGGAAGAGGTGGGTCTTCAGGTTCTTTTTGAAGGTTTCGATGGTAGGCGAGAGTCTGATGTGTTGTGGTAGAGAGTTCCAGAGTAGGGGTGATGCGCGAGAGAAATCTTGTATGCGATTGTGGGAAGAGGAGATAAGAAGGGAGTAGAGAAGGAGATCTTGTGAGGATCGGAGGTTGCCTGCAGGAAAGTACCGGGAGACGAGGTCACAGATGTATGGAGGAGTGTTATGGACCTGGTGGTTAGGAGCACACGGAATGACCTGATGGTTAAACTAACACAGGACAAGCTCTGGGAAGTGGGAGCTCTGCTGACCGCAACCCCTAATCCTATCACACACACTAGAAATAGCCGTGGAGCGTACCTAACTCTGCCTAGACGCCTCTTCACAGCCTAAGAGCTAACTACCCCTAGAGAAAGGAAATAAAGCCTACCTTGCCTCAGAGAAATTCCCCAAAGAAAAAGGCAGCCCCCCACAAATATTGACTGTGAGTTAAGATGAGAGTCACAAACACAGGAATGAAACAAGTTTCAGCAAAGGGAGGCAAGACCTACTAAACAGACTGAGGATAGAAAAGGTAACTTTGCGGTCAGCACAAAAAACTACAAAAAGACCACGCAGAGTGTGCAAAAAGACCCCCGCACCGACTCACGGTGCGGAGGTGCCACTCTGCATCCCAAAGCTTCCAGCTAGCAAGGCAAAATCATGATAGCAAGCTGGACAAGAAAACAAAGAACAACAAATAAACTAGCAGGGACTTAGCTTCTGCTGGAGTAGACAGGTCACCAGAAAGATTCAAGAGCGAACTGAACCAGTACTAGAACATTGACAGCTGGCATGGAGTAACGATCTGAGTGGAGTTAAATAGAGCAGCCAGACAAAGAATAAACTAGGTCACCTGGGAAAGGAACCTCAGAACCAGCAGCTCCACTCACAGCCACCAGAGGGAGTCCATGGACAGAACTCGCCGAAGTACCATTCATGACCACAGGAGGGAGTTCGATAACAGAATTCACAACAGAGGAGATAGGTTGTGGATGGCTTTGTATGTCATGGTTAGGCTGTTGTAGAGAAGAGAAAGACGTGCACTCTAGCTTTTTATGGTGGTGCTGACTGAACGTGGAAGTATTCCACCAAGATATAGTCCCAAGTATAAACAGTAGCACTCAGAATATCTTCAGAATTTTGCCAAGCAAGTGGTTTATTTATTTTCAGGACACCAAAATAGAACAATTCACCACAGTGTTGTAAGGTGTAGTAAGGTAACGTTTCGACCCGCTGGGTCTTTTTCAGACCTTACTCATAGTAAAGAAATTCTTTCAGTGGAAATGCCTCAAGACAAGGAAATGATGTTCAGTTGTGTGTGTGTTGCCTCCATGTGCCTGTATGACCTCCCTACAACACCTGGGCATGTTCCTGATGAGGCGGCAGATGGTCTCCTGAGGGATCTCCTCCCAGACCTGGGCTAAAGCATCCGCCTACTCCTGAACAGTCAGTGCTGCAATGTGACGTTGGTGGATGGTGCGAGACATGATGTCCCAGATGTGTTAAATCGGATTCAGGTCTGGGGAACGGGTGGGCCAGTCCATAGCTTCAATGCCTTCATCTTGCAGGAACTGCTGACACACTCCAGCCACATGAGGTCTGGCATTGTCCTGCATTAGGATGAACCCAGGGTCAACCGCACCAGCATATGGTCTCACAAGGGGTATGAGCATCTCATCTCGGTACCTAATGGCAGTCAGGCTACCTCTGGCGAGCACATGGAGGGCTGTGCGGCCCTCCAAAGAAATGCCACCCCACACCATTACTGACCCACTGCCAAATCAGTCATGCTGAAGGATGTTGCAGGCAGCAGATCGCTCTCCACGGTGTCTACCGACTCTTGTCACGTCTGTCACATGTGCTCAGTGTGAAACTGCTTTCATCTGTGAAGATTACAGGGCGCCAGTGGCGAATTTGCCAATCTTGGTATTCTGTGGCAAATGCCAATTGTCCTGCTCGGTGTTGGGCTGTGAGCACAACCCCCATCTGTGGACGTCGGGCACTTAGACCATCCTTATGGAGTTGGTTTCTAACCATTTGTGCAGACACATGCACATTTGTGGCCTGCTGGAGGTCATTTTGCAGGGCTCTGGCAGTGCTTCTCCTGATCCTCCTTGCACAAAGGCTGAGGTAGCGGTCCTGCCGCTGGGTTGTTGCTCTCCTATGGCCCCCTCCACATCTCCTGGTGTACTGGACTGTTTCCTGGTAGCGCCTCCAGCCTCTGGACACTACGCAGACCGACGTAGCAAACTGTCATGATCCCAATGGCAGGGGATCACTAAAGGACAAGCACAGATACAAACAAGCTCTAGAGCGATGGAACCTGAGCTGACCGCGACCCTGAACCTAACACACAAATAAAAGTAGCCGGGGAACGTGCCTACGATGATCCTAGACGTCTCGCTCCAGCCGAAGATCTAACTTCCCCTATTAGAAGAAACACAGACCTCTCTTGCCTCCAGAGAAATCCCCCACAGAAATAGCAGCCCCCCACATATAATGACGGTGAAATGAGAGGAAAGCACATACGCAGTATGAAAACAGTTTCAGCAAAATGAGGCCCGCTAAAGCTAGATAGCAGAGGATACAAAAGTGAACTGCGCGGTCAGCGAAAAACCCTTCAAAAAACCATCCTGAAATTACTTGAACTCATGTGCCAACTCATGGTACATGAGGAGCAATTTCAGCCCACTAGAGCAACCAGCAGCAAGAATCACATATCTGCAGGCTGGACTAAAAACCAAATAAAGCAAAACACCAAAACAGGAAAATCCAAACTTAGCTTGACCAGAAGGTTCTAGGAGCAGGGAGCAGAGGTAACAAGACACACTGGATACATTGATAACCGGCGAGGAAATGCCAGCAAAGCCAGGTTAAATAGGAAACTCCCATATGCTGATGGAACAGGTGGAACCCAGAAACCCAGGAAAGACAAGTCACCCAGTACCATCAGTAACCACCAGAGGGAGCCCAAAAACAGAACTCACAACAGTACCCCCCCCTTGAGGAGGGGTCACCGAACCCTCACGAGAACCACCAGGGCGACCAGGATGAGCCCTATGAAAAGCGCGAACCAAATCATCAGCATGAACATCCGAGGCAACCACCCAAGAATTATCCTCCTGACCATAACCCTTCCACTTGACCAAATACTGGAGTTTCCGTCTGGAAACACGAGAATCCAAGATCTTCTCCACAACATACTCCAATTCTCCCTCCACCAGCACTGGAGCAGGAGGCTCAAGCGAAGGAACAACAGGTACCTCATACATCCGCAACAACGACCGATGAAACACATTATGAATAGCAAACGATGCCGGGAGATCCAAATGAAACGACACAGGGTTAAGAATTTCCAAGATCCTATAGGGACCGATGAACCGAGGCTTGAACTTAGGAGAAGAGACCTTCATAGGAACAAAACGAGAAGACAACCACACCAAGTCACCAACAAGAAGTCGAGGACCCACGCGGCGACGGCGATTAGCAAACTGCTGAGCCTTCTCCTGGGACAACTTCAAATTGTCCACCACATGACTCCAAATCCGATGCAACCTATCCACCACCATGTCCACTCCAGGACAATCAGAAGGTTCCACCTGACCAGAGGAAAAACGAGGATGAAACCCCGAATTACAAAAGAAAGGAGAAACCAAGGTAGCAGAACTAGCCCGATTATTAAGGGCAAACTCGGCCAGCGGCAAAAAGGTAACCCAGTCATCCTGATCAGCAGAAACAAAACACCTTAAATAAGTTTCCAAGGTCTGATTAGTTCGTTCAGTCTGGCCATTCGTCTGAGGATGGAATGCAGACGAAAAGGACAAATCAATGCCCATCTTAGCACAGAACGTCCGCCAAAATCTAGACACAAACTGGGATCCCCTGTCAGAAACGATGTTCTCAGGAATCCCATGCAAACGAACCACATTCTGAAAAAATAGAGGGACCAACTCAGAGGAGGAAGGCAACTTAGGCAAGGGTACCAGATGAACCATTTTAGAAAAGCGATCACACACAACCCAGATGACGGACATTTTTTGAGAGACAGGGAGATCCGAAATAAAGTCCATGGAAATGTGCGTCCAAGGCCTCTTCGGGATAGGCAAAGGTGACAACAATCCACTGGCCCGAGAACAGCAAGGCTTAGCCCGAGCACAAACCTCACAAGACTGCACAAAAGAACGCACATCCCTCGACAAGGAAGGCCACCAAAAAGACCTGGCCACCAAGTCTCTAGTACCAAATATTCCAGGATGACCTGCCAACGCAGAAGAATGGACCTCGGAGATGACTCTACTGGTCCAATTATCCGGAACAAACAGTCTCTCAGGCGGACAACGATCAGGTTTACCCGCCTGAAACTCCTGCAAAGCACGTCGCAAGTCTGGGGAGACAGCAGACAAAATCACCCCATCCCTAAGGATACCAGAGGGCTCAGAATTTCCAAGGGAGTCAGGCACAAAACTCCTAGAAAGAGCATCCGCCTTCACATTCTTTGAACCTGGCAGGTATGAAACCACAAAATTGAAACGAGAGAAAAACAGTGACCAACGAGCCTGTCTAGGATTCAGACGCCTGGCAGACTCAAGGTAAATCAAATTTTTGTGATCAGTCAAGACCACCACACGATGTCTAGCACCCTCTAGCCAATGACGCCACTCCTCAAATGCCCACTTCATGGCCAAAAGTTCCCGATTACCAACATCATAATTCCGCTCAGCCGGCGAAAACTTTCTAGAAAAAAACGCGCATGGCTTCATCACTGAGCCATCGGAGCTTCTCTGTGACAAAACCGCCCCCGCTCCAATCTCGGAAGCATCAACCTCAACCTGAAAAGGGAGCGAAACATCAGGCTGACGCAACACAGGAGCAGAAGAAAACCGGCGCTTAAAGGCCCCTTCACATTTAGCGACGCTGCAGCGATACAGACAACGATCCGGATCGCTGCAGCGTCGCTGTTTGGTCGCTGGAGAGCTGTCACACAGACCGCTCTCCAGCGACCAACGATGCCGGTAACCAGGGTAAACATCGGGTAACTAAGCGCAGGGCCGCGCTTAGTAACCCGATGTTTACCCTGGTTACCATGCTAAAAGTAAAAAAAAACAAACACTACATACTTACCTACCACTGTCTGTCCTCCAGCGCTGCGCTCTGCTTCTCTGCTCTCCTCCTGTACTGTCTGGGAGCCGGAAAGCAGAGCGGTGACGTCACCGCTCTGCTTTCCGGCTCACAGACAGTACAGGAGGAGTGCAGAGCGCAGCGCTGGAGGACAGACAGCGGTAGGTAAGTATCTAGTGTTTGTTTTTTTTTACTTTTAGCATGGTAACCAGGGTAAACATCGGGTTACTAAGCGCGGCCCTGCGCTTAGTTACCCGATGTTTACCCTGGTTACCAGTGAAGACATCGCTGGATCGGTGTCACACACGCCGATCCAGCGATGTCCACGGGAGATCCAGCGACGAAATAAAGTTCTGGACTTTCCTCAGCGACCAACGATCTCCCAGCAGGGGCCTGATCGTTGGTCGCTGTCACACATAGCGATTTTATTAACGATATCGTTGCTACGTCACAAAAAGCAACGATATCGTTAACAATATCGTTATGTGTGAAGGTACCTTAAGTTCCTGAAAGGCCTCCACAGCCGCAGGAGACCAATTAGCAACATCAGCACCCTTCTTAGTCAAATCCGTCAAAGGCTTAACAACACTAGAAAAATTAGTTATAAAACGACGATAGAAATTAGCAAAGCCCAAGAACTTCTGTAGACTCTTAAGAGATGTAGGCTGCGTCCAGTCACAAATAGCCTGAACCTTGACGGGATCCATCTCAATAGTAGAAGGGGAAAAAATATACCCCAAGAAAGAAATCTTCTGGACTCCAAAGAGACACTTTGAGCCTTTTACAAACAAGGAATTGGCCCGCAGGACCTGAAACACCTTCCTGACCTGCTGAACATGAGACTCCCAGTCATCAGAAAAAAACAAAATATCATCCAAATACACAATCATAAATTTATCCAGATATTCACGGAAAATATCGTGCATAAAGGACTGGAAGACTGAAGGAGCATTAGAAAGTCCAAAAGGCATTACCAAATACTCAAAATGGCCCTCAGGCGTATTAAATGCGGTTTTCCACTCATCACCTTGCTTTATTCGTATAAGATTATACGCACCCCGAAGATCAATCTTAGTGAACCATTTAGCCCCCTTAATGCGAGCAAACAAATCAGTCAACAATGGCAAAGGATACTGATATTTTACGGTAATCTTATTCAAAAGACTATAATCTATACAAGGCCTCAAGGAACCATCTTTTTTGGCCACGAAAAAAAAACCTGCTCCCAAAGGGGACAAAGATGGACGGATATGTCCCTTTTCCAAGGACTCCTTAACATAATCCCGCATAGCAGTATGCTCTGGCACTGACAGATTGAACAAACGACCTTTAGGAAATTTACTGCCTGGAATTAAATTTATAGCACAATCGCAATCCCTGTGAGGAGGAAGCGAACTGAGCTTAGGCTCCTCAAAAACATCCCGATAGTCAGACAAAAACACAGGAATCTCAGAAGGAGTAGATGAAGCGATAGAAATTGGAGGTGCATCATCATGAACCCCCTGACAACCCCAGCTTAACACAGACATTGATTTCCAGTCAAGGACTGGATTATGAGTTTGTAACCATGGCAGACCAAGTACTAGGACATCATGCAAATTATACAGTACCAGGAAGCGAATCACCTCCTGATGAACGGGAGTCATACGCATGGTCACTTGTGTCCAGTACTGAGGTTTATTCATAGCCAAAGGTGTAGAGTCAATTCCCTTCAAAGGAATAGGGACTTCCAGAGGCTCCAGACTAAACCCACAGCGATTGGCAAATGACCAATCCATAAGACTCAGGGCAGCGCCTGAATCCACATAGGCATCGACGGAAATGGATGATAATGAACAAATCAGAGTCACAGACAGAATGAACTTAGACTGTAGAGTACTAATGGCAACAGACTTATCAACCTTTTTTGTGTGTTTAGAGCATGCTGATATAACATGAGCTGAATCACCACAATAAAAGCACAACCCTTTTTTCCGCCTATACTTTTGCCGTTCACTTCTGGACTGAATTCTATCACATTGCATTATCTCAGGTGACGGTTCAGACGACACCGCCAAATGATGCACAGGTTTGCGCTCCCATAAACGCCGATCAATCTGAACAGCCATAGTCATAGACTCATTCAGACCAGCAGGCGCAGGGAACCCCACCATAACATCTTTAATGGCCTCAGAAAGGCCATCTCTAAACTTTGCAGCCAGAGCGCACTCATTCCACTGAGTAAGTACCGACCACTTCCGAAATTTTTGACAATAAATTTCTGCTTCATCTTGCCCCTGAGAGAGGGCCAACAAAGCTTTTTCAGCCTGAATCTCTTGGTTAGGTTCCTCATAGAGCAAACCCAATGCCAGAAAAAACGCATCCGCATTAAGCAACGCAGGGTCCCCTGGTGCCAATGCAAATGCCCAATCCTGAGGGTTACCCCGCAGGAAAGATATAATTATCTTGACTTGCTGAGCAGGGTCTCCAGAGGAGCGAGATTTCAAAGAAAGAAACAACTTGCAATTGTTCCTAAAATTCAGAAAACGAGATCTATCTCCAGAAAAAAACTCTGGGACAGGAATTCTAGGTTCAGACATAGGAGCATGTACAACAAAATCCTGTATATTTTTAACCTTAGTGGCAAGATTATTCAGGCTGCAAGCCAAACTCTGGACGTCCATGATAAACAGCTGGGATCAAAGCCATTCAAAGATTAAGAGGAGGAGGAAGTAGCCAGGCTGCAATAAGGCTAGGCAGCAAACTCTGAGGGAAAGAGAAAGAAAAAAAAAAAAAAAAAAAACTTCCTCAGACTACTTATCCTCCTACTTCAGCCAATACAATTAACACTTTGTGGGCCGGTTATACTGTCATGATCCCAATGGCAGGGGATCACTAAAGGACAAGCACAGATACAAACAAGCTCTAGGGCGATGGAACCTGAGCTGACCGCGACCCTGAACCTAACACACAAATAAAAGTAGCCGGGGAACGTGCCTACGATGATCTTAGACGTCTCGCTCCAGCCGAAGATCTAACTTCCCCTATTAGAAGAAACACAGACCTCTCTTGCCTCCAGAGAAATCCCCCACAGAAATAGCAGCCCCCCACATATAATGACGGTGAAATGAGAGGAAAGCACATACGCAGTATGAAAACAGTTTCAGCAAAATGAGGCCCGGTAAAGCTAGATAGCAGAGGATACAAAAGTGAACTGCGCGGTCAGCGAAAAACCCTTCAAAAAACCATCCTGAAATTACTTGAACTCATGTGCCAACTCATGGTACATGAGGAGCAATTTCAGCCCACTAGAGCAACCAGCAGCAAGAATCACATATCTGCAGGCTGGACTAAAAACCAAATAAAGCAAAACACCAAAACAGGAAAATCCAAACTTAGCTTGACCAGAAGGTTCTAGGAGCAGGGAGCAGAGGTAACAAGACACACTGGATACATTGATAACCGGCGAGGAAATGCCAGCAAAGCCAGGTTAAATAGGAAACTCCCGTATGCTGATGGAACAGGTGGAACCCAGAAACCCAGGAAAGACAAGTCACCCAGTACCATCAGTAACCACCAGAGGGAGCCCAAAAACAGAACTCACAACAGCAAACCTTCTTGCCACAGCTCGCATTGATGTGCCATCCTGGATGAGCTGCACTACCTGAGCCACTTGTATGAGTTGTAGAGTCTGTCTCATGCTACCACGAGTGTGAAAGCACAACCATCATTCAAAAGTGACCAAAACATTAGCCAGAAAGCATTGGTACTGAGATGTGGTCTGTGGTCCCCACCTGCAGAACCACTCCTTTTATCAAGTGTGTCTTGATCATTAATAATAATTTCCATCTGTTGTTTATTCCATTTGCAGAACAGCATGTGAAATTGATTGTCAATTTCCTAAGTGGATAGTTTTATTTCACAGAAGTTTGATTTACTTGGAGTTATATTCAGTTGTTTAAGTGTTCCCTTTATTTTTTGAGCAGTGTATTTGGACAGTGACACAAGTTTTGGGACTTTACCAAAACGTATTCAGGATACAATATGGGCTTAAAGTGCAGACTCTCTACTTTAATTCAAGGGTATTCACATCCTAATTGGAGCCAAGGGTTCAGGAATGACAGCTTTTAATATGTAGCTGCCTCTTTTTAAAGGGACCATAGGTAATTGGAAAATTATCTCAAAAGCTCTTTATTGGGCTGCATGAGCTATTTCCACATTAATACATCATCAATTAAACAGGTAAAAGCTGTTGAGTTGAAACCAGGTGTGGTATTTGCATTTGGAAGCTATTGCTGTGAACCCACAGCAAGCGGTCAAAGGAGTTCTGAGTTGGAAGAAAAGCAGACAAGGCTGAAATAAAAAGAAATCCATCTGAGAGATAGCAGAAATGGCCAAATCAACCGTTTTTGGTACATTTTGCAAATTACAAAGAGTGCACTGGTGAGCTTGAGAACTTAAACATGCCTTGACGTCCACGGAAGACAACAGTGTTGGATCATCGCAGACTCTTTTCCATGGTGAAGAAAAACCCCTTCACAACACAAACCCAAGTGAAGAACACTCTCCCGGAACTAGGTAATTCAGTCTAAGTCCGTGAAGAGAATAACTGTAGAGCCCAAAAGGTGGATCGGCACTCCGTGTGGTGTTTGAGGAAAATGCAATGTATAGAATTCAAAGAGGTCCCGTAACTCTCGTACTGATGAATCAAGCTTTTAATCAAATGAACACATAATCTAATTAGAACATGTTTCAGCCCATCCCAGGCTTCCATCAGCAATGGGAAAAGAAAGATTTGTGCAACATATAAAGGATAACTCAAATGAAGTAACATCATCACAGAATGGCAAGGAAATGGCACAACAAAATTAATTCTCACTGTGAGAGGAGAGGAATATTCAAATACATGATATCACATAGAAAACATTCATATATCCATTAAATGTATCATCATGAACAAATACAATAACAGTATACCCTTATTCATGAAAAAATATACAGCTTACATAGTGGATATGTTTCAATATGGGTGCATCATACTCTGATGTATCTAAAGACACTTATAGCCTGTGTCATTCATGATATCTCATAATTAGTGATGGGCGAATCCAAACGTTAAGGTTTATGGTCTGTAATGAACACCTAAGGTTCATTAGAGCACCCCAAACATCATCAGTTTCCCATGCTCTCATCCATCCGACAGCGCAAGAAACATCGGTGGCTCTGATGCATCGGATCGTAAGATCGTTACTGCCTGTCAGAGAGCTGTAATTCCCACACTGTCAGATGACAGCATGAGCCAGCAGGTGTGACCGGCGATAGAAAGGTTACCATTGACAAGAAAGAGAAGGAAAGGTACATGCCCAAAAAATTGGGAACACCCAAAGTGAAATAAAAAATATATAATTTTATTAATTGGCATAGACACATACGACAAAACTTACAAATAAAAATATTTAAAAACACCAAAACATGGTAAGATACCTAGTTATGCCCATGATATGGCAATAACTAACACACACTAGGTTCAATCAGCAAAATAACGATTTGTGGCACCTATAATATATAACCCTGTAAGCGATGTATATCCAAAATATTCAGTATAAAGCGATAATATACCCCCATTCACAGCACCATGTCACTAGCTGAGCACTATACAAATAGAAAAGAAATTAACAACAATAATTGTTCTAAAGTGCACACATGCAGCTAAAGTGAACCAGGTAAATTGGCCCTATAAATAACCACAGATACAAAAAATTAATCTGTGAAAATTGATGAGGACAAGAGTATCATTGCTTAAGATTAGTGATGAGCAAATATACTCATTACTCGAGATTTCTTGAGCATGCTCGGGGGTCCTCCAAGTATTTTTTTAGTCCATGGAGATTGTTTTTCTTGCCGCAGCTGAATGATTTATATCTGTTAGCCAGCATAAGTACATGTGGGCAGGCTCGGACTGGCCCATAGGGCAACAGGGGAATCCCCCTGCGGACCCCTGTGCAGATCTGGGCCCCCAACCTCACTGTATGAGCAGTACTTGGCATAATTCAATTGATTCTGTATAGAAAAAAACAATATCTCATCATTCATTAATCAAACTACCCAATGTATTATTATATAGATATATATGTAAATTTGTGAACAAAGGTATAGTAATATTTGTATGCAAGTGGGCCCCCAAAGTCAGTGTTACTGGTGGGCCCTTGGCACCCCAGTCTGACATTGCATGTGGGGGGTTGCCTAGTTGCTGACGTGTGCATGCCCCAAAGGGACTTCTGTGTAGATGAGTCTCTAAAACAATTCAAGGGGAGGCTTAAATTCTGGCAATACTTGCTCAGTAAGAGGACCAGGTGTGGAATTAAAATGTACAAGCTGTACATGGTACAGGCTGAACTGTGGTGACCTCAGCACCGTGGGAAAAAGTCACTACAGTTCAAGCTAAGTGACTTCACCGCAGATCACCATGAGAATTTATCACGGTAATCTGCGGTGACCTCATCACTGACTTTTTCCCATCGTGCTGAGGTCACCGCAGTTCTGCCTAGCTGGGAACAAAGCCTCAGTGATATGCGGTAACCTCAATGATGTCACTGATACTGCGCTCGCAGCAACTCATTCATCAATGGTCGCAACTTGGCTGCATCGGGGTTCAAAACTATTAATCCCCAGACATGGATTACGGCGTGGGACAGAACGACGGAGAAGTGAGGAATATTGTTGTTTTTTTTTTATTTTTGTTTTATTACAGGAGACAAAGGATTCAGTGGAATTATGTGTTAGTTGAGTATAGCTGTGTTTTGTTATTTTTAAATAAAAAAGTGTTTTGTTTTATTTCAAATAAAGGACTTTATTCTGGCTGTGTCTTTATTTGCCATATAACTATAGGATTAGTAATGGATGGGTTTCTTATAGACACTTCTCCATTAGTAATCCGTAGGCTTGATGTGAACAAACAATACAAAGGTGAAATCAACCCCACAAATATGAACCCCACTTGCCACTGCTACAGGGCAAGAGGGAAGAGTCGGGCAAAAAGTGCCAGAATTGCCGCATTTTTAGATGTTTTTTTCTGGGCGGCTGTGCGCTGCTATTTTTAGGCTGCGGGGGTCCATATCCATGGCCACTTACCAGCCTGAGAATACCAGCCACCAGCTGTCTGCTTTAGCAAGGCTAGTTGTCAAAAACAAAAATGTGGCATTGGGACAACTCAATTCTTTAAGGCTGGCAGCAGAGGATTGCAGCCCCCAGCTGTGAGTTTTTCCTGGCTGGTTAAAAAAAAATAGAGAGGAACTCACTCCATTTTCTTCATTTATTTATAGCATAGGCAGCAAGTGAGGAATACTCCCATCTGCCTCTCCTGCTCTCACTGTTCCGAGTGGCAGCAGTCGTAGGCTGATGGGAGTAATAGTCCCAAAAGCTGCCGCCTGCTGTCATTGTTCTCACTTTAAGGCTGCCGTCACACTAGCAGTATTTGGTCAGTATGTTACATCAGTATTTGTAGCCAAAACCAGGAGTGGAACAAATAGAGGAAAAGTATAATAGAAACACGTCACCACTTCTGTATTTATCACCCACTCCTGGTTTTGGCTTACAAATACTGATGTAAAATACTGACCAAATACTGCTAGTGTGACGGCAGCCTAATACAACTCTCATCATTCTCCCCTGCTCGTGCTGATCGCCGACAGAGCAGGGGAGAATGATGAGTCATCTTCAGCACCTGGTGCCGGGAAAAAGCACTTACTGTACCTTTTCCCTGGCGTCCGCCGTGTGCTACTGATGCAGCACACGGTTGCCACACATATTACACACACTGACACTAACATCTCTAGTAGTTTTTTCCGCTACTTGAAATATCAGGACATGTAAAACCAGCCTTAGGCTATGTGCGCACGTTGAGAATTTGCTTGCAGAAATTTCTGCCAACTTTCTGCATCTCTTGGCAGCAAAAACGCTGTGGAAAAATTAGCTGCGTTTTTGGTGCATTTTTTTCCTGTGCATTCAGTGGGTCAAAAACGCTGGCAAAAACACACAAAGAATTGACATGCTGCAGATTTAAACGCACAGCGAATCCTGAAAGGAAAAATACACAGCACTTCAGGATTCTCATTGACTTTGCTGGCATAAGGATTCCAAATCATTTTTGGGCCAATTCCGCAAGCAAAAAAAACGCACCTTGTGCACATAGTCTTAAAATGTAAAATCGGATACTTGGTGTCAAAAATCAGATTGTACTCGCATGAAAAACGCATGACACTTGCATTAAACTTGTCCGACTTTACAGGAACAAAATCGGACTGAGTTTAAAATTGCTAGTGTGACTCCAGCCTCAGGGTATGTGCGCACAGTGAGTATTTGCTTGCAGAAATTACTGCAAGGTTTTTGCATCTCTTGGCAGCAAAAACAATGCGGAAAAAGTGCGCTTTTTGCCACTATTTTGTATGCGGCTTTGTACAGCAATGAAGGCTTTTTTTTTTAGCTAAATAAAGATATTTAATAAGAAATTTTGTGATATACTTTCTTGGTTCAACACCTTTTTTATTCTGATGCAGTAGCATCAGGGTTGTGGGATTAGGGATTGGTGTTAGCAGCTGTCATTAACATCAAGCCCTAAAGGTACCGTTACACTAAACGATTTACCAACGATCACGACCAGCGATACGACCTGGCCGTGATCATTGGTAAGTCGTTGTGTGGTCGCTGGAGAGTTGTCACACAGACAGCTCTCCGGCGACCAATGATGCCGAAGTCCCCGGGTAACCAGGGTAAACATCGGGTTACTAAGCGCAGGGCCGCGCTTAGTAACCCGATGTTTACCCTGGTTACCATTGTAAAAGTAAAAAAAAAAAAAAACACTACATACTCACATTCCTGTCACATCCCCCAGCGTCAGCTTCCCTGCACTGTGTAAGCGCCGGCCGTAAATGTGAAATGTGAGTATGTACTGTGTTTTTTTTTTAACTTTTACAATGGTAACCAGGGTAAATATCGGGTTACTAAGCGCTGCCCTGCGCTTAGTAACCCGATATTTACCCTGGTTACCAGTGAACACATCGCTGGATCGGTGTCACACACGATGACAGCGGGTGATCAGCGACCAAAAAAAAGGTCCTGATCATTCCCAGCGACCAACGATCTCCCAGCAGGGGCCTGATCGTTGGTCGCTGTCACGCATAACGATTTCGTTAACGATATTGTTGCTACGTCACAAAAAGCAACGATATCGTTAATGAAATCGTTGTGTGAAGGTACCTTTAAGGTACCGTCACACTAGACGATATCGCAAGCGATCCGTGACGTTGCAGCGTCCTCGCTAGCGATATCGTCCAGTGTGACACGCAGCAGCGATCAGGCCCCTGCTGTGCTGTCGCTGGTCGGGGAAGAAAGTCCAGAACTTTATTTGGTCGCTGGACTCCCCGCAGACATCGCTGAATCGGCGTGTGTGACACCGATTCAGCGATGTCTTCACTGGTAACCAGGGTAAACATCGGGTAACTAAGCGCAGGGCCGCGCTTAGTAACCCGATGTTTACCCTGGTTACCATCCTAAAAGTAAAAAAAACAAACACTACATACTTACCTACAGCCGTCTGTCCTCCAGCGCTGTGCTCTGCACTCCTCCTGTACTGGCTGTGAGCTTCGGTCAGCCGGAAAGCAGAGCGGTGACGTCACTGCTCTGCTTTCCGGCCGCTGTGCTCACACAGACAGTACAGGAGGAGTGCAGAGCACAGCGCTGGAGGACAGACAGCGGAAGGTAAGTATGTACTGTTTGTTTTTTTTACTTTTAGGATGGTAACCAGGGTAAACATCGGGTTACTAAGCGCGGCCCTGCGCTTAGTTACCCGATGTTTACCCTGGTTACCGGCATCGTTGGTCGCTGGAGAGCTGTCTGTGTGACAGCTCTCCAGCGACCAAACAGCGACGCTGCAGCGATCCGGATCGTTGTCGGTATCGCTGCAGCGTCGCTAAGTGTGACGGTACCTTAAGTTTTGGAATGAAAACGTGTCAGGGAGACACCCTCATTACTAAGACTGTAAGTACACAAGGGAACGCACACACTGTAACCCGCCTATGTAAGAGCGTTAACAGAATGGACCTACATAGGCTGTAACCAAACAGCAACTGCAAATTTTTACGAAAAAAATTGTGAGCTCCTTCGTAATTTTCATAACCAGCAGAGGGAAAGCCGATGGCTGAGGGCTGATGTTAATGTTCTTGGAAGGAGCCAATTACCATAAAGGTTCCCATGCTATTAACCCCTTTCTGACATTAGACGTACTATCCCGTCGAGGTGGGGTGGGCCCCTATGACCACCGACGGGATAGTACGTCCAGCGCGATCGGCGGCTCTCACGGGGGGAGCGCGGCCGATCGCGGCCGGGTGTCAGCTGCCTATCGCAGCTGACATCCGGCACTATGTGCCAGGAACGGTCACGGACCGCCCCCGGCACATTAACCCCCGGCACACTGCGATCAAAGATGATCGCGATGTGCCGGAGGTAAAGGGAAGCATCGCACAGGGAGGGGGTCTCCTCACCTCCCTGCCTGCTCCAGCCCCGGATCCAAGATGGCCGCGGATCCGGGTCCTGCAGGGAGGGAGGTGGCTTCACAGAGCCTGCTCAGAGCAGGCACTGTGAAGCCTGCAGTGCTGCATGTCAGATCGGTGATCTGACAGAGTGCTGTGCAAACTGTCAGATCATCGATCTGTGATGTCCCCTCCTTGGGACAAAATAAAAAAGTTAAAAAAAAATTTCCAAATGTATAAAAAAAAAATAAAAAAAAATATTCCTAAATAATGAAAAAAAAAATATTATTCCCATAAATACATTTCTTCATCTAAATAAAAAAAAACAAACAATAAAAGTACACATATTTAGTATCGCCGCGTCCGTAACGACCCGACCTATAAAACTGGCCCACTAGTTAACCCCTTCAGTAAACACCGTAAGAAGAAAAAAAAAAAAACGAGGCAAAAAACAACGCTTTATTATCATACCGCCGAACAAAAAGTGGAATAACACGCGATCAAAATGACAGATGTAAATAACCATGGTACCGCTAAAAACGTCATCTTGTCCCGCAAAAAACGAGCCGCCATACGGCATCAGCAGCAAAAAAATAAAAAAGTTATAGTCCTGAGAATAAAACGATGCAAAAATAATTTTTTCTGTAAAATAGTTTTTATCGTATAAAAGCGCCAAAACATAAAAAAATGATATAAATGAGGTGTCGCTGTAATCGTACTGACCCGAAGAATAAAACTGCTTTATCAATTTTACCAAACGCGGAACGGTATAAACGCCTCCCCCAAAAGAAATTCATGAATAGCTGGTTTTTGGTCATTCTTCCTCACAAAAATTAGAATAAAAAGCGATCAAAAAATGTCACGTGCCCGAAAATGATACCAATAAAAACGTCAACTCATCCCGCAAAAAAACAAGACCTCACATGACTCTGTGGACCAAAATATGGAAAAATTATAGCTCTCAAAATGTGGTAACGCAAAAAATATTTTTTGCAATAAAAAGCGTCTTTCAGTGTATGACGGCTGCCAATCATAAAAATCCGCTAAAAAAGCTTGCTATAAAAGTAAATCAAACCCCCCTTCATCACCCCCTTAGTTAGGGAAAAATTAAAAAAATGTATTTATTTCCATTTTCCCATTAGGGTTAGGGCTAGGGCTAGTGTTAGGGTTAGGGCTAGGGTTAGGGTTGGGGCTACAGTTAGGGTTGGGGCTAAAGTTAGGGTTAGGGTTAGGGTTTAGATTACATTTACAGTTGGGAATAGGGTTGGGATTAGGGTTAGGGGTGTGTCAGGGTTAGAGGTGTGGTTAGGGTTACCATTGGAATTAGGGTTAGGGGTGTGTTTGGATTAGGGTTTCAGTTATAATTGGGGGGTTTCCACTGTTTAGGCACATCAGGGGCTCTCCAAACACAACATGGCGTCCGATTTAAATTCCAGCCAATTCTGCGTTGAAAAAGTAAAACAGTGCTCCTTCCCTTCCGAGCTCTCCCGTGTGCCCAAACAGGGGTTTACCCCAACATATGGGATATCAGCGTACTCAGGACAAATAGGACAACAACTTTTGGGGTCCAATTTCTCCTGTTACCCTTGGGAAAATACAAAACTGGGGGCTAAAAAATAATTTTTGTGGAAAAAAAAAAGATTTTTTATTTGCACGGCTCTGAGTTATAAACTGTAGTGAAACACTTGGGGGTTCAAAGTTCTCACAACACATCTAGATGAGTTCCCTGGGGGGTCTAATTTCCAATATGGGGTCACTTGTGGGGGGTTTCTACTGTTTAGGTACATTAGGGGCTCTGCAAACGCAATGTGACGCCTGCAGACTATTGCATCTAAGTCTGCATTCCAAATGGCACTCCTTCCCTTCCGAGCCCTCCCATGCGCCCAAACGGTGGTTCCCCCCACATATGGGGTATCAGCATACTCAGGACAAATTGAACAACAACGTTTGGGGTCGAATTTCTCCTCTTACCCTCGGGAAAATACAAAACTGGGGGCTAAAAAAATAATTTTTAGGGGAAAGTTTTTATTTTTTTATTTTCACGGCTCTGCGTTACAAACTGTAGTGAAACACTTGGGGGTTCAAAGCTCTAACAACACATCTAGATGAGTTCCCTGGGGGGTCTAGTTTCCAATATGGGGTCACTTGTGGGGGGTTTCTACTGTTTAGGTACATTAGGGGCTCTGCAAACACAATGTGACGCCTGCAGACTATTCCATCTAAGTCTGCATTCCAAATGGCGCTCCTTCCCTTCTGAGCCCTCCCATGCGCCCAAACAGTGGTTCCCGTCACATATTGTGTATAATCGCACTCAGGACAAATTGGGCAACAAATTTTGGGGTCCAATTTCTCCTGTTTCCCTCAGGAAAATACAAAACTGGGGGCTAAAAAAATAATTTTTGTGGGAAAAAATTTTTGTGTTATTTTTACGGCTCTGCAGGTCAAACGGCGCTCCTTCCCTTCCGAGCTCTCCCATGCGCCCAAACAGCGGTTTACCCCCACATATGGGGTATCAGCGTACTCAGGACAAATTGTACAACAACTTTTGGGGTCCAATTTCTTCTCTTACCCTTGGGAAAATAAAAAATTGGGGGCGAAAAGATAATTTTTGTGAAAAAATATGATTTTTTATTTTTACGGTTCTGCATTATAAACTTCTGTGAAGCACTTGGTGGGTCAAAGTGCTCACCACACCTCTAGATAAGTTCCTTGGGGGGTCTACTTTCCAAAATGGTGTCACTTGTGGGGGGTTTCAATGTTTAGGCACATCAGTGGCTCTCCAAACGCAACATGGCATCCCATCTCAATTCCTGTCAATTTTGCATTGAAAAGTCAAACGGCGCTCCTTCCCTTCCGAGCTCTCCCATGCGACCAAACAGTGGTTTACCCCAACATATGGGGTATCAGCGCACCCAGGACAAATTGTACAACAACTTTTGGTGTCCAATTTCTTCTCTTACCCTTGGGAAAATAAAAAATTGGGGGCGAAAAGATAATTTTTGTGAAAAAATATGATTTTTTATTTTTACGGTTCTGCATTATAAACTTTTGTGAAGCACTTGGTGGGTCAAAGTGCTCACCACACCTCTAGATAAGTTCCTTAGGGGGTCTACTTTCCAAAATGGTGTCACTTGTGGGGGGTTTCAATGTTTAGGCACATCAGGGGCTCTCCAAACGCAACATGGTGTCCCATCTCGATTCCAGTCAATTTTGCATTGAAAAGTCAAACGGCGCTCCTTCGCTTCCGAGCTCTGTCATGCGCCCAAACAGTGGTTTACCCCCACATATGGGGTATCGGTGTACTCAGGACAAATTGTACAACAACTTTTGGGGTCCATTTTCTCCTGTTACCCTTGGTAAAATAAAACAAATTGGAGCTGAAGTAAATTTTTTGTGAAAAAAAGTTAAATGTTCATTTTTATTTAAACATTCCAAAAATTCCTGTGAAGCACCAGAAGGGTTAATAAACTTCTTGAGTATGGTTTTGAGCACCATGAGGGGTGCAGTTTTTAGAATGGTGTCACACTTGGGTATTTTCTATCATATAGACCCCTCAAAATGACTTCAAATGAGATGTGGTCCCTAAAAAAAAATGGTGTTGTAAAAATGAGAAATTGCTGGTCAACTTTTAACCCTTATAACTCCCTAACAAAAAAAATGTTGGTTCAAAAATTGTGCTGATGTAAAGAAGACATGTGAGAAATGTTACTTATTAAGTATTTTGTGTGACATATCTCTGTGATTTAATTGCATAAAAATTCAAAGTTGGAAAATTGCGAAATTTTCATAATTTTCGCCAAATTTCCATTTTTTTCACAAATAAACACAGGTACTATCAAAGAATTTTTACCACTCTCATGAAGTACAATATGTCACGAGAAAACATTGTCAGAATCACTGGGATCCGTTGAAGCATTCCAGAGTTATAACCTCATAAAGGGACAGTGGTCAGAATTGTAAAAATTGGCCCGGTCATTAACGTGCAAACCACCCTTGGGGGTAAAGGGGTCAATATCAGCTCACAGCTATTTGCTTAGCCTTTACTGGCTAGTTTACAGGGGGACCCCTATAAAATCTAACTAGCATTAGGGCTGTTTTAATTACTTTTTTGCACCCAGACGCGCCGTGAGCGTGCGCTACCCCGCTCCGGCGTCCAGCCCGGTGATCGGCAGCCCTGGGGATTGGGGAGATGATATTCTTCCATTCCTGCGGGGTGCTGGTTATCTGAGCCGGCCGTTTTGAGAGCGGGGTATGATGAGGAGGCACGCCGATTGGTGCACTATTTTACTTTACTATTTTGGTAAATAGTCAACATGTGATTATATCCAGAACAGCCATTGGCTTAGCTTTCAAAGGTCCTTCAGGCACTCATTTACTTCTATCTGGTGCATGTGACCTGATCATGTGACCTTTTTGAGATCTCCTTTTGGTGGAAATCTTAGAAGGTCCTTATAATCAGTGAAGCTTAGTAAATCCTAGGGAAATTTACGGCTCTGAACATGAGAGCGGGGCATCATGAGGAAGCGCGCCAATTGGTGCACTATTTTACTACAGTATTTTGGTAAACAGCCAACATGTGGTCACATCCAGAACGGCCATTGGTTCAGCTTTCAAAGGTCTTTCATGCACTCGTTTACTTCTATTTGGTACATGTGACCTGACCCTTTTAATTTTTTTAAGATCTCCTATTAGTGGAGATCTTAGAAGGTCCTTGTAATCAGTGAAGTTTAGTAAATCCCAAGGAAATGTATGGCCTTGAATATGCTGATCCTGTAGCCAATAGCCATACTAACGCCCTAATTACACACCAGCTCCATATACACTCTGATAGCACTATATAGGGAACTCACTTCCCTCATGTTAGCCACGCCTCCTGACGAAGCCTTAGTGGATAATAATGGATAGGTGTCATAATTGACGCCTCTGCATTATTAATCTGGCTTAATGTCACCTTACAATAGCAAGGTGACATTAACCCTTCATTACCCCATATCCCACCCCTACACGGGAATGGGAAGAGAGTGGCTAAGTGCCAGAATAGGCGCATCTTCCAGATGTGCCTTTTCTGGGGTGGCTGGGGGCAGATGTTTTTAGCCGGGGGCAATAAAAATGGACCCTCTGCAGGCTATTAATATCTGCCCTCAGTCACTGGCTTTACTACTCTGGCGGAGAAAATTGCAAAGGAGCCCACGCCAATTTTTTCAGTGACTTAACCCTTCAATAGCTAGAGCGCCCAAATTTTGCACATACACACTACTAACATTAGTAGTGTGGAATATGCAAAAAAAAGAGATATGAGATGGTTTACTGTATGTAAACCATGTCTCATATCATGTCGGGTTTGAGAAGGAGATAGGAATAGCCGGCAATTGAATTACCGGCTTTTAAGCTATCTAGCGCTGTATGAAATATTAATATATATACATATATGTGTCTCACTGACATATATATCTATATACAGGTCCTTCTCAAAAAATTAGCATATAGTGTTAAATTTCATTATTTACCATAATGTAATGATTACAATTAAACTTTCATATATTATAGATTCATTATCCACCAACTGAAATTTGTCAGGTCTTTTATTGTTTTAATACTGATGATTTTGGCATACAACTCCTGATAACCCAAAAAACCTGTCTCAATAAATTAGCATATTTCACCCATCCAATCAAATAAAAGTGTTTTTTAATAACAAACAAAAAAAACATCAAATAATAATGTTCAGTTATGCACTCAATACTTGGTCGGGAATCCTTTGGCAGAAATGACTGCTTCAATGCGGCGTGGCATGGAGGCAATCAGCCTGTGACACTGCTGAGATGTTATGGAGGCCGAGGATGCTTCAATAGCGGCCTTAAGCTCATCCAGAGTGTTGGCTCTTGCATCTCTCAACTTTCTCTTCACAATATCCCACAGATTCTCTATGGGGATCAGGTCAGGAGAGTTGGCAGGCCAATTGAGCACAGTAATACCATGGTCAGTAAACCATTTACCAGTGGTTTTGGCACTGTGAGCAGGTGCCAGGTCGTGCTGAAAAATGAAATCTTCATCTCCATAAAGCATTTCAGCCGATGGAAGCATGAAGTGCTCCAAAATCTCCTGATAGCTAGCTGCATTGACCCTGCCCTTGATGAAACACAGTGGACCAACACCAGCAGCTGACATGGCACCCCACACCATCACTGACTGTGGGTACTTGACACTGGACTTCAGGCATTTTGGCATTTCCTTCTCCCCAGTCTTCCTCCAGACTCTGGCACCTTGATTTCCGAATGACATGCAAAATTTGCTTTCATCAGAAAAAAGTACTTGGGACCACTTAGCAACAGTCCAGTGCTGCTTCTCTGTAGCCCAGGTCAGGCGCCTCTGCCGCTGTTTATGGTTCAAAAGTGGCTTTACCTGGGGAATGCGGCACCTGTAGCCCATTTCCTGCACACGCCTGTGCACGGTGGCTCTGGATGTTTCCACACCAGACTCAGTCCACTGCTACCTCAGGTTCCCCAAGGTCTGGAATCGGTCCTTCTCCACAATCTTCCTCAGGGTCCGGTCTCCTCTTCTCGTTGTACAGCGTTTTCTGCCACATTGTTTCCTTCCAACAGACTTACCATTGAGGTGCCTTGATACAGCACTCTGGGAACAGCCTATTTGTTGAGAAATTTCTTTCTGGGTCTTACCCTCTTGCTTGAAGGTGTCAATGATGGCCTTCTTGACATCTGTCAGGTCGCTAGTCTTACCCATGATGGGGGTTTTGAGTAATGAACCAGGCAGGGAGTTTATAAAAGCCTCAGGTATCTTTTGCATGTGTTTAGAGTTAATTAGTTGATTCAGAAGATTAGGGTAATAGGTCGTTTAGAGAACCTTTTCTTGATATGCTAATTTATTGAGACAGGTTTTTTGGGTTATCAGGAGTTGTATGCCAAAATCATCAGTATTAAAACAATAAAAGACCTGACAAATTTCAGTTGGTGGATAATGAATCTATAATATATGAAAGTTTAATTGTAATCATTACATTATGGTAAATAATGAAATTTAACACTATATGCTAATTTTTTGAGAAGGACCTGTATATAGATATATATCTATATCTATACCCCTATACTATGTGTAGACCTTTATCCTAGCTATTCTATTCTAAAAAAGAAAAAAAAAAGAGCATGAACCGCACATCCCAAAATCATACGTTGATCTAAAGCCGCTAGGCAAAAATTAATATAACTGAATATGAGGTTTTCAGTTTAACATTCTGATCAGACTGTATGAAGCCCACTGCCACTTCACGGCAAACCTCGTAGTGGGTCCTATCGCCCTAACGGAGCGGAGCCGTGCGGCGCCCACCGCCACAGCGGCCATGCACCAGCAGGGCGGACGGCCTGTTGCCCCACAGCACCCATGCTGCAAGACTGAGTCCCCAAGACTCCAGACCGCGCCGCCCCACCAGCACAAAGCCACAGCAACAATGGCCGCCACACAGCACCAACACCAAAATGAAAGGAGCACTTAAACTCACCTTCCTGATTTTAATTAGCAGGAGACTGCATAGTTAGGGGTCTAGCCCATTTTCGCTCTCACTGAAGAGCTGGAGGAAGGTGAGTTTAAGTGCTCCTTTCATTTTGGTGTTGGTGCTGTGTGGCGGCCATTGTTGCTGTGGCTTTGTGCTGGTGGGGCGGCGCGGTCTGGAGTCATGGGGGCTCAGTCTCGCAGCATGGGTGCTGTGGGGCAACAGGCCGTCCGCCCTGCTGGTGCATGGCCGCTGTGGCGGTGGGCGCCGCACGGCTCCGCTCCGTTAGGGCGATAGGACCCACTACGAGGTTTGCCGTGAAGTGGCAGTGGGCTTCATACAGTCTGATCAGAATGTTAAACTGAAAACCTCATATTCAGTTATATTAATTTTTGCCTAGCGGCTTTAGATCAACGTATGATTTTGGGATGTGCGGTTCATGCTATTTTTTTTTCTTTTTTGCAAAGCATGTTCTAGTCTTCTTCTTGGACCAGCACTCCTCCCATTTGACACAGGTGATTTTAATTAGCAGGAGACTGCAAAGTTAGGGGTCTAGCCCATTTTGGCTCTCACTGAAGAGCTGGAGGAAGGTGAGTTTAAGTGCTCCTTTCATTTTGGTGTTGGTGCTGTGTGGCGGCCATTGTTGCTGTGGCTTTGTGCTGGTGGGGCGGCGCGGTCTGGAGTCATGGGGGCTCAGTCTCGCAGCATGGGTGCTGTGGGGCAACAGGCCGTCCGCCCTGCTGGTGCATGGCCGCTGTGGCGGTGGGCGCCGCACGGCTCCGCTCCGTTAGGGCGATAGGACCCACTTCGAGGTTTGCCGTGAAGTGGCAGTGGGCTTCATACAGTCTGATCAGAATGTTAAACTGAAAACCTCATATTCAGTTATATTAATTTTTGCCTAGCGGCTTTAGATCAACGTATGATTTTGGGATGTGCGGTTCATGCTCTTTTTTTTTTCTTTTTTGCAAAGCATATTCTATTCTAACCTGTCAGTGTGATTTTACTGTACACCGCACTGAATTGCCGGCTTTTCTATAGAACACCGCTGCATATTTCTCGCAAGTCACACTGTTGGTCTGTGTGTAATCCGTATTTTTCTCGCCCCCATAGACTTTCATTGGTGTATATTTTGCGCAATACGGTGACAAACGCAGCATGCTGTGATTTTCTACGGCCGTAGAAGACCGTATAATACGGATCAGTAAAATACGGCAGATAGGAGCTGGGCCATAGAGAATCATTGTACCGTATGCAATCCGTATTTTCTGCACCTCTCATATGTCTGTAAAACTAGCTAGTGTGAGGCCGTCCTAAGTCTTCCTTTAACTTTTAAGCTATGAACAGTTTTGAGCACATCTGCACTTTATCTGATGGAGTATTATCCTCCTTGTCTGTGCTTTATTGTCTCCCTATAAGCATTACCCGAATAAGTTGATAATATAGACCTTTTTGCTTCATTGGAATTTCTTCAGGTCTTCCTAGAGGGTAATATTGTATCTTACATTTATTAGGTTCTTTAGAAGGATGTAGATCTGGGGATTTATTCTGACGGAATATAGGCTGAACTGGATGGACAAATGCCTTTTTTCGGCTTTGCTTACTATGTTACTTTGTTACTATGATCATTCTTTATGCAATAGTGGTTCTTCTTATATTGATTGCCATACTAGTACTATTAGATTGTTAGATACAGTGGGTACGGAAAGCATTCATACCCCTTTAAATGTTTCACTCTTTGTTTCATTGCAGCCATTTTGTAAATTCAAAAAGGTTCATTGTTTTTTGTCATTAATGTACACTGTGCACCCCACCTTGACTGAAAAAAAGAAAATGTAGTAATTTTTGCAAATTTATTAAAAAAGAAGAACTGAAATATCACGTGGTCATAAGTATTCAGACCCTTTGCTCAGTATTGAGTAAAAGCACCCTTTTGAGCTAGTGCAGCCATGAGTCTTCCTGGGATTGATGCAACAAGTTTTTGGCACCTGGATTTGGGGATTCCCTGCTATACTTCCTTGCAGATCCTCTCCAGTTCTGTCAGGTTGGATGGTAAACGTTGGTGGACAGTCGTTTTCAGGTCTCTCCAGAGATGCTCAATTGGGTTTAGGTCAGGGCTCTGGCTGGTCCAGTTAAGAATGGTCACAGAGTTGTTCTGAATCCACGCCTTTGATATTTTAAATGTGTGCTTAGGGTCATTGTCTTGTTGGAAGGTGAACCTTTGGCCAAGTTGGAGGTCCAGAGCACTCTGGAAGAGGTTTTCATCCAGGATAGCTCTGTACTTGGCCGCATTCATGTTTCCTTCAATGGCAACCAGTCGTCCTGTCCCTGCAGCTGAAAAACACTCCCATAGCATGATACTGCCACCACGTTTCACTGTTGAAATTGTATTGGGCAGGTGCAGGATGGAGACCGATAGGGCAGGATGGAGACACATGGTGCGGATCGTGGGGCAGGATAGAGACACATGGTGCAGGATCATGGGGCAGGATGGAGACAGGTGGTACAGGATCATGGGGCAGGATGACAGATGTGGCAGGATGGAGACAGATGGTGCAGGATAAAGACATGGGGCAGGAACATGGGGCAGGATGGAAACAGATGGGGTAGGATGGAGATAAATGGGGAACGATGGAGACACATGGTGCAAGATCATGGAGTATGATGAAGACACATGGTGCAGGATCATTAGGCAGGATGGAGACACATGGTTCAGGATGGATACGATGGAGACACATGGTGCAAGATCATGGGACAGATGGGAGATCATATGGATCAGGATAGGACATTACATGGGGCAGAATAGAGACACATGAGGGTAGGATGGGAGAACATATGGCTGGAGCTGGGAATGAGACTCAAAGGGGTCAGGATGGGGGATATTATTACTATAGGGGCTAATTAAGGGATATTATTACTGCAGTGATGTATTTAATTATGAGGATACTGTTTTCAATGGGGGGGAGGGGTCCTATTACTGTGCAGAGCGACACTCACTTTTTTTCTTCCATCTACTGTAGTGTAGAAGTTGGGAAAAATTAAGTAATGTGCTCTGCAAGCAGTGCACTAGATATGTGTTATTTCCTGCAGAAATGAGTCCAGGCCGGAAGAAATGATGGCGGTCTGTGCTGGATGAAGATGAGGACTTCACCTAGAGACATCACTGAGTCAGTGTATTGCATGTGCACGAACACTATACACAAGAGCTCTGTATATAATATAATGTCACAGATGATCCCTGTATTACCTGTACACTGACACTATATACAGAGCTCCTGTGTATTGTGTTTTTTTTTTATAAATGATCAGTATTGTAGTATTCGGTCACTCTATGGTGGTAATATGTGGTCCGGCCATGGTGTGGCTATATTTGTTCCTTGTATGTGGTATTATTTGGTCACTATGGGGTGGTAATATGTGGTCTGGTCATGGTGACGGTATTTATCTTTTGTATGTGATATTAGTCATTTGCAAAATTGAAAAATAAATCAAAATATACCTAAAGAATATTGGATATTTTAATAATTGTTTAATAAGTTGCAGTAGAGTAGAGCCCGGCCAAAAGAATCTACCTTGTCATGGTGGTGGATTAAAAAATCTTTTGGTGAGGACATGGTGCAGAAGTGGAGTTTTTCCAAGAGAGGGCGGTGGGACTGTGGAAGGTTTGCGTGGCGGAGTCTCAAAGGGAGTCCCGAAAATGTTGCCAGTAAAGGGCTCTGAAATTCCTAGTGGCATCCCTGCACTCAATGGAAATGAATTGAGAAAGGCCGGACACGTCTAGATGGAAAGTGGCCAGAAGTATACAAATCACATACCTGTGCAAGGGATAATCCTAAAAGTGAGCAGTGCATGTGCTGTGAGAATTCAGACACCTGCAGCCACCTATAGTGACTGAAAACCTTCATCTCCAACCTGGATGAGCCCTTTAACCCCTTTCTGACATTAGACATACTATCCCATCGAGGTGGCCTGGGCCCGTATGACCACCGACGGGATAGTACGTCATCTGCGATCAGCCGCGCTCAACAGGGGGAGAGCAGCCGATTGAGGCCGGGTTTCAGCTGATTATCACAGCTGACATCCAGCACTACGTGCCAGGAGCGGTCACGGACCACTCCCGACACATTAACCCCTGGAGCACTGTGATCAAATATGATCGCAGCGTTCCGGTGGCATAGGGAAGTATTGCGCAGGGAGGGGGGTCCCTGTGTGCTTCCCTGAGACCCTCGGAATAACACGATGTGATTGCGTTGTTCAAAGAGTCTCCTCCGTTCTCCCTGCAGGCCCCGGATCCAAGATGGCCGCGGGGTCCTTCCTTGTCCTGCAGGGAGGTGGCTTGCGAGCGCCTGCTGAGAGCAGGAGCTGGCAAGCCTCCAGCAATGCCTGTCAGATCGCTGATCTGACACAGTGCTGTTCAAAGTGTCAGGTCAGCGATCTGACACTATATAGTAATGTTCAACCCTGGGAGAATGTAAAAAAGTAAAAAAAAAAAAAAAAAATCACACCATGTAAAAAAAATATATATATATATATATATATATATATATATATATATATATATATATATATATATAAAAATCCTAAATAAAGAAAAAAAAAATATTGTTCCAATAAATACATTTCTTTATGTAAATAAAAAAAAACAATAAAAGTACACATATTTTGTATCACTGCGTCTTTAGCGACCTGACCTATAAAACTGTCCCACTAGATAACCCCTTCAGTGAACACCGTAAAAAAAAAAAAATGATGCAAAAAACAATGGTTTATCATCATACCACCAAACAAAAAGTGGAATAACACGCAATCAAAATGACGGATATAAATAAACATGGTACCGCTGAAAACGTCATCTTGTCCTGCAAAAAACTAGCCGCCATACAGCGTCATCAGCGGGAAAAAAAAAGTTATAACCCTCAGAATAAAGCGATGCAAAAATAATTATTTTTTATATAAAAGTTTTTATTGTAAAAAAAAAAAAACCATCCCTCGATCAAAACTGTGCCGCTAATTATAGACCTGTCTCTAATCTTCCCTTCATCTCTAAACTCCTCGAACGCCTGGTCCACTCCCGTCTTACCCGCTATCTCTCAGATAACTCTCTTCTCGACCCTCTTCAATCTGGCTTCCGCTCTTTACACTCGACTGAAACTGCCCTCATTAAAGTCTCTAATGACCTACTAACAGCTAAATCTAATGGTCACTACTCCATGCTAATTCTCTTGGATCTCTCTGCAGCATTTGACACTGTGGATCATCAGCTCCTCCTCACTATGCTCCGCTCCATCGGCCTCAAGGACACCGTTCTCTCCTGGTTCTCCTCCTATCTCTCTGACCGATCCTTCACTGTATGTTTTGCTGGTTCCTCCTCCTCTCACCTTCCCCTTACTGTTGGGGTTCCTCAAGGATCAGTCCTAGGCCCCCTACTCTTCTCGTTGTATACTGCCCCTATTGGACAAACAATCAGTAGATTTGGTTTCCAGTACCATCTCTATGCTGACGACACCCAATTATACACTTCTGCTCCCGATATCACACCGACCTTTTTAGAAAACACCAGTGATTGTCTTACCGCTGTCTCTAACATCATGTCCTCCCTCTATCTGAAACTAAACCTGTCAAAAACTGAACTCCTCGTGTTCTCTCCCTCTACTAACCTACCTTTGCCTGACATTGCCATCTCCGTGTGCGGTTCCACCATTACTCCAAAGCAACATGCCCGCTGCCTTGGGGTCATCCTTGATTCTGACCTTTCATTCACCCCCTACATCCGATCACTGGCTCGCTCTTCTTACCTGCATCTCAAAAACATTTCTAGAATTCGCCCTTTTCTTAATTTCGACTCTGCAAAAACTCTGACTGTTTCACTTATTCATTCTCGTCTGGACTATTGTAACTCTCTACTAATCGGTCTCCCTCTTGCAAAACTCTCCCCGCTCCAATCTGTCCTGAATGCTGCAGCCAGGATCATATTCCTCACCAACCGTTACACCGATGCCTCTACCCTGTGCCAGTCATTACACTGGCTACCCATCCACTCCAGAATCCAGTACAAAACTATTACCCTCATCCACAAAGCTCTCCATGGCTCAGCACCACCCTACATCTCCTCCCTGGTATCAGTCTACCACCCTACTCGTGCCCTCCGCTCCGCTAATGACCTCAGGTTAGCATCCTCAATAATCAGAACCTCCCACTCCCGTCTCCAAGACTTTACACGTGCTGCGCCGATTCTTTGGAATGCACTACCTAGGTTAATACGATTAATCCCCAATCCCCACAGTTTTAAGCGTGCCCTAAAAACTCATTTGTTCAGACTGGCCTACCGCCTCAATGCATTAACCTAACGATCCCTGTGTGGCCTATTTATAATAAAAAAAAAAAAGGTTCCTCGCATCATGTTCTCATACACTTTATGCAGTATTAGCCCTCTGTGTCTGTACTGCTACATACTTAGGCAGGTAACTGGTTCATGCAGCTTTACATGAACACCTGAGCCTTACACTATAGCTGGTCCGAATAACTAAAGCAATTGTTACCATCCACCTCTCGTGTCTCCCCTTTTCCCCATAGTTTGTAAGCTTGCGAGCAGGGCCCTCACTCCTCCTGGTATCTGTTTTGAACTGTATTTCTGTTATGCTGTAATGTCTATTGTCTGTACAAGTCCCCTCTATAATTTGTAAAGCGCTGCGGAATATGTTGGCGCTATATAAATAAAATTATTATTATTATTATTATTATTGTATAAAAGCTCTAGAACATCAAAAAATTATATAAATGAGATATCGCTGTAATCGTACTAAACCGAAAAATAAAACTGTTTTATCAATTTTACCAAACACGGAACGGTATAAACTCCCCCCCCCCCCAAAGAAATACATGAATTGCTGATTTTTGTTCATTCTGCCTAACATAAATCGGAATAAAAAGCGACCAAAAAATGTCATGTGCCCGAAAATGGTACCAATAAAAACGTAAACTCGTCCCACAGAAAACAAGACCTCAAATGACTTTGTGGGCCAAAATATGGAAAAATTATAGCTCTCAAAATGTGGTGATGCAAAATCTATTTTTTACAATAAAAAGCATCTTTTAGTGTGTGACAGCTGCCAAACATAAAAACCTGCTATAATTAGTAAATCAAACCCTCCTTTATCACCACCTTAGTTAGGGAAAAATAATAAAATAAAAAAATGTATTTCCATTTTCCTATTAGGGTTAGGGTTGGAGCTAATGTTAGGGTTGGGGTTTGGATTACGTTTATGGTTGGGTTAGGGGTGTGTCAGGGTTAGGGGTGTGTCAGGGTTAGGGGTGTGGTTAGGGATATAATTAGGGTTGTGATTAGGGTTAAGGGTGTGGTGGGTTGGGATTAGGGGTGTGTTCAGGTTAGGTGTGTGGTTAGGGTTGGGGGGGTGTTGGGGTTAGGGGTGTGGTTGGGATTAGGGTTAAGGGTGTGTTGGGGTTAGGGTTGGAGTTAGAATTGGGAGGTTTCCACTGTTTAGGCACATCAGGGGCTCTGCAAAAGCAACGTGACGCCCACAGACCATTCCATCAAAGTCTGCATTACAAAACGCCACTTCTTCCTTTCCGAGCCCCAACAATAGTTTTCTCCCACATATGGGGTATCAGCGTACTCCGCACGATTTGGACAATGACTTTTGGGGTCCACTTTCTCCTGTTACCCTTGGGAAAATAAAATAAATTGGATCTGAAGTAATTTTTTGTGAAATAAAGTTAAATGTTCATTTTTTTTTAAACATTCCAAAAATTCCCGTGAAGCACCTGAAGGGTTAATAAACTGCTTAAATATGGATTTGAGCACCCGGAGTGGTGCAGTTTTTAGAATAGTGTAATTTTTTGGTATTTTCTATCATATAGACCTTTCAAGGTGACTTCAAATGTGATGTGGTCCCTAAAAAAAAAAAATGTTATAAAAATGAGAAATCGCTGGTCAAGTTTTAACCATTATAACTCCCTAACAAAGAAAATGTTGGTTTCAAAATTATACTGATGTAAAGTAGACATGTGGGAAATGTTACTTAAGTATTTTTTTGTAACATATTTCTGTGATTTAAGGGCATGAAAATTAAAAGTTGGAAAATTGCGAAATTTTCTCCAAATTTTTTTTTTTTCACAAATAAATGCAAGTAATATCAAAGAAATTTTACCACTATCATGAAGTACAATATGTCACGAGAAAACAGTGTCGGAATCACCAGGATCTGTTGAAGCGTTCCAGAGTTATAACCTCATAAATGGACAGTGGTCAAAATTGTAAAAATTGTCCCGTCATTAACATAAACCACCCTTGGGGTTAATTATAAAATGAAGCCTTGTAGCATGCCAATTCTAACAGAATGTAATAGCCTCACGGTCAGGATTCAGCTCTGCATGTTCCAACTGTCATCACTTGGCCGCAACACTCATGCGATTTTCATACTTCCAGTCACCTGACTGTGTCAACACAACATTTCTTCTTAATTATGCCAGATGGAAATTGAGTAGGCCCAGAATCACAAACTGTTGTCCGAAGTAATGACTCTACTGGTAGGACAAATATTTACCTCCAATATATTATCTCCTACAGTTTATCTTGTTATCTTTGCAAAACAGTAAGGCGTGGCCACTGAACAATGATGTGTAATGTGTACTGATGTTGATTACTTACATCGTTTATGCCAGCCTGTTTCTAGGCATTCTAAAAAAGAGAAACTATGCAAATAGATTACTTAATTGAACAATGCAGGTTGGCCTCATTCACATTGCTCTCTGACCTTTGGATGCTGGTTGAAGGCCACTTGAGAACTATATAAAGAGACTTTTTCTTCTGGTCCGTGTGACTCTTCAGGATCTCAACTTAGGGTACTACGGACCCATCTGGAAGGACACGACTCCTTCCTTGACCATCACTGAAACTCCATAGACATCTTAAAGAATCCATGTTGGGACAAACGGGTCACCAGGCCACATACCTCACTGCTCTCAGTTAGCTTCCTAAGCTTGTTGTTACCTCCTCGCTGTGGGGGCCTGCCAGAAGTGGGGAGCCACTGGTGGGGGTATGCGACACTGGATGCAGCTCTAATCCTATCGCGTCAGCGGAAGGGTGAGACTGTAATTTACACCATCTTGGGTATTTTATGGGACTGTTCTGTATGCTATCGTGTGTTGGTGTTTCAATAAATTATTGCTGGCAGCACAGTTTTACCCTTACCCTGTGTTGTCTCAGACTATTAGACTTTCACAGTTCTATGTAGAGTATACAGATTACATTTTGTTCATAATGGGCATTAGACCCAATTAATTATGTACTTTTGCGGAAGCGGGAATACTTCACATTATGGTCTTGTCCACAAATATATACATTTAGGATTGAGGTTCCTAACCTTATAGAACTGACACATGAATGTACAGTGACTAGAGGGGATAACATCAAACATGTGAAATCTCTTGGGAGGGCTGAAACTATTAATTATTCTTGTGTAATGTTGTGCTTAAGGGCCTTAAAACACACTCTATATATCTGGACTGCAAGCTGGTTAGTTGGTCCTGACAAAAGTTGGGAACGGGTGGGCCAGTCCATAGCTTTTATGCCTTCATCTTGCAGGAACTGCTGACACACTCCAGCCACATGAGGTCTGGCATTGTCCTGCATTTGGAGGAACCCAGGGCCAACTGCACCAGCATATGGTCTCACAAGGGGTCTGAGGATCTCCTCTCGGTACCTAATGGCAGTCAGGCTACTTCTGTTTGAAAGGGTGGGTGTCTTATTGGGGGCAGGGGGAGTAGAGATAAGTTGTGGTTCTAAAGTTCTGATTTGCATATCCTGTTTTTCCTTTCTGTAAATGTTTTAAATCACTAAAAATGCACTTGATTTTAAAAAAGACTGCATGTAGTGTTTGAAACGCATCTGCTTGTAATATATCCCGATTTCTTTTACCTTTGGAAAATAAAGAAACCTACATTTTAATGTCTTCCAACTGGAAGCTGGATCAATTCTTCTCCTCCTGCATATCAACACACACAATGAAGCATGGACATTTGAAGGGGTTGTCTCATCTCAACATATTAAGGGGGTTAAAATAGAAAAGTGCTTGTAAAAACAAGCTACTTGTTATTAAAAATCCACACGGTTCTCAAGAATACCAGATTTTTCTCTTTAGTTTTCCCGCTATCGCTGTAGTGTATTTGAGCTGGCAGGATTCCTAGGCAGGTGGTGCAATGGTTGTATAATTGCTACAGAGCTTCTCCCTGCCCCTCAGTGGTAAGTAGGAAGGTGGTCTGCGGCAGAGCAGTGCACTCCTCAACAATGACCTTGAGAGAACTGGCTTCTAAGCTTAATTTATTCAACTGAGAAACACATTGCCTACAACATGTGCTTAAATAGCCCAGATTAGTTAACTCTGATCCTAGGGCATAGAGCCGGGCCCCATTGTTGGTGCACACACAGACACAGAATTGTACGGTGTGCAGGAACAAACTGCTTACCATGAACCACTATTATGGTGAGGGACATTAAGGGGTTCATGATCCTCACTATATCCCATTGTTGAATCTAAAATTCATGCTAGTTTCAAAATGAATTAATTTGCTGTGCAATAAAACAACAAAAAAAAGAAAAAAAAAAAAGGATGTAAGGATGTATAAAATATGCAAGCTTTTGCAACCCACGTCATCAAAAGGGTCCTCATAATTGCAAGTCCTAACACTAAATAGGACAGCTCATTTAGGACATACAGGTCCTTCTCAAAAAATTAGCATATAGTGTTAAATTTCATTATTTACCATAATGTAATGATTACAATTAAACTTTCATATATTATAGATTCATTATCCACCAACTGAAATTTGTCATGTCTTTTATTGTTTTAATACTGATGATTTTGGCATACAACTCCTGATAACCCAAAAAACCTGTCTCAATAAATTAGCATATCAAGAAAAGGTTCTCTAAACGACCTATTACCCTAATCTTCTGAATCAACTAATTAACTCTAAACACATGCAAAAGATACCTGAGGCTTTTATAAACTCCCTGCCTGGTTCATTACTCAAAACCCCCATCATGGGTAAGACTAGCGACCTGACAGATGTCAAGAAGGCCATCATTGACACCCTCAAGCAAGAGGGTAAGACCCAGAAAGAAATTTCTCAACAAATAGGCTGTTCCCAGAGTGCTGTATCAAGGCACCTCAATGGTAAGTCTGTTGGAAGGAAACAATGTGGCAGAAAACGCTGTACAACGAGAAGAGGAGACCGGACCCTGAGGAAGATTGTGGAGAAGGACCGATTCCAGACCTTGGGGAACCTGAGGAAGCAGTGGACTGAGTCTGGTGTGGAAACATCCAGAGCCACCGTGCACAGGCGTGTGCAGGAAATGGGCTACAGGTGCCGCATTCCCCAGGTAAAGCCACTTTTGAACCATAAACAGCGGCAGAGGCGCCTGACCTGGGCTACAGAGAAGCAGCACTGGACTGTTGCTAAGTGGTCCCAAGTATTTTTTTCTGATGAAAGCAAATTTTGCATGTCATTCGGAAATCAAGGTGCCAGAGTCTGGAGGAAGACTGGGGAGAAGGAAATGCCAAAATGCCTGAAGTCCAGTGTCAAGTACCCACAGTCAGTGATGGTGTGGGGTGCCATGTCAGCTGCTGGTGTTGGTCCACTGTGTTTCATCAAGGGCAGGGTCAATGCAGCTAGCTATCAGGAGATTTTGGAGCACTTCATGCTTCCATCGGCTGAAATGCTTTATGGAGATGAAGATTTCATTTTTCAGCACGACCTGGCACCTGCTCACAGTGCCAAAACCACTGGTAAATGGTTTACTGACCATGGTATTACTGTGCTCAATTGGCCTGCCAACTCTCCTGACCTGAACCCCATAGAGAATCTGTGGGATATTGTGAAGAGAAAGTTGAGAGACGCAAGAGCCAACACTCTGGATGAACTTAAGGCCGCTATTGAAGCATCCTGGGCCTCCATAACATCTCAGCAGTGTCACAGGCTGATTGCCTCCATGCCACGCCGCATTGAAGCAGTCATTTCTGCCAAAGGATTCCCGACCAAGTATTGAGTGCATAACTGAACATTATTATTTGTTGGTTTTTTTGTTTGTTATTAAAAAACACTTTTATTTGATTGGATGGGTGAAATATGCTAATTTATTGAGACAGGTTTTTTGGGTTATCAGGAGTTGTATGCCAAAATCATCATTATAAAAACAATAAAAGACCTGACAAATTTCAGTTGGTGGATAATGAATCTATAATATATGAAAGTTTAATTGTAATCATTACATTATGGTAAATAATGAAATGTAACACTATATGCTAATTTTTTGAGAAGGACCTGTAGATTCAAGAGAAATCTCACAGAAAAAAACCCAGCCTTACCACCACCAGGTCAGATGACAAATACACTTGTAAGGCTACGTTCACATTAGCGTTACGCTAATGTGCGTCGCTGTTGCGTCGGCGACGCGCCCCTATGTTTAACATAGGGGACGCGTGCGTTTTTTTGTTTGCGTTTTTCGACATGTGCGTCGTTTTCGACGCTAGCGTCGGACGCACGAAAATGCAACAAGTTGCATTTTTCGTGCGTCCTTTTTTCGTCAAAAAACGACGCACGCGTCGCAAAACGCAGCGTTTTTGCGCGCGTTTTTGGTGCGTCACGCGTTGCGTCGCCGACGCACCGGCGCGCAACGCTAATGTGAACGTAGCCTAATGGCTTGTTTTCACTTGCGAGGAACACGTCCGTGTCTCGCAAGTGGAAACGAAGCTCTGGCGCCGGCACTCCAGAGCAGAGCGTGCGGCTGCATAGCAACACATGGAGCCGCACGCTCCGCTCTGGAGTGCCGGCACCAGAGCTTCGTTTCCACATGCGAGACACGGACGTGTTCCTTGCAAGTGAAAACAAGCCCTACAATGCAGGAAACTCCCATGATAAAGGCAGGAGCAGCACAGGTGCATCACACCATATTGTGTATCACCCGTACTTTCCCCTCCATGAATTTGTAGGCGTGTGACATTTCTCTTGAATTTATATCTAATGCACTAGTGGGACATATCATGAAAAAAAAGCAGTTTCCATCACTTTCTAGTTTGAGGTTGAGTTGTGTGTGTGCGTGCGGTGGTTACAAAGTGCAAATGCTTCCACTGCGGTAGAACAGAAAAACACCTTTATAAGTCATTTGTAAACTGTCACTTACTGTATTTTAAAGATTATAAGACGTACTTTTCTTCCCAAAAAATCTTGGGCAAAAATAGGGGTGCATCTTATAATTTCTTGAATTTCAGCAGTGCGCAAGGTCTGTTAACAGTTTGTGAAAGCCCAGCACTTTTCCAATGTGGTGGAGTCCAGGAAAATGGCCACCTTCGCCCGTGCGTGCACAGATTGAGATCTAAAATACAGATACGCTGACTCTGGCAACCATTTTTCCCAGGCTCCACTGCATTGAGAAGCATGGAAAGTGTGGTGGCTCCCGGGTTTCACAAAATGTTGGCAAAGACCCTTCACTGTCGAACATCACCTCCTACCAGCCTGGGGCTCGCAGCATTGCCTCACTCCTACCTCTGCCGAACACCACTTTCTACCAGCCTGGGGCGCACAGCATCTCCTGTCTCCGCCATCTTCCTGCAGCATCGACCCTGCCACCTGGGGCCCTGATCCATCGCTGCAGCTCCGTAAAAGCAGATTATAAGACGCACCACCATTTTATGAAAACATTTTTCTCCTCACAATTTGTGGTGTGTCTTATAATCCACAAAATACGGTAATTTCTGGATGCATCATTCATGTGACTGGTGCAGGACTGAACACCAGTTTCTCCACCGATATGACTAATATCCTGGAATCTCAGTACCAGACACAGAACACAGATGAGATTACATCCATGTCGGTACAGCTCACAGTAGCAGGTGTTCTCATTCTAAAGTTTGAGACTAAATCATAATATTATAGCCCATAGACGTGCCATCAATTTAGTATGAAACCATTGTAATTTTATAGCATTTATTTTCAGTTTAAAGTAAAGAAAATTTTTTTGTTTTGAATATTCTTTAATATACTGTATATAAAAAGTTCCTATGTGGAAAGAGTGTATTTAAGCCAACATGGAAAAAAAATGGCATTAGGCTTTACAATTACCGTGTATAAATGTCAAGTACTCCCATACAGTATGATCTCAATAACATTTCTTACTTTACACTTTGTAGTGCTTAGAGGTAGGGATTTTCTGTGTATCAAAATACTGAAAGATAATCCATGGTAGATGTTACAAACAAAAAAAAAACAGCAGCCACAGAACGCATCCATTACCGTCAAGTCTTCAAAATTGAAAATTATAGATCCTAGGATCTCAGCTGTGCTGAATAATTAGGTTGTCCATGTTTTATATATTGATGAGCTATTTGTACAATAGGTCATCAAAATCAGATCAATGAGGGCAGACACCTAACCCACCAACTGTTTACAGCTGCCAAATGTGCACAACCGCAACACCACACACAGTATTGGCCTCTGACAGGTACTGCAGCTCAGTTCTTATTCACTTCTATGGGAAGGTCATCAGTATAGACACCCTTACTAGTGATGAGCGAGAGTACTCGTTGCTCGGGTTTTCCAGAGCACGCTCGGGTGATCTCCGAGTATTTGTTAGTGTTTGGAGACTTAGTTTTCATCACGGCAGCTTACCCTTTAAGCTGTAAAAGCAGTATTATTGACCTCCTATGCTAGTAAAACTGGCTCTGCTCTCCAAAGAATGCTCATTTTCAATTTTGATGAAAAAAAAAAAAGTTAGGAATACATGGCAACTTGCATCCGTGCAACATGCAATCGCAATTTTGCATTGCTACCTTTTAATTATAAAAGCACTCAAAGTTGTTATACTCTCAATATATTTCAGTCATATTATATAGAGCTGTGTATTTACAATTACTCATTTTGCCCTTCTACCAAGCTAATTCTTCTCTTTTCCATTAAGTGTTTGACATCACATGATTAAAGGGAATCTGTCACCTCAAAATTGGCCTATAAGCTAAGGCCACCGCCATCAGGGGCTTATTTACAGCATTCTTTAATGCAATATATCCTGAAAGATAAGGAAAAACAGGTTATATTATACTCACCCAGGGGCGATCCCGGTGCAGTCCGGTCCGATGGGCATCGCTGGTCTGGGTCCTCCCATCTTCATGCGAGGTCGTCCGCTTTTTTTTCTGCCGCGGCTCCGGCGCAGGCGTACTTTGTCTGCTCTGTTGAGGGCAGAGCAAAGTACTGCAGTGCGCAGGCGCCGGGAAAGGTCAGAGAGGCCCAGTGCCTGTGCACTGCAGTACTTTGCTCTGCCCTCAACAGGGCAGACAAAGTATGCTTGCGCAGGAGCCGTGGCAAGAAGACAAGAAGAGGACGTCATCGTATGAAGATGGAGGCGCTGGACCTGGACCGCGATGCCCATCTGATCGACCCTGGGTGAGTATAATATAACCTGTTTTTCTTATCTTTCAGAATACATCAGGGGCTTATCTACAGCATTACAGAATGCTGTAGATAAGCCCCTGATGCCGGTGGCCTTTGGGGTGACAGATTCCCTTTAAAAACTGACTAGCTGAATCCTTCTAAGCTCTATGTAGAAACAAGAAGTCTATTTACTCTGCATAAGTCATCATTAGAATTACAATTCTACATCACTGCAAAGTCCCTGGCAGAGGGAAGTAGTTAAGCATCTGGGGTCAAAAGTTTAAGAGGAGGTGGAGCTGGGCTACCAGGGACTTTGCAATGATGTAGAATTGTAGTTCTAACGATTTCTCATGCACGGAAAAGACACTTCCTGCTTCTACATAGAGCTTAGAAGGATTCAGCTTGTCAGGTTTTAATCACATGATGTTATAGACCTAATGGAAAAGAGAAGAATTAACTGGGTAGAAAGGCAAAATGAGCAATTGTAAGTACACAGTGCTATAGAATATGATGATTGCAATATATTAGGATAAAAATTTTGATGGGAGGAGTGCTTCTTAAATGAGTTGCAAGTTATCAAACAGTTAACTATCGAATCTTGCTGTTCTTCAGCATGACCACATTGAATGCCTTCAGTTGTGACTGTCAGAAAGTGATTTTTTTTACAAGTTACAATGATTTGTACGACAGCTGTAGTGAAAATTAGAATACAAGTCTATACTTGGTATAACCATATTATACACAGTACGGTCATACAGACATCACATGTCTACAACACAAGCAAGTTATCCTTTATCTCCGATCATATGAATTTTTCAACACTTTCTAAATAAGTGCTACATGGTCATTATCTTTCTCTGTGTGAAGTCGATAAATTCTTCCAAAACCAGGCTCCCATGGTTGGTAGAAAAATATATTGCATAGAAAGGGTTGTGAGTGACCTCATGTCACCTTCATACACCAGAATGAGAAAGTTCCCACAATGAGTATTTGATGTTGCAGATTCTGCACCTATTGCGTTACTTATGTTTTTTCATTGCGCTTTTGAGTGTATTTGTATAATTTTTTAGATGCAGCAGTTTTTGTCTATTTTTGATGTGTCACGTTTTAACTAAAGCGGCTTTGACAGTCATGTGCATTTTAATATATTTTCAAAATAGAAATGCGCTAAAAAGGTATATGCATATTTTACTGGCGGATTTTTTGCTTCTAATACAAGCCTATGAAGAAAATCCACACAAAACTCAGTACGCAAGAGAAATTGAGGTGTTACGGATTTCAAAAACACCACAGGCCAGTTTATGAAGCAGAAAAAAAAAAAAAAAAAAAAAAAAAAGAAAAAGAATAGCACAGTGTGCATGAGAGGTCTATAAAGCCCATCAACCTTGCTGGAACTGTAAGGGTATGTGCACATGTTGAATATTTGCAGCAGATTTTATTACAATGTGGTTTTCTCCCGTTCATTTTCAATGGGTCAAAAACTGCTGCAAAAAAAAAAAAAAAAAAAAGCTGAAAGACTCGACTGCAGATTACAAAAAATAAATAAAATGCTTTGATGGTTCAAGTTTGCACGGAAAAAGTAAGCAGCATGTGCATGGGAGTTCAGAACTCATTCAGTTTGCCGGTACTGTAGAATGCTGCATTTTTTCATTAGTGTAAAAAAGAAAAAACTGAACAAGCCCTAAAACATCATTTTTAGCAGAGAAGACTCACGAAAAATGCATTGTTGAAACGTAACCTTAGGGATTGTTCATATGGAATTTTTTTTTTAAAGTGAAATAGGCACATGGTTTTAGGTGCAATTTTGCGTGAACACTTTTATGGGGTTTTAAGATATATTTTGCGCTATCATGCAGATTTTAGAGAACTCCATGTTAACATACCCTTAGTACTATAGAACCAAGGTGGGAACAAAAACTGAACGTGGTGGTGGTGGGATTACAAAACCTGCACATTTTTCACAAGAATTGCAGCAGTTTGGAAAGATGTTAAATACCTTTCACACAGGAAAAACACATAGCAAAACCGTAGTAAAATGCAGGAGGTTATGCCAAATATAAGACCATGGTATGTGTCGGGGTGGTAACAGGTTCACATTCAGTGGGCTGCTGCTCTTTTAAACAGAATGATTTAAGTGCCGAAACCGGGTCCACATCCAAAGTGAGAGGAAGCTTTTTATCCCTTCAGAAATGGCAGTTCATATGGTTTAGCCACTGCATGTTCCAGGGCCAAGGCGTAGGTGTAGACTCTGGCATCCACCACTAGCTTTTCATTTTTTTTAACAAGCTCTGTGAATACAATTAAACAGTTATTACATGAAGGAAAAAAAGGGTACAATATTTTCCATATAAAAACAGATCTGACACCAGATTATACAATATAAACACAGATCAGGACAAAAAATAAAATATAAAGATTCCAATGTGAAATGGTGATAAAGAAAAAAAAATGCAATTCCGCTATTGCTCCTTAGGTTGTCTTTAAAAATATAAGCTATCAGCATAAATTTGTAATGTAATGGAGCTGTAATACTGATTACATCGATACCTTTGGTGAAGAATAAGGATTTTTTGTTTTAGTCACCGTTAAAATCCTTTTCTCCGAGACGCTCATTGGGGGACACATGACTGGGGGTGTATGCTACTGCCGCCAGGAGACTGACACTAAGTAAACATAGAAAAAGTTTAGCTCCTCCTCCGCAGTATACACCTTGATACTGGCCGCAGGCAAACCCAGTTTGGTGCAAAAGCAGTAGGAGAACAAAAAAGGAAAAAAAAAAAAAAAAACATATCAGCATTAATACAGAAACAACATGTCTAGAAATAACCCCACTGACTGAAAAAGTCAGAAAAAAAAAATGAGAAAAAGAGAGCCATCTGGCTAACCGGTAGGGAGCTGTGTCCCCCAATGAGCGTCTCGGAGAAAAGGATTTTACGGTGAGTAACACAAAAATCCCTATTTCTCCTTCGCCTCATTGGGGGACACAGGACTGTGGGATGTCCTAAAGCAGTCCCTGGGCTACCGTTGTCTGAAGAATCCTTCTACCCAGACTTGCATCTGCCAATGTCTGAGTGTGGATATTGTAGTGTTTGGAAAAGGTATGCAAACTAGACCAGGTTGCGGCCTTGCAAACCTGTTCTGCTGAAGCCTGGTGGCGAAGCGCCCAGGAAGCCCCCCCACTGCCCAAGTGGAATGCGCTTGGATTCCGACCAAAACTACGCCCTTGATGCGGTAGGCCTCCTGAATAGCTGATCGTATCCACCTGGCCAAGGTTGATCTCGAGGCCGCAAGCCCCTTCCTGCGACCCTCAGGAAGGACAAACAGCGCATCTGTCTGCCTGAAAGGTGCTGTCCGTGAAATGTACCTACTGAGCGCTCTCACTAGGTCTAACGTATGGAGAGCTTGTTCCACACGGTGCGATGGCGCCGGACAAAAAGAAGGCAAGACCATGTCCTCGTTAATGTGGAACTAGGAAACCACCTTTGGTAATAAAAAAAAAAAAAAAATAGGCCAAGCACCTCCTTATCTTGATGGAACCGTAGAAAAGGAGCCCATCAGGATAGGGCAGCCAGCTCAGATACCCGTCTAATTGAAGTAACTGCCACAAAGAATACAACTTTACAGGAAAGGTACGGTAAGTTAAAGAGACGTCCTGAAGGGGTTCGAAAGGAACTTCCTGCAAGGCACTTAAGACCAGATTAAGGTCCCAAGCATCCAGGGGAGCTCTGTAAGGTGGAACCTTGTGAGCTACTCCCTGTAGGAAAGTCTTCACCTGTAGATTAATAGTGATCCTGTAGTGTACTCGGTGCAAGCCCTGAATCCAGGCCAGTTTGGAGAAATGCAAGAATGTTTGGGATGGAGTAACGTAGTGGGGGGAGCCGACGCCTTCTACACCATGAAAGGAAAACCTTCCAGGTGTGATGATAACTACGTGCAGAGATGGATTTCCGGACGTTAATCATGGTAGCGGCTACCTCTTGGGGAAACCGGGCCTGTGTTAGGATCCAAGATTCAATGGCCAGGCCGTTAAACACAGGGCGCCCCCTCCCCCCCCCCAAGTTCTGGTGGTAGATCAGGACCTGCGAAAGTAGATCCAGGCGGTCTGGAGGCCGCCAAGGAGCTCTGGCGAGCAGCTGCACTAGGTCTGCGTACCATGACCGATGAGGCCAATCTGGGTGACAGGATAGCTGGAACTCCTATCTTGACCTTTCTGATTACCCTCGGGAGTAGCGCTAGAGGGGGAAACATATGGGAGATGAAACTGGTTCCAAGGCAAAACTAACATGTCCACGGCAATCAGCTGTGGATCTCGATACCGGGTGACAAACCTGGGCACCTTGGCATTCCTCCCGGAAGCCATCAGGTCCACGTCCAGGGTTCCCCAGCGTGGACATATCTGTTGAAATACTTAGGGATGGAGAGACCACTCCATGGACAAGGCCCTGTCGACTGAGAAAATCCGTAGCCCAGTTTTTCTCGCCCGGGATGTGGACTGCCGAAATCACCGAGTGATTCCTCTCGGCCCAGCAGAGGACCTGCTTTACCTCATGCATGGCCGCCCTGCTGCATGTACCCCCTTGATGATTTATGTATGCCAACGCTATGACATTGTCCGACTGAATCCGGACAGGGCGGCCTGCCAGGAGATTATAAAAATGCTGCAGAGCCAGCCAAACAGTCCGAATCTCCAAATGACTGATTGGGAGACATGACTCCCGAGAGAACCAGCGTCCCTGGGCTGTGTGGAGGTAAAACACTGCCCCCCCCCCCCAACCTAGAAGGCTGGCATCTGTCGTGACTACCAGCCAATGGACTGGGGGAAAAGGTTTCCCCTGTTGTAGAGACTGACTCGTTGACCACCATGAGAGAGCCTGTCTGACCTAGAAAGATAGACGGCACCCGAAGTTGAGAGAGAATGGATTTTTGTCCCATGCTGTTAACAGTGCAGGTTGGAGCGGACAAAAATGGAGTTGCGCAAATGACACTGCTTCCATTGCCGCCACCATCCTTCCTAAGGCTCTCATGCAAAACCGGATTGTATGATAGAGAGGCCGGCACAGGATCCTCACCTCTTGCTGAAGATTCAGGACCTTGTCCTGGGGTGGGATTGTCAAACCTTGTAGGGGGGGGGGGGGGGGGGGGGGGGGGTTGGCCAAAGATCATCCCTAGAAAAGAGGTTCTCCAGGATGGAACAAGAGATGACTTTTCTCGGTTCACCAGCCACCCTAAACGAGAAAGTGTCTAGCGTAATGCTGACACTTTCCTCGCAGGCCCAAAAAGACGGCCCCTTGATGAGGAGATAGTCTAGATATGGTAAAACGAGTATGCCTCGAGAATGCAGGATGGACACAACAGCCGCCATGACCTTTGTGAACACTCTGGGGGCGGTGGCTAGCCCGAAAGGTAAGGCCGTGAACTGGAAATGCAGGCCTACGGCGAAACGTAGGAATCTTTGATGCGCAGGAAATATGGGAATGTGCAGATAGGCATCTTGAATATCTATTGAAGCTAAGAATTCTCCCTTTTCCATTGATGCAATTGACTGACCGGAGAGATTCCGTTCGAAAGCGACAAATGTTGACAAACCTGTCCATCTTTCTTGGGAACTAAGAACAGGTTGGAATAGAACCCCTGAAATCTTTCTTCCTTTGGAACTGGAATGATGACCCCGTGGGGCCGAAGGGACTCTATAGAATTGACCAGGACCTGTACCCGGGATTTTGGAGCTGGGAAGGCATGAAGGAAAGAACCGGCACGGTGGTGGTGGTGGGGGGGATGGTGGTTGACGAACTCTATCTTGTATCCTAAAGACACCAGTTCTCTTACCCACCTATCGTGAACCACAGTGAGCCAGGACTGGTGAAGAGAGTAGGCGGCCGCCTACTCTGTCTACGGCAACCAGAGACTGGCTCCAGTCATTTGGCTGAAAACCTATGGGACCTAGATCCCCTTCCCCTCCCCTGGGATCACATTCTTCCCAATGGGTTAGCCCTGTTGGAGATCTGATGATTTCTGTCCTGATTGGGTCACCCTGGAGCAGCAGGATTTGACGTTGGGGTTCACCTGGTATAGCGAAAGGCATTAAAGCGAGCCTGGAACTGGCGACGAAAAGGCTGTTTAATCCTCTGCTGTGGAAGAAAATTGCTTTTCCCTCCTGTTGTATCAGAAAGGAGTTGATCCAATTTTTCACCAAATAAAAATCAGCCAGCCTGATAAGGAAGGGTTGTAAGAGATTTCTTAGGGTACCGTCACAGTGGCATTTTGATTGCTACGACGGCACGATCCGTGACGCTCCAGCTTCGTAACAATATCGCTCCAGCGTCGTAGACTGCTGTCACACTTTGCAATGTACGACGCTGGAGCGATAATTTCATGACGTATGTGCGATGTAGAAGCCGTTTGTTACTATGCGCACATCGTATACAATATCGTGCACACCTTTGTTACACCATGCGATCATGCCGACACAGCGGGACACTAGACGACGAAAAAGTTTCAAACGATCTGCTACGAAGTACGATTCTCAGCGGGGTCCCTGATCGCAGGAGCGTGTCAAGACAGTGCGAGATCGTAACTATATCGCTCGAACGTTACAAATCGTGCCGTTGTAGCGATCAAAATTGCACTGTGTGACGGTACCCTTAGAGGTAGAATCTGCTCGCCATGTTCTCAACCAAAGAGCCCTTCTGATGGCAATAGCGTTTGCTGCCGTTGAAGCCGCACAGTTCGCTGCATTTAAAGACGCATTGATCAAGTAGCTCCCAGCTAGAGCCATTTGATTTGACCTCTGTCAACTCCACTGGAAGATCCCTCTCCTGAAGAGCTTTGGTCAAAGATTCTGACCAAGACATCATGGCCTTAGCTACCCACGTCGCCGCAAAAGAGGTCAAAAGGGCAGAACCTGAAGACTCAAAAACTGAACGAGCCAAACTATCAATAAGCCGATCAGTAGGATCCTAAATAGATGAGCCATTGGGAAGGGATAACTGTTAGAGGCCAAACGAGAAACCGGAGGATCTACCGAAGGAGATTCTGCCCATTTCTTATGCAGTTCAGGAGCAAAAGGGTATCCAGCATTCAGAGCCATTTGTCCAGCAAAACGTCTGTCTGGCTGCTCCCTGTGACGTTGGACCAAGTCCTCAAACTCAGGGTGAGAAGCGAACACCCTATGAGACTGCTTGGCCCTCTCTAATAATACCTTATCACCAGAGGTCAAGGTAGATTCGTCCTCTATACCCAGGGTTTGGTTGAAGGACTCAATTAGACTGTCTACTGACTCCTGGTAATCAGGAGCCTCTAGATTGAGGGATCCCTTGAAATCGTAGTCCGAACTGAGTTCACCGCTTCTGCTGGAGGTGAACGGGAGGCGGAACTCCAGGACGCAGATGCCCCTGATGGATCGGGAGACGCTGTGTGGGTTCGCTTTCCCAGCGTCTGCCTAGTGCGAGCACGGCCCCTGCAGGCGAAGGCTCCTGAGAGTCAGAGGACTTCTCCGCGGCAGGTGAACCGCTGTCCCTGGCCCCAGCCGGGGTCTGCAGGGACTCGATTGCCTTAGTTAGGGATGCCATAGACTGTGCCAAGGACGTGACCCATTCGAAGGGAGAAACCACAGCATTCACCTGAGTCGCAGGGGAGGGCTCCTGAGCGCGTTCGGAGTCGCAGGCCTCACAGACAATTACTCTGGGCATGCGGAAAAGCGGACCGACAGACTACACATGCGGTATATAGCACAGTGTGAGATTTGGCCTATCTAGACATGGTGCCCTTCAAATCTATAATCAGGTAGATCTAGATAGGTCGAAGCAATGCAGAGATTAATGCTGTCAGGCTGGGGGGAGTAGCACTTACCCCAGTCCTGTGTCCCCGTTCGTTCTGTGGAACTTGTCTCAGAGCGAAGAATCCAAGCTGCCTTTTGAAAAAGAGCACCCTTACTAGTGGATGGGACCGGAACCAGCAGTTTGTGGCCTAGTCTCTGCTTCCCAGTGTTTGGCAAGGAAAGGGAGGGGGTGGAAAATGGCATGGCCAGAAGGGGCGGGGCTTCTGTCCACGGCCTACTTGTTGAGACAAGCCGGGGACTAAATTTTCGACTGCCCCGTAAGTGATGCCGGTGGTCCGCAGTGCGGCACTACCGGCAGGAAAAACCAATGCGGTGCCTCGGCGCAGCCAGACCGCAGTGTCGTCCCCAAGAAAGCGAGAAGCCCGCAGAGCAGTCCCACCCTCCAGACCCCCAGTATGATGCGCGCCTCAGGAGCCCTCATATCCCTCCCCCCCCCCCGCATGAGGGGGCTGTGTGAAACAAAAAAAGGACGGTGCAGGCACCCTAACTCCATCTTACTTTACATAGGATGAGGAGAGGGACCATCCGCCCCCCTTTATCACTGCTGTCTAGCATTGGGGATGCAGTGGGGCCCGCACGGACTGTCCATATGCACCTTTACAGCCTAGGGTTCCATTACCTTAGGGTGGTTAGGGCTTAGTCCGGCAAGTCCCACGTTGCGGAAGAGGATATGTGGAGGCGATACTCTACGTGCTCGCCCGTTGATGGTTTGGGGAGATCGGACCCCTTCAAAAGGGTCCGTCGCCCTTGTCTCGCTTTCAGAAAAGTTCCAGGAGGTCTGGCAACAGACCTGTGCCTCCTTCAGACACCAAGCATGAACTGGGTTCGCCTGGGGCCAGTGTCAAGGTGTATACTGCGGAGGAGGATCTAAACTTTTTTTTTTTTTTTTTTATTACCTAGTGTCAGCCTCCTGGCGGCAGTAGCATACACCCGCAGTCCTGTGTCCCCCAATGAGGCGAAGGAGAAATCCACTTTGTGGTTCTTTTGTAATCACCATTTGCCGTTTTCTACTAATTTGATTTCGGTACTAGGGGCTGGACTGTACTATTGGGTCTTCTCCGTGTCTGCGATTCCCCGCCCCCATCCGTCTGCTTTTGGTCTGAGTAACAGATCACTACTTTTTCAGTGACCTGCCTCTTGTTAGAAATCTCTTCTGTGCACTATAGTATTAGCTTACGAGCAGAGCCCTCACTCCTCTCGGTATGTATTGAATTATGAGTTACTCATGTCTATACAAGTCCTTTCTGCATTGTAAAGTGCTACAGAATATGATAGCACTACAGAAAAAGTAGGAATTATTCCTACCAGTAATTATAGTTCTAGGAGTCCATCATGAGACAGCACAGCAAGAGGTAGTCCTTATTTTCTAGTGCAGTGTTCCTCAACTCCGGTCCTCAAGAGCCACCAACAGGTCATGTTTTCAGGATTTCCTTAGTATTGCACAGGTGATAATTGCATCACATGGACAGGCAAGCATTCAATAACCTGTGCAATTCTAAGAATATCCTCAAAACATGACCTGGTGGTGGCTCTTGAGGACCGGAGTTGGGGAACACTGCTCTAGGGACAGGAAACACATGAGAGGTTAAGAACCCTCCCCCCACCTCACCCTCAGTGTTTTAACTAATCACCCCGCTAGGGTGGATGCAACTTTATTTTATTGAATTCGCTCACACAAATGTTAACTTCACATGAGTACAAGGAGTTCAGGGGAGGTAATGTAAGGGTGCGGTTATGATTGACTACTGGAAATATAGTTACCGGTAAGAATAATTTGTACTTTTCCAGGATGTCCCTGACAGGAGAAATACCAAATAAATGGATTCACTGCCTGAATGACTTTCGTTCCATAGGCTAATAACCTGATAATATGTCCAGCTTGTAAGGTGCTTAAACTAAATTAGGTTGGTCCACAGAAGCTCCTGCCCTCTCGGCTCAAGAAACGGAAATTGCCAGTGTGGAACGTGCTTTAACGTCCTCCGGATTTCTTCCTTCTGATTATTATGCCAGGAAAATGGTGGAAGTGATCCACCTGGCTAAAGTTGCTTTTGAGGTCTTTTTGCTTTTGTTCCTGCCCGAGTACTGAACAAAGATTTGAGTCTTGTCTCCAGGGTTCTGTAGCTTCAACATAACGTATAACTGACCACCTTACGTCTAGTGCATGGAACAATCTCTCTTCATTCCTTGGAAAGAAACGATGGGTCAAGTAGAGTACTATTCGATCTTCTAGAATGCAAAGATAGATCCAGGCCGATGAGGGACCCTCCCACACACTTTGCTGAAGTGACTGCTGCCAGGAACGTTGTCTTCATGGAAATCAATTTAACGTTGACCTCCTGATGTTCAAAAGGAAACCTACATAAAAGCACCCAGTACCAAAATTTAGATCCCAAAGTAGTACCGACTTCCTAATCGTAAGTCTTAGTCTGGTGATCACTTTTGAAAACCTAGCAACCCAGGAATGGTTTGCTAGTGTGTGGTCTAAAAACTCGAAGCGTGCTAGATCTAAACCCTTTTTCACATCCTGGCTGTAGAAATTCTGGAGTACAACATGGATTCTCCAACATGGGAGCAAAATTTCTTCCTAGACTTTAGAATAAATAGCCGAGGTAACTGGTTTCCTACTTGCCTGCATTGTTGCAACTACTCGATCCGACAGACCCTTAGAGATTAAGATCTGTCTCTCAGGATCCAAGGTGTCAGGTGTATATCCTGATGTATGAGGGGACCCTGGGCCAGAAGGACGTATCTCTCTGGAAGTGAATCCTTTAGAGTCATATGGTTTAATACAAGAACCCAACTTTTTGGCCAGAAGGGGGTGATCAGTATCACTATGGCTCGATATCCCTGGATTTTCCTCAAGACCTTTGGGATTAATGGAAAAGCATATAGTAGAGCTCCATTCCAGCTTTGCAACAGGGCATCTACACCCTCCTCCAGGGTGTCTTCTGGGTTTATGGAAAAGAAATCCGTCACTTTTGTATTTTTCCCCGAGTTGCAAACAGGTCTATACACACACGACGCCCTAAAGCTGGGACAGCTGATGAAATACATCAGTATTTCACTCACATTCATCTTCCTGCAGAGGAAGTCGGCAATTTTATTTTGGGAGCCCTTTAGGTGGACCGCTGAAATAGATATCACAGAAAATATAACAAATATAAATGCCCCAATTAAAGTATAATCACCGACTAAAGCATTACATAAACAAATAATTACAATACACAATAAAACGTACCATTTATTAATCTTACTGATAAAAATAACAACACTCACAACCTAAAAACGTCTACTATTAGGCTGACAAAAAGATACAGGGTGCACTCAGAACCTATTAAATAACCATCTTACCCTACCTTGCCGCGGAGGTTGGCACCCTAAAAGTCCTGCGCAATGGCGCCCCCGCTCACCGAAGACTCGCCCTAACTCACCCTGGAACACCCTCAAGTGAGGAAGATAGACAACCAGCAGACCATACAAACAGACAAACAAACAAAAAATGCAATTGGAGATGCAAAAAACAGTAAGTGCACATATGCTATAAAAGATTAGCACATATCAAGCAGAAAATTGCACTTATCCCCGTACGGCCTATAGCCTTAATATAGGATCAGACTGTACCTAGATACTTGCTACCTGCCTGCGGGGGTTGGCACCCTATAATCCTGCGCAAACATATAGACAAAACCCAATATATACATCTCAATATACATATCCCAGTAAAGATGAACATACTGGGATATGTATATTGAGATGTATATATTGGGTTTTGTCTATATGTTTGTGTTATTGGGGATGTCTTGTTTTTTGTTTTTTGGTTAGGTGGTATAGTTTACCTAATTGGTGACTGTACATGCGGACTGCTTTTTGTGTATTTTTTTCGGTCTGGTTGCCAATTGGCAGTATTAGGGCGTATCAGGGCCAGACGACGAGAGCGGGGGCGCCATTTGCGCAGGATTATAGGGTGCCAACCCCCGCAGGCAGGTAGTATGTATCTAGGTACAGTCTGATCCTATATTAAGGCTATAGGCCGTACGGGGATAAGTGCAATTTTCTGCTTGATATGTGCTAATCTTTTATAGCATATGTGCACTTACTGTTTTTTGCATCTCCAATTGCATTTTTTGTTTGTTTGTCTGTTTGTATGGTCTGCTGGTTGTCTATCTTCCTCACTTGAGGGTGTTCCAGGGTGAGTTAGGGCGAGTCTTCGGTGAGCGGGGGCGCCATTGCGCAGGACTTTTAGGGGACCGCTGAAATAGAAAAAACGTTCTCCGCCCACTGAAATATCTGCCAGGTTAGTGTCCACAGAAGCGGACCTTTCTGGCCTTCCTGATGCCGGACAAAGGAGACCGCTGTCATGTTGTCTGATAGGGGTCAATATGTGACGATCCTAAGACTGTCCTGGCACCACTGGAGCATTACCCATACTGCACATGTAGCTCTCTGTAGTTGGATGATCTTCTGCGCACCTCTGGAGACCATGTTCCATGAAGGTATTGACCTACTTCAGCTCCCCAGCCCAGCTGGCTTGCTTCAGTAGCAACCCGGATAGGATGTGTGCAAAATTAGAAAAATTGGGAGTCATAAAATATGTCAAAGATATATACAAAAAATATTTTATTCATACATAGATAAAATGTGAACAGCAAAAGAGTTACTAAAATACGTAAATACAAAAGTATTATATAGGTAGAATTAAATGCGAATGACAGGACAAAAACAGAGAGTTTGGAGATCATTAGTATCAGGTATATGACTGGTGGGATCAAGTTCTTGAGGGTGCAAAACCATATTATACAATGTACACATGCCTTTAAGAGGCAAACAGCACAGTGGATAGTTCAAGACTGATCTTTATGTCGGTCACCGCAATGCTGTTTTTAGCATGGGAAGGACTTGAAAACAATTTCCCTGAGTATCGGATTTTTAATTGGGCTGTTAGTTCATCAATCCACAGACACATGGACCTAGCTACTGAGGTGGTGGTTATGTTGGCCCTAATAATGGCAGCTTATACCTCCCAGTGTCTTCTTAGCAACCCCTCAGATTTTCTATCCATAGCATCTCGGAGACACAATGAGTCTTCAGAGGGAATTGAGGTTTTCTTTGCCACTCTGGCAAAAGGAATGTCAATTTTTGGGATCTCTTTCCAAACCTTGAATTCCTCTGGATTAAAGGGGAGACAAGCCTAGAAATCTGTGGGAATGACCAGCTTCTTTTCTGCATCTTCCAATCTTTCATAATCATAGCCTTTATATGTTCATTGACTGGGAACATTTTCTCTGGGTTCTTAGTTCTCCAAACATCTAGTCCTGTATGTGGAGTGCACCATCTGAGTTTCTTCATGATACTTAGCAAAACACCGAACAAATCATCAAATGAGAAATATTGTTTGGACGATGTCTCTGCACGTGTAGGATGAGCATCAATGGTCAGACTATGCACAGCAATTACATCAACAACAACCCTTTTATAAGATTTTACCTTGTCCCAGGTGCATGGCACGCTCATAGTCCATAATCCTTTGTGTTCCATGTTGGAACGCACGCTGTGCCATTCATTTTCTGTGTTCCACTTGAAACAGGAAATGCGTTCCAGCCTGGAGCGCACACGCGCCGGCAAGGTTCTCTGTAAATTGGAAATGCATTCCACCTAGTAACGCAAGAGTCACCGGATGTGCACCCAGGGGATGCAGAGTGATGCCAAGAACCCTCTACAGAGGGCAGCGGCAAAGCAAGAGCCACTTCCCGCTCTAATGACCTGGCTCAGGGACCCCTACCCAGCGAGTTATTAGCCCGGAGACACTTCACAGAGGGAAGAGATGGACCCTCACCGATGGCCCTGAGCCACCTTGCTAAACCTTCGTGCCAATGCGCATTCCTCTCCTGGGTCAGTCGTGCCAGGGACAGGAAAAACACCGAGGGCGAGGTGAAGGAAGGGCTTTTAACCTCTCCTGTGTTACCTGTCCCTGGAAGATGAGAAGGACTACCTCCTGTCATTATGTCCTGCAGGATGTCCTGGAAATAAAAATCATTACTGTGCACCAAAATTAAATTGGCAAAGAACGTCAAATGGGGATTACAGAAGAACCACAAAGTGGATTTCTTCACCAAAAGGCATCATACCGTAATCAGTATTACAGAGACATTACAGCCATGTCTTTACTTTACAAAATTGTGCTGACAGGTTCACTTTAAGACATTCATTGTGACCTAGCAGTATGATTCTCTAGGTGTCCGTACTATTACTGTGATACCAAATGCCTAAAGTTTTTCTTTAACTCCTTCATGAGAGGGACATTTTCTGTTTTTGCTCACCTTCTTCCCAGAGCCATAACTTTTTATTTTTCCATCAATATGGCCATGTGAGGGCTTGTTTTTTATGGGACGAGTTGTACTTTTTGCACAACACCATTGATTTTACCATGTAATGTACTGTAAAATGGGGGGAAAAAAAATCTAAGTGCGGTGAAATTGAAAAAAAAATACGTGCAATTCCGCAATTTTTTTTTTTACCATGTTCACCAAATGCCAAAACTGAACTGCCATTCATCAGCTGACATGTGCCCGTAACAGGAGGGGGTGGAACTGTGATCCACTTGCGGCTGCTAACATGTTAAATCAATCTGACAGCGGCATTTAACATGATTGCGCTGGAAGCTCCTCACAAACCACGCCCTTCGGAGCCCGTATCACATAGCCACGGGTTGGCATGCCAACCCAGGGTCTGCAGGAGACCCCAGTAGTTGTCAAAGCCAGATGGCTATGAGCATTGCCCAGCGGTCTGCACTCATGGCCGGTGACCACTTGCATGGTTAATCACAGGCATTACACAGATTGGGCACATTTATAAAAAGATTATCTCAGCACAGGAACATTTTATTTAAAATGCATCCAATTGTGGAAGTTGTTATTATTCCAAGATCTATCGATTAAAATGAAATTTTGTTCATGAAAAAAAAAACCCTTTAACAATCTGCAAGACCCAATACAAAAAATCAAATCAAGTCAATATGCTTGCCACAGTTTACGTACGTACCGTCAATACGCTTTCGAAATTCTATTTTAGGCATCAGTATTGTCTCTGTAAATTCTATAAAAAATGAAAGTAACATCAAAAGTTTTAGAATTAAGAAAAAAATCTACTTGAGAACACCATTTTAAACTCTACATGGATGTTATTAGTGTGACATACCTCCTTCCGCTGATATGGTGGGAAGAAAGAAAAAAAAAAAAAGAAAAGAAAGTGGTCAATAAATATAAAAGTAGGATTCACACAAACCCCTTCCCGACATTAACATGTTTTTCGAGTACACCAAAGTCAGAGTCCCCGTGCCTGCATATATTGCAGCTGCTCGACAGCCGGGAGACATGTAGAGATTGTCTTTTAGGCAATCCTTGCATGTGTTGCAGCTGTCGAACGTCCGCAAGATATGCAGGCACGGGGACTCCAAGCATAACACCTTATTCTAGCCCATTTGCTCATCACCATTAGTAACTTGCTCATCACCATTAGGGACTTTTTTTCTTAAAAAAAAAAAAAAATCAATCAATTGTTAGTACAGAGTATCTTTCAAAAAACAAAAACTCTCTACCTATATATAGCTATTCTGTGCCAACTACTATTTTGCAAAAGAAACAGACTTCACTAAAATTGCAACGTATGCTCCCCTAATGCACTAGCTAAAAATTTTAGTGCCAATATTTAATGCAAAAAAAAAAAAAAAAGAATTGATAGCGCTGAGTAAATTTTTTGCTAGTGCATTAGGGGAGAATGCGTTGCAATTTCCGTGAAGTCCGTTTTTCTTTTGCAAAAAAAAAAAAAAAGAATAGTTAGCACAGAGTAACTTCATAGGTAGAGCATTAGTATAGTGAACGTCAAATAGCAGTTTACACAAGCCCCACACATTACACATGTAAAAGCACCACTTACAAATACATCCCCAGTGTTTTGAAGGACAAAATAAAAAACGTCCCACTCGTCAAGAAGACACTATTTACTAGAGGAGGCTTATGTTTTCCTTGCCTCAAACACAGATTCAGGCAGTGAGAAAGATCCCACATTCCTCTATTTCTCCTGCTCCTCATCTAGTAAGGAAGGACTCCCCCACCCCAGTAAGGCGCTCCAAGACCCAGGCAACCGCTGCAGCAATAGATCCCATATGGATTCTGATAATACCTACCCAGTAAGAGGACCAGGTATGGAATTAAATTGTACAAGCGGTGCGAGAGTACCTCAGGGTACACAGATTTAGGGTCTACGAAGGGAAGGATTCCCAGCTTAACGCCCAATAATGCTCCCCATGCTGGGGGTGAGTGGAAATATTGTGTGGGAACTGATGCATCCACTGCCGGATAAAGGTTATCGCTTCTACCAGGGGCAGACATATCATTGGTGCAGCCGCACAGGGGCCAAGAGGTAAGGGGGCCCCCATTTGCATATCCAAATTGGGTGGAATTGTGCATTTTGATGTGCTATTGCACTGCAAAGGTCCGATATACTGTTCTTGCACAGGGGCCACTTTTTGTCTGTGTCAGCCAGTGACTTCTACATAGATAACTTTTACACCAGCATCCCACTCTTCAAGACCCTCTCTCTCAGAGGTAGTCGCCTTAGCTTACAGCTAAGGTACCGCCGACTGCAGAATGCGCCTGCCAAGAGCAGCGTCTGCAGAGGATAGAAAATGAATGTGGTAGTGTTTTGTAAAAGTATGCAAGCTGGACCAGGTCGCAGCTTTGCAGACCTGTTGTGCTGACGCCTGGTGCCGAATGGCCCAAGAGGCGCCCACCGACTGAGTAGAATGAGCCTTAATTCCTGCTGGGATAGGAACACCCCTGACATGATAGGATTCCCGAATAGCCAATCGAATCCACTTGGTTAGAGTAGCCTTGGAAGCAGGAGGGCCCTTCCTTTGTCACCCTGGAAGTACGAATAGGACATCCAACTTGCGGAAGGGAGCCATCCGTGAGATGTACCGTCGAGGGCCCTAACCACATCGAGAGTGTGCAGAGCTTTCTCAACGCGATGGACTGGTGCCAGACAGAATGAAGGCAGAATAATCTCATTGAGGTGGAAGGAGGAAACAACTTTAGGTAGAAAAGAAGGGGAAGTCCTCAAGATCAGAAACTGGGGTCAGCAGGAAAGAGCCGCCAACTCCGAGACACGCCTGATTGACATAATAGCCACTAGAAAAGCTACCTTCCAGGAAAGGAAGGTCAGTGAGATGTCCTGCAGTGGTTCGAAGGGGGCCTCCTGAAGAGCTCCAAGGACCAAATTAAGATCCCATGGATCCAAAAGCATTTTGTAGGGAGGCGCCACACAGGAAACTCCTTGAATGAACGTCTTAACCGGTAATCTGGTGGCAATTTTTCATTGGAACAGGACTGAATGCTGACACCTGTCCTTTGAGAGAGCTAAGTGTAAAACCAGACTCTAGGCCTGATTGGAGAAATTCCAATATGGAAGGAATGGAGAATATCAGGAGATCGTCCATAGGCGTTGCACCATGCGAAAAAGATTTGCCAGGTACGGTGGTAAATGTGCATGGACACGGGTTTCCTAGCCTTGATCACGGTGGAGGATACCTTGGTGGAGAATCCAGCTTGGCCTAGAATCCAGAATTCAACGGCCACGAGGTCAAAGACAGGGTCCCGGAGTTCTGGTGGTAAATCGGGCCCTGTGAGAAGATCCATGCGATCTGGAAGCCGCCATGGGATGTCGGTGACCAGCTGAACCAGTTCCGCATACCATGCCTGGCGCGGCCAGTCCGGTGCCACTAGGATCACTGGTACCCCCTCTGCCCTGATCATCTTCTGACCCTCGGTAGCAGGGGAAGGGGAGTAAAAATGTATGGGAGGTGGAATTGATGCCACGGCAGGGCCAGGGCATCTGCCCCGACGGCACGTGGGTCGAGAGTTCGGGCAATGAACTGTGGGACCTTGTTGTTTAGCCTGGAAGCCATGAGGTCCACGTCCGGGGTCCCCCAGCGATGACAAATCTGCTGGAAAACTTCCGGGTGGAGGGAACACTCGCCCGAGGCGAGACCCTGGCGACTGAGGAAGTCCGCCGCCCAATTTTCCACACCTGGTATGTGGATCGCCGAGATGGGCGAACGGTTGCTCTCGGCCCAATGGAGAATGTGGGTCACTTCGAGCATGGCCGTCTTGCTGCGGGTTCCCCCTTGATGGTTGATGTACGCCACCGCTGTGGCATTATCAGACTGGATTCTGATGGGATGACATGCCAGGAGATGGTGAAAGCTGAGTAACGCTAGTCTGATCGCTCATATTTCCAGGATATTGATGGGGAGACGCGACTCTCGAGTGGACCACCGCCCCTGTGCTGTGTGGTGGTGGAAAACTGCACCCCAGCCCAAGAGGCTGGCATCGGTGGTCACCACCAGCCAACGCACTGGGAAAAAGGACTTTCCTTGGTTCAGGGATGACTTCAGCGTCCACCACCTGAGGGTCTGCCTGATCTGTGGAGACAGACAAACGACAGTCGAGAGAACGGGTTCCCGTTCCATGCCGACAGCAGCGCATGTTGTAAGGGATGGAGGGGAAATTGCGCGAACGGAACGCTTCTATGGCTGCTACCATCTTCCCGAGAATGCGCATGCTGTAACAAATGGAGTGGGAGACTGGGCGGGAGAGACTCAGTGCTCACTGAGATGGGATCGGAGAAGATTTTTCGAAGTTTATCTTCCAACCCAGGGGAGAGAGAGTATCCACCGTGAGATTGACGGACTCCTCGCAGGCTGGATATGACGGGTCTTTTATCAGTAGATCGTCCAGGTACAGAAGTACCACCACTCCCCGAGCATGAAGAATGGCCATGGCAGCAGCCATGACCTTGAAGACTCTGGGAGCGGTGGCGAGGCCGAAGGGTAAGGCCACAAACTGGAAGTGTTCCTCGCGAAATGCGAAGCGAAGGAACTGTTGATGAGGAGGAAAAATTGGGATGTGGAGGTAAGCATCTTTGATGTCTATGGATGCTAGGAACTCTCCCCTTTTCCATGGACGCGACGACAGAAAGAGATTCCATTCTGAAGCGTCAAATTTTGACAAAGTCGCTCAGAAGTTTTAGATCTAGTATCGGTCGCAGCGATCCGTCCTTCTTTGGGACCACGAATAGGTTCAAGTAAAACCCCTTGAACCTTTGATCTTGGGGAACCGGAATGATGACTCCATCCCCTTGTAGTGTCAGTATGGCCCGAAGAAAAGCCGTGGTCTTTGGTTTGGGAGGACATGACTGGAAAAAACATGTCGGGGGGGGAGGGTCGGCAGCAGCGTTTGCACAGAGGCCGGGTCACAATCCGCACATAAGAGTATTGTGAGCTCGGGGCAGGGCAGTATTGCAAGTGGCACAGGAAGTGAAAAACACTGTGCTTTTTGTTAACTCTTTTGGCCTCTTTAGGTTGAGACAGTGTGTCTTTAGAGATAAGGGCAGAATAGGCAAGTTATGAGCTACAGTGCAAGGAAGGGGTTAAGCTCTCTTGGTGCAGCTTATCCACGGTCCTGTGCCTGTGTCCCCGGGGAGGAATAGGATGGCTGTTCGGCGGTCCAGTAGCTTTGGAGCTGTCAGACAGCGTGAGGTCCCCGCAGAAGATGAGAAGCAATATGGCCCCTGAGGATTGCAGGGCGCCTCTCATCCCGGACTAGAAGCGCCGAGATAGGGGGCGGGGTTCCAGTGTGGGCAGAGTTCTGTCCACTGCAGCCTAGTCCGGCTGAAAAGCCGGGGGCTAAATTTATGGGGCCTGCCGGCGATGGAACGCTACTGACCACCGCTGTCACCCGGCCGACGGCGCCTCTCCCCAGGGACCAGGACCGCACCTTCCGACGCAGGGAAGCGCGAGGAAGGTACATATTCACAGTGCAGCAGGCCTCCTGTCACTGTAAGGGTGCGCGCTCAATCCATGCTCCCTGATTGGGGGATGGAGGGGACCCTTCATCCATCTATGCCTCTGTACCTCAAGGGGGGTTTTCGTCGGTCGTGGGGCTGCAGTGACGCCATCAGGTGTGGGCCTTTGTTCAGCTGTCAGGCCCCGGAGAGGAACACCACACATTTGGAGTGACACCATTCTAAAAACTGCACCCCTCATGGTGCGGAGAACCACATTCAAGAAGTTTATTAACCCTTCACGAGAACTAAAGCAACGTGGAAGAAAAAAAAATTAACATTTAACTTTTTTTTTTTTTCCACAAAAAATTTACTTTGGAACCAAACTTTTGTATTTTCACAAGGGTATCAGGAGAAGATGGACAACAAAATGTTGTACAAATACCCCGTATGTGGGGGAAAGCCACTGTTTGGGAACATGGCCGGGCTCAGAAGGGAGGGAGCACAGTTTGACTTTTTAAACGCAAAATTGTCTGGAATCAATGGTAGCGCCATGTCGCATTTGGAGAGCACCTGATGTACCTAAACAGTGGAACCCCTCTCCCCCAAATTCTAACTACAACCCTACTCCCAACACCACCCTAAGCCCAACCCTAGCCCCAAACCCGACGGAAAAATGGAATACATTTTTTATTTTTACCTTACTAAGGGGGTGATAAATGATTTGATTTACTATTTCCTTTTTTTTTTGATCACTGAGGGTCTAACATCCGAACAAAAGAAAAAAAAAAAAATTGTATTTCAAAACTGTGCTCATGTAAAGTTGGCAAGTGGGAAATGTTATTAATGAACTGCTCTGATGACATCTCTCTGGTTTAACCCCTTAACCCCCAAGGGTGGTTTGCACGTTAATGACCGGGCCAATTTTTACAATTCTGACCACTGTCCCTTTATGAGGTTATAACTCGAACGCTGCAACGGATCCGGACATTGTTTTCTCGTGACATATTGTACTTTATGACAGTGGTAAAATGTCTTTGATATTACCTGCGTTTGTTTGAGAAAAAAAAACGTAAATTTGAAGAAAATTTCGCAATTTTCCAACTTTTGATTTGTATGCCCTTAAATCACAGATACAGTAAGTCACACAAAATACTTAAGTAACATTTCCCACATGTCTACTTTAAATCAGCACAATTTTGGAACCAACATTTTTTTTTTTGTTAGAGAATTCTAAGGGTTAAAAGTTGACCAGCAATTTCTCATTTTTACAACACCATTTTTTTTTTTTAGGGACCACATCACATTTGAAGTCATTTTGAGGGGGTCTATATGATAGAAAATACCCAAGTGTGACACCATTCTAAAAACTGCACCCCTCAAGGTGCTCAAAACCACATTCAAGAAGATTATTAACCCTTCAGGTGTTTCACAGGAATTTTTGGAATGTTTAACCCCTTCATGACCCAGCCTATTTTGACCTTAAAGACCTTGCCGTTTTTTGCAATTCTGACCAGTGTCCCTTTATGAGGTAATAACTCAGGAACGCTTCAACGGATCCTAGCGGTTCTGAGACTGTCTTTTCGTGACATATTGGGCTTCATGTTAGTGGTAAATTTAGGTCAATAAATTCTGCGTTTATTTGTGATAAAAACGGAAATTTGGCGAAAATTTTGCAATTTTCACATTTTGAATTTTTATTCCGTTAAACCAGAGAGTTATGTGACACAAAATAGTTAATAAATAACATTTCCCACATGTATACTTTACATCAGCACAATTTTGGAAACAAAAATTTTTTTTGCTAGGAAGTTATAAGGGTTAAAATTTGACCAGCGATTTCTCATTTTTACAACGAAATTTACAAAACCATTTTTTTTAGGGACCACCTCAAATTTAAGTCAGTTTGAGGGGTCTATATGGCTGAAAATACCCAAAAGTGACACCATTCTAAAAACTGCACCCCTCAAGGTACTCAAAACCACATTCAAGAAGTTTATTAACCCTTCAGGTACTTCACAGCAGCAGAAGCAACATGGAAGGAAAAAAATGAACATTTAACTTTTTAGTCACAAAAATTATCTTTTAGCAACAATTTTTTTATTTTACCAATGGTAAAAAGAGAAACTGAACCACGAAAGTTGTTGTCCAATTTGTCCTGAGTACGCTGATACCTCATATGTGGGGGTAAACCACTGTTTGGGCGCACGGCAGGGCTTGGAAGGGAAGGAGCTCCATTTGACTTTTTGAATGAAAAATTGGCTCCACTCTTTAGCGGACACCATGTCACGTTTGGAGAGCCCCCGTGTGCCTAAAAATTGGAGCTCCCCCACAAGCAGTGGCGTAGGAAGGGGGGTGCGGGGGGGGGGGCGGTCCGCCCCGGGCGGCACAATGCGGGGGGCGGCCGGCGCTGCAGGAGGATAAAAAAAAAAAAAAAAAAAAAAAGACGCCCCTTTAAATCTTCGGGCGGCGCCGTCCGCCGCCACGACCAGGGCCAGCTCCCCCCGCCCCCGCCCCCGCTCTAATACTCACCTCTCCTGGTTCCTGCGGCTTCAGCGTCTCTCCGGCTCTGCGACGTCTCAGAGCAGAGGGCGCGATGACGTCACTACTGTGCGCGCCGCTCTGCCTCTCTGTCCTGAGCGTCGCAGAGCCGGAGAGACGCTGACTGCACCGGACCTGCGCTGGGAACGGGAGAGGTGAGGATTTTACTTTTTTTTTTTTTTTCTTTATTTCTGACTGTCTGGGGCTGGGGCAATGCTGGACACACTGGGGCAGATTGCTGGACACACTGGGGCAGTACTGGAGACCATGGGGCAGAATGCTGGACACACTGGGGCAATGCTGGAGACCATGGGGCAGAATGCTGGACACACTGGGGCAATACAGGAGACCATGGGGCAGATTGCTGGACACACTGGGGCAATACAGGAGACTATGGGGCAGATTGCTGGACACACTGGGGCAATACAGGAGACCATGGGGCAGATTGCTGGACACACTGGGGCAATACAGGAGACCATGGGGCAGATTGCTAGACACACTGGGGCAATACAGGAGACTATGGGGCAGATTGCTGGACACACTGGGGCAATACAGGAGACCATGGGGCAGATTGCTGGACACACTGGGGCAATACAGGAGACCATGGGGCAGATTGCTGGACACACTGGGGCAATACTGGAGACCATGGGGCAGAATGCTGGACACACTGGGGCAATACTGGAGACCATGGGGCAGAATGCTGGACACACTGGGGCAATACTGGAGACCATGGGGCAGAATGCTGGACACACTGGGGCAATACTGGAGACCATGGGGCAGAATGCTGGACACACTGGGGCAATACTGGAGACCATGGGGCAGAATGCTGGACACACTGGGGCAGTACAGGAGACTATGGGGCAGAATGCTGGACACACTGAATACTGGAGACCATGGGGCAGATCTCAGGACACATTGAGGCAATGCTGGAGACCCTGGGGCAGACTTCTGGACACACTGGGGCAATACTGGAGACCATGGGGCAGATTGCTGGACACACTGGGGCAATACTGGAGACCATGGGGCAGAATGCTGGACACACTGGGGCAATACTGGAGACCATGGGGCAGAATGCTGGACACACTGGGGCAATACTGGAGACCATGGGGCAGAATGCTGGACACACTGGGGCAATATGCTGGACACACTGGGGCAGTACAGGAGACTATGGGGCAGAATGCTGGACACACTGAATACTGGAGACCATGGGGCAGATCTCAGGACACATTGAGGCAATGCTGGAGACCCTGGGGCAGACTTCTGGACACACTGGGGCAATACAGGAGACCATGGGGCAGATTGCTGGACACACTGGGGCAATACTGGAGACCATGGGGCAGAATGCTGGACACACTGGGGCAATACTGGAGACCATGGGGCAGAATGCTGGACACACTGGGGCAATACTGGAGACCATGGGGCAGAATGCTGGACACACTGGGGCAATACTGGAGACCATGGGGCAGAATGCTGGACACACTGGGGCAATACTGGAGACCATGGGGCAGAATGCTGGACACACTGGGGCAGTACAGGAGACTATGGGGCAGAATGCTGGACACTCTGAATACTGGAGACCATGGGGCAGATCTCAGGACACATTGAGGCAATGCTGGAGACCCTGGGGCAGACTTCTGGACACACTGGGGCAATACAGGAGACCATGGGGCAGATTGCTGGACACACTGGGGCAATACTGGAGACCATGGGGCAGAATGCTGGACACACTGGGGCAATACTGGAGACCATGGGGCAGAATGCTGGACACACTGGGGCAATACTGGAGACCATGGGGCAGAATGCTGGACACACTGGGGCAGTACAGGAGACTATGGGGCAGAATGCTGGACACTCTGAATACTGGAGACCATGGGGCAGATCTCAGGACACATTGAGGCAATGCTGGAGACCCTGGGGCAGACTTCTGGACACACTGGGGCAATACAGGAGACCATGGGGCAGATTGCTGGACACACTGGGGCAATACTGGAGACCATGGGGCAGAATGCTGGACACACTGGGGCAGTACAGGAGACTATGGGGCAGAATGCTGGACACACTGGGGCAATACTGGAGACCCTGGGGCAGATTGCTGGACACACTGGGGCAATACTGGAGACCCTGGGGCAGATTTCTGGACACATTGAGGCAATGCTGGAGACCCTGGGGCAGACTTCTGGACACACTGGGGCAATGCTGGACACTGGGGCAGATTGCTGGACACACTGGGGGTAATATACTGGACACACTGGGGCAATGCTGGACACTGGGGGTAATATGCTGGACACACTGGGGCAGACTGCTGGACACACTGGGGAAAGGCTGGACACTGGGGCAGATTGCTGGACACACTGAGGGCAGATTGCTGGACACACTGGGGGTAATATGCTGGACATACTGGGGCAGATTGCTGGACACACTGGGGGTAATATGCTGGACACATTGGGGCAGATTGCTGGACAACATGGGGGTAATATGCTGGACACACTGGGGCAGATTGCTGGACAACATGGGGGTAATATGCTGGACACACTGGGGGCAGGACTTGAGGCATGGGCAGAATGTAGATACGGGGCATGATTGGAGACACGGGGCAGGATTGGATCATGGGGCAGGACGGATACGATGGAGGCTGGTGGGGCAGGATGGGGAGATCATATGGGGTAGAATGGATACTCATGAGGGCAGGATACGACAACATATGGCTGGAGCCAGGAATGAGATAAACGGGGCCAGGGTGGGGAATATTATTACCATAGGGGATAATTAAGGGATATTGTTACTGCAGTGATGTATTTATTTTATTTTTTGAGTATACTGTTTTAAATGGGGGGGCAGTCCTGTTACTGTGCAGAGTGACACTATATCACCTTTTTTTCTTCATGTGGTGTAATGTAGAAGTTGTGAAAAATTAAGTAATGTGTTCTGCAAGCGGAGCTCGAGATAACTGTTATTTCCTGCAGAAACGAGTCCTGGCTGGAAGGAATGATGGCGGTCTGTGCTGGATGAAAGATGAAGGACTTCACCTAGAGACGTCACTGGTGAGTCAGTGTTACCTATACACTGACACTATACACTGTATACTATATAGAGGTCCTGTGTATAATGTCACCAGTGATCTCTGTATTACCTCTACACAGACACTGCATACTAAGTACAGATCTCCTGTGAATACTGGCACTTATGGTGATAGTATTGTGTTTTTTTTTTTATTACTGATCAGTATTGTAGTATTCAGTCACTATGTGGTGGTAATATGTGGTCTGGAAATGGTGCGGTGGTATTTGTCCCTTGTATGTAGTATTATTCGGTCACTATGTGGCCTGGTCATGGTGTGGTGGTATTAAGTCACAGGTGTGGCATGTGGGGGTGACACCATTAGGCCCAGTTTAAGTTCTACAAAACAGGAAAACCATTTTTGGTAACCTTTGTGTGTATTGAGCTGGGGGGGGGGGGGGGGGGGGCGCCAAACTCGGGAACAGCCCCGGGCGGCAAAAGCTCTAGCTACGCCTCTGCCCACAAGTGACCCCATTTTGGAAACTAGACCCCCCAAGGAACTTATCTAGATATGTGGTGAGCACTTTGAACCCCCAAGTGCTTAACAGACGTTTACAACGCAGAGCCGTGAAAATAAAAAATCATTTTTCTTTCCTCAAAAATTATGTTTTAGCAAGCATTTTTTTATTTTCACAAGGGTAACAGGAGAAATTGGACCCCAGTAATTGTTGCGCAGTTTGTCCTGAGTACACTGATACCCCATATGAGGGCGTAAACCACTGTTTGGGCGCACGTCGGGGCTCGGAAGTGAGGGAGCACCATTTGACTTTTTGAATACAAGATTGGCTGGAATCAATAGTGGCGCCATGTTGCGTTTGGAGACCCCTGATGTGCCTAAACAGTGGAAACCCCTCAATTCTACCTCCAACACTAACCCCAACACATCCCTAACCCTAATCCCAACTGTAGCCATAACCCTTATCACAACCCTAACCGCAACACACCCCTAACCATAACCGTAACCCCAACACACCCCTAACCCTAACCACAACCCTAATTCCAACCCTAACCCTAAGGCTATGTGCCCACGTTGCGGATTCGTGTGAGATTTTTCAGCATCATTTTTGAAAAATCTGCGGGTAAAAGGCACTGCGTTTTACCTGCGGATTTACCGCGGATTTCCAGTGTTTTTTGTGCGGATTTCACCTGCGGATTCCTATTGAGGAACAGGTGTAAAACGCTGCAGAATCCGCACAAACAATTGACATGCTGCGGAAAATACAACGCAGCGTTTCCGCGCGGTATTTTCCGCACCATGGGCACAGCGGATTTAGTTTTCCATAGGTTTACTTGGTACTGTAAACCTGATGGAACACTGCTGCGAATCCGCAGCGGCCAATCCGCTGCGGATCCGCAGCCAAATCCGCACCGTGTGCACATAGCCTAATTCTAAAGGTATGTGCACACACTGTGGAAAATGCTGCGGATCCGCAGCAGTTTCCCATGAGTTTACAGTTCAATGTAAACCTATGGGAAACAAAAATCGCTGTACACATGCTGCAGAAAAACTGCACGGAAACGCAGCGGTTTACATTCTGCAGCATGTCGCTTCTTTCTGCGGATTCCGCAGCGGTTTTACAACTGCTCCAATAGAAAATTGCAGTTGTAAAACCGCAGTGAAATGCGCAGAAAAACAGCGGTAAATCCGCCATAAATCCGCAGCGGTTTAGCACTGTGGGTTTATCAAATCCGCAGCGGAAAAATCCGCAGCGGAACAGAATACGTGTGCACATACCGAAACCCTAACCCTAGCCCTAACCCTATTCTAACCTTAGTGGAAAAAAAAAAAAATTCTTTATTTTTTTTATTGTCCCTACCTATGGGGGTGACAAAGGGGGGGGGGGGGGGTCATTTATTATTTTTTTCATTTTGATCACTGTGATATAATCTCTCAGTGATCAAAATGCACTTTGGAACGAATCTGCCGGCCGATTCGGCTGGCGCACTACGCATGCGCCCGCCATTTTGGAAGATGGCGGTGCCCAGGGAGAAGATGGACGGACCTCGGCATGATCGGCAAGTATGATGGGGTGGGGATCGGAGTGCGGGGGGGTGGAACGGAGAACGGGGGGGGGGGGGGGGTGGATGATGCACGGGGGGGTCGGAGTGCAGGGGGGTTGGATCGGAGCACGGGGGCGGGGGGGGGGTGATTGGAGCACGGGGGGAGCGGAGCACAGGACGGAGGGGAGCCGGAGCAGTGTACCGGACAGATCGGTGGCTTGGGGGGCGATCGGTGGGGTGGGGGCACATTAGTGTTTCCAGCCATGGCCGATGATATTGCAGCATCGGCCATGGCTGGATTGTAATATTTCACCAGTTTTAATAGGTGAAATATTACAAAATCGTTCTGATTGGCTGTTGAAAGTGAAACTGCCAATCAGAGCGATTGTAGCCACGGGGGGGGTGAAGCCACCCCCCCTGGGCTAAACTACCACTCCCCCTGTCCCTGCAGATCGGGTGAAATGGGAGTTAACCCTTTCACCCGATCTGCAGGGACGCGATCTTTCCATGACGCCACATAGGCATCACAGGTCGGATTGGCACCGACTTTCATGACGCCTACGTGGCGTCAAAGGTCGGGAAGGGGTTAAAAAAAAATAAAAAAAAGGAACATTTAATTTTTTTTTTCACAAAAAAAAAAAAAAAAAAAAAACTTCAGCTACATTTTGTTTTATTTTACTACGGGTAACAGGAGAAATTGGACCCCAAAAGTTGTTGTCCAATTTGTCCCGAGTACGCTGATAGCCCATATGTTGGGGTAAACCCCTGTTTGGGCGCACGGGAGAGCTCGAAAGGGAAGGAGCACCATTTTACTTTTTCAACGCAGAATTGGCTGGAATTGAGATCGGACACCATGTCGCGTTTGGAGAGCCCCTGATGTGCCTAAACAGTGGAAACCCCCCAATTATAACTGAAACCCTAACCCAAACACACCCCTAACCCTAATCCCAACAGTGACCCTAACCACACCCCTAGGTCTGACACACCCCTAACCCTAATCCCAACAGTAAATGTAATCCAAACCCTAAGTTTAGCCCCAACCATAAACCCAACCCTAGCTTTAGCCAGAAACCTAACCCTAGCCCCAACCCTAACAAGAAAATAGAAATAAGTAAATTTTTAAAATTTTATTATTTTTCCCCCCTAACTAAGGGGTGATGAAGGGGGGGGGGGGGTTTGATTTACTTTTATAGCGGGTTTTTTAACCAGATTTTTATGATTGGCAGCTGTCACAGACTAAAAGACGCCTTTTATTGCAAAAAATAGTTTTTGCGTTTGCATCTCCACATTTTGAGAGCTATAATTTTTTCCATATTTCGGTCCACAGAGTCATGTGAGGTCTTTTGTCTTTTTTGCGGGACAAGTTGCCGTTTTTATTGGAACCACTCGGGCATGTGACATTTTTTGATCGCTTTTTATTCTGATTTTGGTGAGGCAGAATGACCAAAACCAGCTATTCATGAATTTCTATTGGAAGGGGGTGGGGTGGGGTGGGGTGGGGGGGGGGGCGGAATTTATACCGTTTCACGTTTTGGTAAAATTGATAAAGCAGTTTTATTCTTCGGGTCAGTACGATTACAGCGATATTTTTTTATTTATGTTTTGGTTCTTTTATACGATAAAAACTATTTTATATGAAAATTAATTATTTTTGCATTGCTTTATTCTGAGGACTATACCTTTATTTTTTTGCTGTATGGGGGCTTGTTTTTTGCGGGACAAGATGACGTTTTCAGCAGTACCATGGTTATTTATATCCTTTTTTTGATCACGTGTTATTCCACTTTTTGTTCAGCGGTACGATAAAGCGTTGTTTGCCTTTTTTTGTGACGTGTTCACTGGAGCGGTTAACTAGTGGGACAGTTTTATAGGTCGGGTCATTACGGACGCGGCAATACTAAATGTGTGTACTTTTATTGTTTTTTTATTTAGATAAAGAAATGTATTTATTGGGGGAAAAAAAAAAAAAAAATATATATATATATATATATATATATATATATATATATATATATATATATATATATATATATATATATATATATATATATATATATATATATATACACACACACACACACAGTGGGGCAAAAAAGTATTTAGTCAGTCAGCAATAGTGCAAGTTCCACCACTTAAAAAGATGAGAGGCGTCTGTAATTTACATCATAGGTAGACCTCAACTATGGGAGAAACTGAGAAAAAAAAATCCAGAAAATCACATTGTCTGTTTTTTTAACATTTTATTTGCATATTATGGTGGAAAATAAGTATTTGGTCAGAAACAAAATTTCATCTCAATACTTTGTAATATATCCTTTGTTGGCAATGACAGAGGTCAAACGTTTTCTGTAAGTCTTCACAAGGTTGCCACACACTGTTGTTGGTATGTTGGCCCATTCCTCCATGCAGATCTCCTCTAAAGCAGTGATGTTTTTGGCTTTTCGCTTGGCAACACGGACTTTCAACTCCCTCCAAAGGTTTTCTATAGGGTTGAGATCTGGAGACTGGCTAGGCCACTCCAGGACCTTGAAATGCTTCTTACGAAGCCACTCCTTCGTTGCCCTGGCGGTGTGCTTTGGATCATTGTCATGTTGAAAGACCCAGCCACGTTTCATCTTCAATGCCCTTGCTGATGGAAGGAGGTTTGCACTCAAAATCTCACGATACATGGCCCCATTCATTCTTTCATGTACCCGGATCAGTCGTCCTGGACCCTTTGCAGAGAAATAGCCCCAAAGCATGATGTTTCCACCACCATGCTTTACAGTAGGTATGGTGTTTGATGGATGCAACTCAGTATTCTTTTTCCTCCAAACACGACAAGTTGTGTTTCTACCAAACAGTTCCAGTTTGGTTTCATCAGACCATAGGACATTCTCCCAAAACTCCTCTGGATCATCCAAATGCTCTCTAGCAAACTTCAGACAGGCCCGGACATGTACTGGCTTAAGCAGTGGGACACGTCTGGCACTGCAGGATCTGAGTCCATGGTGGCGTAGTGTGTTACTTATGGTAGGCCTTGTTACATTGGTCCCAGCTCTCTGCAGTTCATTCACTAGGTCCCCCCGCGTGGTTCTGGGATTTTTGCTCACCGTTCTTGTGATCATTCTGACCCCACGGGGTGGGATTTTGCGTGGAGCCCCAGATCGAGGGAGATTATCAGTGGTCTTGTATGTCTTCCATTTTCTAATTATTGCTCCCACTGTTGATTTCTTCACTCCAAGCTGGTTGGCTATTGCAGATTCAGTCTTCCCAGCCTGGTGCAGGGCTACAATTTTGTTTCTGGTGTCCTTTGACAGCTCTTTGGTCTTCACCATAGTGGAGTTTGGAGTCAGACTGTTTGAGGGTGTGCACAGGTGTTTTTTTATACTGATAACAAGTTTAAACAGGTGCCATTACTACAGGTAATGAGTGGAGGAAAGAGGAGACTCTTAAAGAAGAAGTTACAGGTCTGTGAGAGCCAGAAATCTGGATTGTTTGTTTCTGACCAAATACTTATTTTCCACCATAATATGCAAATAAAATGGTAAAAATACAGACAATGTGATTTTCTGGATTTTTTTTTTCTCAGTTTGTCTCCCATAGTTGAGGTCTACCTATGATGTAAATTACAGACGCCTCTCATCTTTTAAAGTGGTGGAACTTGCACTATTGCTGACTGACTAAATACTTTTTTGCCCCACTGTATGTATATATATATATATATAATTTCTTTTATTTTTTCTTTACACATGTACATTTTTTTTTTTTTTTTTTTTTTTTTTTTTTTTACACATTGCCCCAGGCGGGGGAAATCACACTATAGTGTCAGATCGCTGATCTGACACTTTGCTGTGCACGGTGTCAGATCAGTGATCTGACGTGCACAGCTTCTGGCTTACCAGCACCTGCTCTGAGCAGACGCATGTAAGCCACCTCCCTGCAGGACTCGGATGCAGGCCCGCGGCTATTTTGCATCCGGGGCCTGCAGGGAGAAGGAGGTAGGAGACCCCCGGAGCAACTCGATCACATCTCGTTGCTCAGAGAGTCTCAGGGAAGCATGCAGGGAGCCCCCTCCCTGTGCGATGCTTCCCTATGCCACCGGAACGCTGCGATCATATTTGATTGCAGTGTTCCAGGGGTTAATGTGCCAGGGGCGGTCCGTGACCGCTCCTGGCACATAGTGCCGGATGTCAGCTGTGATAGTCAGCTGACACCGGCCGCACTCCCCACGTGAGCGCGGCCGATCGCATATGACGTACTATCCCGTCATTGGTCATTCAGGTCCACCACACCTCGACGGGATAGTACGTCTGATGTCAGAAAGAGGTTAAGGGCATACAAATGAATAGTTTGAAAATTGCAACATTTTTGTCAAATTTCCAATTATTTCAGCCGGGTAGAAGAGGTTTTTTAGCTCCACAGTAAAAAAATAAATTATAGTCCGAGAAACTCTTTAAAGATTTACTTACCAAGTTTGGGTTTAGGTTTGATATTCACAGAATCATCCCCATTAATGTGGACCGTTACAACATATGTCGTGCAGTTTGATAGTCCTGGATCTAAACAAGACACTAAAGAATAAAAAAGAACAGAAATGTTTGCACAAATACTAAAAAGGTATGGAAATTATACAGTATTTATGCATTATTTGCTACTTATTATTTGCTCATACACAGTGTCCGTTTGAAGGTAGTAGACCATTGCTATCGCGTTCCTACCACTAAAGACACCAATCGTGTGAGAATAGTGTCCTGCGTCTTTGTATATATATTGTGTCATATGGTGTTTGCCTATGTAATGTGTAGCAATGTATAATGTGATCACGAAAGATAAGTAATGTTGGTAGTGTACAGTATAGGATAGCATAGGGTAAGACATAGGCTAGGACACAAGATAGGTAGGATAAGAGTGATTGTAGTTAGGCAGCGACATTAGAGTAAAGGTAGTGTTAATGTTCAGGACCACCCCATAGTGGGAGGGGCTTAATGTTAGGGTAATTGACTGCTTTCTTTAGTTAGTCAGAAAAGGACAAGTTTGAGTTCAAGTAGGAAGTGTCTGAGCAGTGCTGCCATTGGTGGTGAACTACAACAAAGGAGACTAAGGGACAAAGGAATAGCGCAACATCGAAGTGACTGAAGAGTCATAGTGACCTTCCACCCTGAAGGGGTCCTTGGATAGGACAATGTGTCATGAGAAATCCTGAGCTTGCTAAACGCCAAAGGTAACTGACCTAAACAGGACTGAGTTTGTGGGACTAGTGGGGATCCCGAGGGGAAGATCCAAGGTGCCAGTAACGGAAGAAATAGGACACTGAGCAGGCAGAGAGACTTGCTGATCAGGACTGTGACGACAAGCTAGACCGTGATGAAGTAGGGCGAAACGGTGTGCTTCACCGGCCCTGGAGCAGATTACAGAGGAAGGAAACTGCATGAAAATGCTTCACACTGCGAAGGAAACGTCCATACGACTTTGTACCAGCTATTTCTTGTATGTAACCCTTACCAAGTTACCATTCAGTAAAGACTGTTTTAGAGCAAATCTCATCGGTTACAGGTGGCCTAACGGGCACAAGGCCCTCACAGCACCAACACCAAGCTAAGACCCACTGTTTCATGTAACGCAACAGGGAGGTCACAGAAGAGGAGTGCCTCGCGGCTACACGTTAACCATCCCATTTTGTCCATAAGGAGCCATTGCAAGGAATTAAACTGGCTAAAATCATGAGCTCACTAGAGTAAGGGGCACCAAATTTTTATATCAATATTCCATTCACATCACTTGTACATATACCTACTAAGATGGGTACATGAGCAGCAGAAATCTGTACAGAGGTGCGAACGGCACTAGTATAACCTTTTAATCTTTGCCCTGGCTACGCACCAGAAAATTAGATCTCAGCCACCTAGACCTTAGTATTTCAGCTCTGATGTAACCAGTTTTCTGCGGAACATTGTAGTAAGTTTACTGACCCCTCTTAAAAAGGTGTAAAAAAAAAAATTGCAACATTTTTTGTACAAATGCCAGTTTAACTAAATTATGCAACTTTTGGAGACTGGAAAACTAGTGTAACATGAAGAAAAATATGCCCCAATGTTACAGCACCCTAGATTTTGCATAGGTTTCATTATACCCCATGTTACACTGAATGATCTCACTAGGAGAAAATATAGTGAAAACTGTTCTTGCTAAATCTAGTGCTTGCTGCAAGAAAAAAAGAAAGGATCTACAATTATCTATATTCTACTACAGAAAATAAGTAACAAATGCAAGAAAAATAATACTGTACAAAATTGGAATCTCCCCATGAAGCCATTAGGGATAAGGGTACTAATGTACTATATTTTTGTTCAGCAGTTACTTTAGCCATTATATTCCATTTCTTTCCTGAGAATTAAATATTCTAATGGGACATGGGACAAATACTATAGACAATTGGGCAAATAGTGAATGGCTGAATCCTCTTGACTCGGGGCATATGTGTAATGTCATTATTAAAAATAAACCAACTAATCATTAATGGAAATCTGGCAGGAGTTTACCCTCAGTGATTTATACATGCATATAGCTCATTCAAAGAAAATCCCAGCAAAACCTTTACACGGCCAGTCCATTCCAGTTTCTTAGAAATCAGCGTTTGATTTGATATGTAAATGAAGCTGAAGAACTATTTGCAGATCTGAAACCTCTGTCACTCCAGCTCTATTACCTACTCAGCGCCAGCCCTCCTGCTTGACGGACAGTCTCTATGCTCTAGCATTACAGGCAAAAGGGTCCATCAGTCAAGGAACAGTCAGTGCTGGGTGGATAACAGAGCTGGAGTGACGGAGGCTTCAGATCTACAGTCTCATTTGCATATCACACCGATTTCTCATGAATGGGCCGTGAAAAGGGGTATTGCTGGATTTGTCTTTGAAAGAGCTACATGTGCATATTGTTTGGTGTGTGTGAACTCCTGCTGACAGATTCCCTTTAATACTTTACATGGCGAGCCATTATACTAAAATTGAGCCATACAACTATTACCAGACCTGAATGCCTTGAGAAGGCAGGCACGTGGAACACTTTGCGGCAGTGGAGGTCACATGTGGTACTTCTGTTGTGCAAACCATGGGTAAGATTTGCACTTCATTTATTAAACTTCACTTGCACTGTGGTTAGGCACCATATTCCTATGCATAGTACTTGATCAGGAGAATTCCAATCAGGGGATTTTCCATTGAACTGCACTTGCCCTTTATAGCTTGCTCTTTATAAACTGGCAATTTATACCAAATTCTATGGAATCATGTGTTTAATAGTGTTTGTTAGGTTGATGATAGCAGCGCACCTCCTATCCTCCCTTTGTGACCTTGATACGGTTATATGAACTTTATTTTTTTTTTTTTTTTTTTTTTTTTTTTTTTATATGACACAAAGCTGTTATTTTTATATGATAGATTTGGGACTCCATTTTCCTCCAGTTTGTATTACCGGACCTGGGGAGCGCTCAATGACTTCTCCTTTGTACCCAGTTTCCTCTTCCAGTTCTCGAAGTGCTGCTTGCTCCGCAGTTTCATTTTCATCTATGAGACCTAGGAGAAGATTGCAGTAAAATTAAACAATAACTTGTATATCTAGTAGTTGTTCAAACAGTGCAGACATAAAACCAGCTTAATTTTTTGGGGAGTGCAAAAAAAATAAATAAATAAATAAAAATAAAAAATACATAAAACGTAGTTTTCAAGGTGCTTGAAGGTTGAGCTTGCCCAAAATACTACAAGGAGACAGCTGGACGTTTGAGGCTGTAATGTACAGTTCTACTTACACAAGAGTCCATGGTGCACTATTAAGAAAAAAAAAAACGATTCAAAGGGTGTTTGGTCATTAAAACAGTTAACAGAGTGACCTGAATCCTTCTGTCTCCTGCCCATGGTTTCTATCACTTCAAGACAATCCCTGTGATGCTTTGTCTATGTGGCCACATTCTCCATGAATGAGAATTCAACCACAATCTGCCAATGGAAAATGTGCCCAATGTGATGTAACATTACACATGAGTCAGGGTTAATGCCAAAGACCAGGGGTAGGCGACAAAGACTTCCAGAATTTTTCTCATTATTTTACAACTTGCCATCAAAATGGATATTGAACTTGATGCTGGTCTCCATCTTTGAGAAGAATATCTTACACTAGGCTCAACAGTCATGAGGGTGGCTATCAATGTGTGATCAGTGCAGGACTAAAATCCACAACCTCTAACCGCCAGAAAACTAAAGGGGCTTCTTAATTATGTACAAAGTGTCTGCGGCCATAACCTTACATGCAACTCATGCCATGGAACTTTTTTTTGCCTTATAACTGGTGTAACTCTACAAATGCAGAACCAGATTGTTCTACTCACCAGTGACCTCAAAACAAAGGAGTATCCCCTTCTGAGAAATGTATGGCATATCAATAGTACGGTATATTCCTTCCTTAAGTGTCTATCATCTTTGGGACCACCACCTATTTGGAGATTGCATCATCTGAAGTACTTTGTAAGAGCTGCACACGTGTCGCCACCAGTCCACCATTTGTTCTCATAGCTGAAGTAGCAAAAAGAGAACCCCCATCTTCTAAAAAGATCCAGAGGATATGCAATAAATGTCTTGGCTGAGAATTCCCATCAAAACAGGAAATAAAACAACTTTACAGTGTCAGTGCATAATAATGAAAGCCAAACACACACTGGCCCGTCAGGTCTGCACTAGAAACAAGCACAGTTCTGCTGGTTGTTCCTGTTGCCTAAAAACAGATCTCATACACTTCATAGCAAACGCCCCAAACACAGTGCCCCCTTATAATGCTGCCAGCCACGCACATAAGCCCCTACCAGGAGAGTGCCAGAAATCACTGCAGTACGTACTCCAACATTGTGTGTCCAGCCATTACATTAAACAGATAAGCTACATATGAGCGTCTGCAAACGGCATTCATCTGCCTTTACCTGGACTAGCCATGATCCGTGCACAGAGGGAAGAAATGGACGTGCATCAGCAAATGTGGGCACTGTCCTCGCCATCATTAGGTTGTGGTTATCTTTTGACAGCCCTGACATTCTATACTGACAGGATGGAGACATAGATGTCTGTTGTAAAGGTTGCGGGGCGATATAGAAATTTATTGAAAAACTCAAGAAAGTTACATTTTTTTTCAAAAAAGTATTTAATTCAAAGAAACTGATACGACTGTAAGGGTATGTGCACACGTTCAGGATTTTTCACGATAAAAACGCATAAAAAACGCATACATATGCATCCTATCATTTAGAATGCATTCCGCAATTTTTGTGCACATGAAGCGTCTTTTTCCGCAAACAAAAAAAACACATTGCAGTTAAAAAAAAAAAAAAAAAAGCAGCATGTTCATTAATTTTGAGTTTTTTTTTGCGTGTTTCCCGCTATTTAATGCATTGGGAAGCTCCGGAAAAAAAACGCAAAAAAGGCAAAAATAGAATTATTCTTACCGTTAATTCGGTTTCTAGGAACCTTCCACGAAGGTATATGGAGGTTGTCTCTTTGCCCTAATGGGGAACAGGAAACACAGAGGTTAAAAGGACCTCCCACTCGCCAGTGACTTACAACTGAAACCATAGCACCGGTTTACCTTCCGAATCCCAGAATTAATCCAGGAAATATAGAGGGTGGGAAATTAGCGCCGTCGTGGAAGGTTCCTAGAAACCGAATTAACGGTAAGAATAATTCTATTTTCTCTAGTCACCTTCCACGACGGCATATGGAGGAATACCAACTAATTTGGCACTAGGGAGGGACAACGGCCTGAAGAACCTTGCGGCTGAAGACTAAATCCTTATTGGATAGTACATCCAATCTATAATGTTTGGAGAAGGTATGGAGTGAGGACCACGTAGCTGCCCTGCAGATCTGCTCCAGAGACGCGCCTGCTCTCTGCCCAGGAAACCGACGTAGATCTGGTTGAGTGGGCCTTGATTCCTACCGGAGGTAGTTTATTTTGAGCAAGGTAAGATTCTGTTATGGCTCTTTTAATCCATGTAGCAATGGTACTCTTGGCTACCTTCTTACCCTTATTTTGTCCTGAGGAATGGACGAAAAGATTATGATCAATTCTAAGATCACGTGTTTGATCCAAGTAATGTAGCAGAATACGCCGAACATCAAGAGTGTTAAATCTCCTTTCTTCAGAGTTTGCAGGTTTATTGCAAAAGGTTGGTAAAACGATTTCTTGAGAACGATGAAAATCAGAGACCACTTTTGGAAGGAAAGAAGGATCAAGTAGGAGTACTATTGAGTCTTCTCTAACCAGTAGATAAGGTTCTCTTATTGATAAGGCCTGTAACTCACCCACTCTTCTGGCTGAAGTTATAGCTATCAAAAAAACAGTTTTGTAAGCAAGATTTTGTGGGGAACAGGTAGACAGAGGTTCAAAGGGTGGACCTGCAAGACCTTGGAGTACAACATTAAGATCCCATGGAGGAACAAGGACTTGTTTCCTAGGGTTTATTCTAATTGCTGAGGTCATGAATCTTTTGATCCAACGATGGCCTGCTAAATCTTGATCAAAGATAGAACGGAGAGCAGAAACCTGGACCTTCAGAGTACTGGGTTTCAGACCAATCTCAAAGCCTTTTTGTAAAAAAATCTAATATCTTAGGTATATCTGGCCTGAGAGGGTCTGGAGGGTTAGGCAGATAAAAAGATGAAAACTTTTTCCAGATTTTATTGTAAATGGCGTTTGTTACGGGTTTTCTGGATTTTTGTAGCGTAGCTGACAGAGTTTGATAACCCCTTTGCTTTCAATACCTGGGCTTCAGAAACCACGCCACCAAATTCCACTTCTGAGGGTCTGAGTGGAGAACTGGCCCCTGAGAGAGGAGATTGTGTTTCATCGGTAACATTATCGGTCCGTCCACCTGTAGTTGTATGATCAGGTTGAACCAACTTCTCTTGGGCCAAAATGGAGCAACCAAAATAGTTGGGGTCCCTTCCATCCGTATTTTCCGTAGCACCTTTGCAAGGATCGGGATTGGTGGAAATGCGTAGGCCAGATGAAAATGCCAATCTTGAACTAAAGCATCTACTGCTCTGGGATTTCCTCTTGGATCCAAGGAGAAATATGTTTCGACTTTTGCATTTTGGTGAGAGGCAAAGAGGTCGACCTCCGGGAAACCCCACTTGTTTACCAGAAAGTTGAATGTTTGACGATCCAGGCTCCATTCGCCCGGGTGAATATCCTGGCGGCTCAGATAATCTGCATGAGTATTGGCAGTACCTTTTAGGTGAGTTGCCGTCAGGGACAGTAAGTGTTTTTCGGCCCAGGCAAAAATTCGAGCAGATACCCGTTTTAGGCTGGCGAATTTTGTACTGGTGTTTGATATGGGCCACCGTGGTCATGTTGTCCGAGTATATCAGGACATGTTGCCCAGAAATCTGACGATTTGCTGCTAAGAGCTTCTTCCACAGCTTTGAGTTCTCGAAAATTTGACGATCTCTCTCTGATTGACTGGTCCCAAAGACCCTGATAAGGAACCGGATTTATCATGGCTCCCCAGCCTCTCTTGCTGGCATCTGTTTTGATCGTGGTTATTGGGAACTGAATCCAACTCACACCCCTGAGAAGGTTCTTGGATTTCATCCACCATGTTAAGGATGCTTTCACCCGACCTGGTGTGTGAATCCTTTTGGTTAGAGAGCCGGGACGACCATCCCAATTGTCCAGAATGTGGGTTTGAAGAATTCTTGAGTGTGCTTGAGCCCAAGCCACCGACTGAATGCAGGCTGTCATGGAGCCTAGGAGCGACATCCCCTCCCGGAGTGTAGGAGATCTCATCTCCTTGTATTTCCTGATCTTTACTACTAATGGTAGTCTGTGATCGTCTGGAAGAAAGGACATTTGTTTTGCCGAGTCCAGAACCACTATCAAAAACTTCATGGTTTTTGAGGGTTGAAGCTGAGATTTCTTTATATTCGGAATCCAACCCAGAGACTTCAATATCTCTAATGTAGTTGACACATGGGATATCAGGGTTATCTCGGTGGGAGCTACTATCAGCAGATCGTCCAGATAGGGCACTATACAGACCCCTTGTCTCCGGATAAATGACACTGCCTCTGCCATTACTTTGGAGAACACCCTCGGAGCCGATGAAATGCCGAAGGGAAGGACTCCAAACCGATAGTGCTCCACTTGACGACTCCCCTGTAACGCAAACCTGAGATATTTTCTGTGTCTCAGGTGAATACGAATGTGAAAATATGTGTCCTTTAGGTCGATGGTTGCCATAAAGGAGTGTTGATCTATTAAAGGAATGGCTGATTTTGCAGACTCCATCTTGAACCTTCGATATTTCACATGCTGATTCAGACCCCTTAAATTTATAATTATACGGACTTCCCCAGATGGTTTGGGTACCAGGAATAAACGGGAATAATGTCCCAGACCCCATTCCGATTGTGGAACTGGGGAGATCACGTTTGATCTTAGAAGATCTTTGAGACCCAATGTTAATAAATTGTGATCTTTTGTTGAAAGGGTAGTAATCTTTAGACCCTGAGGATGGGGGGGGGGGAAATTAACTCGATCAATAGGCCCTCTTTGATAACATTGAGGACCCAGTGGGAACTGGTGAGTCATTGTTTATCCTGTTGGAATGGCTGCTGCTGCTGTTGAGACAAAAATGTTTTTCCCTCTACCTTTTGCATAGCTCCACCTGCCGGTTTTGCCTTTACCTCTCGGTTGAGAGGGCTGAGACAGTGGGCCACGAAAAAAAATGTTTTTTCGGTTGTTTTTGCTCCGGGAGCGCTTTTTTCTTGTCCGTAGCTTTGTCAAGAATGTCGTCTAAAGCTGGACCAAAGACAGTCTCCTTTAAAGGGAATGGCACACAATTTAGCCTTAGAAGTGATATCACCACTCCATAATTTAAGCCAGAGGGCCCTCCTGGCAGAGTTGGAAAGCACTAAAGATCTGGCGGCAATCCTGACGGATTCCAGAGAAGCATCTGCCAGAAACCTAGTAGCTTTATGTAGTATAGGAAGTGAATCCAACATCTCACCTCTAGATGTACCTTGAGAAATGTGAGATTCTAATTTCTCTAGCCAGCAGGAGAGGGCCCTAGCCACACAGGTAGATGCGATATTAGCCTTGAGGACAGACGTAGAAGTTTCCCAAGACTTCTTTAGGAGACTCTCAATCTTCCTGTCCATAGGATCTTTTAATTGTGAAGAATCCTCAAAAGGAAGTGCCGTTCTTTTGGCAACCCTGGCCACCTGCACATCAACCTTGGGAATGTCAAGTTTGACAAAATCACCTTCTAGAGGAAATCTATGTTTCATCTCTGAAGACATATTAAGGCGCTTTTCAGGGAGTTTCCATTCCTGCTCAATCATATTAACAACATTGGCTTGAACGGGAAACCCTGCCCTTTTCTCCGATCTGAGCCCACCAAACATATGATCCTGTATGGACTGTGGTACAGGTTCCTCTTCAAGACCCATTGTGTTACGGACAGCAGATACTAGGTCCTCAATATACTCTGAGGAAAAGAGGTATTTCCTGACCTCAGCCTTAGGAGATGCTGGATCTTCCCAACCAACAGATGAAGAATGAGAGTGGTCTGAATCAGAACCAGATTCTACGACCTGAATCTTCCTCTTCTTAGCTGGGGAATGTGGTGGCGGAGGTGGGGTTGGAGGTGTAAAAGCTGCCAAGGAAGATTGTACCTCCTGTTCAACAAGAGAGCGTATTTCATCTAGTAAGGATGATTGCTCAGCTTTAATAATCCTGTCAGTGCATGGCTGGCAGAGTTTCTTATCCCAGATAGGAGGGAGTTTAACAGAACAGACCGGGCACTTCTTCCTATTAGTAGCTTTAGGGGCAGACTTTTCTCCCTGAAACATAAAGGGAGAGAAGAGTGAGGAGCTAACCCCCTAAGGAACAACCTCCTGGATCCCGTCCCTGCGTACTCACAGTAGCAGGGGCAGCGCTGGGCTCTGCAGACGCAGGGCATAAAGAACCGTCCATACTGAAGAATTTAGTCTTACCTCAGTGGTGGTTCAGCAGGCTTTTATGGAGCACCGCTCCCAGCACCTGCCTCCAGCAGACATAATTCCCCCTCCCCCTCCAGGATCCACGTGTGGGACGCCATCGCTCCGACAACGCCGGCCGGCGAAACCCGGAAGTACCGCCTTCAGGGAGATACGAAAAACCGGAAGTGACGTGCGCGCGAACGTCACTTCCGGAACGCCGAGCAGCATGGAGGGGGGAGAAGCCGGGAAGCTCAGAGAGGATCCCGACTGGGGATCCCCGGCCTGCTTTACACTTGTGGGGGTGTTGGAAGGCCGGGAAGAGTCCCGAGGTACCTGAAAACAGGACGATGGGAGCAGCACAAGGAGAGGCACGGAGCGGTCACCAGCTGCCCGGCTAGACAGGTAAAAACCTGTAACAGTAACTGCAGTCGCTGGCCACTACAGCATATGGAAACCTCTCCCTGTCCCATGGGGAACAGGAAAGACACTGGCGAGTGGGAGGTCCTTTTAACCTCTGTTTCCTGTTCCCCATTAGGGCAAAGAGACAACCTCCATATGCTGTCGTGGAAGGTGACTAGAGAAAAAAAAAACGCATGCGGATTTCTGGCAGAAATGTCCGTTTTTTGTCAGGAAATTTCTGCAAGAAATCCTGAACGTGTGCACATACTTTTTTCACTATTGTGCTGCTCTCCAGCACATCAGATCCCATTGTTTCAGTACTCTCTTTATGATACACCTAGAACTGGAACAGACGCCATGGTGAGAACAATACCTGCAGGGAATTCCAGGCAGTAGCATCCCAGAGGAGGTCTGAACTGTTTGATGAGCACCATACATTCATAATGGAGAGTTCTTTGTAGTACTGGGATTATGGCTACACCTATTCAGTGACAAAAGGAAAAACCACCCTTAATTATGGCATTATTTACATCCCACCAAAGACCCCCAACACAATGGCAGCCACTTACCATCCACTGCATTGCCTTCTCTTCTTGTGGTTCGCTTTACAGTTTCCCATGTTCTGTTGCGTGACAAAACGGTATGAAAGGTTGAATAAAAATATCTATGAAAGGAAGAGCTCTTACTACTATACGGTGCCTTTCTGTTCATAAGCCAATCGACTGACGGCTTCCCTGTGATGCGCCATGATATATGGAGAGCCATTGTGCTAGGATTAGGCTTCTGCATGATTGGCACAGCTAAAGGGAGCAGCAGTAAAATGTACGATCTGCAAGAAGGCATGAAGAAAACCATTGGGAGAAGGAAGGGATGCGTGAGGTGATGTCACCTTGATACGCAGCGTGTATTGCCCTCTAACCCCAGCCGCGGATTGGCAGCCTTCTCCCACACACCAGACTTTCTTCATTGCTGGTCTCATGCCATTTACAATAATACAAAACCTTATTAAACACATACATGAAATCGCTTGTCTATCACTACCTTGAGGTAGCCTCGGACATAGCAGCATGCAGGTTCCTTTAACTGTGAGTCACCCTGATTTAGTCAATGGCTTCAATTGTCATATTACAAATGGTCAAACCTAGCGGGTGTGCCATGATTCATAAAGATGCCTAGCAGCATTAACACACATTCTTCACTTCTGGCTGTAGAAATCGGGCACGGCGTCACCGCAGCTCATTACGTACAGTCAGATCATGGCTACGGAGCAGCTGAATCAAGGATGAACTGGTTTTTGCTTAACTGTATATTAAATGACACAGAACACCGGAATGAGAGAAGGCACATGAGTTTAATGTAAGGACCTTATTCATGGCTCAGCTGCTTCTCACTGGTCTCGTATTAATACATGACGGATATTTGTAAGGCTATGTGCCCACGTTCCGGATCTTTAGCGTTTTCCACTGCGGAAACGCTTAAAAAAATGCTTACATAAAATCATTCCACTATTTTAATGCATTCCGCAATTTTGTGCCCATGCTGCGCTTTTTTCCACAGCGGAAAAATCAATGCAGAAAAAAAAAATGCATGTTCATTAATATTGCGGGAAAATTTTTATTTTTTTTTTTAAAAAGGCAGTTTCGTCGCTATAGAATTGTATTTGGACCATTGGAAAGAAACGCAACAAATATATGCAAAAAAAACAAAAACACACCAGCGGATTTCCTGCAAAGGGAGTCCGGATTTCATCAGGAAAATTCTGCATACTTTCTGCTACATGGGCACATGGCCTAAAAGCCTAAAGGCTAAATACTTCAAGATAAAGAAACAAGCAAAATGCTACGAACCTGGTCTTTCCTTCTTGGTCAATGTAAGTGGTTTCCTGAAGCTGCACCCATTTACCTTTCACCAGTGTCTGCCAAACAAAAATATATACCATAGGTTCTCACAGCCAATAGTGTCACCGGTAAACTGTACATCAGCTAAAATGCTCCGCTCTCACAGACAAAGCTCCGTGTTGTGTGCTCAGATAATGGACAGTCCTCACAAGTTCTCTTTTATTTTATTTCTTACATACAGTTCATTTACTTTGTATTGGAACAAGAAAAAAAAAAAAACAGACAAAATTGTTGGCAAACAACTTTTTTTCAAACATGTGATGCTCGTTCAAACTCACCTGTGGCAAGAAACTGGCGTGGGCAATATGAAAATCAAAACTGAGACCAGATAAAAGGGGAGAAGTTGACCGTCTTTGAACTGCGAGTGCCACACTAAGCACGGAGAGCAGATAGAGGAGAAGACAACTCTCAGGAATGGAGAACAAAAATTGTTGAAAAATATGAACAAAGTTACAAGTCCATCTCCAGAGATCTTGATCTTGGGTCTGCTGCACAGGTTTATATCTAGATTGCCATTCATTTTATACAGTACTGAAAAATATCGGAAAGGAACAAAGCTGCAATACCAAGTGCAAACACAAGGTGGGCGTTGTGCAGTATGAGCAATGTAAGTAAAGATGCGAATGCTGCAGCCCCCCAAATAGCTGATCAGAGGGGATGCAGTGTAATTGACTGGCAAAAAGTTTAATTTTTGCAGAAATCCTGAATATGATTTATTAAAACTGGTCGTCTGAAGTTCATAAATGGGTAAAATTGCAAATCCCTTGTAAAAACAAGCAACTTTGCAATCTACTCCGTATTAAATTACATTACATTCAGTAGTGTGCAACTCATTGCCTAATGTACTGGCCACACTGGAGTAGCAGTGCCACAGGTCTGCGGAGTCAGTCGTGGAACAGACTCACCAGACTTCCCTATATCGTGTAAATGTTCACTGATCCGAGTCTTCAACTTGCGAGAGGTACAGCCAACATAAGATAAGTTACAAATTGTAAAGTCAATTTTATATACTACTGAAACAGTATTGCAATTAATATACCCCTTTATATTAAAGTGCTTGGAAGCACTAGAATCATCAAATGTCTTTGTGACTAATGCATGATCACACGTCTTGCACCTATTGTCTCAGGAATAGGCTCAGCCAATGAACATCTTTGTGAGTGGGTGGACTCGCTTTTGCAGCCTCTTGGCTGTACCTCTCGCAAGTTGAAGACTCGGATCAGTGAACATTTACACGATATAGGGAAGTCTGGTGAGTCTGTTCGTTCAGTGTCGGCAGCCTCCAGGCATTTCATTACTCAGCATTCTGGTAGCACTAAAAGTTTCCGTGCTTATGGAATAGAACGAGTTAACAAACCAGTGCGGGGAGGGGATTCCAGATGCTGTCTACTGATGCGTGAGGCATTTTGGATTTATCACCTGAGCACTCCCTTCCCTGCTGGTCTCAACAAACGCAATGAATTGATGTATCATTACTAGTGTCCCTGTCATGAGCATGTGAAACTAACGTGTGTTTTTCTTATGTGTTTAATGTGTTCACACAAATTTTAATGTATATGTGTATTATTTTTCCTTCTTTGTTTTATATTGTTTTCGCCAATGGGATTCTTTCCTGTCATGTGATTTTGAGACTGTTGTCTATTGGCTGGTGGTGGCTATATAGTATTCCTGGTTTTATTCATTTGTAGCTCTGACAAAGATCTGCAAAGATCGAAACGCGTAGCTTGTTTCCTATTGTGCTGTGGAGAGTTATTCAGCTTACGCTTTTATCATGTATCAATAAAGGACTTAATTTTAATCTTTGGAGCTGGAACATACCCCCCCCCCCCCTTTTTCGTCTTTCTATTTATACTACGTGGATCAACGTGGAAGTTCCGTGCACCTGCTGTAGCTGCCTGGTGAGCTGGCTTTTTGCTTTTCTTTATGTGTCTACAATTTTGATTGCCGTTGCTCCGAGGAATTACTCCCACGTGAATGTTTTGCATATTTTTTGCTCATATTTAAAGCACATGTATTAGGAAAAAGGAATTTTCCTTGAAAATTTAGCTATGGCTACTGATCTATGCCGAGACAGATCTCAGAAGGCAGCACACGTGTTTTCTCATGATACTATTGACTCTAACATCACACCAGACTTGCAGGACGGTGTGAACAGTTTAGAGAAATTGCTTTCACAAGAGACCAAAGTGTGGTGGGACCAAACTACTTTGAACAATTACCTAGCTAAGGATATGGTTCCGCGTGGCTTGCGTATAAAAAAAAACTACCCACCACTGTGTATTCATCTGACTTTATGGAAGAGTGGAATAATATCTTGAGCAATTGCTCGCTGAATTTAATGAAACTTATTGTCAAACATGAGGATATCAGACTCAAGGAAATACAAAAACAAATGGATGATGTGAATTCGTCCTTAATACAGTTTAAATCGTTATCACAGTTTGAGTCTCTCATTAACAAAATGCATGAAAATGTTTCAGTATTAGAGGAAGATATTATGGAAAGAAAGAAGAGGAAGTTCACCAGAGATCTGAACGATTATGCCACCAATAAGGTGTATGAATGGGGACAATGGGAGAATTTGAATAGAACCCCGAAGTCCATTTTAAAACGCAATCAGACTCACCGCAGGCATACAGCAGCGAAATCGCATGTGAATTTCACCTCGTCTGATCCAGACTCTTCAGATAACAATCCTAGTGTATCAGATGTATCTTTAAATGACACAGCAAATATGGGAAGAAGGAAATTTTTCCGCCACTCAAAAAACGCCAAAGACGCGGTGGTAGGAAACACCGCAGGAAATCAAGGAGTTGTCACCCGCAACAGGAAGCGTCTTTTCAAGTGAATGAAAATGTTTTGAATTTATCGTCTCATCCTCTAACTCAGGATCAACTTGCAGTTTTATCCTTAGGATTAAATTTTGTTCCAAGTCAAAGGTTTGATTTATTTACCACTCTTCTGGATATAAATAAATTTATACGTAATCTAACTATTAAACACTTTTTGAATAATTCAGAGGTTCTGGACATCCAGCATCAGGAACATGAGGATACTGCACATATTAATGAATTCCGAGGTTTGGATTTTCAAGATCAAATTTCACTTGTCACCTTGCAGACATTAAGTAACGAAAATTTATCTGATGAAGCAACAATTGATCAATCCCACAATTTCACCACTAAAAATCCATATTTTTATCCCATCCAGTCTAGATCTGATTGCATGGACAGATTCCAGGAGGTGTTGGAGCGAGAATTAAAAATCTTGGATGATGATGTAACCTCTGGTAGAATCAGGTCTACAAGTAATTTTTCACGCAAACAATGGGATGCTTTACAGCAATTGCAAAATAATAAGGACATAATAAAAATGTCCGATAAGGGTGGAATTGTGGTGGTACTCAATACAATAGATTATCATTCTAAGATCATGGAACTTTTATCGGATGTGACAACATATACGGAACTTAAGGTTAATCCATCCAATGACTTTAAGAATAAAGCAGACAAAATAATAGAGGAAGGTTATAGCCTTGGTATTCTAACAAAGAAACAGTTCGATTATTTGGTGGTACAAGATCCCATCTGTCCCATTTTGCACGGACTACCAAAAGTGCACAAGAAGGAAGCTATTCCTCCTTTGAGACCAATTGTCTCAGGAATAGGCTCAGCCAATGAACATCTTTGTGAGTGGGTGGACTCGCTTTTGCAGCCTCTTGTGGGTAGAATCCCAGGCTATATTAAAGATTCAAAGGAAGTTTTGGGTTTATTTGCAGATAAAAAATGGACAGCTGAATCTACATGGCTCTGCTGTGATGTGGTTTCGTTATACACATGTATTCCCCACAGTGTAGCCATGCAAGGTCTCAAATTCCATCTTGATAATTTCAGCAATTATTCCATAGATTTGAAACAATATATTTTGCAAGTTACCTTTTTTCTCATGACACATAACTTTTTTACTTTTGATTCTCGTTATTATTTGCAGCGATCTGGAGTGGCCATGGATGCCAAATTTTCACCTTCTTTGGCTAACCTTGTCATGGCTTTTTGGGAACATAATTATATATTTTCAGTTTCTAATCCTTTTCGTTCACAGATTGGTTGGTATGGCAGATACATCGACGATTTACTTATTATTTGGATCGCCGAGGTATCTGCCATACCTGACTTCATTAGTTACATCAATTCAAATGGGTATAATTTACGTTTCACATATAGACATGATCAGAAACAGATAAATTTTTTGGATTTGAGTTTAACTGGCGATGCTGATCAGATGATAGAGACTAGAACCCATCACAAATTTCTCAGTGGCAACACCATACTCCATGCTGATAGTAATCACCCTGTGCACACCATCCAATCTATCCCCGTTGGGGAATTTACAAGAATTAAACGAAACTGCAGTAATAAGAACATTTTAAAAAATGAAATAAATATAGCTTCTGGTAAACTAAAAAGCCGCAATTATCCATATTGGATGCTGAACAGGGCAGAGAAAATTGTTGCACGAAAAGATCGTGATGATTTAATTATACCTAAAACATCAATTTCTTCTGCACCTATTTCTGCCAAAACAAATAGTAAGCCATATATCTGTTTTCAGTTTAGTTCTCAGTTTAACCAAATAAAAAATATAGTTAATAAATTTTTACCAATTTTGTATGAAGACAGCACTTTGGCCAAAATTTTAGATACAGGAATTAATGTAATATCAAGAAAAGCCCTCACTGTTGGGGAATAGGGTTTCACCAGGTATGTTTTGTTCCAGTATAAATAAGAATAAAACCTGGTTAAATTATATGGGTTTCTATAAATGTGGCAGCAATAGGTGCAAGACGTGCGATCATGCATTAGTCACAAAGATATTTGATGATTCTAGTGCTTCCAAGCACTTTAATATAACGTATATACTCGAGTATAAGCCGAGATTTTCAGCCCAAATTTTTGGGCTGAAAGTGCCCCTCTCGGCTTATACTCGAGTCAATGTGGGTGGCAGGGTCGGCGGGTGAGGGGGTGAGGGCGCTGAGGTATACTTACCTAGTCCCAGCGATCCTCGCGCTGTCCCTGCCGTCCCACGGGCTTCTGTGCTGCAGCTTCTTCCCCTCTTCAGCGGTCACGTGGGACCGCTCATTAGAGATATGAATAAGCGGCTCCACCTCCCATAGGGGCGGAGCCGCCTATTCATTCCTCTAATCAGCGGTGCCGGTGACAGGAAGAGCTGCGGCACCGAAGACCAGGCAGAGGGACAGCGCGAGGATCGCCAGGACTAGGTAAGTATAGCATATTCACCTGTCCTCGTTCCAGCCGCCGGGCGCCGCTCCATCTTCCCGGCCGGCGCCTCCATCTTCCCGGCGTCTGCGCTCTGACTGTTCAGGCAGAGGGCGCGATGACGCATACAGTGTGCGCGGCGCCCTCTGCCTGATCAGTCAGAGCAGAGACGCCGGGAAGATGGAGGCGCCGGAACGAGACGCCGGGAGCTGCAATCAAGGGAGGTGAGTATGTGGTTTTTTTTTTTATTGCAGCAGCGGCGGCAGAGATTTCTATGGGGCACAATGAACGGTGCAGAGCACCGTATATGGCACAGCAATGGGGCACAATGAACGGTGCAAAGCACCGTATATGGCACAGCAATGGGGCACAATGAACGGTGCAGAGCACCGTATATGGGCACAGATATGGGGCACAATGAATGGTGCAGAGCACCGTATATAGCACAGCAATGGGGCACAATGAATGGAGCAGAGCACCGTATATGGGCACAGATATGGGGCACAATGAACGGTGCAGAGCACTGTATATGGCACAGCAATGGGGCACAATGAACGGTGCAGAGCACCGTATATGGCACAGCAATGGGGCACAATGAACGGTGCAGAGCACCGTATATGGCACAGCAATGGGGCACAATGAACGGTGCAGAGCACCGTATATGGCACAGCAATGGGGCACAATGAACGGTGCAGAGCACCGTATATGGCACAGCAATGGGGCACAATGAACGGTGCAGAGCACCGTATATGGCACAGCTATGGGGCACAATGAACGGTGCAGAGCACTATATGAGGCACAGCTATGGGGAAATAATGATCTATTTTTATTTTTGAAATTCACCGGTAAATGCTGCATTTCCACCCTAGGCTTATACTCGAGTCAATAAGTTTTCCCAGTTTTTTGTGGCAAAATTAGGGGGGTCGGCTTATACTCGGGTCGGCTTATACTCGAGTATATACGGTATATTAATTGCAATACTGTTTCAGTAGTATATAAAATTGACTGTACAATTTGTAACTTATCTTATGTTGGCTGTACCTCTCGCAAGTTGAAGACTCGGATCAGTGAACATTTACACGATATAGGGAAGTCTGGTGAGTCTGTTCGTTCAGTGTCGGCAGCCTCCAGGCATTTCATTACTCAGCATTCTGGTAGCACTAAAAGTTTCCGTGCTTATGGAATAGAACGAGTTAACAAACCAGTGCGGGGAGGGGATTCCAGATGCTGTCTACTGATGCGTGAGGCATTTTGGATTTATCACCTGAGCACTCGCTTCCCTGCTGGTCTCAACAAACGCAATGAATTGATGTATCATTACTAGTGTCCCTGTGATGAGCATGTGAAACTAACGTGTGTTTTTCTTATGTGTTTAATGTGTTCACACAAATTTTAATGTATATGTGTATTTTTCCTTCTTTGTTTTATATTGTTTTCGCCAATGGGATTCTTTCCTGTCATGTGATTTTGAGACTGTTGTCTATTGGCTGGTGGTGGCTATATAGTATTCCTGGTTTTATTCATTTGTAGCTCTGACAAAGATCTGCAAAGATCGAAACGCGTAGCTTGTTTCCTATTGTGCTGTGGAGAGTTAATTTTAAACTTTGGAGCTGGAACATACCCCCCCCCTTTTTCGTCTTACTAAATTAACATCCCAAGGTGGTACGTGGGGAATTTGAACTGTCTCTGACATGCTGCAACAAACCTGGCTACCCATTTGTTACCTGCAATATCGTGACCATATAAAGCACCAAGCGCAGAAATGTGTACTTTTAAAGGTACTGACCGCCAGACCTAAATCGTGCCCTTTTTGAAGAAATTCTAAAACCATAGGAATATGAATTTCATTTGACAGGGCCGTCGGGTAGAGGTTTAGAAATTTTTTCCACACTCTTACATAGATGGAGGTAGTGGATTTCTTTCTACTTAACAGCAGAGTGTCAATCGGTTTGTTAGAAAAACCCCTCATCTTTAGCAGCTGCCTCTCAAATTCCAGGCTGTTAACCGTAGACCCTTCACATGAGGGTGGTTGAAGGGGCCCTGGAAAAGAAGATCCTGATCCTCCGGGAGGATCCATGGGTCTGAGATTGACATGGCTCTCAGCCAGGAAAACCATGGCCTCTTGGGCCAGAACGGAGCTATTAAGATCACGTTTGCTCTGTCCTCCCTTATCTTCCTGATTACTGTTGGAAGTCGTATCAACGGGGGAAAGGCATATGCTTTCTGGAATACCCATGGCACTTGTAGGGCGTCGAAGATATCTGGATTGTCGGATCGGAACAATGAAGCAAACTTTTTGACTTGCCTGTTGTGTCTTGTCGCAAAAAGGTCTATCTCGGGAGTGCCCCATTTTTTTACTATCATGAAAAAGATACGACGACTTAGAACCCATTCTCCTTGGTGGAGGGTGTGGCGACTGAGGAAATCTGCCTTCGAATTGTCGATGCCTCTCACATGCAGTGCTGATAGGGATAGAAGGTGCTCCTCTGCTATGGCTAGAATGTTGTCGGCTATAGACATGAGAGCTTCTGATCTTGTTCCCCCTTGGTGGTTTATATATGCAACTGCTGTCATGTTGTCTGAAAGGATTCTTGTATGCGTTCCGTGTAGCTGCGGAAGGAATTTAGATAAGGCATGATAGATAGCCTTCAGCTCTCTTTTATTAGAAGAATCATCCGATTCCCTAAGAGACCACAGACCTTGCACTATTTGATCTCCTAAGTTTGCTCCCCAACCACTATGACTGGCATCAGTGAAAATAGTTTTTGAAGGTTTAACCACCCAGGGAACCCCACTGGTAAAATGATTCAGATCTAACCACCAGGTGAGAGATTGCAACACGTCTGATGGTAAAGAAACAAGACTATCTAACCGGCCCTGTAATCTTTCTTCCTCCTGAAGTATTGTATACTGTAATTTTCTACTATGGAATTGGGCCCACGGAACAGCTGGAATACATGATGTGAAGGAACCAAGAAGAGACATACCTTCTCTTAGGCAAATTAGGGGGTTGTTAATCACCGATTGTACCTTGTTTATAATTGCCATTTGTTTAGACTCGGGAAGAAAGCACCTTTGATTTATAGAATCTAGAATAAGTCCTAGAAATTTTTGATGAGTTGTGGGGGACAATCTAGATTTTTCCCAGTTTACTAACCACCCTAATTCCTGTAGGGATGAAATTGAATCAAATAAACGTTGATGACATTGAGAAAGGGAGTTCCCCACTATCAAAAGGTCATCTAAATATGGTATTATGAGGGTGTCTTTTAACCTCAAATATGACATTACCTCTGACATTAGTTTTGTGAAGACTCTAGGGGCTATTGATAGTCCAAAGGGCATTGCTGTATATTGATAATGCCGTATTTGACCTTTCATCATAACTGCCACCCGTAGCTATTGTTGATGCTCAATGAAAATTGGAAGATGGTAATATGCATCTTTAAGGTCAAGAACTGCCATGAAGCAATGGGGAAACAGAAGCTTAATAGTTGACCGAATAGATTCCATTTTAAAAGTTTGGTTTTCTAAGAAGACGTTTAGTCTCCTAAGGTTAATTATTGTTCTAAATGATCCGTCTGGTTTCAAAATCAAAAATAAAGGGGAATAAAAACCCCTTCCTTTTTGATGAAAAGGGACTTCCACTAATACTCCTTTGGACAGGAGATTTGTTATTTCTAAGGCCTCTTGTTGTGATTGAGACCTTAAGGAAGTCAATAAAAATGAGTCTGGAGGGACTCGGGTAAATTTTAATTTTAGACCCGTAGTTATAAGGCTAGTTGCCCATGGATTAGAAGTTATTGCCAGCCATTGTGTAGAGAAGGGCAACCTACCACCAACGGGTAGATCTGTCCTAACGGGGTTTATCCTCAGGTTTGAAAGGGCGTTTTCCGAAAAAAGCTCCTTTTTGTTTAATGTCTTTATTAGCCCAATGGTCCTGGTTTTTATAGTCTCGTCTTCTGTTAAACATGGGCTTTCGGAACGCTCTCCTATAGGATGGAAGATAAGTATTATTGGGGAACCCCTTCTTCCTCTCACCCGCTTTGGTAAGATTTTCATCCAACTTAGTACCAAATAGGTACTCACCCTGGCATGGCAGACCACATAACTTAGACTTCGTTTGGGGATCTCCTTTCCACCCCTTTAGCCACAGGGCGTGGCGAGCCGCGTTGGTCAGACCTGCCGATTTGGCTGCTAATCGTATAGAATCAGCTGAAGAATCCGCTAAAAAGGCAGTAGCTCCTCTAATCAATGGTATGGAAGACATGAGTTTATTCCGGGAAAGGCCACCTTTCAATCCTTCTTCTAAATCATTCAACCAGACTAGCATGGACCTAGCAGTACATGTAGCCGAAATAGCCGGTCTGAAAGCTCCTGTACAGGACTCCCATGCTCTTTTTAGAAGGGAATCAGCTTTCCGGTCAAGCGGGTCTTGCAAAGATCCTGAATCTTCTACAGGCAGTAAAGATTTCCTAGAAGTGGATGCCACTGCCGCATCTACCTTCGGGGCTTTTGACCATTTGGAGAAATCCTCGTCATCAAAGGGATAGCGTCTTTTTGATGAAGACGGCAACCCTCTTTGTCCCTGGCTTTCCCACTCTGACTAAATCCTTTATTGCTGGAATAACAGGAAAAGAAGGTTTTTTTTTCCAGACAGCCAGCAAACATCACGTCCTGTGGCGTTTTAAGGGTTTTTGCATCTTCAATACCCATGGTGTTACATACTGATTTGACTAAATTGTCAATACTGTCTGTAGGAAAGCATGTATCCTGCTCACCCTCTGAGGATATAAACTCTTGGAACCGTCCGAATCTTTATCCTCAACATCCGAAGATTGTTCAGACCTAGGAGAATTATATCTTTTCCTACTCTCAGGAATTTTATCTGAGCTTGGAAAGGCTCGTAATTCTTCCCTAATCATACTTCTTATATCTTCTGACCTTACTGAAGACTCCTCACGTAAGGTGGATTCGATGAATGACTTGCACAGCTTCTTTAAATAAATATCCGGGAGCGGCTGAGAGCATAAAGCACATTGCTTATGTTTGGATTTCCCTGTTCTTTTTGCCTAGGGAATTAGATAAAGAGGGAAGTATAATCAGCCTAATAGGGTAGACAGACACTCACCCCAGTGAAGCTGTTATCACAGTACCGGCTGAAGAGGAGGAGACGGAGGCACAGATGTAGGAGCCGACCGGTCCGACATCTTTTCCCTGGCACTCTTAGAAGAAGACCTGTGGCTGCTGCTTGTCCGGCTACCAGGCGTTATAGCGGTGACTTCGGATGAAGGCAACGCTGTGTCCTGGGGAGATGCCATGATGGACGCCGGGTATCAGCGCCAGCGTCCTTTTGTAATGGGGGCCGCCATCTTCTTCCTGCTGCACCCGGAAGTGACCACTACATCCGGGTTGCGGCTCTGCTGTACGCGCCTGCATCAAGCGTTCGCGCAGGCGCCGTCCTCCTCCTGTATCACCCCGGAAGTTGTGGTAATACTTCCGGGGGACAAATACCGGGCCACACGCTGCCTGTACGCCACCGAAGATGGCGTCACAGGTTCTCTTACCCCAGCGATCTGGTCCCTGCAGGTCGGCTGGATGGACATCTGTGAGCCAGGAGACTCCCCGACCCTAGCCTCACGGTACCTGCCAGCAGAGGGGGGAAGCTGTCACAGGACCCCTGACGCTGCTTCCAGCTCTGGAGCCCTTGCCGTCCCTATACAGGTAAACTGCGCAAGCGGCATCCAGGCTGGGCATCCTCTCTCCAGGTGTCTCCCGTAGGAACAGGAAACCAACTGTGGGAGCGAGGGGGACCGCCCCTTTTATTCTCTCCATAGGGTTTCCTGTTCTTAGGGGCGGATCCTCTCTCTCAAGTGGGTGCTGTTGTGGCGAAGAGAAAATAATAAATACTGGTTAGTCCGGCTAATACACGTGTGCCATCAGATGTAGGCTGCTGCCATATGGCGGTATTATGGCTCTACCTAAATTCTATCAATTTGTTCAATGTACAACACGTGACAACATTATTTTGAACTTAAGGTAACTTCACACTGAACAACATTACAACGATAACGATAGCGATCCGTGACGTTGCAGCGTCCTGGATAGCAATATCGTTGTGTTTGACACGCAGCAGCGATCTGGATCCTGCTGTGACATCGCTGGTCGGAGCTGAAAGTCTGGAACTTTATTTCGTCGCTGGATCACCCGCTGACATCGCTGAATCGGCGTGTGTGACGCCGATCCAGCGATGTCTTCACTGGTAACCAGGGTAAATATCGGGTTACTAAGCACAGGGCCACGCTTAGTAACCCGATGTTTACCCTGGTTACCATTGTAAATGTAAAAAAAAAAAAAAGCAAAAAAAAAAAAAAACCATACTCACATTCCGGTGCCTGTCACGTCCCCGGCGTCCGCTTCCCTGCACTCCTCCTGCATCCTGTGTCAGCGCCGGCCGGCCGTAAAGCAGAGCACAGCGGTGATGTCACCGCTCTGCTTTACGGCCGGCGCCGACACAGGATGCAGGAGGAGTGCAGGGAAGCGGACGCCGGGGACGTGACAGGCACCAGAATGAGAGTATGTGTTTTTTTTTTTTTTTTACATTTACAATGGTAACCAGGGTAAACATCGGGTTACTAAGCGCGGCCCTGCGCTTAGTAACCCGATGATTACCCTGGTTACCCGGGTACTTCGGCATCGTTGGTCGCTGGAGAGCTGTCTGTGTGACAGCTCCCCAGCGACCACACAAGGACTTTCCAACGATCACGGCCAGGTCGTATCGTTGGTCGTGATCGTTGGAAAGTTGCTGAGTGTGACGGTACCCTTACTCTATGCGAATGTCAAGAATGCTTATTCATCGTCTACCCTGCCGCCCTTGGGGAAATCTGATCACAATCTTATACTATTGTCACCAGTCTACCAACCTGTTAGAAAACAGCCTGCTACGATTAAAACAGTTAGAATGTGGAATGAACAAGCTCTGCAGGATTGCTTTCATCTTACAGACTGGGATGTGCAGCTTGGGACAATGGATGAGTATACAAATGTTAATGAAGTGGTTGGTAGAGTGACTGACTACATTACCTTCTGCACTGATATGCTAGTGTTGGCTAAAAAGATTAGGTATTTTGCAAACAACAAGCCATGGATAACAAAGGAATTGAAGCATTTGCTCAACAGGAAAAAAAGGGCATTTAAATTAGGCGACAAAGAGGAAATTAAAATGATACAGTATGAACTGAAGTATAAAATAAAGGAGGCCCAGGAAGCCTTCAGAATTAAACTTGAAAAGAAACTGTCCCACAATAATACCAGGGAGGTTTGGTCAGGAATGAAACTACTGACTGGGCTTAAGGTAAGGTCTGGACACGGGGGCGGAAAACTGGACAAGGCTAATGAGATGAACGAGTATTTCAATAGATTTAGCAGTACATGTGTACTGTCAACTGGAAGTGGAGGGGAATTGGGTGCAAATTCTGCAACATCGATATTGGAGGAGGAGCAGACTCATTTTAGAGTATCCGAAAATGATGTGAGGAGGCAGTTTAAGTCACTTAACATTGGTAAAGCAGCAGGACCAGATGGACTCAGCTCACGTGTCCTTAAAGTTTGTGCAGACCAGCTGTGTACGATCTTTACACTCCTATTTAATGGAAGTCTACAAACAGAGGGTACCAGTGTTATGGAAAACTTCCTGTCTGGTGCCGGTACCCAAGACTTCTTCTCCTGCAACCCTAAATGACTATCGTCCTGTAGCCTTAACATCTCATGCTATGAAGGCCTTGGAAAGATTAGTTCTTGCTCACTTAAGACCAAGGGTCAATGCTTTTATCGATCCCCTTCAGTTTGCTTACCGACATAGATTGGGGGTGGACGATGCTATTCTTTCTCTGTTACATAGTGTACATTCATTTCTGGAGATTGACGGAACCACGGTGCAAGCGATGTTCTTTGATTTCTCGAGTGCATTTAATTCCTTGCAGCCACCTTTACTACACAAAAAGATGACTGATATGAAGGTGGAGGTGGGGATGAGAAATTGGATAACTGACTACCTATCAGATCGGCCACAGTTTGTACAGATGGGAGCAGTGGTGTCAAGCAGATTATTGAGCAGTGTAGGTGCCCCCCAGGGAACGGTGCTTGCGCCCTTTCTATTCACACTGTATACTTCAGACTTTTAGTATAAATCTGATCTTTGCCACCTTCAAAAATTTTCAGATGACTCAGTGGTTGTGGGTTGTATTAGGGGAGATCGAGGGGATGAGGAATACAGAAGGGTGGTGTCGAATTTCGTGGATTGGTGCAATGGTAACCATCTACAACTAAATGTTAAGAAAACCAAGGAGTTGGTGGCCAACTATAGCAGGAGTAAGTTGGAATGCTTACCGATCACTATTGCTGGTCAGGAGGTAGAGCAGGTGGAGAGGTACAAATATTTGGGCGTCCATTTGGATAGCAAACTGGACTGGAGATGCCACTCAGAGACTGTCTACAAGAAGGGGATGAGCAGATTGTATTTCCTAAGGAAACTGAGGTCTTTTAATGTGTGCAGCAAAATGTTAGAAATGTTCTACCAGTCGGTGGTGGCAAGTGCCATCTTTTTTGCTATCATATGCTGGGGTAGTAGTGTGCGGGCCTCTGATGCTAATAAGCTGAATAAGCTTATTAAGAAGGCAAGTTCTGCTGTGGGCTGTAATCTGGACTCTCTTGAGGAGGTAGTAGAGAGAAGAACTCTGAGAAAGTGTATGGCAATTATGAACAATAATGCACATCCACTATATGAGCTATTCATGAGACAGAAGAGCACCTTCAGTAACCGGCTAATACTTCTGAGGTGTTTGAAGGAAAAATTTAGGAAATCGTTTGTGCCAACTGCTATGGGGATGTACAACAATAACATTAGGGTTAAATCATAAGGGTGACTGTCTACTTTATTTCTTCTACTTTCCAGTTCACTCATTGTGTATGTCCTATTCTAATGTCTAATGTTCTTCTGTCAACAAACTGTCATGTCAATTAAGTAATTCATTTTATGATTCTTATGATGTAAGTTGTGCTGCTGTGATACCAATTTCCCACGGGATCAATAAAGTGTATCGTATCGTAGGATTGTAGGGACGGGATTCCTAGATGTCACAGGCCAGAATCTCACTCACCACTGGCATTGTGCCTAGTAGTACCAGCTTACGGAGGAGGATAGATCATATGGTTTGTTACCCCTAATGAAGCCACAAGTATAGCAGCAATACACGAGCAGCTCTCTCCCGAATCTTCCTACACCCATATTCTCATGGTCAGCTATGCTGGTGTTCCCATTACAGGTCTTAGTGCTTATTTCCCCATTATAGGGTTTATCATCAGGACTGTGTTCCATGTACTTGTTATTACGGCTGATATACTCAGTATAATAAAAACAGGACATTTGTGATATTGAGGCTCTGATAGGACCTGGTTATTGTTTGTGAGTTTATACATTGTTTGGAAGGGGCAATTACAGGTCCTTCATTTCATTTTAAGGCTCCTCTGTTCTGTGATCCATTTTGGCAGAGGGGGTAGGTTGTTACCTTATTGTTATACTGTACCGATTGCTCTCCATTGGATTCTTAAGTGTTTTTATCTTTGTCCTTTTTGTATATTTGCTCTTATGGAGTCCCCTTTCACACTACAGCACTTTTTCTTCCTGCCTTAAATGGTTCATCACAAACTATGTGTTAGGTTCTCTCTTTATTAGTGGCGTCTTCTTCATTTGGTTGTAATATGATCACATAGACATTGATTATGGTTCTACTGGAGACAGTAAAACAGTGGAAGGTCCAGATATTCCAGCGGTAAAGCAACCGGTGTGTCAGGTGTAATGGGGCACAACACTGGGACCCGCCTAGAGGTTCTGCTAAAAATGATCAGTACAACATAGGGGTCCAGGTGTAGAGCTTTAATAAAGACATTAACATGGAGCTCCAGATTAGAGGCAAAAATATAAAAAACAAGAAAGAATGGATCCATCCAACGCTGTGTCTGTATGGGCCCTGTTCACAACACTTCAACCAGATGAAGCATGTAGAAGAGGTCGTCTGCTTCAGGACTTCTGCTCATTAACCCTTTAATGACCGCCAATATGTCTTAACTGACCTGAGATATAAGAGACTAGTATCCCCCGACTGGTGACAATCCAGCAGCTGTTAGCTGTACACCATAGCTGGCAACTTGCTGCATCAGCCACAATCAGTGTTGGCACCGTCCTTAGCTGTTTAACCTCATAGATGCTGTTGTCAATATTGACTACATCATAAATAGTTACAGAGTGTGGGGGCTTCTTTATCCCCATCTGCACCCTGAGATCATGAGTGTGTGGTCCTGATGTTTGCCATGGCACGTCATGGCCAAATAGCGGCCTTAGAGTCTGACGGCTGCAGTAATGTGTTCAGAAGATAGTGACACTTCGGCTACTTTCACACTTCCGTCGTTTGGGCTACGTCGCAATGCGTCGCTTTGGAGAAAAAATGCATCCTGCAAAGTTGCCCGCAGGATGCGTTTTTTCTCCATAGACTTGCATTAGCGACGCATTGCGACGTATGGACACGTCACATCCGTCGTGCGACAGATGCGTCGTATTTGGCAGACTGGCGGCACAAAAAAAGTTCAATGCAACGTTTTTTTTTGTGCGACGTGTTCGCCATTTTCGACCGGCATGCGCGGCCGAAACTCCGCCCCCTCCTCCCCAGAACTTACAATGGGGCAGCGGATGCATTGTAAAACTGCATCCGCTGCCCACGTTGTGCTAAATTTACCACAACGTCCGTCGGGCCGACGGTTTGCGACGGCCCCGTACCGACGGAAGTGTGAAAGTAGCCTTGGCCATTTTCATTTCTGTCATGTCACTTTGCATGAATTCTTAAAAATCACCTGAAGGGTTAATACACTACCTGACAGCAGTTTTCAGTATGTCAGGGGGTGCGGTTTTTAAAATGGTATCACTTTTGGGGGTTTCCCAATACATGGGACCCCTAAAGGCACTTCAAACCTGGATAAGTCCCTAAAAATTTTTTTTTGTAAGATTCCTTGAAAAAATGAAAACCTACTGCAACATTTTTAAACCTCCTAAGATGCTAACAAAATAATAGAACATTTTACAAATTATGCTGATGTAAAACAGACATGAGGGAAACGTTATTTATTAATATTTTTGTGTGGTATGATTATCGGGATTAAACGGATAATCATTCAAAGTTTGAAAATTGCTAATTTTTAAAATTTCTGATATTTTTTTATAAACACAAAACATACCAACCTAAATTTACCATTATTATAAAGTATAATGTGTCATGAAAAAACAAAGTGACACTGGCCAGATTTCAAAAATTTGGCTCCGTCACTAATTAATGGACCCAGGGAGATGGGAAATAAATAAATACTCTCCTCCCGGCCCGTTGTCCATCCTCTGTGCCGTTCCGCTGGGATCATCATCAGGTACGTCAGTGCTGCAATCTTCATGTTCAGTCTGAGTGGAAGGAACAGGAGTCTTCTGGCTCAGATGAAATGCTGCAGTTGATCTGCAGTCACTGATTGGCAGCAGCGGTCACCTGATGCACACACCAGATGTTGATCCCAGCACAGGGAATGCATCAAGGTGTAGAGGAATGACACCGGGAAGTGAGAATACCCCCCTCCCCCCCCATCTTCCTATTAATAGGGGGCTGTCCAGCTGTAGATGACCCTTTCAATTCAAGTACATTGCTAGGAAAACCACAACATGTCGCACATACCTCTTCCTTTATTATGGTGTCTTTGTTGGCAGCACCCTCCAGATTCTGGTTCTCCATTTTCTAAAAGAGGTAAAAGAAGCCGATTACAGGCTGCAAAGTATAATGCAACAATACAGCGCTCCCGTGTTACAGAGAGTGGCCCCCCCATCAGTGCCAGTCACCGGTCCCACCACAGGCGTGCCAGATGGTCACACCACAGGCGTGCCAGATGGTCACACCACAGGCGTGCCAGATGGTCACACCACAGGCGTGCCAGATGGTCCCACCACAGGCGTGCCAGATGGTCCCACCACAGGCGTGCCAGATGGTCCCACCACAGGCGTGCCAGATGGTCACACCACAGGCGTGCCAGATGGTCACACCGATCACATCACAGACGTGCCAGATGGTCCCACCGGTCACGGACCAGGTGCCAAGGCCGTCCTAAGCTTCACAATGAAGGGGCTCCTGCCCCAGCACCTCACTCTCTTAATGTTCCCTCTGCCTTCATACACGAGAACAGGAGGAGATTCCTACATAATCTAAGGATAATCTAACTGCAGCGGGGGTCAGCGGCGGGGCACACCCTACACCGGGGGACAGCGGCAGGGCCCACCCTACACAGGGGGACAGCGGCGGGGCACACCCTACACAGGGGGGACAGCGGCGGGGCACACCCTACACAGGGGGTCAGCGGCGGAGTCCACCCTACACAGGGGGTCAGCGGCGGAGGCCACCCTACACAGGGGGTCAGCGGCGGAGGCCACCCTACACAGGGGGTCAGCGGCGGGGCACACCCTACACAGGGGGTCAGCGGCGGGGCACACCCTACACAGGGGGTCAGCGGCGGGGCACACCCTACACAGGGGGTCAGCGGCGGGGCACACCCTACACAGGGGGTCAGCGGCGGGGCACACCCTACACCGGGGGACAGCGGCGGGGCACACCCTACACCGGGGGACAGCGGCGGGGCACACCCTACACAGGGGGACAGCGGCGGGGCACACCCTACACAGGGGGACAGCGGCGGGGCACACCCTACACAGGGGGACAGCGGCGGGGCACACCCTACACAGGGGGACAGCGGCGGGGCACACCCTACACAGGGGGACAGCGGCGGAGTCCACCCTACACAGGGGGTCAGCGGCGGAGTCCACCCTACACAGGGGGTCAGTGGCGGGGCGCACCCTACACAGGGGGGTCAGCGGCGGAGTCCACCCTACACTAAAGCAAATGGCAGATACTGATCACATGGACTGCCCATAAATAACAAAGGGCACAACTTAACACTTCTATCCACGAGATGGGGCGCAGCAGGTCCATAGAGAATCTGCAGAAAAGTGGGGCGCAGGCTGGAGCCATCCTGTCAGGTTCAGTGGGGTCGCAGATGCCCCTCATACTCTCTGGCCATTTCCATCACTTTGTAATCCAGGCAGTAGGATGTGCGCGCCCGCAGCTTGGCCTACCTGTATAATAGGCGGGGACAGCTCTGCAATACCCAGGTGAGAACAGCCTGCAGCAGCCGAGACCCTACACCAGTCACAAGCCACGCCCCCACCACGGGAACCAATCAGGCAATCCCACCGCGCGTCACGCTACTCGAAGCAACGCCCACTTCCAATTGGCTTTTTATTAACCATCAGAACGAGGCGTGATACGCTGCAGCCACGTGATTGGCTCTAATATTAACTCTATGTGCGCTGTCCACTATTGGCTAAGTGTGCGATACTCTGATTGTGTTTAGTCTCCATAAATAATTAGTCCTAAATTCAGTCCTTCCCGGCCGTAATCCGAGGTGTCGTGCTGGGATTACACAGGAAGCCTGTCGGTCACATCAGTACATTGGGGGCTCTCCCTGATCTGCTCCCAGTGCAGTGATGCACAGCAGCCCCCTGGCGCCCTATGGGCTCTAGTGTTCAGCGCGGAAGTTTTCGCAAGTATTGGTTTCCCCGGAAGATAATTGAGGAAGGACACTTCCTGTCCTGCTGCTACCAGCATGAAGAAGGAGCAAGTGGTGAACTGTCAGTTCTCAGTGTGGTATCCCAGGTTCAAGAGACTCAGCATCAGGAGGTGAGAGAGCAGCACACAGTATATATGTACATGTATATATATATATGTGTGTGTATATATATATATATATATATATATATATATATATATATATATATATATATATACTAGATTGTGGCCCGATTCTAACGCATCGGGTATTCTAGAATATGCATGTCCCCGTAGTATATGGACAATGATGATTCCAGAATTCGCGGCAGACTGTGCCCGTCGCTGATTGGTCGAGGCAACCTTTATGACATCATCATCGCCATGGCAACCATTATGACATCTACGTCGATACTGTTCCCGTCGCTGATTGGTCGAGGCGAATTCGCGGCAGACTGTGCCCGTCGCTGATTGGTCGAGGCAACCTTTATGACATCATCGTCGCCATCCTGTGCCCGTCGCTGATTGGTCGAGGCGGCCTCGACCAATCAGAGATGCGGGATTTCCAGGACAGACAGACAGACAGACAGACGGAAAAACCCTTAGGCAATTATATATATAGATATATGTATATATACCGCAGTGTGTGCACATATAGCTACATACAGAATACAGCGGGAAACAGTATATACACTGCAGTGAGTGTAAACGTACAGGTGCTTCTCACAAAATTAGAATATCATCAAAAAGTTAATTTATTTCAGTTCCTCAATGCAAAAAGTGAAACTTACCGAATATAATATATAGAGGCATTACAGAGTGATCTATTTCAAGTATTTCTGTTAATGTTGATGATTATGGCTTACAACCAATGAAAACCCAAGTCATTATCTCAGTAAATTAGAATAATTAACAAAAAACACCTGCAAAGGTTTAATAAGCGTTTAATAAGGTCCCGTAGTCTCTTTCAGTAGGCTCCACAATCATAGGGAAGACTGCTGACTTGACAGGTGTCCAGAAGGCAGTCATTGACACCCTCCACAAGGAGGGTAAGCTGCAAAAGGTCATTGCTAAAGAAGTTGGCTATTCAGAGTGTTGTATCCCAAGAATATTAGCGGAAAGTTGAGTGGAAGGAAAAAGTGTGGTAGAAAAAGGTGCATAAGCAACCGGGATAATATTAAAAAAATATTAAGGTCCATAACCAGGGCTGCCACTAGGAATTTTGGGGCCCCATACTGGCAAAATTTTCAGGGCCCCCCCTGAGACTCAGCCCAGGCTCCACCTTGAACCGTCCACAGTCCCACTACCCTGTCTTGGAAAAACTTCACTTCTACACCACATCCTCACCAATAACTCATTTACAGTTCCCATCATCATAAACATAGCCAGCAGCTTTTGTTTTGGCCAAAAGATTTTTTAATCCGCCACCATGAGAAGGTAGACTCTTTTGACCGGGCTCTACTGTAACTTACTAAACATTTGTTAAAATATCCAATACAATTTAGGTATATTTTTATTTTTCAAGTTTTAAAATGATCAATAATATCACAAACAAGAAACAAATACCACCGCACCATGACAAGACCACATATTACCACCATATAGGGTTGAGCGAAACGGATCGTTCATTTTCAAAAGTCGCCGACTTTTGGCAAAGTCGGGTTTCATGAAACCCGACCCGATCCCTGTGTGGGGTCGGCCATGCGGTACGCGACTTTCGCGCCAAAGTCGCGTTTCGTATGACGCGCTTGGCGCCATTTTTTTCAGCCAATGAAGGGGCGTGGGCAGAGTGATGACATAGGTCTTAGGGGCGTGGACGCCTATCGCCATGTTGTCGCTTGTGCGCTGTAGCGATTTGCACTGTGTAACACCAGCTTTTCAGTTCAGGGACGGACGGAGGGGAGAGGGGGAGAGAGAGAGAGAGAGAGAGGAAAAAAAAAAAAATCCCATTGCCTTTGCATTGGGTTTCGTGTTTCGGTCGATCCTCGACTTTTCGCCATAATCGGCCGATTTCACTCGACTCGACTTTTGAGATAGTCGGGTTTCGCGAAACCCGGCTCGACCCTAAAAAAGTCAAGGTCGCTCAACCCTACCACCATATAGTGATCAAATAATACCACACACAAGTAAGAAAAACCGCCACACCATGACCAGGCCACATATTACCACCACATGGTGACCGAAATATACTATATACAAGGAGCAAATATCGCCACACCATGACCAGATCACATATTACCACAACATAGTGACCAAATAGCACATATTATCATAACATAGTGACCTAATACTACAATACTGATCATTAATAAAAAAAACCCACAATACTAATATCTTCATAAGAGCCATTATACACAGGAGATCTGTACTTCATGTACAGTGCCAGTGTACAGGTAATACAGTGATCACCAGGGACATTATGCTCTGTATATAGTGTCAGTGTACAGGTAATACAGTGATCACCATTGATATTCTGCACAGGAACTCTGTATACACTGTCAGTGTACAGGTAATACAATGGTCACCAGTGACATTATACACAGGAGCTCTGTATATAGTATACAGTGTATAGTGTCAGTGTACAGGTAACACATTGGCTCACCAGTGACATCGCTAGGTGAAGTCCTTCATCTTTTCATCTTCATCCAGCTCTCTCTGCAGAAAATAAGTTATCTAGAGCACATTCCCCAAATTTTCCCCAACCTCTGCACTACGCCAGATAAAGAAACAAGGCGACCGTGTCGCCCTGCACAATAACAGGACGTCTCCTCCCCCACACTGAAAACCGTATCCTAAAAAATAATATCCTTTAATTAGCCCCTACAGTAATAAAATCCCACATTCTGGACCTTATGCCTCTCCATACTTCTCTTATGTCTCTCCATATTGCCCCCATAGTCCTCCATAATAGTATAATGTACTCCATAGTCATATATAGCAGTATAATACACCCCCATAGTAGTATAATGTACCCCATAGTCATACATAGTATATTGCACCCGCATAACAGTATAATGCTCCCACATAGCAGTATAATGCACCCCCATAGCGGTATAATGCACCCTATAGTGCTATAATGCACCTTCATAGTATAATGCACCCCCATAGTAGTATAATGCACCCTATAGTACTATAATTCACCCCCATAGCAGCATAATTCACCCTACAGTACTATAATTCATCCTATAGTACTATAATGCACCTTCATAGGAGTATAATGCACTCCATAGCAGTATAATGCACCTCATAGTATAATGCAGCAGCCCCATAGTATAATGCACCCATAGTATATTGCACCCCCATTGGAGTATAATGCAGCAGCCCCTTAGGAGTATAATGCACCCCATAGTATAATATAACAGCCCCATATCAGTATAGTGCAACAGCATCATAGTATAATGCAGCAGCCCCATATCAGTATAATGCACCCCCATTGGAGTATAGTGCAGCACCCCATAGTATAATGCACCCCATAGTATAATGCAACAGCACCATAGTATAATGCAGCAGCTCCAGCGATGTCCTCCCCTACGATGCAGCTGAGGCGCAGTGTCGTTCCGGTGTATGACAGTGATGTCATACGTCGGTGACGTGTGCGCTGATGTCAGCTGTCTTCCTGTGATTGGCTGGCAGCTGTTAACATGCACGGCAAAAGATTTTAACTGATCGTGCGTTGGAGGACGCGCTGTCAGTTAATGAAGTGGCTCTCTGCTCATCGGGCCTCATATGCCAGCAAGGGCAATAATGCCCTGATGGCGGCCCTGTCCATAATACTGCTCCAGTGAGGGGGCATTCACCCTCCCTCTCTCCTCTGTCACACATGGTTTCCAGTAGGAAAAAAAGCTGACATTCTAAACCTCTTTTAGTAGTGGAATTACACAGTTTAACGTATGGTAAAGCTGTAGGAGAAACCAGCACAAAATAGGGTCTTATCCGATAGACAGTTAAAATTATACTAACTTGATTGATCCTTTGTAAGAGCGAAAAAATGTAGAAATAGGGACCTTTTATTTGAATAAACCACCATTTTTCATTTCATCATACCTGGATCTACGTCTTAGGCCAGAGTCGCACTCAAAGTATAAAAAATCGGTCCGATTTTGACGGCCGAGAATCGTACCAATGTTCTCCGTATGGTGATCCGTGTGTAATCTGTTTGCAATGCGATGATGAGATTTCCTCGCATCTAGTATCCGTATGACATCCATATGCAATGCGATTTTAACATGAGCTTTTACATACAGCAGTTCTCTGTCATTGACACATCGCCCCAGAGCAGACTTAACCAGGGGGCCAGTCAGATCCATGGCAATTCGCTCAAATGGCATCTCTATTAGGGGTAGTGGCACAAGAGGATTTCAAAAGTGAGAGGTGGGAGAGGTTAAGTGGATGGTGGGACAGGACTTGAAATACCTTAGTATCTCCTGGAGACACCCAGGCCAATAGATCATTAGAGTTGCCCGTTCTTGGGTTTTGTTCACACCCGAATGGCCACCCAGGACATAGGAATGGGCCATGTCGAACAACCTCCGTCTATAAAGTCTTGGTGCCAACAATTGCTCCACTACTTCCTCTCTAACCTTAGTAACCCGGTACAATATGTCCCTACTCATACAATAGGGAAATTTTGTGTCCTGCACTATGCCATTTATAACGGTTACATTATTGAATGGCTCTCTTAGCGTTGGGACCCTATGTTGAGCAGACCCGAAAAATTTTTCGATCACCCCTATCTCACGAATGTCGTCCTTAGAGGATACTACCTCCTTATCCCCTAGCATTACACAGAAGTGAAATCAGTCAGGCTCTGGGTGTGGTGAGACTTCTTTAGGACCAACCTGTCTCTTATCCAAACAATCGAGGCCTCTGCTCTTCCCCCACAAGTCCCAAACCAACACAAAGTCCCGGCCTATGATATTTGGATGAATCCTGGACCACACCGATCTCGTGAAAGTCAGTACCTCGAGCCATCTCAATGACCGCTCAGATAGTCTTTAGCATCAATGTGAATGCTGCTGATGCCCCCCTTCTTCCCAGGAATTAGAAAGAGGGAGTGTGGCTCTCATGAGGGTTACCAAACTACCTGAGTCTAGTAGTGCAGTAATTTGCAGACCATTTAGTTTTACTGAACAAGCTTGGGGCCCTTCGTTGGGTGGGTAGTTCACACTGCAGGCTGAATATGTGTACTATGAACATTGACGTCCCATGCTACAGTTATCTGCTCAGTGGTCAGGGGACAACGGGCGGCTACTTGACCTGGGCTATCACATCACCAGTAAATTTTAACTACATCCCTAGCGGAGACCTTCTGGATGACCTCCGCTGCCCCTTTTGACCTAGGACACACCACCCTTTTCGAACATCCATCCCCTGTTGGGATCCCCAATATGGATTGCGTTGCCTCCCCAAGCAACAGTCGACCTTCCTGATACCTTTCGACCAGTGCTACCAGGTCTTTGGTGTGCCGGGGATCTCCCTGGACAGCACAAGTCTGCATCGACCTTGGAAGGGAGTGCATGAACTGGTCCATTACAACTCGCTCTAGCATGTGCACTGGGGTAGAGGACTCTGGTTGAAACCATTTTTGGACGAGGTGCAGTAGGTCAAACATTTGGGAACATGTTTGTCTCGGTGATATGCTCAGCAGTGGACCCGTTGTGCCCTAACAGTCATTGTCACCCCCAAGTGCCCCAAAATTGATGTCTTTAGCTTTGCATTTTTTTGACGTCCTGTAAGGCTAAATCATTGTAGGCCTTTTGTGGCTCCCCCTTTAAGTATGGTGCTAAGATTTCTACCCACTGCTCTGGTGGGAGTTTCTCCCTATTGGTGACCCGTTAAAAACAGTTAAAAAGGCCTCTGTTGTCACTGTGGGTCTTTTTGTGCAAAGCTCTCCTTACTGCCTTCTGGACAGAGAAATCATCAATTGACCTTTGCTTTGGTGCTTCCGCCAATGCCACAAACCATCTCTGCGAGCAGGGCCTGTTATAGACAAAGAGGGGCCCTGGGCAAAAGTTTAAAATGGAGCCTCAAATGCTCACATATTGCACAGAAACATTTCAGTTGTATTTACATGGGCTGAGTTCAGGCCGTTAAACGAGCGTGATCGACAATATTGAATTTGTTTGACGCTTGTTCACAAGTTTCTTTACAGCGGCTGAGGAAGAATAATGGGGACAGATAGTCCTCGACACAGTTTAATGCAGGTCCCACATAGTACATATAATGTAATGTACTCCCCATGGTCCCTGATAGAGTATACTGCAGCTTCCCTCAGAGTATAATGCTGTCCCTTCAGAGTTCAATGCAGCCCCCCACACACAGGATATTGCAGCCCCCTCCACACAGTATAATGCAGCCCCCATCACTCATACAATATAATGCAGCCCCCACCACATACACACACTGTCTAATGCAGCCCCCACCACACACACAGTATAGTGCAGCGCCCCACATACACATAGACACACCCTCACACAGTATAATACACACATTATTGCAGACACACTCACTACTTACCTCTCCTCGTTCCCCACCCTGCTCCAGGTTCTGCTCTGGTCTCGTTGGCTCCACTGCTGGCAAAGCGTGATGAAGTGGCGTTATAGCGTGTGCACTGAGTCACAAGCAGAGGGGGAGTGATGGGAGAGGGAGCGTTGTCTGACGCTCTCTCCTCCATCATTGCTTTCAACTGTATCGGCATCTATAATACCAATAAGTTGAATGCGTAATTCGGGGGGGTGGCGCTGGGCCCCGTATCGGCCGCGTGGTGGGCCGCTATTAGGGCACGCCACTGGCTGGGGGCCTATGGAGGAGCAGAAGCCCTAGGGAGCTGCCTGGTCTGCCTGACCCCAACATTGGCCCTGTCTGCAAGTAATTCAATCTGCTGTTGCATAAACAGTTTACTTGTCTCCTGTTGTGCCAGCTGTTGTTCTTGGTGTTTAATCAGATCTTTCATACTGTCTGACATTGCTCCCTGAGTTATAGCTGCCTTCACCCAAGACAAGCAGCACTTGAGTAGCACTCACATGTGTTCCCTGGGAATGTTGCTCACACTTCTAACACCAAATGTAACAAAGCTACTCTCTTTGGTGTATGATGAAATTTCACAGGAACAGTTTCTACAGTATTTAAAAGTCTGGCTGGTTTATTTCACTTCACATAAACCGCTTCACAGGAAAACTTAAATACATCCCTTGTCCGGCAAAAGTCTATTCAAAAATTGTGCGGGTTTACCTGCTTGAGTTAGAGTCTAACTTCTTTGACCTTCAGCAAAGACACACACTCCTGGACATCTGCACGCCTCCACAGACAGACTATGTGTGAGAGAAACAGTCCCAATTTTACAATGTGAACCACACCCCGGGGTAGAGATATAGTGAGCAGCCGTCCAACCCAACTCTTCAGCTGCTCACATTAAACCCAGTCCTGTCGTGGCCGATTAACCCCTCTTAGTACTATTAGTACTAGAACATTACTCCAGGTTCATATCACAGAGGACAACCACCTCTGTGATATATATCTCCCATCCACTATGTGTATATACACTGCTCAAAAAAATAAAGGAACACTTAAACAACTCAATGTAACTCCAAGTCACACACATTAATATGAGCTGTGGCAAGAAGGGTAGCTGTGTCTGTCAGCACAGTGTTCAGAGCATGGAGCAGATACCAGGAGACAGGCCAGTACACCAGGAGACGTGGAGGGGGCCGTAGGAGGATAGCAACCCAGCAGCAGGACTGCTACCTCCTCCTCTGTGAAAGGAGGAACAGGAGGAGCAGTGCCAGAGACCTGCAAAATGACTTCCAGCAGCCCACTAACAGCCATGTGTCTGCTCAAACTGTCAGAAACTAACTCCATGAGGGTGGAATGAGGGCTCGACGTCCGCAAGTGGGTGTTGTGCCTACAGCCCAACACCATGCTGGGTGATTGGCATTTGCCAGGGAACATTGGCGTCCTGTGCTCTTCACAGATGAGAGAAGGTTCACATTGAGCACATGTGACAGAATAAGGAGACCCCATGGAGAACGTTCTGCTGCCTGCAACATCCTCCAGCATGACCGGTTTGGCAGTGGGTCAGTAATGGTTTGAGGACATACTTCTTTGGAGGGCCACACAGCACTCTCATGTGCTAGCCAGAGATACCCTGACTGCCATTAGGTCCCGGGATGAGATCCTCAGACCCATTGTAAGATCATAAGCAGGTGCACTGGGCGCTGATGCATGACAATGCTAGGCCTCATGTGGCTGGAATCTGTCAACTGTTCGTGCATGATTAATGCATTAATGCCATGGACTGGCCTGCCTGTTCCCCCCAGACCCGAATCCAACCCAGCGCATCTGGGACATCATGTCTCGTTCCATCCACCAACGCCACATTGTACCACAGACTCTCCAGTAGTTGACTGATGCTTTAATCCAGGTCTGGGAGAAGGTCCCTCAGGAGAACATTCATCGCCTCATCAGAAGCATGCCCAGACGTTGTAGGGAGGTCATACAGGCACGTGGAGTCCACACTGTACTGAGCATCATTTTCTGCTCTTGAGGCACTTCCTATGAAGTTGGATCAGCCTGAAATTCGATTTTCTACTTTAATTTTGAGCATCATTCCACATCCAGACCTTCCTGGGATATTAATTTCGATTTATATTGATCATTTTTATGTTTTATTGTTCTCAACGTGTTCCACGATGTAATGAATAAAGATTTGCAACTGGAATATTTCATTCAGTACTATCTAGGATGTGGTATTTTAGTGTTCCCTTTTTTGAGCAGTGTATATACTGTATTTTTCGTACTATAAGACGCACCGGACCATAAGACGCACCCCAAATTTAGGGTGAAAATTGCAGAAAAAAAGATTTTTTACAGGATGGGGGTCCGTCTTATTGTCCGAATTTACAGTATATTACCTGAGGGCTAGCGGTGGCAGAGCAGGGTCACAGGAAGCATGGTGTCGGCAGAGGTGCGGTGATGCGGTGGGCGATATGGCGTGCACCTGAGCAGGGTCCCTTCCTGTTTAGGTGGGCGACGCCACAGCCTGGTGTCCATGGGGGGGTTGCAGCAGTGCTGTGGCGGCGGCAGAGGTGCAGGGATGATGAGGCGCAGTGAGCGGTATGGCGTGAGCAGGGTCCCTTCCAAAGGTGAGGTAATGCAGCGGCCCGGTATCCAAGGTAAGCAGCAGAACCGGGTGAATCATGGCTTTATCGGTGGCAGCAGCCATCTTTCTAAGGCCGCGCGTGCACAGATGAAGTGCTCTGCTTCCCGTGGCTTCAGGAAAATGGCTGCGGTAGGTCGCGTGTGTGCAGATGGAGATCGCGGCGGCCATTTTCCAGAAGCCAAGTTCGCAGATTTAGATCTCGGCTTCAGGAAAATGACCCCCGCAATCTCCACCTGCGCACGCGCGGCCTCCCGCGCCCATTTTCCTGAAGCCCCGGGAAGCAGAGCACTCCATCTGCGCACGTGCGGCATCAGGAAGATGGCCGCCGCCACCGATAAAGCCATGATTCACCCGGCTCTGCTTAACTTGGATACTGGGCCGCTGCGTCACCTCACCTGTGGAAGGGACCCCGCTCACGCCATACCGCTCATTGCGCCTCATCATCTCCGCACCTCTGCCGCCGCCACTCCACTGCCGGTAAGCCTGCATTCCAACTATAAGACGCACTCCCCATTTTTCTCACATTTTTTGGGGGGGAAAAGTGCGTCTTGTAGTCCGAAAAATACGGTACACAGTATGTGTGTGGATGTTACAGTCATGGCCAAAAGTATTGACACCCCTGCAATTCTGTCATATAATACTCAGTTTCTTCCTGAAAATGATTGCAAACACAAATTATTTGGTATTATTATCTTCATTTAATTTGTCTTATATGAAAAAACACAAAAAGAATTGTCCTAAAGCCAAATTGGATATTATTCCACACCAAACATAAAAAAGGAGTGGACAAAAGTATTGGCACTGTTCGAAAAATCATGTGATGCTTCTCTAATTTGTGTAATTAACAGCACCTGTAACTTACCTATGGCACCTAACAGTTGTTGGCAATAACTAAATCACACTTGCAGCCAGTTGACATGGATTTAAGTTGACTCAACCGCTGTCCTGTGTCCTTGTGTGTACCACATTGAGCATGGAGAAAAGAAAGAAGACCAAAGAACTGTCTGAGGACTTGAGAAACCAAATTGTGAGGAAGCATGAGCAATCTCAAGGCTACAATTCCATCTCCAAAGACCTGAATGTTCCTGTGTCTACCGTGCGCAGTTTCATCAAGAAGTTTAAAGCCCATGGCACTGTGGCTAACCTCCCTAGATGTGAACGGAAAAGAAAAATTGACAAGAGATTTCAACGCAAGATTGTGCGGATGTTGGATAAAGAACCTCCACTAACATCCAAACAAGTTCAAGCTGCCCGGCAGTCCGAGGGTACAACAGTGTCAACCCATACTATCCGTCGGCGTCTGAATGAAAAGGGACTGTATGGTAGGAGACCCAGGAAGACCCTGCTTATTACCCCGAGACATAAAAAAGCCAGGCTGGAGTTTGCCAAAACTTACCTAAAAAAGCCTAAAACATTTTGGAAGAATGTTCTCTGGTCAGATGAGACAAAAGTAGAGCTTTTTGGGCAAAGGCATTAACATAGAGTTTACAGGAGAAAGAAAGGCATTCAAAGAAAAGAACACGGTCCCTACAGTCAAACATGGTGGAGGTTCCCTGATGTTTTGGGGTTGCTTTGCTGCACCTGGCACTGGACTGCTTGACCATGTGCATGGCATTATGAAGTCTGAAGACTACCAACAAATTTTGCAGCATAATGTAGGGCCCAGTGTGAGAAACCTGGGTCTCCCTCAGAGGTCATGGGTCTTCAGGCAGGACAATGACCCAAAACACACTTCAAAAAGCACTAGAAAATGGTTTGAGAGAAAGCACTGGAGACTTCTGAGGAGGCCAGCAATGAGTCCAGACCTGAATCCCATAGAACACCTGTGGAGAGATCTAAAAATGGCAGTTTGGAGAAGGCACCCTTCAAATATCAGGGACCTGGAGCAGTTTGCCAAAGAAGAATGGTCTAAAATTCCAGCAGAGCATTGTAAGAAACTCATTGATGGTTACCGGAAGCGGTTGGTCGCAGTTATTTTGGCTAAAGGTTGTGCAACCAAGTATTAGGCTGAGGGTGCCAATACTTTTGTCTGGCCCATTTTTGGAGTTTTGTGTGAAATTATCAATGTTTTGCTTTTTGCTTCATTCTCTTTTGTGTTTTTTCATTTAAGACCATTTAAATGAAGATAATAATACCAAAGAATTTGTGTTTGCAATCATTTTCAGGAAGAAGATGAGTATTATCTGATAGAATTGCAGGGGTGTCAATCCTTTTGACCATGACTGTATATTCTAGCATTGTAGTCTTTTAGAATTGCATTTAGATTTCTTTATGGAGTTGAAGTAATGAACTATATACTGCTCTGATGTTTGACTTGTATAATGATGTCACCTGACAGCTGTATCCAACCTTTGTCATGAGATGTGATGCCAGTATGGAGACAGTGTCACTGTGGCTGGCAGCAATTGTCTTCCATCGGTCACAGATGTCACCTCAAAGATCAGGGTTGTAAGCAGAATGGAATAGAGGAGAGCTGCACAGTCTACATCTGGCATTGCTTTCCACATGATAGACCATTTTGTCTGTAATTCATCCCTACACGATAATGGTAATGTCACACACAGGCACATAAAAGTGATTACTGCAGAATTCTGGCATCGCTTTCAAAAGTTGCAACATTTTTATGCAACGTGAAGCTGCGCAGAAATGTTACAACTTTTGGCATTTTCACCCCAGTTTCGGTCAACTGCTAAAACTCAAGTGAAAAACTCTGGTCGTGATAGATCGGGGCCAAAGTGTTCTTTCAATTTGACATATGATGGCTTATGTTGAGGGCAAGTGCTCGCTACATGAGTTTGCATCAGGTGCTCTGGTCCACATGGAGTATCGTGGGTCCCCTCATGTTTTTTGGGTGTCAAACAGCTGCGAAACATGTGGTGCTGGGACTCGAGCATGTCACTTGAGCACCTGCGATGCTCCGTGCATACCCGACCACTCGATGCAAACTGGGGTAGCGAGCACTTGCCCTCAACTCTAATGATGACATATATATAATCTATATGACGACCTAATGTTATCAAATTCTGTGTCGTACCTGTGGGTTCAAAATGCTAACTATACGCCTGGATAAAATCCTTGTCGGGTGTGGTTTCCAAAATGGAGTCACTTGTGGGGGGTTTCCACTGTTAAGACACATCAGGGGCTCTCCAAAGGCAACATGGCGTCCCCTAATTATCCCAGCAAATTTTACATTGAAAAAGTCAAGTGGTGCTCCTTACCTTCTAAGCCCTGCCGTACGCCCAAACAGTGGATTTCCCCCACAAATAAGGTATCGGCATATTCAGGTGAAATTACACAACACATTTTTGTTCATTTTCTATTGTTACTTTTGTGAAAATAAAGTTTGTGCCTAAAGTAAAAAAAAAAAAATTTAGAAAAAAATTAAATGTTAATTTTTTCCTACCACAGTGCTTCAGTTTCTGTGAAGTACCTGAAGGGTTAATAAACTTCCTGAATGTGGTTTTGATCACCTTGAGGGGTGAAGGTTTTTAAAATGCTGTCACATTTAGGTACTTTCTGTCATATAGACCCCTCACTTCAAATGTGATATGGTCCCTAAAAAAAAAAAAAAAAATGGTTCTGTAAATTGTTGGAAAAAATTAGAAATCGCTGGTCAACTTTTAACCCTTCTAACTTCCTAACAAAGAAAAAATATGTTTTCAAAATTATGCTGCTGTAAAGTAGACATGTGGGTAATGTTGTTTATTAACTGTTTTGTATGACATGACTCTCTGATTTCGGCACATAAGAATTAAAATTTTGAAAATTTGTGAAATTTTCGCCAAAATTCTCGTTTTTGTTTTTTTTCACAAAGAAACGAAAGTCAAATTGAAGAAATTTTACCACTATCATGTAGTACAATATGTCCTGAAAAAAACAGTCTCCAATTCAGTGAGATACGTTGAAGAGTTCCAGAGTTGTAACCTCATAAAGTGACACTGGTCAGAATTGTAAAATTTGGCTTGGTCATTAGGGGTTAAAAGCCATCCCGCCAATGCTTACGTTTATATACACTGCGTGCAGAATTATTAGGCAAGTTGTATTTTAGAGGATTATTTTTATTATTGATCAACAACTATGTTCTCAATCAACCCAAAAGACTCATAAATATCAAAGCTTAATATTTTTGGAAGTTGGAGTGGGTATTTTTTAGATTTGGCTATCTTAGGAGGATATCTGTTTGTGCAGGTAACTATTACTGTGCAGAATTATTAGCCAGCTTAATAAAAACCAAATATATTCCCATCTCACCTGTTTATTTTCACCAGGTAAACCAATATAACTGCACAAAATTTAGAAATAAACATTTGACATGCAAAAACAAAACCCCCCAAAATTAGTGACCAATATAGCCACCTTTCTTTATGATGACACTCAGCAGCCTTCCATCCATAGATTCTGTGAGTTGCTTGATCTGTTTACGATCAACATTGCGTGCAGCAGCCACCACAGTCTCCCAGACACTGTTCCGAGAGGTAGACTGTTTTTCCTCCCTGTAGATCTCACATTTTATGAGGGACCACAGGTTCTCTATGGGGTTCAGATCAGGTGAACAAAGGGGCCATGTCATTATTTTTTCTTCTTTGAGACCTTTACTGACCAGCCACGCAGTGGAGTAGTTGGAGGCATGTGATGGAGCATTGTCCTGCATGAAAATCATGTTTTTCTTGAACGATACCGATCTGTCACGAGGGAATCTGTCACCTCATTTTGCCGCTATAAACTACGGCCACCGCCAGTAGGGGCTTATCGACAGCATTCTGTAATGCTGTAGATAAGCCCCCGATGTAACCTGAAAGATAAGAAAAACACGTTATATTATACTGACCCACGGGCGGTCTGGTGCGCTCTGGTCCGATGGTCGTCGCAGGTCTGGGTTCGGCGCCTCCCATCTTCATACGATGACATCCTCTTCCTTGCTTCCATCGCAGCTCTGGCGCAGGCGTACGGATTTGCCCTGTTGAGGGCAGAGCAAAGTACTTAAGTGCGCAGGCGCTGGGAAGGGTCCGAGAGGCCCATCGCCTGCGCACTGCAGTACTTTACTCTGCCCTCAACAGGGCAAATCCGTACGGGTGCGCCGGGGCCGCAACAGAAGCAAGGAGGATGACAACATCGTATGAAGATGGGAGGTGCCGGACCTGGACCGCGACGCCCATCGGACCGGACCGCCCCTGGGTGAGTATAATATAACCTGTTTTTCCAGGACGTCCCTCCTGACAGCACCCCGGAGGACGTCCTCCTCCTCCTCGCAGGGACAGGAATCACACGAGAGTTCAAATATCCGGTTCCACCCACCGAACCTCAGTGTTTTCCTGTCCCTGCACGGAGGGACACACGCAGAGAAGCAGCAGGCTTACCGGGCTCAGGAGGATCGGGCGGGCCCTCCAAACCTTCCTCCTGTCAAGCGGCCCAGGGTCGAAACTCCCCGGTGGGGAGTCCCTCTACCCCAAAGGCCCGGAGCGGATGAGGCTCCGGGATCGAACCGCTCCTCCCGGTGGGAGGCTCTCGGTTCAGGACGCGGCGACGATCCATCAGCGTCTCCCTTAGTCAGTGAGCGCTGCTTCGGACGCTTCAGCGTCGGCACTTCCGTGTATGGGGAGTCGCGTCACTTCCGGTCTCATCGGAGCCGGCAGAACGTCATTTCCGGTGGCGTTCCACGAGCAGTAAAGCAGAACGCTCCAGCGGAGAAAGCCGACAGAGCGGTCGCTATTGCGCTAGCGTCCTGCACCTGTGGAGGAGGATTCAACTATTCTGCTACAGGCAATGGAAGAAAGAAACGCCGAGGAGGGGGTAAGCCTGCCCTGGGCAGTACACCCCTTGTATACAGGAAATCCCTCGTTCCATCTAGCCTATTCTCCCTATCTTATGTTGTCTAGGATAAGGGAAACCCCGCTGCTCCCCCGGTCACGACTAAAAAATCTGGGAAGGTCACGGTGAAAAGCTACAGATGTCCCGTATGCCATATCAAACTTCCAGATTCCCATGGCAAGACCCTCTGTGACTCCTGCACGTCTAAAATCATGAAGGATGAGCAGTCATCACTATTTACTGAGATGAGATCCCTTATCCGGGAGGAAGTACAGGCTTCTATAGCCAGCCTATCACATTCTCGGCCTTCCAGTCCCATACCTGGTCGCAAGCGGGCCAGGAAAGAGGAGGCACAGGAGGAGCCAGAGTATTCATCGGATGAAGGTTCCGAGCCTAGGGACTCTCTATCAGAGGAGGAAGGAGAGATTCCCGTAGAAAACCAGGACCGGGGCAGAAAGTACCTCTTCCGTTCCGAAGAGACAGATGAACTGGTCCAGGCGGTCAGGAGTACGATGCAGGTCGAAGACACTGCTAAGCCCCAGTCCAGACAGGACTTAATGTTCGGGGGTCTTGTGGCACGAAACCAGACTGTGTTTCCCATTAGTGACCATATTAAGGCTATGATATTGGAGGAATGGAAGGATGCTGAACGCAGACTTGTGTTATCTCGTGACTTTAAAAGTCGCCTGCCTTTCGATCCTGAGGATGTCAAGTTGTGGGAGGAGATCCCTAAAATTGACGTTCCGGTTGCGAAAGTAACAAAAAAGACTGCTATACCTTTCGAAGACTCCTCTAGCCTTCGTGATCCTATGGACAGGAAGGCTGACATACTCCTTAAAAGGGCTTGGGAGGCCTCTACAGCCCTGATTGAAACTAATATTGCGACCACTTCAGTGGCCAGATCTATGTATCTATGGATGGGGCAGCTAGAGGAGCAGCTGTCCAATAAGACCCCCAGATCTGATATCTTGCATTCCCTTCCCATAATGAAATCAGCAATGGCCTTTTTATCTGATATGACAGCTGAATCAGTTAGATTTTCAGCTCGTAATAGTTCTCTTTCTAATGCGGCTAGGAGGGCGGTGTGGCTAAGATTATGGTCAGGTGACAACGCCTCCAAATCCAAACTCTGCTCTATCCCGTTTTCGGGACAGAGGGTGTTTGGTCCAGCGTTAGACTCCATCCTCGAGTCAGCCTCAGATAAAAAGAAAGGATTTCCGGAGGACAAACCAAAACGTTCTCAGTCGTTTCGGAGAGGCTTCTTCTCCAGAAAGCAGTTCGATCAGAGGGGTCAGGGTCGGTCCAGCAGAGGATCCTACAGAGGCTCCCGGGGACAGAATAGCAGGAACAGAGGTTCTTTCTTTAACCCTGCCTATAAAAACAAATCTTTATGACGCCACTTGTATCGGAGGGAGGCTTCGGAAGTTTGCAGGAAACTGGGCGCAAATTACGCAGAATCAATGGGTTCTCAGTACTGTATCCGAGGGTTACAGTATAGAACTTTATTCTCCTCCCCCAGAAAGGTACATTACTCCTACGCTAATCGGGGCAGATTCGGCCATATTAAAAGACTTACAGGAAATGGTCAGGACAGAGGTAATAATTCCTGTTCCTCAGTCAGAGTTGGGGAAAGGTCACTACTCTTCCCTTTTCACTATCACTCGGGCTTCAGGAGACTCCCGTACCATAATAAATTTAAAACCTTTGAACCATTGGGTGAGATACAAAAGGTTCCGCATGGAATCCATTCGCTCAGCAATCCCTCTTATAAATCAAAACGCGGTCATGTGCACTATCGACCTAAAAAGGGCCTACTACCAGGTCCCAGTACATCCGTTATCTCAGAACCTACTAAGATTTGCAGTAGCTCTGCCATCTCGGATATACCATTATCAATTTCAGGGCCTTCCCTTCGGTCTGGCTTCTGCTCCTCGTATTTTTACCAAGCTTGTATCAGAGATGGTGGCCTTTCTAAGGAATCAAGGCATCATAATAATTCCGTATTTAGACGATTTCCTTCTCGTGGCAGATTCCGTAAAGCTGCTAGAAGATCACTCAGAGCGGACCATTGCTCTAATGAGACATCTCGGATGGGTAATAAACTGGCAGAAATCCGATCTCGTACCAGAACAGAGGAAAACCTTCCTGGGAGTGCTTTTGGACTCCAGACGCAGAATATCTTTATTACCCGACCTCAAGCGAATGATAGTCCAGACTCGAGTTCGATACCTGTTGGAACATCGAGTCACCATAAGGACGGCGATGAAGGTTCTAGGACTAATGACCGCCTGTATACCATGCGTCAGATGGGCACAGGCACATGCAAGTTAGCTACAGAAGCAGATCTTGGTCACCTGGGATCGACGTCAGTCATCACTGGAGGCTCCACTAAGGCTATCTGGTCTAACACAAAGATCCCTCACCTGGTGGATGCGATCAGAAAATCTAAAGGTGGGAGTTCTGTGGATCACTTCTCCTTACGTAATCATTACTACGGACGCCAGCGCATGGGGCTGGGGAACTCATCTACAAGGAAAAATTTTGCAAGGCAGGTGGCCAGAAAATATAAAAAACAGATCGTCCAATTTCAGAGAACTCTACGCGGTATGGCAAGCTCTAAGACACAATCAGCGCAGTCTCTCAGATTGTCATGTAAGAATATTCTCAGACAATGTAACAACAGTCTCATTCCTGAACCATCAAGGGGGTCCAAGATTTCAACCACTTCAGGACCTAGCAGAGACAATCTTCAGCTGGGCAGAAGACACGGTGTTATCCATAACAGCGATCCATTTAGAAGGATCTCAGAACGTGGTAGCGGATTATCTAAGCAGGCGGAACCTGTGCCCAACAGAGTGGGAATTGGAACAGAGCATATTTCGAAGATTGTGTCTCAGATGGGGAACTCCCAACATCGACTTATTCGCAAGCAGGAGGAACGCGAAGACTCCAAGATTCTTCTCTCTGAACCCCTCGGACTTACCAGAAGGAGTGGATGCTCTGAGCCATCGATGGGATCAACCTCTGTTATACGCATTTCCACCACTGGCGTTAATTCCCGCTGTGCTACGAAAGATCAAAGAAGATCAGGCAGTAGTCATACTGATCGTACCATATTGGCCAAGAAGGAGCTGGTTTCCAGTGCTGGGGACTCTAGCAATCGACAATCCAGTCGAATTGCCTATCAGAGGGAAGGTCATTCACCAGGGTCCAGTGTATCACCCAGACCCAAGCAAACTCCGTCTTTCAGCCTGGATCCTGAAAGGGACATCCTGAAGTCAAAAGGATTGTCAGACCAGGTCATATCCACTATCCAGGGTAGTAGGAAACCAGTTACCTCAGCCATCTACTGTAAGATCTGGAAACGCTTTTGCCTAGAGGGAGGCAGGTCTGACGTGGTATCTGACTCTCCGGACATCCCGGGTATCTTAGACTTTCTACAGAAAGGTTTTAATATGGGTCTTCGTCCTAGCACATTGAAGGTCCAGGTGTCAGCGCTAAGTGCTTTCCTGGATTACCCTTTGGCATCTCACCCATGGATTATGAGGTTCATTAGAGCCACTCAGAGAATGCGTCCCTCCATTAGACAACTGTCTCCATCTTGGGACCTTAACTTGGTTCTTAGGGCCTTATGCAAGGGCGTCTACTCTTCCGGGGAGAATATGCCTATTCCTATCCTCACTCGTAAAATAGCTTTCTTAGTGGCAATCACTACGGCTAAGAGAGTGGGAGAGATTCAGGCTCTTTGTATCAGGGATCCTTACCTACAGATCAGGGAAGACTGCCTAATCCTGAAACTAGATCCAGCCTTTATCCCGAAGGTAGCTTCTAATAAGAATAGAAACCAGGAAATTATTCTCCCTTCATTTTGTAATAATCCAGCTAATGACAAAGAAAGGGCCCTCCATTCTCTGGATGTTAGGCAAGGGGTACTAGACTACTTAAAAGCCACAGAATCTTGGCGTTTAGATTCCAACCTTTTTATTCTGTTCGGTGGAAAGAATAAGGGTAAGAAGGCCTCTAAGGCCTCCATCGCACGTTGGATCACTAATGTGATCTCAGACGCTTATAGGTCAGAAGGTATCTCTCCCCCTTCAGGTTTAAAGGCTCATTCTACCCGAGGTGTTTCTGCCTCCTGGGCAGAGCGTGCGGGAGCCTCGGTAGAACAGATCTGTAAGGCCGCAACGTGGGCTAGGGCTGACACTTTCTGTAGACATTATAAGCTTGATGTAACTTCCGGTCAGCACACGGCTTTTGGGAGAAAGGTCCTCCAAGCGGTAATCCCACCCTGAGGAGGTCCTTTGGTACTCTCCGGGGTGCTGTCAGGAGGGACGTCCTGGAAAATAGGTATTAGTCATACCGGTAATTATGTTTCCAGGAGTCCATACTGACAGCACCGGTAGTTCCCCCCCATGTATGTAATAATCTCAGGTATATTCAGACTTGTGCCTATATATATTATTTGTAATGTAATTAAGTCATTAAAATTTTATTTGCATTATTCCATGTTTGGTTCTTGTTACAACACTGAGGTTCGGTGGGTGGAACCGGATATTTGAACTCTCGTGTGATTCCTGTCCCTGCGAGGAGGAGGAGGACGTCCTCCGGGGTGCTGTCAGTATGGACTCCTGGAAACATAATTACCGGTATGACTAATACCTATTTTCTTATCTTTCAGGTTACATCGGGGGCTTATCTACAGCATTCCAGAATGTTATAGATAACCCCTAATGGCAGTGGCTGCAGCTTATATGCGGCAAAATGAGGTGACAGATTCCCTTTAAAGCTCAGTAATAGGACATTTTCCAGTTTTTGTGTGCATTTGCTGTTACAATCTGCTACTTTGAAATCCTGAAATAACCACAGTATCTCTATCTTTCCTTTTTAGTGTTGTTATCCCTTTACCAGAAAATGTAAAGGACTATTTGCTTGATGATGGCACCCTGGTGGTCTCTGGAAGGTAAAGCTTATTATTTCCATATTAATGTAAACCAAAATATAGAATGAGTATATGTGAATGAGTCAATGGAATGCAAATCTGCTAAATTTGCCAATAAAATGTCACAATTTTAGTTAATGCTTTTGGATTTATTACATAATTTTAACTGTGCAGTGTAGGGTTGTTTAACAGAAAAAAAAATACAATACAGACCAAGTGAGTATTGAAGACGCACTCCCGTCAATGGTTTTATCCCCTTAGTATATTGCCATCATATTATATGGCACTGTGTACTTAAAATTGCTCATTCTGCCTTTCTACCCAGCTAATTCTTCTTCTCTCTTCTCTGCTCTAGAAAACAGGAAGTCTCTTTTTTTTCTACCTTTATCATTCCCTTCTTCAACTCCTGACCCAGTTGCTTACCCCCCCCTCCCCCCGCCAGGGATATTTGCAGTGACTCAAGACTCATACAGGGAAAATTGACCTCCTGTTTCTACATAAAGCTTAGAAGGATTCAACTAGTCAGTCAGTTGTTATTCACGTGATGTCATAGACCTAATAGGAAAGAGAGGATTAGCTGGATAGAAAGGCAGAATGAGCAATTGTTGAATTGAATGGATTCCAATATATTTAACCCCTTAACGACCGCCGATACGCCTTTTAACGGCGGCAGTTAATGGTACTTAAACCACAGCGCCGTTAATTAACGGCGCTGTGGAAAAAGTGAATAGCGCCCCCCAGAGTCCGGGGGTAGCCGAGACCCCGGAGAACATCATTCGGGGGGTTTTTACCGACCCCGCTTTTGCGATCACCGGTAATTAACCATTTACCGGCGATCGCAAAAAAAAAAACACGATTTCCCTTTTAATTTCTCTGCCCTCCGATGTGATCGCACATCAGAGGACAGAGAAATGGGGTCCCAGATAGCCCCCCAATACTCACCTGTCTCCCCCGGTGCTCCTCGTGGCTCCCGATGGGCACCGCCATCTTTTTCCGGCAAAAAAATGGCGGGTGCATGCGCAGTGCGCCCGCCGGCCGGCAGCGGGAGGATCTTTGGGGTCTCGGCTGCCGGGGGTAGCCGAGACCCCAAAGAACATGATCGGGGTCAGTTATACGACCCCCATTTTTGCGATCGCCGGTAATTAACGGTTTACCGGCGATCGCAAAAACAAAAAAGTGGTGTGTAATTCTCTGTCCTCTGATGTGATCGCACATCAGAGGGCAGAGAAATAGGGGGATTCGGGGACCCTATTATACTTACCGGTGTCCCTGGGTCCTCCTGCGTCCTCTCCTGCCCGCCGGCGTCTTCTTTGGGAAACAAAATAGCGGGCGCATGCGCAGTGCGCCTGCCATCTGTCGCCATCTGCCGGCCGGCAGGAGAAAGCAGTTGGGGCTAAAATTAGGGTTAGGGTTAGGGCTAAATTTAGGGTTAGGGTTGGGGCTAAATATAGGGTTAGGCTTCTTTCACACTTGCGTCGGTACGGGGCCGTCGCAATGCGTCGGCCCGACATACCGACGCACGTTGTGAAAATTGTGCACAACGTGGGCAGCGGATGCAGTTTTTCAACGCATCCGCTGACCAATCTATGTCCTTGGGAGGAGGGGGCGGAGTTACGGCCACGCATGCGCGATCGGAAATGGCGGACACGACGTACAAAAGAACGTTACATTGAACGATTTTTTGTGCCGACAGTCTGCCAAAACACAACTGATCCTGTGCACGTCGCGATCCGTCGGCAATACAAGTCTATGGGCAAAAAACGCATCCTGCGGGCACATTTGCAGGATCCGTTTTTTGTCCAAAACGACGGATTGCGACGGATGCCAAACGACGCAAGTGTGAAAGTAGCCTTAGGGTTAGGGTTGGGGCTAAAGTTAGGGCTAGCGTTAGAGCTAAAGTTAGGGTTAGGGTTGGGGCTAAATTTAGGGCTAGGGTTGGGGCTAAAGTTAGGGCTAGGGTTGCGGCTAAAGTTAGGGCTAGGGTTGCGGCTAAAGTTAGGGTTAGAGTTGGGATTAGGGTTACGCTTGGGATTAGGGATAGGTTTAAGATTAGGGTTAAGGTTAGGATTGGGGGTGTGTTGGATTTAGGGTTTTGATTAAGGTTATGGTTAGGGTTGACATTAGGGTTGTTTTGGGGTAAGGGTTGTGATTATCATTAGGGTTGTGATTAGGATTATGTATCGGGTTGGGATTAGGGTTAGGGGTGTGTTGGGGTTAGGGTTGGAGTTAGAATTGGGGGGTTTCCACTGTTTAGGTACATCAGGGGGTCTGCAAACACGACAGCCAATTTTGCGCTCAAAAAGTCAAATGGTGCTCCCTCCCTTCTGAGCTCTGCCGTGCGCCCAAACAGTGGGTTACCCCCACATATGGGGCATCAGCATACTCGGGATAAATTGGACAACAACTTTTGGGGTCCAATTTCTCCTGTTACCCTTGTGAAAATAAAAACTTGGGGGCTACAAAATCTTTTTTGTGGAAAAAAAAATATTTTTTATTTTCACGATTATGCATTATAAACTTCTGTGAAGCACTTGGGCATTCAAAGTTCTCACCACACATCTATATAAGTTTCTTGGGGGGTCTAGTTTCCAAAATGGGGTCACTTGTGGGGGGTTACTACTGTTTAGGTACATCAGGGACTCTGCAAACGCAACATAATACCCGCAGACCATTCTATTTGTCTGCATTCCAAAACGGAGCTCCTTCCCTTCCGAGCTCTGCCGTGCGCCCAAACAGTGGTTTACCCCCACATATGGGGCATCAGCGTACTCGGGATAAATTGGACAACAACTTTAGTGGTCCAATTTCTAATGTTACCCTTGTGAAAATAAAAACTTGGGGGCTACAAAATCTTGTTTGTGGAAAAAAAAATATTTTTTATTTTCACGACTCTGCATTCTAAACTTCTGTTAAGCACTTGGGCATTCAAAGTTCTCACCTTACATCTAGATAAGTTCCATGGGGGGTCTAGTTTCCAAAATGGGGTCACTTGTCGAGGGTTTCTACTGTTTAGGCACATCAGGGGCTCTCCAAACGCGACATGGCGTCCGATCTCAATTCCAGCCAATTCTACATTGAAAAAGTAAAACGGCTCTCTTTCTCTTCCAAGCTCTGCGGTGCGCCCAAACAGTGGTTTACCCCCACATATGGGGTATTGACGTACTCAGGAGAAATTGCACAACAACTTTTGTGGTCTAATTTCTCCTGTTACCCTTGTGAAAATAAAAATTTGGGGGCAAAAAGATCATTTTTGTAGAAAAACTGTGATTATTTTCACGGCTCTACGTTATAAACTTCTGTGAAGCACTTGGGGGTTCAAAGTGCTCACCACACATCTAGATAAGTTCCTTAAGGGGTCTAGTTTCCAAAATGGTGTTACTTGTGGGGAGTTTCCACTGCTTAGGCACATCAGTGGCTCTCCAAACGCAACATGGCGTCAGATCTCAATTCCAGCCAATTCTGCATTGAAAAAGTCAAAAGGCGCTCCTTCACTTCCAAGCTCTGCGGTGCGCCCAAAAAGTGGTTTACCCCCACATATGGGGTATTGTCGTGTTCAGGAGAAATTGCATAACAAGATTTATTGTTACATTTCTGTTTTCACACATGTGAAAATAAAAAAAAATGGTTCTGAATTAAAATGTTTGCTAAAAAAAGTTAAATGTTCATTTTTTTCCTTCCACATTGTTTCACTTCCTGTGAAGCACGTAAAGGGTTAATAAACTTCTTGAATGTGGTTTTGAGCACCTTGAGGGGTGTAGTTTTTAGAATGGTGTCACACTTGGTTATTTTCTATCATATAGACCCCTCAAAATGACTTCAAATGTGATGTGGTCCCTAAAAAAAAAAATGGTGTTGTAAAAATGAGAAATTGCTGGTCAACTTTTAACCCTTATAACTCCCTAACAAAAAAAAATTTTGTTTCCAAAATTGTGCTGATCTAAAGTAGACATGTGGGAAATGTAATTTATTAACTATTTTTCGTGACATATCTCTCTGATTTAAGGACATAAAAGTACAAAGTTTGAAAATTGCAAAATTTTATTTTTTTTTGCCATATTTCCGTTTTTTTCATAAATAATCGCAAGTAATATCGATGAAATGTTACCACTAACATGAAGTACAATATGTCACAAAAAGACAATCTCAGAATCAGCGGGATCCGTTAAAGCGTTCCAGAGTTATAACCTCATAAAGTGACAGTGGTCAGAATTGTAAAAATTGGCCCGGTCATTAAGTACCAAATTGGCTCTGTCACTAAGGGGTTAAAGAATAAAAACTTAAAAAAAAATAAAGGCAATATTTTATATAAACAGTTGTATGCTGCTCAAAAACAGACTTGCAATTGGAAGCCAAGTAAACAGAAATATGATGACAATGTATGGGGGTACGAGATTGCAGTATTTTTATTTTGCGGTATACTAGTGTGTCACTGCCTGCTTTGCTCTCTGGCAGCTGTTACATTGGATGTAGAGCGTTCGTAGTGCACATACTGGCGGTACACTGACCCAGACACCCATACAGTCTGTGAGAAGCCTCGTGTATGGGAACTAATAATTGGAATATTATGATATTGTACACCTCAGGCTGTATTGCCTGCTAGAAGCCGTATTTCAGGCTCTCTAGAAAATAAAACCGGCACCTACCTTAGAATGATTGTAATGACAATTTCGTGTTTAATACAGTTAAAGGTGATAGACTTGTATTTGCGTAAAGGCTTGTGTAGGTAGGAAATGAGGACAGAGGCGTTACTTACCCTTCCCAGGTCTGCGCTGCGGCTCCAGTCATTATTTACATGCTGCAGCAGTGGCGTCACGACTATAGCGCACTTCACCGCTGCAGCCACTCACTCAGGTCAGCAGCTCTGAAAACATATACCACTTGGCTCAGTGATTTGGTGCTGCCATACTTTGGGAAATGGAAAGTTACCTTCTAACTATACTCCCAGCAGGACCCCCAGAATGATGCGGAGATAAAGCAAGCACACCCTACTCCATTCATTCTCTACTAGACTGCCGAAGCAAGCAATCTCTAAAGGTACCTTCACACTAAACAACTTCACAACGATATCGCTAGCGATCCGTGACGTTGCAGCGTCCTGGATAGCGATATCGTTGTGTTTGACACGCAGCAGCGATCAGGATCCTGCTGTGATGTCGCTGGTCGCTGCAGAAAGTCCAGAACTTTATTTCGTCGCTGGATCTCCCTGCAGACATCGCTGAATCGGCGTGTGTGACGCCGATTCAGCGATGTCTTCACTGGTAACCAGGGTAAACATCGGGTTGCTAAGCGCTGGGCCGCGCATAGTAACCCGATGTTTACCCTGGTTACCATCGTAAAAGTAAAAAAAACAAACACTACATACTTACCTTCTGCTGTCTGTCCCCGGCGCTCTGCTTCTCTGCACTCCTCCTGCATCCTGTGTCAGCGTCGGCCAGCCGGAAAGCACAGCTGTGACATCACCGCTCTGCTTTCCGGCCACTGTGCTCACAGTCAGTGCAGGAAAGCACAGCGCCGGGGACAGACAGCTGAAGGTAAGTATGTAGTGTTTGTTTTTTTTTACTTTTACGATGGTAACCATGGTAAACATCGGGTTACTAAGCGCGGCCCTGCGCTTAGTAACCGATGTTTACCCTGGTTACCGGCATCGTTGGTCGCTGGAGAGCGGTCTGTGTGACAGCTCTCCAGCGACCAAACAGCGACGCTGCAGCGATCGACATCGTTGTCGGTATCGCTGCAGCGTCGCTTAGTGTGAAGGTACCTTTAAAATCCTAGATGATTGGTGCAGGGTTCTCCACTCTGATATTGGGAAGACTTAGTTAGTAAAACATCTTTTTATAGTTTTGCAGGCCCACAGAAAACGACTGTGTTAACTTTTGCCGTGACTGTCAGCAATATTATGCTGCAGATTTGATGAGTTCTGAGTTATTTATGAAGTTAATGTTTTCTCCCTCTTTGTCATGCAGGGAAGATTCTGTGGGATGTTCTCAGCCCGATCTCAACAGTAATGATGAAGAAGAGGTGCAGGTAACTTGTTCATACATAAGATGATAGCTTGTGTCATTTGGTCCTCCAATGGGTGTTGTCAAACTCATACTGTACGTGCTCTCCAGTCCCGGGTCAGAAATCGGCGAATCCCCATAGAGCGTGAGCTGGGGGATTTAAAGTCTGCAGTCACACAGAGTGACTATCAATTTGGACCGGACAACCCCTTTAAGTGAACCCATCATTGGTGGTTTGGCTGTAAAAAATGAATAGAAAGTGAAAAATATTACGTAAGCCCCTCCTTGACCACCCACTACTGTATGTGTTAAAGACTATAATGAATGCATTGGAAAGATAAACCCATTTTAGGACTTTATTTTGGTGGGACTTCCTTCTACCATTATTTGATTAGAAGCTAATTAAAAGTGACCACCAATATAAAAAGTGAATAGGGCCATGCAGTATTTCCCGATTATGGGCTCAGCTGTAGAGGTTGATTCTCTAAGCTGAGTGTCAGTGCGCAGCACGGACCGAGCCGTGGATGTAGTGGAGTTGGATAGGTCAGACAACATAATTACTAGCAGAGCTGGAACATTCGTGACCACACATGGAGCAGCATGGGAGGGCAGAGCTGGACTTACTGGACAACATGGAGAATGCAGTGTCAGTAGGATATGCAATCAAGCAACTCAGAACAACAAAGTCACGTAGACGGGCAACTTCAACGTAGCAGTGCCGACAGTACCTCTGAACAACAAGGCAGACAGGTAGTGTGATGTAGCGGAGCCGAATGTATGGACAGCATACAGGCTGCTTGTTGCAGAAGATCCAAATATATATATATATATATAAACAGCACACTGGAACATCAGAGCAAATCCTGCAGACGGGTGCCTTGGTGTAGCTGAGCCGAGTGTGCAGGCAGAACCTTGGAACAATGGAGCTGATATGTCAAATGTATAGCTTGTGGAAGCAGAGCTGAGCGTTCAGATAGCACATAACGGCAAAGGAGTGTTTTTGTGGAGGCACACCATGTATAGTTGCAGCGTAACCTAGCAATATTAAGAATGGACCCCCCCCCACCTCTGAAAACTTTATTGATAAAAAAATATTTAAAAATGCTGAATGGTATCTCCATACATACAGTAATGTATGGGGGGATATTATGAGAAAATATTGGTGTAAATACACCTACTTAGACAAAAACGTATGATCGGACACCGAAAACAAAAGTACTTGTTACTCAAAAGAATGGGGAAAAATAAATGGACCTGCCTTGCACACAGCGACTATGGTCGCCTCACAATAGGACTTCAGCTCAGGTCTATTTCTAAACATGCAGCAGCAATGTGTATCTGAGGAAGGGCCACAGGACCGAAACGTTATAATAATTTCAACACCGCCTTGTGTGGATTGCTTACAGAATGAAAGAAGAAACATGAGTAGATTTTTCATTTTAGTTTTTCCCATTCTTTTGAGTGCTAAGTACTTTCTATATGTCTCTGGAACAAAATGAAGAGACCACCACATCAAAACCCTATCATGGGCAGCCCAATCTCCAGACCTGAACCCTATTGAAATCCTCTGGGATGTAATCAAGAGGATGATGGATAGTCACAAGCCACCAAACAAAGAACTGCTTACATTTTTGCTCCAGGAGCAGTGTGAAAGACTGGTGGAAAGCATGCCAAGACGCATGAAAGCTGTGATTAAAGATCATGGTTATTCCACAAAATATTGATCTCTGAACTCTTCCTGAGTTAAACATTAGTATTGTTGTTTCTAAATGATTATGAACTTGTTTTCTTTGTAATTTTTGAGGTCTGAAAGCACCTGGTGTTAGTTTTTTTTAAATTTTGACCATTTTTCTTTGTCAGAAAAAAATACAAAATTTATTGCTTGGAAATTCGGAGACATGTCAGAAGTTTATAGAATAAAAGAACAATTTACATTTTACTCAAAAATATACCTATAAAGAGAAAAATCAGACAAACTGAAGATTTTGCCGTGATCTCTTAATTTTTGCCAGAGCTGTATGTATAATTACAGAATGGAATCCTTCTTGTACACCAGCACAGTATAGGAGTACCATATATCCATTTAGCCAGATAACAAAAAAAACACAAGGTCAATATTAATATACTGTAATTTGGATAGGGATAGTCACCATTGAGCAGGGCACCATTGTTGTGCATTTGTAGGGTGCCAACCTCCACAGCTAAGTAGGGAATCCTGCCAGATATAGTTGGAGCTTTAGAAAGGGCCTTGTTCAATTATGTTTGTATTGATTTTGTTATTCTTTGTTTGGTCATAACTTTTTTTTTTTTTTGTCTAAGGCCTATGTAGATGTACAGTACAGACCAAAAGTTTGGACACACCTTCTCATTTAAAGATTTTTCTGTATTTTCATGACTATGAAAATTGTACATTCACACCAGAGGTGTAGCTAGGGTTTTGGTTCCGGGGGGCGGGCGAAGCTTCTGAGTGGGCCCCTAACCAGGTAACCTTGATTACAACTCGATGACGCCCCCTAATAGTGGAGGAGAACCTCAGCAGATGACCGCGCTGTTACTGAAGATAATCTCTATATAAAGACCAACATGGATATTACCGCCATATGGTCAGTGGTAGATACCAGCCCTACAGAGCATATAACAGATCACTGCACAGTTACAGATAATGACTTACCGCTGACATTCTGTCTGATGGAATCGTTCATTTCTCCCGTCTTTTCCATCTGGCCCAGACAGACATGACAACTTCTTCCAGCAACGACTCACCTGCAGAGAATATAACAAAGACACGTTTCACTTCTCACATTCCAGCCATCACCATCTACTACCAACCTGCACAATCTCCTCATCCTGCTGATACCCCAATACTGAGCCCCTGCTGCCGTATGTGTCCCTATTACTGCACCTGCTGTGTGGTTCTCTGTGCCCTCTAAATTCTAAAGCAACTCTCTACAATATAGTTGCCGGGTGCAAGTGCCCTAGAAAACCGTGCCCATATTTTGCCCCTAGAAAGTAATAATGCCCTGTGTGCCCCTTTGATAGCCACAGTAACCTGAGTTCCCCTATAACAATAAGTGCCTTTACATTTAATAATGTCCAGAGTCTCCCCCTGTACAGCTTCCCTATACACAGCATGATTAACTCTTATACACAGTATAATGCACCCACACAGTATACTGACTCCTTAGTAGCCCCCAAACTGTTTGATGGCTCTAATACTGCATAATGACCCCCACACTGTAATCTCCATACTGTATGATGGCCCCCTAGATAGTCTCCATATACAGTAGCGTAATGCACCAAATAGTCCACAATATAGTATAATGCACTCCCCATAGCCAGACTCTATAGCATATGGCAGCCCTCACAGGCAGACACTGTAATAAGGCAGCACCCCCATATAGGCAGACCCTGTAATAAGGCAGTACCCCCATAGGCAGACTCTGTAGTATAAGGCAGCACCCCTATACGCAGACCCTCTAATAAGGCGGCAGACCCTGTAATAAGGCAGCACCCCCATAGTCAGACCCCCATAGCAGCACCCCTATAGGCAGACCCTGTAATAAGGCAGCAGCCCCATAGGCAGACTCTGTAATAAGGCAGCCCCCATAGTCAGACCCCCATAGCAGCACCCCTATGGGCAGACCCTGTAATGAGGCAGCACCCCCATAGTCAGACCCTGTAATGAGGCAGCACCCCTATAGGCAGACCCTGTAATAAGGCAGCCCCCACAGTCAGACCCTGTAATAAGGCAGCACCCCCACAGTCAGACCCTGTAATAAGGTAGCCCCCATAGTCAGACCCTGTAATAAGGCAGCCCCCACAGTCAGACGCTGTAATAAGGCAGCCCCCCCATAGGCAGACCCTGTAATAAGGCAGCCCCCACAGTCAGACCCTGTGATAAGGCAGCCCCCTCATAGGCAGACCCTGTAATAATGCAGCAGCATTAAAAAATAAATACTTTACATGCCATAACCTCTCTTCTTCCTGGTTCCTGCGCTGCTCCCGCTGATCTCCTGACAGCGGGCGCCAGGCAGTGACGTCATCGCGCCCGCTGTCCGTGGCGGCAACGTCAGACGCCGACACTGACGGGGATGATGGGAGAAGGAGCGCAGCACTCCTTCTCCCATCATTGCGATCACCTGTATCAGCTAAATGCTGGTAGAGCTAATCTTCCGTCATCAGCACCGGGCCCCCACGCCTGCTCAGGGGCGCCATAGCGGCCGGGCGGCAGAGCAGGGAGTTCGATTCTCCCTGCTCTGCCGCAGAAAGTAACTGTATCGGCGCGCGCAGTTACAGTAGCGTAGCTCCGGGTGGGCCCCCTCAGAGCACCCTTTGCCCCCCCATGTGAGCCAGTTTCTTTGTAGCGCTTGATGGTTTTTGCCACTGCACTTGGGGACAGTTTCAAAGTTTTGCCAATTTTTCGGACTGACTGACTTTCATTTATTAAAGTAGGACTATCAGCTGTGTATCCACCAGACATCTGCACAACACAACTGATGGTCCCAACACCATTTATAAGGCAAGAAATCCCACTTATTAAACCTGACAGGGCACACCTGTGAAGTGAAAACCATTTACGGTGACTACCTCTTGAAGCTCATCAAGAGAATGCCAAGAGTGTGCAAAGCAGTCATCAAAGCAAAAGGTGGCTACTTTGAAGAACCTAGAATATAAGACATAATTTCAGTTGTTTCACACTTTGTTTGCTAAGTATATAATTCCACATGTGTTAATTCATAGTTTTGATGCCTTCAGTGTGAATGTACAATTTTCATAGTCATGAAAATACAGAAAAATCTTTAAATGAGGTGTGTCCAAACTTTTGCTCTGTACTGTATTTACACCAATTTTCGCTTCTAATACCCCCCTATGCATTATATTAAATGTAATGATATGTGAGGATAACATTAAGAATTTTAAAATATTTTGGATAAAGTTGTTTTTAGGAATATTTTTTTTTTATTCAACATGAAGTTTGGCTCCCTATTTTACATTTTTTAGTCCTTTATTCATTGGTAAAACTGGGTTACTCAAGTGGTAAACTCTTGGAACGCACATAGTAGCAGTGAGCACACGCCACCTGAATACTCAGACAGTGAGTAGTCGCCTGAGTGGGCTTTAGGAGGCTTAGGAAGATATCAGGGGTGCTCATGTAGTTATTATAGTAACCTAACATTGAGGAGAGCAGAGAGAGTGAGGTGTGACAGAGAGGAGACGCAAATATCGGACAGGCGAGTAATGTTCCTTGCACAGCGAGTGACCAGTGTGCTCTGTGGGTGAGCACCCCTAATTCCTTCTTCATCCCTCTTCACCAGAAGTGCGGCCTTCCAGGACCTTAAAGTCACGGCTTAGTATTCTAAAATCTTTGTAGAATGGGAATAAACTTTGAGTTGTAATTGACTGTTCTACTGAAACATATCGGTGAGAAGTGAGCTTGATAACACCTAAACTTTACTAACCCTTCTGAGCTACATGAATCTCGCCTCATACATGTGGACAAGACAAGTCTGTCGCAATCGATTCTAACAGACACCTGAGTGTAGATACATACATACATACATACACACACACACACACACACACACACACACACACACACACACACACACACACACTTTAACATGGGCAACCTGCTCCTTGGGTTGAGTGCTATGGTATCGAAGTGATTAAACTAATAAATTACCAATTAATAATTAGACACCACACTATTTCCAGTGCCCTGGATTTCAAAAATGGTTCCTATGTCTTAAAATGTTATTCAAGCTAAGTTTAATCTTCTCTTTTTCTCTTCAGTGGTCAGATGATGAGAACACAACGACACTTACGGTACGTTCTTTTATTTATTTAATTTCACCTTATTTTATGCTCGGAGGCTGGAGCCATTGAATGTGCCTGTGGTATTTGTGTTACTTTGTTGTGATCTTATTCTTTCAGGCCCCAGAGTTCCCAGAATTTTCTACAAAAGTACAAGAAGCTATTAGTTCCCTTGGAGGAAGTGTTTTTCCTAAGCTGAACTGGAGTTCTCCTAGGGTAACTCGCCATATATATTTTCACCACATTTCTTGTGTTATTTACTTAAAGACATCATTAAAAATCTTTCCTAGCCACGATCGGATACTTAAAAAAAATTATATCTACCCAAAATCTAAACAATGTAGTAGTTAGGATTGCTTTATACTACAGAGATTGAAACAATATCAATAGAACAGAATACATAGTATGCCACCATGGAGATAAGGCCCAGTGCCTATCAGTGTCAGGGCCAAACGACGTCAATTATGAACACTCCGAAATATTGAGTGCAATACCAAATAAACAGGAGTAAGTGGTCCATATGAAAAATATCACAATTTTATTTAATTAATTCAACAATATACATAGGCAACTAACTTTAATACATATAAGACATGATCAGTGACACAAGTCAGGTGTTAAAAAGTATGACACCCAATAGTCATTCTAATCATGGAGATGGGATGAGCATGAACCTGATTAAGCTATATTAAATTGCTAGTGCTAAAAAAGTTCATTAATCTTAACTGCTGTGACTGCAGTCTACATAGTGCATCAAAATAGCTGTATCAATGAGTGCTTGGTAATAGTGAATGACTTAAATTACATGCAGTCACAGAGATAACAAAAAGACAGCTCGCACCCATAATTAACCCATGTGGGATGTCACCACAGCGGCCCCAACGCGCGTTTTGCGTTGGCTTCCTCGGGCAGCTGTTGGAATGGTCACATGTTAATATCCTTAACCATATTGTGGTAGCCCTCTGACCAGCCCCTTCAATTCTGAGCATTTTTTTTTTTTTTTCGTTTTAGTTTTTTTTCCACTTCTTCCAAGAGCTATAAGGGTTTTTTTTTTCTGTCAATATAACCGTATAAGGGCTTGGTTTTTGTAAGCCAATTTGTACTTTTGAATGGCACCTTTAATTTTACCGTATACTGTACTGGAAAACAGGTAAAAAAAAATTCCAAGTGCTGTGAAATTGAAGAAAAAAAGTTCCATTCCACAATTTAGTTTTTTTTTATTTACCATGTTCACTAAATGCTAAAACTGACCTGCCATTATGATTCTCCAGGCATAGGTCGCCATTTTCTGAAACCCGTAGCGTTTTCATTTTTCAGGATCTGGGGCTCGGTAAGGGATTATTTTGTGCGATTTGAGCTGACCCTTTTATTGTTACCAATTTGAGATAAATACAATGTTTTTTGCGCCGGTTATTGCATTTTATTGCAATGTTTTGACAGCCCAAACCGTAATTCTGGCTTTTTTTTAAAAAAATTTCTCATTACGCCTCTTACCGATCGAATTCGTGGTTTTTATATTTTGATAGATCAGACCTTTCTGAACACAACGTTGGCAAATATGTCAGGGAGGGCGCACACCGAATTACAAAGTAACAAAAAAATTCTTTATTGAATCAAAATACAACAGTGATAAAAACTAGTGAAGAGCGAATATACTCGTTACTCGATTTTTCCCGAGCACTCTTGGGTGTCCTCTGAGTATTTTTTAGTGCTCGGAATTTTAGTTTTTCTTGCCGCAGCTGAATGATTTACATCTGTTAGCCAGCATAAGTACATGTGGGGGTTGCCTGGTTGCTATGGAATCCCCACATGTACTTATGCTGGCTAACAGATGTAAATCATGACCAATAAAAACACATTAAAACACACAAGTAAGCCTAAGCCTGCTATGTATAGATGAAATCACAATTTCCTGTGAACGTCATCCACGAGTCAGCGTTCACAGGAGCTTCGTGATGACAGGCATGGTGGTCTTGACAACCCATCTGTGGTTATGTCCTGAGGCCGAAGTATGCAAACTTTGAAACGTGTCAACTACTAAAACCACAATCATATAACTAGGTATATTCCGCAGCACTTTACATTTTAGAGGGGACTTGTACAGACAATAGACATTACAGCATAACAATAAACACAGATCAAAACAGATACCAAGAGGAATGAGGGCCCTGCTCGCAAGCTTACAATCTATGAGGAAAAAGGGGAGACACGAGAGGTGGATGGTAACAATTGCTTTTGTTTGGACCGGCCATAATGTAAGGCTCAGGTGTTCATGTAAAGCTGCTTGAACTGGTTATCAGCCTAGGTATGTAACAGTACAGACACAGAGGGCTAATAACTGCATAAAGTGTATGAGAACATGATGCGAGGAACCTGATTATAGTTTAAGTTTTTTGAATGGGCCACACAGGGATCGTTAGGTTAATGTGTTGAGACGGTAGGCCAGTCTGAACAAAGGCATTTTTAGGGCATGCTTAAAACTGTGGGGATTAATCGTATTACCCTGGGTAGTGCATTCCAAAGAATTGGCGCAGCACCTGAAAAGGCTGGGAGACAGGAGTGGGAGGTTCTGATTATTGAGGATGTTAACCTCAGGTCATTAGCAGAACGGAGAGCACGGGTAGGGTGGTAGACAGACGAGGGAGGAGATGTAGGGTGGTGCTGAGCCATGGAGTGCTTTGTGGATGAGGGTAATAGTTTGTACTGGATTCTGGAGTGGATGGGTAACCAGTGTAATGACTGGCACAAGGTAGAGGCATCGGAATAAAGATTGGTGAGGAATATGATCCTGTCTGCAGCATTCAGGACAGATTGGAGCGGGGAGAGTTTGGTAAGAAGGAGGCCGATTAGTAGAGAGTTACAATAGTCTAGACAAGAATGAATAAGAGAAATAGTAAGAGTTTTTGCAGAGTCGAAAGTAAGAAAAAGGCGAATTCTAGAAATCCCTAGCATGTTGCTTGGGATTAATGGTGGAACCACACACGGAGATGGCAATGTCAGGCAAAGGTAGGTTAGTAGAGGGAGAGAACACGAGGAGTTCAGTTTTTGACATGTTCAGTTTCAGATAGAGGGAGGACATGATGTTAGAGACAGCAGTAAGACAATCACTGGTGTTTTCTAGAAGGGCAGGCGTGATATCAGGAGTAGAAGTGTATAATTGGGTGTCGTCAGCATAGAGATGGTACTGGAAACCAAATCTACTGATTGTTTGTCCAATAGTGGCGGTATACAATGAGAAGAGGAGGGGGCCTAGGACTGATCCTTGAGGAATCCCAACAGTAAGGGGAAGACGAGAGGAGGAGGAGCCAGCATATACAGTGAAGGAGCGGTCAGAGAGATAGGAGGAGAACCAGGAGAGAACGGAGTCCTTGAGGCCGATGGAGCGGAGTATGGTGAGGAGGAGCTGATGATCCACAGTATCGAATGCTGCGGAGAGATCCAAGAGAATTAGCATGGTGTAGTGACCATTAGATTTAGCTGTTAGTAGGTCATTAGAGACTTTAGTAAGGGCAGTTTCAGTAGAGTGTAAAGAGCGGAAACCAGATTGAAGAGGGTCGAGAAGAGAGTTATCTGAGAGATAGCAGGTAAGACGGGAGTGGACTAGGCATTCGAGGAGTTTACAGATGAAGGGAAGATTAGAGACAGGTCTATAATTTCCGGCACAGTTTTGATGGAGGGATGGTTTTTTAAGTAATGGATGTATGATGGCATTCTTAAATGAGGAGGGAAAGATACCGGAAGAGAGAGAGAGGTTGAATATTTTTGTTAGGTGAGAGGAGACAGCAGGGGAAAGGGACTGGAGGAGATGTGACGGAATGGGGTCATTGGTGCAAGTGGTGTGGTGAGAAGATGCAAGGAGCCTCATTACTTCTTCTTCTGTAACTAGTTCAAAGTCAGAGAGTGAACTAGATGCAATGGGGGAGGGAGGGCAGTGCATGGTATGAGGGGACTGGTAGATAATTTCCTGTCGGATGTGGCCAATTTTTTCTTTGAAGTAATTGGCCAGATCGTCAGCGCGGAGATCTGTGGTTGGGGCCTGCACTCTTGGGTTGGGCAGGGAATGGAAAGTGTCAAAGAGACGTTTTGGGTTATTGGATAGTGAGGTGATGAGGGTGTTGAAATAGGTTTGTTTGGAGAGGTGAAGGGCAGAGTTGTATGTTTAAGCATGAACTTATAATGGATGAAATCTTCGGATTTACATTCCTACTTACTAGCAGCGCTGATTATGCACAATTTCTCCATTTTTGTCATGGCAACCTATCGGCGCCCCGTGATCATGTGACGGGTGCACCGATGGGTGGGATGGATAACATGCTTAATTTCTGCGCATGTTAAATGCCGCTTTCTGTGATTGACAGCAATTAACTGGTTGAGAGCCACGGGGGGGATCTCTGATCCACCCACAGCTGTCAGAGGCACCTGGTGGCTGATTAGATCAGTCATTAAGTGCGGGAGAAAGATGTGGGCTTAGTATCGAAGACCCCATAAAAGGCAGAGACATGATGCAAGATTGCCTTGTGCAGGCATGTACTACGGAGGACAGAGAATGAACTTCAATCCAATATTGCAGCCAGCATGCAAAGAAAGGGTGAATCAAACACCCGATAACCCCGCCCCTATGGCTGAAGATTGTTCCCTCCAAATTCAGGTGACAGAGTCCCTTTAACCTCCATAGGTTGAATACATTTGACTCCTGCATCTTTCCTGCCACATCCTGCTAACTCTGCAGGCACAGAATGAAATTAGCCTTTAAAGGGCTGGTCACTTTGGGGTACAGTTTTTGTTCCTCTTAAATTCATGTATTTAGGGCTAAGAATACTTTATTCAATTTGGTTTCATTAAACATTTTGCACCCTTTTACTTATACAGACTCTTTCACTGTTCATTCAACTTTGGTTTAATCTTTAGTTAAAAATTAGCTGGGAGAAGCTCAGAAGCAGACAGATAACAAAAAGTTACAAATTCTCCCATCAGACTGTCAGAACAAGCTCACTGGCAGTTTCTCAGATAACTCATTCTGCAGCCTGCAATATATAGTGCGACGCAGAGGCTGTAGAAGGCAACCAGTACAAAATGAATCCCAACTGCAGAAATTGTTTTTTTTTGTTTTTATCTTCAAATATATGCATTTCTGTAAAAAAAAAAATTGTCCAAAGGAATTCAATGTTCAGGCATTTAATAAATGGTGGTGCTGATGGGGAACTATGAGCAATCTGTCTGTTCTCAGTGGACAACCTTGACATAATTTCTGTTTGCCTGTGTAGTCCAAGAAGTCCTGCAGAGTGTCTCATTTGTACCTTTTTAGAGAGCACAATTCATACAGGAAGGCATTGTGCAGTTATGCTGCCCTAAAGGTGAGTTCTGCCCATCTGAATGTAATGAGCCAGAGCAAGAAAAGTACACAGCTCCTCTTCCAAAAGGTAAAAATAGTGATGAACGAATGTGCTCGGATAAGGTGTTATCTGAGCATGCTGGAGTCCTAACCAAGTGTCTTTGACATGCTCAAAAAATGTCCGAGTCCCCGCGGCTGCATGTCTTGTGGCTGTTATACATCTGCAACACATGCAGGGATTGTCTAACAGACAATCCCTACATGTGTTGTGGCTGTCTAATAGCCCCAACACATGCAGCAGCCGCATGGACTCTATCATATTTATCAAGCACAAACAAAGACACTCGGTTAGGACTCAAGCATGCTCAGATAACACCTTATCCGAGCACATTTGCTCATCAGTAGTTAAAAACTTTCCTCTTTTTTTCCTCTGTGTGTGCTGGGAAGAATTTCCGCTCGGTTGGGAATGTTTGTGTAATCGGTGGCACTTTGAGCATGCTTCCAGATTAATGTAGACAAGAACTTGTCACCCGGAGCTCCGATGTAGTGACGAGTATTTCTGCTGTGTAAGAGATTTTTTCCCATTAGCAATGCAACTAGACGCGGGATTCGCTGCACGATGTGCAGATCATTGGCCGCATAGTCTTTGACAAGTTCTTCATGAATAGTCTGCTTTTTTGACACAAGGCAAAATTTCTGAATCGGTGACTTTCTGAAATGCATAAAATAACATATCAATCACAAATGTAGCGTATTGTGAAACTTTAACATGAGGCAGCAATGCAGTGAAAGCAGACATGTGTGCACATAAGGCGTCCGGGCATATTGTGAGCTAAATGTAGGATGTGGGATATTCTGGTGGTGGATGTAATCACTAATAAATGTACCAGATAGGTTTGTCAAACTATGATATTGCTTTACAGAGCTTTCTGGGAACATTGCCAAATTTCACAACCTGCATAGATTGCTAACTAAATCTCAGACCTGTTAAGGCAGGTGTATTTACTGTGAAATTCCTTGTTGGACTACTTTTTATAAAGGATTATCAAGCCAAACTTGATCTCTCACCACCTATTCCTATTGACAACTTATTGGTATCTGTCCTGCTGCTGAGATCTCACACTACTCAGTACAAGCTGCAGCTATCAGTCAGGCTGAGTGAGACTAAATATGCTAGCTATATTTCACTATGTAGCTGGATTCATAAAATGCTCATCTTAATATCAAGATTATACAGCCATTCTGGCATGGATTTGCAAAGTAACTGCATTGGTCTCATCAGGTCTAAGAGATCACTGTAATATTACATAATAGGATGACAGATCCACTTAATGACCACCATCAGTCTCCTTTTTATGGTGGTCATTAATGGGCTATATTTTTCCTGGCCACATTTTTACAACACTGAGGAAAAGGTATTTAGCGCTCCCTTCACATGTACATGTGGCATCAGTTTATTTCACGGATACCACACGTTCCCATTATAATCTATGGTACTGCTCACATGTCCATGTGTCTGTACAGACCACACGGACACATGTTAGTTTTTTACCAGCAGCACGGATGATAAGGGCCAATACGTGTCTGTGGGTCCGTGTAAGGCTGGTTTCACATTTGCGTTTTTTGCCGCAGCGTTTGTACCGCATATAAACGCATGCGTCGTGTTTTTCTATATTTAACATTAAAAACGCATGCATTTTTTTTTGTTCGTGTTTTGCCGCGTTTGACGGCGCATGCGTTTTTTTGTCGTTTGCGGCTTGGCGCGGAAATGCAACAAAAAAGCATTGCTGTCTATGTAAACGCATGCGTTTTTAAGCACATGCGTTTGGTTGCGTTTTTGAACGCATGCGTTTCAATAGAGAAAAACAAGTCTAGACACTGATAAGCCACCCCCCACCATCAAGGTGATAAAGGGATCCAAACCCTAACCCTAGCCCTAACCCTAATGGGAAAATGGAAATAAATAATTTTTTTTAATTTTTCCCTAACTAAGGAGTTGATGAAGGGGGTTTGATTTCTATTTATAAGGGGTTTTCTAGCGGATTTTTATGATTGGCAGCCGTCACACACTGAAAGACGCTTTTTATTCCAAAAAATATTTTTTGCGTTACCACATTTTGAGAGCTATAATTTTTCCATATTTTGTTCCACAGTCATGTGAGGTCTTGTTTTTTGCAGGACGAGTTGACATTTTTATTGGTAACATTTTCGGGCACGTGACATTTTTGATTGCTTTTTATTCCGTTTTTTGTGAAGCAGAATGAACAAAAACCAGCTTGTGAAATTTCTCATCATGCGTACCAAAAGCGCAAACGCAGGAAAAAACGCATGTAAGCACGTACAAACGCAGCGTTTTTTTAACCGAATGCGACAACGCATGCGTCTAAAAAAACGCAGCATTTGTACGCGTTTACATGCGTTTTTTTTCACCACTTGCGGATGCGTTTTAAACGCTGCGGATTTAAACGCAAATGTGAAACCAGTCCAAGGCTGTGTGCACACGTTGCTGATTTTTCGCATTTTTTTTCACGTTTTTCACAATAAAAACGCTATAAAACCGCAAAAAAAGCATACAATAAGCATCCCATCATTTTGAATGAATTCTGCATGTTTTGTGCACATGATGCATTTTTTTCTGCGAAAAAAACGCATCGTGGTAAAAAACGCAGCATGTTTATTAATTTTGCGTTTTTTTTGCGGACTTCCCACTATAAAATGCATTGGAAAATGTCCGGAAAAAAATGCGCAAAAAACGCATGCAGATTTCTTGCAGAAAATGTCAGGTTTTTCTCAGGAATTTTCTGCAAGAAATCCTGGACGTGTGCACATAGCCTTAAACACATACTGCACATGGATGGCATCCGTGTGCCGTCCGTGTGTTGCACGTGTTCAACATTGCAAAGTATAGGATAAGCTTTGGAATCATTATTCTTAAGCCATATCGGGGAAAAAAAGGATGGCACACTGATCCAAAACCCTGATGACATCAGTATTGTTTTCCAGTACCGGTATTACACGGACACTCGAGCCCTGCCATGTGCCCAATCAGGACTTTACAAAAACTTTAAGGTATTGTTTTGTGTAACCAATTGTTTGGGTCCATTTTTTCCTATTACCCCTTGAATACAAAAAAAATTGATGCTGAAACATTTTAGGGGGAAAAAATTTTTTTTTTCATTTTTACAGCCCAATGTTGGGAAAATCTAGGCAACAACTGTGTGTTCAAAATTCTAACAACATCCTTAGATGAATTCCATGAGGTATGTAGTTTCCAAAATGGCGTCACTTTTTGTTTATTTTTCTTATTTTGGCAACTCCAGAGCTCTCCAAATGTGACATGTTGTCCGTCATGTATATCAGCCAAATCTGTGCTCTAAAAGTCAAACAGCGCACATTCCTTTCCGAAATTCTACCGTTCATTTTGTCCTAATTTCCATTGTGAAAATGAAAATATTGATCTAAATCAACATTTTTTTTTTAAATAAAAAAAGTAATTTTTTTTAATTCCACTTTGCATTAATGACTATAAAGCATCGGAAGGGTTAATCTTCCCAATGAGGTCTTGGGCTTCTTCCAGTATATGCCCTCTGAGTCACTTCAAAAGAGAATATAAATAAATATATAGGATTAGGAAATTTACGTAAAGAATCATAGAATGTTAGAGTTTTAAGGGACCTCCTAGGTCATCGTGTCCCAACTCCCTGCTCAATGCTAAACCATCTCAGACAGATGTCTGTCCAGCCTCTGTGTGAAGACTTCCATTGAAGGAGAACTCACCACCTCTTGTGGCAGCCTGTTCCACTCATTGATCACTCTTACTTGTTGAGGTTGGCCAGGTTTGAAACAAGGTCCATTACATGCGATGAGCACGCTGTCCTGATTCCCCGGTATTCCTAGTGTGATTTGCATTGTTGTGGTCACGATACGGTTCTCAGTTTACTTCTATTTACAGAAGCTGGGCAATATTCTACGTGGGCTGTGCATTATGCTACGTGAGCTGTATTATATACTATGTGAGCTGTGTTATATACTACGTGGCTGTGTAGTATGCTATGTGGGCTGCTATATACTACGTGGCTGTGCTATATACTACGTGGCCGGCCGCAAACAATCAGCGACAGGCGCACTCCGGCTGCGAATTGGCGCGGGATTTGAACCACGCTTCGCTAATTGGTCGCGCCCAGCCAGACAAATTCTGTGTATTCATTGTATTATTCTAAAATCTTCATAAATAAACTACATATATATTCTAGAATACCCGATGCGTTAGAATCGGGCCACCATCTAGTTCACTATAATGAGGCAGCAGAGTTACTCTCGACTCCATCTGACCTCTGTTCAGCGGTGTCATTCTTTTCAGAAGTGAACAAAACTGTAATAAAAAAAAATTGGAGTCCGGCTCAACGGGACTAAATTTTCCTTTTTTCTTTTTATCTTTCAAAAGAAATTATAATGCATACAAAAGAAAAATGTGTACATGGTTTAACATGACCCAGTCGAAGCGTTTCGACTGCACTAAGCAGTTGGATGAGCATAGAGCAACTGGGTGAGCTGGAAATAAGATTTTATGAACAAAACTGTGGCCGACGGCACTTTTATGCCATCCTAAAAAGACCAACATCGTCGGATTACTGGTCAAACTGCATCCACAATGCCTCCATCTGCCTCATTATCTTCTGACAGGGGCTCTGTCTGAATCACGTATTTCAAAGATTTACATGGAAACCTCGATGTAAACGCTCAGCTCAGAGCGCAGGATAAATGTGCACCGAGACTTACTGCGATCTTTGCAAGGCAGAATGAAAAAAATCAACAGCTTGTGAAGAATTGGTTTTATTTATTAATTTTTTTACTCCTTTCCTCATGTGGTACAAGTGATTAGGCAACTTTATTCTTCGGGTCAGTACGATTACAGCGATACCCGATTTATATGTTTGGCTGCTGTCACATGCTAAAAGACGCTTTTTATTGCAAAAATTAGGATTTGCATCATCACATTATGAGAGCTATAAGTTTTCCATATTTTGGCCCACAGTCATGTGAGGTCTTGTTTTTTGCGTGTCGAGTTGACATTTTTACATATATATAATTATATACATGTATAATTTTTCAGGCACATGACATTGTTTGATCGCTTTTAGTGATGAGCGAATATACTCGTTACTCGAGATTTCCCGAGCATTCTCGCTTGTCCTCCCAAGTACCGTATATACTCGAGTATAAGCCGAGATTTTCAGCCCATTTTTTTGGGCTGAAAGTCCCCCTCTCGGCTTATACTCGAGTCATATACCCGGGTGTCAGCAGGGGAGGGGGAGCGGGGGCCGTGTAATCATACTTACCTGCTCCCAGCGCGGTCCCTGCAGTCCCTGGCTTCTCCGGCGCTGCAGATTCTTCCTGCACTGAGCGGTCACATGGCACCGCTCATTACAGAAATGAATAGGCGGCTCCACCCCCATAGGGGAGGAGCCGCATATTCATTGCTGTAAATGATCGGTGCCATGTGACCGCTCAATTACAGGAAGAAGCTGCAGCGCCGGAGAAGCCAGGGACTGCAGGGACCGCGCCGCAGCAGGTAAGGGGAGCACAGCGCTATAATTACCTGCTCCTCGCTCCGGCTCCGTCTGCAGCGTCCTCTAGCAATGACGCTCAGGTTAGAGGGCGCTGTGACGTAGTCAGTGCGCGCCCTCTGCTGAGCGTCAGTGCTGGAGACGGAGCCGCAGAGGAGCAGGTAATTATTGAAAGCGCCGGCGTCCTGAGAAGAGAGGTGAGTATGTGATTTTTTTTTTTTTTTATGGCAGCACCAGCAGCATTCTAAGGAGCACCTATGGGGCCATAAAGGTGCAGAGCATATATGGGGCACAGCATTATAAGGAGCACCTATGGGGCCATAAAGGTGCAGATCATATATGGGGCAGCATTATAAGGAGCATCTATGGGGCCATAAAGGTGCAGAGCATATATGGCACAGCATTATAAGGAGCATCTATGGGGCCATAAAGGTGCAGAGCATATAAGGGGCACAGCATTATAAGGAGCACCTATGGGGCCATAAAGGTGCAGAGCATATATGGGGCACAGCATTATAAGGAGCACCTATGGGGCCATAAAGGTGCAGAGCATATAAGGGGCACAACATTATAAGGAGCACCTATGGGGCCATAAAGGTGCAGAGCATATATGGGGCACAGCATTATAAGGAGCATCTATGGGGCCATAAAGGTGCAGAGCATATATGGGGCACAGCATTATAAGGAGCATCTATGGGGCCATAAAGGTGCAGAGCATATATGGGGCACAGCATTATAAGGAGCATCTATGGGGCCATAAAGGTGCAGAGCATATATGGGGCACAGCATTATAAGGAGCATCTATGGGGCCATAAAGGTGCAGAGCATATATGGGGCACAGCATTATAAGGAGCACCTATGGGGCCATAAAGGTGCAGAGCATATAAGGGGCACAGCATTATAAGGAGCACCTATGGGGCCATAAAGGTGCAGAGCATATATGGGGCACAGCATTATAAGGAGCATCTATGGGGCCATAAAGGTGCAGAGCATATATGGGGCACAGCATTATAAGGAGCATCTATGGGGCCATAAAGGTGCAGAGCATATATGGGGCACAGCATTATAAGGAGCACCTATGGGGCCATAAAGGTGCAGAGCATATATGGGGCACAGCATTATAAGGAGCACCTATGGGGCCATAAAGGTGCAGAGCATATATGGGGCACAGCATTATAAGGAGCATCTATGGGGCCATAAAGGTGCAGAGCATATATGGGGCACAGCATTATAAGGAGCATCTATGGGGCCATAAAGGTGCAGAGCATATATGGGGCACAGCATTATAAGGAGCATCTATGGGGCCATAAAGGTGCAGAGCATATATGGGGCACAGCATTATAAGGAGCATCTATGGGGCCATAAAGGTGCAGAGCATATATGGGGCACAGCATTATAAGGAGCATCTATGGGGCCATAAAGGTGCAGAGCATATATGGGGCACAGCATTATAAGGAGCATCTATGGGGCCATAAAGGTGCAGAGCATATATGGGGCACAGCATTATAAGGAGCACCTATGGGGCCATAAAGGTGCAGAGCATATATGGGGCACAGCATTATAAGGAGCATCTATGGGGCCATAAAGGTGCAGAGCATATATGGGGCACAGCATTATAAGGAGCATCTATGGGGCCATAAAGGTGCAGAGCATATATGGGGCACAGCATTATAAGGAGCATCTATGGGGCCATAAAGGTGCAGAGCATATATGGGGCACAGCATTATAAGGAACACCTATGGGGCCATAAAGGTGCAGAGCATATATGGGGCACAGCATTATAAGGAGCACCTATGGGGCCATAAAGGTGCAGAGCATATATGGGGCACAGCATTATAAGGAGCACCTATGGGGCCATAAAGGTGCAGAGCATATATGGGGCACAGCATTATAAGGAGCACCTATGGGGCCATAAAGGTGCAGAGCATATATGGGGCACAGCATTATAAGGAGCACCTATGGGGCCATAAAGGTGCAGAGCATATATGGGGCACAGCATTATAAGGAGCATCTATGGGGCCATAAAGGTGCAGAGTATATATGGGGCACAGCATTATAAGGAGCACCTATGGGGCCATAAAGGTGCAGAGCATATATGGGGCACAGCATTATAAGGAGCATCTATGGGGCCATAAAGGTGCAGAGCATATATGGGGCACAGCATTATAAGGAGCATCTATGGGGCCATAAAGGTGCAGAGCATATATGGGGCACAGCATTATAAGGAGCACCTATGGGGCCATAAAGGTGCAGAGCATATATGGGGCACAGCATTATAAGGAACACCTATGGGGCCATAAAGGTGCAGAGCATATATGGGGCACAGCATTATAAGGAGCACCTATGGGGCCATAAAGGTGCAGAGCATATATGGGGCACAGCATTATAAGGAGCATCTATGGGGCCATAAAGGTGCAGAGCATATATGGGGCACAGCATTATAAGGAGCATGTATGGGGCCATAATCAAAGGTGCAGAGCATTCTATATAGCACAGTTGTATATGGAGCATCTATGGGGCAATAATGAACGGTATGGAGCATCTATTTTTATTTTTGAAATTCACCGGTAAATGCTGCATTTTCTACCCTAGGCTTATACTCGAGTCAATAAGTTTTCCCAGTTTTTTGTGGCAAAATTAGGGGGGTCGGCTTATACTCGAGTATATACGGTATTTTTTTAGTGCTCGGAGATTTAGTTTTCTTCACCGCAGCTGAATGATTTACATCTCTTAGCCAGCTTGATTACATGTGGGGTTTTCTGGCTAACAGATGTAAATCATTTAGTTGCGGTGATGAAAACAAAATCTTCGAGCACTAAAAAATACCCGGAAGACACCCGAGAGTGCTCGGGAAATCTCGAGTAACGACTATATTCGCTCATCACTAATCGCCTTCTTTTCCGATTTTTTTTTGGGAGGCAGAATGAACAAAAACTAGCAATTCAGGAATTTCTTTTTGGGTGGGGAGTTTATGTCATGCCGGGTATGGTAAAATTGATAAGGAAAGTTTTATTCTTCGGGTCAGTACGATTTCAGCGATAACTCATTTACATCTTTTTTTATGTTTTGGCGCATTTATAAAAATTATAAAAACTATTTCATAAAAAAATTATTATTTTTGCATCGCTTTATTCTGAGAGTTAGAACTTTTTTTATTTTTTCGCTGATGAGGCTGTGTGACGGCTTGTTTTTTGAGGGACAAGATGGCGTTTTCAGCAGTACCATTTTTATTTATATCCCTCTTTTTGATCACATTTTATTCCACTTTTTTCAGTGGTATGATGATAAAGTATTGTTTTTTGCCTTGTTTATTTTTTTTATTGTGTTCTCTAAAGGGGTTAACTAGTGGGACTTTTATAGGTCGGGTCATTGCATATGTCACAATACCAAATATGTGAACGTTTTATTGTTTTTATTTTGTTTAATTCAAATGTGGACATACAGTTTCTTTTGATTTTTTTTTTATATATATTTTTAATATTTTTGCAATTGTTTAAAAAAATGTTTTCACTTTTGTCGAACTTTTTTTTACTTTGTCCCACTATGGGACTATCATTTTTTGCTGGCTGATCACTTCTACAGCATGGAGATGCAGTAGCATCTCCATGTTGCAAAAGCTGTCAGCTCTGCACTGACAGACAAACTTACTCATCATGCACTGGGCATGACGAAATCGGGTCACCATGACAGCGGTCGGGACCCCGCGTCATGCCACGGGATCTCCGATCTAAAGGCAGAGGGGCTGTCAGATCACAGCAATTCCGGGGTTAAAGTGCCGGGTGTCAGCTGCCAAAATGAGCTGACACCCGGCGGCGATCGCCCGTAATAATCCGTCCCTGGTCAATTAGGCCCAGGGCACATGGACGGATTATTATGTCCGATGTCAGAAAAGGGTTAAATAAAATGTTCATGTGCCGAGATAATCCTACAACTGCGCCCCTGCTGTGTACTGTGCAATAGCTGTGTCTGACTGTGCTGGGACATGGTCTGATCATACCACAGCTCCTGGGTTGGGGTGGGGGGGGGGGGAGTATAAAAATATACAGACATTACAGCATGATATGACAAATGATTCTTTCCTTGAAGTAACACATTATTTAAAAACGAGCAGTGAAATATTTTACCTCTTAAAGCAAATCAGCTACAATCCCATGCTGTAATGTCTGTATATTCTGTCTTGCTCCTTCCCCTGCCCAGGAGCTGTGGTATGATCAGACCATGTCCCTGTACGGTCAGACACAGCCATTACACAGTACACAGCAGGGGCACATTTATAGGATTATCTCAGCACAGGAACATTTAATTTAAACACATCCAGTTGTGGAAATTATTATTATTATTTGAAGATCTATTGATTAAAATCAAGGTTTGTTTATAGGAAAACCGCTTTAAATGGGTACTCAGGAGAGATAAAAAAAAGTTTGTATTGTCCCTGCCCTCATAAACTATAAAGATGAGATACCCAGTGCACTTTAATTAGCTTTATAACCCTTGTATTCCCGTGTGACAGGATGTGCTCCTCACTGTTCCCCCTCCCTTCTGGGACCTTACATAACACACTAGTGTGCAACTCCCCGCTGTGAGTAACAGCCAGTTTGAGAAGAGGGGGCGTGGCCAGATATTATAAGGGGACTGGCTGATAGTAACAACATGGAGCTACACACTGATGTAATGTCGCAGACAGAAGGGGGTGAACAGTGAGGAGCAGCTCCTGTCACACTGAATTACAAGTATTCTAAAGATAATAGAACCGCACTGAGTATCTCCTCTTTATAGTTTGAGGGCCGGGATAGTACAAAACATTTTTGTCTCATTTTTCCCTCATATAGGAAAAGGTTTAGCCTTCTTTACTATAATAGTTGGCAACATGGCGGCTTTGTGGTTAGCACTCTTGCTTTGTAGAACTGGGGTTCTGTATTCATATCACACTAAGGACAACATCTGCAAAGAGTTTGTATGCTCTCCCTGTGCTTGCGTGGGTTTCCTCCGGGTACTCCGGTTTCCTCCGATTGGAATTTAGATTGAGTTCCAATGGGGACACTAATTAAAAATAGTCTGTAAAGTGCTGTGAATTATATTGGCACTATATAAGCAAAATAATAATATAAATGTCATGAATTATTACTTACTCTTTTTTCTATCTCAGATTTGTTGCACAGGATGGGGGAAGCTTTGGAATGTATTTATTCGATAAAAAAATAAAAACACTGATGACTAAAAACGGACACTCAGACCATACACCGATATCATTTTTTTTACGTATATGTTTAAACTCTGATGTTTGAATGAAGCCTTACAGACTTCTTTTGATCTATAGGCTTTGTAAAATAACTAAAAATGTTGTATTTTGAACACTTAAAGGGTCTTCTCAAGAACGCATCCCTTGTCAGAAGGGCATATTGACATCCTAGCTCTGGACTTTTCACCCCTCTATTAGGCAGGGTGGATAACCACTAAGAATAGGCAAGTCTAGTGCTTGAGAATTTATTATTAGTGCAATATAGCAGTAAATTTGCCCTTGAATGACTTTTTTTTGTATAATGAGATTGTCCTGGCTAGCAAGTGACAATGCTGCCTTGACTGGAGTTGTCTTGCTTTCGGCATCCCATTTAAGTTGCAGTGAGGCATCTCCAATTCATTAACCTGCACACATTAGGTGACCCAATTGCCATCCTATGGGGGCATCCGTCACACCATAGCTACTGATTTTGCTTGCCTACTTGTTGGCATGCATGTGCAGCAGCTCTCCAGCCCCAGTCTTGGTGATTAGAAATCGTCTTCCTTTTTCCCCGTTGTTACTGATGCGCCCGTAACACAGAACTGATTACTTTGTGGTTATTTTTCTGCCCTGACTAGGACGCCTATTGGATCGCCTTGAACAGCTCGTTGAAATGTAAAAGCCTGAGTGACATCTTCTTACTCTTCAAGAGCTCTGATTTTGTGACACATGACTTCACACAACCGTGAGTAGCTAGGATTTTAATTGAACATTTTCTGCTCGGCGGAGTGAATGGCCGCTCGCTAATAACTTGAGTGCCCAGCAATTGTCGTTGGGGTTGCATCTTACAGACACAAGTGATTTCTCATCAGATCTCGCTTTTGTTAATGTGAAATGGAAAACTGGATTTGCTGCTGTCTGTAACATGTATCTGCTGCAGTCTTTTATTAGATGTGCTAAGTGGGAGTTCCACCACTGATATAAATACACCGCGGCGGCAGCTCCGAGCCTTCTCCAGCAGATGGATTCTTGCTGCATCCCAGTATCCTGATCTAACAGATTGTATTCCTTCTACATCTCGGGGTCAGCGCCTATATGACTATTTCCTTACGTATGTGGTAAATTGACATGCGTAGCTTAACATAAGTGACGGTCACACACAGAGATGGCTTCTATTCTACTACTCTATGAATAAGATGCCACCTGTCATGTCGAAATTGTCTTCATCCTACCCAAATATGTTCTTTTTTTTTTTTACATTTTGAGTAAACTCATTACTCATGTATATGTTTTTGTTTTTTTTATATTTTGCTTTGGGGATGTTTTTCATCAAAAGTTTAGGACCTGTTGACAACTTCAGCTCTTTGTGAGAATTTCTGCACAGATTCAGTGCCAAATACCTAATCCACAGGGCTGTCCAGGCCTGGGACAAAAGTATGCAGTCACCCTAAGTGCACACTGCTGAATCGTGACAGTGTGCAGTGCGCACACTGTCACGTTTCCCTGGTTTTCCTGGTGCTAGTAGGTGGTAGCGGGACTGCTGTTTGCAATTTACATATTTGTAGTCACGTACCGACTAATCTCTTCCTGTTTGTCAGTTCACGTCCAAATCACATATCATGTGACCGCCCTCTCGCACGGGAAATACAGGGGAATCGTGGTAGCAAGCGTGTCACAGTTGCCAGTCTCTAGTCGCATAGCTTGGGCAACCTCTGTATATCCACTGACATCCCCCTTCCAATGCTAGTGAATTTTGATTTTTGTACCCCGTTTACTAGCTTAAAGGGAACCTGTCACCCCGTTTTTTGAGATTGAGCTATAAATACTGTTAAATAGGGCCTGCGCTGTGTGTTCCTATAGTGTATGTAGTGTACCCCGATTCCCCACCTATGCTGAGATATAACTTACCAAAGTCGCCGTTTTCGCCTGTCAATCAGGCTGGTCAGGTCGGGAGGGCGTGGTGACATCGCTGGTTCTTCCTCAGCTTTACGTTGGTGGCGTAGTGGCGTAGTGGTGAACAAGCAGCGCGCGATCTGCGCTGTCATCCCTTTCGTCGGTGGGGGCGGCCATCTTCCTGGGGCCGCGCGTGCGCAGATCGAGTGCTCTGCTGCACGGGGCTTCAGGAAAATGGCCGCGGGATGCCGCGCGTGCGCATTAGAGATCGCGGCGGCCATTTTCCCAAAGCCGAGTTTGCATCTCGGCTTTGGGAAAATGGCCGCCGCGATCTCTAATGCGCACGCGCGGCATCCCGCGGCCATTTTCCTGAAGCCCCGTGCAGCAGAGCACTCGATCTGCGCACGCGCGGCCCCAGGAAGATGGCCGCCCCCACCGATGCAAGGGATTACAGCGCAGATCGCGCGCTGCTTGTTCACCACTACGCCACCAACGTAAAGCTGAGGAAGAACCAGCGATGTCACCACGCCCTCCCGACCTGACCAGCCTGATTGACAGGCGAAAACGGCGACTTTGGTAAGTTATTTCTCAGCATAGGTGGGGAATCGGGGTACACTACATACACTATAGGAACACACAGCGCAGGCCCTATTTAACAGTATTTATAGCTCAATCTCAAAAAACGGGGTGACAGGTTCCCTTTAAGGAAAAACCTGGGCAGCGATGTCTGTACACTGCAGAAACAAAGACTGTAAGAATGAGTATTTTCAGGTGGATTTCTCACAGAAAAGCTGTCTTTTAGCCACCATGAATGGAACTAATCCTTATAACGTTCCGTTCACATCACCTGCCAAAAAATAAGTATCGGCCTCTTCTTCTCCTTTAATAAACACTGTGATGATATGATGTGTGAACATGCTCTTCCACTGGCCATACGCATTGTAACTGTCAGATTCTTCCGAATTCCCCATGCACAGGAACTCTCAGCTCGGATACGTGTCCCCTATAAGAAAGCCACTGCCTAAGTCTCCTTGCCGAACTAAGGAATTCCAGTCCATCTGTCCCACAACATACGGAGGGGAGGCCCCTACACATTAGGTGGTCTGCCAGTCCCACAGGAATCCGTGGCTTTGGATTACCATTATTTATTGCATATTGGGGAACTTTAGATTATAAGCTTTTGGGCAATTCTTTCCCTCTTGTGGTTTTCATGCCGCCTTGTGTTTTCTGAGTTCAATTTACTTTTCTATGGCTCATAATGACTAAATTCTGTAAGGATGTCCATGAAAATGATGAAGCTTTTTTTTTCTTTTATTTCTATTTTGTGAATTCAGCTTTTCTGTTGCAAATGTTGCGTTGAATGAAAAACGCCTAAAATCATAAACGTCATAGTAAATAACGGATCTGCTGAGTTACTAAAGTAGTCAATTGCTTTATCGATCTTCCTCCTAAGTAAAACATATTTCATGACCTCAAAATGTGCCAGGAGATGCTGACATTGCATGGAAATATATGTAGAGTACCCCCAACCCAAGGAAGTGTAAGTCATCAATAATCATTTATAGCGTTGTATTTAGCCGTTCATATAGGTAGGTGGTATGAATAACAGATGATGTCAGGTATTTCTAAATGGCTTGCAGTGTTAATATGCACTCATGTGTTCAGATATTTCACCAATTTCTGTCTAATCAGCAAAATATAACCCCAAATTAGTATGGGGTAAAGGCCCCCATACACATAGAATAATGTTGGCCAAACCTGCCGATATTGACGGACAATGTGTATGGGGCACCGACTATCTGATTGTGGGGGAGGTCATCAATCACTCATGTATGAGTTTTGACTATGGTATTGATAGACCACCGGCCAACGTCAGTTGACGTCTTTCTCATAAAGAATACATGAGCGCTCAACTGAATGAGCACTCCTGAGTATGGGAGAGCTAGCAGAGGTGGCTGTTTGCTGAACAATTGGTCAAAGCATCTTTTGGCCGACAGCCATCTAATGTGTATAGTCCGCTTCAGTGGTTAATTGATCTGATTTGAAATTTGACTCATCTGATGTCATTAAAAATCTGTCTGTCCAATGACGGTGGCTTATAAACAGCAATCATGGGGAATAGAAATGTTTTATTTCATGATTATTCTAGTAAATGAGGAAGATCAGAAGTGGTTCTAGCCTAACAAGTTATCTGAGGCGTGTAATTCGCCAATGCAGGCTAGCTTGTAAGATCGGTCTGTTCGGTCAGAAGTCTGTGTATGTAGAGGGTTATTCACAACATTGACAGGTATTGTTTATTGACGTGATCCCATCCCACCCCAAGTCATAAAGCGGATCTCTGAAATGCCCCATCAGGATGGAGCAATGGCCAAGGATGCCAACTCTACCCCACTCCTATAGACAATGGCTGGAGTGATGACTGCGTCCTCAGACTCCACTGATCAGCACATTGTCCGCTATCCTGTGGATAGGTGAAAATTTACAATAGTTTTTGAAGGAACGCTGTAGCAAGGAGCTGAAGGATTATTAGACTGTGAATAACTTGACAAGAAAATGGCCCTTCATCTTCAAAGAGTCAGTGAGCTTAAAAGCAGAAACACTCAGTGTAAAATCATTTGCCGAGACAGTACTCCTGACAGCTTACTCCACGGCACCTCAATAGTCTTCTGATGCTAAATACTGCAGCAGAGGAATCTGATGTGTTCACCAAGCTGGGGCGCTTCTTCTGACTTACCGTAAGTACTTGTGGATATAATGTAAAACCAGAATAATTATAGGTGATTGGTTACTGGTATCCATAACTATCAGCAGCTTTTACGGCTTGTAATATAGTGTTTTTATTGTTAACCTGTGAATTAGAAGTGGTATATTGTGAAGGATATAAAACACTACCAAAGAAATGAGCCAGAGCACAAGTTAGTATACATACAGTACAGACCAAAAGTTTGGACACACCTTCTCATTTAACCCCTTCATGACCCAGCCTATTTTGACCTTAAAGACCTTGCCGTTTTTTGCAATTCTGACCAGTGTCCCTTTATGAGGTAATAACTCAGGAACGCTTCAACGGATCCTAGCGGTTCTGAGATTGTTTTTTCGTGACATATTGGGCTTCATGTTAGTGGTAAATTTAGGTCAATAAATTCTGCGTTTATTTGTGATAAAAACGGAAATTTGGCGAAAATTTTGAAAATTTCGCAATTTTCACATTTTGAATTTTTATTCTGTTAAACCAGAGAGATATGTGACACAAAATAGTTAATAAATAACATTTCCCACATGTTTACTTTACATCAGCACAATTTTGGAAACAAAATTTTTTTTTGTTAGGAAGTTATAAGGGTTAAAATTTGACCAGCGATTTGTCATTTTTACAACGAAATTTACGAAACCATTTTTTTTAGGGACCACCTCACATTTGAAGTCAGTTTGAGGGGTCTATATGGCTGAAAATACCCAAAAGTGACACCATTCTAAAAACTGCACCCCTCAAGGTACTCAAAACCACATTCAAGAAGTTTATTAACCCTTCAGGTGCTTCACAGCAGCAGAAGCAACATGGAAGGAAAAAATGAACATTTAACTTTTTAGTCACAAAAATTATCTTTTAGCAACAATTTTTTTATTTTCCCAATGTTAAAAGGAGAAACTGAACCACGAAAGTTGTTGTCCAATTTGTCCTGAGTATGCTGATACCTCATATGTGGGGGTAAACCACTGTTTGGGCGCATGGCAGGGCTTGGAAGGGAAGGAGCACCATTTGACTTTTTGAATCAAAAATTGGCTCCACTCTTTAGCGGACACCATGTCACGTTTGGAGAGCCCCCGTGTGCCTAAAAATTGGAGCTCCCCCACAAGTGACCCCATTTTGGAAACTAGACGCCCCAAGGAACTTATCTAGATGCATAGTGAGCACTTTGAACCCCCAGGTGCTTCACAAATTGATCCGTAAAAATGAAAAAGTACTTTTTTTTCACAAAAAAATTCTTTTAGCCTCAATTTTTTCATTTTCACATAGGCAACAGGATAAAATGGATCCTAAAATGTGTTGGGCAATTTCTCCTGAGTACACCAATACCTCACATGTGGGGGTAAACCACTGTTTGGGCACATGGTAAGGCTCGGAAGGGAAGGAGCGCCATATGACTTTTTGAATGAAAAATTATTTCCATCGTTAGCGGACACCATGTCGCGTTTGGATAGCTCCTGTGTGCCTAAACATTGGCGCTCCCCCACAAATGACCCCATTTTGGAAACTAGACCCCCCAAGGAACTTATTTAGATGCCTAGTGAGCACTTTAAACCCTCAGGTGCTTCACAAATTGATCTGTAAAAATGAAAAAGTACTTTTTTTTCACAAAAAAATTCTTTTAGCCTCAATTTTTTCATTTTCACATAGGCAACAGGATAAAATGGATCCTAAAATGTGTTGGGCAATTTCTCCTGAGTACACCAATACCTCACATGTGGGGGTAAACCACTGTTTGGGCACGTGGTAAGGCTCGGAAGGGAAGGCGCGCCATTTGACTTTTTGAATGGAAAATTAGCTCCAATTGTTAGCGGACACCATGTCGCGTTTGGAGAGCCCCTGTGTGCCTAAACATTGGAGCTCCCCCACAAGTGACCCCATTTTGGAAGCTAGACCCCCTAAGGAACTTATCTAGATGCATATTGAGCACTTTAAACCCCCAGGTGCTTCACAGAAGTTTATAACGCAGAGCCATGAAAATAAAAAATAATTTTTCTTTCCTCAAAAATGATTTTTTAGCCTGGAATTTCCTATTTTGCCAAGGATAATAGGAGAAATTGGACCCCAAATATTGTTGTCCAGTTTGTCCTGAGTACGCTGATACCCCATATGTGGGGGTAAACCAGTGTTTGGGCGCACGGCAGGGCTCGGAAGGGATGGCACGCCATTTGGCTTTTTAAATGGAAAATTAGCTCCAATCATTAGCGGACACCATGTCACGTTTGGAGAGCCCCTGTGTGCCTAAACATTGGAGATCCCCCAGAAATGACACCATTTTGGAAACTAGACCCCCCAAAGGAACTAATCTAGATGTGTGGTGAGGACTTTGAACCCCCAAGTGCTTCACAAAAGTTTATAACGCAGAGCCATGAAAATAAAAAAAAAAAAAGTGAAGTGAAGTAGTGACGTTTTGAAATGCAGACTTTGATGGAATGCTCTGTGGGCGTCACGTTGCGTTTGCAGAGCCCCTGATGTGGCTAAACAGTAGAAACCCCCCACAAGTGACCGCATTTTGGAAACTAGACCCCGAAAGGAACTTATCTAGATGTGTGGTGAGCACTTTGAACCCCCAAGCGCTTCATAGAAGTTTATAATGCAGAGCCGTGAAAATAATAAATACGTTTTCTTTCCTCAAAAATAATTATTTAGCCCAGAATTTTTTATTTTCCCAAGGGTTACAGAAGAAATTGGACTCCAAAAGTTGTTGTCCAGTTTCTCCTGAGTACGCTGATACCCCATATGTGGGGGTAAACCACTGTTTGGGCACATGCCGAGGCTCGGAAGTGAAGTAGTGACGTTTTGAAATGCAGACTTTGATGGAATGCTCTGTGGGCGTCACGTTGCGTTTGCAGAGCCCCTGATGTGGCTAACCAGTAGAAACCCCCCACAAGTGACCACATTTTGGAAACTAGACCCCGAAAGGAACTTATCTAGATGTGTGGTGAGCACTTTGAACCCCCAAGCGCTTCATAGAAGTTTATAATGCAGAGCCGTGAAAATAATAAATACGTTTTCTTTCCTCAAAAATAATTATTTAGCCCAGAATTTTTTAATTTTCCCAAGGGTAACAGGAGAAATTTGACCCCAATATTTGTTGTCCAGTTTCTCCTGAGTACGGTGATACCCCATATGTGGGTGTAAACTACTGTTTGGGCACATGCCGGGGCTTGGAATTGAAGTAGTGACGTTTTGAAATGCAGACTTTGATGGAATGCTCTGCGGGCGTCACGTTGCGTTTGCAGAGCCCCTGATGTGCCTAAACAGTAGAAACCCCCCACAAGTGACCCCATTTTGGAAACTAGACCCCGAAAGGAACTTATCTAGATGTGTGGTGAGCACTTTGAACCCCCAAGTGCTTCATAGAAGTTTATAATGCAGAGCCGTGAAAATAATAAATACGTTTTCTTTCCTCAAAAATAATTATTTAGCCCAGAATTTTTTATTTTCCCAAGGGTTACAGGAGAAATTGGACCCCAAAAGTTGTTGTCCAGTTTCTCCTGAGTACGCTGATACCCCATGAGTGGGGGTAAACCACTGTTTGGGCACACGTCGGGGCTCAGAATGGAAGTAGTGACTTTTGAAATGCAGACTTTGATGGAATGGTCTGCGGGTGTCACGTTGCGTTTGCAGAGCCCCTGGTGTGCCTAAAACAGTAGAAACCCCCACAAGTGACCCCATTTTAGAAACTAGACCCCCCAAGGAACTTATCTAGATATGTGGTGAGCACTTTGAACCCCCAAGTGCTTCACAGACGTTTACAACGCAGAGCCGTGAAAATAAAAAATCATTTTTCTTTCCTCAAAAATTATGTTTTAGCAAGCATTTTTTTTGATTCACAAGGGTAACAGTAGAAATTGGACCCCAGTAATTGTTGCGCAGTTTGTCCTGAGTATGCTGGTACCCCATATGTGGGGGTAAACCACTGTTTGGGCACACGTCAGGGCTCGGAAGTGAGGGAGCACCATTTGACTTTTTGAATACGAGATTGGCTGGAATCAATGGTGGCGCCATGTTGCGTTTGGAGACCCCTGATGTGCCTAAACAGTGGTAACCCCTCAATTCTAACTCCAACACTAACCCCAACACACCCCTAACCCTAATCCCAACTGTAGCCATAACCCTAATCACAACCCTAACCACAACCCTAATTCCAACCCTAACCCTAAGGCTATGTGCCCACGTTGCGGATTCGTGTGAGATATTTCCACACCATTTTTGAAAAATCGGCGGGTAAAAGGCACTGCGTTTTACCTGCGGATTTTCCGCGGATCTCCAGTGTTTTTTGTGCGGATTTCACCTGCAGATTCCTATTGAGGAACAGGTGTAAAACGCTGCGGAATCCGCACAAAGAATTGACATGCTGCGGAAAATACAACGCAGCGTTTCCGCGCGGTATTTTCCGCACCATGGGCACAGCGGATTTGGTTTTTCATATGTTTACTTGGTACTGTAAAGCTGATGGAACTCTGCTGCGAATCCGCAGCGGCCAATCCGCATCCAAATCCGCACAGTGTGCACATAGCCTAATTCTAAAGGTATGTGCACACGCTGCGGAAAACGCTGCGGATCCGCAGCAGTTTCCCATGAGTTTACAGTTCAATGTAAACCTACGGGAAACAAAAATCGCTGTGCCCATGCTGCGGAAAAACTGCACGGAAACGCAGCGGTTTACATTCCGCAGCATGTCACTTCTTTGTGCGGATTCCGCAGCGGTTTTACAACTGCTCAAATAGAAAATCACAGTTGTAAAACCGCAGTGAAATGCGCAGAAAAACCGCGGTAAATCCGCCATAAATCCGCAGCGGTTTAGCACTGCGGATTTATCAAATCCGCAGCGGAAAAATCCGCAGAGGACCAGAATACGTGTGCACATACCGAAACCCTAACCCTAACCCTACCCCTAGCCCTAACCCTACCCCTAACCCTACCCCTAACCCTACCCCTAACCCTAACCCTAACCCTACCCCTAACCCTAACCCTACCCCTACCCCTAACCCTATTCTAACATTAGTGGAAAAAAAAAATTTCTTTATTTTTTTATTGTCCCTACCTATGGGGGTGACAAAGGGGGGGGGTCATTTATTATTTTTTTTATTTTGATCACTGAGATATAATCTATCTCAGTGATCAAAATGCACTTTGGAACGAATCTGCCGGCCGGCGCACTGCGCATGCGCCCGCCATTTTGGAAGATGGCGGCGCCCAGGGAGAAGACGGACGGGACCCCGGCTGGATCGGTAAGTATGATGGGGTGGGGGGGGATCGGAACACGGGGGGGGGGGGGAATCGGAACGCGGGAGGGGTGGAACGGAGCACGGGGGGCGTGGAACGGAGCACGGGGGGGCTGGAATGGAGCACGGGGGGTGGAACGGAGCACCAGGGGGGGTGGATCGGAGTGCAGGGGGAGTGATTGGAGCACGGGGGGGTGATTGGAGCACGGGGGGAGCGGACAAAAGCACGGGGGGGAGCGGAGCACTGGACGGAGGGGAGCCGGAGCAGTGTACCGGCCAGATCGGAGGGCTGGGGGGGGCGATCGGTGGGGTGGGGTGGGGGCACATTAGTATTTCCAGCCATGGCCGATGATATTTCAGCATCGGCCATGGCTGGATTGTAATATTTCACCCGTTATAATAGGTGAAATATTACAAATCGCTCTGATTGGCAGTTTCACTTTCAACAGCCAATCAGAGCGATCGTAGCCACGAGGGGGTGAAGCCACCCCCCCTGGGCTAAACTACCACTCCCCCTGTCCCTGCAGATCGGGTGAAATGGGAGTTAACCCTTTCACCCGATCTGCAGGGACGCGATCTTTCCATGACGCCACATAGGCGTCATGGGTCGGATTGGCACCGACTTTCATGACGCCTAAGTGGCGTCATGGGTCGGGAAGGGGTTAAAGATTTTTCTGTATTTTCATGACTATGAAAATTGTAAATTCACACTGAAGGCATCAAAACTATGAATTAACACATGTGGAATTATATACTTAACAAAAAAGTGTGAAACAGTTGAAAATATGTCTTATATTCTAGGTTCCTCAAAGTAGCCACCTTTTGCTTTGATGACTGCGATGCACATTCTTGGCATTCTCTTGATGAGCTTCAAGAGGTAGTCACCAGAAATGGTCTTCCAACAATCTTGAAGGAGTTCCCAGAGATGCTTAGCACTTGTTGGCCCTTTTGCCTTCACTCTGCGGTCCGGCTCACCCCAAACCATCTCGATTGGGTTCACGTCTGGTGACTGTGGAGGCCAGGTCATCTGGAGTAGCACCCCATCACTCTCCTTCTTGGTCAAATACCCCTTACACAGCCTAGAGGTGTGTTTAGGGTCATTGTCCTGTTGGAAAATAAATGATGATCCAACTAAACGAAAACCAGATGGAATAGCATGCCGCTGCAAGATGCTGTGGTAGCCATGCTGGTTCAGTATGCCTTCAATTTTGAATAAATCCCCAACAGCGTCACCAGCAAAGCACCCCCACACATCACACCTCATCCTCCATGCTTCACGGTGGGAACCAGGCATGTAGAGTCCATCCGTTCACCTTTTCTGCGTCGCACAAAGACACGGTGGTTGGAACCAAAGATCTCAAATTTGGACTCAGCAGACCAAAGCACAGATTTCCACTGGTCTAATGTCCATTCCTTGTGTTCTTTAGCCCAAACAAGTCTCTTCTGCTTGTTGCCTATCCTTAGCAGTGGTTTCCTAGCAGCTAATTTACCATGAAGGCCTGCTGCACAAAGCCTTCTCTTAACAGTTGTTGTAGAGATGTGTCTGCTGCTAGAACTCTGTGTGGCATTGACCTGGTCTCTAATCTGAGCTGCTGTTAGCCTGCGATTTTTGAGGCTTGTGACTCGGATAAACTTATCCTCAGAAGCAGAGGTGATTCTTGGTCTTCCTTTCCTGGGGCGGTCCTCATATGAGCCAGTTTCTTTGTAGCGCTTGATGGTTTTTGCAACTGCACTTGGGGACACTTTCAAAGTTTTCCCAATTTTTCGGACTGACTGACCTTCATTTCTTAAAGTAATGATGGCCACTCGTTTTTCTTTACTTATTTGCTTTTTTCTTGCCATAATACAAATTCTAAGAGTCTATTCAGTAGGACTATCAGCTGTGTATCCACCTGACTTCTGCTCAACACAACTGATGGTCCCAACCCCATTTAAGGCAATAAATTCAAATTATTAAACCTGACAGGGTGCACCTGTAAAGTGAAAACCATTTCCGGCGACTACCTCTTGAAGCTCATCAAGAGAATACCAAGAGTGTGCAAAGCAGTCATCAAAGCAAAGGTGGCTACTTTGAAGAACCTAGAATATAAGACATATTTTCAGTTGTTTCACACTTTTTTGCTGAGTATATAATTCCACATGTGTTAATTCATAGTTTTGATGCCTTCAGTGTGAATTTACAATTTTCATAGCCATGAAAATACAGAAAAATCTTTAAATGAGAAGGTGTGTCCAAACTTTTGGTCTGTACTGTACGTGTGATGTGTAGGAGCACATATACACTGTGGCCATTTCTCAGACAAAACCCAATAAAAAGACAACATGAACATATACCCTGCAGTAAGTAAATAAGTGCAGAGTAAAAGTACAAGTAAATAACATACGGTACTTAGTTAACAAGTCTCAGTTGTTATGTAATAATAAACATCAGCATAGAGATCCCAGAACTCCGACGTACGTTTCGCTTGGTAGTTTTCTCAAGGAGTGAGATCTGGTGAAAGTGTCCTCCTAGTTTGGAGCGTACGGGGCCTTCCATCCTAAACGGATAAAACAACTGTGATCAATTACCTGTCTTTCTCTCAGAACACCATACATATGCCTGATGTCTAGTAAAAGAATACTGCTTGTAGAAAATATTGCAAAGAATAAGATTGTATTTAGCTGTGCTACAAGCCAGATTCTCTTGTTTGTTTGTTTGTTTTTTTCTAGTATCTTTTTTGTTGATTTCTGTAGGTTTTAACCCCTTAGCGACCGCCGATACGCCTTTTAACGGCGGCCGCTAAGGGTACTTAAACCACAGCGCCGTTAATTAACGGCGCTGTGGAAAAAGTGTATAGCGCCCCCCACAGGCCGATTTTCTCCGGGGTCTCGGCTGCCGAGGGTAGCCGAGACCCCAGAGAACATGATTCGGGGGGTTTTTAACCCTCCCCGCATTTGCGATCGCCGGTAATTAACCGTTTACCGGCGATCGCAAAAAAAAAAGAAAAAAGCGATCTCTTTTTAATTTCTCTGTCTTCCGATGTGATCGCACATCGGAGGACAGAGAAAAGGGGTCCCAGGTGGCCCCCCAATACTCACCTAGCTCCCCCGATGCTCCTCGTGTCTCCCGGTGGGCGCCGCCATCTTCAAAATGGCGGGCGCATGCGCAGTGCGCCCGCCGGCCGGCACCGGGAGAATCTTTGGGGTCTCGGCTGCCTGGGGTAGCCGAGACCCCAAAGAGCATGATCGGGGGTCGGTTTTAGCGACCCCTGTTTTGCGATCGCCGGTAATTAACTGTTTACCGGCGACCGCAAAAAAAAAAAAAAAAAAGTAAAGTGTAATTCTCTGTCCTCTGATGTGATCGCACATCAGAGGACAGAGAAATAGGGGGATTCGGGGACCCTAGCATACTCACCTAGGTCCCTGGATCCTCTTGCTGCTCCTCCTGCCCGCCGGCAGAAGAACATGGCGGACGCATGCCCAGTGCGCCCGCCATCTGTCTCCATCTGCCGGCCGGCAGGAGAACAGCGGTTAGGGCTAAAATTAGGGTTAGGGGTAGGGTTAGGGGTAGGGTTAGGGGTAGGGTTAGGGGTAGGGTAGGGGTAGGGTTAGGGTTAGGGCTAGGGTTAGGTTAGGGGTAGGGTTAGGGGTAGGGTTAGGGTTAGGGGTAGGGTTAGAGGTAGGGTAGGGTTAGGGTTAGGGTAGGGTTAGGGGTAGGGTTAGGGTTAGGGTAGGGGTAGGGTTAGGGCTAGGGTTAGGTTAGGGGTAGGGTTACGGCTAGGGTTAGGTTAGGGGTAGGGTTAGGTTAGGGTTAGGGGTAGGGTTACGGCTAGGGTTAGGTTAGGGGTAGGGTTAGGTTAGGGTTAGGGGTAGGGTTAGGTTAGGGGTAGGGTTGGGGCTAAATTTAGGGTTAGGGTTGGGGCTAAATTTAGGGTTAGGGTTGGGGCTAAATTTAGGGTTAGGCTTCTTTCACACTTACGTCGGTACGGGGCCGTCGCAATGCGTCGGCCCGACATACCGACGCACGTGAAAATTGTGCACAACGTGGGCAGCAGCTGTAGTTTTTCAACTCATCCGCTGCCCAATCTATGTCCTGGGGAGGAGGGGGCGGAGTTACGGCCACGCATGCGCGGTCAGAAATGGCGGATGCGACGTACAAAAAAACGTTTCATTGAACGTTTTTTTGTGCCAACGCTCCGCCAAAACACAACTGATCCAGTGCACGACGGACGCGACGTGTGGCCATCCGTCACGATCCGTCGGCAATACTATGGGCAAAAAACGCATCCTGCGGGCACATTTGCAGGATCCGTTTCTTGTCCAAAACGACGGAATGCCAAACAACGCAAGTGTGAAAGTAGCCTTAGGGCTAGGGTTAGGGTTGGGGCTAAAGTTAGGGCTAGGGTTGGGGCTAAAGTTAGGGTTAGAGCTGGGATTAGGTTTAGGGTTTGGATTAGGGTTGGTATTAGGGTTAGGGTTGGCATTAGGGTTACGCTTGGGATTAGGGTTAGGTTTGGGATTAGGGTTAAGGTTAGGGTTGTGATTAGGGGTGTATTGGGATTAGGGTTAGGTTTGAGGTTAGGATTGAGATTAGGATTAGGGGTGTGTTGGATTTAGGGTTTTGATTAGGGTTATGGTTAGGGTTGACATTAGGGTTGTTTTGGGGTAAGGGTTGTGATTATGGTTAGGGTTAGTGATTAGGATTATGGATCAGGTTGGGATTAGGGTTAGGGGTTGGAGCTAGAATTGGGGGGTTTCCACTGTTTAGGTACATCAGGGGGTCTCCAAACACGACAGCCAATTTTGCGCTCAAAAAGTCAAATGGTGCTCCCTCCCTTCTGAGCTCTGCCGTGCGCCCAAACAGTGGGTTACCCCCACATATGGGGCATCAGCGTACTCGGGATAAATTGGACAACAACTTCTGGGGTCCAATTTCTCTTGTTACCCTTGTGAAAATAAGAACTTGGGGGCTACAAAATCTTTTTTGTGAAAAAAAAAAAATATTTTTTATTTTCACGACTCTGCATTCTAAACTTCTGTGAAGCACTTGGGCATTCAAAGTTCTCACCACACATCTAGATAAGTTCCTTGGGGGGTCTAGTTTCCAAAATGGGGTCACTTGTGGGAGGTTACTACAGTTTAGGTATATCAGGGGCTCTGCAATCGCAACATAATGCCCACAGACCATTCTATCAAAGTCTGCATTCCAAAAAGGCGCTCCTTCCCTTCCGAGCTCTGCCGTGCGCCCAAACAGTGGTTTACCCCCACATATGGCACATCAGCGTACTCGGGATAAATTGGACAACAACTATTGCAGTCCAATTTCTCCTGTTACCCTTGTGAAAATAAAAACTTGGGGGCTACAAAATTTTTTTTGTGAAAAAAAAAATATTTTTTATTTTCACGACTCTGCATTCTAAACTTCTGTGAAGCACTTGGGCATTCAAAGTTCTCACCACACATCTAGATAAGTTCCTTGGGGGGTCTAGTTTCCAAAATGGGGTCACTTGTGGAGGGTTTCTACTGGTTAGGTACATCAGGGGCTCTGCAAATGCAACATAATACCCGCAGACCATTCTATCAAAGTCTGCATTCCAAAACGGCGCTCCTTCCTTCCGAGCTCTGCCGTGCGCCCAAACAGTGGTTTACCCCCACATATGGGGTACCAGCATACTCAAGACAAATTGGACAACAACTTCTGGGGTCCAATTTCTCTTGTTACCCTTGTAAAAATAAAAACTTGGGGGCTACAATATCTTTTTTGTGGAAAAAAAAAATATTTTTTATTTTCACGGCTCTGCATTATAAACTTCTGTGAAGCACTTGGGCATTCAAGGTTCTCACCACACATCTAGATAAGTTCCATGGGGGGTCTAGTTTCCAAAATGGGGTCACTTGTGGGGGATTTCTACTGTTTAGGCACATCAGGGGCTCTCCAAACGCGACATGGCGTCCGATCTCAATTCCAGCCAATTCTACATTGAAAAAGTAAAACGGCACTCCTTCTCTTCCAAGCTCTGCGGTGCGCCCTAACAGTGGTTTACCCCCACATATTGGGTATCAGCGTACTCAGGAGAAATTGCACAACAACTTTTGTGGTCTAATTTCTCCTGTTACCCTTGTGAAAATAAAAATTTGTGGGCAAAAAGATCATTTTTGTAGAAAAAATGCGATTTTTTTTTTTTTTTTTCACGGCTCTACGTTATAAACTTCTGTGAAGCACATGGGGGTTCAAAGTGCTCGCCACACATCTAGATAAGTTCCTTAAGGGGTCTAGTTTCCAAAATGGTGTCACTTGTGGGGGGTTTCCACTGTTTAGGCACATCAGGGGCTCTCCAAACGCGACATGGCGTCCAATCTCAATTCCAGCCAATTCTACATTGAAAAAGTAAAACGGCGCTCCTTCACTTCCAAGCTCTGCGGTGCGCCCAAACAGTGGTTTACCCTCACATATGGGGTATCGACGTATTCAGGAGAAATCGCACAACAACTTTTGTGGTCTAATTTCTCCTGTTACCCTTGTGAAAATAAGAATTTGTGGGCAAAATATCATTTTTGTGTAAACAAAAGCGATTTTTTTATTTTCACGGCTCTACGTTATAAACTTCTGTGAAGCACTTGGGGGTTCAAAGTGCTCGCCACACATCTAGATAAGTTCCTTAAGGGGTCTAGTTTCCAAAATGGTGTCACTTGTGGGGGGTTTCCACTGTTTAGGCACATCAGGGGCTCTCTAAACGTGACATGGCGTCCGATCTCAATTCCAGCCAATTCTGCATTGAAAAAGTCAAACGGCGCTCCTTCACTTCCAAGTTCTGCGGTGCGCCCTAACAGTGGTTTACCCCCACATATGGGGTATTGGCGTATTCAGGAGAAATTGCATAACAAAATTTATGGTTACATTTCTGTTTTTACACTTGTGAAAATAAAAAAAATGGTTCTGAATTAAGATGTTTGCAAAAAAAAGTTAAATGTTCATTTTTTCCTTCCACATTGTTTCAGTTCCTGTGAAGCACGTAAAGGGTTAATAAACTTCTTGAATGTGGTTTTGAGAACCTTGAGGGGTGTAGTTTTTAGAATGGTGTCACACTTCATTATTTTCTATCATATAGACCCCTCAAAATGACTTCAAATGTGATGTGGTCCCTAAAAAAAAATGGTGTTGTAAAAATGAGAAATTGCTGGTCAACTTTTAACCCTTATAACTCCCTAACAAAAAAAAATTTTGTTTCCAAAATTGTGCTGATGTAAAGTAGACATGTGGGAAATGTTATTTATTAACTATTTTTCGTGACATATCTCTCTGATTTAAGGGCATAAAAATACAAAGTTTGAAAATTGCAAAATTTTAAAAATTTTCGCCATATTTCCGTTTTTTTCATAAATAATCGCAAGTAATATCGAAGAAATGTTACCACTAACATGAAGTACAATATGTCACGAAAAAACAATCTCAGAATCAGCGGGATCCGTTGAAGCGTTCCAGAGTTATAACCTCATAAAGTGACAGTGGTCAGAATTGCAAAAATTGGCTCGGTCATTAAGTACCAAATTGGCTCTGTCACTAAGGGGTTAACCTTTGCTATTTTGAGCAGGACTTGACATTGACTGATCTGTGTACATGTTACATATATAAACTGCATTTCGCCGCAGTTTTTTCCTGGTTCAATAGCAATTGCTGACATTGTTGTGGTAAAACAGAAATAGGTGTCAGGAGAACATTGTCCTGAGGAACATACTAAACATGTGATTTCTAAAGTTTTAATTAATCCGTTTTCTTGTTTCTGAAGGAAAGAAAGAAAATGATGATAGAAGAGATTGTTGGCTTTGCTTTTTTCCCCCTATATCAGACGGACGTGCATATTTCCTCTACCCGTGCTTATCAGCTCAGGACCATAGGATTTAGTCTTGTATAATTACTCCATGCTTAATGACATAACATAATACATCCGTATATTTGGACCATGAACCGCGGCATTCATTTCAGCATTTACATGGTATATAATGAGGTTTCTTGGTTTTATAAAAGCTGTAGAACTACTGTACCATGGCAAGAAGTAAAAATTTGGAATATCCAATTTACATAAATGTTCTCCGCATACAAGTGAGGTTATTCTATTTATATTTTAACCTTTTGTTTCAGTTCTGAGTCATACGAAATCTGATTGTCAAGCAGATGGATAGAAAACCCAAGAACACTGTCAAAAAATAAAAGGCTTCTAATAAATAGTCTTTTAAATGGAAGCCATTGTCAGAAAATGACCTGTTGTTTAAATTGGGCTTTTGTGTTACATGTATTTTTTTTTTTTTATAGTGGCAATTTTTTTTTTTTCATATCAGGAGCTTTATTAAAAAGATGAAATTAGTAATCTTGCAGTTTGCACTTTGGCCACAGGGGCACCGTTTAGGCTCATACTTTTGTTTTAGGAAGAGTTTACAGGAGTTTTCTTATAAGAGACAATAATTAAAAGTATATAGTTCAATACTAAAGTAACAGTACAAGTGATTGATTGACCTATGAGGGAATAAGAAAAAAAAACAACACAAATTTGAATTCCTCACCTGTTTCCCAGTTAAAAATAAAGATATAAAAAAAATAATAAAAAGCACATTTGGTATTACTGCGTATTTAAAAATTCAGTCTGATAAAATATTAAATTGTTAACCTGTACAGGAAATGTCATTAAAAAATTGAATTTTTTTCTATACTGCTCTGGCTAGAAATGAAGTGCAATGAAGTAAATCAAAACAAGAAATCTACCGCTCAGTGCACAAAAATCCCATGTATAGAAAGCTCCATCAATAGAAAAATTAACAAAACTTTTTTCTTTTTCTTTTTTTTTTAAAGATCAGAATTTTTTTCAGCCAATTAAACTATGGGGTCATTTTTGTACAAGAACAAGTAGAGAGTGAGTGTGCTCACTTCTGCATACAAACGTTGCACATTTTTCCTCAGACAGCGCTGGCTCTAGGCAAGCCATTACTGACAATATAGGATGACTGGCGGTAATATTAACCCCTTTACCCCCAAGGGTGGTTTGCACGTTATGGACCGGGCCAATTTTTACAATTCTAACCACTGTCCCTTTATGAGGTTATAACTCTGGAACGCTTCAACGGATCCCGGTGATTCTGACATTGTTTTCTCGTGACATATTGTACTTCATGATAGTGGTAAAATTTCTTTGATATTACCTGCGTTTATTTGTGAAAAAAACGGAAATATGGCGAAAATTTTGAAAATTTCGCAATTTTCCAATTTTTATGCAATTAAATCATAGATATATGTCACACAAAATACTTAATAAGTAACATTTCCCACATGTCTACTTTACAGCAGCACAATTTTGGAACCAAAATTTTTTTTTTTGTTAGGGAGTTATAAGGGTTAAAAGTTGACCAGCAATTTCTCATTTTTACAACACCATTTTATTTTAGGGACCACATCTCATTTGAAGTCATTTTGAGGGGTCGATATGATAGAAAATACCCAAGTGTGACACCATTCTAAAAACTGCACCCCTCAAGGTTCTCAAAACCACATTCAAGAAATGTATTAACCCTTCAGGTGTTTCACAGGAATTTTTGGAATGTTTAAATAAAAATTAACATTTAACTTTTTTTCACAAAAAATTTACTTCAGCTCCAATTTGTTTTATTTTACCAAGGGTTACAGGAGAAAATGGCCACCAAACCTTGTTGTACAATTTGTCCTGAGTACGCCGATACCCCATAAGTGGAGGTAGACCACTGTTTGGGCGCATGACCGAGCTTTGAAGCGAAGGAGCGCCATTTGACTTTTCAATGCAAAATTGACTGGAATTGAGATGGGACGCCATGTTGCGTTTGGAGAGCCACTGATGTGCCTAAACATTGAAACCCCCCACAAGTGACACCATTTTGGAAAGTAGACCCCCTAAGGAACTTATCTAGAGGTGTGGTGAGCATTTTGATCCACCAAGTGCTTCACAGAAGTTTATAATGCAGAGCCGTAAAAATAAAACAAAAAATTTTTCCCACAAAAATTATTTTTTAGCCCCCAGTTTTGTATTTTCCCGAGGGTAACAGAAGAAATTGGACCCCAAAAGTTGTGCAATTTGTCCTGAGTGCGCTGATACCCCATATGTGGGGGGAACCACCGTTTGGGCGCATGCGAGGGCTCGGAAGGGAAGGAGCGCCATTTGGAATACAGACTTATATGGAATGGTCTGCAGGTGTCACATTGCATTTGCAGAGCCCCTAATGTACCTAAACAGTAGAAACCCCCCACAAGTGACCCCATATTGGAAACTAGACCCCCCAAGGAACTTATCTAGATGTGTTGTGAGAACTTTGAGCCCCCAAGTGTTTCACTACAGTTTATAACGCAGAGCCGTGAAAATAAAAAATGTTTTTTTTTCCCACAAAAATTATTTTTTAGCCCCCAGTTTTGTATTTTCCCAAGGGTAACAGGAGAATTTGGACCCCAAAAGTTGTTGTCCAATTTGTCCTGAGTACGCTGATACCCCATATGTTGGGGTAAACTCCTATTTGGGCACACGGGAGAGCTCGGAAGGGAAGGAGCACTGTTTTACTTTTTCAACGCAGAATTGGCTGGAATTGAGATCGGACGTCATGTCGCGTTTGGAGAGCCCCTGATGTGTCTAAACAGTGGAAACCGCCCAATTATAACTGAAACCCTAATCCAAACACACCCCTAACCCTAATTCCAATGGTAACCCTAACCACACCTCTAACCCAGACACACCCCTAACCCTAATCCCAACCCTATTCCCAACCGCAAATGTAATCCAAACCCTAACCCTAACTTTAGCCCCAACCCTAACTGTAGCCTTAACCCTAACTGTAGCCTTAACCCTAACTGTAGCCTTAACCTTAACCCTAGCCCTAACCCTAGCCCTAACCCTAATGGGAAAATGGAAATAAATATTTTTTTTATTTTTTTATTTTTCCCTAACTAAGGGGGTGATGAAGGGGGGTTTGATTTACTTTTATAGCGGGTTTTTTAACGGATTTTTAGGATTGGCAGCCGTCACCCACTGAAAGACGCTTTTTATTGCAAAAAATATTTTTTGCGTTACCACATTTTGAGAGCTAGAATTTTTCCATATTTGGATCCACAGAGTCATGTGAGGTCTTGTTTTTTGCGGGACCAGTTGACGTTTTTATTGGTAACATTTTCGGGCATGTGACATTTTTTGATCGCTTTTTATTCCAATTTTTGTGAGGCAGAATTACCAAAAACCAGCTATTCATGAATTTCTTTTGGGGGAAGCGTTTATACCGTTCCGCGTTTGGTAAAATTGATAACGCAGTTTTATTCTTCGGGTCAGTACGATTACAGCGACACCTCATTTATATCATTTTTTTATGTTTTGGCGCTTTTATACGATAAAAACTATTTTATAGAAAAAATAATTATTTTTGCATCGCTTTATTCTGAGGACTATAACTTTTTTATTTTTTTGCTGATGTTGCTGTATGGCGGCTCGTTTTTTGCGGGACAAGATGACTTTTTCAGCGGTACCATGGTTATTTATATCCGTCTTTTTGATCGCGTGTTATTCCACTTTTTGTTCGGCGGTATGATAATAAAGCGTTGTTTTTTTGTCTCGTTGTTTTTTGTTGTTTTTTTCGTACGGTGTTTACTGAAGGGGTTAACTAGTGGGACAGTTTTATAGGTCGGGTCGTTACGGACGCGGCGATACTAAATATGTTAACTTTTTTACTTTGTCCCAGGGGGGGACAATACAGATCGGTGATCTGCCAGTTTGCACAGCACTCTGACAGATCACCGATCTGTCAAAGAGCGCTGCAGCGTTACCAAGTGCCTGCTCTGAGCCGGATCCGCGGCCATCTTGGATCTGGGACTTGCTGCAGGGAGGAAGGTAGGAGACCCCCGGAGCAACGCGATCACATCGCGTTGCTGCGGGGGTCTCAGGGAATCCCGCAGGGAGCCCCCTCCCTGTGCGATGCTTCCCTGCACCGCCGGCACATCGCGATCATGTTTGATCGCGGTGTGCCGGGGGTTAATGTGCCGGGGGCCGTCCGTAACCGCTCCTTGCACATAGTGCCGGATGTCAGCTGCGATAAGCAGCTGACACCCGGCCGCGATCGGCTGCGCTCCCCCCGTGAGCGCGGCCGATCGCCTATGACGTACTATTCCGTCCTTGGGAAGTAGGGCCCACCCCACATGGACGGAATAGTACGTCTAATGGCAGAAAGGGGTTAATAATTGGGTGGAATGGTGTATGAGGCATTTTCCCTTTTAGGCTATGTGCACACGTCAGGATTTTATGCGGAAATTTCCTGAGCAAAACCGGAGATTTTCTGCATAAAAACCGCACGCGTTTTTCTCGCGTTGTACTCGCGGATTTGTCGTGTATTTTGTGTGGATTTTTTGCGTTTTTTCCCAGAGCTTTCCAATTAAATAACATAGTGGGAAATCCGCAAAAAAATCGCAAAATTAATGAACATGCTGCGTATTTTTCCGCATGCGTATTTTTTGCGGAAAAATCCGCAACATGTGCACAAAAATTGCGGAATGCAATGGAAATGATGGGATGTATGATGTATGCGTTTTTGCCGCGGAATACTACCGAAAAATCAACGAATAATCTGGAACGTGTGCACATACCCTTACTGCAATAGAGTTCTTTTATTGGGCAGCAGATTCGAAAACTAACCACACTTTTTATTGGTGCTCGATCGCCTACAAGGCTATGTGGTTAATTTGAAGTATAATTTTGGGGTGATAGAGTGTGGCCAGACAGAACATATGAGGCGTAGCTGAAGCTTTGCCCACCCACACCAAGCCTATTGGAAAATAAATTCCCACAAAAATTTGCTATTGAGGTGGGCCAAGTTTCAATTACGTGTTTGGAAACAGAAAAATCATATTAGAAATTATTCTGTTCCTGTTATATTTTTTTGGCCTGTGTAGAAGCCATTTCACAAGTGATGAACAAATGAAATAGTCGTACTGATTTCACACTAAGGCCCTGATTCATCAACGATTTTACAACAGTATTCTGGCGTAGAGAACTTTGAAAAGTCGAAAAAATATTGCTCAATGCGGAACAGAATTGACTGAAGTAAGATATGTCAAGGTGCATACGGAGGCGCACACCACTTAGGCTAGGTTCACATTAGCGTTCATGTGCACAGTATATCATCGGCATGCGCAAACGCATGCCAGAACGCATACAAACGTATGTTTACGCTGCGTTTTTTATCCGCATGATCTTACGCATGACGGCAAAAAAAAACATAGTGTGTGTATGTGTTTTTGCATTCGTTTGCGCTGTTTATGCACATGCTCAAGGTATTTCCCAATGGGCGTGGCTTATGGGATTTCTACATATAGACCCTGCACAGATGAAATCCTCTTCTTTTGATGCTGTATCCTGCTGCAAGATGGATCTTCGCGTGGAGAGCTTCAATTTGAATCTGGATTTATCATTGAAATTGGCTATAGCTTTTGCTGTGGCTTGTGAGGAAGAAAGAAGAGAAAGACGGAGAAGACGTCGTCGTCGCTATTGGCAACACTCCTTTGTTGAAGTCCGAGAAAGCCTTGGAGCCTACCACTCATTGTACACCAAGCTTCGTCAAAACCTGCAAAAGTTTTTTGAATACACGAGGATGTCTGAACAGAGCTTCGATGAATTGCTGCATCGTGTGCGAGGATCCATCACCAGGCAGGACACGCAACTACTTAGAGCAATACCTGCTGAGGATCGTCTGTTGGAGCCTCTAAGATATGTAATTTTGAAAAACAAACACCTGTGATTAATATTCTTGTTATAAAAGCCATGCACTGATTTTTTTTTTTCCCCATTTTCTTTTTTTCCACAGATTCCTGGCTACCCGAGAGACCTTAAGATCTTTACATTTTCAATTTTGGATTGGACTGTACACCCTTTCTAGGATTGTTGGAAACACCTGCCATGCATTGTGTGACGTTCTGCGTGCAGAATTCCTCTCACAACCCCCAACTGAACTCTTACTGAAAAATGCTGAAAAATTCAAGGAAACTTGATTTTTACCACTGTGTGGGGGCTGTGGACGGCAAATACATTCGGCTTCTTAACCCCTTCCCGACCTGTGACACAGCGTATGCGTCATGAAAGTCGGTGCCAATCCGACCTGTGACGCATATGCTGTGTCACAGAAAGATCGCGTCCCTGCAGGCCGGGAGAAAGGGTTAACTCCAATTTCACCCGGCCTGCAGGGACAGGGGGAGTGGTAGTTTAGCCCAGGGGGGGTGGCTTCACCCCCCCGTGGCTACGATCGCTCTGATTGGCTGTTGAAAGTGAAACTGCCAATCAGAGCGATTTGTAATATTTCACCTAAAAAACTGGTGAAATATTACAATCCAGCCATGGCCGATGCTGCAATATCATCGGCCATGGCTGGAAACACTTATGTGCACCCACCCCACCCCACCGATCAGCCCCCCGATCTGTGGTCCGCTCCCCTCCGTCCTGTGCTCCGCTCCCCCGTCCTCCTGTCCGCTCCCCCCATGCTCCAATCACACCCCCCGTGCTCCAATCAAACCCCCCCGCACTCCGATCACCCCCCCGCACAGCGATCCACCCCCTGTGCTCCGATTCCCCCCCGTGCTCCGATCCACCCCCCTGCACAGCGATCCCCCACCCCGTGCTCCAATCAACCCCCCCGTGTTCCGATCCACCCCCCCATGCTCCGATCCACCCCCCCGTGCTCCGACGCTCCCCCCGTGCCCTGATCTCCCCCCCCCCCCCCCATCCCTTATACTTACCTCCCGGGATCCGTCCGTCTTCTTTCCTGGGCGCCGCCATCTTCCAAAATGGCGGGCGCATGTGCAGTGCGCCCGCCGAATCTGCCGGCCGGCAGATTCGTTCCAAAGTGAGTTTTGATCACTGAGATAGGTTATATCTCAGTGATCAAAATAAAAAAAAATAGTAAATGACCCCCCCCCCCTTTGTCACCCCCATAGGTAGGGACAATAAAAAAATAAAGAAATTTTTTTTTTTTTTACACTAAGGTTAGAATAGGGTTAGGGGTAGGGTTAGGAGTAGGGGTAGGGTTAGGGGTAGGGCTAGGGGTAGGGCTAGGGTTAGGGTTTCGGTATGTGCACACGTATTCTGTTCCTCTGCGGATTTTTCCGCTGCGGATTTGATAAATCCGCAGTGCTAAACCGCTGTGGATTTATCGCGGATTTACCACGGTTTTTCTGCGCATTTCACTGCGGTTTTACAACTGCGATTTTCTATTGGAGCAGTTGTAAAACCGCTGCGGAATCCGCAGAAAGAAGTGACATGCTGTGGAATGTAAACCGCTGCGTTTCCGTGCAGTTTTTCCGCAGCATGTGTACAGCGATTTTTGTTTCCCATAGGTTTACATTGAACTGTAAACTCATGGGAAACTGCCGCGGATCCGCAGCGTTTTCCGCAGCGTGTGCACATACCTTTAGAATTAGGCTATGTGCACACGGTGCGGATTTTGCTGCGGATCTGCAGCGGATTGGCCGCTGCGGATTCGCAGCAGTGTTCCATCAGGTTTGCAGTTCCATGTAAACCTATGGAAAACCAAAGCCGCTGTGCCCATGGTGCGGAAAATACCACGCGGAAATGCTGCGTTGTATTTTCCGCAGCATGTCAATTCTTTGTGCGGATTCCGCAGCGTTTTACACCTGTTCCTCAATAGGAATCCACAGGTGAAATCCGCACAAAAAACACTGGAAATCCACGGTAAATCCGCAGGTAAAACGCAGTGCCCTTTACCCGCGGATTTTTCAAAAATGATGCTGAAAAATCTCACACGAATCCGCAACGTGGGCACATAGCCTTAGGGTTAGGGTTGGAATTAGGGTTGTGGTTAGGGGTGTGATTAGGGTTATGGCTACAGTTGGGATTAGGGTTAGGGGTGTGTTGGGGTTAGTGTTGGAGTTAGAATTGAGGGGTTACCACTGTTTAGGCACATCAGGGGTCTCCAAACGCAACATGGCGCCACCATTGATTCCAGCCAATCTTGTATTCATAAAGTCAAATGGTGCTCCCTCACTTCCGAGCCCCGACGTGCGCCCAAACAGTGGTTTACCCCCACATATGGGGTACCAGCATACTCAGGACAAACTGCGCAACAATTACTGGGGTCCAATTTCTCCTGTTACCCTTGTGAAAATAAAAAAATGCTTGCTAAAACATCATTTTTGAGGAAAGAAAAATTATTTTTTATTTTCACGGCTCTGCGTTGTAAACGTCTGTGAAACACTTGGGAGTTCAAAGTGCTCACCACATATCTAGATAAGTTCCTTGCGGGGTCTAGTTTCTAAAATGGGGTCACTTGTGGGGGGTTTCTACTGTTTAGGCACACCAGGGGCTCTGCAAACGCAACGTGACGTCCGCAGACCATTCCATCAAAGTCTGCATTTCAAAAGTCACTACTTCCCTTCTGAGCCCCGACGTGTGCCCAAACAGTGGTTTACCCCCACACATGGGGTATCAGTGTACTCAGGGCAAACTGGACAACAACTTTTGTGGTCCAATTTCTCCTGTAACCCTTGGGAAAATAAAAAATTCTGGGCTAAATAATTATTTTTGAGGAAAGAAAACGTATTTATTATTTTCACGGCTCTGTGTTATGAACTTCTGTGAAGCACTTGGGGGTTCAAAGTGCTCACCTCACATCTAGATAAGTTCCTTTCGGGGTCTAGTTTCGAAAATGGGGTCACTTGTGGGGTTTTCTACTGTTTAGCCACATCAGGGGCTCTGCAAACGCAACGTGACGCCCGCAGAGCATTCCATCAAAGTCTGCATTTCAAAACGTCACTACTTCACTTCCGAGCCCCAGCATGTGCCTAAACAATGTTTTACCCCCACATATGGGGTATCAGCGTACTCAGGAGAAACTGGACAACAACTTTTGGGGTCAAATTTCTCCTGTTACCCTTGGGAAAATAAAATATAGCGGGCTAAAAAATCATTTTTGAGAAAAGAATTTTTTTTTTAAATTTTCATGGCTCTGCGTTATAAACTTCTGTGAAGCACTTGAGGGTTCAAAGTGCTCACCACACATCTAGATTAGTTCCTTTGGGGGTCTAGTTTCCAAAATGGGGTCACTTGTGGGGGAGCTCCAATGCATAGGCACACAAGGGCTCTCCAAACGCGACATGGTGTCCGCTAACAATTGGAGCTAATTTTCCATTCAAAAAGTCAAATGGCGCTCCTTCCCTTCCGAGCCTTACCATGTGCCCAAACAGTGGTTTACCTCCACATGTGAGGTATCAATGTACTCAGGAGAAATTGCCCAACAAATTTTAGGATCCATTTTATCCTGTTGTCCATGTGAAAATGAAAAAATTGAGGCTAAAAGAATTTTTTTGTGAAAAAAAAGTACTTTTTCATTTTTACGGACCAATTTGTGAAGCACCTGGGGGTTTAAAGGGCTCACTATGCATCTAGATAAGTTCCTTGGGGGGTCCAGTTTCCAAAATGGGGTCACTTGTGGGGGAGCTCCAATGTTTAGGCACACAGGGTCTCTCCAAATGCGACATGGTGTCCGCTAACGATGGAGATAATTTTTCATTCAAAAAGTCAAATGGCGCTCCTTCCCTTCCGAGCCTTACCATGTGCCCAAACAGTGGTTTACCTCCACATGTGAGGTATCAATGTACTCAGGAGAAATTGCCCAACAAATTTTAGGATCCATTTTATCCTGTTGTCCATGTGAAAATGAAAAAATTGAGGCTAAAAGAATTTTTTTGTGAAAAAAAAGTACTTTTTCATTTTTACGGACCAATTTGTGAAGCACCTGGGGGTTTAAAGGGCTCACTATGCATGTAGAGTTCCTTGGGGCGTCTAGTTTCCAAAATGGGGTCACTTGTGGGGGAGCTCCAATTTTTAGGCACACGGGGGCTCTCCAAACGTGACATGGTGTCCGCTAAAGAGTGCAGCCAATTTTTCATTCAAAAAGTCAAATGGCGCTCCTTCCCTTCTGAGCCCTGTCGTGCGCCCAAACAGTGGTTCCCCCCCACATATGGGGTATCGGTGTACTCAGGACAAATTGTACAATAACTTTTGGTGTCCAGTTTCTCTTTTTACCCTTAGAAAATAAAAAAATTGTTGCTAAAACATCATTTTTGTGACTAAAAAGTTAAATGTTCATTTTTTCCTTCCATGTTGCTTCTGCTGCTCTGAAGCACCTGAAGGGTTAATAAACTTCTTGAATGTGGTTTTGAGCACCTTGAGGGGTGCATTTTTTAGAATGGTGTCACTTTTGGGTATTTTCAGCCATATAGACCCCTCAAACTGACTTCAAATGTGAGGTGGTCCCTAAAAAAAATGGTTTTGTAAATTTCGTTGTAAAAATGAAAAATCGCTGGTCAAATTTTAACCCTTATAACTTCCTAGCAAAAAAAAATTTTGTTTCCAAAATTGTGCTGATGTAAAGTATACATGTGGGAAATGTTATTTATTAACTATTTTGTGTCACATAACTCTCTGGTTTAACAGAATAAAAATTCAAAATCTGAAAATTGCGAAATTTTCAAAATTTTTGCCAAATTTCCGTTTTTATCACAAATAAACGCAGAATTTATTGACCTAAATTTACCACTAACATGAAGCCCAATATGTCACGAAAAAACAATCTCAGAACCGCTAGGATTCATTGAAGCGTTCCTGAGTTATTACCTCATAAAGGGACACTGGTCAGAATTGCAAAAAACGGCAAGGTCTTTAAGGTCAAAATAGGCTGGGTCATGAAGGGGTTAAACCTGCTGGAAATGGATCCGAGTACTTCAATTATAAAAAATTATTTTCCATTGTTCTAATGATGATTGCGGATGCTGAATGTCGATTTGTCACCATTGACATTGGCTCATTTGGATGAGGAAATGACTCAGACTTTCAAAACTCTGACATGGGAAAACGTTTGTATGCTAATAATTTCAATTTTCCACCGCCACAACCTCTTCCGAACGCTGAAGGTCCACCAATCATATTTGTTGGGGATGAGGCGTTTCAAATGTGTGCCAACCTCCTAAAACCATACTCAAGTCGGGACTTGAATCACAGCAAAAGGATTTTCAACTACAGACTGACAAGGGCACAAAGAACTGTGGAGTGTGCCTTTGGTTTGCTGGCAGCTAAATGGCGTATTTTGGGAACACCAATCAATCTTAAAATAGAGACAATTGATGAGGTTGTGAAAGTGTGTGTTGTTCTGCTTAATTACATCCTAGCAAAATAGCAACCCCACTTCGAACTTGATGAACCTGTTAATACCACATTGCCGGATTATCGTGCTCACCCTCTGAGGACTACAGTCGAAATTGCCCAAATGAGGAATAAATTTGCTGTCTACTTTGTCTCTGATATTGGACGTGTCATGGCAAGATGAAATGGTTTAAGCTGTAAAGAAGTCAAATGTACTTGTAATGTTATGTACCTGTACTTTTTTTTTCTGACTGTTATATTGTCACCTTTAATGTAAGTTTAATAATAAGCACCTTAACTGTAACGCCCGTTAGTACTTCACTCAACAATACACACGTTTAAATAAAGAGAAAAATACTTCACTCAACAGTACACTCAACAATACTACACATCTTTAAATAAAGAGCTAAAGAAAACACAGTGATACAGTTATTATGAATCAAAAGAATTTTTATTAACAAAAATAAAAGCCATTTTAAAATTTAAAAAAAAAATTAAAATGTGATTATTTTCTGGTTCTGCGGGAGGGAGTGACATGGTGGACCTGGGGGTGTCGGGCTGTGATGGTGGGCTTGGAGTGGTTGGGGAAGTGGAAATGGCAGGGAATTGGAAGATTGGGTCAGAAACCTTGACACAGGACACAATGGGGGAAGAGGACACATTAGCAGTAGAAAACAAATTAGAAGGGATTGACACATTGGATGGGAAAAAAACAAGGGATGGTGTGGACAGACTAGAAAACAAAGGCACATTCGGAGGTGAGGGTTGAGGGGGTGGATATTGTTTTTTGACATTTTTACGTTTCCTGGATATGGTTTTGCTGCTTCTTCGGCCTTTTCCTTCCTTTTAATGCGTGGTGGGAGTAGAAGTCTGGGCTGCGGCACTCGGCTGCATGGTAGAAGTGGAAGGCTGTTCTGCTGCACTTGGCTGCATGGTAGAAGTTGAAGGCTGTTCTGCTGCACTTGGCTGTGTGGTAGAAGTGGAAGGCTGGGCTGCGGCACTCGGCTGCGTGGTTGAAAGGGGAAGACTGGGATGCTGCAATCGGCTGCATGGTGTAGCTGCGTAGGGTTGAAACAGTCCTAATGTCCAGCGGTGGTTGTGGTGATGGTGGATAGTGCCACTGATGCTGACCTGGAGCTTGTTGCCCTTTAGGGAAAGAACGTGGTGTTTGCTGCTGATATCGGGACCACTTCATGGCCTCGGTGTAAGCATCCTAACAGGCCTTCGTCATGCCTCGTTCTATAGCAAAAAAATAATGTCCCGTCGGTCTATTAAGGTCGGCTTCCAGGCGGTCAAGGCGTTTGTGGACGTCATTGAAAAGTGTGTTCAAGTGAGTGAACCCACTATCTATTCTTTCTACAACCGCCTTCATCCCAGCCTGGAAGACCGAGCTTAAGTGAATAAACTCAGGCATGACTGACCTCTCACAGGCCCTCTGCCGCTGGCGAGCAGACCCAAGTAAAGTAGTGGCAGAGGGCTGGGAGAGGGAAAAACCAGATGGACCGGCTTCCTGTTCCCCAGCCTGTGAAGCCTGCCTGGTTGCCCCATCACTGGTGGATGATTAGGCCTGTTCGTTGGCTGGTCGATGAGGGGCTGCTCCATCAGAGAACGACCCAGGTTCTGTTCTGCTGCACCAGGTTCTGTGTGGAAAATAAATGAAAATCGTTAGTAAACAAATTAAAAGTTTAAATAATAGTAAGACAACACACAAGATACGTTCGCTGAGCAAGCGCAGGCCTCAGGAAAAAAAAGTCGCTGATGGTACTTATATTTTCTGACTTTTCAAGCAGCACCACTTCGAACCCTGAATCTCCTCTCTTATATCCTTATTGAAGCGATCCTTCATCGAGCACTTTTACTCTCTTCACTGTGAATTTGGAAGAAAAAAATAATAATTGTAAAAAGACATCAACATTTACAGCAAAACCGAAGTGTAAAAGACCACATTGCAATACTTACAAAAATCCTTTCTGACTTGTGGCCTTTCATGGTCCCAATCATTCAACAGCAATCTGGCCTATTCTTCCCAGGGTCGTCGGATCAAGGCTGAACAGGAATGATTCCGATCATGGGGGTCCCACAACGCTGCTTGCTCTTGCAGAGCTTGAATAAGAACATCGTCATCGATATCTGGATGTTCTTCCTTACGTAGTGGAACCTATAGATGAAATACAAAAAAAAATTTGTAAGTTAAACTGAAAACAAATTCAATTACAACTATGATAAAGGCTACTTACACCCCGTCTTTCCTCCTCAGCAACTTGAGGCCGACGACCCTGGGAAGAATCATTTCCATTAGACTGCTCCTGCTCTTCTGCACTGTCAGGTACCTGTAAAGAAAATACATCATTTAACACATGTCTAGTATTGACAGTCAATACATACCAATCAATAAATCAAATGTGATTACATAATATGTGTCATGTCCACTTTCGGAACCTTCAGTGGAGGACATGTTGGATGAGCAGGCAGCAGTCAATTGAAACACTAGAGAAAAAAAAAAGACATGTAAAAACTTGGTAGAAACCAAACACATTATAGCACAAAAAAAGGACACCAATACTTAAATTACAGGCAGTAGTCCAACAACACAGCAGTCAGTCAGCACCAGGATGGCGGCAGCACCAGGAAGGCGGCAGCAGGAAGACAGCAGCACCAGGACTGCGGCAGCACCAGAAAGATAGCAGCAACCGGAATGTGGCAGCACCAGGAAGACTGCAACAGCACCAGCACTGGAGCAGCAAACAGTCTACAAGGAAAATAAAAAAAATTAGTACAGAGTACACAGGACAGCAGCAACAGGACCAGAGCAGCAAACAGTCTACAAGGGACCTGAAAAACAATAGTACAGAGTACGGACTGCAAAGAGAAACAGACATTTTCAAAGCTTCTATACTTACATCCAGAGTCTTGTCCAGAGGCTTGTGCTTCTGTCCAGAGTCTTGTGCTTCCGTCCAGAGTTTTGAGAGTAATGGATTACCTCTCTCCACACCCCCTTTTATACATCAGAGATTTTACAGGTGGTAACATAGTTTCCTGGACAAGATTAGTGTGAAGCACGCATGCGTATCTAATGCATGCGTACGCATTTCCTTGCGTACCAATGCGTTCCCATAGAGAGTAATGCCTTTTTGTGACGTAATCATCTGCAATCGTTCGCATGAGGACGATTGCGCAATATTTCATTCCTCAAAAAATGCTACATGTTGCGTTCGCAGGACACTGCCGCACATCGCGAAACGACGCATGCGTACGCATCCGCATGCGAACGTACAGTGCCTACAAGTAGTATTCAACCCCCTGCAGATTTAGCAGGTTTAATAAGATGCAAATAAGTTAGAGCCTTCAAACTTCAAAAAAGAGCAGGATTTATTAACAGATGCATAAATCTTACAAACCAAAAAGTTTTGTTGCTCAGTTAAATTTTTATAAATTTTAAACATAAAAGTGTGGGTCAATTATTATTCAACCCCTAGGTTTAATATTTTGTGGAATAACCTTTGTTTGCAATTACAGCAAATAATCGTCTTTTATAAGACCTGATCAGGCCGGCACAGGTCTCTGGAGTTATCTTGGCCCACTCCTCCATGCAGATTTTCTCCAAGTTATCTACGTTCTTTGGGTGTCTCATGTGGACTTTAATCTTGAGCTCCTTCCACAAGTTTTCAATTGGGTTAAGGTCAGGAGACTGACTAGGCCACTGCAACACCTTGATTTTTTGCCTCTTGAACCAGGCCTTGGTTTTCTTGGCTGTGTGCTTTGGGTCGTTGTCTTGTTGGAAGATGAAATGACGACCCATCTTAAGATCCTTGATGGAGGAGCGGAGGTTCTTGGCCAAAATCTCCAGGTAGGCTGTGCTATCCATCTTCCCATGGATGCGGACCAGATGGCCAGGCCCCTTGGCTGAGAAACAGCCCCACAGCATGATGCTGCCACCACCATGCTTGACTGTAGGGATGGTATTCTTGGGGTCGTATGCAGTGCCATCCAGTCTCCAAACGTCACGTGTGTGGTTGGCACCAAAGATCTCGATCTTGGTCTCATCAGACCAGAGAACCTTGAACCAGTCAGTCTCAGAGTCCTCCAAGTGATCATGAGCAAACTGTAGACGAGCCTTGACATGACGCTTTGAAAGTAAAGGTACCTTACGGGCTCGTCTGGAACGGAGACCATTGCGGTGGAGTACGTTACTTATGGTATTGACTGAAATCAATGTCCCTACTGCCATGAGATCTTCCCGGAGCTCCTTCCTTGTTGTCCTTAGGTTAGCCTTGACTCTTCGGACAAGCCTGGCCTCGGCATGGGAGGAAACTTTCAAAGGCTGTCCAGGCCGTGGAAAGCTAACAGTAGTTCCATAAGCCTTCCACTTCCGGATGATGCTCCCAACAGTGGAGACAGGTAGGCCCAACTCCTTGGAAAGGGTTTTGTACCCCTTGCCAGCCTTGTGACCCTCCACGATCTTGTCTCTGATGGCCTTGGGATGCTCCTTTGTCTTTCCCATGTTGACCATGTATGAGTGCTGTTCACAAGTTTGGGGAGGGTCTTAAATAGTCAGAAAAGGCTGGAAAAAGAGATAATTAATCCAAACATGTGAAGCTCATTGTTCTTTGTGCCTGAACTACTTCTTAATACTTTAGGGGAACCAAACAGAATTCTGGTGGGTTGAGGGGTTGAATAATAAATGACCCTCTGAAAAGACTTTTCACAATTAAAAAAAAAAAAATAAACAAAGAAATAACATTCTTTTTTGCTGCAGTGCATTTCATACTTCCAGGCTGATCTACAGTCCAAATGTCACAATGCCAAGTTAATTCCAAATGTGTAAACCTGCTAAATCTGCAGGGGGTTGAATACTACTTGTAGGCACTGTATGTAAAAACATGTCCCTACGTACACAATGTTAAAGATCTATACGCATGAGGTTGCATGCGGATCATACGCTGCGCACAGAAACACTAATGTGAACACGGCCTTATCGCCTCATTAATTAGTCCAGTGTGAAAAAACAAAGGAAATGTCTATAGTCATGACCTAAAGTGTTTACACCCTTGAAATTGTTCCAGAAAATGAAGTATTTCTTCCAGGAAATTACTGCAAAAAACCCACATAAAAATAAACAAAGGAAAAAAAAAGGCAAATTGGGGATAATTACACACAAAACCCCCAAAATTGTTAGCAATTTTCTAAAAATGTGGATAAACAACTTTGTTTTAAGCATGTGATGCTCATTCAATCTCACCTGTGGTAACTAATAGGTATGGGCAATATGAAAATCACATCTATAACCAGATAAAAAGGGGACATTGATTCAATCTTTTCATTGTGTTTATGTGTATCACACTAATTATGGGGAACAGAAAGAGAAGAAGAGAACTGTCTGAGGACTGGAGAATCAAAATTATTGGACAATATCTACAATCTCAAGACTACAAGTCCATCTCCAGAGATCATGATGTTCCTTTGTGCATGGTGTGCAACATAATCAAGAAGTTTACAACCCATGGCACTGTAGCTACTCTCCCTGGACGTGGACGGCAGAGAAAAAATGATGAAAGGTTGCAATGCAGGATACTCTGGATGGTGGATAAGCAGCCCCAATCAAGTTCCAAAGAAATTCAAGCTGTCCTGCAGTCTCAGGGTGCATCAGTGTCATCATGAACTATCAGGTGACATTTGAATGAAATGAAACGATTTAGTAGGAGACCCAAAAGGACGCCTTTAACAGAGACATAAAAAAGCTAGACTGCAGTTTGCCAAAATATATGTGAGTAAGCCAGAATCCTTCTGGGAAAGTGTCTTGTGGACTGATGAGATCAAGATGGAGCTTTTTGGTAGAGCACATGATTCTAATGTTTACCGCAAACAGAATGAGACATACAAAAAAAGCACAGTGCCTACAGTTAAATATGATGGAAGTTCAGAGATATTTTGGGGTTATTTTGCTGCCTCTGCCATTGGTTGCCTTGACTGTGTGCAAGGCATCATGAAATCTGAAGATTGCCAAAGGATTTTGGGCCGCATTGTAGTGCCCAGTGTCAGAAAGCTGGGTTTGCTCCCAAGTAGTGGATCTTCCAGCAGAACATTGACGCCAGACATACTTCAAGAAGCCAGAAATAAGAAAAAAAACAGCCGCACAACTCGAATCTTCCGTGAAATAAAAAACCTTTGTCCTTTATTTCATTTGCACAATGTGGACAAGGTTATAAGGGAGAGACGTTAGCAGAACGGGCAGAAAAACAACAGCGGACTACGGCCGTTTCGCTTCCTGCGCGCTTCAACGGGTCCACAAATTCAAGAAGCACACAGTAATGGGTGGAAACAAAGCGCCGGAGAGCTCTGAAGTGGCCAGCAATGAGTCCGGATCTAAATCCCATTGAACACCTGCGGAGAGATCTTAAAATTGATGTTGTGAGAAGGCACCCTTCAAATATGAGAGACCTGGAGTAGTTTGCAAAAGAAGATTGGTCGAAAATTTCAGGTGAGAGATGTTAGAAGTAGAGCTGAGCGGTGTTCGAGTCGAACTGTTCGCCAGTCTCAAATTCGAGCTGTTTTGGGCGGTGTTCGAGTCGTTCAACGAACCCGAACAATTTGCTTAAAATTCGGCTGTTCGAGTTTCTGTTCGATCACTAACTGTTCGTTCAGCAAAAGCCTCACTTGATTTGCACATTTAAAACTGTTTATCATTGTTAATAGACTGTTTCAGTGTATAGTGGGCGGTGGATAGATCTGTGCTGAAATAACGCCGATCTCCATTTTTTTTCTTTCCCGCATTTACAGTGGGACGGTGCAGTCTCTCAGCCTATCAGCAGTGCGCACACACACACCAATGTGCATGTGATGCACACAAGCAAGGGCATGTGTCATTGGCTGTGCATGTCACATGTCTTTACCCTATAAGAACCAGCCATTTGCCCCGTCGCCACCATTTCCTCACTGCTGCAGCTTAGTGTTAAACGGCACTGCTGCTGCTGTGGGCGCTATACAGACTAATAGTGTTTTTTTGGAGCGAATTGTCATAGAGATAGGTTTAGGGAGTCGGGAGGAGTCGGGACTAGTTGTAATATCAGCCCTTTTCAGGGTGGGTTACAGCAGTTCATAGCACTGATTGCCAGGCAGGTCTGTGCCAGTGCTGTGCAAGTGTTTGTCACAGCATTTGGTGTAATCTAGCTCAGCCAATCCTTTTGGGCTAGTAGCATTGTCTGATAGTCATCTGAGTAGCCCGCCTGTCAAGCTAGCTACACCGCCTGTGTATCTCAATTTCCACTGCATCTAATCCGGTTGATAGTTTAGGGCCTAGGAGCAGTATCTGCACGTCAGCAGAGTAGCCCGCCTGTGAAACAAACTATACCGCCTGTGTATCTCAATTTTCACTGCATCTAATCCAGTTGATAGTTTAGGGCCTAGGAGCAGTGTCTGCATGTCAGCAGAGTAGCCTGCCTGTGACACAAACTATACCGCCTCTGTATCTCAATTTTCACTGCATCTAATCCAGTTATTAGTTTTGGGCCTAGTACCACAGTTTGACCACTCAGTTCTGCTCGGTTTTCATCCATCGGTTGTTGTACCGACAACTGCAGATACAGAGTTGCCAATTAGTTAAACACTAAAATGAGTGGCAAAAGGCCTGCTGCTGGTGGAAAGGGGAATAGGCGTGTTGGAAAGGGAAAAAAAGGTTGTGTCCATGGGGTAGGTGGTAAAGCAACAGTAACATCTGCAGAAGAAAGACCATCTTCCAGCTAAAGTAAGATGTCTACTTCTTTTCGTGGACAATCTGATATGATCCCTTTCTTACGACCATCGCTACAAGCATCGCCAAAAATTCCAGATGAGGCACAAAAACAGCAGCTGCTTGAACGGATATCAAATGCTTGTTCAAGTGGGCTCTCCTCCATGTCAACTTCAACATCACAACTACTCCAGTCCTCTAAGTTGTCACCCCAATCGCACTTGCTTCCTCCCAGCTCCCAAGTCTCCAGCTGCCCGTCTGAGCATGGGGTAACACACATGGTTGAGTCTGTAGAGCTGTTTACACATACTATAGCCTGGGAATCAGAGGTCTGCTCCAGGGCTTCTGTGAATCCAGATGAGGAAATGATCTGCACTGATGCCCAGAATCTTTGTGAGTCGGATCCAGGCCCAGATAAAGAAGGTTCTGAGCATAATGTAGACCCTCGTTCCCAAACTGTAACTCCTGTTGGTGGAGACAATGAGGAAGATGATGATGAGACTGAGATACCTGATTGGAACGAAAACTTGACTTTTCGGTCAGGGCAGGAAGAGGTTGGCTCTGAGGACGACGGGCGTGAGAACACACAGGATGATGATGATGAGTTTGTAGACCCCATTTACTGTCAATCCCCAGTCCGCCAGTCCATGAGGTCAGTGGAGGAGGATGCTAGTGACGAGTCTGACGACGAGGTAACGGTGCGCCTTCCTGGACAGAGACGGAGTACTGGAAGCACGTCAACAACTGCATCCTCAACCCCAACTGCGCCTCAGACCAGAAGTCATGGTGGCTCTACAGGTCGTACGGGCTCTAAGCCTTGCATAGCCTGGGCATTTTTTGACATCGCAAAGGATGACCCAACTCATGTTGTCTGTAAGATTTGTCAACAAAATCTCAGTAGAGGCCAAAAAATCACTAGCTTGAGTACTTCATGCATGAACCGTCACATGGCACTCTCCAGCGACACAGGACGCCAGCAGCGCCGCAGCTACAACGTGCACAGTGTATCTGGCACACACAGCGCACTCTCCACAGCGACATAGGACGCAAGCAGCATCACAGCAATACTGTACACAGTGCACCTGGACCGCATCCAGCAGCGGCACATACCTCTATCACAATATACAACCAGTTTATTGCACTACAGCAATTCAACTACCACATATGCTTTTTGAAGGGCAAATTGGCTAACTATGCATTCAAGATAAACTGTATTGCTCTGAGGAAGGTCCGTGTTGGACCGAAAACATTCAGCAATTGATCTGTTTGTCAGGATGTGAATAAACAACCTTACCCTTCTTCCGAAAAAATTGAGTGCCAAGTTTGTTTCTTATATTTGAACGGTCACATGGATATGAGGCATAAGTTGTAGTGGGAAGCTCACTGTGCTACAATTTGGCCTAGTGGGCCGGGTCAACCACTGTCTGCCCCATCAAGTGCATCCGCGTCCTCTTCATCCTCTGTGACTGTGGGGACAGCAATCGCACATAGTTTTGAATGCAGACCTTCTACCTCTTTACCCGCCACAGCCAGTGTGATTGGCAGGTCGTCAGGACATTTGCACGTGGAAACACCTGCTGGTGTTGAACGCTCTCCGACATCAACACCACGTTTTGATCAAGGCAACATAACATCTCCGCCTGCACCTTCCTCACAGACCAGCAGTTTGCCGGGGACACCCTACTCAACTCCGTCTAAGCACGGCAGCCAGCCCTCAGTCCCTCAGATGTGGACAAGTAAAAGACCATTTCCTCCTAGCCATGACAAAGCTAAGAGGTTGAATTTCTCCATCTGCAAGCTGTTGGCTACAGAAATGTTGCCTTTCCGCCTGGTGGACACAGAGGATTTTCGAGACCTTATGTCCGTCGCAGTGCCCCAGTACCAGATGCCCAGTCGCCACTACTTCTCAAAGAAAGGTGTGCCTGCGCTACACCACACAACATCACCGCTTCCTTGAGAAACTCTGTGTGTGACAGGGTGCATTTCACCACAGACACTTGGATGAGTAGACATGGACAGGGGCGTTACATGTTGGTGACTGGGCACTGGGTAACTACGGCGACATAAGGAGAAGGGGCTGCTGTCCGAGTCTTGCCGTCCCCACGAGTTGCTCGTCGATCCTCTGTATCTAGAAGTTCCTCCACTGCTTCTGCCTCCTCAACCTCCTCTCGGTCCTCCACCTGCACCCAAAGCCTGTCTGGTAATGCCACCCGCATTGTAACTGGGCAGAAGGAATCCTGCACACCTCCTTACTATGCTGTCACTAGGGCTCAACGGCATCAGGCGGTATTTACATTGAAATGTCTGGGAAATGTGAGTCACACAGCTGAGGAGTTGTGGCCAGCTCTGGAGACCGAGTTCCATCAATGGTTGTCTCCACTCAACCTGCAGCCAGGGAAGGCTGTGTGCAAAAATGCTGCAAACCTGGGTGCGGCCCTTCGCCGTGGCAATGTCACACACGTGCCTTGTATGGCTCACGTTTTGAACCTGGTTGTCCAGCAATTTTTATCCCACTATCCCGGACTAGATGGGCTTCTGCAGAGGGCACGGTCGCTGTGTGCTCACTTCTGCCGTTCGCATCCCGCAACTCGATGACATGCATCTCTACAGAAGTCGTTGGGCCTGCCAGTTCACTGGCTGAAATGCGATGTGCCTACACGGTGGAATTCAACTCTGCACATGTTGCAGCGACTGTGGCAGCACCGACGAGCCCTGGTGCAATACATTATGACGTATAGCCTGGGCCAACGAGATCAAGAGGTGGGGCAAATCATGCTGCCGGATTGGTCTCAGATCAGGGACCTATGCACCCTTCTGCACAGTTTTGAAATAGCAACGAAGATGTTTATTGCTGACGATGCCATTATCAGCATGACCATTCCGGTGATTTACATTCTGGAGCACACCTTACACAGTGTTCGGAGTCAGGTGGTGGAACAAGAGGAGGAGGAGGAGGAACAGGAGGAGTCGTATGCGGAAGGGATCATATCTCCAAGGTCAAGATGGTTGGCAGCACCAAGGCGGCTGGCATTGTAGGCTGGGGGAGAGGGATTACTGAGGGCGCATGGTAGCAGCCAAACTGTTGAGAAAGGTGCAGGAGGCGAGGAAGTAGTGGAGGACGAACTGGCGCTGGGCATGGAAGACTCATCAGATGAGGGAGACCTTGATCAAATTTCTGTTGTGCGAGGTTGGCGGGAGAGGGCAGACGAAGGAAGCATGATTCTCACCTCACCACCACCAAGACAACAAGGACTTGGTCCTCCTGGATGCGCAAGACACATGAGTGCCTTCTTGTTGCACTACCTGCAACATGACCCTCGGATTGTCAGAATCCGAAGTAATGCTGACTACTGGGTTGCCACACTTAGATCCCCGGTACAAAAGCAAATTTGGCAAAATTATTCCTGCCATAGAAAGGGATTCACGCATGCAGGAGTATCAGCAGAGACTGTTACAGAATCTAACATCTGCTTTTCCACAAAACACCAGTGGTGCACGAAGTGAATCTCTGAGTTCTAAATTGCCAACCGTGGGACTATCGAGTCATCACTAAAACCGTAACAGTAACATCGTATCTGGTGGTAACAGCAATTTTTTCCAATAGTTTCAAGATTTTTTTAGACCATCCTTTGCAAGGCCACAGGAGACAAGAAGTCTGACGCACAGCCAACGCCTAGAGAGGATGGTGCAAGAGTATCTCCAAGTTAATATCGATGACATGACTGTGGACCTGGACCCTTGCTCATTTTGGGCTTCCAATCTTGAAAAATGGCCTGAGCTCGCCACTCGTTCCTTGGAGATCTTGCCGTGCCCCGCAGCCAGCGTTCTCTTTGAACGTGTGTTCAGCGCTGCTGGTTGTGTGCTGACAGATAAGCGCACGTGGCTGTCCAGTGACAATGTAGACAGACTAACGTTCATCAAGATGAACAAATCCTGGATCTGCAAGGACTTTTCTACCCCTGTGTCATCTTGGGGAGATTAAAAGCTTGATGATCTTTGAAAATCACCTCACCAACTGTTTTAAAAAACTGGCGAAATTGATGCCACTTAAGTGGTGTCTGTGGCCAATTTTTTGGAAAAAATGGAGACTCTTTATTTAGTCCCCTTGCTGAGTTTTACATGACATTGCCATCGTCAATTCCATGTGGGTGGGGTCGTCTGCAGAGTTAGGGTGGTTTCACACTTGCGTTTTTGTCTGCAGCGTTTTTTCCAAAAAAAAACGCATGCGTTTTTTTTCCCTATATTTAACATTGAAAACGCATGCGTTTTTTGGTGTACGCATGTGCATGCGTTTTTGAACGCATGCGTTTTTTTACTGCATGCGTTCATTTTCAGAAATGCAACTTGTAGTATTTTTGAGTGGCGTTTTTTGGACCAAAAAAAAGGCATGCGTTTACATGCGTTTTTTTTGGGTCAAAAAATACATTGGAGTCAATGGGGACGCATGCGTTTTTTTGTGCATGCGTTTTTTTGCGTTAAAAACGCATGCGTTTTTCAATTAAAAAAACAGAAAACACACTGATATGCCACCCCCCAACATAAAGGTGATAAAGGGATCCTAAGCCTAACCCTACCACTAACCCTAACCCTACCCCTAACCCTAAGGGATCCTAACCCTACCCCTAACCCTAAGGGATCCTAACCCTAATCCCTTTAGGGTTAGGGTTAGGATCCCTTAGGGTTAGAGGTAGGGGTAGGGTTAGGATCCCTTTAGGGTTAGGGTTATGATCCCTAACCCTAACTATTTCTGTTTATAGTGGGTTTTTTACTTTATTTTGATGATTGGCAGCTGTCACACATTTCTCAGCATGCGTTTAAAAAACGCAAACGCATGAAAAAATGCATGTAAACGTGTCAAAACGCCGCGGTTTTTTCACCACATGCAAAAATGCATGCGTCAAAAAAACGCAGCGTTTGCACGCGTTTACATGCGTTTACATGCGTTTTTTCACCATGCGTTTTTTTTGCGTTTTTTACCGCAAAAACGCACCCAAAAAAACGCAAATGTGAAACCAGCCTTATTTACTCATACTATGGCCTGGGATTCGGTGGTCTGCTCCAAAGCTTAAGTGTCTGCTAGTAAGCAGAGTAGCCCAGCCACCCACCGCCTGTTTACCTAAGTACTATTTTTAACGGCATCTGGCCCAGGAAATCCTTTTGGGCCTAGTAGAATTTACTGCTACTCAGCAGCGTACCCCACCCATGAAGCAAGCTACGCCGCCTGTTTACCTAACTACTATTTTGTAACGGCATCTAGCACAGGAAATCCTTTTGGGCCTAGTAGAATTTGGTGCAACTCAGCAGCGTACCCCACCCATGAAGCAAGCTACACCGCCTGTTTACCTAGCTACTATTTTGTAACGGCATCTAGCACAGGAAATCCTTTTGGGCCTAGTAGAATTTGGTGCAACTCAGCAGCGTACCCTACCCATGAAGCAAGCTACACCATTTTGTAACAGCATCTAGCACAGGAAATCCTTTTGGGCCTAGTAGAATTTGGTGCAACTCAGCAGCGTACCCCACCCATGAAGCAAGCTACACCGCCTGTTTACCTAGCTACTATTTTGTAACGGCATCTATCACAGGAAATCCTTTTGGGCCTAGTAGAATTTGGTGCAACTCAGCAGCGTACCCTACCCATGAAGCAAGCTACACCGCCTGTTTACCTAACTACTATTTTGTAACGGCATCTAGCCCAGGAAATTGTTTTGGGCCTAGTAGAATTTAGTGCTACTCAGCAGCGTACCTCACCCATGAAGCAAGCTACACCGCCTGTTTACCTAACTACTATTTTGTAACGGCATCTAGCCCAGGAAATCCTTTTGGGCCTAGTAGAATTTAGTGCTACTCAGCAGCGTACCCCACCCATGAAGCAAGCTACACCACCTGCTTACCTAACTACTATTCTGTAACGGCATCTAGCCCAGGAAATCCGTTTGGGCCTAGTAGAATTTAGTGATACTCAGCAGCGTACCCCACCCATGAAGCAAGCTACACCGCCTGTTTACCTAACTACTATTTTGTAACGGCATCTAGCCCAGGAAATCCTGTTGGGCCTAGTAGATTTTGGTGCTACTCAGCAGCGTACCCCACCCATGAAGCAAGCTACACCGCCTGTTTACCTAAGTACTATTTTTTTAATGGCATCTGGCCCAGGAAATCCTTTTGGGCCTAGTAGAATTTTGTGCAACTCAGCAGCGTACCCCACCCATGAAGCAAGCTACACCGCCTGTTTACCTAAGTACTATTTGTTAACGGTATCTGGCCCAGGAAATCCTTTTGGGCCTAGTAGCAAGTTCTGCTACTCAGCAGAGTACCCCACCCATGAAGCAAGCTACACCGCCTTCTTTCTTTCTCAATCTAACCCCTCGGCTCTGGGGTGTCCACTCTCCCTCCAGCTCTCTCCTTTTCACACTGTGGCGAATCTTTTGGGCCCAGGCATAAGAAGTCGTCGAGGTAATGGATAATATGTGCCGCCTTACAAGCGTCCATGACGACACATTCGAGGAAGCAACTGAACACCTCAAATAGTGAGCAGGATATGGAGCACCCCATGGGCAAACAGCGATCTATGTAGTATGCTCCTTCACAGAAGCAGCCCAATGGGAGGACACTATTCGGAGGCACAGGTAGTAACCGGAACGCCCCCTCAATGTCTGTTTTGGCCATTAGGGTGCCGCTTACCATCTTCTTGACCCACCTGATTGCCTCGTCAAAGGAGGTACAGTACATAGTACTGTACTTGGTTCCGCGTCGATGTTGTCGTTTAATGACCTGCCCCTTGGATATGACAAATGGTGGATTAGTCTGAATGTATTGGGTTCATTTTTTGGCACAACTCCCAACGGGGGTACCACTACATCTTCTAAGGAAAGTGTTCTGAATGGACCCGCCGCCATTCTTCCTAAAGATATTTATTTTTTTATTTTTTTGTCAAGACGTCTGGGTGTTGGTATAGTGAGTTTAGATTTTTACTCCAGCCTTTCTTGATTTTAGAAGGGCATGTCATGCCTATATCTGTGTCTCCTCCTCCTTTTACTCCTCCACCTCTTTTCTTTTCGCATGACTATATGTAGTTGTGACTTTTCCATGTTTGTTGTGTCTTCTGAGCAGTTTGTCAGCTTTTGGACACCTTTTAAGGTGTTTTCTATGTGTTTTCCATGTGTTTGTATGTGTTTGTATTTGCCTGCCATTGGTTTCAATGGGGTTTGACGGTGTTCGTCGAACGTTCAACGAACAGTTCGGCGAACACTTCCCTGTTCAACGAACCGAACCCGAACACTAGGGAGGTGGCTCAACACTAGTTAGAAGCTTGTTTATGGTTATAGGAAGCGATTGATTGCAGTTTATTCCAAAGAGTGTGCAACCAAAGATTAATTTGAGGGTGCAAAAAAAATTTCCAGACCATTTTTAGGGTTTGGGTGAAATTATGTCCAATTTGCCTGCCTTTGTTTGTTTTTTTGTGTTTGGTCCAATACACATGTGTAATTGCAATAATTTACTGGGAGAAATACTTAATTTTCTGGAACAACACAGTCGACCTTGGCTGTATTAACATGTGTAGCCAAGACGACTGCAGAAGAGAAGTAGATTTATATGCCAGCTATTCAGATAAGTGTGCTGGGTCAGTCAGCCCCTCCAGTCCATGTCTTGTGTCCAGTCCATATCACGGCTCTCTATTCCCACAACTAAAGTACACGAGCAGGGTTTTTGTGTGTGTGTGTGTGTTTAAAAGAAGATCCCTTTAAGAAAACTCATCATAAAGCATTGTCCACTACAATCTACAGTGTTTTTCTTCTAGGGATATTTAATTTGGAAAATTATTTATCTGCAGATATACTGTATCTGCCGGTAAATAGTATTACAATGCTGCCTGGCCACATTGAAATTAAGGCTACCTGGAGAAAATGAACTTGGAAGCCTCCGGCATTCTTTGTTATGGGGGCGTTCATACAGCTGCTACAGTCACTGCTAACTATAAGCAGGCCTCGAAACTTTGACAGCTCTCTCTGAACAGATGCACTGTAGAGCCGGCTGCATGCTGGGATGTGCTAACAGCCATCACTCACAGAATAGTGAGTGGTGACTGTGGCCGGTCTGTGGTGAGTACGGTGGCTCAGTGGTTAGCACTGTAGCCTTGCACCACTGGGGTCCTGGATTCAAATCCCACCAAGGACAACATCTGACTGTATGTTACACTCACAAATGCTTTACCTGTTACACACATACTGCGTGTTACATACACATATACACTGCATGTTAAACACACACTTTACAATCGGTCACAATCCATCAAAATGTTGAATAGACGGATTCTGTGCAGATGGTAAAAAAACGGATGCACTGGATCTGTTTTTTTCACGGATCCGTAGCGTTTTCCAAGCGATCTGTAGCATCGCTTGGAAAACTGATTGACAGGTTGGTCACACTTGTCAAACATAATGTTTGACAAGTGTGACCAACTCTTTACTATTGATGCTGCCTATGCAGCATTAATAGTAAAAAGATATAATATTAAAAATAAAAAAAATTAAAAATCTTGATATTCTCACCTTCCGGCGTCCCTCGCTGCCTTCCCGATGCTTGTGATGCTCACGATGCTCCCGTTCCCAGTAATGCATTACTGGGAACGGGAGCATCGGGAACGCTGTGGGGGATGCCGGAAGGTGAGAGTATCAAGATTTTTTTTTTAATTATTTTTAACATTACAGGTCCTTCTCAAAAAATTAGCATATAGTGTTAAATTTCATTATTTACCATAATGTAATGATTACAATTAAACTTTCATATATTATAGATTCATTATCCACCAACTGAAATTTGTCAGGTCTTTTATTGTTTTAATACTGATGATTTTGGCATACAACTCCTGATAACCCAAAAAACCTGTCTCAATAAATTAGCATATCAAGAAAAGGTTCTCTAAACGACCTATTACCCTAATCTTCTGAATCAACTAATTAACTCTAAACACATGCAAAAGATACCTGAGGCTTTTATAAACTCCCTGCCTGGTTCATTACTCAAAACCCCCATCATGGGTAAAGGTACCGTCACACTTAAGGTACCGTCACACATAGCGACGCTGCAGCGATACCGACAACGATCCGGATCGCTGCAGCGTCGCTGTTTGGTCGCTGGAGAGCTGTCACACAGACAGATCTCCAGCGACCAACGATCCCAAGGTCCCCGGTAACCAGGGTAAACATCGGGTAACTAAGCGCAGGGCCGCGCTTAGTAACCCGATGTTTACCCTGGTTACCATCCTAAAAAGTAAAAAAACAAACGCTACATACTTACCTTCCGCTGTCTGTCCTCGGCGCTCTGCTTCTCTGGTCTGGCTGTGAGCGCCGGGCAGCCAGAAAGCAGAGCGGTGACGTCACCGCTCTGCTTTCAGGCTGACCGACGCTCACAGCCAGAGCAGGAGGAGTGCAGAGCACAGCGCTGGAGGACAGACAGCGGTAGGTAAGTATGTAGTGTTTGTTTTTTTACTTTTAGGATGGTAACCAGGGTAAACATCGGGTTACTAAGCGCGGCCCTGCGCTTAGTTACCCGATGTTTACCCTGGTTACCAGCAAAGGCATCGCTGAATCGGTGTCACACACGCCGATTCAGCGATGTCTACGGGGAGTCCAGCGACGAAATAAAGTTCTGGACTTTCTTCCCCGACCATCGATCTCCCAGCAGGGGCCTGATCGCTGCTGCCTGTCACACTGGACGATATCGCTAGCGAGGACGCTGCAACGTCACGGATCGCTAGCGATATCGTCTAGTGTGACAGTACCTTTAGCGACGCTGCAGCGATACCGACAACGATCCGGATCGCTGCAGCGTCACTGTTTGGTCGCTGGAGAGCTTTCACACAGACCGCTCTCCAGCGACCAACGATGCTGGTAACCAGGGTAAACATCGGGTAACTAAGCGCAGGGCCGCGCTTAGTAACCCGATTTTTACCCTGGTTACCATCCTAAAAGTAAAAAAAACCAAACACTACATACTTACCTACAGCCGTCTGTCCTCCAGCGCTGTGCTCTGCACTCCTCCTGTACTGTCTGTGTGAGCACAGCGGCCGGAAAGCAGAGCGGTGACATCACCGCTCTGCTTTCCGGCTGACCGACGCTCACAGCCAGTACAGGAGGAGAGCAGAGCACAGCGCTGGAGGACAGACAGCGGTAGGTAAGTATGTACTGTTTGTTTTTTTTTACTTTTAGGATGGTAACCAGGGTAAACATCGGGTTACTAAGCGCGGCCCTGCGCTTAGTTACCCGATGTTTACCCTGGTTTCCAGTGAAGACATCGCTGAATCGGTGTCACACACGCCGATTCAGCGATGTCTGCGGGGAGTCCAGCGACCAAATAAAGTTCTGGACTTTCTTCCCCGACCAGCGACAGCACAGCAGGGGCCTGATCGCTGCTGCCTGTCACACTGGACGATATCGCTAGCGAGGACGCTGCAACGTCACGGATCGCTAGCGATATCGTCTAGTGTGACGGTACCTTAAGACTAGCGACCTGACAGATGTCAAGAAGGCCATCATTGACACCCTCAAGCAAGAGGGTAAGACCCAGAAAGAAATTTCTCAACAAATAGGCTGTTCCCAGAGTGCTGTATCAAGGCACCTCAATGGTAAGTCTGTTGGAAGGAAACAATGTGGCAGAAAACGCTGTACAACGAGAAGAGGAGACCGGACCCTGAGGAAGATTGTGGAGAAGGACCGATTCCAGACCTTGGGGAACCTGAGGAAGCAGTGGACTGAGTCTGGTGTGGAAACATCCAGAGCCACCGTGCACAGGCGTGTGCAGGAAATGGGCTACAGGTGCCGCATTCCCCAGGTAAAGCCACTTTTGAACCATAAACAGCGGCAGAGGCGCCTGACCTGGGCTACAGAGAAGCAGCACTGGACTGTTGCTAAGTGGTCTCAAGTACTTTTTTCTGATGAAAGCAAATTTTGCATGTCATTCGGAAATCAAGGTGCCAGAGTCTGGAGGAAGACTGGGGAGAAGGAAATGCCAAAATGCCTGAAGTCCAGTGTCAAGTACCCACAGTCAGTGATGGTGTGGGGTGCCATGTCAGCTGCTGGTGTTGGTCCACTGTGTTTCATCAAGGGCAGGGTCAATGCAGCTAGCTATCAGGAGATTTTGGAGCACTTCATGCTTCCATCGGCTGAAATGCTTTATGGAGATGAAGATTTCATTTTTCAGCACGACCTGGCACCTGCTCACAGTGCCAAAACCACTGGTAAATGGTTTACTGACCATGGTATTACTGTGCTCAATTGGCCTGCCAACTCTCCTGACCTGAACCCCATAGAGAATCTGTGGGATATTGTGAAGAGAAAGTTGAGAGACGCAAGACCCAACACTCTGGATGAGCTTAAGGCCGCTATTGAAGCATCCTGGGCCTCCATAACATCTCAGCAGTGTCACAGGCTGATTGCCTCCATGCCACGCCGCATTGAAGCAGTCATTTCTGCCAAAGGATTCCCGACCAAGTATTGAGTGCATAACTGAACATTATTATTTGTTGGTTTTTTTGTTTGTTATTAAAAAACACTTTTATTTGATTGGATGGGTGAAATATGCTAATTTATTGACACAGGTTTTTTGGGTTATCAGGAGTTGTATGCCAAAATCATCAGTATTAAAACAATAAAAGACCTGACAAATTTCAGTTGGTGGATAATGAATCTATAATATATGAAAGTTTAATTGTAATCATTACATTATGGTAAATAATGAAATTTAACACTATATGCAAATTTTTTGAGAAGGACCTGTATATCTTGTTACTATTGATGCTGCATAGGCAATAGTAAAAAGAGAGAGCGAGAGAGAATTTCCCTGACTAGAAATTTTTCCGCGCATGCTCAGTTTCAAAAGACGGAACCCGTCGCTGGATTCCTGCTTTTGACACACAGTGACGGATCCTGTGTCCATAGGCATCCATTATAGCCAATGGCGGACGGTGCAGTATCCGTTGCTGCGTGATTTTCCGATGTGCACAAAAAAGTTCCTCTGTATGTTGTCTCTGCCTGACGGACAGCGATTTTACGATGGATCCAGTGCACGACACATGAAACGGAAGGCCATTATTATTATTAATTTATATAGCACCATTAATTCCATGGTGCTGTACATGAGAAAGGGGTTACATACAGGGTTATAGATATCGATTACAGTAAGCAGGTTTACAGTGACAAACTGGTACAGAGGGGAGAGGACCCTGTCCTTGTGGACTTACATTCTATGGGACAGTGGGGAAGAGACAGAAGGTAGGGGCGAGGCGGCGGCTCTGGCGATGGCAAGGCGGCAGCTCTGGCGATGGTGAGGCGGCAGAATGGTTATTACAGGCTGTAGGCTTTCTTGAAGAGAGAGGTTTTCAGGTTCCGTCTGAAGGAGCCGAGGGTGGTGGGTAGTCGGACGTGTTGAGGCATGGAATTCCAGAGGATGGGGGACATTCGGGAGAAATCTTGGAGGCGGTTGTGTGAGGAACGAATAAGTGTGGAGGAGAGTAGGAGGTCTTGGGAGGATCGGAGATTACGTGAGGGAAGATATTGGGAGACTAGTTCAGAGATATAGGGAGGGGACAGGTTGTGGATGGCTTTGTAGATCAGTGTTAGTAGTTTGAACTGGATTCGTTGGGGAATGGGGAGCCAGTGGAGGGATTTGCAGAGGGGAGAAGCAGGGCAGTAGCAAGGAGAGAGGTGGATTAGCCGGGCAGCAGAGTTGAGGACAGACTTGAGTGGTGCAAGAAAGTTAGCAGGGAGGCCACAGAGGAGGGTGTTGCAGTAGTCGAGGCGGGAGAAGATGAGGGCATGCACAAGAGTTTTGGTAGATTGTGGGCTGAGGAAGGAACGGATTCTGGCAATATTTTTGAGTTGGAGGCGACAGGAGGTGGCAAGAGTTTGGACGTGCGGTTTGAAGGACAGGGCAGAGTCGAGAGTTACCCCGAGGCAGCGGATTTCAGGTGCGGGAGAGAGCGTGATGCCATTTACCATAATAGATAGGTCAGGTAGGGGGGATACTTGAGATGGGGGAAAGATGATGAGTTCGGTTTTGTCTACATTGAGTTTTAGGAAGCGAGAGGTGAAGAAGGAGGATATGGCTGACAGACACTTCGGGATTCTGGACAGCAGAGAGGTGACATCTGGGCTAGAGAGGTAGATCTGAGTGTCGTCCGCATACAGGTGGAATCCGTCACAATCCATCGCTAATACAAGTCTATGAGAAAAAAACGGATCCAGCAGAAACATTTGCTGGATCCGTTTTTTTCACAAAACGACAGATTGTGACGGAAAAAGAAAGACAAAAGTGTGAAAGAGGCCTTACATACACTGCATGTTGCCCAGGGGCAAACACAATTCATTTAAAACACATACACAGAAGTTCTAGGTCTAGAAGACACACCAGGCTCTCTCTCACTGTAAATTAATGGGTCTATATAAGCGAGTATATAAATAATAAAAGACATGTAATTGTCCCAGGGGATAACCCCTTTAAGTCTCAACAATGCACATCTAAACCGTGACTTCTCTATTAAATTGATACCATACTTTTCTCGGTTATTTACTGCCCATATTTAAAGCTACTGTTACTTGAACATGATGAATTTTAGGCACTGCATTTTAATATGTACTAACTTGCGCTGGTCTCATTAGTTTGTCTGCTGTGGAGTAGAATGAGATTTATAGGCGAAAGGCATGGAAGAGATGTATAATACATCAAACCTGTCTGCAGACTGTTATTTACATGCGTCTTCTGTAATTTACAGTCTGATTCCATCTTGCCTCGTTTATGACCTTCAATTTACAAACATTTAACATACTGTTAAAAGTAACGTAAAACCAAACTAGACTGTGAAATCTACCTTATAAATTGTGCTGCTCAATAGTATCGGACTTGTTTTTTTTCTGTAAAGTGGTTATTTTATATTGTTGGAAGTCACCTTTTCCTTTTTGTCAATTCTCATTGTTGCAATGGCAGAGTGTTAACCAGCAGAGTGGCACTGCTTCATGGGTTTATCAGGACAAACTGAGTGCTGGGAAAAGGACATAAAAGCCCAACTGGTGGGATATTCTGTTTTACTCTGTAAACGTCCATTTATATTCCATGAGGTGAAAGTGCTGCGTTATACATGACTGGTGTCTGCTGAGCAGTGAAAATTAAATGTGTTAGTATATTGACCACTTATGCGGAACTCTTTTACAGGTTTCTTCACTGTACAGATGATTCTCCAGATCCAAGCGTGCAGTATGAGGTAAAGAATTCCTTCATGACTTACGATATATGTTATTCTCATCTCATCAGTTTTTCAACTCATCAGACATCTGAGGTATTCGTTAGAAGTATTTCATGACTTACACATCCAATCTGTTCATAGCTCCCCATGCACACAGCATAGGACAATCAAGTGCCCCTCCGACATACACTGGTATGTCGCTGTGTAAGGAAGCATACTTGAGACTATATAAAGGGGGACAGTAAAATATATTGTGTGGTGTATGGAGAATAGAGGGCGGTGACTTCTACTGTATAGCTAAACTTCAGATTTCTACCTTTGTCCACATTCAGTTCTGAGCCTATCTCACTACACATAAAAAGGGAGATTTAGTAATACCATCCTGTCCCCCTCCAGGTAGTATGCAGAAGCTGCTGAAAACATTGTCCTTGGTGCAACTTTGATGCCTCTCGGACGTTTTCAGACTTTTTTGTAAAGGTCTCCATACACTTTAGACTGGTGTTATCAACTGGTTCAGCTGACAGACTAATGTGTATGGTGACACCAAATGACTAATGGTCAGGAGAGATGTTGAAAGCGCATGTCTGATTTCGGGCTGCTGATCACATTGTTCTCACGGAGATGAACTTCCAGACGAAGTGTCAGCCTGAGACTTTCTCTCAGAGAACACAGGAGCACTCGACCGAACAAGCACTCCTGTATATGGGAGAGATGGCTGTTGGCCGAACGAGTGCTCCTGTGTATGGGAAAGTCAGCTGTAAAAAAACAAACTTGTAATTGGCACTTTGTCATTTTTTTTTATCTTTCTTTTAGCTTGTTCTCAGAAAGTGGTGTGAACTCATTCCAGGGGCAGAGTTCAGATGCTTTGTTAAAGAAAACAAACTCATAGGTAAGTGCACCCATGTGTAAGCTATCTTTAACTTATATTTATATATGTATATACATATACATAGAGATTCCTGGTCGTCTTGCATGCACTGTAATTTTGAGGTGCAGACACGGATTTTCAATGATATTCAGATCAGGGGACTGTTAGGGCCATTGTAAAACCTTCAGCTTGCACCTTTTGAGGTAGTCTATTGTGCGTTTTGACTTGTGTTTTGGATTATTATCCATTTGTAGAAACCATCCTCTTCTCAACTTCCACTTTTTTTACAGGTGGTTTTGTGTTTGCAACAAGAATTTGTTGAAATTTAATTGAATCCATTTTGCCCTCTACCTGTGAAAATGTTCCCCGTGCCATTGGCTTCAACACAACCCCAAAGTATGATTGATCCACCCCCATGTTTAATGGTTGACGAGATATTATTTTCCTGAAATTCTGTGCCCTTTTTTCTCCACACATACCTTTGACCATTGTGGCCAATGCGTTCTATTTTAACAGTTCCACAGGTTTCCAAAATGAGTCAGGCTTGTTTATATGGTCTTTTGCATACTTCTGATGCTGAATTTTATGGTGAGGACGCAGGAGAGTTTTTCTTATGATAGCTTTTCCATGAAGGTCATATTTGTGCAGGTGTCTCTGAACAGTAGAACAATGTACCACAATTCCAATTCTTTCTGAAGGTCTTTTGCAATCAAGCAGTGGTTCTGATTTGCCTCTCTAGCAATCCTACGAGAAGTTCTCGATCAAATTTTGCTTGGTCTTCCAGAGCTGATATTGACCTTTACTGTTTCTGTTAACTATCATTTCTTAATTACATTTCAAACTGAGGAAATGGCAGCTTGTAAACGTTTTTCTATCTTCTTATAGCCTTCTCCTGCTTTGTGGGCCTCCACCATTTTAATTTTCAGAGTGCTAGGCAACTCCTTAGAGGAACCCATGGCTGCTGCGTTTTGGCATAAGGTTAGAGGAGGCTGCGTTTTTATATAGCTGACATTTTCTAGTGATGATAGTGAACAATACATAACCCGAACAACAGACTAATTAAAGAGGTTGTCCACTACTTTGATGCCCTGTTTCTTGGATATGGCATTAATGTCTGATCGGCCGGGGTCCTCCAATTCAATAGGAGGCGGATGTACAGTAACAAGTACTTCCAGCCAGCGGTTGCCGCTGGCACCATTTAAAGCTTATCAGTGGGGGTGCCGAGTTCCGGCCCCTGTCTGATCAGAAATTGATGCCCTATCCTAAAGATAAGGGCATCAATGTAAAAGTAGTGGATAACCCCTTTGAGGTCTAAAACCTTGGTCAAATTTATCTGAGCACACCAATCTCCAAGGTTGCCCAAACATTTGCATCTGCTCATTTTCCTTTTTGTAATTTTTTAAAATGAAAAAGAAATAATATTTATTGTCATCTTTAACTTTAGATCTTTTGGAGATCATTTCATCTTGTAAGATAGAGCTTACTGCATGTGTTGAGGGACACTCGCTTAGCAACGGGATTCAGTCTCACAGGCATGATTTCCTCTATTAAACAGTCGATGCGGTTTATTATGCAGTCATAAACCGGGTCATGCACAGTTCATTATAGACTTCATGGAACACAATAGGCACCAATAGATGACATTAAGTTGCTGTTAGGACTGGCGGAGCGCACCAAATAATTATTAGAGAGGATATGAGGTGCATTTGCAGTCCGGGGTCCACCGTGCAGAAAGGACACCTGCTGCTCGGTAAGGGCAGACTAGAAGGCGGTATAATGAGAATACACACACTGGTTAGCTTCACCCGGTATGAAGGAAGCGAACCCTTTTGCGTCACAGGACCGCGATACCGCACAGAGAGTGCAAGTAAAGAGTCACAGAACTCTCTCCCAAGACTCGGGGAAAGAGTTCCTCTAGACTTCTTACTCTCAACACCGCTACTGTGGTGTCAGGGATAGAACTGGACTAATAATTTACTGCACAAGAATGCGTACAGCGCCGCTCTGGCGGACGCCACCAACCACCCTATCTACGGGCAGGAACGCGCACGGCGCCGCACTGGCAGTCGCTGCTCAGAGACGCTGAATTGTGTCCTGGATGTGCAGAGTAGCACTGTCTTACGCTACGTAGCTTCCACCATTCGTGAGCAGGCAACAACACTAGGGGTGGGAATGAGTCGGAGCTTTCATTCATCGACAGGCATACATCCACACACACATTAGCAAGTTTACACTAGCGCATGGCCGAGCGGCCATGCAAACCTTTTATAGCAGTAGCGTTTCGGGATCTTCCTGATGGTCCAATAGCAGCCGGAACAGGACTTGAGCATGTGACCCCCGACCTCCAATGGGAGGTCGTCCCGTGGGCATGCTCAGTATGAGAAAAGCAGGACTTAGTCCCAGGAAGGCCTGCTTGCTGCTGATCAGTGCTGGCTACAAAGGCAGAGCCTGGAAAGGCAGCAGTAACCATTCACACAGTATCAGCTTGAGCCGGACGCTGGGATCGACGTGTCCGCTGAGGAGGTTCCACTGTGGCTGGAGGAGACTGGGAGACCGCAGCGGACATGGCTCAAGATTCCCCCTGTGCAGCGGCGTGAACTCGACACCTAACAGTTGCAGCTTTAACTTAGATACTTCATATACGGCTTTAACTCACAGTTCAATCACTACACCCGCCAGGCCTCCTTGACTAGTTCCCGGGGGGTGTCCATATGTCGTATCAATGTCTCTACTCATATAGCGCACACAACATTGGTTCGCAGTCTCTAAACACGCCGGACCTCACTTTGTCCAGTTACCGTCGGAGACCACACAGTTCATTACTGATCCTCATCAGTTCACACAATTTCCCAACTCTGGGTTACCTTCCAGGAGCTTCTGCTCCACACGCTGACTCCTGTCAGTACTCTCTCTCCCAGGGAAGCTGCCGAACTGGGATCACCGTCCCAGACAATGCCTTGCTCACCAGGCCACCTGACAGTCCAGATCCTCAGATGGACTGTAGCTCCCCCAATCCAGTGCCATCACAGACTCTGCATACATGCCTTTCCATGTCCTCTTCAGGAAGTCCTACTCCCAGGATCTTCCAACACAGGACTCTCAGTGCGCTATTGAGGGATCCGATCCTACTCCCAGAATTTCCCAACACACAAGTCTTCAGGTCCACAGCCTCTCAGTGTGCTATTCAGAGATCTGGTCCATACACAGGACATCCCAACACACAAGCCTTCAGGTCCACAGCCTCTCAATGTGCTATTCAGGGATCCAGTCCACACACAGGACCTCCCAACACACAAGCCTTCCAGGACCTACACACTCTCCCTTGTGGCCACACCATGGTCACATGTAGTTGTAACCACTCTCATAGATGGGTGGTGTGTGTGTGGTTAGTCAGACCCACCCAGCTCTCCAACTAACCCTGCAAGCCTCCCTTTAGAACTATCCAAATACTTGTGGGACTTCAGGTCCCAGAACAACAACATTACTGGCGTACAGAGCAGACTCCCTCTGCGACACATACTGGCCATTTACAATAATGCCAGTCACTATCTCATTATCACCATTACAGTTACGCCTCCATGCGTATCCTGAGGAGCACATACAGCGCCCCCTAGCTGCAGCATGGGTCACTGCATCACAATCTTCCAACTTGCTTAACTGTTCACAATAACCGTAATTTTGCCCAAGCTGCCCACACTTTTACATGCCACTGAATGTGTCTGGATGAGCTAAAAAGCCAAATTATGAAATGCCAACATTCAACTCATCTAGGAAAAACCCATCTCCTTGTGACCTATTAAGAGAAGTAAATATGAGTGGATGTTCTCTTGATCAACCTGAGGAGAGACCCTGGTGTCCATGCATTGCCTTACTGCATTGCCAATAGAGGACAAATGATCAGATTCTGTAGAGCCCCCAAACTGTAAAACATCATTACTGAACCTCTACTATTCTATATTAGAACATCGCATTTTACGTAATTTCCAAATATGCTTCTATTCACTAACTTTATATTTCCATTAATAGGGGTTAACACTATAGGGAAATTACGTTTGCTCAAGCCTGCTGTCTCAGCACCATTAGCAGAATATAGTTCCTATCATAAGACTTAATTAACAAGATTTTTACTATTTTAGACTGTTGATTTTGGTGCATGTCCAAACAGACCCTGGATTTCACTAACTACCCAGAAATCACTGTTACTTCACTTGTAATGGATAGAAGAGAAACATCAGACATTCACCAATCATGCAGTTACTTAAAGGAGATATCAAACATATGATAAAAAATAAAAGATACAGTACTCACCTAGTCTTTTCTCAGGCAATACACTGTGCTGGGCCTTGTTTATATGCAATATTTGGCATCATGGCTTCCATTGCTGAGCATTGATGCAGCCATACACTATCTGACCACTGCAGTGACTGTCAGCAATGTAAACCAAGACCAGCCTCACTACTAATTGACCCCTTTGACAGGTATCTGTCCAATGATACATGCTGGCTGAACTACAGGCAGCACGAATTAAAGACCGGTACTATTTCTGTAAATATCCATATTTTACCCGAAACTGCAATATTCCATAAAAACTTATTTTGAAACATATTCCACAATCAGCTATGATTGTCTGATGGTCTGTCCTTATAGACACATAGGGAGAGACCTGTCAGTCAGGCAGAGTTTAACGGGAAGAATGCAACAGAACCCACCTTCATGACTAGTCCAATTAGTCACCTTATTCCCTCTTCCCTGATCAAAGTAGGTTTTCTCTGATTCAAAATAAAATATAGATAGCAGGTCTCTTATTCATGCGGCTTATTCAGGCATAAAACATCTGACCGGATCCCTTTAACGTACAACGCTTGCACAATTATAATAGTTACTATCAGCCAAAAAACCTCTACTAGGTATTAATGGGAATCTGTCAGCTGGATTTCACCCACCAGACTACTTATATGCACATGGACGCCCACTTTTCCTGCTTTACTGACAGCCTCTATGCTGTATGACTTCAGGCAAAGGAACCGTAAGTCAAGCAGGAGGATGCGGAGCTGGGCAGGGAATAGAGCTGGAGTGACCAAGGCTTCAAATCTACAGCCTCCTATACAAACCCTTTCAAAAGCAGATTTCTCAGTAATGAAGGGATGGGTGGACCATGTAAAACTATTGCTGGTTTGAAAGCGGTACATGAGCAAATACCGTAAGAAGTGTGGGGGGTGAAGTCTTGCAGACAGATTCCATTTTCAATGTGTTCTAAATTTATTTTATCTTTTTTTAGATTTTATGTTGGTTTACAATCCAAAAAACCCCTAATTTTGTTTCCATTTTACAAATTGCGTAATAGTAATTTAACCCCACCATACATGTACTGCGCAAGTCGGTGACATGTATGGAGAAGACCGTTACCATGTTAATTGTTGCTATTGAACTCTTGACAGCAGAATTAACAGCGCACCAGCATGGGGGTGCAAGATACTGTTCGCCCAATGGCGCACAGTGACGGGATCGTGGAGCGCCGATGGATTGCTATCATAGCCGGTTGTTCTGTTGAAGATCATTGTGTCTGAAATCACAGAACTCCTTTTCACTTTTTAAAAATCTGAAGAAAAAAAAAATAAAGGTTCAAACCATCCTCTTTTTTTTTTTTCCCCATCAAAAATAAAGATATTAAGATATTTGCTTTGTTGCATCCAGAAAAGTTTGATCTATAAAAATAATTAATCAGATCGGTAAAGGTTAGTGATGAGGGAGTGTAATTGTTGCTCGGGTTTTCCCCGAGCAGGCTCGGGTGACCTCCGAGTATTTATGACTGCTCGGAGATTTAGTTTTCATCGGGGCAGCTGAATGATTTACAGCTACTAGCCTGCTTGATTACATGTGGGGATTCCCTAGCAACCAGGCAACCCCCACATGTACTTAGGTTGGCTACTACTGTAGCTGTAAATCATTCAGCTGCCGTGATGAAAACTACGAGCAGTCATAAATACTTGGAGGTCACCCGAGCGTGCTCGGGGAAAACCCGAGCAACAAGTACACTCGCTCATCACTAGTAAAGGTATAAACAGTAAAAACTTCAAAATGCCAAAATTGCATTTTTTGGCCCCGCAATACTGTAAAAAATGCTGTAAGAAGCGATCAAAATGTCATGTCTATCCCAAAATAGTATCGACAAAAATGTTGCCTCGCCTCGCAAAAAATAAGCCTTCACACATCTATAGCGACTGGCCATGTCAGGAAGAGGTTAAAGAGGAACATCTATAGCGACTGGCCATGTCAGGAAGAGGGAGGTTAAAGAGGAAAGCCAATCAGGTCATAAATAGCTACACTCGCTACACTCCTGCTTCACCTCTTTGCAAATCCCTTCACTGGCTCCCAATTTCCCAGCTATCCAGTTTAAATTACTAACACTGACCTACAAAACCATCCATAACCTTTCTCCTCCTGATATTTCCACACTAATCTCTCAATATCTTCCCTCACGTAATCTCCGGTCCTCCCAAGACCTCCTCCTTTCCTCCATGCTTTTTCGCTCTTCACTCAATCACCTCCAAGACTTCTCCCGAATATCACCCATCCTCTAGAATTCAGTGCCCCAACACATCCGGTTATCCACTACTTTTGGATCCTTCAAAAGAAACCTGAAAACCCACCTCTTCAAGGAAGCTTACAGCCTTTAAAGACCACACGGCCACCTCAACACCATTGGAGCTACTGGAACCCTCGACCTACTGTCTCCTTCCCCATTATCCTGTAGAATATAAGCCCGCAAGGGCAGGGTCCTCGCCCCTCTGTATCAGTCTGTCATTGTTAAGGTACCGTCACACTAAGCGACGCTGCAGCGATACCGACAACGATGTCGATCGCTGCAGCGTCGCTGTTTGGTCGCTGGAGAGCTGTCACACAGACAGCTCTCCAGCGACCAACGATGCCGAAGTCCCCGGGTAACCAGGGTAAACATCGGGTTACTAAGTGCAGGGCCGCGCTTAGTAACCCGATGTTTACCCTGGTTACCAGCGTAAACGTAAAAAAAACAAACACTACATACTTACCTTCCGTGTCTGTCCTCCGGCGCTCTGCTTTCCTCTGCACTGTCAGAGCCGGCCAGTCGGAAAGCAGAGCGGTGACGTCACCGCTGTGCTTTCCGGCCGGCCGGCGCTCACAGCCAATGCAGGGAAGCAGAGCGCCGGGGACAGACACGGAACGTAAGTATGTAGTGTTTTTTTTTTTTACGTTTACGCTGGTAACCAGGGTAAACATCGGGTTACTAAGCGCGGCCCTGCGCTTAGTAACCCGATGTTTACCCTGGTTACCAGTGAAGACATCGCTGAATCGGCGTCACACACGCCGATTCAGTGATGTCTGCGGGAGATCCAGCGACAAAATAAAGTTCTGGACTTTCCCCAGCGACCAACGATCTCCCAGCAGGGGCCTGATCGTTGGTCACTGTCACACATAACGATTTCCTTAACGATATCGTTGCTACGTCACAAAAAGCAACGCTATCGTTAACTATATCGTTATGTGTGACGGACGGTACCTTAAGTTTGTTTACTGTAAGTGATATCTGTAACTTGTATGTAACCCATTCTCATGTACAGCACCATGGAATTAATGGTGCTATATAAATAAATAATAATAAATAATAAACAGGTCAGATATTGAAGGTTGCATTCCTCAAACTGTAATATTAAGCATCGCAGTGTGAAATGTTTTTCCCCTTGCACATTTGACATGTATATATAAAAATTCCCTGGCATAGATGTCAAAAATCTGATGACTGTTGAATGAATAATATTTTAGTCATACTGAAGACAGATGACAAGAAGGACCTGTACCCTGCCTCAGCATTTTCACATGTATTCACACTATCCTGCTTGCTTTATGATGACTCATTAACTCCATGGATCATTTCCATAATCCCATTTTGATTACCCAAAACATATGGTATTAAATAAGGATTCTAGTCATAGTAGTGTTACATTGCCGAACATAGTTGCTTATTCATATATATATATATATATATGTGTGTGTATATATATCTATATCTATCTACTATATAATTGTCTAAGGGTCACTTCCGTCTGTCTGTCCTTCTGTCACGGTTATTCATTCGCTGATTGGTCTCGGCAGCTGCCTGTCATGGCTGCCGGAACCAACCAGCGACGGGCACAGTCCGGAAGAAAATGGCCGGCCCTTACTCCCCGCAGTCAGTGCCTGTCGCCCGCATAGTCCCCTCCGGTCACCGCTAACACAGGGTTAATGCCGGCGGTAACGGACCGCGTTATGCCGCGGGTAACGCACTCCGTTACTGCCGCTATTAACTCTGTGTGTCCCCAACTTTTTACTAGTGACGCTGCCTATGCGGCATCAATAGTAAAAAATGTAATGTTAAAAATAATAATAAAAAAAAAACCTGCTATACTCACCCTCTGTAGTCCGCTGAGCCACTCCCGCCGGCCGCCATCTTCCACTGCACTTTCCGGTGGCAAGGATGGTATGGCAGAAGGACCTGCCATGACATCACGGTCATGTGACCGCGACGTCATCACAGGCCCTGCGCGCCTGCGCTAGAAAGACCTGCCATGACGTCACGGTCATGTGACCGCGACGTCATCACAGGTCCTGCGCTCATACCAACGCTGGGACCGGAAGTTGCCGTGCACTACAAGGGGCCTTCGGAAAGGTGAGTATATGTTTATTTTTTATTTTTCAACCTGTGACAAACATGGCTGGGCCAATATACTACGTAGCTGGGCAATATACTACGTGGCTCTGTGCTGTATGCTGCGTGACTCGGCAATATACTACGTCACTGGACAATATACTACGTTACTGGCCAATATACTACGTGGCTCTGTGCTGTATACTACGTGACTCGGCAATATACTACGTCACTGGACAATATACTACGTTACTGGCCAATATACTACGTGGCTCTGTGCTGTATACTACGTTGCTGTGCAATATACTACGTCACTGGGCAATATACTACGTGACTGGGCAATATACTACGTGGCTGCGCAATATACTACGTGACTAGACAATATACTACGTAACTGGCCAATATACTACGTGGCTGCGCAATATACTACATGACTGGGCAATATACTACGTGACTGGGCAATATACTACGTGACTGGGCAATATACTACGTGGCGGGGCAATATACTACGTGGCTGGGCAATATACTACGTGGCTGGGCAATATACTACGTCACTGGGCAATATACTACGCCACTGGGCAATATACTACGTGTCTGGGCAATATACTACGTCGCTGGGCAATATACTACGTGACTGGGCAATATACTATGTGACTGGGCAATATACTACGTGACTGGGCAATATACTACGTCACTGGGCAATATACTACGTCACTGGGCAATATACTACGTCACTGGGCAATATACTACGTCACTGGGCAATATACTACGTGGCTGGGCAATATACTACGTGGGCTGTACAATATACTACGTGGACATGCATATTCTAGAATACCCGATGCGTTAGAATCGGGCCACCATCTAGTGTGTGTGTATATATATATATATATATATATATATATATCTACTATATAATTGTCTAAGAGTCACTTCCGTCTTTCTGTCCTTCTGTCTTTCTGTCTGTCACGGATATTCATTGGTCGCGGCCTCTGTCTGTCAAGGAAATCCAAGGATTGGTCGCGGAAAAAAAGCCACGACCAATCAGCGACTGGCACAGTCCGGAAGAAAATGGCCGCTTATTACTCCCCGCAGTCACTGCCCGGGGCCCGCATACTCCCCGCCAGCCACCGCTAACACAGGGTTAATGCCGGCGGTAACGGACCGCGTTATGCCGCGGGTAGCGCACTCCGTTACCGCCGCTATTAACCCTGTGTGTCCTCAACTTTTTACTATTGATGCTGCCAATGCAGCATCAATAGTAAAAAATCTAATGTTAAAAATAGTAAAAAAAAAACAAAAAACCTGCTATACTCACCCTCCGTTGTCCGCCGAGCCGCTTGCGACGGCAGCCATCTTCCGTTCCCGGCGATGCATTGCGAAATTGCCCAGAAGACTTAGCGGCCTCGCGAGACCGCTAAGTCACGTGGGTAATTTCGCATTGCATCCTGGAAACGGAAGATGGTGGCAGCTGTGCGCTCATCGCCTGCGCCAGATCCGAAGGTGAGAATGGTTATTTTTTAACCTGCGACATACGTGGCTGGGCAATATACTACGTGGCTGGGCAATATACTACGTGACTGGGCAATATACTACGTGGCTCTGTGCTGTATACTACGTCACTGGGCAATATACTACATGGCTCTGTGCTGTATACTACATAGCTGGGCAATATACTACGTGGCTGGGCAATATACTACGTGACTGGGCAATATATTACGTGGCTCTGTGCTGTATACTACGTCACTGGGCAATATACTACGTCGCTGTGCAATACACTACGTGGCTCTGTGCTGTATACTACGTCGCTGTGCAATATACTACGTGGCTGGGCAATATATACTAGATGGTGGCCCAATTCTAACGCATCGGGTATTCTAGAATATGCATGTCCACGTAGTATATTGCACAACCCACATAGTATATTGCCCAGCCACGTAGTATATTGCCCAGCCACGTAGTATATTGCCCAGCCACGTAGTATATTGCCCAGCCACGTAGTATATTGCCCAGCCACGTAGTCTATTGCCCAGCCACGTAGTATATTGCCCAGCCACGTAGTATATTGCAAGCCACGTAGTATATTGCACAGCGACGTAGTATACAGCACAGAGCCACGTAGTATACTGCCCAGTCACGTAGTATATTGGCCAGTCACGTAGTATATTGCCCAGCTACGTAGTATATTGCCCAGCCATGTATGTAACAGGTTAAAAAATAAAAAAGAAACATATACTCACCCTCCGAGGGCCCCTTGTAGTCTTGTCGCCTGTGTGCAGTGCACGCAGCAGCTTCCGGTCCCAGGGTTAGTATGAGCGCAGGACCTGTGATGCATCTTTGGAACCGGAACCTGCCGCTTGCACTGCTGAGGACAGCACGCACGTCGGAGGGTGAGAATAACCTTTTTTTTTTTTAATTATTATTATTATTTTTAATATTAGATCGTTTTACGCAGCATCAATAGTAAAAAGTTGGTCACACAGGGTTAATAACTGCGTTACAAGAGTGCGTTACACTGTGCTCCGGTAACGCTGGCATTAACCTTGTGTAAGGGCTGACTGGATGACTAGAGGGGAGTATGGAGCGGGCACTGACTGCGGGGAGGAAAGAGCGGCCATATTGCCGCCGGACTGTGGCCGTTGCTGATTGGTCGTGGGCATTTTGCCACGACCGATCAGCGATTTGGATTCCATGACAGACAGAGGCCGCGACCAATGAACATCCGTGACAGAAGGACAGACCGAAAGACGCAAGTGACCCTTAGACAATTATATAGTAGATATAATATATATATATACATATATATATATATTTATTCCACACACATTAACCCCTTCACCCCAAAGCCTGTTTTCAAGTTCCTGACCAGGCCATTTTTTTCAATTCTGACCGCTGTCACTTTATGAGGTCATAACTCTGAAACGCTTCAACGGATCCTGGTGATTCTGAGATTTTCTCTCGTGACATATTGTACTTTATGATAGTGGTAAAATTTCTTCGATTTGACTTGCATTTATTTGTTTAAAAAAATGGAAATTTGGCAAAAATTTTGAAAATTTTGCAATTTGTAAACTTTAGTTTTTATGCCCTTAAATTAGAGAGTCATATCATGCAAAATAGTTAATAAATAACATTACCCACATGTCTGCTTTATATTAGCACAATTTTGGAAACATAATTTTTTTTTGTTAGGAAGTTTTAAGGGTTAAAAGTTGACCAGCGATTTCTCATTTTTACAACAACATTTGCAAAACCATTTTTTTAGGGACCACCTCACACTCGAAGTCACTTTGAGGGGTCTATACGACAGAAAATGCCCAAAAGTGACACCATTCTAAAGACTGCACCCCTCAAGGTACTCAAAACCACATTCAAAAAGTTAATTAACCCTTCAGGTGCTTCACAGGAATTTTTGGAATGAAAATTGAACATTTAACTTTTTTTCACAAAATTTTTACTTCAGATCCAATTTGTTTTATTTTACCAAGGGTAACAAGAGAAATTGGACCACAATAGTCGTTGTACAATTTGTCCTGAGTACGCCGATACCCCATATGTGGGGGTAAACCACTGTTTGGGCACATGGCAGAACTCGGAAGGGAAGGAGCGCCATTTGACTTTCACTGCAAAATTTGATGGAATTGAGATCGGACACCATGTCGCGTTTGGATAGCCTCTGATGTGCCTAATCAGTGGCACCCCCCACAAGTGACACCATTTTGGAAAGTAGACCCCCTAAGGAACTAATCTAGATGTGTGGTGAGCACTTTGAACACCCAAGTGCTTCACAGAAGTTTATAATGTAGAGCTGTAAAAAAAAAAGCATATTTTTTTCACAAAAATGATCTTTTCGCCCCAAATTTTTTATTTTCCCCAAGGGTAACAGGAGAAATTGGACCCCAAAAGTTGTTACCCAATTTGTCCTGAGTTCGCTGATACCCCAAATGTTGGGGGGAACCACTGTTTGGGTGCACAGCAGAGCTTGGAAGGGAAGGAGCTCCATTTGGAATGCAGACTTAGATGGATTGGTCTGCAGGCGTCACGTTGCATTTGCAGAGCCCCTGATGTACCTAAACAGTGGAAACCCCCCACAAGTGACCCCATATTGGAAACTAGACCTCCCAAGGAACTTATCTAGATGTGTTGTGAGAACTTTGAACCCCCAGGTGTTTCACTACAGTTTATAACACAGAGCCGTGAAACAAAAAAAAAAATTTTTCTTCCACAAAAATTATTTTTTAGCCCCCGGTTTTGTATTTTCCCAAGGGTAACAGGAGAAATTGGACACTAAAAGTCGTTGTCCAATTTCTCCTGAGTACGCTGATACCCCATATGTTGGGGTAAACCCCTGTTTGGGTGAAGGGAGAGCTCGGAAGTGAAGGAGCACTGTTTTACTTTTTCAACGCAGAATTGGCTCGAATTGAGATCGGATGCCATGTCGCGTTTGGAGAGCCCCTGGTGTACCTAAACAGTGGAAACCCCCAATTATAACTGAAACCCTAATCCAAACACACCCCTAACCCTAATCCCAGCCATAACCCTAACCACACCCCTAACCCTAATCCCAACCGTAAATGTAATCCCAACCCTAATGTTAGCCCTAACCCTAACTTTAGCCCCAACCCTAACCCTAACTTTATCCCCAACCGTAACCCTAACTTTACCCCTAACCCTAACTTTAGCGCCAACCCTAACTTTAGCCCCAACCCTAACCCTAATGGGAAAATGGAAATACATGTTTTAAAATTTTATAATTTTTCCCCTAACTAAGGGGGTGATGAAGGGGGGTTTGATTTACTTTTATAGCGTTTTTGTTTTGGCGGATTTTTTTGACTGGCAGCCATCACACACTAAAAGACGCTTTTTATTGCAAAAAATAGTTTTTGTATCACCGCATTTTGAGAGCTATAATTTATCCATTTATCCATATTTTGGCCCACAGAGTCATGTGAGGTCTTGTTTTTTGCGGGTCGAGTTGACGTTTTTATTCGTACCATTTTCGGGCACATGACATTTTTTGATCGCCTTTTATTCCGATTTTTGGGAGGCAGAATTAACAAAAACCAGCAATTCCTAAATTTCTTTTAGGGGGCGTTTATACCGTTCCACGTGTGGTAAAATTGATAAAGCAGCTTTATTCTTCGGGTTAGTACGATTACAGCGATACCTCATTTATATCATTTTTTTTAATGTTTTGGCGCTTTTGCACAATAAAAACTATTTTATATAAAAAATAATTGTTTTGCATCGCCTTATTCTGAAAACCATAACTTTTTTATTTTTCTGCTGATGATGCTGTATGGCAGCTTTTTTTTTTGCGGGACAAGATGACGTTTTCAGCAGTACCATGGTTATTTATATCCGTCTTTTTGATCACATTTTATTGCACTTTTTGTTCAGCAGTATGATTATAAAGCATTGTTTTTTGCCTCGTTTTTATTTATTTTTTTGCGGTGTCCACTGAAGGGGTTAACTAGTGGGATAGTTTTATAGAGCGGGTCGTTACGGATGCGGCGATACCAAATATGTGTACTTTTATTGTTTTTTTTTATTTACATAAATGGATTTATTGGAAAATATTTATTTTATTTTTTTTCGTTATTTGGGGATTTTTATTTATTTTTTTTATACATTCAATCACTATATTTCATCAGATTGCTGATCTGACACTTTGCATAGCACTGTGTCAGATCAGCGATATGACAGGCAGTGCAGGAGGCTTTCCGGCGCTTGCTCTGAGCAGGCGCCAGCAAGCCACCTCAGTGAAGGACCCAGAAGGAGCTCCATGGCCATTTTGGATCCGGGGACTCCTTTCAGATAGAACAACGCGATCGCATCGCGTTGTTCTGGTGGGAGAGCGCAGGGAGCCCCCGTCCCTGCGCGATGCCCCTCTATGTCGCTGTCACTACTGACAATGGCATCAGAGGGGTTAACTGCTCCCCACTCCCCACAGCAATCCTTCCATCAGCAGGTATCTATATGGTGTTTTATACTCAGCCTATAGCTCTCTTTTGTCCTATATCAGTGTGCATAGACTCCATATTTGCACATGCATTTGGCACTTTACCTATATCTAATATTATATTGGTATTTTAGCCAAAATGCACTGACACTTTATTAGTCTTCATTCCTTGGTGTAGCCGTTTATTTAAGCACACCTTATAAACTTCTTATGCCCCCTATCTATCACGGGACTATTGACTTGCATGTCTTTAGGAGCTATACCAACACATATACATATATATATACATATATATATATATATATATATGGTATATATATATATATATATATAGACCGCTTTACAGTGTTGTGTTTACATTGATTATTACGAATCCTGAGCCTGCTGGTGCATGTATTTTTATCACTCATTGGATATGATTCTTTTTATGCATACGTACTTGGTAATCTAACCTACATATGGATTGCTTTGGGGCCACTCTGCCTTGTTCCCATTTTCCCTGTATTGTGTATATTCTTAACTACTTTGCTTTTAATTGTTATCAATAAAATATTTTACATTTTATATTTGGTTGGTACTCCCCCTTCCTTTGGTTATATGCTCCTGATGAGGCGGTGGATGGGCTCCTGAGGGATCTTCTCCCAGACCTGGACTAAAGCATCCGCCAACTCCTGAACAGCCTGTGGTGCAACGTGACGTTTGTGGATGGTGTGAGACATGATGTCCCAGATGTGTTCATTCAGATTCAGGTCTGGGGAACGGGCGGGCCAGTCCATAGCTTCAATGCCTTCATCTTGCAGGAACTGCTGACACACTCCAGCCACATGAGGTCTGGCACTGTTCTGCGTTAGGAGGAACCCAGGGCCAACCGCACCAGCATATGGTCTCACAAGGGATCTGAGGATCTCATCTCAATACCTAATGGCAGTCAGGCTACCTCTGGTGAGCACATGGGGGGCTGTGCGGCCCTCCAATGAAATGCCACCCCACACCATTACTGGCCCACTGCCAAACCGGTCATGCTGAAGGATGTTGCAGACAGCAGATCGCTCTCTACGGCGTCTCCAGACTCTGTCACATGTGCTGAGTGTGAACCTGCTGTCATCTGTGAAGAGCACAGGGCGCCAGTGGCAAATTTGCCAATCCTGGTGTTCTGTGGCAAATGCTAAGCGTCCTGCACAGTGTTAGGCTGGCACAACCCCCATCTGTGGACTTTGGGCACTCAGACCATCCTCATGGAGTCGGTTTCTAACTGTTTGTGCAGACGCACGCACATTTGTGGCCTGCTGGAGGTCATTTTGCAGGGCTCTCGCAATGCTCCTCCTGTTCCTCCTTGCACAAAGTTTGAGGTAGCGGTCCTGCTGCTGGGTTGTTGTCCTCCTACGGCCCCCTCCACGTCTCCTGGTGTACTGGCCTGTCTCCTGTTAGCGCCTCCATCCTCTGGACACTACGCTGACAGACACAGTAAACCTTGCCACAGCTTGCACTGATGTGCCATCCTGGATGAGTTGCACTACCTGAGCCACCTGTGGGGGTTGTAGAGTCCGTCTCATGCTACCACGAAAGTGAAAGCACAACCAACATTCAAAAGTGACCAAAACATCAGCCAGAAAGTATTGGTACTGAGATGTGGTCTGTGGTCCCCACCTGCAGAACCACTCCTTTATTGAGTGTGTCTTGATAATTGCCAATAATTTCCATCTGTTGTCTATTCCATTTGCACAGCAGCATGTAAAATTGATTGTCAAACAGTGTTGCTTCCTAAGTGGACAGTTTGATTTTACAGAAGTTTGATTTATTTGGAGTTATATTCTGTTGTTTAAGTGTTCCCTTTATTTTTTTTTTAGTATAATATATATACACTGCTCAAAAAAACTAAACAGCTAAATTACACATATTTGGTATTGCCATGTCTGTACAGCCCCATCTATAAAACAGTCACACTAGTTAACTCCTTCAGTTGACACCAGAAAAAAAAATGTGGCAAACAGCTGAATTCTCATCATAGTGCTGAAAAAAGTGGAACAAAATGCGATCAAAAAGTCAAATGTAAGTAAAAATGGTATTCTTGAAAATGTCATCTTGTCCCTCAAAAAAAAAGCTGATAAACAGCTCCATCAGTGGAAAAATAAAAAAAACTATAGCTCTCATTTTGCGATGCAAAAATAATTATTTTTTAAATAAAAATAGTTTGTGTACATACGGAAGAGCATAAAAAATATATATTTGTGGTATCGTTGTATTCATACTTACATGAGAATAAAGCTACCTGATTAATTTTACTAAAGGGTGAACGGCATTTTTTTTTTTTAAAAAGTCCTGAATTGCTGCTTTTTGTTCCTGCTGCCTCCCAAAAATTGAAATAAAACAATAAAAAGTGTCCAAAAATGGTACCATAAAATAAATGTCAACTTGTTCCTCAAAAACAGTCTGCAGATATATACTAGAATTATAGCTCTCAAAATATTGCGATGCAAAAACTTTGTTTTGCAATAAAAAAGCATTTTTTGGTGCGACAGCAGCCAAACATAAAAAAAAAACAATATAAATCTGCTATTGCTGTAATCACACCAACCCAAAGAATGAATTGGTCTAATCACTTATACTCTCTGGTGAACGGCATAATAGAATAAATAAAACAAATTCTTCACCTGCTGTTGATTTGTTCATTCTGACTCCCAAAGATCGCACAGTAAGGCTCGCGCACATTTATCTTGTGTTCTGTGCTGAGCGCTTACATCGGGGTTTCTTTGTAAATCTCTGAAAAACTTAATTCAGATAGAACCCCCGGCAGAAGATTCCTTGTAATCAGGCCAATGGAGACACTGTGGATGCAGTCTGGCCTATGATCCGGTGGAGTCTGTCTTTTAAGGCTGAATGACATTCAGAGATTTTGATGGAAACCCCGATGTAAGTGCTAAGCATAGAGCACAGGATAAATGTAATCCAAAATGTTATGTACAATGTTCCCAATAAAAGCTTCAACTCAATCCACAACAAAAGCAAGTCCCCACTCATGGCCATCATCTGTCAAGGGAAAACTTTTGGTGCTTTCACGTTACTGGTCGTGCAAAAAGACTCTGGAAAAGTGCTATATCTCCTCGCACCCCCAAAAAAATACAGTGAATTCTGCACTTACAAATCCTAATGGCCTCCTCCATTCTGATCCCCATAGTGTGCTTAAACCAAATTTAGCATCCTCATTTGTGGCATTTCTGTAGTGATGAGAGCCTGCTTAATTTATCGTCCAGAAGCACGAGCTGGGCACTATAAAGGGCTGGGCACTACCTTGGCAGATTTGCAATTTTAATTCAGCAACATCCATTGCTTCTTGTTTCTGGAAAACACCCAAGAAGTCAAATTTGTCACTACACCTGTATATAAATTCCTAGAGTAGTGTAAATTTTCTAAATGGAGTCACTTGAGAGGGAATTCTGCTCTTCTTGAACTTACGGGCTTTGTATATCGAATCCCCAAACTATTCTACTATAATTTAATCTCCAAGAATCAAATAGATGAATTAATTGAGAGGTGTAGTTTATAAAATGCGGTGAATTATAGAGGGGTTCTTCTGTTCTGGCACCTCAGACATACTGCCAATGTGACATGGCTCCCGCAAACAATTCCTACAAACTCTGCAATATAATGTGGCGCTCCCTCCCTTCTGTGCTTTGCAATGTGCCTCGGACTTAGTTCCCAATTACATGTAGGATATTATTGTACTCAGGAGAAATTTCACAAAAAATTGTGCAGTACATTTTTACGTATTAGCCCTTATGAAAACTTGGGTCTAAAACAACATTTTAGTGTTAAAAATGTATTTATTCTTGCTTCACCACCGAAAGGCATAAAATTTTGTGTGCCACCTGTGGTGTCAATATGATCACTGCACTCCTATATGAATTCATTGGGGTGGGTGTAGTTTGTAAAATGGGGTCACTTATGGGTATTAGTGCTGTTCTGGCACCACAGGGGCTTTGCCAATGTGGTATGGCATTCTGCACTCCAATATGGTGCTCCTTCCCTTCTGAGCTTTGCGCTGTGCCTCAAAAGTAGTTTTAGCCTACATTTGGGGTATTGGTGTGCTCAAGAGAAATTGCACTTTTCATTTCTATTTTTCCTTTTGAAAATTAAAAACTAGAGGCCAAAGATACATTTTAGTGGAAAAAATGACATAATCCATGCGTCTTATTGCTTACTGGGGGTGGTGGCTGCAGTGAAGTGGGATCCCATGTTCGCTGCTGAAGGAGGCAGATGTGCCAACATTTTATGAATGGACAGAGCCCCCTGCAGTTCTATGGTTTCCTGTGCAGTGCACTCTGGGAAAATGGCCACCGATGCATGCACAGGTGGAGATCTCGGCACCATTATCTCGGGAGATGAAATCTCAGCGCTGAGATCTCATCTCACAAGATCTTGGTGCCGAGATCTCCATTTGTGCATGCGCCACCCGCTCGGCGGCCATTTTACACTGCACAGGAAACCATGGAACTGTGGGGGGCTCTGGCCTTTCACAAAATGTCGGCAGAGCCCCCCAGCAGCAACGGAGGTACCGGCAGCAGCACCAGAGACATCGGCAGCAGCAGTCCCAGGCACCCCCACAGCACCATCGGACACACGCTCATCCCAGCCTGCGGCCTGCAGCAACGGTACCGGTAAGGTATAGCCACATTATAAGACGCACCCCCATTTTCCTCCCAAATTTGGAGAAAAAAAGGTGCGCCTTATAATCCGAAAAATACGGTAATTTTCTTTTGACTCAGCCCAATGTTATACAATTCTGTGAATCGCCTGATGGTAAAAAAAAATGCCTGCTAAAAAATTAAGAGTTTGAAGATTGCAAACGTTTAAAAAATTTTCTCCAAAATTCCCATATTTTCACAATTAAACACAAAAATATTTACCGTATTTTCTGCTGTATAAGACGACTGGGCGTATAAGACGACCCCCAACTTTTCCATATAAAATATGGAATTTGGGATATACCCGCCGTATAAGACGGGGGTCATCTTATACGCCCAGTCATCTTATACGGCGTGTGCGGTGCATATGGTTCCCAGGGTCTGGAGGAGAGGAGACTCTCCTTCAGGCCCTGGGATCCATATTCATGTAAAAAATAAAGAATAATAAAGAATAAAAATAAAAAATATCGATATACTCACCCTCGGACGGCCCGCGGCTCTCGGCGGTGCAAGCGGCAGTCTCCGTTCCTAAGAATGCATTGAGCGTAGGACCTGCGATGACGTCGCGGTCATGTGAGCGGTCAGGTGACCATGTCATTATCGAAGGTCCTTCACTCACTGCATTCTTAGGAACGGAGGCAGATGCTTCCACCGCTGAGTGCCAGGGTCCGTCCGAGGGTGAGTATATCCATATTTTTTATTTTTATTCTTTATTTTTTACATGAATATGGATCCCAGGGTCTGAAGGAGAGTCTCCTCTCCTTCAGACCCTGGGAACCATACAGGATCGCTCCCTGCACACGCCGTACCCGGCGTATAAGACGACCCCCGACTTTTGAGATGATTTTCAGGGGTTAAAAAGTAATCTTATACGCCGGAAAATACGGTACTTAAATTTACCACGATCATTAAGTGCAATGTGTCACAAAAAACAGTGTCCGAATCACTGGCATCCATTGAAGCGTTCCAGAGTTATTACCTCATAAAGTGACAGTGGTCAGAATTGAGAAAAATTAGCCTGGTCAGGCTTCGAGGTAAAGTGGTTAAGAATGATTGAAGAACAAATGGAGCGACTATGCGCATGATCGACCACTGCTCCATTCACATGGAATTCAAGCCCCGGTTCTTTGGATCAGTAGGGGTTCCAGCATTTGGACCCCCGGTGATTTGGGAAGTTACCCCACAGATAGGGGGTGGTGATTGTTACAATTTTAATAAGATGGGAAAAAAGCTTACTGATAAGAGTATTTTATATGCTAACTTCACTCAATTCACAGTGAATGCCATACTCCCCACGTCGCACTCACAGAGGTTCAGGAAAGCAGGATATTGGGCGTTGTGTGGTATGCTTGTGGCATAAGGGTAAAACAGTGGTCAGTGGTGATTTTCTTTTCTAGAGTAACAAACCCATATGTGAATGATAAGTTAGGATGCATTGTGCCTCAAATGAGTATATTGATTCTGCGTTCTGGCATAAATCTTCAGTTTTATGTACTTATAGGTATTTCTCAGAGAGATTATACACAGTATTATGAACACGTCTGTAAGCAAAAAGAGGACATCTGCAGATCAATACAGGATTTTTTCAAAGAAAACATCCAGCACAAGTTCCTTGATGAGGACTGTAAGTAGAAGATTTCTACCTTAAATTATTTAAAGAATTTACTGCACCCGTACTCCAGTTAAAAAGGGCTTGTCCAGTTTGAATAATACCTATTCTCATGATTGTTGCCCTAACAATATGCACATTGCACACTCTTCAGGTGAAAGGAAGGATTTTAAATTCGCATGCAGTCCTTTAAAAAACAAAACACTAAGGCTATGTTCACATTACGTTTTTGGCACACGTCAGTGGCTCTGTCAGGGCTTACATCTGAAGCCATGAAAATGTGACTCAGATGCATCTGCTTTTGGAGCCATTGACTTTAATCAAGTAGATGCAGTATCTTTGTGCTCTGTCTACCATCATATTCGGCAGTAAACCCCTTTGTCAGGTGGGCACAAAAAAGTGGTCAACTGCATTTTTGTGTCTCCTTAAAGGGAACCTGTCACCCCGTTTTTTGAGATTGAGCTATAAATACTGTTAAATATGGCCTGCGCTGTGCGTTACTATAGTGTATGTAGTGTACCCTGATTCCCCATGTATGCTGAGAAATACATTACCAAAGTTGCCGTTTTCGCCTGTCAATCAGGCTGGTCTGGTCAGGTGGGCGTGTTCACAGCGCTCTTTTCTTCCCCAGCTTTCCGTTGGTGGCGTAGTGGTGTGCGCATGTCCAGAGTTCCGACTTCCCTGCGCCCACGTGAAGACACAGCGCGCGATCTGCGCTGTAATCCCTTGCATCGGTGGGGGCGGCCATCTTCCTGGGGCCGCGCGTGCGCAGATGGAGTGCTCTGCTGCACGGGGCTTCAGGAAAATGGCCGCGGGATGCCGCGCGTGCGCATTAGAGATCGCGGCGGCCATTTTCCCAAAGCCGAGTTTGCATCTCGGCTTTGGGAAAATGGCCGCCGCGATCTCTAATGCGCACGCGCGGCATCACGCGGCCATTTTCCTGAAGCCCCGTGCAGCAGAGCACTCCATCTGCGCACGCGCGGCCCCAGGAAGATGGCCGCCCCCACCGATGCAAGGGATTACAGCGCAGATCGCGCGCTGTGTCTTCACGTGGGCGCAGGGAAGTCGGAACTCTGGACATGCGCACACCACTACGCCACCAACGGAAAGCTGGGGAAGAAAAGAGCGCTGTGAACACGCCCACCTGACCAGACCAGCCTGATTGACAGGCGTAAAAGGCGATTTTGGTAATGTATTTCTCAGCATACATGGGGAATCAGGGTACACTACATACACTATAGTAACGCACAGCGCAGGCCCTATTTAACAGTATTTATAGCTCAATCTCAAAAAACGGGGTGACAGGTTCCCTTTAAAAAAAGGCAGATACTGTAAAGAAAAAAAATGAGGTTAGCAACGGATTTGTTATGGGTCAACAGGGATGTATTGCCACACCTAACCTCATCAGGTGAGTATATATCTTACCCCACATCCCTTTTCACCATACTCTACAATCCTATGTTTTCTCCTTTTTTCATAAAATATGCCGCAGACAGAGCACAAAGTGACTATGACTCCTTCAGTAATGTTAATTGGTTCCATCAGTGAATCCACCTGAATCCTGTTTTTCAAGGCTTCAGACGGAAGCCCTGATGGACCACGGATGTGTGGCAATATGTTGATGTGAACCCGTCGTACACCTAGAAATGAATGTTTAAATTACTGTACACTGGAAATATAGTTACTCTCACTGTCATGCTGCAGAATGGTCTGCATAATCCTAAAATAGTCTTGCCGAAATCTTGCACAGAAGGGGTTAATATTCTGCTCGTCAATGCCATCTTTGAATGGTGAGCCATCTAACCAAGGCGCAAGGCTTAGCGATCTTTTGTCCTAATACAGGCAGAGCCCTACTGGGAAACTTCTGCTACAGCCAGTTGTCTTAGGCCCCTTTCACACATCAGGTTTTTGCCGTCAGTCACAATCTGGCGAATTTGGAAAAAAAACTGATCCAGCAAAAGTTGCCGCCAGATCCGTTTTCTCTCATAGACTTGTATTAGCGCTGGATTGCGACGGATGGCCTTACGTTTCATCCGTTTTTTTACGGATCCGGCTAAAATTTGTTTTCCGGCAGTCGGAGAAAACGGACCTAGGAACGTTTTTTCTGTCCGTCGAAAAAACAGCAGCAACGGATCCGGCAATAAATGGATGAAACTTGAGGTAAAATTATGTAATCCGGCAACCAATTCCGTTTTTTTAAGCAAATCATGCATTTTCCAGTCAAAATCATGCATTTTTCATTCTGCTCTCTCTCCTCTCCTCCCTGGAACAGGAAGTCCAAACTCTATCCCGGGTACAAAAAAAAAGTCGGATCCAGCTAAAAAACGGATCCGTTGCATCAGTTTTCACAATTTGCGACGGATCCGTTTTTTTCAAAATTCGCCTGATTGTGCCTGAAGGCTAAAACCTGATGTTAGGAAGGGGCCTTACAGCCACACACAGGACAATGAGCAGCAGAGGACATATGGATGAGCTCCAGAAACAAGAGTTTTTATTTTTTTAGACCAAATTGTTTTCAATTTAATTTTTCTTTATAAACACACATTAGTACTGGCAAACTTTCCAATGGTATAGAATATATCAAAGTTTATTACATCAGGGTACAATATAAACAGGCAACAAATAATCATAATTAAAAAAACAGTCTTGAAAAATGTGGGTAGACAGTTGTTCACTGCTCATGGTCCACAAAGAGGAGCGGTCATGGGTGGTGTAGGACCTAAGCGTGAAATTTAGAAATTTATATATGAATCACGATGTATCCCTACCCTTATATAATGACATGAATGAGGATTTAAATAGAATTTAGAAAAAATCCCATGTCTAAACTAATCTATGTTTATAAGAGGCATCGTGATTACTCGCTAATCCCGCCCCCTACACAGTAGCTCCGCCCCACCACATTACCACACACAATCCGCACCACATCACCTCACATAATCTCGCCCCCCACCACATCACGACACATAATCCTGCCTGCCCACCACATCACTACACATAATCCCGCCCCCCCACCCCATTACCACACACAATCCCCCCACCACATCACCACACATAATCCCGCCCCCCCACCACATCACCACACATTATCCCGCCCCTACCACATTACCACACATAATCCCGCCCCCCCACATTACCACACAATGCTCCATCCCCCCACATTACCAAATGAGGCTCCGTCTCCACACATTACCACACGAGGCTCCGTCCCCACACATTACCACACGAGGCTCCGTCCCCACACATTACCACACGAGGCTCCGTCCTCATTACCACACGAGGCTCAGTCCCCAAACATTACCTCACGAGGCTCCGTCCCCACACATTACCACACGAGGCTCCGTCCCCACACATTATCACACGAGTCACCGTCTCCACACATTACTACACGAGGCTCCGCCCCCACACATTACCACACGAGGCTCCGTCCCCACACATTACCACACGAGGCTGCATCCATACACATGTGATTGTGTTTACAGAGAAATTTTAACTTCTGTTTCGTTATGAAATTTGTTTAGATGCTGGAATGAATAAAAAACGCACATCTTACTGAATCCAGTTTGTTTTTGATTTTACACTGTGAATAAAATGTATTATTAGTATTATTAAGATTTTTAATGATTATTATTGTTATTAACTTCATTTTAAGTTAATTTACCACCTGCGCAAGCGCTATTGAATGTTGTAATTATTTACTTTAGTTTAATCACCAGCAGCGTTAATTAGATAGCAATGAGCGTGCCGAGCGTTAGCAGGCTGGAAACAGCTAGTGTATCTAATAATGTGCATGTGCATCTGATCTGGGAACATGAAACATATCCATCATTGATCAAACTCTATGTCACATCACAATTCAAAGCACATGAATAAGTGCCAAGTCAATGTATTAATGGGGAAATAAGTTAGTACTAAAGTAAACAATTCACATTACCCATCATTAACCTGTGTGCACCCACAGCAGTCCCAATGTGCGTTCCCGACGAAGCCCATGTGAAACGCGCATTGGGGCTGCGGTTAACCTGGGTCCACACAGGTTCATGATGGGTAAGGGCTACTCCTTAGCCCTGTTTTTGCTTCAAATTAATAACTGAACAACATCTTGGCTTTTATTTTCTGTAAAATTCATATAGACATTTGACTTCTTTACACCAAATATTTTCTTTTTTGTATCTGTATATTACTGCTAAATACATTTAGCCACTGTTTCTGTCTTCTAGTTGTTTTCGACATATATAAAGACAGTGAGGTAAGTCAAATGTATAAGGTTATCTAAAAAATGAGACCTGCACTTCTATATACATTTTTGCAGCATGCTTTCACCTATTGTGCAATAGAATAGCTATAAAATTGAAGGCGTCCACAGAGTCCTCTGGGAGAATTGGTTTGTCCTTTGTTGTTTTTGTCAAAAGCCCATCTCAAACCTGGCAAATATATTTGTTCAATAATGTCCTAGCATCAAAAATAAAACGTTTGTTAGTCCCAAAATCACAACTTGGTTAGAAGATAAAATCAATCTGAGAAGGTACTGTAGTAGAGTGTGTACAGAAGCATAAGGTAAATTCTACACTTAAGGTACCGTCACATTAAGCGACGCTGCAGCGATATAGGCAACGATGTTTCGTCACTGTGTGGTCGCTGGAGAGCTGTCACACAGACAGCTCTCCAGCGACCAACGATGCCGAAGTCCCCTGGTAACCAGGGTAAACATCGAGTTACTAAGCGCAGGGCCGCGCTTAGTAACCCGATGTTTACCCTGGTTACCATTGTAAATGTAAAAAAAAAAAAACACTACATACTTACATTCTGGTGTCTGTCGCGTCCCCCGGCGTCCACTTCCCTGCACTGTGTGAGCGCCGGCCGCTGTGCTCTGCTTTACGGCCGGCGCTGACACAGTGCAGGGAAGCTGACGCCGGGGGACGCGACAGACACCGGAATGTAAGTATGTAGTGGTTTTTTTTTTTGCATTTACAATGGTAACCAGGGTAGATATCGGGTTACTAAGCGCGGCCCTGCACTTAGTAACCCAATGTTTACCCTGGTTACAAGTGAAGACATCGCTGGATCGGCGTCACACACGCCGATTCAGCGATGTCAGCGGGTGATCCAGTGACAAAATAAAGTTCTAGCCTTCTATCTCCGACCAGCGATGTCACAGCAGGATCCTGATAGCTGCTGCATGTCAAACACAATGATATCGCTATCCAGGACGCTGCAACGTCACGGATCGCTATTGTTATCGTTCTAAAGTTGCTCAGTGTGAAGGTACCTTTAGACTAGGTTGATGATAACTTAGGGTGGGGTTAGTCAGGAGCACACATGGGGCCTGTAACACTGACCAGAAGCTGCAGGGAAATGTAGTTTTAGCAAATTAGAATAGGACCACCACCCATTCTGCAATATGAAGGGAAAGCAACAAGGTGCAGATAGAAATGGGGGGGAAAACCTCAAAGCAATGAACAAAAAGCTGTGTTGAGCTTAGTCTGTATAATACCAATAAGTACCGTATGTATTAACTTTTCTTTGTGATAAACGATGTGATTGTGGGAATAATGCTAAAACTCCAATGAGCTAAACTCAACTGCTAAACATACCAGTCTGCACTGTCCTTGCCATAATGTGTAAGTGATTGTACTTGTAATGCCCAAATACAGTGCTCAACCCTTTACGCTACCCTGTTTCAACGCACAATATTGCAAACATTGCAGTAAGGTGATAATTTGCTTTTAGTCTTTTCCTTCGTTGCGTGTTTCATAACACTAAACCATGAAATGCTGATTTGACTTGTGACGAATGAAAGTGTTCCTTAATTATCGCAGCAGCATGTATTTAAATTGCACAACTAGTTCTCGTTTATGTGACATATTTTTCATTTTGTTGTTAATGTTTTCTCTAGAATTTTTGCCTAACATCCCGGGTGTTTTATTAATGTAATTTCAGATTTTTGTAAGTGATCCAGTGATCTTTATTAGGCTACTTTCACACTAGCGTCGGTACGGGGCCGTCGCAATGTGTCGGCCCGACGTACCGACGCACGTTGTGAAATAAATGAACAACGGGGGCAGCGGATGCAGTTTTTCAACGCATCCGCTGCCCCATTGTAATGTCCTGGGAGGAGGAGGCGCATGCGCGGCCGGAAATGGCGGACACGTCACACAAAAAACATTACATGGAACGTTTTTTGTGCCGACGGTCCGCCAAAACCCGACGCATCCTTCCCACGACGGATGCGACGTGTGGCCATACGTCGCAATGCTTCGCTAATGCAAATCTATGGATAAAAAGCGCATCCTGCGGGCAACTTTGCAGCATGCATTTTCCTCCAAAACGACGCATTGCGACGGCCGTCACACGACGCAAGTGTGAAAGTAGCCTTAGTGGTAACATTTTAACAGGGTTGAGTTTACATTATAGAATAACCTCGATCCATTAATGTAAGTAGGGCCAATTTCATTTAGAAATGTTAGACCTGATAATTTTTACTTATATATAACATAAATAAACTTTGCAAATTGGCTTAATAAAAAAATATTCTATTTTGTGCATGCAGTTTATATAGAGAATTAGGTTTTCATGGTTTCAACCTTTAGTTATTGGTTAGGCAGCGTGGGAATAAAGGAGATAACTGCAAGATCAGACTAAACACAGATAATAATATTCAGCTATGAGAAATAGGTTTGCACAGGAGTTACAGACAACATAGTAGAAGTAATTTAATGGATCACTAAACCTAAAAATAAATGGCGAACATAAGCAAAACATAATCTGGTCCCCAACTGTTTGCCAGTGTGTAGAATAATCTGCATGTCCCATAAAGAAACAGTGTCGTAGAAATTATGCAGATAATACACAGGAAAGTTTCCTAGTGATTATTTCTATTTTCTTGCTCTTATTCCCTGCTTGTTGTCTCCCGCCTCCCTCCCTGTCTTTGTAAGTGTGTGTGTGTGAGCAAAGCCTGGTTCATTGATGCAGCAGATCCACATCTGCAGTATGGAATATGCATTTGGCACACTTGCACAGCAGATCTGAATCTGAAATATGCTGCCCCTATGCAGGTTTTTGACCCAGAAATTGATTTTTTTTTTTTTTTACATAATTACGTTCTAAGAACCATAACTTAATCGTTCAGTCTATATAGCTGAATGAGTACATATTATGTGCAGTTTTAGGTGAATACTCGTGTTTATTATAATGCTTACAGTCAAGTAAATAAGGCAGCACTCCGCCTCCTAGCCTCAGGTGTTTTAATCGCAACAGGTCCATTACCCCTCCACAGAGAAAGAGAATTTTAGTCTAAGAAGAGGTTTCACAGGTACCCATTCAGATGGAGACGTTTATTCTCAGTGAGGAAAGGCAAGTGTAGGACCTGGTATACGAGAGATGCCCTAATGTGGCTACCGGGTACATATAAAATTGGCCATTTTTATGCACTAAACGCTCTCATTTTTCATATTTCTAGTGCAGTAATGCAGTTCAATTTTCGTGTTTCATGTTTGCATGTTTCAGCGCTGCAGTGTGCTGCCTTATTTACTTGACTGTATACAAGTTGGTGACTCTAGGTTCAGCACCTGTTCACACTTAGTCTATGTTTGGATGTGACGGTCAGTTTTTTTAAATGTATTCTTTAGCCTTCTGATTGAGCACTCCGCCTCTTAGCTACAGGTGTTTTATCGCAGCAGGTCCATTACCCCTCCACAGAGAGAGAGAGAGAGAGAGAATTTTAGTCTAAGAAGAGGTTTCACAGGTACCCATTCAGATGGAGACGTTTATTCTCAGCGAGGAAAGGAAAGTGTAGGACCTGGTATATGAGAGATGCCCTAAAGTGGCTACCAGGTAAACGTAAATTGGCTAATTTATGCGCTAAACGCTCTCATTTTTCATATTTCTAGTGCAGTAATGCAGTTCAATTTTCATGTTTCATGTTTGCATGTTTCAGCGCTGCAGTGTGCTGCCTTATTTACATGACTGTATACGAGTTGGTGACTCTAGGTTCAGCACCTGTTCACACCTAGTCTATGTTTGGATGTGACGGTCAGTTTTTTCAAATATATTATAATGCTTAATCATGCGCCAGAAGCACTTTTTACATTTTGTGTCCTCTCGATTTCCTCATAGATTGTAAGCTTACAAGTATGTGTATGGTATGTGTTACTCTGTAATATCTGATAATCTCTGTACAAGTCCCCTCTGTTTCTAAAGTGCTGCAAAATATGGTGGTGCTATAGAAATAAAATTATTATTGTTAATGTGTAGGGCAGATTGTACGTGTAATGGCTCTATTAAACCAAAAATACCTCCGTATATCTGGACGTAATGTAGCATACCATTGTTTTTGTCTTGTTTGGATTTGTATAGATTCCAGTATTAACCCCTTCCCGAACCATGACGCCACGTAGGCGTCATGAAAGTCGGTGCCAATCCGACCCATGACGCCTATGTGGCGTCATGGAAAGATCGCGTCCCTGCAGATCGGGTGAAAGGGTTAACTCCCATTTCACCCGCTCTGCAGGGACAGGGGGAGTGGTAGTTCAGCCCAGGGGGGGTGGCTTCACCCCCCCGTGGCTACGATCGCTCTGACTGGCTGTTGAAAGTGAAACTGCCAATCAGAGCGATTTGTAATATTTCACCTATTATAACTGGTGAAATATTACAATCCAGCCATGGCCGATGCTGCAATATCATCGGCCATGGCTGGAAATACTAATGTGCCCCCACCCCACCCCACCGATCGCCCCCCCCAGCCCTCCGATCTGCCCGGTACACTGCCCCGCTCCCCTCCGTCCTGTGCTCCACTCCCCCCCGTGCTCTTGTCCGCTCACCTCCGTGCTCCAATCACCCCCCGTGCTCCAATCACCCCCCCTGCACTCCGATCCACACCCCCCGTGCTCTGTTCCACCCCCCCGTGCTCCGTTCCACCCCCCCGTGCTCCGTTCCACCCCCCGTGCTCCGTTCCACCCCTCCCGCATTCCGATCCACCCCCCCGTGCTCCGATCCCCCCCACCCCATCATACTTACCGATCCTGCCGGGGTCCGTCCTTCTTCTCCCTGGGCGCCGCCATCTTGCAAAATGGCGGGCGCATGCGCAGTGCGCCCGCCGAATCTGCCGGCCAGCAGATTCGTTCAAAGTGCATTTTGATCACTGAGATATAATCTATCCCAGTGATCAAAATAAAAAAATAATAAATGACCCCCCCCCTTTGTCACCCCCATAGGTAGGGACAATAAAAAAATAAAGATTTTTTTTTTTCCACTAATGTTAGAATAGGGTTAGGGGTAGGGTTAGGTTTAGGGGTAGGGTTAGGGTTTCGGTATGTGCACACGTATTCTGGTCCTCTGCGGATTTTTCCGCTGCGGATTTGATAAATGCGCAGTGCTAAACCGCTGCGGATTTATCGCGGATTTACCGCGTTTTTTCTGCGCCTTTCACTGCGGTTTTACAACTGCGATTTTCTATTGGAGCAGTTGTAAAACCGCTGCGGAATCCACAGAAAGAAGTGACATGCTGCGGAATGTAAACCGCTGCGTTTCCATGCAGTTTTTCTGCAGCATGTGTACAGCGATTTTTGTTTCCCATAGGTTTACATTGAACTGTAAACTCATGGGAAACTGCTGCGGATCCGCAGCGTTTTCCGCAGCGTGTGCACATACCTTTAGAATTAGGCCATGTGCACACGGTGCGGATTGGCCACTGCGGATTCGCAGCAGTGTTCCATCAGGTTTACAGTACCATGTAAACATATGGAAACCAAATCCGCTGTGCAGAAAATACCGCGCGGAAACGCTGCGTTGTATTTTCCGCAGCATGTCAATTCTTTGTGCGGATTCCGCAGCGTTTTACACCTGTTCCTCAATAGGGATCCGCAGGTGAAATCCGCACAAAAAACACTGGAAATCCGCGGAAAATCCGCAGGTAAAACGCAGTGCCTTTTACCCGCGGATTTTTCAAAAATGATGCTGAAAAATCTCACACGAATCCGCAACGTGGGCACATAGCCTTAGGGTTAGGGTTGGAATTAGGGTTTTAGTTAGGGTTGTGATTAGGGTTATGGCTACAGTTGGGATTAGGGTTAGGGGTGTGGGGGGGTTAGTGTTGGGGTTAGTGTTGGAGGTAAAATTGAGGGGTTTCCACTGTTTAGGCACATGAGGGGTCTCCAAACGCAACATGGCGCCACCATTGATTCCAGCCAATCTTGTATTCAAAAAGTCAAATGGTGCTCCCTCACTTCCGAGCCCCGACGTGTGCCCAAACAGCGGTTTACCCCCACATATGGGGTACCAGCATACTCAGGATAAACTGCGCAACAATTACTGGGGTCCAATTTCTCCTGTTACCCTTGGGAAAATTAAAAAATGCTTGCTAAAACATCATTTTTGAGGAAAGAAAAATGATTTTTTATTTTCACGGCTCTGTGTTGTAAACGTCTGTGAAACACTTGGGGGTTCAAAGTGCTCACCACATATCTAGATAAGTTCCTTGGGGGGTCTAGTTTCTAAAATGGGGTCACTTGAGGGGGGTTTCTACTGTTTAGGCACACCAGGGGCTCTGCAAACGCAACGTGACGCCCGCAGACCATGCCATCAAAGTCTGCATTTCAAAAGTCACTACTTCACTTCTGAGCCCCGACGTGTGCCCAAACAGTGGTTTACCCCCACACATGGGGTATCAGCGTACTCAGGAGAAACTGGACAATAACTTTTGGGGTCCAATTTCTCCTGTAACCCTTGGGGAAAAAAAATTCTGGGCTAAATAATTATTTTTGAGGAAAGAAAACGTATTTATTATTTTCACGGCTCTGCATTATAAACTTCTGTGAAGCACTTGGGGGTTCAAAGTGCTCGCCACACATCTAGATAAGTTCCTTTTGGGGTCTAGTTTCCAAAATGGGGTCACTTGTGGGGGGTTTCTACTGTTTAGCCACATCAGGGGCTCTGCAAACGCAACGTGACGCCCACAGAGCATTCCATCAAAGTCTGCATTTCAAAGCATCACTACTTCACTTCCGAGCCCCGGCATGTGCCCAAACAGTGGTTTACCCCTACATATGGGGTATCAGCGTACTCAGGAGAAACTGGACAACAACTTTTGGGGTGAAATTTCTCCTGTTACCCTTGGGAAAATAAAAAATTGCAGGCTAAAAGATCATTTTTGAGAAAATATATATTTTTTTTTTCATGGCTCTGCGTTATAAACTTCTGTGAAGCACTTGGGGGTTCAAAGTCCTCACCACACATCTAGATTAGTTCCTTTGGGGGTCTAGTTTCCAAAATGGGGTCATTTGTGGGGGATCTCCAATGTTTAGGCATACAGGGGCTCTCCAAACGTGACATGGTGTCCGCTAATGATTGGAGCTAATTTTCCATTTAAAAAGCCAAATGGCGTGCCTTCCCTTCCGAGCCCTGCCGTGCGCCCAAACAGTGGTTTACCCCCACATATGGGGTATCAGCGTACTCAGGACAAACTGGACAACAACATTTGGGGTCCAATTTCTCCTATTACCCTTGGCAAAATAGGAAATTCCAGGCTAAAAAATCATTTTTGAGGAAAGAAAAATTATTTTTTATTTTCATGGCTCTGCGTTATAAACTTCTGTGAAGCACCTGGGGGGTTTAAAGTGCTCAATATGCATCTAGATAAGTTCCTTGGGGGGTCTAGTTTCCAAAATGGGGTCACTTGAGGGGGAGCTCCAATGTTTAGGCACACAGGGGCTCTCCAAACGCGACATGGTGTCCGCTAACAATTGGAGCTAATTTTCCATTCAAAAAGTCAAATGGCGCGCCTTCCCTTCCGAGCCCTGCCGTGTGCCCAAACAGTGGTTTACACCCACATATGAGGTATCGGCATACTCGGGAGAAATTGCCCAACAAATTTTATGATCCATTTTATCCTATTGCCCATGTGAAAATGAAAAAATTGAGGCGAAAAGAATTTTTTTGTGAAAAAAAAGTACTTTATCATTTTTACAGATCAATTTGTGAAGCACCTGAGGGTTTAACGTGCTCACTAGGCATCTAGATAAGTTCCTTGGGGGGTCTAGTTTCCAAAATGGGGTCACTTGTGGGGGAGCTCCAATGTTTAGGCACACAGGGGCTCTACAAACGCGACATGGTGTCCGCTATCGATGGAGATAATTTTTCATTCAAAAAGTCAAATGGCGCTCCTTCCCTTCCAAGCCTTACCAAGTGCCCAAACAGTAATTTACCCCCACAGGTGAGGTATTGGTGTACTCAGGAGAAATAGCCCAACAAATTTTAGGATCCATTTTATCCTGTTGCCCATGTGAAAATGAAAAAATTGAGGCTAAAAGAATTTTTTTGTGAAAAAAAAAGTATTTTTTCATTTTTATGGATCAATTTGTGAAGCACCTGGGGGTTCAAAGTGCTCACTATGCATCTAGATAATTTCCTTGGGGCGTCTAGTTTCCAAAATGGGGTCACTTGTGGGGGAGCTCCAATTTTTAGGCACACGGGGGCTCTCCAAACGTGACATGGTGTCCGCTAAAGAGTGGAGCCAATTTTTCATTCAAAAAGTCAAATGGCGCTCCTTCCCTTCCAAGCCCTGCCGTGCGCCCAAACAGTGGTTTACCCCAACATATGAGGTACCAGTGTACTCAGGACAAATTGGACAACAACTTTCGTGGTTCAGTTTCTCCTTTTACCATTGGGAAAATAAAAAAATTGTTGCTAAAAGATAATTTTTGTGACTAAAAAGTTAAATGTTCATTTTTTCCTTCCATGTTGCTTCTGCTGCTGTGAAGTACCTGAAGGGTTAATAAACTTCTTGAATGTGGTTTTGAGTACCTTGAGGGGTGCATTTTTTAGAATGGTGTCACTTTTGAGTATTTTCAGCCATATAGACCCCTCAAACTGACTTCAAATGTGAGGTGGTCCCTAAAAAAAATGGTTTTGTAAATTTCGTTGTAAAAATGAGAAATCGCTGGTCAAATTTTAACCCTTATAACTTCCTAGCAAAAAAAAATGTTGTTTCCAAAATTGTGCTGATGTAAAGTATACATGTGGGAAATGTTATTTATTAACTATTTTGTGTCACATAACTCTCTGGTTTAACAGAATAAAAATTCAAAATCTGAAAATTGCGAAATTTTCAGAATTTTTGCCAAATTTCCGTTTTTATCACAAATAAACGCAGAATTTATTGACCTAAATTTACCACTAACATGAAGCCCAATATGTCACGAAAAAACAATCTCAGAACCGCTAGGATCCGTTGAAGCGTTCCTGAGTTATTACTTCATAAAGGGACACTGGTCAGAATTGCAAAAAACGGCAAGGTCTTTAAGGTCAAAATAGGCTGGGTCATGAAGGGGTTAAAAAAAACAAAAACAAAAAAAAAACCTTTGTATGAAACCAGGCATAAGGCGATATGGTAAAGGACCGAAGTATCTCTTTAGAAAGTTTTGTCACGGCTCTGTATCAAATAATAATAATAATCTTTATTTTTATATAGCGCTAACATATTCTGCAGCGCTTTACAGACATTATCATCGCTGTCCCCGTTGGGGCTCACTATCTACTCGTAATATAGTAGTATACTTGAATCCTAACGCTTCAAAATCCAAAAAACTGTGTAACGATATAAAAAAAAATTTTAAGCATATGCAATAATGCAGTCCATGCTTTTAGGGCAAGATCTGGCTGATTGATTTTAATCCATTCGGAGAAGTCACAGACTCCTTGCTATTCACTTGGGAAGAACTGCTGAACGGTCAAATGCCAGGGGACGAGAATGATATAGAGCAGGTACCATAGTTATTATTGTTATAAAGAACTGTTTTGTTTTTTCAATTACTGCTTCAAAATGTATAAATGGCTGAATGAATTACAATCATGCATTGTGTGCCAAAGTTGTATCATTCGATGATTAAGAATGACTATCGTTCTAAAGGTTTTAAAATGAATGTACAATATCCTCTCCATAAGACTACTCTTTTGATCTAATTTCCTGTGATAGATATCAGTTCCCTATATATCACACTTACTGGACCTCTTCTTTTTGAAGACCACCAGTCAAAAAGACAGCTTAGGAATGTGATCTAAGCTGTGTAGGGTGGGGATTAGCTCAAAGAGGTGTAGTTTAGCTAATCTGTATAATAAGTATACCCTGTATAATAGAATGTACAGAAAAAGTAAAGGAAAAAAACAAAACCTTAATCTAGGAAGATGATTAACTTTTAGAAAAATTCTGAATTCCAAAAGTTTCTACATTTAGTGGATGTTCCACTTACAGTTTTCACTAGGTATCTTTTTTAAATCCACAGGATGCCCTATGTACTCAAAATTTGTAGGCCGATTCTAATCTTCTGTTTACAACCTTAATGTTGGCTACAATGGTCATGTGTGGCTGGTCAGTAAGTCATCTCTACAGAACAAGTAACATTTTTTTAATTCTTGAACAATCCCTCGTGACACTATTTACTTGACTTAAAATGAGTCTGCAGTATTAGGTCTAACCACCATCAAGTAATAAAATAACACTAGTCCTCTTCTAGTTCTTCTCAGGTCCCTTATAGGGGTCTGTACTTCTAACCGAACATGTGATAGCTGTAGCTAATCACTGTTCTCAATGTTGGCTCATTGGTCATCACTGTGACCATATTCCTATCTAGCCAAAACTAAGTAGAGAGGCCAGCATGAGACCCAAACAGCATCGGGAAAGGAGCGGCAAATGAGGTTATTTCTGCAGCATGCATTTCCGCAAGCCCCTTAAAAATTAATGTAACAGTCACAGACGTTTCCGTAATAAATCGGCCACCTGTGAATATACTCCGTGAGGGAGCAGGTTGAAGAGAACAATAACCCATAACTGTAGAAGAAGTTGAAGACTTGTCTTTATTATAGGCGTTGTTTCATACAAAACATAATTTTTCACTTGCAAACTTTGAATTAAATAAATCTTCAGTGAATTTCTTTACATATCTGTTGTAGCGCCCCCTGCTGATTTGATGACCTCTCAGAACTTCCGCCTGATGTTTCTTCTAATGTGCTTATTGTCATTAGCTGTCCTGCACAATAGCAATAATGGCTGTCATCCATGTACAAATGTATCTACGTGCTAGTACTAAGCTACTGAGCATGTGTAATCATCAGCTCTGACGGAATCAAAAGTGTGCACTATTACAAGTATGAAACCAAAACATTTTGAAAAAGAGCCGGCTCACCCACTGTGATGTTCGAGGCTCGGAGTCTGGCAGTGCACAGGGAGAATTGAGCAAGCAAAGATTCGATCTTCAAGTAATTACATAAAATACTCATCTTTATTAGGTGCATATAGAAGCAGTATACAAAGTCGCAACCCCATTGGTGGATATTTTAGTAGCAAACGCGTTTCAGACTGAAAAGTCTTTAATCATTGCATGTAATTATTAAAGATCTTTCGGTCTGAAACGCGTTTGCCACTAAAATATCCACCAATGGGGTTGTGACGTAACTAATAAAGATGAAGGTTTTCTAAAGAACCCTTACACTGGAATCTTTGTTTGATCACTATAACAAGTATGTAACCGTAATAAATACACCAAGTTGCATTTTTTTTTTAGATTATTTCAGCAAATTGTCAAGTTTCAGGAAATCTAGCAAAATAAGTACCGTACATATTTATCTTTGACAGTATCTCAATTAGAAAGTGCCAGTGAGGAAGAACTCCAAGGCTATGTTGTCTACAGTCATGGCCAAAATTTTTGAGAATGACACCAAAATTATATTTTCACATGATCTGCTGCCCTCTGGTTTTTATTAGTGTTTGTCTGATGTTTATATCACATACAGAAATATAATTGCAATCATATTATGAGTACCAATAGGTTATATTGACAGTTAGAATGAGTTAATGCAGCAAGTCAATATTTACAGTGTTGACCCTTCTTCTTCAAGACCTCTGCAATTCTCCCTGGCATGCTCTCAATCAACTTCTGGACCAAATCCTGACTGATAGCAGTCCATTCTTGCATAATCAATGCTTGCATTTTGCCAGAATTTGTTGGTTTTTGTTTGTCCACCCGTCTCTTGATGATTGACCACAAGTTCTCAATGGGATTAAGATCTGGGGAGTTTCCAGGCCATGGACCCAAAATCTCCATTTTTTGTTCCATGAGCCATTTAGTTATCACCTTTGCTTTATGGCAAGGTGCTCCATCATGCTGGAAAAGGCATTGTTGGGCGCCAAACTGCTCTTGGACGGTTGGGAGAAGTTGCTCTTGGAGGTCATTCTGGTACCATTCTTTATTCATGGCTGTGTTTTTAGGCAAGACTGTGAGTGAGCCGATTCCCTTGGCTGAGAAGCAACCCCACACATGAATGGTTTCAGGATGCTTTACAGTTGGCATGAGACAAGACTGGTGGTATCGCTCACCTCTTCTTCTCCGAATAAGCTGTTTTCCAGATGTCCCAAACAATCGAAAAGGGGATTCATCAGAGAAAATGACTTTGCCCCAGTCCTCAGCAGTCCACTCCCTGTACCTTTTGCAGAATATCAGTCGGTCCCTGATGTTTTTTCTGGAGAGAAGAGGCTTCTTTGCTGCCCTCCTTGAAACCAGGCCTTGCTCAAAGAGTCGCCGCCTCACAGTACGTGCAGAAGCACTCACACCAGCCTGCTGCCATTCCTGAGCAAGCTCGGCACTGCTGGTAGTCCGATCCCGCAGCTGAAACAGTTTTAAGATATGGTCCTGGTGCTTGCTGGTCTTTCTTGGGCGCCCTGGAGCCATTTTGACAACAATGGAAGCTCTCTCCTTGAAGTTCTTGATGATGCGATAGATTGTTGACTGAGGTGCAATCTTTGTAGCTGCGATACTCTTCCCTGTTAGGCCATTTTTGTGCAGTGCAATGATGGCTGCACATGTTTCTTTAGAGATAACCATGGTTAACTGAAGATAAACAATGATACCAAGCACCAGCCTCCTTTTAAAGTGTCCAGTGATGTCATTCTTACTTAATCATGACTGATTGATCGCCAGCCCTGTCCTCATCAACACCCACACCTGTGTTAATGGATCAATCACTAAAACGATGTTAGCTGCTCCTTTTAAGGCAGGACTGCAATGATGTTGAAATGTGTTTTGGGGGTTAAAATTCATTTTCTGGGCAAATATTGACTCTGCAAGTACAGTAATTGCTGTTAAGCTGATCACTCTGACATTCAGGAGTATATGCAAATTTCCATTAGAAAAAATGAAGCAGTAGACTTTGGAAAAATTAATATTTGTCTCATTCTCAAAATTTTTGTCCATGACTGTACTCGGCATTCTGCTATATTACACTGCAAAACAGTGACTAGTCTATAAATTGTTCTTTTTGTTTTTTACTCTAGGATTGCCCTATGTTTCGCAATACTACCAGTGAAGTCACAGTCCAACCTAGCCCTTACTTGAGTTACCGATTACCAAAGGATTTCGTTGATCTTTCAACAGGAGAAGATGCACATAAGCTTATTGATTTTCTTAAACTAGTGAGTAAATGACTTGATCTGTCAGAGTAATTAAGATTTATTTCATTAACCTAAAATATTTTTTTTTTAATTTTGTTATCTTTAGTAGCATTACATTCCTTTAATTTAACATCTAATAGTCCAGCATTTTTAGTTTTTTGTACAGAATCATAAGTTAACCTGGACTCTCACAAAAACCGTAAATTGTCCAACTAACCAAATAGGAATACTCCTAATTTAAAGAGATTGTCTGGTCTTGAGAGCAGGCGGTCACATGATCATTAGTATGTGATTTGCATAGATACAGTCACTCGCCAACTAGATGTGCTCAGCTTCTCTCGATGCAAAAGAATTGAGCAATGTTGAGCATGTCTAGTCGGAATGTTGCCAGAAGTGTGCAATTTGCTTACTTATGGTCGCGTACTTGCTCTTGCAGGCAACACCAGAAAATCCTGACAGCATGCAGCGCTTACTTAGTATTATTATTATTATTATTCATTTTTATAGCGCCATTTATTCCATGGCGCTTTACATGTTAATCTTATGTTACTGCATTGTCATGTAAAAGTGTTGATTCAAATAAATTCACAACAGGAGCCGAAAAAGGACATTGTAAAAGATTACCTTCAATGAAAACCAAAATCTTCTAATGTCTTTACATATATACAGTGGGGCAAAAAAGTATTTAGTCAGTCAGCAATAGTGCAAGTTCCACCACTTAAAAAGATGAGAGGCGTCTGTAATTTACATCATAGGTAGACCTCAACTATGGGAGACAAACTGAGAAAAAAAAATCCAGAAAATCACATTGTCTGTTTTTTTAACATTTTATTTGCATATTATGGTGGAAAATAAGTATTTGGTCAGAAACAAAATTTCATCTCAATACTTTGTAATATATCCTTTGTTGGCAATGACAGAGGTCAAACGTTTTCTGTAAGTCTTCACAAGGTTGCCACACACTGTTGTTGGTATGTTGGCCCATTCCTCCATGCAGATCTCCTCTAGAGCAGTGATGTTTTTGGTTTTTCGCTTGGCAACACGGACTTTCAACTCCCTCCAAAGGTTTTCTATAGGGTTGAGATCTGGAGACTGGCTAGGCCACTTCGAGGACCTTGAAATGCTTCTTACGAAGCCACTCCTTCGTTGCCCTGGCGGTGTGCTTTGGATCATTGTCATGTTGAAAGACCCATCCACGTTTCATCTTCAATGCCCTTGCTGATGGAAGGAGGTTTGCACTCAAAATCTCATGATACATGGCCCCATTCATTCTTTCATGTACCCGGATCAGTCGTCCTGGCCCCTTTGCAGAGAAACAGCCCCAAAGCATGATGTTTCCACCACCATGCTTTACAGTAGGTATGGTGTTTGATGGATGCAACTCAGTATTCTTTTTCCTCCAAACACGACAAGTTGTGTTTCTACCAAACAGTTCCAGTTTGGTTTCATCAGACCATAGGACATTCTCCCAAAACTCCTCTGGATCATCCAAATGCTCTCTAGCAAGCTTCAGACGGGCCCGGACATGTACTGGCTTAAGCAGTGGGACACGTGTGGCACTGCAGGATCTGAGTTCATGGCGGCGTAGTGTGTTACTTATGGTAGGCCTTGTTACATTGGTCCCAGCTCTCTGCAGTTCATTCACTAGGTCCCCCCGCGTGGTTCTGGGATTTTTTCTCACCGTTCTTGTGATCATTCTGACCCCACGGGGTGGGATTTTGCGTGGAGCCCCAGATCGAGGGAGATTATCAGTGGTCTTGTATGTCTTCCATTTTCTAATTATTGCTCCCACTGTTGATTTCTTCACTCCAAGCTGGTTGGCTATTGCAGATTCAGTCTTCCCAGCCTGGTGCAGGGCTAAAATTTTGTTTCTGGTGTCCTTTGACAGCTCTTTGGTCTTCACCATAGTGGAGTTTGGAGTCAGACTGTTTGAGGGTGTGCCCAGGTGTCTTTTTATACTGATAACAAGTTTAAACAGGTGCCATTACTACAGGTAATGAGTGGAGGAAAGAGGAGACTCTTGAAGAAGAAGTTACAGGTCTGTGAGAGCCAGAAATCTTGATTGTTTGTTTCTGACCAAATACTTATTTTCCACCATAATATGCAAAAAAATGATAAAAAAACAGACAATGTGATTTTCTGGATTTTTTTTTTCTCAGTTTGTCTCCCATAGTTGAGGTCTACCTATGATGTAAATTACAGACGCCTCTCATCTTTTTAAGTGGTGGAACTTGCACTATTGCTGACTGACTAAATACTTTTTTGCCCCACTGTATGTATTGTTCCTTTGCAAAGTCTTCAAAGCTCAGCTATTTGTTCTACAGTCACTTAAAGGCCCCATACACATTAGACTAATGTCGGACGAACTTGCCAATATTGGCAGACTCAGATAACAGTCTGTGTTTGGGGCCTCCCGACTTTCTCCTGACAGATTTTGTAAGGGTAGATGAGGATCCAGCATGTCCAATATCGGACTGCCAATCCTTTTGTTCTTGGGAGATAAGCCACCGCCACTAGAAGATATTCGATGTGGAATCCCTAACACTAGGTACCTGCAACTTTTCTATTAGTACACTGTTTGATCAGTGCTTTATTATCTAACAAGCTTCCTCTGCAGACAAGTAAAACAAAATATAAATCACTGTTTCAAAAATTATGTTCTCATTTCTCTATTCATCTCTTACGTAAGCTGATACGAGCAAGAAGAAAGTAAAGGTCAGACCCATATTAAAAATAATATAGTGCGCAGCAATCAAGCTACCAAGCAGCGTAGAACCATTATTTTTAATTCTAGATTGTAAACTTGAATTTACATACCAGAAGATGTGCTATATTTTTTAGTTTATAAATGGTTTATACTTTTCTCTCTCTTTTATCATTTCCGTAAAACAACATTTCACAGAGCTTTTAACTGCTGTGCATCTTTTTCGAAGTTCTCTATAATAAACTGTACAATACAAGCGAGATCCTGGCAGCCACAGACACCGCAATAAATTATCAATTCAACTGCCAGATTATTTGGTTTGCATACTGACCTAAAAATTGCAGTTTTAACAAATGGAAATGTTTTGTCAGCAGTAACTGGTAATTACAAATACTTTTTTTTTCCTGACAGAAACGGAACCAACAAGAAGAGGATTCTGATGATTAGTTTACTTCTTACTCCTCAATTAAATCGCCTTCTGATGTCCTGTATGTGACCTTGTCTTACACAGATACAAAAGATCTATCATTGTCCAAAGTTGTGCCGCAAAGATAAGCAGCACTTACAGGATCAGTAGTTTTCTATTAAGTGTTTTGTCTTCAGTCTGATGTTTGTTTTATATTGTATGTAAAATAATGAATTTAGGTTTTTTGCTTTCGGTTTTCTTATTAAAACTTGATTGAAATGAGTAAAGGTACCGTCACATTAAGCGACGCTGCAGCGATAAAGACAACGATCCGATCGCTGGAGCGTCGCTGTTTAGGCCGCTAGGAGACGTCAAACACCGGCAACAGCAGAACGATGCAGGAGCGATCCAGTGACGTACTTATCGTTCTCGCTGGTTGTTCGCTCCATGTAAAAACATTGCAGGCATCGTTGCTTTTGCTGTCAAACATGACGAATCACGCCGACCTGACGACCAAATAAAGTTCCGGACTTCTAGCTACGACCTGCGATGTCACAGCGGGATCCTGATCGCTGCTGCTGTAGCGTCCAGATGTTACAGCATAGTGGAGGGGATTTTATGAAATCCTGTCTCCACTATGCGTGGTAACACGCATCCGGCGGCCCTGCGAATCCGGACATGCGGCGTGTCTTTTTAGATCGCAGCATGTCCGTTTACCTTGCGGCGACGCTGCGACGCCGAAAGGTAAATCACAGGGCCCTATGTGTGGGGTGCGATGATTCCGGATGTGTGCAATGAACATATCCAGCATCATCGCGTCTCTAGAAGGGGGCGGGGCTTTGGGCGGAGCTTTTTTTCCGCTCCGTCCAAAGTGCCGGCCATCCTGAAGGTGGACACATACCCTTAGGGTGAGCTTACACTTTTGGCAGTTGAACTTTGTTTTCATCATTTGTTTTTGTAGACAATGGTCTGCAGTTCATGTAAGAAATGTTAATTGCCTTCTAGATTTTCCTTACCCCTTTTCTTTAGCAATAGGGAATATACAGAATAACCTTCATTCCCTTTCGTACTTCAAAAAAAACATTTCCAGTAAGTTCTATATGTTGAAAACTTAATAGGTTTTCATTCATTCAGGTTTTGAAATGCTACATTTTTGGATACCCCAGGAACAGAGGTGTACAGCAAGCTACAGAAGATGAAGTTTAATAGTAATTATTAGTTTATAACCTTTCTACAGTCAGTGGTTTCATTCTGAGAGCTGGCTGTCAGCCTACTAATAAGAAGGGGCGTCCACATACCTTCTTCAACACATTGTGTGCATGCAAATAAATATATTTTACAGATTGTTAGAACTGTTACTTTTTGTTAATCTCTGTCAGTGATAAGAAGAGAAAATATCCCTGCTCATTGAAATAAAAATGTAGCAATAACAGAAAAAGTAATGTAAATTCAAAGTAAATAGTCAGGCTGCAAAAAAATAAATAATTCTGAAATTACTGACTCATCTAAAAACTTCCCTAAGTTTCCGTTACTTTTAGGTTTGCATAAGTCTTACATACAAATGACTATTTGTTCCTTTACTTCAATCATTTACAAGAGTCTTTTAAATGGATTTTTTTCTTTCAGCCCTCTGTTAGCTAAGAAGTGCTTCAATGTTCATATAATTTACTACAATAGGTGCAATAGTAAGTGACAATGGCAGATGGAAAAATAAATATAATCTTTCTTACGGTTCTGACCAATAGAAATCTGCTTCATCAGTTGGAAATCTTATTTTTGCTTCAAATTATTTCCTGGGTATTGGTAGAAAATGCTACACTTGTAATATTTAGTTTTTTATTATTATTATAATTCTTATCCAAGACTAACCCCTTAACCCCACCGATATGCATTTTAATTACATCAGTTAAGGGTACTTATTCCTCTGCGCCCCCCAGCGTTGGAAAATCTCCGGGTCTCGGCTACCGGGGGTAGCTGAGACCCCCAGAGAACAAGATTCAGGTTGGTTTTTACCGACCCCAGTGTTGCGATCACCATTATTCACGGCGACCGCAAAAAAAAGGCAGATTTCCTATATTTCTCTCTCCTCTGATATGATCTAGCACATCAGAGGAGAGAGAAATGGGGTCCCCCGAGCCCTCCAGGTACCTCCGGTGTCCCCCGGCCCTCAGCGTCTTCTTCCGGGAAGAAAATGGTGGGTGCATGCGCAGTGCGCCCTCCGAGATCTGCCGGCTGGCACCCGGCAACAATAGATTTTTTTCTATTGGTTCACTTTGATCACTGTGATCAAAATGAAAAGAAAAATAGTAAATAAAACCCCTCTCTGTCACCCCTTAGTTAGGTAAAAATAATAAACTGTATTTTTTTCCATGAGAGTTATGGTTGAGCCTATGGTTAGGTTTAGAGTTTGGGCTGAGGTTAGGGTTAGGGCTAAGGTTGGAGCTAGGGTAAAGGTTGGGTTAGGGTTGGGGCTAGGGTTGTGTTGGGGTTAGGGTTGTGTTAGGGTTGGAATTAGAATTGGGGGGTTTCCACTCTTTAGGTACATCAGGGGGTCTTCAAACACAACATGGCGCCCGCCATTGATTCTAGCCAATTTTGCGTTCAAAAAGTCAAACGATCCTCCAAGCCTTCTGAGCCCTGCCGTGCGTCCAAACAGTGGCTTTTCCCCCACATACGGGGTATAGGCATACTCAGGAGAAATTGCAGAACAAATTTTGTGGTTCATTTTCTCCTAATACCCTGAAAATATGAAAATAAAAAAGTTTGAATCTAAAGTACATTTTTTGTGAAAAAAGTAAAATGTTCATTTTTTCCTTCCACATTGCTTTAGTTCTTGTGAAGCACCTGAAGGGTTAATAAACTACTTGAATGTGGTTTTGAGCACCTTTAGGGGTGTAGATTTTAAAATGGTGTCACTTTTCAGTATTTTCTGTCATATTGACCCCCCAAACTTACTTCAAATGTGAGTCCCTAAAAAATGGTTTTGCTAATTTTGTTAGAAAAATTAGAAATCGCTGGTCAATTTTTAACCCTTATAACATCGTAACAAAAAAAATTATGTTTCCAAAATTGTGCTGATGTAAAGTTGACATGTGGGAAATGTTGTTTATTAACTATTTTGTGTGACACGACTCTGAGTTAAAGGCACAAAAATTAAAAGTTTGAAAATTGCAAAATGTTCTAAATTTTTGCCAAATTTCCGTTTGTTTGTTTTTTTTAAGATCATATCAGAGGAGCGAGAAATAAATGGGAAATCAGATTATTTTTTTTTTATTTGCGATCGCCACAAAAAAAGCCAACCCAAATCATGTTCTTCGGGGCCTCAGCTACCCCAGGTAGCCGAGACCCAAGAGATTTTCCGACGCAGGGGGGCGCTATGCCCTTATTTCTCAGCCCCATTAAAAAGCGGTGCTGAGGAATAAGGTCCCTTAACTGCCGCCTTTAAATGGTGCATCGGTGGTCGTTAAGGGGTAAAGGAGCTCTATGAGGCTGTGTGCACATATTGCTGATTTTTTTTTGGCATTTTTTTCGCGTTTTTTCGCTATAAAACCGCAAAAAAACAGCATACTGTATATTATGCATCACATAATTTAGAATGAATTCCGCAATTTTTGTGCACATGATGCGTTTTTTTCCACGTAAAAAACGCAGCATGTTCATTAATTTTGCGGATTTCCACTATATCATTGCATTGGGAATCTGCGGGAAAATCCGCGGAAAAAAAAACCCTCGTCAAAATCGCGCAAAAAAATGCATGCGGATTTCTTGCAGAAAATGTCCTGTTTTGCTCAGGAAATTTCTGCAAGAAATCCTTAACGTGTGCACATAGCCTAAAGATAAAAAGAAATGTTTTCCATAACAAAATGTTATTATGGAGATAAGTGAAGAAAAACTACACACAACTTGGGATTATCAATATCTGGTTTCAGATTTGTATTAAAAAAAAAATATTCTAGAAGTCAATCCAAAACAGCAGGATTTTGAAGAATCGCACTTCCTTTGCTTTTCCTGTGCTTTGGAGGGGGATTCCAACTTGCCACTGCTCTTTTGTCACTGCAGTGACCATCTTGTATGTAGGAATGCTGGAACGCCAGTCTCAGCACAGGAGGCATCGGGAGTCAAGCGAAGGACTTCAGGTAAGGTGTTAAAGGTGGACATTTTGTTTGCCAGTGTCCTGTAAGACTAGGAAACTCCAGCTAATAAGGTTGACAAGAGAGACGACCCTAGGTGAGAGTAATTGCTCTTAAAGGGAACCTGTCACCCCGTTTTTTCAAGAAGAGCTAAAAATAGCGTTAAATAGGGGCAGAGCTGTGCTTTACATTAGTGTATTTTGGAGCCTTTATTCCCCACCTATGCTGCCGAAATACCTTTGTAAAGTCGCCGTTTTGGGCTGTCACTCACGCTGGTCAGGTCATATTGGCGTGGTGACAGTGCTGTTTCTCCCCCAGATCTCCGTTGGTGGCGTAGTGGTGTGCGCATGCCCAACAGGCGAATCCAGTGCGCAGCTTGAAGGAAAATAGCGCGATCTGCGCTATTCAGCCGTTTATCGGTGGGTGCGGCCATCTTTGTGAGGCCGCGCGTGCGCAGATGGTTCTTCTCGGCTTCCCGGGGCTTCAGGAAAATGGCCGCGGGATGCCGCGCGTGCGCAGATGGCAAATGCGGCGGCCATTTTCCTGCAGCCGCTATGCGAACTCGGCTTCAGGAAAATGGCCGCTGAGATCGCCATCTGCGCACGCGCGGCATCCTGGGGGAGAAACAGCGCTGTCACCACGCCCATATGACCTGACCAGCGTGAGTGACAGCCCAAAACGGCGACTTTACAAAGGTATTTCGGCAGCATAGGTGGGGAATAAAGGCTCACAAAATACACTAATGTAAAGCACAGCTCTGCCCCTATTTAACGCTATTTTTAGCTCTTCTTGAAAAAAATGGGGTGACAGGTTCCCTCTAAATATTCTGACCAAGTTACCTTGGCCTGGCAGGAGAGGCCCCTCTCCACTGCTGCACTTCTGAAATCCGGCTCTGCGGATAACTTCATTCATTTCGATCTGGTTCGTCGACTTCAGCTCCCTACACAACAGCTGGATCATCTTCTGATTTGACGAACAACTAACAGAACCTATTTGATTAATTACGCTGCCAGTCATGCTGCTTATTGGAGTCCTTCATACTGATAATATTTCCTTCTACATGCTACCCAGATTTGTGAATTCTGTCCTCCTCGACCTTCCATGGCTGCGTCTACACATGTCAATTATTGACCAGTCCTCCGGTCAGGTATTTTATTGAGGGCCATATCGTGGTTTCAACTGCTTAGCCAAGGTCACGCCCAAGACTTCGCCTCCTGTGCTTTAGAACGTTGCTTCTCTGCTCATTCAGTATCATGTCTAGGTAGACATCTTTCTTGAGAAGAAGGCAGAGGTTTTGCCATCCCATAGACTTTACGATTGTCTTATCGATTGCAGCCTAGCACCTCTTCACCCTGAGGCTGGGTTATTCCGCTATCAGTGCCAGAGACTCGGGCCATGTCTGTATACATTCAAGAAAATCCAGCTAAGGGAATCATCCATAAGGCCTCTTCTGCCGGAGTTGGGTTTTCTTCATGACAAACAAAGATTACTCCCTACATCCCTGTGTTGATTGGGCCTTAAAGGGAACCTGTCATGTCCTTTTTAGCTTGTAAACTGTCCCAAGTGCATTGCTAGTTTGCAATGTGCATCACGAACATGTTTTTGTCATTAAAAATAGTGGTCTAATCATGTGCAAAAAAGCACTTTATATAGTTAGATTGTACCTGCTCATTTAGTCATAAGGGTGTGCTTCATTTTTTTCAGTCACAGTTGTCGCCGCTTACGCGATTTGAAAGATGTTCCTGGAGTTGCGCCGATGTTTCTCAAAATCCGCTTTGAAATATCCCATGCTTGCTCTGTGTATTGTAGAGCCACGCATGCGCCATGACGAACGGCTCCCCATGCGTGCGCGCTGAAGCTGTGTGTATTACCCAGCTTCACTAATTGTGTGGCCTGAGCTGCTCGTCACTGTGCAAGCAAGGCATTTTTCAAAGCAGATTTGAATGGCGCCAGCACATCCCCGGGAACATCAGTCAAATTGAGTGGTCGGCGCCAAACGTGACTGAACTAATTGAGCAGGCACAATCTAACTATTTAAACTGCTTTTTGCACATGATTAGACCGCCATTTTTAATGAAAAAAATGTGTTTGTGATGCACATTGCATCACTAACAATGCACTGGAGACAGTGTACATGCTAAAGCAGACATGATGGGTTCCCTTTAAAGGGTTAGTCCAAATCCCAAAAGTAAATTTCAATTCATAAATCTTAAATTACAAAAGTTATTCATTTTTAAAGTCATGGTTCTCTACCATTCACTCTATACTGCAATTTGGAGTTCTGTTTATATTACCCACTTTCTATGACGATTTGTTTGAGAATCCCAGTGCATTATGGGATACTCAAACAAATCGTCATCTGCTGGCTGAAACTGCTCTCACTCAACTTTCCACCCTGAAACATGAGTCATGGGGGGGGACTGGGACATCCCAAAACTCCCCTTGCTTTGCTTGCTGCCCTAAAACGAAGCATCATCAGTGTCGCTCGTTTCAGGGGCGGTGCTGTCCCTGCTGTGTCTGCTTGTGCAGTGTCTTCCCCTGCATGAAGAACGCAGCGTCTGGTCTGCTTAAATGAAAAGTAGTCCGACAGAAGAGCTGTGTCACTATACCTGGTGTGCAGGAGGATTAGAACCGCTCTCGAAAGTGACAGCACTGGTCTCTGCGGATATAGAGACACCGCTCTACTTATTACTATTCATCTTAGACAGCAGAGCGGATACTGCGCTCATCGCACAGGGTGCAATGGTTCAATGTGGATTGCATTGTGCTATTTACTGCTCTGCCTGAGATTTCACCTGTCGGGCTTTTCCTCTCCACCCCTTGGTTGGGTGTTTCCTCTGTCCCTGCCTGAAACCTGTCTTGTCTCCATCCTTCAATTTTACTGATTCGGAGGAGAAAGCAAAACACATCCCTTACCTAGAGTTGAGGAAGCTGCTCCTGTCCTACTGAGGGAGTAAAACCTTTGTTCCTTCAACTGTGAGGACAAGTCTGTTCAGGGGACACGAATCCAAGCTGGTCGGTAATGTTGACAAATGCAAGTCCTCCAGAAACATGGAGATTACTTACCGGTAATGTGCTTTTTTCGTAACCCATGACAGCACCATGAGAGAGGGGATCCGCTCTTCAAGGACAGGAAACTTTCAAGATAAAAAGGGCGACTCCTCTCTCTGCATCAGATGTTTTACAGAGCACAAGAGGAAACTCTGAGGTTAGTGTACACACATAAATCATATACTTCTATTCATATTCCTTCTTGACCCCCAACCCCGTAAGGAAGTTTATGAATAAAAAAAACTCACCGAGCCAAAAAGAGTGATTTAGATAGTGAGGGAATATAAGGGTGCCATCACGGGTTATGAAAAAACACATTACCGATAAGCAATCTCCGTGTTTTACAGTCACCCATGATGGCACCACAAGAGAATTACAGAGACTTATATTGTTAGGGACCACAGCCTGTAGAATCCTTCTCCCAAACATGAGGACAGAGGAGGCAGATAGATCCAGCCTGTAGTGCTTAAAAGAGGTGAACAGAGAGGACCATGTGGCCGCCTTACAAATCTGGACATTGGAGACGTCTGCTTTCTCCGCCCGGGATGCCACCACAGCTCTTGTGGAATGGGCCTTTATACAATCCCTAGCAAAAATTATGGAATCACTGGCCTTGGAGGATGTTTATTCAGTTGTTTAATTTTGTAGAAAAAAGGCAGATCACAGACATGGCACAAAAATAAAGTCATTTCAAATGGCAACTTTCTGGCTTTAAGAAACACTAAAAGAAATCAAGAACAAAAAATGTAGTAATGGTTACTTTTTTTAACCAAGCATAGGGGAAAAATTATGGAATTACTCAATTCTGAGGAAAAAATTATGGAATCACCCTGTAAATTTTCATACCCAAAAATAACACCTGCATCAAATTAGATCTGCTCGTTAGTCTGCATCTAAAAAGGAGTGATCACACCTTGGAGAGCTGTTACACCAAGTGGACTGACATGAATCATGGCTCCAACATGAGAGATGTCAATTGACACTAAGGAGAGGATTATCAAACTCTAAAAAGAGGGTAAATCATCATGCAATGTTGCAAAAGATGTTGGTTGTTCACAGTCAGCTGTGTCTAAAATCTGGATCAAGTATAAACAACATGGGAAGTTTAGGAAAAAAAGTAGTAATAGAGACCGCGCATAAGGGAGTACAATAGAACAAGAATAAATATGCGATACCGCGGCACTTAATGGTATATAATAGAACTAGAAGGTCCCTTAGTTACTGTGGACCAATACAATCAACAAACAGCGATCCATAAAGAGGCCCGGGCAAAAACACTAAAACCAAAGTAAATACATATATAGTAACACACCAAAGAGATGGGCTATGTCCATCGGCATATATGGTGATCGTACCTGTAACTCCTGGGTAACCGCGTAAAGGAGCTGTGCCGAGCAATGTAGCTGTATAATAGGCTGGAATAAGGGCGCCCACGTGCCAGGTGCAGAGCTGCGTGTGGCGCTGCCAAGAAGAATGGCCGGCACCAGGTGTAGAGATGCGGTGGAAAGTCCACAGGTTCCCGGAACGGTGCTGCACACAGGGACTGCGCCGCTCCGTAGCTTCCTAGCTGTGATGTCACACGCTCAGTCCTCTGTCGGCCATCTTCCTCGTGCTTGTATCCAGGGACGCCACCGGCCGGGGCTCTCCCTGGCTCTACATAGCCTCCCTGCAGTCACTGCGTGCAGCACTGTTCCGGGAACCTGTGGACTTTCCACCGCATCTCTACACCTGGCGCCGGCCATTCTTCTTGGCAGCGCCACACGCAGCTCTGCACCCGGCACGTGGGAGCCCTTATTCCAGCCTATTATACAGCTACATTGCTCGGCACAGCTCCTTTACGCGGTTACCCAGGAGTTACAGGTACGATCACCATATATGCCGAGGGACATAGCCCATCTCTTTGGTGTGTTACTATACAGGTCCTTCTCAAAAAATTAGCATATAGTGTTAAATTTCATTATTTACCATAATGTAATGATTACAATTAAACTTTCATATATTATAGATTCATTATCCACCAACTGAAATTTGTCAGGTCCTTTATTGTTTTAATACTGATGATTTTGGCATACAACTCCTGATAACCCAAAAAACCTGTCTCAATAAATTAGCATATCAAGAAAAGGTTCTCTAAACGACCTATTACCCTAATCTTCTGAATCAACTAATTAACTCTAAACACATGCAAAAGATACCTGAGGCTTTTATAAACTCCCTGCCTGGTTCATTACTCAAAACCCCCATCATGGGTAAGACTAGCGACCTGACAGATGTCAAGAAGGCCATCATTGACACCCTCAAGCAAGAGGGTAAGACCCAGAAAGAAATTTCTCAACAAATAGGCTGTTCCCAGAGTGTTGTATCAAGGCACCTCAATGGTAAGTCTGTTGGAAGGAAACAATGTGGCAGAAAACGCTGTACAACGAGAAGAGGAGACCGGACCCTGAGGAAGATTGTGGAGAAGGACCGATTCCAGACCTTGGGGAACCTGAGGAAGCAGTGGACTGAGTCTGGTGTGGAAACATCCAGAGTCACCGTGCACAGGCGTGTGCAGGAAATGGGCTACAGGTGCCGCATTCCCCAGGTAAAGCCACTTTTGAGCTACAGAGAAGCAGCACTGGACTGTTGCTAAGTGGTCCCAAGTACTTTTTTCTGATGAAAGCAAATTTTGCATGTCATTCGGAAATCAAGGTGCCAGAGTCTGGAGGAAGACTGGGGAGAAGGAAATGCCAAAATGCCTGAAGTCCAGTGTCAAGTACCCACAGTCAGTGATGGTGTGGGGTGCCATGTCAGCTGCTGGTGTTGGTCCACTGTGTTTCATCAAGGGCAGGGTCAATGCAGCTAGCTATCAGGAGATTTTGGAGCACTTCATGCTTCCATCGGCTGAAATGCTTTATGGAGATGAAGATTTCATTTTTCAGCACGACCTGGCACCTGCTCACAGTGCCAAAACCACTGGTAAATGGTTTAGTGACCATGGTATTACTGTGCTCAATTGGCCTGCCAACTCTCCTGACCTGAACCCCATAGAGAATCTGTGGGATATTGTGAAGAGAAAGTTGAGAGACGCAAGACCCAACACTCTGGATGAGCTTAAGGCCGCTATTGAAGCATCCTGGGCCTCCATAACATCTCAGCAGTGTCACAGGCTGATTGCCTCCATACCACGCCGCATTGAAGCAGTCATTTCTGCCAAAGGATTCCCGACCAAGTATTGAGTGCATAACTGAACATTATTATTTGTTGGTTTTTTTGTTTGTTATTAAAAAACACTTTTATTTGATTGGATGGGTGAAATATGCTAATTTATTGAGACAGGTTTTTTGGCTTATCAGGAGTTGTATGCCAAAATCATCAGTATTGAAACAATAAAAGACCTGACAAATTTCAGTTGGTGGATAATGAATCTATAATATATGAAAGTTTAATTGTAATCATTACATTATGGTAAATAATGAAATTTAACACTATATGCTAATTTTTTGAGAAGGACCTGTATATGTATTTACTTTGGTTTTAGTGTTTTTGCCCGGGCCTCTTTATGGATCGCTGTTTGTTGATTGTATTGGTCCACAGTAACTAAGGGACCTTCTAGTTCTATTATATACCATTAAGTGCCGCGGTATCGCATATTTATTCTTGTTCTATTGTACTCCCTTATGCACGGTCTCTATTACTACTTTTTTTCCTATTCTTCGTTTACACCAGGAGTGGCGTTTCCCTGGTTTTGAGTCCAGCTGCAAAGGGTTTTTACCTTGAGGTTGAGTAAGCGCTGGTGTGTTTAGTATCGCAACATGGGAAGTTTGTTAAAGGCAAACATAGTGGTAGACCAAGGAAGACATCAAAGTGTCAAGACCAGAAACTTAACCCCTTAGTGACAGAGCCAATTTGGTACTTAATGACCGGGCCAATTTTTGCAATTCTGACCACTGTCACTTTATGAGGTTATAACTCTGGAACGCTTCAATGGATCCCGCTGATTCTGAGATTGTTTTTTCGTGACATATTGTACTTCATGTTAGTGGTAACATTTCTTCGATATTACTTGCGATTATGAAAAAAACGGAAATATGGCGAAAATTTTGCAATTTTCAAACTTTGTATTTTTATGCCCTTTAATCAGAGAGATATGTCACGAAAAATAGTTAATAAATAACATTTCCCACATGTCTACTTTACATCAGCACAATTTTGGAAACAAAATTTTTTTTTGTTAGGGAGTTATAAGGGTTAAAAGTTGACCAGCAATTTCTCATTTTTACAACACCATTTTTTTTTAGGGACCACATCACATTTGAAGTCATTTTGAGGGGTGTATATGATAGAAAATAATGAAGTGTGACACCAATCTAAAAACTACACCCCTCAAGGTTCTCAAAACCACATTCAAGAAGTTTATTAACCCTTTACGTGCTTCACAGGAACTGAAACAATGTGGAAGGAAAAAATGAACATTTAACTTTTTTTTGCAAACATCTTAATTCAGAACCATTTTTTTTATTTTCACAAGTGTAAAAACAGAAATGTAACCATAAATTTTGTTATGCAATTTCTCCTGAATACGCCAATACCCCATATGTGGGGGTAAACCACTTTTTGTGCGCACCGCAGAACTTAGAAGTGAAGGAGCGCCGTTTGACTTTTTCAATGCAGAATTGGCTGGAATTGAGATTGGACACCATGTCACGTTTAGAGAGCTGTTGTGAGTTCTGTTTTTGGGCTCCCTCTGGTGGTTACTGATGGTACTGGGTGATTTGTGTTCTGCTGTCTCTGGTGTCCACCTGTTCTATTAGGATTTGGGAGTTTCCTATTTAACCGGGCTTTCTTGTCATTTCCCCGCCGGCTATCAAGGTTATCAGAGTGTTTTGTTACCTCAGCTTCTGGCTTCAGTAATCTTCAGGACAAGCTAAGTTTTTGATTTTCTTGTTCCACGTTTTGATTTATTTTTGTCTTGTCCAGCTTGCATATAATTGTTTCTTTGCTGCTGGTTGCTCTAGCGGGCTGTAATTGCTCCTCATGTTCCATGAGTTGGAACATGAGTTCAAGTAATTACAGGATGGTTTTTTGAAGGGTATTTTGCTGACCGCGCAGTTTACTTTTGTATCCTCTGCTATCTAGTTTTAGCGGGCCTCATTTTGCTGAATCTGATTTCATACTGTGTATGTGCCTTCCTCTCATTTCACCGTCATTATATGTGGGGAGCTGCTATTTCTGTGGGGTATTTCTCTGGAGGCAAGAGAGGTCTGTGTTTCTTCTAATAGGGGAAGTTAGATCTTCGGCTGGTGCGAGACGTCTAGGATCAATGTAGGCACGTTCCCCGGCTATTGTTATTTGTATGTTCAGGTTTAGGGTCGCGGTCAGCTCAGGTTCCATCACCCTAGAGCTCGTTGGTGCTTGTCCTTTTGTGATTCCCTGCCATTGGAATCATGACAGTATAGCCGGCCACAAAATGTTTGGACTGAAGTAGGAGGAAAAGTAGTCTGAGGAAGTTTTTTTTTTTTTTTCTTTCACTCCTTCTGAGGTTCCTGTATTTTTGTCGGATTATCGGGATGTTTTTGAGGAGCCTAAGCTCAGTTCGCTTCCTCCTCACAGGGATTGCGATTGTGCTATAGATTTAATTCCTGGTAGTAAATTTCCTAAAGGTCGTTTGTTCAATCTGTCAGTGCCAGAGCATACTGCTATGCGGGATTATGTTAAGGAGTCCTTGGAAAAGGGACATATCCGTCCATCTTCGTCCCCTTTGGGAGCAGGTTTTTTTTTTCGTGGCCAAGAAAGATGGGTCCTTGAGACCTTGTATAGATTATCGTCTTTTGAATAAGATTATTGTAAAATATCAGTATCCTTTGTCTTTGTTGACTGATTTGTTTGCTCGCATTAAGGGGGCTAAATGGTTCACTAAGATTGATCTCCGGGGTGCGTATAATCTTATACGAATAAAGCAAGGTGATGAGTGGAAAACCGCATTTAATACGCCTGAGGGCCATTTTGAGTATTTGGTAATGCCTTTCGGACTTTCTAATGCTCCTTCAGTCTTCCAGTCCTTTATGCACGATATTTTCCGTGAATATATGGATAAATTTATGATTGTGTATTTGGATGATATTTTGGTTTTTTCTGATGACTGGGAGTCTCATGTTCAGCAGGTCAGGAAGGTGTTTCAGGTCCTGCGGGCTAATTCCTTGTTTGTAAAGGGCTCAAAGTGTCTCTTTGGAGTCCAGAAGATTTCTTTCTTGGGGTATATTTTTTCCCCTTCTACTATTGAGATGGATCCCGTCAAGGTTCGGGCTATTTGTGACTGGACGCAGCCTGCATCTCTTAAGAGTTTGCAGAAGTTCTTGGGCTTTGCTAATTTCTATCGTCGTTTTATAACTAATTTTTCTAGTGTTGTTAAGCCTTTGACGGATTTGACTAAGAAGGGTGCTGATGTTGCTGATTGGTCTCCTGCGGCTGTGGAGGCCTTTCAGGAACTTAAACGCCGGTTTTCTTCTGCTCCTGTGTTGCGTCAGCCTGATGTTTCGCTTCCTTTCCAAGTTGAGGTTGATGCTTCCGAGATTGGAGTGGGGGCGGTTTTGTCACAGAGAAGCTCCGATTGCTCGGTGATGAAGCCATGTGCGTTCTTTTCTAGAAAATTTTCGCCCGCTGAGCGGAATTATGATGTGGGTAATCGGGAACTTTTGGCCATGAAGTGGGCATTTGAGGAGTGGCGTCATTGGCTGGAGGGTGCTAGACATCGTGTGGTGGTCTTGACTGATCACAAAAATCTGATTTACCTTGAGTCTGCCAGGCGTCTGAATCCTAGACAGGCTCGTTGGTCACTGTTTTTCTCTCGTTTCAATTTTGTGGTTTCATACCTGCCAGGTTCAAAGAATGTGAAGGCGGATGCTCTTTCTAGGAGTTTTGTGCCTGACTCCCCTGGAAATTCTGAGCCCACTGGTATCCTTAGGGATGGGGTGATTTTGTCGGCCGTCTTCCCAGACTTGCGACGTGCTTTGCAGGAGTTTCAGGCGGGTAAACCTGATCGTTGTCCGCCTGAGAGACTGTTTGTTCCGGATAGCTGGACCAGTAGAGTCATCTCTGAGATCCATTCTTCTGCGTTGGCAGGTCATCCTGGAATATTTGGTACTAGAGACTTGGTGGCCAGGTCTTTTTGGTGGCCTTCCTTGTCTAGGGATGTGCGTTCTTTTGTGCAGTCTTGTGAGGTTTGTGCTCGGGCTAAGCCTTGCTGTTCTCAAGCCAGTGGATTGTTGTCACCTTTGCCTATCCCGAAGAGGCCTTGGACGCACATTTCCATGGACTTTATTTCGGATCTCCCTGTCTCTCAGAAAATGTCTGTCATCTGGGTTGTGTGTGACCGCTTTTCTAAAATGGTTCATCTTGTACCCTTGCCTAAGTTGCTTTCCTCCTCTGAGTTGGTCCCTCTGTTTTTCCAGAACGTGGTTCGTTTGCATGGGATTCCGGAGAACATCGTTTCTGACAGGGGATCCCAGTTTATGTCTAGATTTTGGCGGACGTTCTGTGCTAAGATGGGCATTGATTTGTCCTTTTCGTCTAAATTCCACCCTCAGACGAATGGCCAGACGGAGCGAACTAATCGGACCTTGGAAACTTATTTGAGGTGTTTTGTTTCTGCTGATCAGGATGACTGGGTTACCTTTTTGCCGCTGGCCGAGTTTGCCCTTAATAATCGGGCTAGTTCTGCTACCTTGGTTTCTCCTTTCTTTTGTAATTCGGGGTTTCATCCTCGTTTTTCCTCTGGTCAGGTGGAGCCTTCTGATTGTCCTGGAGTGGACATGGTGGTGGATAGGTTGCATCAGATTTGGAGTCATGTGGTGGACAATTTGAAGTTGTCCCAGGAGAAGGCTCAGCAGTTTGCTAATCACCGTCGCCGCGTGGGTCCTCGACTTCGTGTTGGGGACTTGGTGTGGTTGTCTTCTCGTTTTGTTCCTATGAAGGTTTCTTCTCCTAAGTTCAAGCCTCGGTTCATCGGTCCTTATAGGATCTTGGAAATTCTTAACCCTGTGTCGTTTCGTTTGGATCTCCCGGCATCGTTTGCTATTCATAATGTGTTCCATCGGTCGTTGTTGCGGAGGTATGAGGTACCTGTTGTTCCTTCGCCTGAGCCTCCTGCTCCGGTGCTGGTGGAGGGAGAATTGGAGTATGTTGTGGAGAAGATCTTGGATTCTCGTGTTTCCAGACGGAAACTCCAATATTTGGTCAAGTGGAAGGGTTATGGTCAGGAGGATAATTCTTGGGTGGTTGCCTCTGATGTTCATGCTGATGATTTGGTCCGCGCTTTTCATAGGGCTCATCCTGGTCGCCCTGGTGGTTCTCGTGAGAGTTCGGTGACCCCTCCTCAATGGGGGGGTACTGTTGTGAGTTCTGTTTTTGGGCTCCCTCTGGTGGTTACTGATGGTACTGGGTGATTTGTGTTCTGCTGTCTCTGGTGTCCACCTGTTCTATTAGGATTTGGGAGTTTCCTATTTAACCGGGCTTTCTTGTCATTTCCCCGCCGGCTATCAAGTTTATCAGAGTGTTTTGTTACCTCAGCTTCTGGCTTCAGTAATCTTCAGGACAAGCTAAGTTTTTGATTTTCTTGTTCCACGTTTTGATTTATTTTTGTCTTGTCCAGCTTGCATATAATTGTTTCTTTGCTGCTGGTTGCTCTAGCGGGCTGTAATTGCTCCTCATGTTCCATGAGTTGGAACATGAGTTCAAGTAATTACAGGATGGTTTTTTGAAGGGTTTTTTGCTGACCGCGCAGTTTACTTTTGTATCCTCTGCTATCTAGTTTTAGCGGGCCTCATTTTGCTGAATCTGATTTCATACTGTGTATGTGCCTTCCTCTCATTTCACCGTCATTATATGTGGGGGGCTGCTATTTCTGTGGGGTATTTCTCTGGAGGCAAGAGAGGTCTGTGTTTCTTCTAATAGGGGAAGTTAGATCTTCGGCTGGTGCGAGACGTCTAGGATCAACGTAGGCACGTTCCCCGGCTATTGTTATTTGTGTGTTCAGGTTTAGGGTCGCGGTCAGCTCAGGTTCCATCACCCTAGAGCTCGTTGGTGCTTGTCCTTTTGTGATTCCCTGCCATTGGAATCATGACAGAGAGCCCCTGATGTGCCTAAACAGTGGAAACCCCCCACAAGTGACACCATTTTGGAAACTAGACCCCTTAAGGAACTTATCTAGATGTGTGGTGAGCACTTTGAGCCCCCAAGTGCTTCACAGAAGTTTATAACGTAGAGCCGTGAAAATAAAAAATCGCTTTTGTTTACACAAAAATGATCTTTTCGCCCACAAATTCTTATTTTCACAAGGGTAACAGGAGAAATTAGACCACAAAAGTTGTGCGATTTCTCCTGAATACGTCGATACCCCATATGTGAGGGTAAACCACTGTTTGGGTGCACCGCAGAGCTTGAAAGTGAAGGAGCGCCGTTTTACTTTTTCAATGTAGAATTGGCTGGAATTGAGATTGGACGCCATGTCGCGTTTGGAGAGCCCCTGATGTGCCTAAACAGTAGAAACCCCCCACAAGTGACCCCATTTTGGAAACTAGACCCCTTAAGGAACTTATCTAGATGTGTGGTGAGCACTTTGAACCCCCATGTGCTTCACAGAAGTTTATAATGTAGAGCCGTGAAAAAAAAAAATTGCATTTTTTCTACAAAAATGATCTTTTTGCCCACAAATTTTTATTTTCACAAGGGTAACAGGAGAAATTAGACCACAAAAGTTGTTGAGCAATTTCTCCTGAGTACGCTGATACCCAATATGTTGGGGTAAACCACTGTTTGGGCGCACCGCAGAGCTTGGAAGAGAAAGAGTGCCGTTTTACTTTTTCAATGTAGAATTGGCTGGAATTGAGATCGGACGCCATGTCGCGTTTGGAGAGCCCCTGATGTGCCTAAACAGTAGAAATCCCCCACCAGTGACCCCATTTTGGAAACTAGACCCCCCATGGAACTTACCTAGATGTGTGGTGAGAACTTTGAATGCCCAAGTGCTTCACAGAAGTTTATAATGCAGAGTCGTGAAAATAAAAAATATTTTTTTTTCCACAAAAAAGATATTGTAGCCCCCAAGTTTTTATTTTCACAAGGGTAACAGGAGAAATTGGACCCCAAAAGTTGTTGTCCAATTTGTCCTGAGTATGCTATTACCCCATATGTGGGGGTAAACCACTGTTTGGGCGCACGGCAGAGCTCGGAAGGAAGGAGCGCCGTTTTGGAATGCAGACTTTGATAGAATGGTCTGCGGGCATTATGTTGCGTTTGCAGAGCCCCTGATGTACCTAACCAGTAGAAACCCTCCACAAGTGACCCCATTTTGGAAACTAGACCCCCCAAGGAACTTATCTAGATGTGTGGTGAGAACTTTGAATGCCCAAGTGCTTCACAGAAGTTTAGAATGCAGAGTCATAAAAAAAATATATATATATTTTTCCACAAAAAGGATTTTGTAGCCCCCAAGTTTTTATTTTCACAAGGGTAACAGTCAAAATTGGACCCCAGAAGTTGTTGTCCAATTTATCCCGAGTATGCTGATGCCAAATATGTGGGGGTAACCCACTGTTTGGGCGCACGGCAGAGCTCAGAAGGGAGGGAGCACCATTTGACTTTTTGAGCGCAAAATTGGCTGTCGTGTTTGGAGACCCCCTGATGTACCTAAGCAGTGGAAACCCCCCAATTCTAGCTCCAACCCAACTCCAACACACCCCTAACCCTAATCCCAACCCGATCCATAATCCTAATCACTAACCCTAACGATAATCCCAACCCTTACCCCAAAACAACCCTAATGTCAACCCTAACCATAACCCTAATCAAAACCCTAAATCCAACACACCCCTAATCCTAATCTCAACACTAACCTCAAACTTAACCCTAATCCCAATACACCCCTAATCACAACCCTAACCTTAACCCTAATCCCAAACCTAACCCTAATCCCAAGCGTAACCCTAATGCCAACCCTAACCCTAATACCAACCCTAATCCAAACCCTAACCCTAATTCCAACTCTAACCCTAACTTTAGCCCCAACCCTAACCCTAGCCCTAAGGCTACTTTCACACTTGCGTCGTTTGGCATCCGTCGCAATCCGTCATTTTGGACAAGAAACGGATCCTGCAAATGTGCCCGCAGGATGCGTTTTTTGCCCATAAACTTGTATTGCCGACGGATCGTGATGGATGGCCACACGTCGCGTCCGTAGTGCACTGGATCAGTGTTTTGGCGGACCGTCAGCACAAAAAAACGTTCAATGTAACGTTTTTTTGTACGTCGCATCCGCCATTTCTGACCGCGCATGCGTGGCCGTAACTCCGCCCCCTCCTCCCCAGGACATAGATTGGGCAGCGGATGCGTTGAAAAACTACATCCGCTGCCCATGTTGTGCACAATTTTCACAACGTGTGTCGGTATGTCGGGCCGATGCATTGCGACGGCCCCGTACCGACGTAAGTGTGAAAGAAGCCTAACCCTAAATTTAGCGCCAACCCTAACTCTAAATTTAGCCCCAACCCTAACCCTAAATTTAGCCCTAACCCTACCCCTAGCCCTAACCCTACCCCTAACCCTACCCCTAGCCCTAACCCTACCCCTAACCCTAACCCTAGCCCTAACCCTAATTTTAGCCCCAACTGCTCTTCTCCTGCCGGCCGGCAGATGGAGACAGATGGCAGGCGCACTGCACATGCGCCCGCCATTTTCTTTTGCCCAGAAGATGCCGGCGGCCAGGAGGAGCAGCAGGAGGATCCAGGGACACAGGTGAGTATGGCAGGGTCCCCGAATCCCCCTATTTCTCTGTCCTCTGATGTGCGATCACATCAGAGGACAGAGAATTACACTTAGTTGTTTTTTTTTTGTTTTGTTTTTTGCGGTCGCCGGTAAACGGTTAATTACCGGCGATCGCAAAACAGGGGTCGCTAAAACCGACCCCGATCATGCTCTTTGGGGTCTCGGCTACCCCCGGCAGCCGAGACCCCAAAGATTCTCGCGGGGCCGGCCGGCGGGCGCACTGCGCATGCGCCCGCCATTTTGAAGATGGCGGCGCCCACCGGGAGCCACGAGGAGCATCGGGGGAGATAGGTAAGTATTGGGGGGCTACTTGGGACCCCTTTTCTCTATCCTCCGATCACGGAGGATAGAGAAATTAAAAAGAGATCGCGTTTTTTTTTTTTTTTTGCGATCGCCGGTAAACGGTTAATTACCGGCGATCGCAAATGCGGGGTGGGTTAAAAAAAACCCTGAATCATGTTCTCTGGGGTCTCGGCTACCCCCGGCAGCCGAGACCCCGGAGAAAATCCGACTCTGGGGGGCGCTATTTACTTTTTCCACAGCGCCGTTAATTAACGGCGCTGTGGTTTAAGTACCCTTAGCGGCCGCCATTAAAAGGCGCATCGGCGGTCGCTAAGGGGTTAAAGCAATATGTCTCCAAAACAGGAAATGCACAACAAAACAAATGAGGAACGAATGGGTGGAAGCTGGAGTCAGCGTCTGAGACCGAACTGTAAGAAACCGCCTAAAGGAAATGGGATTTACATAAAGAAAAGCTAAACGAAAGCCATCATTAACACCTAAACGGAAAAAAAACAAGGTGAAAATGGGCTAAGGAAAAGCAATCGTGGATGACTGGATGGAAGTCATATTCAGTGATGAATCACAAACCTGCATTGGGCAATGTGATGATGCTGAAACTTTGTTTGGTGCCGTTCCAATGCGATTTATAAAGATGACTGCCTGAAGAGAACATGCAAGTTTCCAGAGTCATTGATGATATGGGAATGCATGTCAGGTAAAGGCACTGGGGAGATGGCTGTCATTACATCTTCAATAAATGCGCACGTTTATGTTGATATTTTGGACACATTTCTTATCCCATCAATTGAAAGGATGTTTGGGGATGATGAAATCATTTTTCAAGATGATAATGCATCCTGCCATAGAGCAGAAACTGGGGAAACATTCCTTGAAAAAAGACACATAAGGTCAATGTCATGACCTGCAAATAGTCCGGCTCTGAATCCAATTGAAAATCTTTGGTGGTAGTTGAAGAAAATGGTCCATGACAAGGCTCCAACCTGCAAAGCTGATCTGGCAACAGCAATCAGAGAAAGTTGGAGCCAGATTGATGAAGAGTACTGTTTGACACTCATTAAGTCCATGCCTCAGAGACTGCGAGCTGTTATAAAAGCCAGAGGTGGTGCAACAAAATACTAGTGATGTTTTGGAGTGTTTTTTTGTTTGCTTTTCATGATTCCATAATTTTTTCCTCAGAATTGAGTGATTCCATAATTTTTCCCCAATGCTTGGTTAAAAAAAAGTAACCATTACTGACTACCACATTTTTGTTCTTGATTTCTTTGTGTTTCTTAAAGCAAGAAAGTTCCCATTTGAAATGACTTTAGTTTTGTGCCATGTCTGTGATCTGCTTTTTTTCTACAAAATTAAACAACTGAATGAACATCCTCCAAGGCCGGTGATTCCATAATTTTTGCCAGGTGTACCTTCAGGAATGGCCCTGCCTGCACTAACATAGGCTAGTTTGATGGCCTCCCTAACCCATCTCGCTAACGTCTGCTTAGAAGCCCTTCCTAGCCCCCTGGAAAGCTTCAAATAGGGCCCTCTGCATCCTCCAAGGTCCTGTTACCTCCAGATACCGCAGTAAGCACCTAACATCTAGAGTGTGCAGCCTCTCCTTCCGATTGCTGGGATTGGAACAAAAGGATGGCAGTACTATCTCCTGTGATCTATGAAATTTGGTAACCACTTTGGGGAGATATGCTGGTCTAGTATCAAAATCACCCTGTCATCCATAACTTCAGTGTAAGTGGATCTGCCGACAAGGCGTTTGCTCCTGCTGAGGCGGCTGAAGCTGTTCAGGGCACTGCTGAGTCTCCATACTGATGCCACCCTCTGCCTGCCAGCGGTCCCCATTCATACTCACATGGGACCGCCGACACGCACAGCCTGATGGTACCGCCCTCCAGAAGCTGTCATCCACTTCCGGTTCAAGCAGCTGACCTTGAGCATCATCCGGCCTTGATTTGAGGTGCGCGCACCTGCCTGGCCTGTCAGCGCTCTTTCCCCAATGCAGAATTCATGCTCCGGACACCGGGACCGGTGAGCTCCTTGCCGGTCTTTAAACGGAATGTTGGGTATTGGAATGGTTAGTAGGGAGAGGAAACACAAGGAGTTCAGATTTGACGTATTCAGTTTTGAGACAGCAGAAAAACAAGTCACTGGTATTTTGTAGTAATGGACGGATGATGTCAGGAGATGATGTGTATGATTCGGTATCATCAGCATATAGATGGTACTGAAATCCAAATCTACTGATGGTTTGTCCAATAGGGGAAGTATATATGGAGAAGAGTAGGGGACTTAGAACTGAATTCTGAGGAACCCCGATGGTAAGCGGAAGAGGAGAAGGAAGAGTAGCCCGCAAAAGATACAGTGATAGAATGGTCAGAGTGGTAGGAGGAGAACCAAGAGAGAGCCTGATTAGAATAGCATAGTGAGAAGGAGCTATTGATCCATAGTGTCAAATTTTGCAGAGATATCCAGGAGAATTTGTAGGGAGTACTGACCATTAGCTGTTAGTAGATCATTAAAGACTATAGTAAGATCAGTTTCAGCAGAGTGTAAAGAGTGGAAACCATATTGTAAAGCGTCAAGAAGACCATTATCTGAGAAATAGTGGATTAGAAGGGAGTGGACCAAATATTCCAGAAGTTGAGAAATTAAGGGAAGATTAGAGACAGGTCTGTAATTAGCAGCACAAATCTGGTCAAGGGATGGCTTTTTAAGCAATGGATGAATGCTGGTGGTAAAGGTACCATGTGAGAGAGAGGTTTTAGGTGAACGGTGACAGCCAGGAAAAGTGACTGAAGGAGAGGTGAGGGAATAGGATCAGTGGTGCAGATAGTAGGTTGAGAAATTGCAGAGCCAGGTAACTTCTTCCATGACCGGTTCAAAGACAGAAAGTGAGCTAGATGAAATGCTATAGCAGTGGTCCCCAACTCCAGGCCTCGAGGGCCGCCAACAGTGCAGGTTTTCAGGATTTCCTTAGTATTGCACAGGGGTTGGAATCATCACCTGTGCAGATGATCACATTACCACCGATGCAATACTAAAGAAATCCTGAAAACCTGCACTGTTGGCGGCCCTCGAGGCCTGGAGTTGGGGACCCCTGTGCTATAGGGAAGAGAATGCATGATATTAAGGGATTGGGGGAAAATTCCCTATTGGATAAAGTCAATTTTTTCATGAAATAATTGGCCATATCATCAGCGCTGAGGTTGGTTGTTGGGGCCTGCTCAGGAGGGAATGAAAAGTGTGAAAGAGTCGTTTAGAATTGTTGGATAGTGAGGTGAAGAGGGTGTTGAAGTATGTTTGTTTGGAGAGGTGAAGGGCAGAATTGTACGTTTTAAGTATAAACTTCTAATGGATGAAATTTTTGGCCAGATTGGATTTTCGCCACAGATGTTCGGCGCACCTGGAGCACCACTGGAGAAAACGTGTTTGTAGAGTGTCCCGCCATCGTCTATGCAAAGTTGTTCTATGTGTAGGAGGTTCAATTTCATCCAGGGCACTTTGCAGTATTTCATTATATTGTTTCAGAGCAGAGTCTGGATATGAGAGGGAGATGATTGCAAATTCTTTATAAGTTTCTGGGTATTAATGGCACGTATATTCCTATAAATTTGGTAAGTAGGGATGGGCGAACCCGAACTGTAAAGTTCTGGACCATACAGAACACATGGTGTTCGGTCACAAGGTCCCGAACACGGGTTTCCATGCAAAACCTGTGTTACAGTTCGGGTCCAGTTCGTGTCCAGGGCCTGTAAAAGAAAACATAAAACTAATAATAAACATAAATATACTTATCTGTCCAGCAACATGTCCTCCCGTCCCGCTGTCTAACGGCCGCATCTGCTTCCGGGGCCTCTCCTTACCTTCCAGCGCTATTCACTGCAGTCGGCAGTCTTAGGCTTTTTCCGCAGTGGTTGTGCGGTTTGTGCTGTGGCCCCGGAAGCAGATGCGGCTGGGAAACAGCAGGACGGGAGGACGCGTCGCTGGACAGGTAAGTATAATTATAATGTTTATTAGTTTTATATTTTCTTTTACAGCCCCCCAGCCCCATCCCATATCCGTAAAGTCCAAGCTCAGGGTTCGGATGCAAGTTCGCGTCATCTCTGGCCCCGAACTCGAACTTTACAGAAAAACTCGGGCGAACCCTCCGATCCCGATCATCGGAGGGTTCGCCCATCACTAGTGGTAAGTGGAGGTGTCCTGAATGGGGTAATAGGTCTTGACAGAGAATAAAGAAGCTTGTGGTCAGAATGCGGGAGAGGGGAGTTAGTAAAATCATGCACTGAGCAGAGTCGGGAGGCTGATGTGGATGGTGTGCACAGAGTGTGTGAAAGGGCGGTAGATATGAGTCACTGCAGCAAGAAGCATATAAATGGTACAAATGCATAAGGTCAATACATTTTACAGTACAAATGAACTGGGTACAAGTTTGTTTAAATGTCTTGCATGGCTTAACTGTCTCCTGTCCTGTCCTACTGCCATGTTTGCCCTATCACTTTGGAAAATACGACCCTTGACTAAAATCTGCACAACTCTTCCAAAAGCACTTCAAAAATTCTTTGCCGCTGCTTCAGGGAATGAAAAACCCACTAAGGAAAACATATTTTCTACTGAGGTTTCCACTTGAAAAACTTAACTGAAAAAAACCCTCAGTCTATACACACCCTGAGAGTTGCATCAATTTTTATCTTTCTTGGAACATCTTTTAAGTACTATAGAATTTTAAAGGCACCAGGTGTGGAAAAGAAGTAACATGCATTCCTCCGATTTTTCAAGCTAGGAAGACAATACTTTTCACTAGAAATTAATAGAAGGCTAAAAACATGAAGAAACTGGGTTATTTTTGGAGCATTTTTCAGTCTCCCTTTACAAAAGTCAAAATCTCTAAAAAAAAAAAAAAAAAAAAAATGATTCCTGAAGCATCTTCTGTTTGAAAAAAATGGACATTTTTGACCTTTGGAAAATGACACAGTGTGAACATACCCTAACAGGAGTAACTGCTAGAGGTTATTAATCACTGTGTATTAAGGACAGAAGCTTTTTCGGGGTCATGCAAAGTACATAGAGCAGGAAATTTATCAAAGCTTTTGCAATAGTCAAATATTGTAGCACATAATTCTTGAACAGTAATATACTACTTTTTGCGATTTTACTGCTCTTTTACCACTTTTAGGTGGTAACTATGACAATAGATTCAACCTAAATTTATGAAATACGACTTTTTAAAAAACCGAAAGAAAGCAATTCTAGTAGGGGTTGACATAATTCTGGAGCAACTCTAGACCATAAATATAATTGAGATGCCCTCATCTTGTGTCCAAAGGAGCAGTTTATCCTCGCATAGATACAAAGAAGTACAATACATGTAGCAGTATACCATACTGTAGAGCGGTACTACTTTGAGTCATCCACACCTTTGTCAGATCTGGACTGTCTTTGGCATTGTATGTCTTAGGAAAGACTATTGAATAATGAAAATAGTCACTAAGCACAAGAGATGAAACAATTCCAAGTACTTCTGTCTGTGAAAGGCTTAAAGGGGTTGTCTTATTATCTGTCATTCCAGCATTCTGCTTCACAGAGGCAGCACGCTCCTGATTGATTCATAATTTGCACCATTACATTATTGCCCCGCTGGAGCTGCGCAGTAGCACTGAAGCTTATTGCATCAGAATGGAAAGTATTTTTTAATAATAAGTAACTTGTAAAGTTCCTTGGTTTTACAAACACTTTGCAATTTTAACAATTTAATATAACAAGAACCGCCCTTTAAGCTCACTCGTATCTCACCAAACTATTAAATAATGAAAAGATGACATCTTGTTCAAATAATATATGACATATATATGAAGATAAATGCAAGGTGTTTCTTGAAAGAGGATTCTGTTGAAATAATTAGTCCCTGACATGTTTAGAGATAAAAAAAAAAAAAGGTATGAAAATAATTGTGATTGTGGATTCATTAGTATTTTACCATGAATGCTAAAGATGGAAGAGACTCAGAGATCCTGTGAATAGACTGTGACTCATATGGGTTACTCATAATGACTAAATAAAGATCTCTTACAGCACTGAGGTTACAGCTATCTAACCAACTATTTCACTGCTCCTGTGAATACCTAAAGTGCAATAAAAAAGAATGTGAAATTATTAAAATTAGTGAAATATAAAGAGAAAAAAGTTTACTCTCCTGTAGCGGTTACTATATTGTGGACACGGACAGCAGAGGGCATTTTCAGCTTTCCAAGGCCTTTTATTCAAATATATATATGTGTATATATATATATATATACATATATATTTATATACACACTAGCTATTGAGCCCGTTCTACGCCCGGGTGGCGAGCATTTATTTTGGTATATGGTCTCCATCCTGGTATGTGCTGCTCCATCCTGCGTCCCCATCCTGTCATGTGCTGCTCCATCCTGCGTCTCCATCCTGTCATGTGCTGCACCCATCCTGCGTCCCCATCCTGTCATGTGCTGCACCCATCCTGCGTCCCCATCCTGTCATGTGCTGCACCCATCCTGCGTCCCCATCCTGTCATGTGCTGCACCCATCCTGCGTCCCCATCCTGTCATGTGCTGCACCCATCCTGCGTCCCCATCCTGTCATGTGCTGCACCCATCCTGTGTCCCCATCCTGTCATTTGCTGCTCCCATCCTGCGCCCCCATCCTGTCATGTGTTGCTCCCATCCTGCGCCCCCGTTCTGTCATGTGCTGCTTCCATCCTGCGCCCCCGTTCTGTCATGTGCTGCTGCCATCCTGCGCCCCTGTTCTGTCATGTGCTGCTCCCATCCTGCGCCCCCGTTCTGTCATGTGCTGCTCCCATCCTGCGCCTCCGTTCTGTCATGTGCTGCTCCCATCCTGCACCCCCGTTCTGTCATGTGCTGACCTATTCTGTCATGTGCTGCTCCCATCCTGCGCCCCCGTTCTGTCATGTGCTGCTCCCATCCTGCGCCACTGTTCTTTAATTTGCTGCTCCCATCCATATGCCCCATACGCTGCTCCATAAAGGTTTATGGCCCCCATAAGATGCTCCATGGTATATGCCCCCGTACACTGCTCCATAAAGGTTTATGGCCCCCATAAGATGCTCCATGGTATATGCCCCCGTACACTGCTCCATAAAGGTTTATGGCCCCCATAAGATGCTCCATAGTGTATGCCCCGTACGCTGTTCCATAAAGGTTTATGGCCCCCATAAGATGCTCCATGGTATATGCCCCCGTACACTGCTCCATTATGGTTTATGGCCCCCATAAGATGCTCCATAGTATATGCCCCGTACACTGCTCCATTATGGTTTATGGCCCCCATAAGATGCTCCATAGTATATGCCCCGTACGCTGTTCCATAAAGGTTTATGGCCCCCATAAGATGCTCCATGGTATATGCCCCCGTACACTGCTCCATTATGGTTTATGGCCCCATAAGATGCTCCATTGTATATGCCCCCGTACACTGCTCTGTTATGGTTTATGGCCCCCATAAGATGCTCCATAGTGTATGCCCCCGTACACTGCTCCATTATGGTTTATGGCCTCATAAGATGCTCCATACTCTATGCCCCCGTACACTGCTCCATTATGGTTGATGGCCCCCTTAACATGCTCCATTCTATATGCCCCCGTACACTGCTCCATTATGGTTGATGGCCCCCTTAACATGCTCCATTCTATATGCCCCGGTATGCTGCTGCAATATATTAAAAAAAAAAAAAATACCATACTCGCCTATCGTCGCTGGGCGCAGAGTGCTGGGGGGCCTGAGCAGGCGGGGACACCGGCGCGCTGTTGGGGTCAGGTGCCGGTATCGCCGCCAGCTCAGGCCCCCCAGCACTTACCATATTCACCTGTCCTCCGTTCCACCGCTGCGCATTAAGCGCATCATCGCGCCCTCTGAACTGAAGGTCACAGGCCGAGGACCGGGAAGATGACGTCGCGCAGCGGTGGAACGGAGGACAGGTGAATATAGCCGATACTCACCCTCCTGGCGGTCCTTGCTTCTCTGTTGGAGATCGCGGTGTGCGTTCAGTGTTAACGCATACCGCGATCTCCCGGGAGCGTCACTCTGTGAGGCCCAGACTTGCGCCGGTGCTTGTGCTTGCGCAGTCTATAAAGGCTTCGGACAGAGTGACGCTCCCAGCGTTATATTATAGACATATATACTAGATGGTTGCCCGATTCTAACGCATCGGGTATTCTAGAATATGCATGTCCACGTAGTATATTGCACAGCCCACGTAGTATATTGCCCAGCCACGTAGTATATTGCCCAGCCACGTAGTATATTGCCCAGCCACGTATGTAACAGGTTAAAAAGACTTAAAATAAAAAATAAACATATACTCACCCTCCGAAGGCCCCTTGTAGTCTTGGCGCCTGTGTGCGGTGCACGCGGCAGCTTCCAGTCCCAGGGTTGGTATGCGCGCAATGTAATAAAGTTGATAATATTTGTGAGATATTTTGTATCACCATTTTTCTTTTTCTTTTAGTTTATCTCCCACTATTTTGTTGCATCTCTCTTATTCAGCCAGATACTTTTGGTTATAGGAATATTGGTTTATCCTTATAATAACTCTGCACTCTGATAGTTGGCCAATAATTCTGCACACAGATATTCTCCTAAGAAAGACAAAATCTCTCTTTTGCTTTCTTAAAGAAGCATTCCCATCAGGTTTTTTAATAAAGGGAACCTGTCACCTGAATTTGGCGGGACCAGTTTTGGGTCATATGGGCGGAGTTTTCGGGTGTTTGATTCACCCTTTCTTTACCCGCTGGCTGCATGCTGGCTGAAATATTGGATTGAAGTTCATTCTCTGTCCTCCGTAGTACACGCCTGCGTAAGGCAAGATTGCCTTGCGCAGGCGTGTACTACGGAGGACAGAGAATGAACTTCAATCCAATATTACGGCCAGCATGCAGCCAGCGGGTAAGGAAAGGGTGAATCAAACACCCAAAAACTCCGCCCATATGACCCAAGTCCAGTCCCGCCAAATTCAGGTGACAGGTTCCCTTTAATTAAAGTGCCACTCCTGCTTTTTTTTAATCGCACCACTTAAGTGGTGCTTTAAATGTAATTCTTTTGCTCCCTGTCTAATACTCATCTGCTGCCGCCTTCATTCTTTTCCAGCATCGCTTCCATCGGTCTGCAATGACTAGTAACCTGCCGACAGCTCCAGTATTTCATGGAGCGCGCCAGAGGTCACTTTTCAAAAACATCTCTAGCAGAGACTCATTCTGGCTCTCATAGACTTGCATTGAGCTCTAGTGATGTAACTTCTGTTTTCTGGCCAGTCAGAAGTTCCAGCCAGTCACAAGTTATTCCACACAATATGGTGTCGCGGGACCAGAGCGGCGTTGGTAAAATGTGAAGCTGCCGGAAGTGAGTATAAGAACAGAGGCAGGGGGATTACATTAAAGCGTCACTCCAGAGATAAAAGAAAAACTTGCTGGAGTGGTTGTGACAAAACACTCTGGGATCGCCTTTGCTGGGGTCAAAGGACACGTGGTTTGTGCATTGAATCTGAGGCGTACAGCAGGTTTCTGAGCAGGCTGACCTCAGGTCAGATTTATTAACGTGAAAGCAACACAAAAAACAAAACATAAAAATAAACCCTAGCCTGTCCGGCACTAACTAAACAAATACGTTGCTATCTCAACAACTGGGGGGGCTTCTCCCACCCAGCTAACATCATACAGATCTTGAGCAGAGCTCTTCACTCACGTTTGTCTCACACAGGCAGGCAATCTGTGTGCCCCAGGCAGACACTGGAAACACCCAGCTGGTCATCTTTTATTCCTGCAATCATTAACCCATTAGCACCCTGAAGATACTGAGTGGCCTAATTCACATAGGACAAACACCTGGGCGAGATATACCTGCCTCCATCTACCACACCAGCATGAGTCTTACATCTCCCCCCCCCCCCTTGCTCAGACCACTCCGGTCGAGCAAGAACACTTTTGAAACAGTGCACTCGGGATAGGGCATCGGCGTTTTCTATCTGCACCCCAGGTCGGTGCTCCACCGTAAAAGAGTAAGCCTGCAGGGCAAGGAACCACCTGGTTACCCGACTATTACGGTCCTTGTGGAGGTGCATCCACTTGAGAGGGGCATGGTCTGTGACCAGCCTAAACTTCCTACCAGCCAGGTAATACTTGAGGGAGTCGAGAGCCCATTTAATGGCTAGGCACTCTTTTTCAACCACGGCATACCTCTGCTCATGTACATTCAGTTTCCGACTGAGATAGAGGACCGGGTGTTCGACTCCGTCCCTCACCTGGGAAAGTACAGCTCCGACACCAGTATCAGAGGCATCAGTTTGTACCACAAACTCGCTGCTGAAATCAGGAGTCACTAGTACGGGCTGAGAGCACAAAGCCCGTTTCAGGCTGTGGAAGGCCTCTTCAGCAGCTGAGGTCCATTTTACCATGACGGAACCCTTCCCCTTGGTAAGATCCGTCAAGGGAGTAGTCATGGCTGCAAAATTGGGTATGAACCGGCGATAATAGCCGGCAATCCCCAGGAAAGCCTGCACTTGTTTCTTGTTCACTGGTTGTGGCCAGCCCTGAATTGCCTGTATTTTGTCGATCTGGGGTTTAACCACTCCTCGGCCAATCACGTAGCCCAAGTATCGGGCTTCTTCAAGCCCGATGTGGCATTTCTTGGGGTTTGCCGTTAAACCTGCATCTCGCAGGTCATCAATCACGGCTTGTACCTTCTGGAGATGAGTTTCCCAGTCCATGCTGTAAATTACGATGTCATCCAGGTAGGCAGAAGCGTACTGTCTGTGAGGCCTCAAGACTCGATCCATCAATCTCTGGAACGTTGCGGGAGCTCCGTGAAGTCCAAACGGCATATAGACATACTGGAACAGACCTTCCGGTGTAGCAAATGCCGTCTTCTCTCTGGCCGCCTCGGCCAGAGGAATCTGCCAGTACCCCTTTGTTAAATCCAGGGTCGTAATGTATCGGGCTTTACCAAGCCGGTCGATCAACTCATCGACCCGGGGCATAGGGTACGCATCAAATTTAGAAACTGCATTCAGTTTCCTAAAGTCATTACAAAATCGGATGGAGCCATCCGGTTTAGGTATCAACACAATTGGACTGGACCAGGCGCTGTGTGACTCCTCAATGACTCCTAAGTCCAACATTGCCATCACTTCCCGGGAGACGGCTTCACGGCGGGCTTCCGGAATCCGGTAGGGCTTCACATGAACAGTGACGCCAGGCTCTGTGACAATCTCATGTTTCACCAACTTCGTCCGGCCAGGTTTTTCGGAGAAAAACTGTCGGTTCTGTAACAAAAATTGCTTAACCTCAGATTTTTGTCGTTCTGAGAGAGTCTCAGCAACCTGCACCTTTGGTACAGTAGGTGAACAAACCGGACGGGGCAGATCCGCCGTTAGGGCAGAGCGGTCTTTCCAGGATTTTATCAGATTCACATGATAAATCTGTTCCGGTTTTCTCTTACCCGGCTGGTACACTTTATAGTTCACTTCACCAACTCTTTCTCGGACCTCAAATGGGCCCTGCCATTTCGCCAGGAATTTACTATCCACCGTAGGGATTAGGACCAACACCCTATCGCCGGGTGCAAATGTACGGACCTTAGCGCCTCTATCATAACTTTGCCTCTGGGCTCCCTGGGCCTGTAACATATGGTCCCTAACAATGGGCATGACAGCGGCAATACGATCCTGCATTTGTGTTACATGGTCGATCACCGTTTTAAAGGGAGTGACTTGACCTTCCCAGGTTTCTTTTGCGACGTCCAGCAGTCCCCGGGGACGACGGGCGTACAACAGTTCGAAAGGCGAAAATCCTGTGGAAGACTGGGGAACTTCCCTAATGGCAAACAGCAAATAGGGTAACAAGTAATCCCAGTTCTTCCCATCTTTGTCTATCGCCTTCCGGAGCATCTGTTTTAAGGTTTTGTTGAAGCGCTCAACCAGGCCATCTGTTTGAGGGTGATAGACAGACGTACGCAACGGGTCTATTTGTAAGAGCCTGCAGAGCTCCTTCATTACCCTCGACATAAAGGGAGTCCCCTGGTCGGTGAGTATCTGTTTTGGAATTCCCACCCGACTAAACACTTGTACCAATTCCTTGGCGATCGTCTTGGTAGCTGTGTTACGCAAAGGGACGGCTTCCGGGTAACGAGTGGCATAGTCCACGATAACGAGGATATGTTGGTGCCCACGTGCGGATCGGGGAAGGGGCCCAACCAAATCCATCCCAATTCTCTCAAAAGGGACCCCGATGATAGGAAGGGGTACCAAAGGGCTACGGAACTGAGATTTAGGGGCCGCGATTTGGCACTCTGGACAGGACTCACAATAGTTACGCACATCACAATGTATTCCAGGCCACACAAAACAATGCAATATCCTTTCTGTGGTTTTCTGTACCCCCAGATGTCCCCCCATTATATGTCCGTGGGCCAAATCCAGTACCTTCCGCCGATAAGGTTTGGGTACCACTAACCGTTGCACTGTGTCTTCCCCTTTTTTTTCTACCTGGTAGAGCAAATCATTTTCAAGAACCATATACGGGTACGCTAGCCTAGTATCAGGTTCTACGGGTACCCCATCTATCATTTTTACATTTTTCCTAGCCGGAGTCAGGGTAGGATCTTTCATTTGCTCGCTGTGGAAGTCATCCACCTGGACTCCCAAATCTGGCAGGCAGGGTGCCGGATGGCTGTCTGCCTCCGCCTCTCGCTGAGGTTCCTCAGTTGCCTCTGTTTCCCCCGCCATGACGGAGAAGGGGTACTGAAGGTTAGATTCACTAACCTCCCCAGCAACATCTTCCTGTGGGGTCTCCTCTAGGGACTCGGGACCTCCAGATGGCATGGGAGAAGATTCACGGGTACAGCTACCGTGAAGGAGTAACTGATTCTCCCACAACTGCCAGAAATAGGGAAAATCCCTGCCCAGGATTACATCATGTAACAATGCGGGAACGAGTCCCACTTTGTGCTGCACTGACCCATAGGGAGTAGAAATCCATATGACCGCTGTTAAGTACGAGCGGGTGTCACCATGCACACACGTCACAGAAAACTTGTCAGACGGACCAGACGGAAGTGCCACCAGACTAGCTTTCACCAGAGTCACCACACTTCCAGAGTCTAGTAATGCCACAACATTTTTCCCATCAACAGATAATTCACACAGGTGTTTCACTGTATCATTTTGACCCGCATTCACACTCACTAGCTGTGTAACCAAAGACATGCGTTTTCTAGAGTCTATAACGTCGCACTGCATGGGTTCAGCGGTAACAGGACAGTTCGCAGAAACATGACCCTTCTCATGGCAGCGGAAACACCTAACAGGTCCCCTACTGAGACCACCGTCCAATACTCTTGGTCTCGGAGTGCGAGCAGTCCCGGACTCCTCCCCCACAGTTTTAAGCGATTTTCCTTCACCCGTGGTCCCTGGAACAGTCTTACCGGTTCCACGAGGAGGAGGCACAGTCCGGGGTTTGGCGGTGTCGTCGGGAAGTCCTTCTGCCACGGAATAACGCTCGACCAACTCCACAAGTTGATCCGCTGTCGTGGGATTTCCTTGGTTTACCCACCTTTTCAGCGCTGAGGGTAGTACTCTCAGGTACTTGTCCAGGACAACCCGCTGGATTATTTCGGGTATTGTCAGTACCTCGGGTTGCAGCCATTTCTTTGTCAAGTAGATCATGTCGAACATCTGAGACCGCGCTGGTTTATCTTGCTGGTATGTCCACTGATGTACCCTCTGTGCACGGACAGCCGTCGTCACACCCAGCCGGGCCAGGATCTCAGCTTTCAGCTTCTCAAAGTCCTGAGCGACCTCCGGGTCCAAATCATGGTAAGCTTTTTGGGCCTCGCCGGAGAGAAACGGGGCAATCAAATCGGCCCATCGTGCCTTCGGCCACTTCTCTCTCAATGCCGTCCGCTCAAAAGTTGTCAGATATGCCTCGACGTCATCTTCTGCAGTCAGCTTTTGCCAGTATCGACTCACATGGATCCTTCTGGACTCTGCTTCCGGGTCAGCGTCAGGCATGCTCACCAGGCGCTGCGCCACCTGTTGGAGAAGTTGGCGGTCTGCAACCGTCATGTCCAGTAACTCCTTCAGCTGTGCGGCCATCAAGCGATTAGCTTCGTGCTGTGCGGCAGTGGCCTGCTGCTGTACGGCAGTGGACTGTACTAAGGCTTTCACCACGTCTTCCATGCTGTCGCCTGTGCCACGGTATGCCCGCGTTCTCCACCACAATGTGACAAAACACTCTGGGATCGCCTTTGCTGGGGTCAAAGGACACGTGGTTTGTGCATTGAATCTGAGGCGTACAGCAGGTTTCTGAGCAGGCTGACCTCAGGTCAGATTTATTAACGTGAAAGCAACACAAAAAACAAAACATAAAAATAAACCCTAGCCTGTCCGGCACTAACTAAACAAATACGTTGCTATCTCAACAACTGGGGGGGCTTCTCCCACCCAGCTAACATCATACAGATCTTGAGCAGAGCTCTTCACTCACGTTTGTCTCACACAGGCAGGCAATCTGTGTGCCCCAGGCAGACACTGGAAACACCCAGCTGGTCATCTTTTATTCCTGCAATCATTAACCCATTAGCACCCTGAAGATACTGAGTGGCCTAATTCACATAGGACAAACACCTGGGCGAGATATACCTGCCTCCATCTACCACACCAGCATGAGTCTTACATGGTGCTTTAAATATGCATATATATGCATGTAATGTAGTGTGAGTGTGTTAATATACTCACCTACTGCCTCTCTCTCAGGCGTCCAGCGCCGCGTTTCTTCCCTTCTCAGTGATGTCACTGCAATTGCGGCTAGCCAGTGTTACGGCTGAGACCGCAGACATGGCCCAGCCGACGCCTCCAAATCACCAGACCACGACGATGTGAGACGAGCATCCCAGGTTGGAACAGAATGTGGACCCACTACACCACAGAAGGGAACCTGGACCTACTCAGACTAGGGAAGGACAGCGAGCAGGGTCTGTGGCAGCTGAGCTTGTGGACAAGATGGTGACATGCAGAACTAGGTAACACTGAACAACTTCAGGTATGAAGAAAGATAAAGTTTACTCAAACGAAATCACAGTACATAAATAGAACATAACTATGCCAGGCTCCCGATTCAAGAAAGGGTATACGTCTCTGGGAAACAGATGAAGGCAGGAGGACATCACGGGTTAATGCCGTCCAGGATTATCTGGCACGGGCATACTAGGATGGCCTCTCTCAGGCCTCAGGCGTAGCACAGGCTCAGCAGGAGAACATCAGACACCGACCTTGGACAGACTTCAGATGATGGCAGGGGTCATCAAGGGTTGATGCAGTTCGGGGTAACTGTTGTGAATTCTGTTGTCGGGCTCCCTCCTGTGGTCATGAATGGTACTTCAGCTGGTTCTGTCCATGGACTTCCTCTGGTGGGTGTTTCTGAGTTTCACAGGTGACGAGGTTAATTCGTTAGCTGCTGCTCTATTTAACTCCACTTAGATCTTTGCTCCATGCCACCTGTCAATGTTCCAGTATTGGTCTAGTTCTCTCCTGGATCGTTCTTGTGACCTGTCTTCCCATCAGAAGCTAAGTTCCAGCTTGTATTTCTTTGGTTTGCTATTTTTCTGTCCAGCTTGCTATTTAATTTGTTGTCTTGCTTGCTGGAAGCTCTGGGACGCAGAGGGAGCGCCTCCGCACCGTGAGTCGGTGTGGAGGGTCTTTTTGCGCCCTCTGCGTGGTCTTTTTGTAGGTTTTTGTGCTGACCGCAAAGTAACCTTTCCTATCCTCGGTCTGTTCAGTAAGTCGGGCCTCACTTTGCTAAATCTATTTCATCTCTGTGTTTGTATTTTTATCTTTACTCACCGTCATTATATGTGGGGGGCTGCCTTTTCCTTTGGGGAATTTCTCTGAGGCAAGGTAGGCTTTATTTTTCTATCTTCAGGGCTAGCTAGTTTCTTAGGCTGTGCTGAGTTGCATAGGGAGCGTTAGGCGCAATCCACGGCTATTTCTAGTGTGTTTGATAGGTTTAGGGATTGCGGTCAGCAGAGTTCCCATGTCCCAGAGCTCGTCCTTATTATCAGTAACTATCAGGTCATTCCGTGTGCTCTTAACCACCAGGTCCATTATTGTCCTGACCACCAGGTCATAACAGTACAGGTGGCCCAAAGTACTAATGCATCTCAATAGAGGGATAAGAGAAGTTCTGAGACCATTTTTTTTTCTTTGCAGTGTGTTTTGTCTCTATTTTCCCCTTTACTTCTGGGTGGTTCAGGACACTGGTGTAAACATGGACATTCAAGGTCTGTCCTCTTGGATGGATAATCTCACTACAAGGATACAAAACATTCAAGATTTTGTGGTTCAGAATCCGATGTCAGAGCCTAGGATTCCAATTCCTGATTTGTTTTTTGGTGATAGATCTAAGTTCTTGAATTTCAAAAATAATTGTAAATTGTTTCTTGCCTTGAAACCTTGCTCCTCAGGTGACCCTGTTCAACAAGTAAAGATCATTATTTCTTTGTTACGTGGTGACCCTCAAGACTGGGCATTTTCCCTTGCGCCAGGAGATCCGGCATTGCGTGATGTTGATGCGTTTTTCCTGGCGCTTGGATTGCTTTATGACGAACCTAATTCAGTGGATCAGGCAGAGAAAATCTTGCTGGCTCTGTGTCAGGGTCAGGATGAAGCGGAGATATATTGTCAGAAGTTTAGAAAGTGGTCTGTGCTCACTCAGTGGAATGAATGTGCCCTGGCAGCAATCTTCAGAAAGGGTCTCTCTGAAGCCCTTAAGGATGTCATGGTGGGGTTTCCCATGCCTGCTGGTCTGAATGAGTCTATGTCTTTGGCCATTCAGATCGATCGACGCTTGTGTGAGCGTAAAGCTGTGCACCATTTGGCGGTACTATCTGAGCATGGGCCTGAGCCTATGCAATGTGATATGACTTTGACCAGAGCTGAACGGCAAGAACACAGACGTCGGAATGGGCTGTGTTTTTACTGTGGTGATTCCACTCATGCTATCTCCGATTGTCCTAAGCGCACTAAGCGGTTCGCTAGGTCTGCCACCATTGGTACGGTACAGTCTAAATTTCTATTGTCTGTTACTCTGATTTGCTCTTTGTCATCCTATTCTGTTATGGCATTTGTGGATTCAGGCGCTGCCCTGAATTTGAAGGACTTGGAGTATGCTAGGCGCTGTGGTTTTTTCTTGGAGCCCTTGCAGTATCCTATTCCATTGAGAGGAATTGATGCTACATCTTTGGCCAAGAATAAGCCTCAGTATTGGACCCAATTGACCATGTGCATGGCTCCTGCACATCAGGAGGATATCCGCTTTCTGGTGTTGCATAATCTGCATTATGTGGTCGTTTTGGGGTTGCCATGGCTACAGGTTCATAATCCAGTATTGGACTGGAAATCTATGTCTGTGTCCAGCTGGGGTTGCCAGGGGGTACATGGTGATGTTCCATTTTTGTCTATTTCGTCTTCCACTCCTTCTGAAGTTCCAGAGTTTTTGTCGGATTATCGGGATGTATTTGATGAGCCCAAAGCCAGTGCCCTACCTCCTCATAGGGATTGCGATTGTGCAATTAATTTGATTCCTGGTAGTAAGTTTCCTAAGGGCCGATTGTTCAATTTATCTGTGCCAGAACACGCTGCTATGCGGAGTTATATAAAGGAATCCTTGGAGAAAGGCCATATTCGCCCGTCGTCATCACCGTTAGGAGCAGGGTTCTTTTTTGTGGCCAAGAAGGATGGTTCTTTGAGACCTTGTATTGATTACCGCCTTCTTAATAAAATTACAGTCAAATTTCAGTATCCTTTGCCGTTGCTGTCTGATTTGTTTGCTCGTATTAAAGGGGCTAGTTGGTTCACCAAGATAAATCTTCGAGGGGCGTATAATCTTGTGCGTATTAAACAAGGCGATGAATGGAAAACAGCATTTAATACGCCCGAGGGCCATTTTGAGTACCTGGTTATGCCATTCGGGCTTTCCAATGCTCCATCAGTATTTCAGTCCTTTATGCATGACCTCTTCCGAGAGTACCTGGATAAATTCCTGATTGTGTATTTGGATGATATTTTGGTCTTTTCGGATGATTGGGAGTCTCATGTGAAGCAGGTCAGAATGGTGTTCCAGGTCCTTCGTGCGAATTCCTTGTTTGTGAAGGGGTCAAAGTGTCTCTTTGGAGTTCAGAAGGTTTCATTTTTGGGGTTCATTTTTTCCCCTTCTACTATCGAGATGGACCCTGTTAAAGTCCAGGCCATTTACGATTGGACTCAGCCGACATCTGTGAAGAGCCTGCAAAAGTTCCTGGGCTTTGCTAATTTTTATCGGCGCTTCATCGCTAATTTTTCTACTGTTGCTAAACCGTTGACTGATTTGACCAAGAAGGGTGCTGATGTGGTCAATTGGTCTTCTGCGGCTGTAGAGGCTTTTCAGGAGTTGAAGCGTCGTTTTTCTTCTGCCCCTGTGTTGTGCCAGCCAGATGTTTCGCTTCCGTTTCAGGTTGAGGTTGATGCTTCTGAGATTGGAGCAGGGGCTGTTTTGTCGCAGAGAAGTTCTGATGGCTCGGTGATGAAGCCATGTGCTTTCTTTTCTAGAAAGTTTTTGCCTGCTGAGTGTAACTATGATGTTGGTAATCGTGAATTGTTGGCCATGAAGTGGGCATTCGAGGAGTGGCGTCATTGGCTGGAAGGAGCCAAGCATCGCGTGGTAGTCTTGACAGATCACAAGAATTTGACTTATCTTGAGTCTGCCAAACGGTTGAATCCGAGACAGGCTCGATGGTCGTTATTTTTCTCCCGTTTTGATTTTGTGGTTTCGTACCTTCCGGGCTCTAAGAATGTGAAGGCTGATGCCCTGTCAAGGAGTTTTGTGCCTGACTCTCCGGGTGTTCCTGAGCCGGCGGGTATTCTCAAAGAGGGGGTAATTTTGTCTGCCATCTCCCCTGATTTGCGGCGGGTGCTGCAAAAATTTCAGGCTGATAGACCTGACCGTTGCCCAGCGGAGAAACTGTTTGTCCCTGATAGATGGACTAGTAGAGTTATCTCTGAGATTCATTGTTCAGTGTTGGCTGGGCATCCTGGAATCTTTGGTACCAGAGATTTGGTGGCTAGATCCTTCCGGTGGCCGTCTTTGTCGCGGGATGTGCGTTCTTTTGTGCAGTCCTGTGGGACTTGTGCTCGGGCTAAGCCCTGCTGTTCTCGTGCTAGTGGGTTGCTTTTGCCCTTGCCGGTTCCGAAGAGGCCCTGGACGCATATTTCTATGGATTTTATTTCGGATCTCCCTGTCTCTCAAAAGATGTCGGTCATTTGGGTGGTTTGTGATCGCTTTTCTAAGATGGTCCATTTGGTACCCTTGTCTAAATTGCCTTCCTCCTCTGATTTGGTGCCATTATTTTTCTAGCATGTGGTTCGTTTACATGGTATCCCGGAGAACATCGTTTCTGACAGAGTTCCCAGTTTGTTTCAAGGTTTTGGCGATCCTTTTGTGCTAGGATGGGCATTGATTTGTCTTTTTCCTCGGCTTTCCATCCTCAGACAAATGGCCAAACCGAACGAACTAATCAAACTTTGGAAACATATCTGAGATGCTTTGTTTCTGCTGATCAGGATGATTGGGTGTCCTTTTTGCCATTGGCTGAGTTCGCCCTTAATAATCGGGCCAGCTCGGCTACTTTGGTTTCGCCGTTTTTCTGCAATTCTTGTTTCCATCCTCGTTTCTCTTCAGGGCAGGTTGAGTCTTCAGACTGTCCTGGTGTAGATACTGTGGTGGATAGGTTGCAGAAGATTTGGACTCATGTGGTGGACAATTTGACATTGTCCCAGGAGAAGGCTCAACGTTTCGCTAACCGCCGGCGCTGTGTGGGTCCCCGACTTCGTGTTGGGGATTTGGTTTGGTTGTCGTCTCGTTATGTTCCTATGAAGGTTTCCTCTCCTAAGTTTAAGCCTCGTTTCATTGGTCCGTATAAGATTTCTGAGGTTATCAATCCTGTGTCATTTCGTTTGGCCCTTCCTGCTTCCTTTGCCATCCATAATGTGTTCCATAGGTCGTTATTGCGGAGATACGTGGCGCCTGTGGTTCCGTCCGTTGATCCTCCTGCCCCGGTGTTAGTTGAGGGGGAGTTGGAGTATGTGGTGGAGAAGATTTTGGATTCTCGTGTTTCGAGACGGAAACTCCAGTACCTGGTCAAGTGGAAGGGTTATGGTCAGGAATATAATTCCTGGGTTTTTGCCTCTGATGTTCATGCTGCAGATCTGGTTCGTGCCTTTCATTTGGCTCATCCTGGTCGGCCTGGGGGCTCTGGTGAGGGTTCGGTGACCCCTCCTCAAGGGGGGGGTACTGTTGTGAATTCTGTTGTCGGGCTTCCTCCTGTGGTCATGAATGGTACTGCAGCTGGTTCTGTCCATGGACTTCCTCTGGTGGGTGTTTCTGAGTTTCACAGGTGATGAGGTTAATTCGTTAGCTGCTGCTCTATTTAACTCCACTTAGATCTTTGCTCCATGCCACCTGTCAATGTTCCAGTATTGGTCTAGTTCTCTCCTGGATCGTTCTTGTGACCTGTCTTCCCATCAGAAGCTAAGTTCCAGCTTGTATTTCTTTGGTTTGCTATTTTTCTGTCCAGCTTGCTATTTAATTTGTTGTCTTGCTTGCTGGAAGCTCTGGGACGCAGAGGGAGCGCCTCCGCACCGTGAGTCGGTGCGGAGGGTCTTTTTGCGCCCTCTGCGTGGTCTTTTTGTAGGTTTTTGTGCTGACCGCAAAGTAACCTTTCCTATCCTCGGTCTGTTCAGTAAGTCGGGCCTCACTTTGCTAAATCTATTTCATCTCTGTGTTTGTATTTTCATCTTTACTCACCGTCATTATATGTGGGGGGCTGCCTTTTCCTTTGGGGAATTTCTCTGAGGCAAGGTAGGCTTTATTTTTCTATCTTCAGGGCTAGCTAGTTTCTTAGGCTGTGCCGAGTTGCATAGGGAGCGTTAAGCGCAATCCACGGCTATTTCTAGTGTGTTTGATAGGTTTAGGGATTGCGGTCAGCAGAGTTCCCACGTCCCAGAGCTCGTCCTTATTATCAGTAACTATCAGGTCATTCCGTGTGCTCTTAACCACCAGGTCCATTATTGTCCTGACCACCAGGTCATAACAGGTAACCTGGCACAGGCATACTAGGACGGCCTCTCTCTCAGGCCTCAGGCATAGCACAAGCTCAGCTTGGTACAGGGTTCTAGACACAGAGGGACTTCAGCAACATAACACAGAGGGCACAGTTCAGACAGGGTCAGGTACAGGAATGGAAACAGGATCAAGGGTTCAGACCTGAGAATGCAGCCCTCAGGGAGGCGTGAAAAAAAACACAACAGAAACAGGCCGGGATTTGCAGCCTCCAGGAAAGGCAGATCTGAGTACTCAGCCCCCAGAGCAGGCGGAAGAACAGGTATCAGCTTTTACCAGAACTGAACACAGACAGAACAGGAGCTGAACACCCCACACACATGGCCAGACTCAGAAACTTAATGCGATGCTCTGGCAATGCCCAACAGGAAAGAGGGAGTTTAAATAGGAGCTTCCCCTCAGCAATAGGCTGGGGAAAGCAACTCAGGTGCACACACTAACCCTAATAAAAGCAGGGAGGGTGTGGCCGTGCACACCCTAAGCACAAACAGAAACCATTACAGCACAGGAACAGGCTTAGGACACCTGGCAGCGTGTTATGACCTGGTGGTTAGGAGCACCCGACCTGATAATTAAACTCATACAGGACAAGCTCTGGGATGTGGGAGCTCTGCTGACCGCAAGCCCTAATCCTATCGCACACACTAAAAATAGCCGTGGAGCGCTCCTGACGCTCCCTTGGCGCCTCGTCACAGCCTAAGGACTAGCTAGCCCTAGAGATAGGCTTTATTTTCTAACTTGCCTCAGAGAAATTCCCCAAAGGAATAGGCAGCCCCCCACATATAATGACTGTGAGTAAAGATGAAAGTCACAAACGCAGAAATGAAACAGGTTTCAGCAAAGGGAGGCCAGACTTACTAAATAGACAGAGGATAGGAAAGGTAACTTTGCGATCAGCACAAAAACCTTCAAAAGACCACGCAGAGTGTGCAAAAAAGACCTCCGCACCGACTCACGGTGCGGAGGGGCCACTCTGCATCCCAGAGCTTCCAGCTAGCAAGACAAAATCATAATAACCAGCTGGACAAGAAAACAGTGAACAAATAATGACTATCAGGAACTTAGCTTCTGCAGGAGAAGGCAGGTCACCAGAGAGATCCAGGAGCGAACTGAACCAATGCAAAAACATTGACAGCTGGCATGGAGTAACGATCTGAGAGGAGTTAAATAGAGCAGCCAACCAAAGGATAAACCACGTCACCTGTGTAAGGAACCTCAGAAGCAGCAGCTTCACTCATAGCCACCAGAGGGAGCCCATAGACAGAACTCGCCGAAGTACCATTCACGACCACAGGAGGGAGCCCGACAACAGAATTCACAACAGCAGTGGCTGCAAGCTTGGACACAAGTGAAAAGTCATGCACCAGCTGCAGAGGACCTTGCAACCCGCGGATAGCTTCCATAGCGGCAGCCAGGGATCAGCACTTGCGGATAGTCATGTAGCGGAGCAAAGACATCACAACACATATACAGCTACGCAGCGGAGCAGGGAACTGAGCAGCATCCATACAGGTAACAGGCAACAGTATCCCTGCTAGTTAGGGGGAGAGGAGCAAAGGGTTAAAGCAGAGGCATGCAGAGTAACACCGGAGGAACAAGGTACAAACCCAGCGGTGTTACAGCCAGCTCACTCTATGCATGGGCCGGAAATCTCTTTTGTGATAGGTGAATATGACCAGTGTCAGACTGGGGTGTTTGGGGTCCACAGGAGGAATTTACTGTAGGGGCCCACCCTACTGCTATTTGAAAATATCTGTTAGCCGTTATCCCCAGAAGAATGGAGTATCGACTGTAAAACACAGGAGGTTCCTGCACATCTTCTGTGCACATACTATAACTGGGATATACCATTACAGTAGTTTGCATTAAAGGGCTTCTTTGGTTCAAACACACCGATCCATGGGCTCCTTATTTGGATACGACCATTGGAAACCACACCAATCGGAAGAATTGGGAACTTTTATCTTTGACAGGACACTTTTATCCCCATTTTAAAATGGAAAGGCAGGTGGGATGTCTGACCGCAGCTCCATTAATTCTCAGTAGTACTTCGAGAAAAAACAAGCACAACGTTCACAGCCACTGAAGAAAAGAATGGATCAGTGGTCTAGTCATACATTCCACTCGAATCTAATGGGGATAAAAGCTCCACATTCTGACAATCGGTGCAGGTCCCAGCAGACAAAACCCCACCAATCAATAAATTATCACTGATCCTGTAGAAAGGTGATTACTTGTTTTCACCAGAGAACCCCTGTAAGTGCATCATGTTCAAAGTATTTAATCACTAATGGAAATAAAGAATCTTCTCCTAATTAATATTAGAGAGAACAAATTACCACCATACACAACACATTCCACTATAGCAAGACCAAAAATACCACATACAAGGGAGAAAATGTCACCACACCAACACTGGACTACGTATTACCACCACATACAAGGGAGAAAATGTCACCACACCAACACTGGACTACGTATTACCACCACATAGTGACCAAATAATAACATACTGTACAAGGAAGAAACACTGCCACACCATGACCAGACTATATATTACCACCACATAGTGACTGAATACTACCACATACTGTACAAGGGAGAAGTAATGCAACACCATAACCAGACCAATTATTACCAGCATATAGCAACAAAATAATTACACTTACAAAGGGAAAACACTGCTACATCATAACTGGACTACATATTGCCAACCCATAGTGACTGAATAATACCACATACAAGGGATAAATGCAACCACACCATGTCTAGATCATATATTACCACCACATACTGAACGAATAGTACCAAATGCAAGGGACAAATACCACCACACCATGACCAGACCACATATTACCACCACATGGTGACCGAATAATATCACATACAAGGGGCAAACACCACCACACTATAAGTAGACCACATAGGGACCGAATTACTACCACATATATGGAAAAATACAGCTACACCATGACTGGAACAGATATTACGACTTAGTAACCAAATATTGCAATACTCATTAAGAAAAATCACAACACTGACACCGGTTACAGTATACACAGGAGCTCTGTATATAGTGTCAGGTAATACAGTGATCACCAATGATATTATACACAGGAGCTCTGTGTATAATGTATACTGTCAGTGTACAGGTAATGCATTGATCACCAGGGACATTATACACAGTAGCTCTGTATATAGTGTCAGTGTACAGGTAATGCAGTGATCCCCAATGATATACACAGGAGCTCTGTATATAGTGTATACTGTTAGTGTACAGGTAATGCAGTGATCACCAGTTACATTATACACAGGAGCTCTGTATATAGTATATAATGTCAGTGTGCAGGTAATGCAGTGATCACCAGGGACATTGTACACAGTAGCTCTGTATATAGTGTCAGTGTACAGGTAATGCAATGATCCCCAATGATATTATACGCAGGAACTCTGTGTATAGTGTATACTGTCAGTGTACAGGTAATGCAGTGATCACCAGTGACATTATACACAGCAGCTCTGTATATAGTCTACAATATCAATGTACATGTAATGCAGTGATCACCAGGGACATTATACACAGTAGCTCTGTATATAGTGTCAGTGTACAGGTAATGCAGTGATCCCCAATGATATTATACGCAGGAGCTCTGTATATAGTGCATACTGTCAGTGTTCAGGTAATGCAGTGATCACCAGTGACATTATACACAGCAGCTCTGTATATAGTCTATAATATCAATGTACAGGTAATGCAGTGATCACCAGGGACATTATACACAGGAGCTCTGTATATAATATACAGATAATGCAGTGATCACCAGTGACATTATATATAGGAGCACTGTATATATTGAATAGTGTACAGATAATAAAGTGATCACCAGTGACTTTATACAGAGGACCTCTATATAGTGTCAGTGTACAGGTAATACAGTCATCACCAGTGACATTATACACAGGAGCTCTGTATATAGTGTCAGTGTACAGTTAGCACACAAACTTACCAGTGATATCTCTATGTGAAGCCCTTCATTTTCAATATTCAGCTTCAACTGGCACAGATTTCCATCACTTCTTCCAGCCGGGACTCGTCTCTACAAAAAAATAAAAGTTACCAATAGATGAACGCCTCTAGAGCATATTCCGCGACTTATACACTACACCAGGTGAGGAAACGAAGTGACATAGTGCCCCACTGCACAGCAACAGGATCTCTCTTGTGTTCCCCCAATAGAAAACAGTATTCTATAAAGTAAATTATGTTAAAGCGGTAATATTGGAGCCTACAGTAATTATGTCCCCCACTTGCAACCATAAACTAATGTATGTTCCTCATTTTGGCCTCCATACAGTAATAAAGTCCCTCAACCTGGCCCCTTTCATTAAGTGTCCCCCATCTTGGGACCCTATGTTCACCAACCTGGCACCCCATGTCCTGGGCTCCCTATGCCCTTTGTCATAGACCCCATAGAAAACTGCTTTTCACAAAGGATCTCCATCAAACCTCACTGAGCTCGAGCTGTTTGCCAATGAAGAATGGGCAAGAATTTCAGTGTCTCGATGTACAAAACTGATAGAGACATACCCCAAGCGACTTGCAGCTGTAATTGCAGCAAAAAGTGGCACAACAAAGTATTAAGCTAAAGGGTCTGAATAATATTGCACACCCCACTTTTCAGTTTTTGAATTTCCACAAAAATTTTAAATAACCAATACATTTCGTTCAACTTCACAATTGTGTTCCACTTGTTGTTGATTCATCACCAAAAATTTACATTTGGTATCTTTATGTTTTAAGCATGATATGTGGGAAAAGGTTGAAAAGTTCCAGGGGGCCAAATACTTTCGCAAGGCACAGTATACTCCCGTTGTCCTGAGCCCCATATGTACTCCCCTTGTCCTGGGCCCCATATATACTTCCCTTGTCCTGGGCCTCATATATACTCCCCTTGTCTTGAGCCCTATGAATACTCCCCTTGTCCTGGACCCCATGTATAATAATAATAATTTTTGTTTTATAGCGCCAACACATTCCGCAACACTTTACATTTTCGAGGGGACTTGTACAGACAATAGACATTACAGCATAACAACGAACACATAGATCAAAACAGATACCAAGAGGAATGAGGGCCCTGCTCGCAAGCTTACAATCTATGAGGAACAAGGGGAGACACGAAAGGATGGTAACAATTGCTTTTGTTGTTCAGACCAGCCATAGTGTAAGAATCAGGTGTTCATGCTGCATGAACCGGTTATTGGCCTAAGTATGTAACAGTACAGACACAGAGGGCTATTACATGCATAAACCGTTTGAGAACATGATGCGAGGAACCTGGTTATGGTAAAAATTTTGAATGGGCAACACAGGGATAGTTAGGTTAATGCATTGAAGCGTTAGGCCTGTCTGAACAAATTCGTTTTTAGGGCACGCTTAAAATTGTGTGGATTGGGGACTAATCGTATTAACCAGGGTAGTGCATTCCAAAGAATTGACACAGCAGGTGAAAAGTCTTGCAGACAGGAGTGAGAGGTTCTGATTATTGAGGATGTTAACATCAGGCCATTAACAGAATGGAGGGCACAGGTAGGGTGGTAGTGTCATGATTGTGGACAGGGATCCCTTTCCTGTCCTCTCAGGGCTAATTTTGCATGGCCTCCTTTTGGTTTGGGGAGGGCTATTTTTGCCTGCCTCTGTCTGGGGCTCCTTAAGAGTGATACATTTGTTCTTGACTGTGTGTCTGACCCCTGGTGTGCTTGCATACTGTTTCGTCCATTTGCCTTTTAGTATATGACCCGGTCTATTTTCTCATCTGTGCATTTGCCTTGTGACTCTGTCCTTGCAATTCGTTTCTGGCTCTGACTCTTGGCTTGATACTCTTTCTTCCCGTCTGCCTGCCCCGTTTGTACTGCATCGCTATCTCGGCGTCTGGCTATGCCTCTGGTCACTCCCCCAGTAGTCATGTGTTTCAGATCCTGCACGCCGGCAGTTAAGCTTGCCGCAGCTCTCCACACACATTCTCGGTCCGTTTGGAACACGTGCGCAGACTCCTGCTGTAAGTCTGCGCACGTGTTCTTCCAGTGCTTCTTCCTTTTCTGGTGTGGGGGTTTTGTTTTACTATGGATCTGTTGCATGCACTTTCTGAGCAAGTGAGTATTCTCACTCAAATGATGCAAAAACTGTCTGTGGAACAGAGAACCCTGGTTCAGTCGCATCAACAGGTTCAGAAAAGAGTTGCTGATGCCATGCAGGGTTCTTTTTCTTCTGGGGCTCGGGATGAGGGTGCCACAGATGTTTCCTTAGTTTCCCCCGAACCGCCTGTTAAGCTACCCGACACCATTTCTGGGGATAAAAAATTATTTAGGGCGTTCAGAGAGGGGTGTAAATTGTTTTGTACTCTCTGACCGCGTGCCTGTGGGAATGAAAGCCAGAGGGTGGGGATTATTATTTCTTTATTAAGGGGGGCTCCACAGGCTTGGGCTTTTTCTCTCTCTCCCTCTGCTCTGTGGATCTGTTTTTTGAGGCTCTTGGGCATATTTATGATGAGCCTAGAGTGTGTCTGGCTGAGGATATGGTGATGAGTGTGACACAGGGGAAGCACTCAGTAGAATGGTTTTGTTCAGAGTTCAGACACTGGGCAGCTGAGATTTCCTGGAACGATGACGCTTTAAGAGGGTTGTTCCGCAGAGGCCTGTCCAACCATTTGCAGGATGCACTGGCGTTGCATACTCCCAAGGATACCCTGGAGGACGCTATGACTCAGGCTGTCCCTATGGATCATAGGCTCCTTGCCAGAGGGGTGATGCAGCAGGAAACCCCTTTATACTCCAGCCCAGGGGACACCCCGTCTTCTACAGAACCCATGGAGGTGGGAGCCATCTCGGTCAAAGAGAGGGAGGAGACACCGCAGAGATAACCAGCTGTGCTTTTACTGTGGAGCCTCGGGACACTGGAAAAAAGACTGTCCTTATTGTCCCTCCCCATCTAAGATGTCGGGAAACACCTAAGTCTGGGTAACGATCGAGGAGGTTGCCCGGACTCCCAGGTACAATTTTCCTCATTTGCTAAAATCCTTCTCCAGGTGGACTTGGAGGTTGTCGGTGGCCCATTTGTGACTACCGCTTTTGTTGACTGTAATTTAACATCAATTTAATTGACTCTCGTGTTGTGACTCTTTATAAGATAGGGACAGTTAGGCTTGAGTCCCCAGTCAAGGTGGTGGCCATTGACTCCTCTCCTCTCACCTGAGAGGGAATCTGTTTTGTGTCTGAGGTTTTCTGTCTGTCTAAGAGTGGGCTCTGCTCATGTGGAAAGCATAAGCTGCTTTGTCTTGAATAATTTGCCTGCGGCTCTTCTTTTAGGTATGCCCTGGCTTCAACGCCATAACCCTGTTATTGATTGGGTAACTGGGGAAATTGTTCAATGGGGGTCTATTTGCTCCAGTCTGTGTTGCAATTCTGTGCCATTGTCCACCCCTTTAAAATCTGTATCTGTGTAATCTGTCAGTCTGGAGAGTATTCTGGAGTACCTAAAAGACTTTGAAGATGTGTTCTCTGAAAGGGAGGCTGAGGCGTGACCACCACATAGACCTTTCGATTGTGCCATTGACTTAGTTCCTGGCACTAAACTGCCCAAGGCTCATTTGTTTAATTTGTCTGGGCCTGAGCACCAAGCCATGAAGGAGTATATTGCGGAGAGTCTCCGCAAAGAGCAAATTCACCCTTTTGTCTCGCCTGTAGCCGCTGGTTTTTTTTTCGTTAAGAAAAAAGATGGTGGTTTGAGGCCATGCCTTGACTTTTCGGGAACTCAACAAGATTACCTTACATAGTAACATAGTAAGGCCAAAAAAAGACATTTGTCCATCCAGTTCAGCCTATATTCCATCATAATAAATCCCCAGATCTACGTCCTTCTACAGAACCTAATTGTATGATACAATATTGTTCTGCTCCAGGAAGACATCCAGGCCTCTCTTGAACCCCTCAACTGAGTTCACCATCACCACCTCCTCAGGCAAGCAATTCCAGATTCTCACTGCCCTAACAGTAAAGAATCCTCTTCTATGTTGGTGGAAAAACCTTCTCTCCTCCAGACGCAAAGAATGCCCCCTTGTGCCCGTCACCTTCCTTGGTATAAACAGATCCTCAGTGAGATATTTGTATTGTTCCCTTATATACTTATACATGGTTATTAGATCGCCCCTCAGTCGTCTTTTTTCTAGACTAAATAATCCTAATTTCGCTAATCTATCTGGGTATTGTAGTTCTCCCATCCCCTTTATTAATTTTGTTGCCCTCCTTTGTACTCTCTCTAGTTCCATTATATCCTTCCTGAGCACCGGTGCCCAAAACTGGACACAGTACTCCATGTGCGGTCTAACTAGGGATTTGTACAGAGGCAGTATAATGCTCTCATCATGTGTATCCAGACCTCTTTTAATGCACCCCATGATCCTGTTTGCCTTGGCAGCTGCTGCCTGGCACTGGCTGCTCCAGGTAAGTTTATCATTAACTAGGATCCCCAAGTCCTTCTCCCTGTCAGATTTACCCAGTGGTTTCCCGTTCAGTGTGTAATGGTGATATTGATTCCTTCTTCCCATGTGTATAACCTTACATTTATCATTGTTAAACCTCATCTGCCACCTTTCAGCCCAAGTTTCCAACTTATCCAGATCCATCTGTAGAAGAATACTATCTTCTCTTGTATTAACTGCTTTACATAGTTTTGTATCATCTGCAAATATCGATATTTTACTGTGTAAACCTTCTACCAGATCATTAATGAATATGTTGAAGAGAACAGGTCCCAATACCGACCCCTGCGGTACCCCACTGGTTACAGCGACCCAGTTAGAGACTATACCATTTATAACCACCCTCTGCTTTCTATCACTAAGCCAGTTACTAACCCATTTACACACATTTTCCCCCAGACCAAGCATTCTCATTTTGTGTACCAACCTCTTGTGCGGCACGGTATCAAACGCTTTGGAAAAATCGAGATATACCACGTCCAATGACTCACCGTGGTCCAGCCTATAGCTTACCTCTTCATAAAAACTGATTAGATTGGTTTGACAGGAGTGATTTCTCATAAACCTATGCTGATATGGAGTTAAACAGTTATTCTCATTAAGATAATCCAGAATAGTTTTCCAAGCTTGATTTACGGTCAGCCTATAACCTGATAAGGGTTCTTGAAGGGATGAGGCGAAAACGGCGTTTCTCACGTCTGAAGGACTGTTTGAGAACCTGGTCATGCCCATCGGTCTGACTAATGCTCATGTTGTTTTTCAAAACTTTATTAATGTCATTTTTTTCTGAGCTGATTGGGCCCTTTGAAGTCATTTATTTTGATGACATTTTAGTGTACTCCCCTGATAGTCAAACCCACTTACACCATCTGCAAACTGTTCTTCTGAGACTTAGAGAAAAACATTTGTATGCTGAGTTGGAGAAGTGTTCATTCTTTGCACAGGAATTATCTTTTTGGGGTTTGATTGTTTCTTGTGAGGGTTTTCATATGGATTTGAAAAAAGTCCAGGCTATTACTGATTGGGTTCAATGTCATGATTTAAAGGGTTTGCAACGCTTCCCAGGTTTTGCAAACTACTATCAAAAGTTCATTAAGGGTTTTTCGCAGGTGGGTAAGCCCCTGACTGATCTTACACTCAAGGGGGCTGATGTGAAGAATTGGTCAGCTTCTGCAAAAAATTATTTTCTGACTTTAAAAAAGTGTTTAATTTCCACCTCAGTGTTGGACCAGCCAGATTCGTTTAGACCTTTTATCATGGAGGTGGACGATTCTGAAGTGGGAGTGGGGGCAGTGTTGACTCAGGGTCCTGCTACTCTGACCAACTTCAAACCTTGTGTCTTATTTTCCAGAAAGTTTTTGGAAGGGCTGTTCATCTTATGACCGTGATCACTGATCACAAGGATTTAGCTTACATCGAGTCTACCAAAAGGTTGACCCCCAGGCAAGTCCGGTGGTCGCTTTTTTTCCCCCGATTTCAATTTTCATTCACCTTCCGTCCAGGGTCTAAGAATGCTCAGGCAGATGCATTGTCCTGAAGCTTTGATCTGGTGTCTCCTCCTGAACCTCCATCCTCCATTCTTCAACCTGGGGTGGTGGTGGCCGAAATTTCATCTGATTTGAAGAGAGAGATATTAGAGGCCCAAGCGCTGGCTCCCAGTAATAAACCTGATGGTAAATTGTTTGTCACGCAACATTTCCATCTTAGACTCCTGCGGGAGTTTCATGAGTCTGTGTTGAGTGCTCATCCTGGGATTTCGGCCACCAGGGAGGCAGTTACTAGGTTTTCTGGTTGCCCTCTTTGGTTGCGGATGTGAAAAGGTTTGTGTCTGCATGTGGAGTTTGTGCCCGTTCTAAGAATTCTCATTGCCGGCCGGGGAATTGGTGCCTTTGCCAGTTCCGGATAGACCATGGACACATTTGTCCATGGACTTTATCACTAATCTCCCTCTATCCAGACAGCGGGCATGTTGCTGGGGAGTAACGGTTGAACCACACATGGAAATGGCAATGTCGATCATAGGTAGGTTAGTAGAGGGAGGAAACACAAGGAGTTCAGTTTTTGACAATTTCAGTTTCAGATAGAGGGAGGACATGATGTTAGAGACAGCAGTAAGACAATCACTGGTGCTTTCTAAAAAGGCAAGCGTGATATCAGGAGTAGTGGTGTATAATTGGGTGTCATCAGCATAGAGATGGTACTGGAAACCAAATCTACTGATTGTTTGTCCAATAGGGGCAGTATACAAAGAGAAGAGGAGGGGGCCTTGAACCGATCCTTGAGGATTCACAACAGTAAGGGGAAGTGGAGAGGAGGAGGAGCCAGCAAAAGAAACAGTGAAGGAGTGGTCAGAGAGATAGGAGGAGAGCGAGGAGAGAACAGTGTCCTTGAGACCAATGGAGCTGGTGATCCACAGTGTTGAATGCTGCAGAGAGATCCACGAGAATTAGCATGGAGTAGTGACCATTAGATTTATCTGTTAGTAGATCATTAGAGACTTTAGTGAGGGCAGTTTCAGTAGAGTGCAAAGAGCGGCAACCAGATTGGAGAGGGTTGAGCAGAGAGTTATCAGAGCGGATAAGACCTGGAGTGGAACAGGCATTCAAGGAGTTTAGAGATGAAGGGAAGATTCGAGACCAGTCTATAATTATCGGCACAGTTTTTGTCGAGAGATGGCTTAAGTAATGGATGCATGATGGCATGCTTAAATGAGGAGGGAAAAATACCAGAAGAGAGAGAGAGGTTGAATATTTTTGTTAGGTGAGTGGTGACAGCGGGGGAAAGGGACTAGAGCAGATGTGACAGAATGGAGGCAGTCGTGCAAGTGGTAGGTCGAGAAGATTCTCCAGGGCTACATATATACTCCCCTTGCCCTGGGCCCTATATGCACACCCCTTGTCCTGGGCCCCATATATACTCCCCTTGTCCTGGGCCCCATATATACTCCCCTTGTCCTGGGCCCCATATATATTCCCTTTGTTCTGGCCCCCATATATACTCTCCTTGTCCAAGGCTACATATATACTCCCCTTGTCCTGGGCACTCTTATGTACCCTACTTTTTCTAGGCCCCATATATACTCCCTTTGTCCTGGGCCCCACATATGTTCTCTTTGTTCTGGTCCCCATATATACTGCCCTTGTCCTGGGCCCCATATACAGTGGGTACGGAAAGTATTCAGACCCCTTTAACATTTCCACTCTGTTTCATTGCAGCCATTTGGTAAATTCAAAAAAGTTCATTTTTTTCTCATTAACATACACTCTGTACCCCATCTTGACTGAAAAAAAACTGAAATGTAGAAATGTTTTCAAATTTATTAAAAAAGAAAACCCGCAAAATGTCACATGGTCATAACTCTTCAGACCCTTCGCTCAGTATTGAGTACAAGCACCCTTTTGAGCTAGTACAGCCATGAGTCTTCTTGGGAATGATGCAACAAGTTTTTCACACCTGGATTTGGGGATCCTCTGCCATTCTTCCTTGCAGATCCTCTCCAGTTCCGTCAGATTGGATGATGAACGTTGGTGGACAGCCATTTCCAGGTCTCTCCAGAGATGCTCAATTGGGTTTAGGTCAGGGCTCTGGCTGGTCCAGTCATGAGAATTATCACCAAAAGATCTATCTTCGTCTCATCAGACCAGAGAATCTTATTTCTCATAGTCGGAAAGTCCTTCATGTGTTTTTTAGCAAACTCTATGCAGGCTTTCATATGTCTGCACTGAGGAGAGGCTTCCGTCGGGCCAGTCTGCCATAAAGACCCAACTGGTGGAGGGCTGCAGTGATAGTTAATTTTGTGGAACTATCTCCCATCTCCCTACTGGATCTCTGGAGCTCAGCCACAGTGATCTTGGGGTTCTTCTTTATCTCTCTCACCAAGGCTCTTCTCCAACAATTGCTCAGTTTCGCTGGGGGTCCCAAACTTCTTCCATTTAAGAATTATGGAGGCCACTGTGCTCTTAAGACCCTTGAGTACTGCATAAATTCTTTTGTAACCTTGGCTAGATTTGTGCCTTGCCACAATTCTGTCTCTGAGCTCTTTGGCCAGTTCCTTTGACCTCATGATTCTCATTAGGTCTGACATGCACTGTGAGCTGTGAGGTCTTATATAGACAGGTGTGTGCCTTTCCAAATCAAGTCCTATCAGTTTAATTAAACACAGCTGGCCTCCAATGAAGGAGTAGAACTATCTCAAGGAGGATCACAAGGAAATGGACAGCATGTGACTTAAATATAAGTGTGTGAGCATAGGGTCTGAATACTTATATCATGTGATATTTCAGTTTTTCTTTTTTAATAAATTTGCAAAAATTTCTACATTTGTTTTTTTCAGTCAAGATGGGGTGCAGAATGTACATTAATGAGAAAAAATGAACTTTTTTGCATTTACCAAATGGCTGCAAATTTTCTGCACCCACTGTATTCTCCCCTTTTCCTGGTCCCCATATGCACTCCCCTTCCCTGGGCACCATATGTACTCTTGTTCTGGGCCCCCATCATGCCGCATCCACAGAAGAAGGAAAGAAAACAAAAAGATTGCTTACCTGTGTGTGCTCTTGGCGTCATGCAGCGTTCTCTTGCTTTAGATCGGGCACAGTTGTGTTGAAATGGTCGCCAACCGGAGGCTGGCGGCTGACTTCACGGCACCGTGTTGCAGGCAGCGCATTTCAGTGATGTCATACGCCTGTGACGTCACTGTCATGTGCTCCTTACGAAAGGCACTCTGACGTCAGCAGTGCAGACTTTCTACACCACAATACATTTCAACTGAATCTGCTTCCTTGGACACACAGTGGGCCCCCTCTGCATCCTGCTTGGGGGACCACCGAGGACCCAGACCCACTGGAGAAGCCAGTCCAACTCTGCATACGACCATTTTCTCTCCATCCAAGAAAAACTGTCCGATTGTTCTGAACAGAGTTTTATTAAAATGGCATCAGTTATTCTTGAAAGTGGATAGGAAAAACAAAATCTCCACACTCTCCATTCTATTATTCTGTGAAAATCGAACAACTCTCGAATGTCAGTAGCAACACTTATTTATGGTCACCTCCGGTGACAGTGCTTTTCCAACAGTGTTGGCACTGGCTCTCCCGGTGATCACTTGATATTGTTATGTGACGTGATCCCTGTCGCTAGTAAGTAATATAACATAATCTGCTCTCTCATGTCCTCTGGATGTTTTGATTTATATGAAGGAGGGGAGAGTGAAGCCATCGTTGATTGGCCTAAGGGATCATGTGGCACGCGATTCCCGGAAGAGCCAATGCCGACACCGCTGGAACAGCGCCAGCACCGGAGGTGAGTATGAATGTTGTTATAAGTGTCATTATTTTACTAGGGAGAACATAGGGATTGAGAAGGGTTTAACACAGAAGTGGACAACCTCTTTAATGTGTTTGTGCTAAAATTCTGGAGTCAAATACCGTATATGCTCGAGTATAAGCCGAGATTTTCAGTCCATTTTTTTGGGCTGAAAGTCCCCCTCTCGGTGTATACTCGTATCATACCCAGGGGTCGGCAGGGGAGGGGGAGCGGGGGCTATCTAGTTATACTCACCTACTCCTGGCGCGGTCCCTGGACGTCCCTGCTTCTTCCAGCGCTGCAGATTCTTCCTGTACTGAGCGGTCACATGGTACCGCTCATTACAGTCATGAATATGCGGCTCCACCTCCCATAGAGGTGGAGCCGCATATTCATGACTGTAATGATCGGTAACTGACCGCTCAATACAGGAAGAAGATGCAGCGGTGGAAGAAGCAGGGACGTCCAGGGACCTCGCCGGGAGCAGGTAAGTATACGGGGAGGGGAGCGCTGCGCGATATTTACCGCTCCTCGTTCCGGTGCGGCTCCGTCTCCAGCATCCTCTGGCAGTGACACTCAGGTCAGAGGGCGCGGTGACGTAGTCAGTGCACGCCCACTGCTGAGCGTCAGTGCTGGAGATGGAGCCGCACGAGGAGCAGGTAAATAAAGCGCTGGCGGGGGTCCTGAGCGAAGAGAGGTGAGTATGTGATTTTTTTTTTTTATTGCAGCAGCAGCATTACAGGTCCTTCTCAAAAAATTAGCATATTGTGTTAAATTTCATTATTTACCATAATGTAATGTGTTATGGCTGGCAATCAGGCAACACAGCGTGCAGTAATCAGCGCACATACAGAGATCTGGCAATAACCCAAAACAATAGGACGAGCTCTGAGACGTGGAATCTCTGTAGACTGCAGTACCTGATCTATCCTCACACAACTGGAAGCAGCAGTGGATTGCGCCTATCAACTACCTATGCAACTCGGCACTGCCTGAGGAGCTGACTAGCCTGAAGATAGAAATACAAGCCTGACTTACCTCAGAGAAATACCCCAAAGGAATAGGCAGCCCCCACATATAATGACTGTTAGCAAGATGAAAAGACAAACGTAGGAATGAAATAGATTCAGCAAAGTGAGGCCCGATATTCTAGACAGAGCGAGGATAGCAAAGAGAACTATGCAGTCTACAAAAAAACCCTAAAACGAAAACCACGCAAAGGGGCAAAAAGACCCACCGTGCCGAACTAACAGCACGGCGGTGCACCCCTTTGCTTCTCAGAGCTTCCAGCAAAAGATAATAACAAGCTGGACAGAAAAAACAGAAAACAAACTAGAAGCACTTATCTAGCAGAGCAGCAGGCCCAAGGAAAGATGCAGTAGCTCAGATCCAACACTGGAACATTGACAAGGAGCAAGGAAGACAGACTCAGGTGGAGCTAAATAGCAAGGTAGCCAACGAGCTCACCAAAACACCTGAGGGAGGAAGCCCAGAGACTGCAATACCACTTGTGACCACAGAAGTGAACTCAGCCACAGAATTCACAACAGTACCCCCCCCTTGAGGAGGGGTCACCGAACCCTCACCAGAACCCCCAGGCCGACCAGGATGAGCCACATGAAAGGCACGAACAAGATCTGGGGCATGGACATCAGAGGCAAAAACCCAGGAATTATCTTCCTGAGCATAACCCTTCCATTTGACCAGATACTGGAGTTTCCGTCTAGAGACACGAGAATCCAAAATCTTCTCCACAATATACTCCAATTCCCCCTCCACCAAAACAGGGGCAGGAGGCTCCACAGATGGAACCATAGGTGCCACGTATCTCCTCAACAACGACCTATGGAATACATTATGTATGGAAAAGGAGTCTGGGAGGGTCAGACGAAAAGACACCGGATTGAGAATCTCAGAAATCCTATACGGACCAATAAAACGAGGTTTAACTTTAGGAGAGGAAACCTTCATAGGTATATGACGAGAAGATAACCAAACCAGATCCCCAACACGAAGTCGGGGTCCCACACGGCGTCTGCGATTAGCGAAAAGCTGAGCATTCTCCTGGGACAAGGTCAAATTGTCCACTACCTGAGTCCAAATCTGCTGCAACCTGTCCACCACATAATCCACACCAGGACAGTCCGAAGACTCAACCTGTCCTGAAGAGAAACGAGGATGGAACCCAGAATTGCAGAAAAATGGAGAGACCAAGGTAGCCGAGCTGGCCCGATTATTAAGGGCGAACTCAGCCAACGGCAAAAATGACACCCAATCATCCTGGTCAGCGGAAACAAAACATCTCAGATATGTTTCCAAGGTCTGATTGGTTCGTTCGGTCTGGCCATTAGTCTGAGGATGGAAGGCCGAGGAAAAAGATAGGTCAATGCCCATCCTACCACAAAAGGCTCGCCAGAACCTCGAGACAAACTGGGAACCTCTGTCAGAAACAATATTCTCAGGAATGCCATGTAAACGAACCACATGCTGGAAGAACAAAGGCACCAAATCAGAGGAGGAAGGCAATTTAACCAAGGGCACCAGATGGACCATTTTAGAAAAGCGATCACAGACCACCCAAATGACAGACATCTTTTGAGAAACGGGAAGGTCAGAAATGAAATCCATCGAAATATGTGTCCAAGGCCTCTTCGGGACCGGCAAGGGCAAAAGCAACCCACTGGCACGTGAACAGCAGGGCTTAGCCCTAGCACAAATTCCACAGGACTGCACAAAAGCACGCACATCCCGTGACAGAGATGGCCACCAGAAGGATCTAGCAACCAACTCCCTGGTACCAAAGATTCCTGGATGACCGGCCAGCACCGAACAATGAAGTTCAGAGATAACTTTACTAGTCCACCTATCAGGGACGAACAGTTTCTCGGCCGGACAACGATCAGGTTTATTAGCCTGAAATTTCTGCAACACTCTCCGCAAATCAGGGGAGATGGCAGACACAATGACTCCTTCCTTGAGGATACTCGCCGGCTCAGATAACCCCGGAGAGTCGGGCACAAAACTCCTAGACAGAGCATCCGCCTTCACATTTTTAGAGCCCGGAAGGTATGAAATCACAAAATCAAAACGAGCAAAAAATAACGACCAACGGGCCTGTCTAGGATTCAAGCGCTTGGCAGACTCAAGATAAGTAAGGTTCTTATGATCAGTCAAAACCACCACGCGATGCTTAGCACCCTCAAGCCAATGACGCCACTCCTCGAATGCCCACTTCATGGCCAGCAACTCTCGGTTGCCCACATCATAATTACGCTCAGCAGCAGAAAATTTCCTGGAAAAGAAAGCACATGGTTTGAACACTGAGCAACCAGAACCTCTCTGTGACAAAACCGCCCCTGCACCAATCTCAGAAGCATCAACCTCGACCTGGAACGGAAGAGAAACATCAGGTTGACACAACACAGGGGCACAGCAAAAACGACGCTTCAACTCCTGAAAAGCTTCCACGGCAGCAGAAGACCAATTAACCAAATCAGCACCCTTCTTGGTCAAATCGGTCAATGGTCTGGCAATGCTAGAAAAATTACAGATGAAGCGACGATAAAAATTAGCAAAGCCCAGGAATTTCTGCAAACTTTTTAGAGATGTCGGCTGAGTCCAATCCTGGATGGCCTGAACCTTAACCGGATCCATCTCGATAGTAGAAGGGGAAAAGATGAACCCCAAAAATGAAACTTTCTGCACACCGAAGAGACACTTTGATCCCTTCACGAACAAGGAATTAGCATGCAGTACCTGGAAAACCATTCTGACCTGCTTCACATGAGACTCCCAATCATCCGAGAAGATCAAAATGTCATCCAAGTAAACAATCAAGAATTTATCCAGATACTCACGGAAAATGTCATGCATAAAAGACTGAAAAACAGATGGAGCATTGGCAAGTCCGAACGGCATCACCAGATACTCAAAATGACCCTCGGGCGTATTAAATGCCGTTTTCCATTCATCTCCCTGCCTGATTCTCACCAGATTATACGCACCACGAAGATCAATCTTAGTAAACCAACTAGCCCCCTTAATCCGAGCAAACAAGTCAGAAATCAATGGCAAGGGATACTGAAACTTAACAGTGATCTTATTAAGAAGGCGGTAATCAATACACGGTCTTAGCGAACCATCCTTCTTGGCTACAAAAAAGAACCCTGCTCCCAATGGTGACGACGATGGGCGAATATGTCCCTTCTCCAGGGACTCCTTCACATAACTGCGCATAGCGGTGTGTTCAGGTACGGACAAATTAAATAAACGACCCTTAGGGAATTTACTACCAGGAATCAAATCGATAGCACAATCACAATTCCTATGCGGAGGAAGGGCATCAGACTTGGACTCTTCAAATACATCCTGAAAGTCCGACAAGAACTCTGGGATGTCAGAAGGAATGGATGACGAAATAGACAAAAATGGAACATCACCATGTACTCCCTGACAACCCCAGCTGGTTACCGACATAGAGTTCCAATCCAATACTGGATTATGGGTTTGTAGCCATGGCAACCCCAACACGACCACATCATGCAAATTATGCAGTACCAAAAAGCGAATAACTTCCTGATGTGCAGGAGCCATGCACATGGTCAGCTGGGCCCAGTACTGAGGCTTATTCTTGGCCAGAGGTGTAGCATCAATTCCTCTCAACGGAATAGGACACCGCAAAGGCTCCAAGAAAAATCCACAACGTTTAGCATAATCCAAATCCATCAGATTCAGGGCAGCGCCTGAATCCACAAACGCCATGACAGAATATGATGACAAAGAGCACATTAAGGTAATGGACAAAAGGAATTTGGACTGTACAGTACCAATAACGGCAGAGCTATCGAACCGCCTAGTGCGTTTAGGACAATTAGAAATAGCATGAGTAGAATCACCACAATAGAAACACAGTCTGTTCAGACGTCTGTGTTCGTGCCGTTCTACTTTAGTCATAGTCCTGTCGCACTGCATAGGCTCAGGCTTACTCTCAGACAATACCGCCAGATGGTGCACAGATTTACGCTCGCGCAAGCGACGACCGATCTGAATGGCCAAGGACATAGACTCATTCAAACCAGCAGGCATAGGAAATCCCACCATTACATCCTTAAGAGCTTCAGAGAGACCCTTTCTGAACAAAGCCGCTAGTGCAGATTCATTCCACAGAGTGAGTACTGACCATTTTCTAAATTTCTGACAATATACTTCTACATCATCCTGACCCTGGCATAAAGCCAGCAGATTTTTCTCAGCTTGATCCACTGAATTAGGCTCATCGTAAAGCAATCCCAGCGCCTGGAAAAATGCATCAACATTACTCAATGCAGAATCTCCTGGTGCAAGAGAAAACGCCCAGTCCTGTGGGTCGCCGCGCAAAAAAGAAATAATAATCAAAACCTGTTGAATAGGATTACCAGAAGAATGAGGTTTCAAGGCCAAAAATAGCTTACAATTATTTCTGAAGCTCAGGAACTTAGTTCTGTCACCAAAAAACAAATCAGGAATCGGAATTCTTGGTTCTAGCATCGATTTCTGATCAATAGTATCTTGAATCTTTTGTACATTTACAACGAGATTATCCATTGAGGAGCACAGAGCCTGAATATCCATGTCCACAGCTGTGTCCTGAAGCACTCTAATGTCTAGGGGAAAAAAAAGACTGAAGACAGAGCTAAGAAAAAAAAATAATGTCAGGATTTCTTTTTTCCCTCTATTGGAAATCATTGAAGGGCTCCTTGTACTGTTATGGCTGGCAATCAGGCAACACAGCGTGCAGTAATCAGCGCACATACAGAGATCTGGCAATAACCCAAAACAATAGGACGAGCTCTGAGACGTGGAATCTCTGTAGACTGCAGTACCTGATCTATCCTCACACAACTGGAAGCAGCAGTGGATTGCGCCTATCAACTACCTATGCAACTCGGCACTGCCTGAGGAGCTGACTAGCCTGAAGATAGAAATACAAGCCTGACTTACCTCAGAGAAATACCCCAAAGGAATAGGCAGCCCCCACATATAATGACTGTTAGCAAGATGAAAAGACAAACGTAGGAATGAAATAGATTCAGCAAAGTGAGGCCCGATATTCTAGACAGAGCGAGGATAGCAAAGAGAACTATGCAGTCTACAAAAAAACCCTAAAACGAAAACCACGCAAAGGGGCAAAAAGACCCACCGTGCCGAACTAACAGCACGGCGGTGCACCCCTTTGCTTCTCAGAGCTTCCAGCAAAAGATAATAACAAGCTGGACAGAAAAAACAGAAAACAAACTAGAAGCACTTATCTAGCAGAGCAGCAGGCCCAAGGAAAGATGCAGTAGCTCAGATCCAACACTGGAACATTGACAAGGAGCAAGGAAGACAGACTCAGGTGGAGCTAAATAGCAAGGTAGCCAACGAGCTCACCAAAACACCTGAGGGAGGAAGCCCAGAGACTGCAATACCACTTGTGACCACAGAAGTGAACTCAGCCACAGAATTCACAACAGTAATGATTACAATTAAACTTTCATATATTATAGATTCATTATCCACCAACTGAAATTTGTCAGGTCTTTTATTGTTTTAATACTGATGATTTTGGCATACAACTCCTGATAACCCAAAAAACCTGTCTCAATAAATTAGCATATCAAGAAAAGGTTCTCTAAACGACCTATTACCCTAATCTTCTGAATCAACTAATTAACTCTAAACACATGCAAAAGATACCTGAGGCTTTTATAAACTCCCTGCCTGGTTCATTACTCAAAACCCCCATCATGGGTAAGACTAGCGACCTGACAGATGTCAAGAAGGCCATCATTGACACCCTCAAGCAAGAGGGTAAGACCCAGAAAGAAATTTCTCAACAAATAGGCTGTTCCCAGAGTGCTGTATCAAGGCACCTCAATGGTAAGTCTGTTGGAAGGAAGCAATGTGGCAGAAAACGTTGTACAACGAGAAGAGGAGACCGGACCCTGAGGAAGATTGTGGAGAAGGACCGATTCCAGACCTTGGGGAACCTGAGGAAGCAGTGGACTGAGTCTGGTGTGGAAACATCCAGAACCACCGTGCACAGGCGTGTGCAGGAAATGGGCTACAGGTGCCGCATTCCCCAGGTAGAGCCACTTTTGAACCATAAACAGTGGCAGAGGCGCCTGACCTGGGCTACAGAGAAGCAGCACTGGACTGTTGCTAAGTGGTCCCAAGTACTTTTTTCTGATGAAAGCAAATTTTGCATGTCATTCGGAAATCAAGGTGCCAGAGTCTGGAGGAAGACTGGGGAGAAGGAAATGCCAAAATGCCTGAAGTCCAGTGTCAAGTACCCACAGTCAGTGATGGTGTGGGGTGCCATGTCAGCTGCTGGTGTTGGTCCACTGTGTTTCATCAAGGGCAGGGTCAATGCAGCTAGCTATCAGGAGATTTTGGAGCACTTCATGCTTCCATCGGCTGAAATGCTTTATGGAGATGAAGATTTCATTTTTCAGCACGACCTGGCACCTGCTCACAGTGCCAAAACCACTGGTAAATGGTTTACTGACCATGGTATTACTGTGCTCAATTGGCCTGCCAACTCTCCTGACCTGAACCCCATAGAGAATCTGTGGGATATTGTGAAGAGAAAGTTGAGAGACGCAAGACCCAACACTCTGGATGAGCTTAAGGCCGCTATTGAAGCATCCTGGGCCTCCATAACATCTCAGCAGTGTCACAGGCTGATTGCCTCCATGCCACGCCGCATTGAAGCAGTCATTTCTGCCAAAGGATTCCCAACCAAGTATTGAGTGCATATCTGAACATTATTATTTGATGGTTTTTTGTTTGTTATTAAAAAAACACTTTTATTTGATTGGATGGGTGAAATATGCTAATTTATTGAGACAGGTTTTTTGGGTTATCAGGAGTTGTATGCCAAAATCATCAGTATTAAAACAATAAAAGACCTGACAAATTTCAGTTGGTGGATAATGAATCTATAATATATGAAAGTTTAATTGTAATCATTACATTATGGTAAATAATGAAATTTAACACTATATGCTAATTTTTTGAGAAGGACCTGTATATATGGCACAGCTTTCTATGGAGCATCTATGGGGCCATAATGAATGGTGCAGAGCATTCTATATGGCACAGATTTCTATAGACCATCTATGGGGCCATAATGAACGGTGCAGAGCATTCTATATGGCACAGATTTCTATGGAGCATCTATGGAACCATAATGAACGGTGCAGAGCATTATATATGGCACAGCTTTATATGGAGCATCTATGGGGCCATAATGAACGGTGCAGAGCATTCTATATGGCACAGCTTTATATGGAGCATCTATGGGGCCATAATGAACGGTGCAGAGCATTCTATATGGCACAGCTTTATATGGAGCATCTATGGGGCCATAATGAACGGTGCAGAGCATTATATGTGGCACAGCTTTATGTGGAGCATCTATGGGGCCATAATGAACGGTGCAGAGCATTATATATGGCACAGCTTTATGTGGAGCATCTATGGGGCCATAATGAACGGTGCAGAGCATTCTATATGGCACAGCTTTATGTGGAGCATCTATGGGGCCATAATGAACGGTGCAGAGCATTCTATATGGCACAGCTTTATATGGAGCATCTATGGGGCCATAATGAACGGTGCAGAGCATTATACAGTTAGGGCCAGAAATATTTGGACAGTGACACAAGTTTTGTTATTTTAGCTGTTTACAAAAACATGTTCAGAAATACAATTATATATATAATATGGGCTGAAAGTGCACACTCCCAGCTGCAATATGATAGTTTCCACATCCAAATCGGAGAAAGGGTTTAGGAATCATAGCTCTGTAATGCATAGCGTCCTCTTTTTCAAGGGACCAAAAGTAATTGGACAATGGACTCTAAGGGCTGCAATTAACTCTGAAGGCGTCTCCCTCGTTAACCTGTAATCAATGAAGTAGTTAAAAGGTCAGGGGTGGATTCCAGGTGTGTGGTTTTGCATTTGGAAGCTGTTGCTGTGAGCAGACAACATGCGGTCAAAGGAACTCTCAATTGAGGTGAAGCAGAACATCCTGAGGCTGAAAAAAAAGAAAAAAATCCATCAGAGAGATAGCAGACATGCTTGGAGTAGCAAAATCAACAGTTGGGTACATTCTGAGAAAAAAGGAATTGACTGGTGAGCTTGGGAACTCAAAAAGGCCTGGGCGTCCACGGATGACAACAGTGGTGGATGATCGCCGCATACTTAATTTGGTGAAGAAGAACCCGTTCACAACATCAACTGAAGTCCAGAACACTCTCAGTGAAGTAGGTGTATCTGTCTCTAAGTCAACAGTAAAGAGAAAACTCCATGACAGTAAATACAAAGGGTTCACATCTAGATGCAAACCATTCATCAATACCAAAAATAGACAGGCCAGACTTTAATTTGCAGAAAAACACCTCAAGAAGCCAGCTCAGTTCTGGAAAAGTATTCTATGGACAGATGAGACAAAGATCAACCTGTACCAGAATGATAGGAAGAAAAAAGTTTGGAGAAGAAAGGGAACGGCACATGATCCAAGGCACACCACATCCTCTGTAAAACATGGTGGAGGCAACGTGATGGCATGGGCATGCATGGCTTTCAATGGCACTGGGTCACTTGTGTTTATTGATGACATAAGAGCAGACAAGAGTAGCCGGATGAATTCTGGAGTGTACCGGGATATACTTTCAGCCCAGATTCAGCCAAATGCTGCAAAGTTGATTGGACGGCGCTTCATAGTACAGATGGACAATGACCCCAAGCATACAGCCAAAGCTACCCAGGAGTTCATGAGTGCCAAAAAGTGGAACATTCTGCAATGGCCAAGTCAATCTCCAGATCTAAACCCAATTGAGCATGCATTTCACTTGCTGAAATCCAGACTTAAGACGGAAAGACCCACAAACAAGCAAGACCTGAAGGCTGCGGCTGTAAAGGCCTGGCAAAGCATTAAGAAGGAGGAAACCCAGCGTTTGGTGATGTCCATGGGTTCCAGACTTAAGGCAGTGATTGCCTCCAAAGGATTTGCAACAAAATATTGAAAATAAAAATATTTTGTTTGGGTTATGTTTATTTGTCCAATTACTTTTGACCTCCTAAAATGTGGAGTGTTTGTAAAGAAATGTGTACAATTCCTACATTTTCTATCAGATATTTTTGTTCAACCCTTCAAATTAAACGTTACAATCTGCACTTGAATTCTGTTGTAGAGGTTTCATTTCAAATCCAATGTGGTGGCATGCAGAGCCCAACTCGCGAAAATTGTGTCACTGTCCAAATATTTCTGGCCCTAACTGTATGTGGCACAGCTTTATGTGGAGCATCTATGGGGCCATAATGAACGGTGCAGAGCTTTATATGTGGCACAGCTTTATGTGGAGCATCTATGGAGCCATAATGAACGGTGCAGAGCATTATATGTGGCACAGCTTTATGTGGAGCATCTATGGGGCCATAATGAACGGTGCAGAGCATTATATGTGGCACAGCTTTATGTGGAGCATCTATGGGGCCATAATGAACGGTGCAGAGCTTTATATGTGGCACAGCTTTATGTGGAGCATCTATGGAGCCATAATGAACGGTGCAGAGCATTATATGTGGCACAGCTTTATGTGGAGCATCTATGGAGCCATAATGAACGGTGCAGAGCATTCTATATGGCACAGCTTATATGGAGCATCTTATGGGGCAATAATGAACGGTATGGAGCATCTATTTTTATTTTTGAAATTCACCGGTAGCTGCTGCATTTCCTACCCTTGGCTTATACCCGAGTTTTCCCAGTTTTTTGTGGCAAAATTAGGGGGGTCGGCTTATACTCGGGTCGGCTTATACTCGAGTATATACGGTACCTTAATAAGTTGCAATATTTATGCGCAACTCGGACATTGCACAAAAATATTGCAACTTTTGATGTTTTCATGCTAGGGCTGACCAGCTGCGCCAATATAGGTGGAGCATGGGTGAAAAGGGCCATGGCTACGCTACGCCTGTCCAACAAATCTATGAAAAGTTACACCACATTAGTGGCATAAAATACCCCAGATATTCACCACAGTCACTGGCTGAAGCACACACCAATTTGCCAAATCCATTAATTGCTTAAAGGGAAGGTGCCACAAAAAAAAACATTTTTTTTTCAGAAATTGTAAAAATGTAAAGAATTAATGATTACATTTTCTTGATTTGTTTATAATTTAGTAAAATATGAAAAATAATTTGAAAAGTTTTGGAATTTCCACTTTTAAACACTAGGGGGAGCAGCTGCTGAAATTTCAGAAAAACCTAGTGTACAACTAGCTCACATTACTGCACTGCAGTAATTATGGGCGGAGTCTGCTGTTGTGTGTGATGTCTCCTCTCCTCTCCTTCTGGGTGTTTGCTAAGGGATTAGAGAGGATGATATTCAGGAACCAAATGAGCAGCCATTTTGTTGGTGGCTGCAGAGTATGGCTGCTGTCACACTAGCAGTATTTGGTCAGTATTTTACCTCAGTATTTGTAAGCCAAAACCAGGAGTGGAACAATTAGAGGAAAAGTATAATAAACATATGCACCACTTCCGCATTTATCACCCACTCCTGGTTTTAGCTACAAATACTGAGGTAAAATACTGACCAAATACTGAGCGTGGACGGCAGCCTTAGGCTACTTTCACACTAGCGTTGTTGGCTGTACGTTGCAATGCATCGTTCAGGAGACAAAACACATCCTGCAAAGTTGTCTGCAGGATGCGTTTTTTCCCCATAGACTAACATTACTGACGTATTGCCACACGTCGCAACTGTCGTGCGACGGTTGCGTCATGTTTTGGTGGACCGCCGCCACAAAAAAAGTTACATGTAACGTTTGTGCGTCGAGTCCACCAGTTTCGACCGCGCATGCACGGCCGAAACTCCGCCCCATCTTCCCCAGACCTTACAATGGGGCAGCGGAAGCGTCGTAAGACTGCCTCTGCTGCCCACGTCGGACATTTCTTTCACAGCATACGTCGGTACGTCGGCCCGACACACTGCGACGGACCCGTCCCGACGCTAGTGTGAAAGCAGCCTTATACTGACAAGTAGATGGTCACCGAGGATGGCAGGCAGCAAGGATTCTGGGAGATATGTGGTGGAGGGAGCAGGGTGACAGCAGCACAGAGTATTTCAGGAGAGCAGTGTGCTGGTCTATGGGGGCCCCCTGTTCGGTGTGCGGAGCAGCCAGGGATTGTACATAGAGCGCTGTCTTTTATACACATGGATGGACCGTCTGCTCCACAGAAATCCAGGAAACATTTCTGCGGATTGATGGCCTGTTCTGATCCAGACTTTGCATGCAGACCCCATTCCCCTCCTCAGCTCCTGTCTTCTCCATCCTGTCCTGGCAATGTGTGAAAGCGAGGTGACAGGCGCAGTCGGGGTGACGCTGGGAAGGAAATGTAGCCATATAGTAACGATAAAAATGAGACCCCTCTCTTCAGCTGCCTCACCAGCCCTCCCCTGACTGCACCTAACTGGAGTTCATGCTGCCCCCTATATTACCCCAGACCCGCGTGCAGGTGCTCAGCCAGAACCACCATAGAATGGGTCCGCTTTCTGAAGATAATACTGCCATAGTGTTCTCACATAATACCGCCATATAGATCACACATAATACCACCAGTGTTCTCACATACCGCCATATAGATCACACATAATACCACCCGTGTTCTCACATACCGCCATATAGATCACACATAATACTGCCAGTGTTCTCACATAATACCGCGATATAGATCACACATAATACTGCCATAGTGTTCTCCCATAATACCGCCATATAGATAACACATAATACCACCAGTCTTCTCACATACCGCCATATAGATCACACATAATACCACCAGTGTTCTCACATACCGCCATATAGATCACACATAATACCACCAGTGTGCTCACATACCGCCATATAGATCACACATAATACTGCCAGTGTTTTCACATAATGCCGCCATATAGATCACACACAATACCACCATATAATTCTCACAATATTGATCAAGCATAATACCACCATACAGATCACATAATACCGTCATATAGATCTCACATAATGCCATAATACAGCATGACGCCCGCAGCTCCTGTTATCGCACGCATTGAGTTGTGTGTGCAATGGGGACAGATATGCAGGGGGGAGAGGAGTGCATAGGAGAGAATTAGATACACGGCTCACCAGACAGTATCACACAAGAGAGGATTAGATACACGGCTCAGCATATCACACAGTATAGGATTAGATACACGGCTCAGCAGACAGTATCACACAGGAGAGGATTAGATACACAGCTCAGCAGACAGTATCACACAGGAGAGGATTAGATACACGGCTCAGCAGACAGTATCACACAGGAGAGGATTAGATACACGGCTCAGCATAATATCACGCAGGAGAGGATTAGATACACGGCTCAGCATAATATCACACAGGAGAGGATTAGATACACGGCTCAGCAGACAGTATCACACAGGAGAGGATTAGATACACGGCTCAGCAGACAGTATCACACAGGATAGGATTAGATACACGGCTCAGCATAATATCACACAGTACAGGATTAGATACACGGCTCAGCAGACAGTATCACACAGGAGAGGATTAGATACACGGCTCAGCAGACAGTATCACACAGTACAGGATTAGATACACGGCTCAGCATAATATCACACAGTACAGGATTAGATACACGGCTCAGCATAATATCACACAGTACAGGATTAGATACAGGGGCCAGCAGACAGTATTGCACAGGAGAGGATTAGATACATGGCTCAGCACAATATAGTGATTGATGCACGGTCTGATGTCCTGTGAGGAGCTGCAGTGAGGTCGGAGCAGCACAGAGCCTCCCCCATCCCCCCTCTGTTACCTCTCTGCAGCTCCTGATAGAGGACATCAGACGGCAGCACTCCTTCACCCTCTCTAGGGATTACAGCCACACACCAGGCAGAGGACAGGGAACGGCCGCTGACAGTGTGAGGGGAAACAGATGGAGCTGCCCCTCCAACAGCACAGCTCAGTCACAGTGGAGCTCACAGGTACACTCCACTGTAGGCTGAAGCAAGATGGCGCTGATCTCCTGCCTCTGCTGTGATGTGGAGACAGCCCAGGGGGCGTGGCCACATCACAGCACAATGATAGCTATGGGGTCGGCTCCCGACTGCAGCCTCCTATGTCCAGGGCTGCCGTATTTGCACAGTGTAAGTGTCGTGCTGGGACTCTTACACTGCTGCACAGCAAAATGGCGGCGCCCAGTGGCTGCAAAAATAATTAATAATAAAAAATATATTAACCCCTATCTGACCTCGGACGGGATAGTACGTCCGAGGTCAGATCCCCTGCTTTGATGCAGGGCTCCGCGGTGAGCCCGCATCAAAGCCGGGACATGTCAGCTGTTATGAACAGCTGACATGTGCCCGTAATAGGCGCGGGCAGAATCGCGATCTGCCCGCACCTATTAACTAGTTAAATGCCGCTGTCAAACGCAGACAGCGGCATTTAACTACCGCTTCCGGCCGGGCGGCCAGAAATGACGTCATCGCCGACCCCTGTCACATGATCGGGGGTCGGCGATGCGTCAGGATGGTAACCATAGAGGTCCTAGAGACCTCTATGGTTACTGATGACCGGTGGCACACCTCCATTTCTGCTACATAGCAGCGATCAGTAGATCGCTGCTATGTAGCAGAGCCGATCGCGTTGTGCCTGCTTCTAGCCTCCCATGGAAGCTATTGAAGCATGGCAAAAGTAAAAAAAAAGTTTAAAAAAATGTGAAAAAAATAAAAAAAATATAAAAGTTTAAATCACCCCCCTTTCGCCCCAATCAAAATAAATCAATAAAAAAAAAATCAAATCTACACATATTTGGTATCGCCGCGCTCAGAATCGCCCGATCTATCAATTAAAAAAAAGCATTAACCTGATCGCTAAACGGCGTAGCGAGAAAAAAATTCGAAACGCCAGAATTACGTTTTTTAGGTCGCCGCAACATTGCATTAAAATGCAATAACGGGCGATCAAAAGAACGTATCTGCACCAAAATGCTGTCATTAAAAACGCCAGCTCGGCACGCAAAAAATAAGCCCTCAACCGACCCCAGATCACGAAAAATGGAGACGCTACGAGTATCGGAAAATGGCGCCATTTTTTTTTTTTTAGCAAAGTTTGGAATTTTTTTTCACCACTTAGATAAAAAATAACCTAGAAATGTTAGGTGTCTATGAACTCGTACTGACCTGGCAGGTCAGTTTTAGCATTTAGTGAACCTGGCAAAAAAGCCAAACAAAAAACAAGTGTGGGACTGCACTTTTTTTGCAATTTCACCGCACTTGGAATTTTTTTTCCGTTTTCTAGTACACGACATGCTAAAACCAATGATGTCGTTCAAAAGTACAACTCGTCCCGCAAAAAATAAGCCCTCACATGGCCAAATTGACGGAAAAATAAAAAAGTTATGGCTCTGGGAAGGAGGGGAGTGAAAAACGAACACGGAAAAACGAAAAATCCCAAGGTCATGAAGGGGTTAAAGTTTAAAAAAAATAATTTTGTATTAAAAATAATTGTTTATATAAACAATTATTTTTAATACAAAAACAAAATTGCGGCACCTTCCCTTTAATGAAGTAGGTGCATTGTACCCCAACAAGCTCTTGATAAACACTGGCATGCACAGAGCCAGTATTAATGAATCAGGTAGGTATTTTCCTTTCTTCCAGAGTTATTATTAATGCCACTAGTATTTGCATTGTCATTCTAATAATCTTACTGAAAACATGAACCACTTCAGTTATGTGCAGAGACATAAAGTTGAAAAATGTCACTTTACACACTTTTTGTAATGAGATCATTGTTCGCGAGTCACCACAACTACGTTCTTGTTCACCAGTGATAAAGGAATTGATGCCAACGAAATAACCTAATTATGAGATAGCAAAGAGGTAAGTTGCAATTAAACTTCTTGGCATTTTGCTGTCTTCCACAACCTATATTGACTTTTTCATCCTTATGAAAAATTTGTCCCCTGATTTTGCTGAAGTAATTGAACATCACTCACATAGTGGTTGACGTAAAAGGCCAATGGTCATAAAACAAATACCAGCAAATGTTCCCTGAGATTAGTCAGCGAGTGTATTCTGTCCAGCATTTCTATGCTATAAAGCTGCAGTAAAATAAACTGCCAACTGAGCAAAATGTAATGACCATTGGCTATGAAATAGAAAGGAGGACATTTATTACAAAATGATAATATACTGAATAAATACGTCCTGCTATTTCGAATTCCACTTTTTCCTTGGTAAATGGCTTCAGTGTTGTGACATTGTCGGTTTCCTCTCAGTTATTTGTTAGTAGTTATATATTGCTTATAGTAGTTTTCTGGGCGCTAACAAATTTCCGCAGTCACTCTTCATAGTTGCGGTCATGTGCTAATTAGATTGTCATCTCCTTTTCTCAATGTTCTATTCATTTGTTAAAATGTAAAAACCTGTCCCGTTTCTTATCACTACATAATTGTAGATGGCAAGAAAAACTTTAGAAACACATTAAACTGAATGATTTTGGCAGAGTATACATGCGTCCTGAATGGGGAGAGAAGAGTTAGCCACTGGAAGACATCTGTTGAAATCAAGCATGCTTTGGACTTTACAACCTCCAGCTTTGTCTCACCAACTTAGGGACACCTTTCTGCTAAGTTCACACAACAGTATAAAAAATTGTTTCATCCAGAAAACTCAATTTTTTTCTCATTTTTGATCTGTATTGCATCCATTTTTATACATCAGCACCTGTTAAAAATTTCCAAGAACAAATGCAGTTTACTATATGGTTATATAAGTTGAAAAAAGACCTAGGTCCATGAAGTTCAACCTTTCTCCATCCATTATACATTTTGTCACTAAATTATCTATCATCCACAATGTTATGTGTATTGAGGAAATCGTCCAGCCCTTTTTTAAAAGCTGTATACAGTAGTGTCTGCCATTACTACCTCTTATGGTAGGGCATTCCTCAGTCTGACTGCTCTAACTGTAAAGAGCCCTTTCCTATTTAACTGCCAGAAAATCCTTTCTTCCATCCGTAATGAGTGCCCCTGGTCCTTAGTATGGTATTTGGAAGGAATAAGTCATGTGCCAGTCCTTTGTATTGACCTACCATGCCTTGTAATAATCTAGTTGTCCGTCGTTGAACTGACTCGAACTTCTGAATTTCCTTTTTAAAATGTGGAGCCCAAAACTGGATCCCATATTCTAGATGTGGCCCTACAAGTGATTCATAGAAGGGTAACAATATGTTAGGGTCACAGGATTTTATCTGTCTTTTTATACACCCTAAAATGTTGTTTGCTTTTGCTGCTGCTTGACATGGAGTACTGCTGCTCAGCTTACTTGTATCCAGAATACCTAAGTCCTTCTCCTGTTCTGAAGTCTAGAGTACACTTCCATTTAAAGGGGTTTTCCCACAATCAAAAGTAAATTTTAATCAATACATCTTGGAATAATAATAATTTTCACAATTGGTCACCCCTTTCTGCGAAGCTGATGGGATAGTACGTCAGCTGGCAGTATCCCTTGCTTTGAGGTGGGCTCCGGCGGTGAGCCCACCTCACAGCCGCGACATGTCAGCTGGTATAAACAGCTGACATGTGGCCGCAATGGGCGCGAGTAGAATCCCATTAACTAGTTAGATGCCGCTGTCAAACTCTGAGAGCGACATTTAACAAGCGCCGCCGGCCACGCAGCCAGAAGCGCTTGCACCGCTGACCCCCGTCACATGATAGGGGGTCATCGGTGCATTGCCATAACAACCTGAGGTCTCCTTGAGACCTATATGGTTGTTGATGTCCATTTGCTATGAGCGCCACCCTGTGGTCGGCACTCAAAGCAATGCTGCATTTCTGCTACATAGAGGTGATCTGTGCTTCACCTCTTTGTAGCACAGGCGATTATGCAGTGCATGCTTCTAGCCTCCTATGGAGGCTATTGAAGCATGCCAAAAAAAATGTGTTTAAAAATATAAAAAAATAAAAAAAATATAAAAGTTCAAATCACCCCCCTTTTGCCCCAATCAAAATAAAACAATAAAAAAGGATCAAACCTACACATATTTGGTATCGCCGGGCTGAGATTCGCCCGATCTATCAATAAAAAAAAGGATTAACTTGATCGCTAAACAGCGTAGCGAGAAAAAAAAATCAAAACGCCAAAATTATGATTGATTAAAATGCAATAACGGGCGATCAAAAAAACGTATCTGCACTAAAGTGGCATAATTAAAAACGTCAACTTTTTCACCACTTAGATAAAAAAAAACAACCTAGACATGTTTGGTGTCTATGAACTCATAATGACCTGTAGAATCATAATAGCAGGTCAGTTTTAGCATTTAGTGACCCTAGCAAAAAAAACAAACAAAAAACAAGTGTGGGATTGCACTTTTTTGCAATTTCATTGCACTTGAAATTTTTTTCCAGTTTTCTGTTACAGGACATGGTAAAACCAATGATATCGTTCAAAAGTGCAACTCGTCCTGCAAAAAATAAGCCCTCACATGGCCATATTGACGGAAAAATAAAAAAAGTTATGGCTCTGGGAAGGAGGGGAGCGAAAAACGAAAATGAAAAAAAAATGAAAAAAGCTCCGGGGGTTAAGGGGTTAAAAAAGTTTCTGTGCTGAGATAATCTTATAAATGTGCCCCTGCTGTGTACTGTGTAATGGCCGTGTCTGACCGTACAGGGACATGGTCTGATCATACCACAGCTCCTGGGAAGGGGAGGAGGCAAAAAAGAATATACAAATATTACAGCACGGGTTCACAGCTGATTCTTTTTGTGAGTAAAACATTTCACTGCCTATTTTGAAATATTTTGAGAGAAAGTAAGAATCAGATGTGATCCCCTGCTGTAATGTCTGTATACTTTGTTGCTTCCTTCCCTGCCCATGAGTAGTATCAGACCATGTTCCTGCACGGTCAGACACAGCAGTGTACATAGCAGGTGCTCATGTGTAACATTACCTCAGTACAGAAATATTTTTTAAAACACATCAAATTGTGAAGTTTATTTTTATTCTTAAATCTGTTGATTAAAATATACTTTTGTTTGTGGCACAACCTCTTTAAAGTACAGTACATGCAGGAATAGGATTACTCCGTCATAGGTGCATTACTCTACATTTATCAACATTAACCCCATGACCGAGCCAATTTTGACCTTAATGACCAAGCCAAATTTTATAATTCTGACCACTGTCACTTTATGTGGTGATAACCCTGGAACGCTTCAAGGGATCCCACTGATTCTAAACTTGTTTTTTTTCTTGACATATTGCACTTCATGATAGTGGTAAAATTTCTTCTATATGACTTTATTTGCGAAATAAAAAAGAAATTTGACGAAAAATTTGAAATTTTCAAACTTTTAATTATTTACTTACTCTTATGCCCTTAAATCTGAGAGTTATGTCACACAAAATAGTTAATAACATTTCCCACATGTCTACATTACATCTGTGCAATTTTGGAAACAGAATTGATTTTTGTTAGGAAGTTTGAAGGGTTAAAAGTTGACCAGCGATTTCTCGTTTTTCCAACAAAATTTACAAAACCCACTTGTTTTAGGAACAACATCACATTTGAAGTCACTTTGAGAGGTCTATATGACAGAACGCACCCAAAAGTGACACAATTCTAAAAACTACACCCCTCAAGGTGCTAAAAACCACATTCAAGAAGTTTATTAACCCTTCAGGTGTTTCACAGGATTTTTTGGAATGTAGGACAAAAATGAGCATTTAACTTTTTTTCACAAAAAATGTATTTTAGACCCAAACCTTTTTATTTTCAAAAGGGTAACAGGAGAAAATGGACCCCAAAATTTGTTGTGCAATTTCTCCTGAATACGCTGATACCTTATTTGTGAGGAAAATCCATTGTATGGGCACACGTCAGGGCTCAGAAGGGAAGGAGCGCAATTTGACTTTTTCAATGTAAAATTGGCTGGAATAATTAGCGGACGCCATGTCGCGCTTGTAGAGCCCCTGATGTGCCTGAAATGTGGAACCCCCCCACAAGTGATCCCATTTTGGAATCGATATCCCTGAAGGATTTTATCCCAGATTTATAGTGAGCATTTTGAACCCACATGTATGATACAGAATTTGATAAAATTATTCTGTCATATTGATTATGTCGTCATTAATGTTGAGTAAAAGTGCTCATTTTGCATCGAGTGCTCGGGTATGCACCGAATATCGTGGGTGCTCGAGTGACATGCTTTTTTCCCTGCCCGCTTGTTTTGCGGCTGTTTGACACCCAAAAAAATCATGTGGGGATCCGAAATACTCCATGTATACCCAAGCACTCGATGCAAACTCAAATAGCCAGCACTTGCGCTCAACACTAGCTGTCATCGTCTTTTTTTTACTTTTGAAAACCCCCAATTCTCACACATCCCTAAACCTAACCACAACCCTGTTCTGTTTGATGAATCCTGTCATAAATCACACTCTGTGAGTATCTCCAGGCTCTTTATTCACATCATGTCTCAACCTCCATTACATGAATTCCGAGTACAACAACATCCAACAAGTTCCAAACAAAGAATATAGAACACACATAAAAGTAGTGAGACCCCTAGAGGCCACATGAACATATAACATATTGCTACATCCTTTCTCTTTTAACTAGAGGAACAATAAAATATACTAAACTAATGTATACTATGACAAAGTTAGAAATTAACCTAGTACGTCCAGTTAGATATAATCTTTGAGGTGCGCCGGCTTTTTGCTAATTCTGCCAGCTCTGGTAATATAAGATGTCACTTTCTACATCTGGTACATCTGGTAGTTCTTCTGATATTGTCTGTCTCTGGCCAGAGTCCTCACCCTGATGGTCAGCTGTCACTGTTGGTGCCTGACTTGTACTTGCTGCATCGTTGTCTTGGGTGTCTGGATACTGTTCAAAAGGCCATGAATCATCTCTTTCTTGCGTTTTCCTCAAATATCTTCGATTCCTCCTTAGTCTTCTTCCGTCGTCTGTTAGAATTTCGTAAGACCGAGGTCCCAGTTTCTGGACAACCTTTGCCTTTTGCCAGTGTTTGTCAAATGTGGTGCTTGGCTGCAGCCGAATGTTGTCATTTCTCTGGAGCTCAGGCAGATCCTTTGCAGATTTATTGTAATAGAAAGCTTGCCTAGCTTGATTCTTCTGTAATTTAGCTTCGATGTTTCCCAGCAGCTTTGGCTCTAACAGATGACACGCAGTTGGTACTAGTGTCTTTGTACGCCTACTCATGAGCCTCTGTGCCGGACTGCTGTCTAGGCCTTGGGTGGGTGTGTTTCTATGATCCAGTATAGACAGATATACATCAGCACCCGCCTGGTTTGCTTTCTGCATGAGTCTTTTGGCCGTTTTTACTGCTGACTCTGCTTTCCCATTACTCTGAGGATATCTTGGAGAAGACGTCTGGTGTTCAAATTCCCATTTCTTACTGAAAGTTTTGAATTCTTCCGACGTAAACTGTGCCACATTGTCAGAGAAAACGATATCTGGAATGCCATACCTGGCAAAATGGGCCTTGAGTTTTTTAATCACTGTTCTCGCCCTTGTGTCCTGCACCAAATCAACCTCCCAGAAGTTAGAGAAATAGTCCACTGTAATCAGGTATTCTTTGTCATTCCATGTGAACAAGTCTGTTCCTATTTTTGACCACGGCCTATGTGGAATTTCATGAGGTTGCAATGTCTCCTTTGGTTGCTTATCATTGCAGGATGCACATATTTCACATTGTGCTATGTAATTTTTTATGTGGTCATTCATTCCTGGCCAATAAACTGATTCTCGTGCACGACGTAGGCATCCTTCCATGCAGAGGCGTAGCTAGGGGTTCAGCTCAGGGGGGGCGAAACATGTGAGTGGGCCCCTAACAGGCGGACATATCATTAGTGCAAACTATGCGGCAGCACATGGGCCCAAGAGTTAAGGGGGGCCTTTTCTACCTCTAAATAAGGTGCAATTTTGTATTTTTAGAAGTTCTTGGGCAGCAAAGGGCCCATATATTGTTCTTGCACATGGACCCTTTTCTGTCTGTGTCCACCTGTGGCCCTTAACTAGGTAACCATGATTGTAACTACGGTGGTATAGGGGAACCTCAGGAGATGACCGCACTGTTCTTGAAAATAAATCTCTATACAATAACCAGCACTGATATTACCGCCATACGGCAATACCATATAGTGGTAGATACCAGTCCTGCATGACATAGAGAGATCACAGCACAGTTATAGATGGTGACTTACAGAGGACGTTCTTTCCGATGGAGCCATTCACTTTTCCCCTGTGTGTATACTATTACTCCCACATTTTTTCAGTCACCGCTCTGTGCATAGAGAGTGGCGACTGTAACTGATGCCCCGGGACAGACTGACAGCCGGTACAGCACTACCTGCCACCCAGTAGTTAGGCTTCAATGCTTCGTAAGTGCCTACTTAATATTTAGGAGCCCCCCTATGTCCAGTAATAATGGCCCCAACATCACTGATGAGAGCAGGAGGTCATGTGACGATTTTCTTCTATTGAGAGAAGTCAAACTTGTCTAGTGAACACGTGCAAATAGCAAACGTGGTCGCATGACGCCTGATCACACTAGTGGTCTTGGGGTCTCAGGACGGCAGGTGCACCCCATCATGGTTTGGCAGTCTGTAGAGTGACTGCAGACAATTATCCCAAGCCTTTAATAACTTAAAGGGAACCTGTCACCCCCCAGGGCCTATTAAGGTAAAAGAGCCACCTTCTCCAGCACTAAGGCTGCATTCTGTGAAGGTGGCTCTTATGTTTATCCCTTATAATAACGCTGAAATATTCACTTTTATAAATTGTGCGCCATACCTGTATTGAGTCCGGGGGGCACGTTTTCTCCCCCTGACTCAGCCGCCTCGCAGCCGTTCATCATCCCACCGAGCACCGCCTCCTTTCTGTCTTGTGCCGTCACCGGCGCTCTGCAATTATTTCTCGAGCATGCGCAATGTGCGCTGCCCTGGAACTTATATCAAGTGATGCAAGTAGATCGCACCTGCGCACAGTGCCAGATCCCAGCCCTGCAGTGTGAATAAATCATAACACACTGCGGGGCGGGATCTCGGGCCTCCGCTACACGCAGGCGCAATTTCAGTACATCAGCTGAGTTCCAGGGCAGCGCACATGGCGTATGCCCGAAAAATGAGAGCCCAGGCATCGGCGCCCGGTGGGATGATGGACGGCTGGGAGGCGGTTGTGTCCAGGGACAAAAGACATATCCCTCAGACTCAATACAGGTATGGGGCGCAATTTATAAAAGTGAATATTTCAGCGTTATTAGGGAACAAAAACATAAGAGCCACCTTCACAGAATGCAGCCTTAGTGCTGAAGGTGGCTGGCTCTATTACCTTAATAGGCCCTGGGGGGGGTGACAGGTTCCCTTTAATAATTTAATTATAAGCAATTTATACTTATAACATGGAATGCAGCCCGTGTTTACTGTATTGTTATACGTGTTAGGGGGCAGACAGACGGACGTATTTCTCATGTGAGGATCGCATCGCAATCCTCGGACTGACCGTCGGCTCTCCTGACCTGAGGCTGACAGTTGCATAGTAATCTATCACGCTGTCACGCTTATGTCAGGAGAGGTGTCAGGGCCAGTCCGAGGATTGCAATGCGCTCGTCACATGAGTTATACAGTGTCTGTCTGCGCCCTTATGTTAATACTTATCCTTGTTATAGTAATATTAACCTTCTTTGCTATGCTTGTTTTACTAATACTTATAAAAGACCCAGCTCACAATAATAAAAAGCCCCCGACCTCCCCATCTCCAGCCCCCAAGACAGCAACTATTAGGGTATGTTGCCAAGGGGCATATTGCTTGGGGTTTTGCTGGGGATTGGATGCTGCATACATCCGCAGCATCGAAATTGCAGCTTCCAGATGTTACAGTATAGTGGAGGGGATTTTATGAAATCCCGTCTCCACTATGCGTACATAGACGCAGGTGGCAGACCCATGTAACCGGACATGTGGCGCGTTTTTCTAGACAGCAGCATGTCTATTGATCTTGTGGAGACGCTCCGTCTCCACAAGATAAATAAAACAGTCTATGAATAGGATGCGGTGATTCCACCTGTGTTCAATGAATATATGCGGAATCACCGCACGTACAACAAGGGGCAGCGCTTTAGGCAGAGCGGGGTATCTGCTGTGTCCAAAGCGCTGCCAATACACCTCGAGGACACATACCCTCACATATGATGGAGTGAATATCTTATAACATTAAACAGTATAATAATAATCAGCCCCCCAGTGCCCCCTCACCTACGTCAGCCCTCATAATACCCTCAAACTCTCCCTTTCACCCCCACAGTGCCCTGTCTCCCTCCCAGAATACCACCATCCTCTCTCATTTACCCCCACAATGCCCTGTCCCCCTGCACACCCACAATAACCCCCATCATTTCACATTTACCCCCACAGTGCCCTGTCCCCCTGCACACCCACAATAACCCCCTTCGTTTCACATTTACCCCCACAGTGCCCTGTCTCCCTCCCACAATACCACCATCCTCTCACATTTAGCCCACAGTGCCCTGTCCCCCTGCACACCCACAATAACCCCCATGATTGTTTCACATTTACCCCACAGTGCCCTGTCCCCCTGCACACCCACAATAACCCCCATCGTTTCACATTTACCCCACAGTGCCCTGTCCCCCTGCACACCCACAATAACCCCCATCGTTTCACATTTACCCCACAGTGCCCTGTCCCCCTGCACACCCACAATAACCCCCATCGTTTCACATTTACCCCACAGTGCCCTGTCCCCCTGCACACCTACAATAACCCCCATCGTTTCACATTTACCCCACAGTGCCCTGTCCCCCTGCACACCCACAATAACCCCCATCGTTTCACATTTACCCCACACTGCCCTGTCCCCCTGCACACCCACAATAACCCCCATCGTTTCACATTTACCCCACAGTGCCCTGTCCCCCTGCACACCTACAATAACTCCCATCGTTTCACATTTACCCCACAGTGCCCTGTCCCCCTGCACACCTACAATAACCCCCATCGTTTCACATTTACCCCACAGTGCCTTGTCCTCCTCTCCCACTTCAGCCCCTACAATACCACAATCCTCTCACATTCACCCCCACAGTGACCATGATATGCCTAAACCAAATTACTCTAATAAACTCCATCCCCACTTACTGATAAAGTTTTCAGGCAGACAGTGAGGAGAACCAGGAAGTGTCCAGATAGATGCAGGAGGGCACTAGGACCCAGCGTGCCTCAGCCAAACCAAACATAAGTATGGTAACTGCATCTGCTGCTGCCACCAGGAAGAGACTCCTCGGGTGAGACCACATCACACTCTGCAGGAGGGGGGCTCTGCAGCCGACATTGTGCTGCTCTCTCCCTGACGCCTCACACTCGGCATTGTATCTCCCAGTGGGCCACTTCAGATGCAAACTCGGCTTTGGGAAAATGGCCGCCGCGATCTCTTGTGCGCACGCGCGGCATCCCGCGGCCATTTTCCTGAAGCCCCGTGCGGCAGAGCATTCCATCTGCGCACGCGCGGCCCCAGGAAGATGGCCACCCCCACCGATGCAAGGGATGACAGCGCAGATCGCGCGCTGTGTCTTCACGTGGGCGCAGGGAATTCGGACCTTGGACATGCGCACACCACTACGCCACCAACGGAAAGCTGGGGAAGAAAAGAGCGCTGTGAACACACCCACCTGACCAGACCAGCCTGATTGACAGGCGAAAACGGCGACTTTGGTAATGTATTTCTCAGCATACGTGGGGAATCAGGGTACACTACATACACTATAGTAACGCACAGCGCAGGCCCTATTTAACAGTATTTATAGCTCAATCTGAAAAAACGGGGTGACAGGTTCCCTTTAAAGATGATTCCTTGCTGCACTGACAATTCATCTCTTAGGCCGGCTTCACACTTGCGAGTTTTACGGACGTAAGAGCGCAGAAACTACGTCCGTAAAACTCGCAAAAAATACGGCACAATTATTCTCTATGCCCCTGCTCCTATCTGCCGTATTTTACTGATCAGTATTATACGGCTTTCTACGGCCGTACAAAATCGCAGCATGCTGCGTTTGTCACCGTACTGCGCAAGAAATACGCCAATGAAAGTCTATGGAAGCGTGAAAAATACGGATTTCACACGGACAAGCAGTGTGACTTGCGAGAAATACGCAGCGCTGTTAGAGAGAAAAGCCGGTAATTCAGTGCGGTGTACAGTAAAATCACACTGACAGCTTACAGTAGAATAGGTAGAATAATTGTGTACACATAGAATAGGTATATATATATGTATATATGTCAGTGAGACACATATATGTATATATATTAATATTTTTTCCAGCGCTATACAGCTTGAAAGCCGGTAATTCAATTACCGGCTTTTTCTTTCTCCTTCCTAAAACCCGACATGATTTGAGACATGGTTTACATACAGTAAACCATGTCTTCTCTCCATTTTTTTTGCAGATTCCACACTACTAATGTCAGTAGTGTGTATCTGCAAAATTTGGCCGTTCTAGCTCTTAAAATAAAGGGTTAAATGGCGGAAAAAATTGGCGTGGGCTCCCGCGCAATTTTCTCCGCCAGAGTAGTAAAGCCAGTGACTGAGGGCAGATATTAATAGCCTGGAGAGGGTCCACGGTTATTGCCCCCCCCCTGGCTACAAATATCTGCCCCCAGCCACCCCAGAAAAGGCACATCTGGAAGATGCGCCTATTCTGGCACTTGGCCACTCTCTTCCCATTCCCGTGTAGCGGTGGGATATGGGGTAATGAAGGGTTAATGCCACCTTGCTATTGTAAGGTGACATTAAGCCTAATTAATAATGGAGAGGCGTCAATTATGACACCTATCCATTATTAAACCAATTGAATGAAAGGGTTAAATAAAACACAAACACATTATTTAAAATTATTTTAATGAAATAAAAACAATGGTTGTTGGAGTATTTTATTCTACGCCCAATCCAGTCACTGAAGACCCTCGTTCTGTGAAAGAAAAAACATAATAAACCAACAATATACTTACCCTCCGCAGATCTGTAACGTCCAACGATGTAAATCCTTCTGAAGGGGTTAAAACATTTTGCAGCAAGGAGCTTTGCTAATGCAATGCTACTCCTCGCTGCAAAACCCCTGGGAATGAGTCTAAATATAGATCAATGAGCTATATTTAGCTTCATTTGCGGTGAGGCGCCCTCTGCTGGCTGTTTATAGATCGTGGGAACTTGCCTATAAAGCCTGGGAGCTTTCTAGGAAATTTCCCACGATCTATGAACATCCAGCAGAGGGCGCCTCACCGCAAATGAAGCTAAATATAGCTCATTGATCTATATTTAGACTCATTCCCCGGGGTTTTGCAGCGAGGAGCAGCCTGCATTAGCAAAGCTCCTTGCTGCAAAATGTTTTAACCCCTTCAGAAGGATTTACATCGTTGGACGTTACAGATCTGCGGAGGGTAAGTATATTGTTGGTTTATTATGTTTTTTCTTTCACAGAACGAGGGTCTTCAGTGACTGGATTGGGCGTAGAATAAAATACTCCAACAACCATTGTTTTTATTTCATTAAAATAATTTTAAATAATGTGTTTGTGTTTTATTTAACCCTTTCATTCAATTGGATTAATAATGGATAGGTGTCATAATTGACGCCTCTCCATTATTAATTAGGCTTAATGTCACCTTACAATAGCAAGGTGGCATTAACCCTTCATTACCCCATATCCCACCGCTACACGGGAATGGGAAGAGAGTGGCCAAGTGCCAGAATAGGCGCATCTTCCAGATGTGCCTTTTCTGGGGTGGCTGGGGGCAGATATTTGTAGCCAGGGGGGGGCCAATAACCGTGGACCCTCTCCAGGCTATTAATATCTGCCCTCAGTCACTGGCTTTACTACTCTGGCGGAGAAAATTGCGCGGGAGCCCACGCCAATTTTTTCCGCCATTTAACCCTTTATTTTAAGAGCTAGAACGGCCAAATTTTGCAGATACACACTACTGACATTAGTAGTGTGGAATCTGCAAAAAAAAATGGAGAGAAGACATGGTTTACTGTATGTAAACCATGTCTCAAATCATGTCGGGTTTTAGGAAGGAGAAAGAAAAAGCCGGTAATTGAATTACCGGCTTTCAAGCTGTATAGCGCTGGAAAAAATATTAATATATATACATATATGTGTCTAATGACATATATATATATATATGTATATATATATATATATATAGACAACATATATATATATATTTTTTTTTCTTTTTGGGACACATGGATCATTTCTATAGCGGTATGTTGGTTTTGCAAGCCTGCGAGAAAACCACGCAGTACGGATGCCATACGGATTACATACGGAGGATGCCATGCGCAAAAAACGCTGACACACCCTGCCTACGGAGGAGCTACGGACCACTATTTTCGGGACATTTCAGCGTATTACGGCCGTAATATACGGACCGTATTTTCATACGCTGAGTGTGAAGCCGGCCTTATGTGGAAGAATGGTGATTGGTGAGACTTCCCTCGGAGCATGCTGCTTGTATTTTGGCCAGCCCTGCAAGATGACAGTCTTTAAACTCTGGAGACTTTTATCCTTCTCTGTAAAAGTCTGGATTTGCTTGGCCTTTTCTTTTGACACTGCAAGGTAGTTACACATATTGATGGTTTCAATGTCTTCCTCCTCATCATTTGTGATAGGAAGGTAAGCTCTGCTTAGCGTATCTGCAATCAGTAAGTCTCTTCCTGGACAGTACCCGATGTCAACATCATATTTCTGAAGTCGCAACAGCATGCGCTGTAGTCTCTTTGGGGCATTTAGTAATGGTTTCTTTGTAATGCTCTCCAATGGTTTGTGATCCGACTGCACTGTTAGGGTATGTTCACACGTTCCTGATTTCCATCCTTTTTTTCTGCACTAAAAACCGCAGCTCTTGGCAGAAAACGCAGGTGCGTTTTTTGGTGCGTTTTTGGTGCGTTTTTTGATGCGTTTTTAGTGCATTTTTTAGTGCAGTTTTCTATGCAGAGTCTCTGTGTGTTTTCTAGGAAGTTTAGGGTTAATTGCTGAAAATACCCTAACCCTAACCCTACCCCTAACCCTACCCCTAACCCTATTCTAACCTTAGTGGAAAAAAAAAATTCTTTATTTTTTTATTGTCCCTACCTATGGGGGTGACAAAAGGGGGGGGGAGGTCATTTGCTATTTTTTTTATTTTGATCACTGAGATAGATTATATCTCAGTGATCAAAATGCACTTTGGAACGAATCTGCCGGCCGGCAGATTCGGCGGGCGCACTGCGCATGCGCCCGCCATTTTGGAAGATGGCGGCGCCCAGGGAGAAGACGGACGGACGGACACCGGGAGGCCGGGTAAGTATAGGGGGGGAGATGGGGGCACGGGGGAAGCGTCGGAGCACGGGGGGGTAGCATCGGAGCATGGGGGGGTGGGATTGGGGCACGGGGGGGCAGCCACACTGCAGCGGTTCTGCACCACAAACCACAGTAAAACCCGCAGATATTTTTTTCATCTGCGGGTTTCACTGCGGGTTTGACCTCACAATGGAGGTCTATGGGTGCAGAACCGCTGCAGTTTCGCAAAAAGAAGTGACATGGTACTTCTTTTTTACCGCAGCAATTCAGTGCAGGTTTTTTTTAGAATTTCAGGATCATGTGCACAGTGGTTCCTGTTTTCCATAGGGTACAGTGTACTGTACCCTGCATGGAAAACAGCTCCGGAACCGCAGCGGCAAAACCGCTGCGGTTCCGCAGTAAAAAACGCACTGTGTGAACATGGCCTTACCCGTCGACCGTAGGTGTACTGGTGAAACTTCTCCATCCCAAATACCACAGCCAGTAGTTCCTTCTCAATCTGCGCATATCCCTGCTCTGTTGTTGTAAGGGCTCTGCTTGCAAATGTAATTGGCTGTTTGTTCTGCATTAATGTGGCTCCAAGGCCTTTTTCCGAAGCATCACATTGTACCACCACTTCTCGATCTGGATCGAAATACTTTAGGGTTGCTGTATCTGCAATGGCATTCTTTACTGATCGGAAAGCAGTCTCCAGGCTTTCTGTCCATTCCCAGCGCACATATTTGTGGGTTAGCTGTCTCAGTGGCTCACACATGTCTGACAGATGTCTGCAAAATTTTGAGAGATAATTCACCATGCCCAAAAATCGTTGTACTCCAGAAACATCAGTAGGGGTAGGCAAATCTTGTATTGCTCTCACCTTTTCAGGATCCACTTTGACCCCAGTTGAAGTCAGTCGAGGACCAATATAGGCCACTTCTGTCATTTTCAATTTTAATTTGTCCAAATTCAGCTTTATGTTTTTTTCTCTGCATCTGTCCAAAAATTGTATCATCTTCTGATCGTGATCCTTGATTGCAGATTCCATATTTTCACCTTCTCCCACTACTAGGATATCATCCGCTATTGTCTTCACTCCAGTAAGTCCTTCCAAAGCCTGCATCAATTTCTGCTGGAATATCTCTGGAGCAGGTTTTAGTCCCATGGGCATTTTCAGCCATTTAAAGCGTCCAAATGGTGAAGAAAATGTTGTCAATAAACTTGAATCTTCAGTCAGGGCCACATGCCAGAATCCATTTTTTACATCACATACAGAAAATATTTTAGCCTTTGATAAATCTGGTAGAACATCATCTAATGTTGGCATTGGGTAATGATTTCGTTTCAGCGCCTTGTTGAGTGGCTTAGGATCAATACATATTCTTAACTTGCCCGATGGTTTCTGCACTATGACCAAACTGCTGATCCAATCTGTGCTCTTATGGACTGGTGCTATCATGCCTCTTCTCTGTAGATCTTGCAGTTCTACTTTAAGCGGTTGCATTAACGCTACAGGCACTCTTCTTGTAGGTTATCTGGTGGGCTGCACTGTGTTGTCAATTTCTAGCATATATTTACCTTCAAAGCATCCATCACCTTCAAATACATCAGCATACTCTGCTTTTATTTTCTGCATGTCCAAGTTGTGCTCTGCATTTAGTTTTGGATTTTGTATATCCTGGGCAACTTCAACAGACATAATGTTCTGAGACTGTACTTTTATTAAGTCCATTGCCTGAACTGCTTTTACTCCCAGTAATGGTACATCGTTACCACCCCGTAACACGGTAAATTCAACTCAAAAGAGGGCTTTTCGGTCTCTTTCGTCCCGCTACATTTAGCCCAACTTGGGTCTCTCCCTAAGGTGGCTAGCATGTATGTATCGCTTGCTCACCGAGCCCCACTCCATACAGCCAACCAATTCCAGCCCTGTGCTGATGAGGGCCTAAAGCCCGAAACACGTTTCCACAGGTAGGAATTGGTTGGCTGTGTAAATTTAGAAACTAATCCGCAGCATTGCACGCTTGGCGGTTCCAAGCGCTGTGGATTAGACAGGGGTGGAAAGAGATGATTTGCATAGCTCCGCCTACTGCAAAGGATTCTGGGTAAACCTGCTATTCTTTGTATTATGCTGCTTGCAAGTACTTTCCGTTTCAGGAAAGCATCCACTATGTAAATTCAACTCTATAACTCTTTCTGTTACATGGGTTTCGTATTTTTAGCTTACATGTCCCCATTGGTTTCAGAACACTTTTGTTGTACATCACCAGTACCTTGTCAGTTGGCTCAATAGGAACCTGTTTGTTTAGCAGATCAAATGAAATTACATTGCAGCTTGCTCCACAATCCAGCTGAAATCTAATGGGCTTCTCATCCAACAAGAATGTTGCATAAAGCTGCTTGGCATCCTTCACTACTGACTGCCCGACTACATTGACTTTCTCTGTTGTAGACTGCATTTGTAGCCATGTAATGTCCTCTGCACTGTCAGTGTCTGGTGTCACAGTGTGGAGCTGTCTGTACTGTTTGCCTCTTCCTTGCCTGCAGACAGCAGAGGAATGATTCTTCTTGCCACATGACCTGCAGGTTTCCCCATATGCTGGACACTTGGTTTTGTCTCTCTCATGTCTTTTCCCACAATACTTGCAGTGGACAGTGTTTATAGGGTAGTCTGGTCCTGTCTTTCCTTTCATAGATACTGCATGTACCTTGTCATCATCATTCTCACTGGTGCCTGCCATCATCTTCAGGCTGTGCTTTGTGAGCTCAGCAGCCCTGCAGATTTGCATACATATCTCTAAAGTCATGCCTTCCTCTCTCAGTAATCTTTCTTTGAGATGACTGTCCTTTATGCCACACACCATTCTGTCCTTGATTAGACTGTCCCTGATCTCTCCAAAGCCACATGTTTCTGCAAGTCTCCTCAGCTCTGTCAGATATCTGTCCACATTTTCACCATCCTCCTGATGTCTTGTGAAAAACTTATATCTTTCCACTGTCTCATTCTTCTTTGGGTCACAGTGTTTATCAAATGCCTGCACAATGTCTGCTAGGAGGAGGTTGTCTGTGTCTGGGAGCAAGGTGTGGGCTAATTCTCTGCCATTTTCCCCAATTAGGTAATAAAACAGCTTTACTTTCCGTTTGTCATCAGTGGGGCCCACAGTCAGATCCACATACAGTGTAAACTCTTCCTTCCAATGTCTCCAAGTCTGGGACAGATTACATGAAGTAACATCCAGTCTCTGAGGGGGCTTCAGACCAGTCTCCATTTTTTCTGTACTGTCAGGGAATCTGTACTTACAGTTGCAGTGATTTGTGCAGTTCCAGCCTCATATAAGCTCTAAGAATTTGCAGGTTCTGTGCCCGGCTGCCACCATGTTCTGTTTGATGAATCCTGTCATAAATCACACTCTGTGAGTATCTCCAGGCTCTTTATTCACATCATGTCTCAACCTCCATTACATGAATTCCGAGTACAACAACATCCAACAAGTTCCAAACAAAGAATATAGAACACACATAAAAGTAGTGAGACCCCTAGAGGCCACATGAACATATAACATATTGCTACAAACCCCAACCCTAAACACAATCCTAAGCCCAACTGCAAAGAATGGACAAAAATGTATATACAGTACAGACCAAAAGTTTGGACACACCTTCTCATTAAAAGATTTTTCTCTATTTTCATGACTATGAAAATTGTAAATTCACACTGAAGGCATCAAAACTATGAATTAACACATGTGGAATTATATACTTAACAAAAAGTGAGAAACAACTGAAAATATGTCTTATATTCTAGGTTCTTCAAAGTAGCCACCTTTTGCTTTGATGACTGCTTTGCACACTCTTGGCATTCTCTTGATGAGCTTCAAGAGGTAGTCACCGGAAATGGTCTTCCAACAATCTTGAAGGAGTTCCCAGAGATGCTTAGCACTTGTTGGCCCTTTGGCCTTCACTCTGCGGTCCAGCTCACCCCAAACCATCTCGATTGAGTTCAGGTCTGGTGACTGTGGAGGCCAGGTCATCTGGCGTAGCACCCCATCACTTTCCATCTTGGTCAAATAGCCCTTACACAGCCTGGAGGTGTGTTTGCGGTCATTGTCCTGTTGAAAAATAAATGATGGTCCAACTAAGCGCAAACCGGATGGAATAGCATGCCGCTGCAAGATGCTGTGGTAACCATGCTGGTTCAGTATGCCTTCAACAATAAATCCCCAACAGTGTCACCAGCAAAGCACCCCCACACCATCTCACCTCCTCCTCCATGCTTCACGGTGGGAGCCAGGCATGTAGAGTCCATCCGTTCACCTTTTCTGCGTCGCACAAAGACATGGTGGTTGGAACCAAAGATCTCAAAATTAGACTCATCAGACCAAAGCACAGATTTCCACTGGTCTAATGTCCATTCCTTGTGTTCTTTAGCCCAAACAAGTTTCTTCTTCTTGTTGCCTGTCCTTAGCAGTGGTTTCCTAGCAGCTATTTTAGCATGAAGGCCTGCTGCACAAAGTCTCCTCTTAACAGTTGTTGTAGAGATGTGTCTGCTGCTAGAACTCTGTGCGGCATTGACCTGGTCTCTAATCTGAGCTGCTGTTAACCTGCGATTTCTGAGGCTGGTGACTCGGAAAAACTTATCCTCAGAACAGAGGTGACTCTTGGTCTTCCTTTCCCGGGCGGTCCCCATGTGAGCCAGTTTCTTTGTAGCACTTGATGGTTTTTGCCACTGCACTTGGGGACACTTTCAAAGTTTTCCCAATTTTTTGGACTAACTGACCTTCATTTCTTAAAGTAATGATGGCCACTCGTTTTTCTTTACTTAGCTGCTTTTTTCTTGTCATAATACAAATTGTAACAGTCTATTCAGTAGGACTATCAGCTGTGTATCCACTAGACTTCTGCTCAAAACAACTGATGGTCGGAACCCCATTTATAAGGCAAGAAATCCAACTTATTAAGCCTGACAGGACGCACCTGTGAAGTGAAAACCATTTCCGGTGACTACCTCTTGAAGCTCATCAAGAGAATGCCAAGAGTGTGCAAAGCAGTCATCAAAGAAAAAGGTGGTTACTTTGAAGAACCTAGAATATAAGACATATTTTCAGTTGTTTCACACTTTTTGGTTAAGTATATAATTCCACATGTGTTAATTCATAGTTTTGAATTGATAGGTGCATAAATGAAGACAAAAACTGTGATATAAAGACATTATATCTTTATCATATAACAGGTGAAGAGAAAGAGCCAGTGCATTATTATCATATAGCTATATTATATACCAACTACTCATATTTGCCTATCGTTTACCCACAAAAGTGAAAGTGCCAGTGCATTATTATCATCTAATGTATATTATATACTAACTGCTCATATCTGCTTTATCCATTGACATCTAAAAAGTGACAATGTGCATAATTCATAATACCAAGTATGTAGATATATATAATACAGGAGAAAAAAGAAAAACAAAATAATAATACAGATATAAAATTCCACATCCATAATAATATTTTAAAAATATCCAAAGTACCATCCCCATAAGAAACATGAATATAGTTATTACATATCAATAAACATGCTAATAAATAGATAAAATTAAAATAAATTACCCACGTAGTTAATTAAATAATAAAAATTAGAATAAATAATCCAAAGGAATTAATAATAAATCAATAAATAATTAATCTTCATAATTCTTCATGGACCAATGGAGTAGAAAGTATGCCTCATTTGGTTTTGAAGACACAAAGCTCGAATTCCATAGGAAAAAATCAGTGAAAAACTGACTACTCATATACTAAAACACAGAAAAATCTAATTAATATTTGAACAAAAATGGGAAATTCTACAACATGACAGGAATCATTAAAAACATACAATGACAAACACCCCTCAAACCCATAAAAAGATGCTAATCACAAAAATGCAGAGAAACCCATATTTTCATTAAGTCCTGCCAGGCTCAGAAGACCCAAGCGATAAATCCAGAGGCACACCAATTGTGCAAGGGCTTTGCCCATATCGCCACCTCTGGCTCCCAAATCCAATTGATCAATGGCCTTGATCCGTAAACCTCAAGAGTTGCATCTATGATATTTTTTGAAATGACGAGGTAAAGTTTTTAAAAGATTGTCATTCTCAACTGTGGATGCCTTTTCAATGTCCAAAGCGTGTTCCCTTACTTTCAATTTCAACTCCCTTGTGGTAAGGCCAACATATATTTTCCCACATGGGCATGTAGCATGGAATATTACTCCTTTAGAGGTACACGTGAGGTGTTTCCGGATATCATATAGGTGTGTCTCATTAAAATTTTTTGGATTTGTCTACATTTAGACAAGCCTTGCATATGACGCAAGGAAAAAAGCCCGGAGATGACTGTCTATTGTTAGAGGAACTTTCAGGGTCATAGTGACTATGCACCAATAAATCCTTAAAGTTGGCTGAACAACGAGTTACACATTATGGGGACGGGGGCAAAGCTTGTTTCAGGACTGGATCCGTTAAGAGGACTTTCTAGTGTCGCCTGATCAAATCCTTCAGATTACTCCATTGACCATTGAAGGTGGAAATGAGGCGCACCTGTTTGTTGCCCCCACTCTCTTTAACGTTATTGCTATATAGTAATTCATTCCTGGTGGTAGCGATAGCCCTTTTATGCCCCCTTCTAATCATCCTTCGACTATAACCCCTATCTTCAAACCTCCTAGTCAGTTCCTCACATTGTTTCTCAAACGTAGTTACATCTGCGGACATCCCCACTATCATCATGGGCGACTTCAACATCCCCATTGACACTTCCCTCTCAGCTGCCACTAAACTTCTATCTCTCTCTTCCTCCTTCGGCCCCACTCAATGGTCTTCTGCAGCCACTCACAAAGATGGTCACACATTGGACCTCATCTTCACCCGCCTCTGCTCCCTATCTAACCTCTCTAACTCACCTCTTCCTCTTTCTGACCCCAATCTACTCACATTCTTTTCCCTCTCCACTACTTGTCTACAATCCCCACCCCACAAACTTACACACCCTTGCAGAAATCTTAAACACCTTGATCTACATTCACTCTCTGAATCCCTCCTCCCTCTCACAGACATAAGTTCCCTGTTATGGACCTGGTGGTTAGGAGCACCCGGCACGACCTGATAGTTAAACTCACACAGGACAAGCTCTGGGATGTGGGAGCTCTGCTGACCGCAGGCCCTAATCCTATCACAACAACTAGAAATAGCCGTGGAGCGTTCCTGACACTCCCTAGACGCCTCTTCACAGCCTAAGAGCTAGCTAGCCCTAGAGATAGAAAATAAAGCCTACCTTGCCTCAGAGAAATTCCCCAAAGGAAAAGGCAGCCCCCCACATATATTGACTGTGAGTAAAGATGAACGTCACAAACGCAGAAATGAAACAGGTTTCAGCAAAGGGAGGCCAGACTTACTAAACAGACAGAGGATAGGAAAGGTAGCTTTGCGGTCAGCACAAAAAACTACAAAAGACCACGCAGAGTGTGCAAAAAGACCTCCGCACCGACTAACGGTGCAGAGATGCCACTCTGCATCCCAGAGCTTCCAGCTAGCAAGACAAAATCATGATAACCAGCTGGACAAGGAAACAATGAACAAATAATAACTATCAGGAACTTAGCTTCTGCTGGAGAAGACAGGTCACCAGAAAGATCCAAGAGCGAACTGAACCAATGCAGGAACATTGACAGCAGGCATGGAGTAACGATCTGAGGGGAGTTAAATAGAGCAGCCAACCAAAGGATAAACCACGTCACCTGTGTAAGGAACCTCAGAAGCAGCAGCTTCACTCACAGCCACCAGAGGGAGTCCATGGACAGAACTCGCCGAAGTACCATTCACGACCACAGGAGGGAGTTCAACAACAGAATTCACAACAGTACCCCCCCCCTGAGGAGGGGTCACCGAACCCTCACCAGAGCCCCCAGGCCGATCAGGATGAGCCAAATGAAAGGCACGAACTAGATTGGCAGCATGAACATCAGAGGCAAAAACCCAGGAATTATCTTCCTGACCATAACCCTTCCACTTGACCAGGTACTGGAGTTTCCGTCTCGAAACACGAGAATCCAAAATCTTCTCCACCACATACTCCAACTCCCCCTCGACCAACACCGGGGCAGGAGGATCAACGGAGGGAACCATAGGCGCCACGTATCTCCGCAACAACGACCTATGGAACACATTATGGATGGCAAAAGAAGCTGGAAGGTCCAAACGAAATGACACAGGATTAAGAACTTCAGAAATCTTATATGGCCCAATGAAACGAGGCTAAAACTTAGGAGAGGAAACCTTCATAGGAACATGACGAGATGACAACCAAACCAAATCCCCAACACGAAGTCGGGGCCCAAAACAGCGCCGGCGGTTAGCGAAACGTTGAGCCTTCTCCTGGGACAATGTCAAATTGTCCACCACATGAGTCCAAATCTGCTGCAACCTGTCCACCACCGTATCCACACCAGGACAGTCCGAAGGCTCAACCTGCCCTGAAGAGAAACGAGGATGGAAACCAGAATTACAGAAAAAAGGAGAAACTAAAGTAGCCGAGCTGGCCCGATTATTAAGGGCGAACTCAGCCAAAGGCAAGAAGGACACCCAATCATCCTGATCAGCAGAAACAAAGCATCTCAGATATGTTTCCAAAGTCTGATTAGTTCGTTCGGTTTGGCCATTAGTCTGAGGATGGAAAGCCGAGGAAAAAGACAAATCAATGCCCATCTTGGCACAAAAGGACCGCCAAAACCTCGAAACAAACTGGGAACCTCTGTCCGAGACGATGTTCTCTGGAATGCCATGCAAACTAACCACATGCTGGAAAAACAATGGCACCAAATCAGAGGAGGAAGGCAATTTAGACAAGGGTACCAAATGGACCATCTTAGAGAAGCGATCACAAACCACCCAAATGACCGACATCCTTTGAGAAACAGGGAGATCAGAAATAAAATCCATGGAAATATGCGTCCAGGGCCTCTTCGGGACCGGCAAGGGCAAAAGCAACCCACTGGCACGAGAACAGCAGGGCTTAGCCCGATCACAAGTCCCACAGGACTGCACAAAAGAACGCATATCCCGTGACAAAGAAGGCCACCAAAAGGATCTAGCCACCAAATCTCTGGTACCAAAGATTCCAGGATGACCAGCCAACACCGAACAATGAACCTCAGAGATAACTCTACTAGTCCATCTATCAGGGACAAACAGTTTCTCCGTAGGACAACGGTCAGGTCTATCAGCCTGAAACTTTTGCAGCACGCGCCGCAAATCAGGGGAGATGGCAGACAAAATTACCCCCTCTTTAAGAATACCCGCCGGCTCCGGAACACCCGGAGAGTCAGGCACAAAACTCCTTGACAGGGCATCAGCCTTCAGATTCTTAGATCCCGGAAGGTATGAAACCACAAAATCAAAACGGGAGAAAAAGAGCGACCATCGAGCCTGTCTAGGATTCAACCGTTTGGCAGACTCGAGATAAGTCAAATTCTTGTGATCCGTCAAGACCACCACACGATGTTTAGCTCCTTCAAGCCAATGTCGCCACTCCTCGAATGCCCACTTCTGTTGTGAATTCTGTTGTCGAGCTCCCTCCTGTGGTCGTGAATGGTACTTCAGTGAGTTCTGTCCGTGGGCTCCCTCTGGTGGCTGTGAGTGGAGCTGCTGCTTCTGAGGTTCCTTACACAGGTGACGTGGTTTATCCTTTGGTTGGCTGCTCTATTTAACTCCACTTAGATCGTTACTCCATGCCAGCTGTCAATGTTTCTGCATTGGTTCAGTTCGCTCTTGGATCTTTCTGGTGACCTGTCTACTCCAGCAGAAGCTAAGTTCCTGATAGTATCTATTTCGTTCATTGTTTTCTTGTCCAGCTGGATATCATGATTTTGTCTTGCTAGCTGGAAGCTCTGGGATGCAGAGTGGCATCTCCGCACCGTTAGTCGGTGCGGAGGTCTTTTTTGCACACTCTGCGTGGTCTTTTGTAGTTTTTTGTGCTGATCGCAAAGCTACCTTTCCTATCCTCTGTCTATTTAGTAAGTCTGGCCTCCCTTTGCTGAAACCTGTTTCATTTCTGCGTTTGTGACTTTCATCTTTACTCACAGTCAATATATGTGGGGGGCTGCCTTTTCCTTGGGGAATTTCTCTGAGGCAAGGTAGGCTTTATTTTCTATCTCTAGGGCTAGCTAGCTCTTAGGCTGTGACGAGGCGCCTAGGGAGCGTCAGGAGCGCTCCACGGCTATTTCTAGTGTGTGTGATAGGATTAGGGATTGCGGTCAGCAGAGCTCCCACATCCCAGAGCTTGTCATGTGTGAGTTTTAACTATCAGGTCATTCCAGGTGCTCCTAACCACCAGGTCATAACAGTACAGCTGGCCCAAAGTATTAATGCATCTCAATAGAGGGATAAGAGAAGTTCTGAGACCATTTTTTTTTCTTTGCACTGTGTTTTGTCTTTCTTTTCCCCTAAACCTTTGGGTGGTTCAGGACACAGGTGTAGATATGGACATTCAAGGTCTGTATTCCATAACTAGTCCAGCATGCGCCGACGTTCGAGCCCCATTACGAGCTTCAGGTGCGGTGGTTCTTTATATACTTTGCTAGGGACACACGCTGTACAGCCCCCGGAAGAAGCCTACGCGAAACGCGCGTAGGGGCTGGCGTGACTACCTACACAACTCGGCTGACATGGGTGAGGTCCAGTCTTGTATGTTTATTTAGATTTATATGTCTCTACGGGTCCTAAGCTGGACTAGTTATGGAATACTATTCATTACACATGTGCTTCTAGTGAACCTGAGACCTCAAGCCGTTGATTTGGTTGTGTTTGTTGGTCTTGTTACCCTATTCGTGATTCACAATAATTACTCTATGATTATATTTGTGTATGTGTATTGAGCTTTTTAAAGGTTATTAATAAATGGTGTTATTTTTATATACTTGAAGTGGCAGTTTCGTGACTCCTTTTTTCGGATGTTATATACTATTTTTGGAGTGTTGTTCTGTCCGTCTGAGGACTCATGTATGTGTCTCGGATCTAATTATTTAAAGGGTACAAAACATTCAAGATTTTGTGGTTCAGAATCCGATGTTAGAGCCTAGAACTCCTACTCCTGATTTATTTTCTGGGAATAGATCTAAGTTTTTGAATTTCAAAAATAATTGTAAACTGTTTCTAGCTTTGAAACCCCACTCCTCTGGTGACCACGCTCAACAAGTAAAAATCATTATTTCTTTGTTGCGTGGTGACCCTCAAGACTGGGCATTTTCCCTTGCGCCAGGAGATCCTGCATTGCGTGATGTTGATGCGTTTTTTCTGGCGCTTGGATTGCTCTATGATGAACCAAATTCTGTGGATCAGGCAGAGAAAATCTTGCTGGCATTGTGTCAGGGTCAGAATGAAGCGGAGGTGTACTGTCAGAAGTTCAGAAAGTGGTCTGTGCTTACTCAGTGGAATGAATGTGCCCTGGCGGCAATTTTCAGAAAGGGTCTTTCTGAAGCCCTTAAGGATGTCATGGTGGGATTTCCCACGCCTGCTGGTCTGAATGAGTGTATGTCCTTGGCCATTCAGATCGATCTGCGCTTGCGTGAGCGCAAAGCTGTGCACCATTTGGCGGTGTTCTCTGAGAATAGGCCTGAGCCTATGCAGTGTGATAGGACTTTGACCAGAGCTGAACAGCAAGAACACAGACGTCGGAATGGACTGTGTTTTTACTGTGGTGAATCCACTCATGCTATCTCCGATTGTCCTAAGCGCACTAAGCGGTTCGCTAGGTCTGCCACCATTGGTACGGTACAGTCTAAATTTCTTTTGTCCGTTACTCTGATTTGCTCTCTGTCGTCCTATTCTGTTATGGCATTTGTGGAGTCAGGCGCTGCCCTGAATTTGATGGACTTGGAGTTTGCCAGGCGCTGTGGTTTTTTCTTGGAGCCCTTGCAGTATCCTATTCCATTGAGAGGAATTGATGCTACGCCTTTGGCCAAGAATAAGCCTCAGTACTGGACTCAATTGACCATGTGCATGGCTCCTGCACATCAGGAGGATATTCGCTTTTTGTTGTTGCATAATCTGCATGATGTGGTCGTTTTGGGGTTGCCATCGCTACAGGTCCATAATCCAGTGTTGGATTGGAAATCTATGTCTGTGTCCAGCTGGGGTTGTCAGGGGGTACATGGTGATGTTCCATTGTTGTCAATTTCGCCTTCCACTCCTTCTGAAGTCCCTGAGTTTTTATCAGATTTCCGGGATGTATTTGAAGAGCCCAAATCCGGTGCCCTACCTCCTCATAGGGATTGCGATTGTGCTATTAATTTGATTCCTGGTAGTAAGTTTCCTAAGGGCCGTCTGTTTAATTTATCTGTGCCAGAGCACGCAGCTATGCGGAGTTATATAAAGGAATCCTTGGAGAAGGGTCATATTCGCCCGTCGTCGTCACCATTGGGAGCAGGGTTCTTTTTTGTGGCCAAGAAGGATGGCTCTTTGAGACCTTGTATTGATTACCGCCTTCTTAATAAGATCACAGTCAAATTTCAGTATCCTTTGCCGCTGCTGTCTGATTTGTTTGCTCGGATTAAGGGGGCTAGTTGGTTCACCAAGATAGATCTTCGAGGGGCGTATAATCTTGTGCGAATTAAACAGGGCGATGAATGGAAAACAGCATTTAATACGCCCGAGGGCCATTTTGAGTACCTGGTTATGCCATTCGGGCTTTCTAATGCTCCATCTGTGTTTCAGTCCTTTATGAATGACATCTTCCGAGAGTCCCTTCATAGATTCATGATTGTATATTTGGATGACATTTTGGTCTTTTCGGATGATTGGGAGTCTCATGTGAAGCAGGTCAGAATGGTGTTCCAGGTCCTTCGTGCGAATTCCTTGTTTGTGAAGGGGTCAAAGTGTCTCTTTGGAGTTCAGAAGGTTTCATTTTTGGGTTTCATTTTTTCCCCTTCTACTATCGAGATGGACCCTGTTAAAGTTCAGGCCATTTATGATTGGACTCAGCCGACATCTGTGAAGAGCCTACAGAAGTTCCTGGGCTTTGCTAATTTTTACCGTCGCTTCATCGCTAATTTTTCTAGTATTGCTAAACCGTTGACTGATTTGACCAAGAAAGGTGCTGATGTGGTCAATTGGTCCTCTGCGGCTGTAGAGGCTTTTCAGGAGTTGAAGCATCGTTTTTCTTCTGCCCCTGTGCTGTGCCAGCCAGATGTTTCGCTCCCGTTTCAGGTTGAGGTTGATGCTTCTGAGATTGGAGCAGGGGCTGTTTTGTCACAAAGAAGTTCTGATGGCTCGGTGATGAAACCATGTGCCTTCTTTTCTAGAAAATTCTCCACAAGTAAGCACAGACCACTTTCTAAACTTCTGACAGTACACCTCCGCTTCATCCTGACCCTGACACAAAGCCAGCAAGATTTTCTCTGCCTGATCCACTGAATTTGGTTCATCATAAAGCAATCCAAGCGCCAGAAAAAACGCATCAACATAACGCAATGCAGGATCTCCTGGCGCAAGGGAAAATGCCCAGTCTTGAGGGTCACCACGCAACAAAGAAATAATGATTTTTACTTGTTGAACGGGGTCACCAGAGGAGCGGGGTTTCAAAGCTAGAAACAGTTTACAATTATTTTTGAAATTCAGGAACCTAGATCTATCCCCAGAAAATAAATCAGGAATAGGAATTCTAGGCTCTAACATAGGATTCTGAACCACAAAATCTTGAATGTTTTGTAACCTTGCAGTGAGATGATCCACACAAGAGGACAGACCTTGAATGTCCATATCTACACCTGTGTCCTGAACCACCCAAAGGTTTAGGGGAAAAGAAAGACAAAACACAGTGCAAAGAAAAAAAAAATGGTCTCAGAACTTCTCTTATCCCTCTATTGAGATGCATTAATACTTTGGGCCAGCTGTACTGTTATGGACCTGGTGGTTAGGAGCAGCCGGCATGACCTGATAGTTAAACTCACACAGGACAAGCTCTGGGATGTGGGAGCTCTGCTGACCGCAGGCCCTAATCCTATCACAACAACTAGAAATAGCCGTGGAGCGTTCCTGACACTCCCTAGACGCCTCTTCACAGCCTAAGAGCTAGCTAGCCCTAGAGATAGAAAATAAAGCCTACCTTGCCTCAGAGAAATTCCCCAAAGGAAAAGGCAGCCCCCCACATATATTGACTGTGAGTAAAGATGAACGTCACAAACGCAGAAATGAAACAGGTTTCAGCAAAGGGAGGCCAGACTTACTAAACAGACAGAGGATAGGAAAGGTATCTTTGCGGTCAGCACAAAAAACTACAAAAGACCACGCAGAGTGTGCAAAAAGACCTCCGCACCGACTAACGGTGCGGAGATGCCACTCTGCATCCCAGAGCTTCCAGCTAGCAAGACAAAATCATGATAACCAGCTGGACAAGGAAACAATGAACAAATAATAACTATCAGGAACTTTGCTTCTGCTGGAGAAGACAGGTCACCAGAAAGATCCAAGAGCGAACTGAACCAATGCAGGAACATTGACAGCTGGCATGGAGTAACGATCTGAGGGGAGTTAAATAGAGCAGCCAACCAAAGGATAAACCACGTCACCTGTGTAAGGAACCTCAGAAGCAGCAGCTTCACTCACAGCCACCAGAGGGAGTCCATGGACAGAACTCGCCGAAGTACCATTCACGACCACAGGAGGGAGTTCGACAACAGAATTCACAACAGTTCCCTACACAATGCGGATGACGCTGCTGCTCAATATAACACCACAATAGCTGCAGCTTTGGAATCTCTTGCCCCTCTCACACATACCAAAGCTTGCAAAATCAACAGCCCTGGCACACCAGCCTGACCAAAGAACTGAGGCGAGCTTCCAGGGCTGCAGAGCGGAGATGGAAAAGATCCCACTCCAACGAGCACTTTATTGCATTCAAACAGTCCCTCACTACTTTCAAGACCACACTCGCCACAGCTAAGCAAATCTACTTCTCATCTCTCATATCCTCCCTGTCTCACAACCCTAAACAGTTATTCAAAACCTTCAACTCTCTCCTCCATCCCCCAGCACCTCCTCCCTCCCCACTCATCTCAGCTGAAGATTTTGTCTCTGATGTTCTCAATCTTCTGCTTGAAAAATGAGGCAGTTTTAGTCGACAACCCCTAGAGCCCTTCCTCCCAACTACCCAGCCCTCCACCTCGAAAACCAACTTCTCCACCGTTACAGAAGATAGACTCTCCACTCTACTCCCAAGATCGCATCTCACCACCTGTGCACTTGACCCGATCCCTTCCCACTTCATCCCAAACCTCACCACAGTCTTCATCCCAACTCCAACCCATCTCTTCAACCTATCACTAACAAGTGGTGTTTTCCCCTCAAGCTTTAAAGATGTCTCAATCACACCTATCCTCAAAAAGCCCTCTCTTGACCCATCCTCTGTATCTAGCTATCGCCCTATATCACTTCTCCCCTATGCCTCAAAACTACTGGAACAACACGTCCATCTTGAACTGTCCTCCCATCTATCTTCCTGCTCCCTTTTCGACTGCTTACAACCAGGCTTCCGGTCACAACACTCCACTGAAACTGCCCTAACTAAGGTCACCAATGACCTATTAACCGCCAAGAGCAAGCGACACTACTCTATCCTCCTCCTCCTGGACCTGTTCTCTGCCTTTGACACAGTGGACCATTCCCTATTACTACAGACCCTCTCATCCCTTGGCATCACAGACTTGGCCCTACCCTGGATCTCGTCATACCTAACTGACTGAACATTCAGCGTCTCCCATTCACACACCACCTCCTCACCTCGCCCCATATTTGTCAGAGTCCCGCAAGGTTCAATTCTAGGGTCCCTGCTCTTCTCCATTTATACTTTTGGCCTGGGACAGCTCATAGAATCTCACGGTTTTCAGTATCATCTCTATGCCGACAACACACAGATCTACATCTCTGAACCAGATATCACCACCCTACTCACCAGAATCCCTCAATGTCTATCCGCTATTTCATCCTTCTTCTCCGCTAGATTTCTAACACTTAACATGGACAAAACAGAATTCATTGTCTTTCCCCCATCTCACGCGACCCCCCAAAGAACCTATCTATTACAGTAAACAGCTGCCCACTCTCCCCATTCCCACAAGTTCGCTGTCTCGGGGTAATCCTTGACACTGATCTCTCCTTCAAACCGCATATCCAAGCCCTTTCCACTTCCTGCCGCCTTCAACTCAAAAATACTTCACGGATCCGTACATTCATAAACCAAGAATCTGCAAAAACCCTAGTCCATGCCCTCATCATCTCCTGCCTCGACTACTGTAACCTCCTGCTCTGTGGCCTCCCCTCGAACACTCTTGCTTCCCTCCAATCTATTCTAAACTCAGCTGCCTGACTAATCCACCTATCCCCCGCTATTCCCCGGCCTCTCCCCTCTGTCAATCCCTTCACTGGCTCCCCTGTCATGATTCCAATGGCAGGGAATCACAAAAGGACAAGCAACAACGAGCTCTAGGGTGATGGAACCTGAGCTGACCGCGACCCTAAACCTGAACACACAAATAACAATAGCCGGGGAACGTGCCTACGTTGATCCTAGACGTCTCGCACCAGCCGAAGATCTAACTTCCCCTATTAGAAGAAACACAGACCTCTCTTGCCTCCAGAGAAATACCCCACAGAAATAGCAGCCCCCCACATATAATGACGGTGAAATGAGAGGAAGGCACATACACAGTATGAAAACAGATTCAGCAAAATGAGGCCCGCTAAAACTAGATAGCAGAGGATACAAAAGTAAACTGCGCGGTCAGCAAAAAACCCTTCAAAAAACCATCCTGTAATTACTTGAACTCATGTTCCAACTCATGGAACATGAGGAGCAATTACAGCCCACTAAAGCAACCAGCAGCAAAGAGACAATTATATGCAAGCTGGAAAAGACAAAAATAAAGCAAAACGTGGAACAAGAAAATCAAAACTTAGCTTGTCCTGAAGATTACTGAAGCCAGAAGCTGAGGTAACAAAACACTCTGATAACCTTGATAGCCGGCGGGGAAATGACAAGAAAGCCCGGTTAAATAGGAAACTCCCAAATCCTAATAGAACAGGTGGACACCAGAGACAGCAGAACACAAATCACCCAGTACCATCAGTAACCACCAGAGGGAGCCCAAAAACAGAACTCACAACAGTACCCCCCCTTGAGGAGGGGTCACCGAACCCTCACGAGAACCAAAGGGCGACCAGGATGAGCCCTATGAAAAGCGCGGACCAAATCATCAGCATGAACATCAGAGGCAACCACCCAAGAATTATCCTCCTGACCATAACCCTTCCACTTGACCAAATATTGGAGTTTCCGTCTGGAAACACGAGAATCCAAGATCTTCTCCACAACATACTCCAATTCTCCCTCCACCAGCACCGGAGCAGGAGGCTCAAGCGAAGGAACAACAGGTACCTCATACCTCCGCAACAACGACCGATGGAACACATTATGAATAGCAAACGATGCCGGGAGATCCAAACGAAACGACACAGGGTTAAGAATTTCCAAGATCCTATAAGGACCGATGAACCGAGGCTTGAACTTAGGAGAAGAGACCTTCATAGGAACAAAACGAGAAGACAACCACACCAAGTCCCCAACACGAAGTCGAGGACCCACGCGGCGACGGCGATTAGCAAACTGCTGAGCCTTCTCCTGGGACAACTTCAAATTGTCCACCACATGACTCCAAATCCGATGCAACCCATCCACCACCATGTCCACTCCAGGATAATCAGAAGGCTCCACCTGACCAGAGGAAAAACGAGGATGAAACCCCGAATTACAAAAGAAAGGAGAAACCAAGGTAGCAGAACTAGCCCGATTATTAAGGGCAAACTCGGCCAGCGGCAAAAAGGTAACCCAGTCATCCTGATCAGCAGAAACAAAACACCTCAAATAAGTTTCCAAGGTCTGATTAGTTCGCTCAGTCTGGCCATTCGTCTGAGGATGGAATGCAGACGAAAAGGACAAATCAATGCCCATCTTAGCACAGAACGTCCGCCAAAATCTAGACACAAACTGGGATCCCCTGTCAGAAACGATGTTCTCCGGAATCCCATGCAAACGAACCACGTTCTGGAAAAACAGAGGGACCAACTCAGAGGAGGAAGGCAACTTAGGCAAGGGTACAAGATGAACCATTTTAGAAAAGCGGTCACACACAACCCAGATGACAGACATTTTCTGAGAGACAGGGAGATCCGAAATAAAGTCCATGGAAATCTGCGTCCAAGGCCTCTTCGGGATAGGCAAAGGTGACAACAATCCACTGGCTCGAGAACAGCAAGGCTTAGCCCGAGCACAAACCTCACAAGACTGCACAAAAGAACGCACATCCCTCGACAAGGAAGGCCACCAAAAAGACCTGGCCACCAAGTCTCTAGTACCAAATATTCCAGGATGACCTGCCAACGCAGAAGAATGGACCTCGGAGATGACTCTACTGGTCCAACTATCCGGAACAAACAGTCTCTCAGGCGGACAACGATCAGGTTTACCCGCCTGAAACTCCTGCAAAGCACGTCGCAAGTCTGGGAAGACGGCCGACAAAATCACCCCATCCCTAAGGATACCAGTGGGCTCAGAATTTCCAGGGGAGTCAGGCACAAAACTCCTAGAATGAGCATCCGCCTTCACATTCTTTGAACCTGGCAGGTATGAAACCACAAAATTGAAACGAGAGAAAAACAGTGACCAACGAGCCTGTCTAGAATTCAGACGCCTGGCAGACTCAAGGTAAATCAGATTTTTGTGATCAGTCAAGACCACCACACGATGTCTAGCACCCTCCAGCCAATGACGCCACTCCTCAAATGCCCACTTCATGGCCAAAAGTTCCCGATTACCCACATCATAATTCCGCTCAGCGGGCGAAAATTTTCTAGAAAAGAACGCACATGGCTTCATCACCGAGCAATCGGAGCTTCTCTGTGACAAAACCGCCCCCGCTCCAATCTCGGAAGCATCAACCTCAACTTGGAAAGGAAGCGAAACATCAGGCTGACGCAACACAGGAGCAGAAGAAAACCGGCGTTTATGTTCCTGAAAGGCCTCCACAGCCGCAGGAGACCAATCAGCAACATCAGCACCCTTCTTAGTCAAATCCGTCAAAGGCTTAACAACACTAGAAAAATTAGTTATAAAACGAAAATAGAAATTAGCAAAGCCTAAGAACTTCTGCAGACTCTTAAGAGATGCAGGCTGCGTCCAGTCACAAATAGCCCGAACCTTGACGGGATCCATCTCAATAGTAGAAGGGGAAAAAATATACCCCAAGAAAGAAATCTTCTGGACTCCAAGGAGACACTTTGAGCCCTTTACAAACAAGGAATTAGCCCGCAGGACCTGAAACACCTTCCTGACCTGCTGAACATGAGACTCCCAGTCATCAGAAAAAAACAAAATATCATCCAAATACACAATCATAAATTTATCCAGATATTCACGGAAAATATCGTGCATAAAGGACTGGAAGACTGAAGGAGCATTAGAAAGTCCGAAAGGCATTACCAAATACTCAAAATGGACCTCAGGCGTATTAAATGCGGTTTTCCACTCATCACCTTGCTTTATTCGTATAAGATTATACGCACCCCGAAGATCAATCTTAGTGAACCATTTAGCCCCCTTAATGCGAGCAAACAAATCAGTCAACAAAGGCAAAGGATACTGATATTTTACGGTAATCTTATTCAAAAGACGATAATCTATACAAGGCCTCAAGGACCCATCTTTTTTGGCCACGAAAAAAAAACCTGCTCCCAAAGGGGACGAAGATGGACGGATATGTCCCTTTTCCAAGGACTCCTTAACATAATCCCGCATAGCAGTATGCTCTGGCACTGACAGATTGAACAAACGACCTTTAGGAAATTTACTACCAGGAATTAAATCTATAGCACAATCGCAATCCCTGTGAGGAGGAAGCGAACTGAGCTTAGGCTCCTCAAAAACATCCCGATAATCAGACAAAAATACAGGAACCTCAGAAGGAGTAGATGAAGCGATAGAAATCGGAGGTGCATCATCATGAACCCCCTGACATCCCCAGCTTAACACAGACATTGTTTTCCAGTCAAGGACTGGATTATGAGTTTGTAACCATGGCAGACCAAGTACTAGAACATCATGTAAATTATACAATACCAGGAAGCGAATCACCTCCTGATGAACGGGAGTCATACGCATGGTCACTTGTGTCCAGTACTGAGGTTTATTCATAGCCAAAGGTGTAGAGTCAATTCCCTTCAAAGTAATAGGGACTTCCAGAGGCTCAAGACTAAACCCACATCGCTTGGCAAATGACCAATCCATAAGACTCAGGGCAGCACCTGAATCTACATAGGCATCGACGGAAATGGATGATAATGAGCAAATCAGAGTCACAGACAGAATGAACTTAGACTGTAACGTACTAATGGCAACAGACTTATCAACCTTTTTTGTGCGTTTAGAACATGCTGATATAACATGAGCTGAATCACCACAATAAAAGCACAACCCATTTTTCCGCCTATAGTTTTGCCGTTCACTTCTAGACTGAACTCTATCACATTGCATTGTCTCAAGTGCCTGTTCAGAAGACACCGCCAAATGGTGCACAGGTTTGCGCTCCCGTAAACGCCGATCAATCTGAATAGCCATAGTCATAGACTTATTCAGACCCGTAGGCGCAGGGAACCCCACCATAACATCTTTAATGGCCTCAGAAAGGCCATCTCTGAACTTTGCAGCCAGGGCGCACTCATTCCACTGAGTAAGCACTGACCATTTCCGAAATTTTTGACAATATATTTCTGCTTCATCTTGCCCCTGAGAGAGAGCTAATAAAGCTTTTTCAGCCTGAATCTCCTGGTTAGGTTCCTCATAGAGCAAACCCAATGCCAGAAAAAACGCATCCACATTAAGCAACGCAGGATCCCCTGGTGCCAATGCAAATGCCCAATTTTGAGGGTCACCCCGCAGGAAAGATATAATAATCTTAACCTGCTGAGCAGGGTCTCCAGAAGAGCGAGATTTCAAAGAAAGGAACAGCTTGCAATTGTTCCTAAAATTCAGAAAACCAGATCTATCTCCAGCAAACAACTCTGGAATAGGAATTCTAGGTTCAGACATAGGAGCATGTACAACAAAATCTTGTATATTTTGAACCTTAGCAGCAAGATTATTCAAGCTAGAAGCTAAACTCTGGACGTCCATGATAAACAGCTAAGGTCAGAGCCATTCAAGGATTAAGAGGAGGAAAAAAAAAAAAAAAAAAATCAGCCAGGCTGCAATTAAGGCTAGGCAGCAACCTCAGAGGAGAGAAAAAAAAAAAAAACTTCCTCAGACTACTTTTCCTCCTACTTCAGCCCAAACATTTTTGGCCGGCTATACTGTCATGATTCCAATGGCAGGGAATCACAAAAGGACAAGCAACAACGAGCTCTAGGGTGATGGAACCTGAGCTGACCGCGACCCTAAACCTGAACACACAAATAACAATAGCCGGGGAACGTGCCTACGTTGATCCTAGACGTCTCGCACCAGCCGAAGATCTAACTTCCCCTATTAGAAGAAACACAGACCTCTCTTGCCTCCAGAGAAATACCCCACAGAAATAGCAGCCCCCCACATATAATGATGGTGAAATGAGAGGAAGGCACATACACAGTATGAAAACAGATTCAGCAAAATGAGGCCCGCTAAAACTAGATAGCAGAGGATACAAAAGTAAACTGCGCGGTCAGCAAAAAACCCTTCAAAAAACCATCCTGTAATTACTTGAACTCATGTTCCAACTCATGGAACATGAGGAGCAATTACAGCCCACTAAAGCAACCAGCAGCAAAGAGACAATTATATGCAAGCTGGAAAAGACAAAAATAAAGCAAAACGTGGAACAAGAAAATCAAAACTTAGCTTGTCCTGAAGATTACTGAAGCCAGAAGCTGAGGTAACAAAACACTCTGATAACCTTGATAGCCGGCGGGGAAATGACAAGAAAGCCCGGTTAAATAGGAAACTCCCAAATCCTAATAGAACAGGTGGACACCAGAGACAGCAGAACACAAATCACCCAGTACCATCAGTAACCACCAGAGGGAGCCCAAAAACAGAACTCACAACACTCCCCATTACCCAGAGACTCCAGTACAAAAGCCTAACCATGACATACAAAGCCATCCACAACCCGTCTCCTCCATACATCTGTGACCTCGTCTTCTGGTACTTTCCTGCACGCAACCTCCAATCCTCACAAGATCTCCTTCTCTACTCCCCTCTTATCTCCTCTTCCCACAATCGCATACGAGATTTCTCTCGTGCATCACCCCTACTCTGGAACTCTCTACCACAACATATCAAACTCTCACCTACCATCGAAACCTTCAAAAAGAACCTGAAGAACCTGAAGACCTACCTCTTCCGGCAAGCCTACAACCTGCAGTAACCACTGATCGACCAAACCACTGCTCAACCAGCTCTGCCCTCACCTACTGCATCCTCACCCATCCCTTGTAGATTGTGAACCCTCGCGGGCAGGGTCCTCTCTCCTACTGTACCAGTTGTGAATTGTATTGTTCAAGATTATTGTACCTGTTTTTATTATGTATACCCCTCCTCACATGTAAAGCACCATGGAATAAATGGTGCTATAATAATAAATAATAATAATAATAATCTGAGCAAATTCTTTTAACACGTAGGAACTGACATGTGGGGATGCCCCGAATCATGCTAGTCGGGTGGGTAGAATCAGCATGCAGGTATGAATTCGTTGCCGTTGGTTTCTTGAATATGTCTGTATGAATAGTTCCATCACTTGATGCTTCAGCCCAAATGTCCAGGAACTCCAAGCTGCTGCCATATTTTAACATGAGCCCTTAATATCATTACCATTGAGTTTCCTCGTCAATGTTCCCAAACCTTCTTCTGTGCCCTCCCAGACAAACATCACGTGATCGATATATCTCATCCAACTATGGACTTTCCCAATTTCCTCAATACCATCTCCCAAAAAGATGTCCCTCTCCCAAGCTCCCAAAAATAAATTCACGTACGAGGGGGCACAAGAGGCCCCTATAGCCGTAGCTTGGAGTTGGAGGTAGATCTTGTTGTCAAAGATGAAGGTATTGTGTCTCAAAATGAATTCCAATAGGCTCAGGATGAGGTCTGCCAACTGGCCCTGATTATTGCTGGAACGCAAGAACCATGCCTTAGCTGCTAACCCATCACTGTGTCTGATGGAGGTGTAGAGAGCTTCTATATGCGCCGTGACCAGAATCTGGTGATCCTCTAGTTGTAACTGGTCAATGCGCTGTAGGGCTTGGTTGGTATCCCTAATGAAGGAAGGGAGAGTAGAGACAATATGTTTTAAGAAGTAATCAACGACATCTGAAATGATCTAACATACACCCCCATTTCCGGCCACAATTGGTCGCCCTGGGGATCCAATGCATTCTTGTTTACCTTTGGAATGAGGTAAAATGTTGATAGTTTAGGTTGATGGTCATGGATATGGTCCAAAAACGTCTTAGAAATCAAACCACCATTAAACGTCCTTCCTTTGTCTGCTGACTTATGATAATAATGCATTGGAACTTTCTCTTCACCTGTTATATAATAAAGATATAATGTCTTTATGTCACAGTTTTCGTCTTCATTTATGCACCTATCACTGCGCACTTTAATTATGGAAGTTTAGAGTATTATTTATTTCTTAAAATGGCACACACAATAATTGCACACTAGGTATTTTTACAGGAGTAATTCTTTATTTTGGAGATAAATATGGCATTAGTTATTTAGTATGCATCATCTTTACGGCTTCACCCTTTTCTATAAGCTCTTTCCTTTTCATTGTGGCCGCCTGGTGGGTTCGCATGCGCTGTTGTCCTGTCCTCTGTCGCTCCCTATGATGCGCTCACACTCACACGCATAGCCTTGGGCTTGCGTGTCATTAAGCGTCGGAAGGAAGCGTATCATAGGGGGCAGGACTGCACGCAATGCGCCATGTTTACCGGTGTGTCCACAGATTGCCACTCATATATAAGCACGGCCGCCCCTCACCTTTACACGCCCCCGGAAGAAGCAGGAGGCAAAACGCGCGTCGGGATGAGGGGACACCACGAGCACCAGCACAAGGTAATGAACCTTTTCCACATGATAATGTCATACTGCTTATTATGGGATTAGGTGGTCACATTATGTTACATGGAAACTTGTTAGCATACAAGACTAGGTATATCATATAGCCCATGAGCCACTGTGCTCTATGATGCAGCATTTTGATTGTTAATCTAGTGATGTAATTGTATTGATTATCTCCAGTTTCCTGTTGCCACCCATTTGATCCCTGCCATATGTTGCTATTGTATTTAAGCAAGGCACATAAGATATTGATCAAATGGATGTGGTATTTTTTGATTACCGTACTTTTTTACCACCCACTGTAGCTGTAGACACATTCTACCTCTATATCAGCCTTTGTGCCTTGGTGTTTGTGAGGAGCCACCTACGGTATTTTTGCTTTTTTATTCATTCACATCCGTATGTGTTTTTAATAGTTTATTAATAAAAACTACTTTTAATATAATTTGGCATCTCTTCTTCTCCCCACATATATGTATATGTGAGATTAATTGTTGTACATTGTTGTAAAGTGCCCTAGATTGAGTAGGACACATGTTGATTTGATTACGTTAATGACCAGGTAAATTTTTACAATTCTGACCACTGTCACTTTATGAGGTCATAACTCTGGAACGCTTCAATGGATCTGAGACTGTTTTTTTCATGACATATTGTACTTCATGATAGTGGTAAAATTTCTTTGATATAACTTGCATTTATTTGTGAAAAAAATTGAAATTTGGTGAAAATTTTAAAAATTTTCAACTTTGAATTTTCATGCTCTTAAAGGGAACCTGTCACCCCGAAATTCGCGGGTGAGGTAAGCCCACCGGCATCAGGGGCTTATCTACAGCATTCTGTAATGCTGTAGATAAGCCCCCGATGTTACCTGAAAAAGGAGAAAAAGACGTTAGATTATACTCACCCAGGGGCGGTCCTGCTGCTGGTCAGGTCAAACGGGCGTCTTCGGTCCGCTGCGGCGCCTCCCATCTTCATTACAAGACGTCCTCTTCTGATCTTCAGCCACGGCTCTGGCGCAGGCGTACTTTGCTCTGCCCTGTTGAGGGCAGACAAAGTACTGCAGTGCGCAGGCGCTGGGCCTCTGACCTTTCCGGCGCCTGCGCACTGCAGTACTATCCTCTGCCCTCAACAGGGCAGAGCAAAGTACGCCTGCGCCGGAGCCGTGGCTGAAGATCAGAAGAGGACGTCTTGTAATGAAGATGGGAGGCGCCGCAGCGGACCGGAGACGCCCATCCGACCTGACCAGCAGCGGGACCGCCCCTGGGTGAGTATAATATAACGTCTTTTTCTCCTATTTCAAGTAACATCGGGGGCTTATCTACAGCATTACAGAATGCTGTAGATAAGCCCCTGATGCCGGTGGGCTTACCTCACCCACGAATTTCGGGGTGACAGGTTCCCTTTAAATCACAGAAATATGTTACACAAAATACTTAGTAAGTGACATTTCCTACATGTCTACTTTACATCATAATTTTGGAAGTTATAAAGGTTTAAAGTTGACCAGCGATTTCCCATTTTTACAACAAAATTTACAAAACCATTTTTTTAGGGACCACATCACATTTGAAGTCCCTTTGAGTGGTCAGTATGATAGAAGATACACAAAAGTGACACCATTCTAAAAACTGCACCCCTCAATGTGCTCAAAACCATATTCAAGAAGTTTAATAACCCTTCAGGTGCTTCACAGGAATTTTTTGAATGTGGGAAAAAAATGTTACTTTTTAAACAAAAAATTAACTTCAGATCGAATTTTTTTTATTTTGACAAGGGTAACAGGAAAAAAATGGACAACAAAATTAAAAATTTGTTCTGTAATTTCTCCTGAGCATGCCGATTCCCCTATGATGGAGAAAACCACTGTTTTTCTGGAACAATTGGCAGACGCCATGTCGCGATTGGAGAGCTTTGATGTGCGTAAACAGTGAAAATCCCACACAAGTGACACCATTTTTGTAACTAGACCCCTCAGAGAACTGATCTAGATGTGGGGCGAGCACATTAATCCCCCAGATGTTTCACAGACAGCATCAGACTGGAGCACCTTGTGCCCACTGGAGAAAATCATTCTTGGGGCCTATGTATCAACATAGAAGCAGGGTCGGACTTGGGTGTCTGGGGCCCAAAGGAGGAATTGACTTAAGGGCCCACCCTGCAGTTATATGTAAATACCTGTTATTAGTCATTATCTGCGCTATATGGGAGCATCGACTGTAAGGCCATGTGCACACGTTCAGTATTTTTCGAGTTTTTTTCGCTATAAAAACGTGATAAAAACGCGAAAAAAAACGCTTACATATGCCTCCTATTATTTACAGTGTATTCCGCATTTCTTGGGCAAATGTTGCATTTTTTTCCGCGAAGAAAAAAATCGCATTGCGGAAAAAAAAGCAACATGTTCATTAAATTTCCGGAATTGCGCGGATTCCGTACACATAAGAGTGCATTGATCTGCTTACTTTCCGCATGGGGCTGTGCACACTATGCGGGAAGTAAGCAGATTATGTGCGGTTGGTACCCAGGGTGGAGGAGAGGAGACTCCTCCACGGACTGGACACCATATAATTGGTAAAAAAAAAAGAATTAAAATAAAAAATAGTGATATACTCACCTTCGATGGCCCCGGAGTCTTACCGCCTCAGCGGTGCATGCTGCCGCTTCCGTTCCTATAGATGGTGTGTGTGAAGGACCTGCGATGACGGATGCGGATTTCTTGCAGAAAATTTCCGGTTTTCTTCTGGAAATTTCTGCAAGAAATCCTGATGTGTGCACATACCTGACACACACAGCACCAGCAGGGCGCGGGAGCGCCGCTTTTCCTGGCAGTCACTTAAGGTTCAGCTTATGTGACACATTCCCCATACAAACGCTGCAAACCGCTTCTCTAGCAAATGAACTGAGTACATTGATTCCTTCCTTTTGGGTGTCTTCATATACCACTTATCACTTTACCAAAGCGATATATGATTATATATATGGTCCGAAACGTCATTTGTTCATAACGCTTTATAACCGCTTTTTGTACAGTGATGCTACGTTGTTGATGTACACAATAAATTGTTCATACTTTGCATGATATTCCACTTGTGAGTGCAGTATATTTCTGAGTTACTATAAACTGTAGTGAAACACTTGGGGGTTCAAAGTTCTCAAAACACATCTAGATAAGTTCCTTGGGGGGTCTAGTTTCCAATATGGGGTCACTTGTAGGGGGTTTCTACTGTTTAGGTACATTAGGGGCTCTGTAAACGCAATGTGACGCCTGCAGACCAATCCATCTAAGTCTGCATTCCAAATGACGCTCCTTCCCTTCCGAGCTCCGCCATGCGCTCAAACAGTGGTTCCCCCCACATATGGGGTATCAGCGTACTCAGGACAAATTGGACAACAACTTTTGGGGTCCTATTTCTCCTGTTACCCTTGGGAAAATACAAAACTAGGGGCTAAAAAAGAATTTTTGTGGGAAAAAAAAGAATTTTTATTTTCACGGCTCTGCGTTATAAACTGTAGTGAAACACTTGGGCGTTCAAAGCTCCCACAACACCTAGATGAGCTCCTTAGGGGGTCTACTTTCCAAAATTGTGTCACTTGTGGGGGGTTTCAATGTTTAAGCACATCAGTGACTCTCTAAATGCAACATGGCATCCCATCTCAATTCCAGTCAATTTTACATTGAAAAGTCAAATGGCGCTCCTTCCCTTCCGAACTCTGCCATGCACCCAAACAGTGGTTTACCCACACATATAGGGTATCTGCGTACTCAGAACAAATTGTACAACAACTTTTGGGGTCCAATTTCTTCTTTTACTCTTGGGAAAATAAAAAATTGGGGCAAAAAGATAATTTTTGTGAAAAAATATGATTTTTTATTTTTACGGCTTTGCATTATAAAGTTCTGTGAAGCACTTGGTGGGTCAAAGTGCTCACCACACATCTAGATAAGCTCCTTAGGGGGTCTACTTTCCAAAATGGTGTCACTTGTGGGGGGTTTCAATGTTTAGGCACATCAGTGGCTCTCCAAACGCAACATGGCGTCCCATCTCAATTCCAGTCAATTTTGCATTGAAAAGTCAAATGGCACTCCTTCGCTTCCGAGCTCTGCCATGCGCCCAAACAGTGGTTTACCACCACATATGGGGTATCAGCGTACTCAAGACAAATTGTACAACAATTGTTTGGGTCCATTTTCTCCTGTTACCCTTGGTAAAATAAAACAAATTGGAGCTGAAGTACATTTTTTGTGAAAAAAAGTTAAATGTTCATTTTTATTTAAATATTCCAATAATTCCTGTGAAACACCTGAAGGGTTAATAAACTTCTTGAATGTGGTTTTGAGCACTTTGAGGAGTGCAGTTTGTAAAGGGGTTAATAAAAACTACAATAATAGCAACACTGTTATTATCACCAGTGACATTATACATAGGAGTGTATAGTGTACAGTATAGTGTCAGTGTACAGATAATACAGTGATCGCCTGTGACATTATACAGAAGAGTTCTGTGTTTAGTATATAGTGTACAGGTAATACAGTGATCACCAGTGACATTACACACAGGAGCTCTGTTTATAGTGTAAGTTAACAGGTAATACAGTGATCACCAATGACGTTATACAGAGAAGATCTGTATATAGTGTCAGTGTACAGGTAATACAGTGATCACCAGTGACATTATACACAGGAGCTCTGTATAAAGTGTCAGTGTACAGGTAGTACAGTGATCACCAGTGACATTATACAAAGGAGCTCTATATATAGTGTAAACTGCGCGTGTCCGGAAGCCATCTTCTTAACTTCCGATTATACGCAGTGCGCCTCTAAACCCCATGATAACATGGAAAGAGTGCGGATTAGTCAAGTGTAACTAACTCTCTCCATAGGCTAGTAAAATCCCTCATTAGCATAGGAGATGGGGGAACAAAATTAATGCTTTTTTAAAACTTAATTTTTACAGACAAACGTTATACAGGGCTGGTTAGGCAGAGAATTTACTCATAAATAAGTGAATGCTGCTGGGTTTACGGGCATGGGGGACCTGACACTTTCCATTTAAGTCCCTCATACTGGCCCCCTTTATTTAATAATGTGCCCCATCCTGGACCCCTAGGTCTCTTTGCCCTGGTTCTGCTTTCTAGTTCCCTTGGCCCTGGCTGTGCCCCATAGGTCCCTTGGACCTGGCTCTGCCCTCTAGTTCCCTTGGCCCTGGCTGTGCCCCATAGGTCCTTTGGCCCTGGCTGTGCCCGCTAGGTCCCTTTGCCCTAGATGTGCCCCCTAGATCCTTTGGCCCTGGCTGTGCCCCTTAGGTCCCTTGGTCCTGGCTAGGTCCTCTATGTTCCTTGGCCCTGGCTGTGCCCCCTGGGTGCCTGCAACACAGTAACACACATGTCAGTCTCCGGGCCTGTGCTAGGACGGCAGCCTTTTGCTACGGCAATGGGGCAATACATTTCAACTGAATGTGCATCCGATGACACACATTCAGTCGAAAGCAGCGGTCCCCCTCTACGTCCTGCTTGGAGGCCCGGTGGGCCAGTCTGACCCTGCATGCGGTCAAAAGCCAACCAGACAACATGCGTGATCTCACTCAATGAAATTGGATTGAACATGGCAGGACAAGTCTAGTTGGGATGTTTCCAGAAGTATACAAATTGCATACTTCTGCTCATATAACCACCCACTCTTGCCCCCCGGCAAGGGAGAATCCTAAAAGTGTGCAGTGCATGCGCAGTCTTTCATTTCACACCTGGAACAGTGTGCAATATACTCACTGTCTGGATTCAGCTCTGCTTGACGGTTGCATCAGTCATCACATGACAATTTAACTCATATGAGATTTTCATACTTACGGTCACATGATAGCAAGCTTCTCTTCCTGCTTCTCTGTTTTTCATTGAACATTGAGAGAATTAGAAAGAGCAGCTCCTCCTCGGCACCTGACTGCGAGTATGCAAATCGCATCTGTGCTTGGGATGGGTGTGGGGAGGAAACTGAATACTTGCCCGGGGTGCTGGAAAACCTAGATACACCTCTGATATTAGTTGTGTTGAGGTAGGTAAATTGTTCTTGTTAGATTGGTTTATTGCAGACAGTAGAACATTTGTATAGTTTGCTAATGAACCTAATTTGCAACGGGGGTTGAATAACTTTGATTGCAGTTGTATCTGTAAAAAATGACTACATAAGTAACCTGTATTATTTTGATGATAGAATCAATGATAATTAAAACATAAGAATAATAATGTAACATCATTGAAATTAAAACGATAGGTATTGTTATAAGCTTGAATACTTGTACTGAAGTGGATCACTGATTTATTTGAACTAATATTACTTTGCAGTTTATTATGAATGGTTTGTATTAAATGCATTAAATGTATTGCTCTTACCGCTTTCAAATGAAATGACTACATTAATCATCTGAAGGCCACTTTCACACATGGTTGTTTAAAGCAGCCTATTAAGCAACAAAGTAAAGTACAATGCAGATGCATGAGGATTTTTTGGCAGGAGATGTTACCGCAATGGTTGCAAAGAAAAGGGTGAAATCTTATACCAAATTTACTGCAAAATCTGCATTTATTATGTGCCATTGACTTTGCTGCATAGTTTCAGGGCATTACTTAAGATGAATTTTAAATCTTTGTGTAATCTTAGCGACATACTTTATTTTATGTTTTAATTTCCTGGTTCTGTATGTTATATGCTGATTTGGGTCCCTTTTCACATTGGGTGTATTTTTGTCAACAAGTTTTAAATCAGATTTTATAAGCCATATCCAGAAGTGGTTCTATAACATGAAGTGGTGCACATCATTTTGTTATATAAATCCTTGAGAAAATAACTTTATGTATCCATAAAAATTAGTCTTACAGAGGTAAAAATATGGGCCTAGAGTTAGATATTTATACTGTATTATAGTATTATAGATATTGTAAGATGGTCGCCGGACAGGTCCTTAAGGGGAGATATGTATCATCGAGGTTGGTAGCTTCTATTATGTAAGCCTGGGAAAGCAGGCTCCAGCATGTATAGTGCTAAGAGAGTTAATAGGGCTTATCAGGGCCGGGTTTACAATCAGTCAAAGAGATGAGTGAGACTGGCTGCTCATATCCCCCTGCATGGGGGTGTGGTATGGATAATAAAATAGAGAACAGTTGTCTAATTCAGTGACTGTGACTGGAGGTGTGTAGATCTCCAGTGTGTTGATCTTTGCTAAGGAACTCAAGAACTGGACACTAATCCAAGCAGGTGAACCCGTAATTCTATAAAGACATCCCACAATGGACAAAAATACCGTTGATCTCTCACACATACTCGTAGTATTGTGTTTGAAAAATTACAATTTAAGAGATCACATATCACTGTCAAGGACACTCCACCAACGCATTAAGAAAACCAGAGAATAACACACGGAGTATGAGTCCCATTTTGAAAAAGTATAAATAAACCTTTTTATTCATAGAAAAGTCAAATACATTGCTTAGAAACAATTAATCATTATAGACATAACATAAACAGCAAGGGAACCTAAGGAAAACACTGAAACAGTCTATACGGTCGCAGTCCCTGTGAACCTCTGATTATTTTCCATCCTAAAGTGCTAATAGTGCATGTTAAGGCAAGAAAACTATGGGGTACCGATCACGTTTCGGCATATAAAGTGCCCAACGTGGTTCAATAGCTCTTACCCATTCTACAGGTACACAGGGGTCACCGCCGGAGCCCCAACGCGCGTTTCGCGCGAGACAGTGTGCATTTTCCAAAACTTTACTCTAACCATTAGCGTGTGGCTGGCTACTATTTCTAGCTCCTCCACCTTAGGGAGGGCGCCGGAGCAACAAGTATTCACAGTTACTAACTTTCTGTTCCGGTTACGTGCGCTTCTGTTTCTGAAGTATCTGCCAAGTACTCCGCTTACATTGTCTGTTTCCACAGATCCGCTGCTATCTGTTACCCGGTTATACTGGACTGCATCCACACTATCTACGCTGGACCCGTCTAGTTCCGCCAGTCTGCCTGCCTCTCTTCCAGCCTACGCCAGTACTCCCGGTACCAGCTTCTACTCAAACACCCGGTATCTCAGCTCTGCAGCATCCACTAACCCTGCTGGCCTATCTGTTCCACTGGGACAGCCACCACGAGTACGGGGTCTAACTGAAGGTAGCACCCGTGTCCTCCGGGCATACCATTCTGTCCCTGTTCAAGGGGACTTACTACGGGTGTCTGGGGCTCACGCAGTTGAATACAAAGAGAAAAAGAACCAATGCATTGGTTACCCTTATGTAGCACCCTGTCACCTTACTATATATTTGTTTATATTCTAGTGGTGCACCCGCCAACATTTCTATTGTCTGGGGCTCACGCAGTAACGCCCCCCTTCGGAGCCCCCCGGACCGTGGTCTAGTGGTTCCACATTTAAAGGGAACCTGTCACCTGAATTTGGCGGGACCGGTTTTCAGTCATATGGGCGGAGTTTTCAGGTGTTTGATTCACCCTTTCCTTACCCGTTGGCTGCATGCTGGCCACAATATTGGATTGAAGTTCATTCTCTGTCCTCCGTAGTACACGCCTGCGCAAGACAAGATTGGCTTATGATATCATTTATAAACAAAAATTAACAAGCCAATTTCTTTTTGTTTGCCCAATCATTATTACACCATACACAATTCAAACATTTAGAAACATATAAAATAAAACAAAAAAAAAAACGCAATAAAGTAACAATTTTAAAATTGGTAATGTATATAGGTAAAAAATAAATAAATTACAACATAGAGACAGCATTATCTTGCCAGGGAGTAGCACCCTGAGGAGAAACAACATAATTTGTATAAATATCACTAACTTTTAGGCCAGAAAGGGGACACCGCTGAGGAAGGACTTGTGGTGTAGGCCAACCCACATTGGCCAACATGCCTTCACCACTATCAGCTGAGGAGCACTCATGAATTCTTGTGAAGTTGTGTAAAACAACACAAGCTTTTATTACTTCATTAACATTTGCCTCACTCAGCTGTATGGCAGACTGGAGGACCCGCCATTTGGCACACAGAATGCCAAAGGCGCACTCCACCAGTCGCCGCGTGAAAGTCTCAAATTAAACACCCACCGCCGGTGGTCCAGGTTGCGTCGGGGATAAGGCCTCATGACATGCCTGGTCAATTGGAAGGCCTCATCTGCCACAAGTACATATGGGACTGCTTCAGCATTGGAGCCTGTGAGTTGTCGTGGTGGTGGGAGGTCCAACAGATCTCCAGTCTCCCGTTCACCCATAGGCCCCAATATCTACAATTCTAAACCTGTAGTTACTGTCAACTACAGCCAGGGCTGCCACTAGAAATTTCGGGGCCCCATACTGGCAAAATTTTCAGAGCCCCCTTGAGGCTCTGCCCAGGCTCCACCCCAGCCCCGCCTCCACGCTCCACCCTTCAAACTGTCCACAGTCCCACCGCTCTCTCTTGGAAAAACTCCACTTCTCACCTATCACACATTAACAGTTCCCATCACCAAATCACACATATAGCCAGCAGCTTTTGTTTTGGCCAAAAGATTTTTTAAGCCACCACCATAACACGGTAGACACTTATGGCCGCGCCCTACTCTGCTGTAACCTACTTAATATTTGTTAAAATATGCAATACAATTTAGGTATATTTTTATTTATTTTTAAATTTTTAAAATGACCAATAATATCACATACAAGGAACAAATACACCATGACCAGACCACATATTGCCACCACAGTGATTGAATAATATCACATACAAGGAACAAATACCACCGCACCATGACCACACCACATATTACCACCACAAAGTGACCGAATAATATCACATACAAGGAACAAATACCACTGCACCATGACCAGACCACATATTACCACCAGTGACCAAATAATATCACATACAAGGAACAAATACAACACCATGACCAGACTACATATTAGCACCACAGTGATCGAATAATATCACATACAAGGGACAAATACCACAACACCATGACAGACCACATATTACCACCACATAGTGACTGAATACAATACTGATCAGTAATAAAAAAAAAAGCACAATACTAATATCACCATCAGTGCCATTATACACAGGAGATGTGTACTTAGTATGCAGTGTCTGTGTACAGGTTATACAGTGATCACCGGTGACATTATACACAGGACCTCTGTATATAGCATACAGTGTATAGTGTCAGTGTATAGGTAACACACTGACTCACCAGTGACATCTCTAGGTGAAGTCCTTCATCTTTCATCCAGCACAGACCGACATCACTTCATCCAGCCAGGACTCGTCTCTGCAGGAAATAACACAGTTATCTCGAGCTCCGCTTGCCAGAACACATTACTTAATTTTTTCCAACTTCTACATTACACCACATGAAGGAAAAAAGGCGACATAGTGTCACTCTACACAGTAACAAGACCGCCCCCCCATTTAAAACAGTGTCCTCAAAAAGTAAAATAAATACATCACTGCAGTAATAATATCGCTTAATTAGCCCCTATGGTAATAATAATATCCCCCACCCTGGCCCCGTGTGTTTCATTCCTGGCTTCAGCTATATGTTCACCCATCCTGCCCTCATGAGTATCCATCCTGCCTCATATGATCTCCCCATCCTGCCCCATTTGTCTCCATCATATCCATCCTGTCCCACGATCCTGCACAATCTGTCTCCAACCCTGCTCCATCTGTCTCCAATCATGCCCCCATGTATTTCATCCTGCGCCGTGTCTCCAATCATACCGTGTATCTCCATTCTGCCCCCTATGGCTCCAATAATGCCCCCATGTCTCCAATCATTTCCCTGTGTCTCTATTCTGTCCCATCTGTCTCCAGTCATGCCCTGTATCTCCATTCTGCCCTGGTGTCCAGCATTCTGTCCCTGTGTCCAGCATTCTGCCCCTGTATCCAGCATTCTGCCCCGTGTCTCACAGTCTGCCCCTGTGTCCAGCATTCTACCCCAGTGTCTCACAGTCTGCCCCTCGTGTCCAGCATTCTGCCCCTGTGTCCAGCATTCTGCCCCTGTGTCCAGCATCTCTGCCCCAGCATGTCCAGCATTCTGCCCCCGTGTCTCACAGTCTGCCCCCGTGTCCAGCATTCTGCCCCCACGTCTCAGTCTGCCCCTCGTGTCCAGCATTCTTCCCCTGTGTCTCACAGTCTGCCCGTGTCCAGCATTCTGCCCCATGTCTCAGTCTGCCCCTCGTGTCCAGCATTCTGCCCCTGTGTCCAGCATTCTGCCCCTGTGTCCAGCATCTCTGCCCCAGCATGTCCAGCATTCTGCCCCCGTGTCTCACAGTCTGCCCCCGTGTCCAGCATTCTGCCCCCATGTCTGTCTGCCCCTCATATTCAGCATTCTGCCCCTGTGTCTCACAGTCTGCCCCCGTGTCCAGCATTCTGCCCCTCGTGTCCAGCATTCTGCCCGTGTCCAGCATTCTGCCCCCATGTCTCAGTCTGCACCTCGTATCCAGCATTCTGCCCCTCGTATCCAGCATTCTGCCCGTGTCCAGCATTCTGCCCCCGTGTCTTAGTCTGCCCCTCGTGTCCAGCATTCTGCCCCTGTGTCCAGCATTCTGCCCGTGTCTCACAGTATGCCCCTCGTGTCCAGCATTCTGCCCCCGTGTCCAGCATTCTGCCCCCGTTTCCAGCATTCTGCCCCCGTGTCTCAGTCTGCCCCTCGTGTCCAGCATTCTGCCCCTGTGTCTTAGTCTGCCCCTCGTGTCCAGCATTCTGCCCCTCGTGTCCAGCATTCTGCCCCCGTGTCTCAGTCTGCCCTTCGTGTCCAGCATTCTGCCCCTGTGTCCAGCATTCTGCCCATGTGTCCAGCATTCTGCCCGTGTCCAGCATTCTGCCTGTGTCCAGCATCTCTGCCCCAGTGTGTCCAGCATTCTGCCCCCGTGTCTCACAGTCTGCCCCCGTGTCCAGCATTCTGCCCCCGTGTCTCAGTCTGCCCCTCGTATCCAGCATTCTGCCCCTCGTATCCAGCATTCTGCCCCTGTGTCCAGCATCCTGCCCCCGTGTCTCAGTCTGCCCCTCATGTCCAGCATTATGCCCCTGTGTCCAGCATTCTGCCCATGTCTCACAGTCTGCCTCTCTTGTCCAGCATTCGGCCCCGTGTCCAGCATTCTGCCCCGTGTCCAGCATTCTGCCCCCGTGTCCGGCATTCTGTCCCGTGTCTGTCTGCCCCTCGTGTCCAGCATTCTGCCCCGTGTCTTATTCTGCCCCTCGTGTCCAGCATTCTGCCCCTTGTGTCCAGCATTCTGCCCCCATGTCTCAGTCTGCCCCTCGTGTCCAGCATTCTGCCCCTGTGTCTTAGTCTGCCCCTCGTGTCCAGCATTCTGCCCCTCGTGTCCAGCATTCTGCCCCTGTGTCTGTCTGCCCCTCGTATCCAGCATTCTGCCCCTGTGTCCAGCATTCTGCCCGTGTCTCACAGTCTGCCCCTCTTGTCCAGCATTCTGCCCCCGTGTCCAGCATTCTGCCCCCGTGTCCAGGCATTTTGCCCCCGTGTCTGGCATTATGCCCCCGTGTCTCAGTCTGCCCCTCGTGTCCAGCATTCTGCCCCTCGTGTCCAGCATTCTGCCCCATGTCTTAGTCTGCCCCTCGTGTCCAGCATTCTGCCCCTCGTGTCCAGCATTCTGCCCCCGTGTCTCAGTCTGCCCCTCATGTCCAGCATTCTGCCCCCGTGTCTTAGTCTCCCCCTCGTGTCCAGCATTCTGCCCCTCGTGTCCAGCATTCTGCCCCCGTGTCTCAGTCTGCCCCTCGTGTCCAGCATTCTGCCCCTCGTGTCCAGCATTCTGCCCCCGTGTCCAGAATTCTGCCCCTCGTGTCCAGCATTCTGCCCGTGTCTCACAGTCTGCCCCTCTTGTCCAGCATTCTGCCCCCGTGTCCAGCATTCTGCCCCGTGTCCGGCATTTTGCCCCCGTGTCCGGCATTCTGCCCCCGTGTCTCAGTGTGCCCCTCGTGTCCAGCATTCTGCCCCATGTCTTAGTCTGCCCCTCGTGTCCAGCATTCTGCCCCTCGTGTCCAGCATTTTGCCCCCGTGTCTCAGTCTGCCCCTCGTGTCCAGCATTCTGCCCCTCGTGTCCAGCATTCTGCCCCCGTGTCCAGAATTCTGCCCCTCGTGTCCAGCATTCTGCCCGTGTCTCACAGTCTGCCCCTCTTGTCCAGCATTCTGCCCCCGTGTCCAGCATTCTGCCCCCGTGTCCGGCATTTTGCCCCCGTGTCCGGCATTCTGCCCCCGTGTCTCATTCTGCCCCTCGTGTTCAGCATTCTGCCCGTGTCCAGCATTCTGCCCCATGTCTTAGTCTGCCCCTCGTGTCCAGCATTCTGCCCCTCGTGTCCAGCATTCTGCCCCCGTGTCTCAGTCTGCCCCTCGTGTCCAGCATTCTGCCCCCGTGTCTTAGTCTCCCCCTCGTGTCCAGCATTCTGCCCCTCGTGTCCAGCATTCTGCCCCCGTGTCTCAGTCAGCCCCTCGTGTCCAGCATTCTGCCCCTCGTGTCCAGCATTCTGCCCCCGTGTCCAGAATTCTGCCCCTCATGTCCAGCATTCTGCCCGTGTCTCACAGTCTGCCCCTCTTGTCCAGCATTCTGCCCCCGTGTCCAGCATTCTGCCCCCGTGTCCGGCATTGTGCCCCCGTGTCTGTCTGCCCCTCGTGTCCAGCATTCTGCCCCCGTGTCTTAGTCTACCCCTCGTGTCCAGCATTCTGCACCCGTGTCCAGCATTCTGCCCGTGTCCAGCATTCTGCCTGTGTCCAGCATCTCTGCCCCAACGTGTCCAGCATTCTGCCCCCGTGTCTTAGTCTGCCCCTCGTGTCCAGCATTCTGCCCCTCATGTCCAGCATTCTGCCCCCGTGTCTCAGTCTGCCCCTCGTGTCCAGCATTCTGCCCCTGTGTCCAGCATTCTGCCCGTGTCCAACATTCTGCCTGTGTCCAGCATCTCTGCCCCAACGTGTCCAGCATTCTGCCCCCGTGTCCAGCATTCTGCCCCCGTGTCCAGCATTCTGCCTCCGTGTCCAGCATTCTGCCCCCGTGTCCAGCATTCTGCCCCCGTGTCCGGCATTGTGCCCCCGTGTCTCAGTCTGCCCCTCATGTCCAGCATTCTGCCCCCGTGTCTTAGTCTGCCCCTCATGTCCAGCATTCTGCCCCCGTGTCTCAGTCTGCCCCTCGTGTCCAGCATTCTGCCCGTGTCCAGCATTCTGCCCGTGTCCAGCATTCTGCCTGTGTCCAGCATCTCTGCCCCAACGTGTCCAGCATTCTGCCCCCGTGTCTCACAGTCTGCCTCCGTGTCCAGCATTCTGCCCCTGTGTCCAGCATTCTGCCCCTGTGTCCAGCATTCTGCCCCTGTGTCTCACGTCAATAGCGTGCCGCAGCGCCTGTAGGGGTGGCCCGGTGAGCAGATGAGATGGGGCCCGATGCGGGCCCCCTCTACCTACCAGGCCCCATACACCAGTCATGGCTGTAATGCCCTGATGGCGGCCCTGACTACAGCTAACAGAACTACAGAGAAAAACTGCTTATAATTGGAGATTTGGGAGCCAGAGTTCGGCGGCTTACGCACTCTATGTTTCCCATCCAGGTCTCCAATACTGTGAGGAAAATCACAAGAGTCATTAGATCCATGGACTATTTTCAGCAGTAGCGTAGCTACCAGGGGGGCAGAGGGTGCGGTCGCCCCGGGCCCAGAGCTCAGAGGGGGCCCACCTGTAGCTGCGCTAGAGCCTTAACTATATTATTAGCCTGCTGTGCACGCCAATATAGTTGAGCTCTGCGGTAGAGCAAGGACAGAATCTCCCTGCACTGCTGCGGTCTGTTCTGTAGAGGAGCATGTACCCGGGACGCTGGGTGCCGGCACTGTACCTGCTGCCTCCAGCAGAGCATACTGCAGACACGCACACATTGCGGGCTGTGTGGTGTCTGCTGAAGAGACTTCAGGATGCTGCTTCTTCCCTCCCTGAGCCCTGCATACAGGAGCAGGACAGGAGATAGGAGGACGCAGGAGCTCAGGCTGCAGGGTGCTGGAGGTAACTGAGGAGGCAGGACACTGTCCCCTCCTGACATGTCCCTGAGGTTTCTTGCATCCGTTTTGCTCTGTCTCTGTCAGTCTCTCTCGCTCTCTGTCAGTCTCTCTCTGTCTCGCTCTCTCAATCATGCTCTGTCTGTCTCGCTCTCTCTGTCTCGCTCTCTGTCTCGCACTCTGTATCTCTCGCTCTCTGTCTCTCTGGCTGTCTCGCTCTCTGGCTCACTCTCTCTGTCTCGCTCTGTCTGTTCTGTCTCGCTCACTCTCTGTCTCACTCACTCAGTCTCGCTCTCTCTCAGTCTCTCTCTGAGTCTGTCTCTCAGGGTAAGTCTCTGTCTCTCTGTCTCAGTCTTTGTCTCGCTCTCTCTCTCAGTTTGTCTCTCTCTCAGTCTCTGTCTCTCTGTCAGTCTCTGTCTTTTTCTCACTCTCTGGCAGTCTCTCTCTGTCTCAGTCTTTGTCTCGCGCTCTCTCTGTTTGTCTCTCAGTCTCTGTCTCTCTCAGTCTCTGTCAGTCTCTGTCACTCTCTGGCAGTCTCTCTCTGGCTTAGTCTTTGTCTCGCTCTCAGTTTGTCTCTGTCTTAGTCTCTCTCAGTCTCGCTCTCTCTGTCTCGCTCTGTCTCGCTCTGTCTTTCTGTCTCTCTGTTTCTCTCTGTCTCTCAATCTCTGTCTGTCTCTCTGTCAGTCTCTCCCTCTGTCTCTGTCAGTCTCTCTTCAGTCTCTGTCTCTTTGCCTGTCTTTCTCAGCCTCTCTGTCTGTCTTTCTCAGTCAAGGTCTCGCTCTCTGACTGTCTCGTTCTCTGTGTCTTTGTCTCAGTCTCTCTCTGAGTCTCTCTCTCTCTCTCTCTCTCTGTCACTCTCTGGCAGTCTCTATCTCTCTCAGTCCCTGTCTCACTCTCTGTTTGTCTCAGTCTCGCTCTCTCTCTGTCTTGCTCTCTGTCTCGATCTCAGTCTCTGTGTCAGTCTTTCTCTGTTAGTCTCTCTGTCTCGCTCTCTCTCAGTCTCTCTGTCAGTCTCTCTCTGTCTCTCTTTCTGTCAGTCTCTCTCTGTCTCTCTCACTCTCTGGCAGTCTCTCTCTGTCTCACTCTCTCTTTGTTTGTCTCAGTCTCGCTCTCTCTGTCTTGCTCTCTGTCTCGATCTCAGTCTCTGTGTCAGTCTCTCTCTGTTAGTCTCTCTGTCTCGCTCTCTCAGTCTCTCTGTCAGTCTCTCTGTCTCTCTTTCTGTCAGTCTCTCTCTGTCTCTCCGTCTCTGTCAGTCTCTCTGTCTCTTTGTCTCTCAGTCTCGCTCTCTCTGTCTTTCTCTCTGTCTCAGTCTCTGTCTATCTCTCTTGTCTGTCTCTCAGTCTCTCTCTGTCTCTCTCTCTATATCTTGTAATTTGGTCTTGTAGCCGGGGTCAGGGTCCTATCAGTCCAGTGTGTGTCATCTCATATCAGTAAATACAAGGTAACAAACATGAAAATGCCATTTATATAAACAATAAAAATCCCCATAAAGTTGGGTATAAATATATATGATGAAGAGCCAAATAGAATAAAAATGGGAACATCCAGTAGGTGAGTATAGATAATCACAATCACATATAGATTCATATGTATACTCAGTCTGAATAACATGGCCCACAAATGGGGAGAAGGGAAAAAAAGAAGAGATGACATACAGGGGGGTGCACTTTCTTCTTTCATTGTGTGATATTTTACCTCCCCCCCGCTTTCTTCTGCTTTCCTCTTTCTTTCCATTCACCTCTTTAGGGTCTTGTCCAGACAAGAGTATTCCTTTTGGGGTTACCTGGATTCATTCAGGGACCTATTCCCATATGAAGGACTCTATACGCATTTACTGGTTGTTTTTTATTTTCTGCAATTTGCAGCCCACAGAAAGGGACAGATACCAGAATCCAAGGGAGATACAACGTGGGGGCTAATGTGGGGGGCCATTATACATTTTCGATTACAGCAGGATCATCTGCTGAGGTTCCCCCTATACCCATGATTAAAGTGTGCCACCATAGTTGTAATCAAGGGTTAGGGGCCCACTCAGATGGTTCGCCCCCCCTGAGCTGAACCCTTAGCTACGCCTCTGATTTTCAGCCAATCCTCCCTTTTGGGCTCCGGCATCACAAGTTCATGTAGTTTTTTCCCATATTTGAAGGCATGTGTCACGCACTATGCCGGAAATAGTGGACCTCCCTATTAGAAATTCCAGATGTATTCCGGCATAAGACAATCCAGCTGACAGGAAGCTGAAAGCACACAGCAAAAAAAATATATTAGCAATGTAACAATGCTAGAAAAAAAGCATAGTAAAGCCAAGTAATATGAGGATATAAATAGGCAGGATACCAGTGTACCTTCCAAAATGTACACCGGCTACTTACATTTTACATTAACTACATATTTGTATCTGATTTTGTTAAAATGTATTAATATAATTTAAATCAGATGCTAGTTAAGTCAAAATAGGACAAAAAACATCATCAACATACAGTATGTGAGGATGGTGAATACATACCGTAAGGTAAGGAGAAGATGCTCCTCTGCGGATATGCATTTCCGCATCCTGGTATCCTGATACGTTATTCCCGGACGTACTGTCTCCAACAAGATGTCAAATGTGGGTATTGTCATGCGACAGTACTGAAAGAATTTGTCCGGATGTGTCCGCAGAGCTGAATACAGCCTGTGAAAATGCCCTTTAGTGAGGCGTTGCCGCAAAAGTGGATGCACCCACATTCTTCTTCTCCTCCTTCGCGGGTACACTATCACGGGGTATGGCTGCCCAAAGCGGCGTGACAAGACCCAATTAAATAACACCCGCTGAGTTGGTGTGAAATGCAGTAGGTCACACATGTTGCCCAAGTACCACCAAAACACCAACACAAGCACAGCAACAAAATGGCCAGATGGGAGGGTGCCACCTGTTGTAGAGGCCTTAAATAGGGTTGATGCTGAGGATTTAAACTAATTTCAGGCCTCAAATCTGTTAAATGTCCATTTTGTAAGGTTGCGTGAAAAAAAAACGCATTACGGATGCCATACAGATTACATACGGAGGATAACATGCGTAAAATACGCAGCCACACCCTGCCTACAGATTACATATGGATCACTGTTTTGGGATCATTTCTGCATATTACGCATGTAATAAAATGGACTGTATTTCCCTACGCTAAGTGTGACCCCGGCCTCATAGAAACATTTGCTTCTTCTGCATTTATCACACACTCCTGGTTTTGGCTTATAAATACTGTTGTAAATAAACCCTCACCAAATACTGAATGTGTGCATTTGGCCTAACTCAACTATTCCTGTGATCAACCATATTCCTGCTGCAAGATACCTGGTTGCATATACGTCTCAGCTTTTCATGTATATAACTGCCCTCCAGGCTGCATCTACTTCTTCTAGCTTCACTTGTCCATCTGCCCTGCCATCCTGCATGTTCTTCTAGTCCTCACGGATCCACATATTTTAAAAATTTCCACTGTACCATTGTCTATGCTGCTCACCAGGTGAGCCCATAATAATATGAAAGAATTAACAGCAGAAGAGTGTTTGGCATCACTGCGTCGCCTTTACCTCAAAATGATGAGGTTAACCACACTGAATCATGAATGCCATATCGCCTCCAAAAACACCGCTTTAGGTGCTCAATCCATATGAGAAAAAAAAAACACATGCAGGGAATCCACAATAACCAAAGAAAATAATGGATGGCACTCACCAATGTGGTTTTCACTTGTTTATTAGACGCTGTGCAGCTCAGGCACGGGAGACATGTGCAAGGTACGGACTACAGCTGTTTTGCGCTTCAGCGCTTCAACTGGAGCCGTCACTGAAGCTGCGCCCCCTTGCGGCATGAACTCAAATGAATTCTTCAGCCTGGGAAAATGCCAGCTGATTTTCCCATGCTGAAGAGTTCATCTGAGTTCATGCCGCAGGGGGGCGCAGCTTTGGTGACAGCACCACTAGTCACCGAAGCTCCACTCCCTGCATTTCATTCATTCCCTAGTCGTTTACAGCCAGGAGGTGCCAGATTAGCACTGCTCCTGATTGTAAAATGTAAATGCCCCCAGATATGGATTACTGCGTGGGACTTGACTGTACGGCGGACAGGTATGGAATATTGTTGCTTATTTATTTTGGAATTTTTTAGAGGAGAACCAGGGCTTCACTTGGATTGAGAGTGCAATAAAGATGTTAAACTAGTGTGTGTTAGGGGTCAAGTTCCCGCCTCTGCACAGGGGGAATCTCAGGCGTGACTCTGTGAGGCAACAGAGTTCGCTACCAGTTCACACGGGGTGAAGCTTAACCCACGTGTGAGCTCAGAGTACATCCGCCATTACTTAGCAGCAGATATCTCTGCACGGTGGACCCCGGGCTGTGAACGCACCTTGTAGCTACCTCCCTATTACTCGGTGCGTTCCGCTAGCCCTAACATAATACTAGTGCCAGGGTCTGGCTAGTAAATGGCGGACGATCAGCGTCTACAGCGGTACATCCAGCAGCTGGAGGGTAGGTTGGTGGCTCTAGAGCGTGCCACCTCAGCTGTGGTCGACACTGCTGTCGCTGTTCAGGCTGCAAGTGTAGCTGCAGCCAGTTTGTTCGCTGCCACCCCTGCTACGACTTTAGCCCGTCTCCCGCTTCCAGACAAGTTTGTTGGTGACAGTAAGCTATGTCGGGGATTTGTGAGCCAGTGCTCCATACATCTTGAGCTACTGGCTGCACGTTTTCCTACGGAAAGTGGGATTCATTTTATCTCTTTTGTCGGGCAGGGCGTTGGAGTGGGCAACGCCGCTTTGGGAGCGTGATGATCGTGTGGTACAGAGTGCTCCTCTCTTCTTGGAGGCAGGTCTTTTTGGGACCACGTGTCACCCACGATACCGCGCTCCAATTGTTTGCAATTACTCAGGGTTCGTCCATGGTCAGCCAGACTCTAGCCTCTGAACTAGAATGGCTGGATAAAGTCCTTATTCCGGTCTTCTGGAAAGGACTGGCTGATCATGTAAAGGACGCCTTGGCCACCATGGAGATTCCCGCCACACTGTAGGAGCTCATTACTATATCTACCCGCATCGATCTCCGTTTTAGCGAGTGGCGGTTGGAGCGGACCCAGTGTAGCCAGAGGTTTCGGTTGGCTCCCACCTTTGCCAAACCTCTAGAATCTCCTGTTCTGGTGTCCGACTCCCATGAGGCCATGGAGGTCTCTCGAGCGGGTTCTAGGTCTCAGACCACTCAAGTACCTGTGGTGTGTAAAAATTGCCAACAACTGGGACATTATGCTAATAAATGTCCACGGCGGTCGGGAAACGATCGCGTCTAGTGACCATTGGAGGAGGTTCACTGGACACAGCGGCATTTTCCTTCAAGTTGTCCTTTAAAGGGACAATCCTGTTGGGCTCATGCACTCTTACAGTAGAGCTTTGTGTGGATTCAGAAGCAGAGGGAAATTTCATGTCTTCTGCTTTTGCTCTGCGCCACGCAATACCTCTGGTATGCTAATGCTAATGCTTGCCAAACCAGTAACTGTTAGAGTGGTGAATGGGTCGACACTTCCATTACAAATCACTCATCAGACTGTCCCTTTCACGTTAGCCATGTCCCCATCCAACCAGGAGATAATTTCCCTTCTTGTCCTTCCCGAGGGAATGGATGAGATTCTGCTGGGAATACCCTGGCTCTGTTTCCACTCCCCACATATTGAGTGGACCTCTGGGAGGATATTGGGTTGGAGTGAATCCTGTAAGGGCAGATGTGTGAAAGAGTGCATTCAGGTTTCCACCACTGAGATACCCGCAGATCTCTTTTCTATCTAAATACTATTGGTCCTATGCAGACGTCTTCTCCAAAAGGGCTGCGGAGACCCTTCCGCCTCACCGTCCCTATGACTGTCCTATGGATATCTTGCCTGGAGGAGAACCTCCTCGGGGACGTGTCTATCCCCTCTCTCTAGGAGGTCATGTCCCAATACATCCAGGAGAATTTGGCAAGAGGGTTCATTAGGAAGTCAGTGTCACCAGCAGAGGCAGGGTTCTTCTTCATGCAGAAGAAGAACGGAGAATTACGTCCTTGCATAGATTACAGAGGTCTTAACGCCATCACCGTTAAGAATAAGTACCTGCTGCCCCTGATTTCTGAGCTTTTTGATAGGCTACGGGGAGCAAAGGTATTTACCAAATTAGATCTGCGGGGTGCTTATAACCTGATTTGCATCCGTGAGGGGGACGAATGGAAGACGGCGTTTAACATCAGAGATGGGCACTATGAGTATCTGGTGATGCCCTTCAGGCTCTGCAATGCCCCAGCTGTTTCCAAGACTTTGTCAACGACATCTTCCGGGATATGCTTTCCACCTCGGTCGTAGTCTATCTGGATGATATTCTCATCTTTTCTCCAGATATTGACTCCCACCGGAGAGATGTTGGCAGAGTCTTCCACCTCCTACGGGCAAACTCTCTTTATGCAAAGTTGAAGAAGTGTATGTTTGAGCAGGAGTCTTTACCTTTCCTGGGCTATATAATCTCCGCCCAGGGATTGACTATGGATCCTGCCAAACTACAGGCTGTGATGGACTGGCAAGAGCCCCATTCTCTTAAGGCGGTGCAGCACTTTATGGGGTTCATTAATTGTTACCGCCAGTTCATTCCTCACTTCTCAACTTTGGTAGCTCCATTGGTAGCCCTCACCAAGAAGGGAGCAAATCCCAAATTGTGGTCTGAAGAGGTCTCCAGGGTCTTTTCTTCTATTAAGTCTCATTTTGCTAGCGCTCCCATTCTACATTGTCCCGATGTGGATAAGCCGTTTATAATGGAGGTGGATGCCTCTTCCGTTGGTGCAGGAGCAGTCCTCTTCCAAAAGGATGCTCAAGGTCGGAAGCATCCGTGCTTCTTCTTCTCCAAGACCTTCACACCAGCGGAGAGGAATTATTCCATCGGGGACAGGGAGTTGCTAGCGATGAAGTTGGCCTTTTCGGAGTGGAGACATCTCTTGGAGGGGGCTCGTTTTCCCTTTAAAGTCTTCACTGATCACAAAAATTTGCTATACTTGCAAACAGCCCAGTGGCTAAATTCTTGCCAGGCCAGATGGTCCTTGTTCTTCTCTCAGTTCCACTTCACCCTCCATTATCTCGCTGGAGAGAAGAACATTCATGCTGATGCCCTTTCTTGCTTTGTTATATCATCTGAGGAGGAGGAAGGAGAGCCTTATTGTCCTTATTGTCCCTTCTGAGAGCCTGAGAACCATAGCTCCGGTGTCGCTAGAGTCTGTGCCTCCGGGCAAGACTTTTGTGCCCATAAATTTGCGACCGGAGGTTCTCTCTTGAGCTCATTCGTCCAGGGTGGGTGGACACTTTGGGACGAAGAGGACATCTGAGCTGCTGGCGAGGACGTACTGGTGGCCGCATATGCTCCGAGATGTCAGAGATTATGTTCTGGCGTGTGTCTCCTGCGCCAAAAATAAGTCTCCTCGACAACAGCCAGCTGGCTTGCTCCATCCCTTGCCAGTGGCAGACAGGCCCTGGGAGATGGTCGGGATGGACTTTGTAGTAGGTTTGCCCAAGTCTCGTGGCTGTACCATCATTTGGGTTATTACCGATCATTTCTCGAAAATGGTGCATTTGGTGCCCCTTCCACGGTTACCTTCTGCACGAGCCTTGGCAGCCTTGTTCATAAAACACATCTTCCGCCTACACGGCATGCCGCACAAAATTGTCAGTGACCGGGGTCCCCAATTTGCGTCTCGGTTCTGGATAGAGCTGTGTCGTCTTCTCAGCATTGAGTTAAATCTCTCTTCCGCATATCATCCCGAGACGAATGGGTTGGTAGAGAGGGCCAATCAGACTCAAGTCACATACTTACGACATTTTGTTTCTGCCAGACAGGATGACTGGGCATCCTTGTTACCTTGGGCAGAGTTTGCCCTTAACAACGCTGTAGCCGACTCCACCGGTCAGACTCCTTTCCTCCTTAATTACGGCCAGCATTCGCGGGTTCCTGTGCCTAGGCCCGTGTCCTCGGCTGACTCCAGGGTGGCAGACTGGGCAGTGGAGGCACGGGACATTTGGGACCACACTCAGGATGCCATCCGGGCCTCCAAGGAGAGAATGAGGTCCTCCGCTGATGCACATCGGCGCCCTGCCCCGACCTTTGCTCCTGGCGATTTGGTGTGGCTCTCCGCCCATAAAATCAGGCTGCGTGCAGAGTCCACTAAGTTTGCACCTCGCTACTTGGGTCCCTTCAAGGTCCTCGAACAGGTTAATCCTGTGGTCTACCGTCTAGCTCTTCCTCCACGCCTAGGTGTCACTGACACCTTTCATGTGTCCCTCCTTAAGCCCGTATACATGTCCCGGTCTTCTTAGTCATCTGCCGGGACATCGGGTTCATCTACAGACGATTTCGAGGTGAACGCTATTTTGGGGTGCAAGGTGGTACGTGGCAAAAAAATTTATTTGGTGGACTGGAAGGGTTACGGTCCTGAGGATAGGTCCTGGGAGCCTGTTGAGCACATTCGGGCTCCGCAGCTCATTGCCGCCTTCGAGCGTAGCGAGGCCCAAGGAGGGGGGGTCCCTAGAGGGGGGGTAAAGTCAGGGGTCGAGTTCCCGCCTCTGCACAGGGGGAATCTCGGGCCATCTCCGCTGTGGTCTCCCATTCTTCTGCCGCAGTGGAGCCTGCTCAGCGGAGACGTCAGTCCCAGCGTCTTGCTCAGTCCCACTCTTTACAAAGAGTTACTGCTGCTTTTCCTGCTTCTGCCATTGAAGTCAGTGCTGGGCAGCGGCGAGCAGACGCTTCTGGGACTAAGTCCTGCTTTTCTCGTTCTGAGCATGCCCTGAGTAAGATCTCTCAGTGGAGATCGAGGGTCACATGGTCAGATACTGCAGCTAAGTCCATTGGTCCTTTCAGGAAGGTTCTGTAGGTGCTAGGACTAAGTCCTGCTTTGCACATGCCCAGGGCAAGATCTCTCAGTGGAGATTTAGGGTCACATGCTCAGGTATGGCAGTCTCTCATTGGTCCTTCTAGAAAGGTCTTTTACTTGCTGCAGCTATATAAGGCTCGCATGGCCGCGCGGCCATGCGCTAGTAACAAATGTGTTTTGGCTTATGCCAGTGGATACTATACCACTCTGTTCTTATGTGGTGTGAAGCTGTTAGCATTGGGACTGTACACTCAGGCAGGTAGCTAGCGTCAGTGGGGGCAATTAGCCTAAATGTGTGTGTGTGTGTTTTTAACCCTTTCATACTATTGGATTAATAATGGATAGGTGTCTTATTGACACCTCTCCATTATTAACCAGGCTTAATGTCACCTTACAATAGCAAGGTGACATTGTCCCCTTATTACCCCATATGCCAAAGCTACAGAGCAGTGGGAAGAGAGGCCGCAATAGGCGCATCTTACAGATGCGCCTTTTATGAGGTGGCTGGGGGCAGATTTTTTTAAGCCGGGGGGGCCAATAACCATGGTCCCTCTCTGGGCTATTAATATCTGCCCTCCGTCACTGGTTTTCCCTCTTTGGCCGAGAAAATTGTGCCGGAGCCCATGCCAGTTTTTTCCGTGAATTAATCCTTTAACTTAACATCTACAACAAATACACATATATACAAAAATAAATATATAGCGTACATTCACCAATAATATATAAACCTACAACATAATGCACAACTCAGATAATTATAATAAACATAATTTTATTAATCATAAAAATATAACACAACACATAAAAGGGAAAGCAAAAACAGGTGGAAAAAAGTACGGGGTGTCACAAGGACCAATACAATATATATAGTGACTCATAAAATCTATAGTAGATATAAATATACCTTAGATGGACACTAAAATATACAAAAATTGTTTGTTTTTTTGTTCCCTATTATCTCTTTTGTTATGGTTCATTTTATCTGTGATATATGTAGGAATGCATCTGTGTGCACATTATGTATTGGTGTGGTTGTGTAAGGTGTGGGTCTGTATACATAGGTGGTTGGATGTTTGGATGTTAGTGTTATGAATGTGTGTCTATGTGTGGGTTATTGTTTGTTTTTGTGTGTTTGTGTTTGTATATATGTGCATATGTACGTATATTGGGGTGTATATATGGTCGTAGATCACATGTGTATGGTTATGTATGTATGTGCACACTAGTATGTACATTTATTTATTCATTCCTGTTTTTGTTTTTATCTTTGGATCAATTTGGGTCGATATACATACATATGTGCGTTATGATTGTGGCACATATAGTATGTTTTTATCTGGTTTTATCTGATCATGCTTATTCTACATATTTAGTAATTGTTTTTTTCTATTTTTGTTTTCTTTTTTAGATCTGTCGCCATATTCACATTAAATTCTGTCTGTTATTATCATATGTACTGTATTTTACTGCCTGTATATATCGGTGTTGTTTATGTATTAATTGCACTATTCATTATGCACTATAATCACATTTATTTATTTATTATCACGTATTTTTATACAGACCTCGGCTCTGTTATTTAGTTTTCTTATTTGATATGTCATTTTTTATATGGTTTGATAACGGCGCCGGGCATATACTCTGGTTCCTGTTGTGTCATATTCACTCGCCACATCTCCACTGTCACTTTCGGCGCTTTATGCGCTCCAGGTTGGAATGCACGCTGTTGTTCTTCTCTCCCACGTGATGCGCTCCTAGGAGACGTGTCATGAGGGAGGAGTCTAACTCTGGCGCTACCATGCATGGTAGAATATACACGTCTATTCCCAGCTGTTCAATGCTCATTAATTATTATGCACGACACCACCGATTGGTTCCTTGTTAGTTAAATACCGTTCTACCAGCCACCAGTTCATTCCCTCGTTAAAGCTCAGGCAAAACGCGCGTCGGGCAGGTGCTGGCTGCCACAGGACTATTTACACGGTTAAGTATCCCACTATATTGTGTATCTCTTCAACCTTGATACTTGTTATTTTGTTCTCTTTAGAATGTTTATTTAATAATATGAGATACAGGATACTATAGGCACAGTGGGGCATTTCAGCAATAGTATATTTATTTTTTATATCTATATGAGATTATACTATACAGTGGGGCAAAAAAGTATTTAGTCAGTCAGCAATAGTGCAAGTTCAACCACTTAAAAAGATGAGAGGCGTCTGTAATTTACATCATAGGTAGACCTCAACTATGGGAGACAAACTGAGAAAAAAAATCCAGAAAAGCACATTGTCTGTTTTTTTAACATTTTATTTGCATATTATGGTGGAAAATAAGTATTTGGTCAGAATCAAAATTTCATCTCAATACTTTGTAATATATCCTTTGTTGGCAATGACAGAGGTCAAACGTTTTCTGTAAGTCTTCACAAGGTTGCCACACACTGTTGTTGGTATGTTGGCCCATTCCTCCATGCAGATCTCCTCTAGAGCAGTGATGTTTTTGGCTTTTCGCTTGGCAACACGGACTTTCAACTCCCTCCAAAGGTTTTCTATAGGGTTGAGATCTGGAGACTGGCTAGGCCACTCCAGGACCTTGAAATGCTTCTTACGAAGCCACTCCTTCGTTGCCCTGGCGGTGTGCTTTGGATCATTGTCATGTTGAAAGACCCAGCCACGTTTCATCTTCAATGCCCTTGCTGATGGAAGGAGGTTTGCACTCAAAATCTCACGATACATGGCCCCATTCATTCTTTCATGTACCCGGATCGGTCGTCCTGGCCCCTTTGCAGAGAAACAGCCCCAAAGCATGATGTTTCCACCACCATGTTTTACAGTAGGTATGGTGTTTGATGGATGCAACTCAGTATTGTTTTTCTTCCAAACCCCGACAAGTTGTGTTTCTACCAAACAGTTCCAGTTTGGTTTCATCAGACCATAGGACATTCTCCCAAAACTCCTCTGGATCATCCAAATGCTCTCTAGCAAACTTCAGACGGGCCCGGACATGTACTGGCTTAAGCAGTGGGACACTGCAGGATCTGAGTCCATGGTGGCGTAGTGTGTTACTTATGGTAGGCCTTGTTACATTGGTCCCAGCTCTCTGCAGTTCATTCACTAGGTCCCCCCGTGTGGTTCTGGGATTTTTGCTCACCGTTCTTGTGATCATTCTGACCCCACGGGGTGGGATTTTGCGTGGAGCCCCAGATCGAGGGAGATTATCAGTGGTCTTGTATGTCTTCCATTTTCTAATTATTGCTCCCACTGTTGATTTGTTCACTCCAAGCTGGTTGGCTATTGCAGATTCAGTCTTCCCAGCCTGGTGCAGGGCTACAATTTTGTTTCTGGTGTCCGTTGACAGCTCTTTGGTCTTCACCATAGTGGAGTTTGGAGTCAGACTGTTTGAGGGTGTGCACAGGTGTCTTTTTATACTGATAACAAGTTTAAACAGGTGCCATTACTACAGGTAATGAGTGGAGGAAAGAGGAGAATCTTAAAGAAGAAGTTACAGGTCTGTGAGAGCCAGAAATCTTGATTGTTTGGTTCTGACCAAATACTTATTTTCCACCATAATATGCAAATAAAATGTTAAAAAAACAGACAATGTGATTTTCTGGATTTTTTTTTCTCAGTTTGTCTCCCATAGTTGAGGTCTACCTATGATGTAAATCACAGACGCCTCTCATCTTTTTAAGTGGTGGAACTTGCACTATTGCTGACTGACTAAATACTTTTTTGCCCCACTGTATATGGTATTTCGTTCCCCTTTTCTTTTACTGGCTCTTAATGTATTGAATATAAATAATCATATTGTGCTGCTATATAACTTCTTGTGCACTTTTTTTTTTTTTAACCAATTAACTTTTTATTGAGCATATAAAGGTACAAAACATGTCAAATGCCCCCGGCAGGGGAAAGGAAAGGAAGAGGGGGGAGAAAACGGAGCAAAGGAGAGAAAGAGGGAGAAACATAGTACATATCAATAACTGTCCACTAGAGTTGAGCGACCTTGACCTTTTTAGAGTCGAGCCGGGTTTTGCGAAACCCGACTATGTCCAAAGTCGGGTCGAGTGAAATCGGCCGATTATGACGTAAAGTCGGGATCGACCGAAACACGAAACCCAATGCAAGTCAATGGGGCAGCATAGTCGGCAGTGAGTGGGGGCCAGGAAAACACCTAGAGTGGCCATTTTAATGTCAAAACCATCCATTCTTCTTAATGAAGCTTGTCAAGCGTAATTTACCTTATAATAATTGGAAGGCATTTGAAATTGGGGGTCATTTGGCTAAAGTTGTGGGGGGTAGGGCTGGTTCAAGTAATTAGTGGGCCCAGGAAATCTGGACCACGTCACGGCAGTGGAGCAGGGAGAGGTAAGTATTTCAACTTTGCAAGTGCTGTGAACCTGAGCAAGCAGGGGGGGCCCACTCGTTGGCATTGGCACTGGCACAGGGCCCCTCAAAGTACAGCGGTGTGTTTGCACGGCGGGGGCGCCTCCCACCGGCAGCAACACTTTTGCGTACTATGAGAGGCCCTGTGCCAGTGACGTCGCCAACTAGTATTCCTCCCCCCACCTGATGAAGGAACCTGCACTTTCATCTGCACCTTCCTCTTTGTCCCCGTGTAAGGTGGTATGGTATGCGGGAAGAGCAACCTGACTTTCAGCAGGGTCACAATGTTGTTGTGTAGCGTGCACGGGGAATGTTGCGTTATGGGTCAATGTACCAGCAGACTCATCTATCACTGGCTGGGCAATGGGCACGATGAAGTGGAAACACAGATATAGGCCCAAAGAAGAAAGTGGGCTAAATGCAGTTCAAAATTGGTAACACAGGAATAACCAGGGGGCATTGCAGTGGAGGACAACTGGAATGAGAGGCTGACACAGAGAGTAGGGCCAAATCAGTAAGTAGTCGAAATGCAGTTCAAAATTGGCAACCGTAGTAAACAGGCGGCACAGCTTTGTTCAGTGGAGGAGAACAGCAAGGAGTGGCAGACACCGATAGTAGGCCCCAAACCAACTAGTACGCCAAATGCAGTTGTTCCATTTAACCACAATTTAATGAGAGCCTGAAGATAGAAGCTCAGGAAAGGCAACCTGGGGAACACCTTGGAGTGTAACACACCATCTCTCTCCACCCCATACCCATTTTGTATGGCCTAATGCAGTGTACTTTTCTACAACTACTAAACGAGAGTCGGAAGACCGAAGCAATGGCAAGGAAACCTGGGGAACACCTTAGAGTGTAACACACCCTCTCTCTACACCCCATACCCAATTTGAAGGCCTAATGCAGTGTAGTTTCCAAGAACTACTAAACGAGAGCCGGAAGATCGAAGCTCAGGAAAGGCAACCTGGGGAACACCTTGGAGTGTAACACACCCTCTCGCTACACCCCATACCCAATTTGAAGGCCTAATGCAGCGTAGTTTCCAACAACTACTAAACGAGAGCCGGAAGATCGAAGCTCAGGAAAGGCAACCTGGGGAACACCTTGGAGTGTAACAAACCCTCTCTCTACACCCCATACCCAATTTGTAGGCCTAATGCAGCGTAGTTTCCGACAACTACTAAACGAGAGCATGAAGATCGAAGCTCAGGAAAGGCAACCTGGGGAACACCTTGGAGTGTAACACACCCTCTCTCTACACCCCATACCCAATTTGTAGGCCTAATGCAGCGTAGTTTCCGACAACTACTAAACGAGAGCCGGAATATCGAAGCTCAGGAAAGGCAACCTGGGGAACACCTTGGAGTGTAACACACCCTCTCTCTACGCCCCATACCCAATTTGTAGGCCTAATGCAGCGTAGTTTCCGACAACTACTAAACGAGAGCCGGAATATCGAAGCTCAGGAAAGGCAACCTGGGGAACACCTTGGAGTGTAACACACCCTCTCTCTACACCCCATACCCAATTTGAAGGCCTAATGCAGTGTAGTTTCCAAGAACTACTAAACGAGAGCCGGAAGATCGAAGCTCAGGAAAGGCAACCTGGGGAACACCTTGGAGTGTAACACACCCTCTCGCTACACCCCATACCCAATTTGAAGGCCTAATGCAGCGTAGTTTCCAACAACTACTAAACGAGAGCCGGAAGATCGAAGCTCAGGAAAGGCAACCTGGGGAACACCTTGGAGTGGAACACACCATCTCTCTACACCCCATACCCAATTTGAAGGCCTAATGCAGAGTAGTTTCCAAGAACTACTAAACGAGAGCCGGAAGATCGAAGCTCAGGAAAGGCAACCTGGGGAACACCTTGGAGTGTAACACAACGTCTCTCTACACGACGGAAGGGCTGATTCTTAGGAAGGAAGGCTGTTGGAAATAAGCATTGCGCGTCCGAGGGTGATTATATTCTTATTAGGTATATACTCACCCTCGGACGCGCCCTGCTTCTTTATTTGGAATGAATGTTTATTTGCAATGTGGTGTTGACTTTCTCTATTATTTTGGTAATTAATGATTTTATTATTTTCATTATTTTGCATCTTCTCGGCAATAATATAAAGAAGACGCGACAGGACAACACTCGGTGGATGCCATATGTGTGTTTTCAATTTAAAAAAACTTTCAGTTAACTACTTGCAGGAGAAAGTAATTGTAGCTGGTGGCCATTTTTAGTACTGTACCAGATTAGAGTTGTGTGTTTGTTTTTAATGTTAAAATGTCTGCATTTGATATCTCACCAGTATTTTCTTTTTTATAAGCAAAATACTTATTTTTATATTTTCTGATGTTGGTTCCAGGGGTACACGGCCAGCAGTGCCCTGGTCAGTGTAGTAGTAGTTGAAAGAATGGACCGCAGACAGGCATCGAAGGCCTAAAATAATAACACATGGCTGTAGGCAATTTTAAATTGGTTCCAGGGGTACACGGACAGCAGTGACCTGGTCAGTGTAGTAGTAGTTGAAAGAATGGACCGCAGACAGGCATCGAAGGCCTAAAATAAAAAAATTGGGCTGGCTGTAGGCAATTTTAAATTGGTTCCAGGGGTACACGGACAGCAGTGGTGTGGTCAGTGGAGGCCTAGTGGAAGGAGTGACCGCAGACAGGCATCGAAGGCCTAAAATAATAACACATGGCTGTAGGCAATTTTAAATTGGTTCCAGGGGTACACGGACAGCAGTGGTGTGGTCAGTGGAGGCCTAGTGGAAGGAGTGACCGCAGACAGGCATCGAAGGCCTAAAATAATAACACATGGCTGTAGGCAATTTTAAATTGGTTCCAGGGGTACACGGACAGCAGTGGTGTGGTCAGTGGAGGCCTAGTGGAAGGAGTGACCGCAGACAGGCATCGAAGGCCTAAAATAATAACACATGGCTGTAGGCAATTTTAAATTGGTTCCAGGGGTACACGGACAGCAGTGACCTGGTCAGTGTAGTAGTAGTTGAAAGAATGGACCGCAGACAGGCATCGAAGGCCTAAAATAAAAAAATTGGGCTGGCTGTAGGCAATTTTAAATTGGTTCCAGGGGTACACGGGCAGCAGTGACCTGGTCAGTGTAGTAGTAGTTGAAAGAATGGACCGCAGACAGGCTTAGAAGGCCTAACATAACAAACTTGGGCTGGCTGTAGGCACTTTTAAATTGGTTCCAGGGGTACACGGGCAGCAGTGGTCTGGTCAGTGGAAGTCTAGTGGAAGGAGTGACCGCAGACAGGCTTCCAAGGCCTAACATAACAAACTTGGGCTGGCTGTAGGCACTTTTAAATTGGTTCCAGGGGTACACGGGCAGCAGTGGTCTGGTCAGTGGAAGTCTAGTGGAAGGAGTGACCGCAGACAGGCTTCCAAGGCCTAACATAACAAACTTGGGCTGGCTGTAGGCACTTTTAAATTGGTTCCAGGGGTACACGGGCAGCAGTGGTCTGGTCAGTGGAAGTCTAGTGGAAGGAGTGACCGCAGACAGGCTTCCAAGGCCTAACATAACAAACTTGGGCTGGCTGTAGGCACTTTTAAATTGGTTCCAGGGGTACACGGGCAGCAGTGGTCTGGTCAGTGGAAGTCTAGTGGAAGGAGTGACCGCAGACAGGCTTCCAAGGCCTAACATAACAAACTTGGGCTGGCTGTAGGCACTTTTAAATTGGTTCCAGGGGTACACGGGCAGCAGTGGTCTGGTCAGTGGAAGTCTAGTGGAAGGAGTGACCGCAGACAGGCTTCCAAGGCCTAACATAACAAACTTGGGCTGGCTGTAGGCACTTTTAAATTGGTTCCAGGGGTACACGGGCAGCAGTGGTCTGGTCAGTGGAAGTCTAGTGGAAGGAGTGACCGCAGACAGGCTTCCAAGGCCTAACATAACAAACTTGGGCTGGCTGTAGGCACTTTTAAATTGGTTCCAGGGGTACACGGGCAGCAGTGGTCTGGTCAGTGGAAGTCTAGTGGAAGGAGTGACCGCAGACAGGCTTCGAAGGCCTAACATAACAAAATTGGGCTGGCTGTAGGCACTTTAAATTGGTTCCAGGGGTACATGGGCAGCAGTGTATGGTCAGTGGAAGTCTAGTGGAAGGAGTGACGGCAGACAGTCTTCGAAGGCCTAACATAACAAAATTGGGCTGACTGTAGGCACTTTTAAATTGGTTCCAGGGTAACACGGCCAGCAGTGGCCTGGTCAGTGTAGTAGTTGTAGAAAGAAGGGACCGCAGACAGGCTTCGAAGGCCTAACATAACAAAAATGTCAAAACAATGGTATTGTCAGTGCCAGGCATTGAAGGATGTCAGCGGCTAGACTACACATTGGTGAAGCTGTGAGAGATAATTTTGCTAGTGGTAGAGCACTGTTTGAGCTGGGGGGGGGAACTGTCTTGTGGCCGGCGGTACAGGCACAGGGCCCCTCATATTACAACGGTGTGTCTGACGTTGGGTGCGCACCACCACCGCCAGAGACACTTTATTGTACTATGAGGGACCCAGTGGCAGTGCCGTCGACCAAAAGCGGCCACACCCACCTCTTCAGACAAACAGCACTCTCAAGGGTCCAAGCGCAAAGTGGCGATAGCACGGCCCCGTGTGGGGAGTTTGGCCATTTCGTGAGGTGGAAACATGTCGTATGCTGGACAATCAGGTGAAGAAAATTACGAGATTGGAAAAGTCATTCAGAATAGTCCACAGGCAAGACCTTTTCATAGGAAAGCTAGGTGTCAGCCGGGCAGGGTGGGGCAAAAGATTTTGAAATCCAGTTGTGGTTCATTTTAATGAAGGTTAGATCATCTACATTTTGGGTAGCCAGACGAGTCCTTTTTTCTGTTAGTATTGAACCTGCAGCACTGAATACTCTTTCTGATAGGACACTAGCTGCCGGGCAAGCAAGCTCCTGCAATGCATATTCTGCCAATTCTGGCCAGGTGTCTAATTTGGATGCCCAGTAATCAAATGGGAATGACGGTTGAGGGAGAACGTCGATAAGGGATGAAAAATAGTTTGTAACCATACTGGACAAATGTTGTCTCCTGTCACTTTGAATTGATGCTGCAGTACCTGTCCTGTCTGCGGTCATAGAAAAATCACTCCACAACCTGGTCAGAAAACCCCTCTGTCCAACGCCACTTCTGATTTCTGCCCCTCTAACACCTCTGGTCTGCTGGCCCCTGGAGCTCGTGTGAGAACGATCACGGGCGCTGTGTGCAGGGAATGCCAGAAGCAAACGGTCAACAAGAGTTGATTGTTTTGTTGCTAATATTAGTTCCAAGTTCTCATGTGGCATAATATTTTGCAATTTGCCTTTATAGCGAGGATCAAGGAGGCAGGCCAACCAGTAATCGTCATCGTTCATCATTTTTGTAATGCGTGTGTCCCTTTTGAGGATACGCAAGGCATAATCCGCCATGTGGGCCAAAGTTCCCGTTGTCAAATCTGCGGTTGTGCTTGGTTGAGGGGCAGTTGCAGGCAAATCTACGTCACTTGTGTCCCTCAAAAAACCAGAACCCGGCCTTGCCACGCCACCAATTTCCCGTGCCCCCGGGAAAGCTTCCTCATTAAAAATATACTCATCCCCATCATCCTCCTCATCCTCCACCTCCTCTTCGCCCGGTACCTCGTCATGTACACTGCCCTGACCAGACAATCGCTGACTGTCATCAAGGCTTTCCTCTTCCTCTGGTGCAGACGCCTGATCCTTTATGTGCGTCAAACTTTGCATCAGCAGACGCATTAGGGGGATGCTCATGCTTATTATGGCGTTGTCTGCACTAACCAGCCGTGTGCATTCCTCAAAACACTGAAGGACTTGACACATGTCTTGAATCTTCGACCACTGCACACCTGACAACTCCATGTCTGCCATCCTACTGCCTGCCCGTGTATGTGTATCCTCCCACAAAAACATAACAGCCCGCCTCTGTTCGCACAGTCTCTGAAGCATGTGCAGTGTTGAGTTCCACCTTGTTGCAACGTCTATGATTAGGCGATGCTGGGGAAGGTTCAAAGAACGCTGATAGGTCTGCATACGGCTGGAGTGTACAGGCGAACGGCGGATATGTGCGCAAAGTCCACGCACTTTGAGGAGCAGGTCGGATAACCCCGGATAACTTTTCAGGAAGCACTGCACCACCAGGTTTAAGGTGTGAGCCAGGCAAGGAATGTGTTTCAGTTGGGAAAGGGAGATGGCAGCCATGAAATTCCTTCCGTTATCACTCACTACCTTGCCTGCCTCAAGATCTACAGTGCCCAGCCACGACTGCGTTTCTTGCTGCAAGAACTCGGACAGAACTTCCGCGGTGTGTCTATTGTCGCCCAAACACTTCATAGCCAATACAGCCTGCTGACGTATGCCAGTAGCTGCCCCATAATGGGAGACCTGGTGTGCAACAGTGGCAGGTGCGGATGGAGTGTTTGTGCGACTGCGGTCTGTGGACGAGCTCTTGCTTCTGCAGGAGGACGAGGAGGAGGAGGAGGAGGGGGTGCGAACGGCTACAGACAACTGTTTACTAGACCGTGGGCTAGGCAGAACTGTCCCAAACTTGCTGTCCCCTGTGGACCCTGAATCCACCACATTTACCCAGTGTGCCGTGATGGACACGTAACGTCCCTGGCCATGCCTACTGGTCCATGCATCTGTTGTCAGGTGCACCTTTGTGCTCACAGATTGCCTGAGTGCATGGACGATGCGCTCTTTAACATGCTGGTGGAGGGCTGGGATGGCTTTTCTGGAAAAAAAGTGTCGACTGGGTAGCTCGTAGCGTGGTACAGCGTAGTCCATCAGGTCTTTGAAAGCTTCGCTTTCAACTAACCGGTAGGGCATCATCTCTAACGAGATTAGTCTAGCTATGTGGGCGTTCAAACCCTGTGTACGCGGATGCGAGGCTAAGTATTTCCTTTTTCTAACCATAGTCTCATGTAGGGTGAGCTGGACTGGAGAGCTGGAGATCGTGGAACTAGCGGGGGTGCCGGTGGACATGGCAGACTGAGAGACGGTGGGAGATGGTATTGTTGCCGCCGGTGCCCTAGATGCAGTGTTTCCTACTACGAAACTGGTGATTCCCTGACCCTGACTGCTTTGGCCTGGCAAAGATACCTGCACAGATACAGCAGGTGGTGCGCTAAATGGTGGTCCTACACTGCCGGAAGGGATGTTGCGTTGATGACTAGCTTCATTGGCCGAGGGTGCAACAACCTTAAGGGACGTTTGGTAGTTAGTCCAAGCTTTCAAATGCATGGTGGTTAAATGTCTATGCATGCAACTAGTATTGAGACTTTTCAGATTCTGACCTCTGCTTAAGGAAGTAGAACATTTTTGACAGATGACTTTGCGCTGATCAATTGGATGTTGTTTAAAAAAATGCCAGACTGCACTCTTTCTAGCATCGGATACCTTTTCAGGCATTGCAGACTGAGCTTTAACCGGATGGCCACGCTGTCCTCCACCAGGTTTTGGCTTTGCCACGCGTTTTGGGCAAGATACGGGCCCGGCAGATGGAACCTGTGGCGATGTTGATGCCTGCTGCGGCCCCTCCTCCTCCTCTGCTTCAGAACTGCTGCCGCCTGCACCCTGTTCCCCCAATGGCTGCCAATCGGGGTCAAGAACTGGGTCATCTAATAACTCTTCTTGTACCTCCTGCGCAACTTCGTCTGTGTCACCGTGTCGTTCGGTGGTATAGCGTTCGTGATGGGGCAACATAGTCTCATCAGGGTCTGATTCTTGATCAGCACCCTGCGAGGGCAATGTTGTGGTCTGAGTCAAAGGACCAGCATAGTAGTCTGGCTGTGGCTGTGCGTCAGTGCACTCCATGTCAGATTCAATTTGTAATGGGCATGGACTGTTAACTGCTTCACTTTCTAAGCCAGGGACGGTATGTGTAAAGAGCTCCATGGAGTAACCCGTTGTGTCGCCTGCTGCATTCTTCTCTGTTGTTGTTTTTGCTGAAGAGGACAAGGAAGTGACTTGTCCCTGACCGTGAACATCCACTAACGACGCGCTGCTTTTACTTTTACCAGTTTCACGAGATGAGGCAAAAGAGCTAGAGGCTGAGTCAGCAAGATAAGCCAAAACTTGCTCTTGCTGCTCCGGCTTTAAAAGCGGTTTTCCTAATCCCAGAAAAGGGAGCGTTCGAGGCCTTGTGTAGCCGGACGACGAACCTGGCTCCACAGCTCCAGACTTAGGTGCAATATTTTTTCCCCCACGACCACCTGATGCTCCACCACTACCACTACCCTCATTACCAGCTGACAATGAACGCCCCCGGCCACGACCTCTTCCACTAGACTTCCTCATTGTTTTAAAAACGTAACCAAACTAACGTTATTTGTTGCAGTCACACAACTTACACGGTGAGCTATAACTTCAGTATGATTTAGCTACCCCTTTACAGGTTGGTGAGACCACAGCGAAAATCAGGCCCAATGTTACACACTCTTTTTTTGGTGGCTGCAAATTAGAGAGATGCCCCACACGCAGGACTGTCACTGAAGCACAAATGTTAATATTAATGTCACACTATTATTTTTTTTTTATTTTTATTTTTTTCAGGAACACTTTAGAAACCCCCCAAAAAAAAAAAAATAGATTTTTGCAGGGAGAATTTAGAAAACAAATGTAACAAACTATATGCTTTCTATGGGCCACTGAGTGAGAGATGACGCACACAGGAATCAGGAGTGGCACACAAGCCCAGAGGCCAATATTTTTCTACCAATGATTGATGGAGTTATTTTCTCTGGTAGATTTTGGAACCCAAATCAAGGAAAAAAAATGTAGGCTTTCTATGGACCACAATTGGAGAGAGAGAGAGAGAGAGATGGCACACCCAGGAGTCAAGACTGGCACACAAGCAGAAAGGCCAATATTAATCTCCCACTGTTTTTTTTTTGTTTTTTTTTTTTTTGTTTTTTTTCAGGGAGACTTTAGAAAAAAAAATAATAAAAAAAATATGATTTTATCAGGAAGAATTTAGAAACCAAATAAAATAAAATGATTTTTTCAGGGAGAATTTATAAAACAAATAAAAACAAAAATAGGCGTTCTATGGCCCACTGACTGAGAGATGACGCACACAGGAGTCAGGAGTGGCACACAAACCCAGAGGCCAATATTTTTCTACCAATGATTGATGTAGTTATTTTCTCTGGTAGATTTTAGAACCCAAATCAAGGAAAAAAAATATAGGCTTTCTATGGACCACAATTGGAGAGAGAGAGAGAGAGAGAGAGAGAGACAGAGAGAGAGAGAGAGAGATGGCACACCCAGGAGTCAAGACTGGCACACAAGCAGAAAGGCCAATATTAATCTCCCACTGTTTTTTTTGGTTGTTTTTTTTTTTTTTTTTTTCAGGGAGACTTTAGAAAAAAAAATAATAAAAAAAATATGATTTTATCAGGAAGAATTTAGAAACCAAATAAAATAAAATGATTTTTTCAGGGAGAATTTATAAAACAAATAAAACCAAAAATAGGCGTTCTATGGCCCACTGACTGAGAGATGACGCACCCAGGAGTCAAGACTGGCACACAAGCAGAAAGGCCAATATTAATCTCCCACTGTTTTTTTTGGTTGTTTTTTTTTTTTTTTTTTCAGGGAGACTTTAGAAAAAAAAATAATAAAAAAAATATGATTTTATCAGGAAGAATTTAGAAACCAAATAAAATAAAATGATTTTTTCAGGGAGAATTTATAAAACAAATAAAACCAAAAATAGGCGTTCTATGGCCCACTGACTGAGAGATGACGCACCCAGGAGTCAAGACTGGCACACAAGCAGAAAGGCCAATATTAATCTCCCACTGTTTTTTTTTTTTTTTTTCAGGGAGACTTTAGAAAAAAAAATAATAAAAAAAATATGATTTTATCAGGAAGAATTTAGAAACCAAATAAAATAAAATGATTTTTTCAGGGAGAATTTAGAAAACAAATAAAACCAAAAATAGGCGTTCTATGGCCCACTGACTGAGAGATGACGCACACAGGAGTCAGGAGTGGCACACAAACCCAGAGGCCAATATTTTTCTACCAATGATTGATGTAGTTATTTTCTCTGGTAGATTTTAGAACCCAAATCAAGGAAAAAAAATATAGGCTTTCTATGGACCACAATTGGAGAGAGAGAGAGAGAGAGAGAGAGAGAGAGAGAGATGGCACACCCAGGAGTCAAGACTGGCACACAAGCAGAAAGGCCAATATTAATCTCCCACTGTTTTTTTGGTTGTTTTTTTTTTTTTTTTTTCAGGGAGACTTTAGAAATAAAAATAATAAAAAAAATATGATTTTATCAGGAAGAATTTAGAAACCAAATAAAATAAAATGATTTTTTCAGGGAGAATTTAGAAAACAAATAAAACCAAAAATATGCGTTCTATGGCCCACTGACTGAGAGAGAGAGAGAGATGGAACGCTTAGTACTGGCACACAAGCCCAAAGGGCAATATTAATCTCCTTTTTTTTTTCCAGGGAGAATTTCTGAAACCCAAAAAAAAAATAAAATAGGCTTTCTATGGCCCACTATTTGTGAGAGAGATGGGACGCTCAGGACTGGCACAGATGGCACGCTCAGGACTGGCACAGAAGCCCAGAGGCCAATATTAATCTCCCTTTTTTTCTGGGAGAATTTATAAAACCAAAAAAATATTTAAATAGGCTTTCTATGGCCCACTATTTGTGAGAGAGATGGCACGCTCAGGACTGGCACAGATGGCACGCTCACAACTGGCACACAAGCCCAGAGGCCAATATTAATCTCCCTTTTTTCAGGGAGAATTTCTAAAACCCAAAAAAAAAAATAAAATAGGCTTTCTATGGCCCACTATTTGTGAGAGAGATGGGACGCTCAGGACTGGCACAGATGGCACGCTCAGGACTGGCACAGAAGCCCAGAGGCCAATATTAATCTCCCTTTTTTTCTGGGAGAATTTATAAAACCAAAAAAATATTTAAATAGGCTTTCTATGGCCCACTATTTGTGAGAGAGATGGCACGCTCAGGACTGGCACAGATGGCACGCTCACAACTGGCACACAAGCCCAGAGGCCAATATTAATCTCCCTTTTTTCAGGGAAAATTGATAAAACAAAAAAAAAAATTAAATAGGCTTTCTATGGCCCACTATTTGTGAGAGAGATGGCACGCTCAGGGCTGGCTGGCACAGATGGCACGCTCAGGACTGGCACACAAGCCCAGAGGCCAATATTAATCTCCCTTTTTTTCTGGGAGAATTTATAAAACCAAAAAAATATTTAAATAGGCTTTCTATGGCCCACTATTTGTGAGAGAGATGGCACGCTCAGGACTGGCACAGATGGCACGCTCACAACTGGCACACAAGCCCAGAGGCCAATATTAATCTCCCTTTTTTCAGGGAAAATTTATAAAACAAAAAAAAAAATTAAATAGGCTTTCTATGGCCCACTATTTGTGAGAGAGATGGCACGCTCAGGGCTGGCACAGATGGCACGCTCAGGACTGGCACACAAGCCCAGAGGCCAATATTAATCTCCCTTTTTTTCAGGGAGAATTTATAAAACCAAAAAAAAAAATAAATAGGCTTTCTATGGCCCACTATTTGTGAGAGAGATGGCACACTCAGGACTGGCACACAAGCCCAAAGGCCAATATTAATCTCCCACTGTATTTTTATCAGGGAGAATTTATACACCCCACAAAAAAAAATACAGAAAAATGAAAAGGCTTTCTATGGCCCACTATGTGAGAGAGATGGCACACACAGGGATGGCACTCTAGCAGAAATGCCAAATTGCCAATCTTAATCTCCCACCAAAAAAAAAAAAAAAAAAAAAACAGGGAATGTCCTACAATTACTATCTCCCTGCCTGCAGTAATCTCAGCCAGGTATGGCAGGCAGCTACTATCTCCCTGCCTGCAGTAATCTCAGCCAGGTATGGCAGGCAGCAATAAGGAGTGGACTGATGCACAAATGAAATAAAAAGTGTGGACAAACAAAAAAGATAGCTGTGCAGAAAGGAAGGAACAAGAGGATTTGTGCTTTGAAAAAAGCAGTTGGTTTGCACAGCGGCGTACACACAGCAATGCAGCTATCAGGGAGCCTTCTAGGGCAGCCCAATGAGCTACAGCGCTGAGGGGAAAAAAAAAAAAAAAAAAACTTCCACTGTCCCTGCACACCGAGGGTGGTGTTGGACAGTGCAAATCGCTGCAGCACAAGCGGTTTTGTGGTTAATGGACCCTGCCTAACGCTATCCCTGCTTCTGACAAAGCGGCAGCAACCTCTCCCTAAGCTCAGATCAGCAGCAGTAAGATGGCGGTCGGCGGGAACGCCTCTTTATAGCCCCTGTGACGTCGCAGACAGCAAGCCAATCACTGCAATGCCCTTCTCTAAGATGGTGGGGACCAGGACCTATGTCATCACGCTGCCCACACTCTGCGTTTACCTTCATTGGCTGAGAAATGGCGCTTTTCGCGTCATTGAAACGCGACTTTGGCGCGAAAGTCGCGTACCGCATGGCCGACCCCGCACAGGGGTCGGATCGGGTTTCATGAAACCCCGACTTAGCCAAAAGTCGGCGACTTTTGAAAATGTTCGACCCGTTTCGCTCAACCCTACTGTCCACAACACTTCCGATACAAAAATGTAAGGTCACAGCATAAATCAAAACAAACAATCAAATATGACATTGTTAGGTGAGAGCAAGAGCGTTCGGGGACACATAAGATGAGGACACCCAGGGATCCCACCAGGAGAGGACCTTATTCTTCTTAGAGAGACCTTGAGCCATAATTGCTTCATAACTGAAATGAAGATTAATTTTAGATACCAGTTCAGCCCTGGAGGGAAGATCAGGAGATTTCCAGTATTTAGCGATACACTGCCTGGCCGCAACCAGGATGTTAGAGATCACGGGTCAAAGAGGGGAAGGGAATTCTATAAGGGAGATACCCAGAACTGCTAGATGACCACTTAAGACAAAGGGAAGGTGAGTTACTTCAGCGATCAAGGATTCTACCTGGCGCCAAAAAACCTGAACATGTGGGCAGGACCACCAGACATGGGCGACGGAGCCAGCAGCATTACAACTCTTCCAGCAGAGAGGAGAGGATGAGGAACAGAATTTGGCCAGACGGACAGGCGTAAGATACCATTGAAGCTGGATCTTTTTAGACTGTTCCAAATGGCCAAGACACGAGGAAAATTTAGATGGATGCACCATGGCAAACTGCCAGTCTTCCAGGGAAGCCTCGAAAGCCAGCGAGGACTCCCAGGAAATCATAAAAGGAAGCTTGGCCGGGACAGCATGAGAAATAAGAGCCTTGTAGAGAATAGAAATACCATTGGGCACTATGGTGGACGGTCTGAAGAACCGGTGAGCCGGATCCTCTGTCAGAGGCGGGGGCGCACCAAACAGCCAACGCGACTTTAGGAAACTATGTATTTGTAGATATTGAAAAAAATCTCTATTGGTTAGAATCGACCGGCAAGGTCCCCAAATGAAATCAGGCCGTCCGAGCCGAACAAATCAACCACCCGGTGCACCCCGCGCCCCCCCCCCCTCCCCAGGAGGACAGAGCAATGTGCCCAATAGCATATTCCAAGGCTTGCAGAGAGACATAGTCATACACAGCGTCGGACTGGAGTACCTTGGGCCCACCAGAGAAAAATTATTCTTGGGGCCCACCATGCCGTTTAAAAATACCACACAGGATAGATCCTATATACCACCCCACACACGAGAGCTGACAGATCCTCTATATACTACACCACACAGGACAGATCCTCTATATACTACACCACACAGGAGAGCTGACAGATCCTCTATATACTACACCACACGGGAGAGCTGACAGATCCTCTATATACTACACCACACAGGAGAGCTGACAGATCCTCTATATACTACACCACACAGGAGAGCTGACAGATCCTCTATATACTACACCACACAGGAGAGCTGACAGATCCTCTATATACTACACCACACAAGAGAGCTGACAGATCCTCTATATACTACAGCACACAGGAGAGCTGACAGATCCTCTATATACTACACCACACAGGAGAGCTGACAGATCCTCTATATACTACACCACACGGGAGAGCTGACAGATCCTCTATATACTACACCACACGGGAGAGCTGACAGATCCTCTATATACTACACCACACGGGAGAGCTGACAGATCCTCTATATACTACACCACACAGGAGAGCTGACAGATCCTCTATATACTACACCACACAGGAGAGCTGACAGATCCTCTATATACTACACCACACGGGAGAGCTGACAGATCCTCTATATACTACACCACACAGGAGAGCTGACAGATCCTCTATATACTACACCACACAGGAGAGCTGACAGATCCTCTATATACTACACCACACAAGAGAGCTGACAGATCCTCTATATACTACAGCACACAGGAGAGCTGACAGATCCTCTATATACTACACCACACAGGAGAGCTGACAGATCCTCTATATACTACACCACACGGGAGAGCTGACAGATCCTCTATATACTACACCACACGGGAGAGCTGACAGATCCTCTATATACTACACCACACAGGAGAGCAGACAGATCCTCTATATACTACACCACACGGGAGAGCTGACAGATCCTCTATATACTACACCACACACGAGAGCTGACAGATCCTCTATATACGACACCACACAGGACAGATCCTCTATATACTACACCACACAGGAGAGCTGACAGATCCTCTATATACTACACCACACACGAGAGCTGACAGATCCTCTATATACTACACCACACAGGAGAGGTGACAGATCCTCTATATACTACACCACACGGGAGAGCTGACAGATCCTCTATATACTACACCACACAGGAGAGCTGACAAATCCTCCATATACTACACCACACACGAGAGCTGACAGATCCTCTATATACTACACCACACAGGATAGATCCTCTATATACTACACCACACAGGAGAGCTGACAGATCCTCTATATTCTACACCACACGGGAGAGCTGACAGATCCTCTATATACTACACCACACAGGAGAGCAGACAGATCCTCTATATACTACACCACACGGGAGAGCTGACAGATCCTCTATATACTACACCACACACGAGAGCTGACAGATCCTCTATATACGACACCACACAGGACAGATCCTCTATATACTACACCACACAGGAGAGCTGACAGATCCTCTATATACTACACCACACACGAGAGCTGACAGATCCTCTATATACTACACCACACAGGAGAGGTGACAGATCCTCTATATACTACACCACACGGGAGAGCTGACAGATCCTCTATATACTACACCACACAGGAGAGCTGACAAATCCTCCATATACTACACCACACACGAGAGCTGACAGATCCTCTATATACTACACCACACAGGATAGATCCTCTATATACTACACCACACAGGAGAGCTGACAGATCCTCAATATACAACACCACACAGGAGAGCTGACAGATCCTCTATATACTACACCACACAGGAGAGCTGACAGATCCTCTATATACTACACCACACAGGAGAGCTGACAGATCCTCTATATACTACACCACACAGGAGAGCTGACAGATCCTCTATATACTACACCACACAGGAGAGCTGACAGATCCTCTATATACTACACCACACACGAGAGCTGACAGATCCTCTATATACTACACCACACAGAAGAGCTGACAGATCCTCTATATACCACACCACACAGGAGAGCTGACAGATCCTCTATATACCACACCACACAGGAGAGCTGACAGATCCTCTATATACTACACCACACAGGAGAGCTGACAGATCCTCTATATACCACACCACACGGGAGAGCTGACAGATCCTCTATATACTACACCACACGGGAGAGCTGACAGATCCTCTATATACTACACCACACAGGAGAGCTGAGAGATCCTCTATATACTACACCACACAGGAGAGCTGACAGATCCTCTATATACTACACCACACGGGAGAGCTGACAGATCCTCTATATACTACACCACACGGGAGAGCTGACAGATCCTCTATATACTACATTACACAGGAGAGCAGTAATGTAAGTCCAGTGTGTGTAGTAAAATACTTACCGGTGGCCATATTCCACTGCAATGAAGACAGAAGCAACGACACAGCGGCAGAAGACGGCGACTGCTGCGTATTTTATTACGCACAGGGAAGCTCTCTGTTGGGGGCGAGACATTGTTTTTATTAGTATGATTTTGGTATAGATGTGATTTTTTTCATCACTTGTTATAGCTTTTTTTGTGGAATTGTGGCGACCCGAAAAAAGGACATTTGGAATTCTTGAGTTGTTTCTGTTTACGGTGTTTACTGATCGAGTTAATTGTTTTTATATTTTGATAGATCGGACGTTTCTGAACCCAGCAATGCCAAATATGTGTTGTTTTTTTTGATTTTTTAAATATATTTATTTTCAACTAGATTGTGGCCCGATTCTAACGCATCGGGTATTCTAGAATATGCATGTCCCCGTAGTATATGGACAATGATGATTCCAGAATTCGCGGCAGACTGTGCCCGTCGCTGATTGGTCGAGGCAACCTTTATGACATTATCGTCGCCATGGCAACCATTATGACATCATCGTCGCTGTGCCCGTTGCTGATTGGTCGAGGCCTGGCGGCCTCGACCAATCGGAGACGCAGGATGTCTACGTCCTTTATGACATCATCGTCGCTTTGCCCGTTGCTGATTGGTCGAGGCCTGGCGGCCTCGACCAATCAGAGACGCTGGATTTCTACGTCGATGCTGTGCCGCTCTCTGATTGGTCGAGGCCTGGCGGCCTCGACCAATCAGAGAGCCGGGATTTCCAGGACAGACAGACAGACAGACGGAAAAACCCTTAGGCAATTATATATATAGATTGACTAAAAAGGGGTGATTTGAACTTTTAGGAATTTTTTAAATTTTGTTTTTACCTTTCACTGGTACAGATAGCCCCCTTAGAGGACATGAGGATGCGATCATCCGATCGCATGTGCCATTAAATACAGTGATGCCACAGCATCACTGCCTATAGCAGAAATCACAGTCTCCTTTAAAGCCTGGCCACAGGAAGAAGACCCCTGGCTGTCATAACAACCCATCGGTGACCCACGATCACATCATGGGCGCCAATGGGTGAGAGAATGATGCGCACGCATGTTGGCATGTGTTATATGCTGCTGTCAGAGATTGACACTGGCATTTAACATGCGCCATACATGTAAGGCTGATGTCGTAAAGGTGTTATCTGAGGACCCCCTTCACCACTGTGTCACCTCTATTTTCCTGTGGGCTCCCTTCACCACTGTGTCACCCAATATCCTGTGGGCCCCCTCCCCCACTGTGCTACCTCTATTTTCCTGTGGGCCCCCTCCCCCACTGTGTCACCTCTATTTTCCTGTGGGCCCCCTCCCCCACTGTGTCACCTCTATTTTCCTGTGGGCTCCCTCCCCCACTGTGTCACCTCTATTTTCCTGTGGGCCCCCTCCCCCACTGTGTCACCTCTATTTTCCTGTGGACCCCCTGCCCCACTGTGTCACCCAATATCCTGTGGGCCCCCTCCCCCACTGTGCTACCTCTATTTTCCTGTGGGCCCCCTCCCCCACTGTGCTACCTCTATTTTCCTGTGGGCCCCCTCCCCCACTGTGCTACCTCTATTTTCCTGTGGGCCCCCTCCCCCACTGTGTCACCTCTATTTTCCTGTGGGCCCCCTCCCCCACTGTGCTACCTCTATTTTCCTGTGGGCCCCCTCCCCCACTGTGCTACCTCTATTTTCCTGTGGGCCCCCTCCCCCACTGTGCTACCTCTATTTTCCTGTGGGCCCCCTCCCCCACTGTGTCACCTCTATTTTCCTGTGTGTCCCCTCCCCCACTGTGTCACCTCTATTTTCCTGTGGGCCCCCTCCCCCACTGTGCTACCTCTATTTTCCTGTGGGCCCCCTCCCCCACTGTGCTACCTCTATTTTCCTGTGGACCCCCTCCCCCACTATGCTACCTCTATTTTCCTGTGGGCCCCCTCCCCCACTGTGTCACCTCTATTTTCCTGTGTGTCCCCTCCCACACTGTCACCTCTATTTTCCTGTGGGCCCCCTCCCCCACTGTGCTACCTCTATTTTCCTGTGGGCCCCCTCCCCCACTATGCTACCTCTATTTTCCTGTGGGTCCCCTCCCCCACTATGCTACCTCTATTTTCCCGTGGGCCCCCTCCCCCACTGTGTCACCTCTATTTTCCTGTGTGTCCCCTCCCCCACTGTGTCACCTCTATTTTCCTGTGGGCCCCCTCCCCCACTGTGCCACCTCTATTTTCCTGTGGGCCCCTTCCCCCACTGTGTCACCTCTATTTTCCTGTGTGTCCCCTCCCACACTGTCACCTCTATTTTCCTGTGGGCCCCCTCCCCCACTGTGCTACCTCTATTTTCCTGTGGGCCCCCTCCCCCACTGTGCTACCTCTATTTTCCTGTGGGCCCCCTCCCCCACTGTGCTACCTCTATTTTCCTGTGGGCCCCCTCCCCCACTGTGTCACCTCTATTTTCCTGTGGGCCCCCTCCCCCACTGTGCTACCTCTATTTTCCTGTGGGCCCCCTCCCCCACTGTGCTACCTCTATTTTCCTGTGGGCCCCCTCCCCCACTGTGCTACCTCTATTTTCCTGTGGGCCCCCTCCCCCACTGTGTCACCTCTATTTTCCTGTGTGTCCCCTCCCCCACTGTGTAACCTCTATTTTCCTGTGGGCCCCCTCCCCCACTGTGCTACCTCTATTTTCCTGTGGGCCCCCTCCCCCACTGTGCTACCTCTATTTTCCTGTGGACCCCCTCCCCCACTATGCTACCTCTATTTTCCTGTGGGCCCCCTCCCCCACTGTGTCACCTCTATTTTCCTGTGTGTCCCCTCCCCCACTGTGTCACCTCTATTTTCCTGTGGGCCCCCTCCCCCACTGTGCCACCTCTATTTTCCTGTGGGCCCCCTCCCCCACTGTCACCTCTATTTTCCTGTGGGCCCCCTCCCCCACTGTGCTACCTCTATTTTCCTGTGGGCCCCCTCCCCCACTGTCACCTCTATTTTCCTGTGGGCCCCCTCCCCCACTGTCACCTCTATTTTCCTGTGGGCCCCCTCCCCCACTGTGTCACCTCTATTTTCCTGTGGGCCCCCTCCCCCACTGTGCTACCTCTATTTTCCTGTGGGCCCCCTCCCCCACTGTCACCTCTATTTTCCTGTGGGCCCCATCCCCCACTATGTCACCTCTGATTTCCTATGGGTCTAGTCAGAGAGGGAAAGGGGAGCCACAGTAAAATAGAGGTGGATGACACAATAGGGGAGGGGGTCCACAAGAAAATTAGAATATCACTGTGGGCCCCCTCCCCTAACTGCCTCTGTGCAGGCATCATAGAGTTATTTACTTACAGTCACAGTGACTCTGACTGCAGCCATCAGACTCCTTCTGCTCCACTGCTGCTTGGGTAGGACTGCTGACCAATCACAGCACAGCTCCTTGCCTGAGCTGTGCTGTGAGCTCACACAAAGAAAACTAATGCTGATTGGCTGAATTGCAGCCAATCAGCGTTTACACTGCTGCCCAGGGCTTTGTGGATTGTGGAAGAGGAGCAGAGATCATAACCAGCACAGGAGACAGGTGACTGCGGCAGGTCAGCTGTGTGTGCTGTCTGCTCTCAGCCTCACAGTCAGCTGTTCCTCTGACTGTGCTGGCTGAAGAGAGGGTCGGCACACACACACACAGCTCTCCTGGCAGAGGAATGGCAGCGGCAGCAGGTGATGTGAAGGAGTTGCTCCTGCACTTCCCATCACCTGTGCAGTCTGCCAGCTGTGCCGTCTATACAATAAAGTGCGCACTGCTGTGCGCAAGCTATGAGCATGCAGGGCAGGCACAAATGAAGGAGGCAGGAGATGGGGGGCGGGGCCCACCGGAGGATCCTCCGGTGTCCCGTTGCCCCAGTCCGACCCTGGTCATACATAAACGGGAGATGAGAGGGGCAAAGTGACGCCCAGAGTTTAGTAGCAGATATAATAGTGCGAAGAGAACAGCCACAAGGAGAGACACGAAGCAGCTGAAGCTCCAGAAGCAATCTAAGAGAATTCCTGGGGGCAAACTGTGACTCAATAAGAAACCAGGGTAACAGTGAGTTCCCCTCCCACTTCTTGTGCACTTTTTTTGCGCTATGACACTTTGTTTTTTTATAAATCTTACCTTTATTATATGTAATTAATGTTTTATATTACTATGGCATTTTTGATTTATATAAAATCATTACATGATACAATCTTTGCACATTAGCTTTTTATGGTAATATATATTCTGAGCCATTTTGCCTTATTAATGATATAGAAATTACAAACATCTATTTTGTGGGTACTGATACAGGTGTATTTTGTATATTTTAGTGTCCATCTAAGGTATATTTAATTCTACTATAGATTTTATGAGTCACTATATATATTGTATTGGTCCTTGCGACACCCCGTACTTTTTTCCACCTGTTTTTGCTTTCCCTTTTATGTGTTGTGTTATAGTTATATGATTAATAAAATTATGTTTATTATAATTATCTGAGTTGTGCATTATGTTGTAGGTTTATATATTAACACCTACAACTCCAAAATTTTACACACACACACACACACACACTATTAGTGAGGGATATTACTGTATGTAAACCATGTCTCATATCCTGTCGGGTTCGGTAATGATTTAGCAAAAGCCGACAATTGTATTATCGGCTATTCTGCTATGTAACTCGCTATGAAATATAAAGATATATACAGTATATTGTAATGCAGTGGTAGGACCATACACAGTGAAACGGCAGTGACCCAAGCAAGTTCAAACAAAACGTTTCTTTATTGTGTCACTTCACATAGTCTATTAGCAATATACATTAAATGGCTTCTTCATCCAGGCCAAAGGAAAATGTACAGTACACGGCTTCTTCACACAGTCCATCAGAAGTACACAGTAACCGGCTTTACTTTGCAGTGCCTACACAGGCCAGACTTCCCTTTGTCCAGTTTTCCTGGGGCGACCGCCCGCCGATACAAAGTCTCTTTACTCACACCGTGCACCAAACGCCATCCTCCAGATTGCAGCCTGGCAAACAAGACAGCCTGGGACACAGGGTGGCAGTTTATTTTGCCCCTGTGTTGCTGCACACACAAAGAGCTCTGCAGACAACTTCTCTGTCTGCTTCCCAAACAACACTGACACCTCCCCCTCTACTACGGGGCTTTTAATCAGTCACTGCTTCACTATTCTAATTATAGCCACACATGTGTCTGCAGCACGCCCTCATGGCCTCACTACTCTTCCATGCACATTCTGGAGAGAACATACCACTAGGGGGCACTGTAACAGGGGTCATTGCCTCGCATATCTTCCCCCCGTTCATACCTGTGGGGTTGAACATTTTGTTACCCGTAAGGGCACGAGGCAGGGCATCGGTACGCCCCTGTGACATCCCCGCTCGACACTACACTAAGAAACCAAAGTAGGGACTGGAACCATCGATCGGCGCATGCATCCCTCCCCTTTGCGTTTCTCCTCCACACTTCATTACAGGACCACCCCCCTTGTTCTCCATTACAGAAGCCAAGCCCTCTTTTCTGTTTAACTGTAGATTTGGGCCAGTTTTGGGTAGTCTCGACCTTGTTTAATTTGGGCATACTAACCCCACGAGTCATCCTGTCACCTAAGTATCTGCTTTCGGGCCCCTGGTATCGTTTCCTTTGTACCCTTACCCATGCCTCAGTGACTATATCACGCTGAAATGCCGCAAACCACGTTGGCAACTCCGAGCATATATCTGTACTGCGCCAAACCTGAGCCTCCCGACACTGCTGTCTAGCAAGCGCTCTATCTAATTTACCCTGACCCCATCCTTGACAGGTGCCAGAGGGTTCCTCGTGCACACGTCCCCAGTCGCCTCTGCGACCATACACTTCCGGCTCTTCTCATACCTGTGTCTTTTATACCTGCGTCTCTGTGTGGGACCCTGGATCTGAGCTGTCCCAACCTTACCAGGGAACACCTCCAGCTCAGGGTTCAATGGGGTCCCTACAACCTCTACCGCCACAACCTCTAGAGGGAGCCTATCAGGATTGCACTCTAACCCTAAATTGGGGCCTTGTGGCATACATCTTAGGATCTTCGTGTTCTACGCCCAAAACAACATTTTTAGTTTCTCCTGCCATTACCTTTAGGGGGAGCCTATCGGGATTACACTCTATCTCTAGGTTGGTGACCCTTATGGCAGGTATCTCAATATCTTTAGGTTGTGCACCCGGCACAACATCTTCAATTTCTCCTGCCATTACCTCTAGGGGGAGCCTATCGGGATTACACTCTGTCCCTAGGTTGGCGACCCCTATGGCAGGTATCTCAATATCTTTGGGTTCTGCACCTGGTACAACACTTTCCTTGAGAGGGTTGACCCTGGTGTCCCACAGGGACCAAAACAGAGGCAAATCTCTCCCCAACACAGCCCCATATGGAAGGGTCTTTGCCACTCCCACCACATGCTTAATGTCCCCACATAGTGTGGAAAAATTAACCTCCACAGTTGGGTACTTCCAGATTTCCCCGTGGATACCCATCACCTCCACTTTCAGTCCTTTGGAGTTGTCCCCGGCAACAAGGGACCGATGGACCAGAGTCACTTTATTCCCCGTGTCCAGGAGAGCCTCTGTTCGGCACCCATTCACAAGTACCTAGCACAATTCTGGTTCACTGCCAGCTGTGCCCATAGTGGTGATATAGACAGGCTGGGCACACAGACTCCAGACCAGTGTTCCCACAGTCCATGGGTTTAGATGTCACCGAACAGTTACTAGCCCCATGCCCGGGCTCTGGTGCAATGTCCTGAGTTGTTTTATTCCGCTCAATTCTATCAGCAGTTCCAGGAGGCCTAGGTCCCTCAGCCTGACGCAACGCTGCATGTCGGCCGGCAGAGCCCTCGCCATCCGGTCAGCCACGATTCTCTCCATCTCATATGGAGAACAGAACTCAGTCTGGAGCCACTCCTCCACCAATTGCAATAAGTCATTTGCTTGAGACCTGGCAGACCGAGTTTCTACAAAGGACCGCTGGTACACCCCATGATCGCCCTTTACCTTTGGGGTCTCTTCAGGACTCTGCTGTTCACCCCTCACTTTAGGGGTCTCCATTTTAACATGCTGAAGCTCTGCTAGCTTCCACTGTAGCGCCTTTTGCTGTTGCTGCCACTGCAGCTCCTGCTGCTGCAGAACTTCTTGCTGCGAACGCTGAAACTGCAGCGTCTCTTGCTGAAGCCTTTGCTGATTGAGCACAACCTGCTCCAAAAGCTCCTCCATTTCTCCAGCAGACTTGCACAACGATCTACAGCACTCTCTGGGTATGCCTTAGTTCACATGGCCCGCATTCTTTCCACCATATGTAATGCAGCGGTAGGACCATACACAGTGAAACGGCAGTGACCCAAGCAAGTTCAAGCAAAACGTTTCTTTATTGTGTTACTTCACACAGTCTATTAGCGATACACATTAAATGGCTTCTTCATCCAGACCAAATGAAAATGTACAGTACACGGCTTGTTCACACAGTCCATCAGAAATACACAATAACCGGCTTTACTTTGCAGTCCCTACACAGTCCAGACTTCCCTTTGTCCAGTTTCCCTGGGGTGACAGCCCGCCAATACAAAGTCTCTTTACTCACACCATGCACCAAACGCCATCCTCTGGATTGCAGCCTGGCAAACAAGACAGCCTGGGACACAGGGTGTCAGTTCCTTTTGCCCCTGTGTTGTTCCACACACAAAGAGCTCTGCAGACAACTTCTCTGTCTGCTTGCAAAACAACACTGACACACCGCCCCCTCTACTACAGGGCTTTTAATCAGTCACTTCTTCACTATTCTAATTACAGCCACACCTGTGTCTGCAGCATGCCCTCATGGCCTCACTACGCTTCCATGCACATTCTGGAGAGCACATACAGTGCCGCCTAGCTGTAACAGGGGTCACTGCCTCACAATATATATATATATATATATATATATATATCTGTGTGTCAATGGTATATATATATATATATATATATATATATATACATATATATATATATATATATACTGTATACGCCTATATTATGCGTACACATTTATTTTATCTATTCTATACTAACCTGTCAGTTTGATTTCACTGTACACCGCACTGAATTGCCAGCTTTTCTAAAGGACACTGGTGCGTATTTCTCGCAAGTCACACTGATGGTCCGTGTGGTGTGCGAGTTTTTTCGCACCCATAGACTTTCATTGGCGATTCTTGGCTGATAAATGGTGCAAATCGCAGCATGCTCCGATTTCTCTTGCACGTATAATACGGCCGAGAAAACAACGGATGATGGGAGCTGCCACATAGATTAACATTGGTCCGAGTGCTATGCTATAAAAAATCGCATAGCACTCGTTCGTATTACGGTCTAGGGTGACTTCGGCCTTAAAAATATTTTCTAGTATTACATTGATAGAACTTATTTATTATAAAAAAAACATACAACCTTAAATTTACTCTTGCTTCAGTTCCTAAAATGAACTCAGTTAAAGAGTTTTTATTAATCCATCTAAATGCTGAATAAAGTAGGGGCAGAGACATGGACTCCAGTGGTGTGCCAATTACGGGGCTCCTTTTGTAGTTTTTTGAAAAATCGCTTTTTTTATCTGCTAGTCTCAATAATAAGCTTATATTATGTTGTCAATATTCATGATCTCTGGATGTCCATCCCCATCACTAGTGATGAGCGACTATACTCGTTGCTCGGGTGGTCTCCGGGTATTTGTGAGTGCTCGGAGATTTAGTTTTCCTCGTGGCAGCTGCATGATTTACAGCTGCTAGACAGCTTGAATACATGTGGGGATTCCCTAGCAACCAGGCAACATCCACATGTACTCAGGCTGGCTAGCAGCTGTAAATCATGCAGCTGCGTCAACAAAAACTCACAAATACTCGGAGACCACCTGAGCGTGCTTGGGAAAACCCGAGCAAGAAGTATACACGCTCATCACTACCCATCACTGATGGATAGCATGACACGTTCCCTTCAGGACTGAACATCAATCACTTGATGTTTGGGCCACCCTAATTGGTGATCGACTCTTTTATATAATCCTCAAACTATGCAAAAAATGGTCATATGAACAAGAAACCATTTGTACTGTTAACAAAGAAAATAGCCTAATAGGTTACATAGAAATAAAACTAGTGATTATTCACTACAACAATTGCAACATTAACTATTTCATTACTTTTATATAATTCTACGTATTTTTTTTTAGCAATTATTAAAAGCCATTACTCAAAATGGAAAATCCTACTCAACTGTTATTAAAATTTGAGTAGAAAATGAAATCCATTCACAGTTCATTAAATTTGGAAGCTGAATTATCAGCAGGGAGGATTATCCTGAAATAGTACGTGTAAATTTCCTGCTGCAAACAAGCAGAGAAAACATACGGTAAATGCAGGTAATTTAATACTAACAAAAAAAATCTACTTCTGGAATAAAGTAAAATAATAAATGAAGAAATAATTGGTTAAAGAGTATTAGTCTCCTGTCTTTTTTTAATAACTACTTATAATAATAACTAAATTGCAAAGGATATTTAACTACACCAGAGGGTTCATTGTGGAAGAATACAAGGGAAATATACTGGCAGTATGAACGATAGATATATCTGCTACTGTTTAAATTTGCTGGGATAAAGTGAGGGGATGGGGAGGAGAAGGATAGCAGTATAAAAACATTACAAAAACATATTGCACTATTTTTACATACTGTATATATTAAAGCCACCAGGATCATTAACTGAGAAGCTACAAATAATTCTCAGGACACTGCACAACGAGAATCATCGTCTCCCAACAACTCCTGCTCCAGAAACCATGTAGTTATAGAAGAATTGGCTTACGTCCTTATGGATATTCATCTTCAGTATCTCATTAAAGCTCTTCCATAATCTGTCTCACTCTATGTTCCTTGCTCAGTGGGGTTTCCACCAATCCATATGAATTATGTGAGAAAGGGCAGTGTGTTGAAGCCAAGTTTGTAGGATTGCCTTATCATTTTCTCCCATGACACAATGAAATAATCTATGGCATCCCAGAGTTTCATATGACAGGGTCAGCATAATAAAACATAATCCATGATGAGTCAAAAGGGGTGAAGTTTGATATATTTCAATTGGTAAAGATAATTTTTTTCAAAAATTCCCTTATTAAAAGACAGTCAAACAAATAGATTTGCAACCCTGCACATGGAGCTTCACATGTAAAACAATCTGACGATTTATATCCTATGTGGGAAAAACTATTGAGTCACCTACATTACAGAAGCCTTTATGACATCCTGTCTCACATTCCTAGTCAATAATATGGAGTTGGTCTCTTCTTCTGGGAAAGTTTGGGGATTAGTCTGTCGTAAGTTTTGTCCATTCATCCCGGAGAGCATTTGTGAGGCCAAACACTGATTGTGGAATACAGGGCCTAGCTCATAAACTCCATCCTAGTTCATCCCGAAAAGTACACATTTGGTATCACCGCGTCAGTAACAACCCGCTCTATAAAATTGTTCCACTAGTTAACCCCTTCAGTGAACAGTGTAAAAAAAAAGGCAAAAAACAATGCTTTATCATACTGCCGAACAAAAAGTGCAATAAAATGCGATAAAAAAGGATGTAAATAAAAATGGTACCACTGAAAATGTCATATCATCCAGCAAAAAGCAAGCCACCATGCAGCTCCATCAGCAGAAAAATAAAAAAAGTTATAGCTCTCAAAATAAAGAGATGCAAAAATAATTATTTTGTCTATAAAATAGTTTTTATTGTGTAAAAGCACCAAAACATTAAAAAAAAAGTTATAAATGAGGTATCGCTGTAATCGTACTGACCCGAAAAATAAAGCTGTCATACCAATTTTACCACACGCGGAATGGTATAAAAACAAAAAGCAATTGTTGGTTTTCGTTTGTTCTGTCTCCCAAGAATCAGAATAGAAAGCGATTAAAAAATGTCATGTGCCTGAAAATGGTACCAATAAAAACGTCAGCTCGTCCCACAAAAAAAAGCCCCCACATGACTGTCGGCCGAAATATGAAAAAATAATAGCTCTCAAAATATGTTGATGCAAAAACTAGTTTTTGCAATTAAAAGCGTCTTTTAGGCTAGGTTCACATTTGCGTACCGGGGCATTGCGGACGGCTGTGTACTTCCTCCGTGAAGCTCCGCCCACTTCTGCACTTCTTCCATTTAGGTCCGCCTACTTCTGCATGCGTCCTGCGTACCTATCTTTAACATTGGGTACGCAGGACATGCGGATGTATGCGGATGCGTCATTTTGATGCGCCCGCCGACCGCACGGGAATACACCTTTTTATAGCATGTGTGTTTAGCATGGCAGGGTGTGTTATCACATACAGGTGTATCCACCTGTCCACATCCTACATGGGGAACCTAATATTCCTTAAAATGAACCAGGAGTGGATCCCACAGGACTTGTCCATAAATTTTGATGACTAGACAACTATACCAGCCGCACCCAGCCAGTGTTCAATTCTATTTGCCATTCGTTTTATTTAAATGCCTCCTCCCCAAATAAAAAATCCAAATAACTGTGTTTTCTACCTCCTCCTCCTCCGCCTTTTCCACCTATGCCTGTTTGTTAGGGAATCCCCACGTGTGTTCAGGCTGTCTAGCAGCCGCAAATCATGCAGCTGCGGCGACACAAACTAAATCTCCGAGCACTCCCAAAATACTCGTAGATCACCCGAGCATGCTCACTCATCACTACAAAATACAAAAATTAAAAAAAAAATTGCATTACTCCTACCTTGCCTCTTCCACCCATATCTCCTCATCCCCTTCTTCCTCTATTTGGATCTATGCGCTGTGGTTCTAGATAGCTAGTTTTAGTTTTGTTAAATCTAGGTGGTTTTAAGTTAGTTCCATAAAAAAATTACAAAAGAAACACACACACAAAAAAATTGTAGGATTATTCCTCCCTTGCCTCTTCCACCCATACCGCTACATCCACCTCTTCCTCAAGTTGGACCTGCACCTTGTGGTTCTAGATAGCTAGTTTTAGTTTTGTAAATTCTAGGTTTTTAATTCCAAAATACACAAATGGCTATTACCAGAGTATCCAGTAATTCCCATTGTTCATGGGTTACCAAAAATTCATAAAAATATTTTTCCACCTCCATTATGCCCCATCATCTCAGGCATTGATTCATTAAATGAAAACTTGAGTCAATGTTTGAACATCTGCAGCCCCTAATGTCTAGAGTTCCTGGGTTTCTAAAGCCGGGTTCACATTTGCGTCTGTGTGCGCAGCGTATGATCTGAATCGATCCGCATGCATCATGTGTACATATCTTTAACATTATGTATGCAGTGACATGTTTTTGCATGTGTTCGCTTGCAGATGCATACGCATGCGTCGTTTCGCGGTGTGCGGCAGGGTCCGGCAAACGCAACATGTTGCATTTTTTGAGGCGTCAAACTTTTCACTATCGTCCGCATGCGGACGATTGCGTCCAACAAACACATTACTGTCTATGGGAACGCATTGGTAGGCAAGGACATGCGTATGCAGGCGTTCAATACGCATGTATACTTTAGACTGCGCATGTCCAGTAAATGATGTCGCCGCCCCCACTATGTGCATAAAAACCGCAAACTCATGCCAAAACGTATTTAAATGCATGCACTCGCAGCGTTTTGGTTTGCATCATGCGCAAGATGATGCGCAGGCGTAAGCATGCTTTTGCATGCGTTTTGGCATGCGTTTGCGCATGCAGACGATACGCTGCGGACACATACGCAAATGTGAACTTAGCCTTAGAGATACTTCCTCAGTTCTTGAAGTTTTTGAAAAATTCTCTTGGTACAAAAGTCATAATTTTCTTATATGTGATGTTGTGAACTTGTATTCCACCATTCTATATTCACTAGCAAAAATATCCATACAATATCATTTGGATAGATATAGTTCATATTCACCCAATTTAAAACAATTTGTCATGATAGCCCTAGATTATCTATTGAGTCACAATTATTTCATGTTCAATTTAAAGTTATTTGTTCAAATAGAGGGTGCCCCGATGGGCTCAAAATTTTCTCCTTCATTAGCCATTTTGTATATGGCAAGTTGGGAGGAACATTTCATCTTTACTCAGAATAATCCTTTTTTTTCCCACATAGCATGGACGCTATGTGGATGACCTGTTTATAGTATGGACAGGGGACGCATCACGTATTCCACGCATGTGTGGGGTCGCACGCATTCAGTAAAGCATTGCATTAGCTAAGCATCAAGATAAAGGGCAGTTACTCCATGCACGCACGGCGGCCCGCACTAGTGTGCGAGCACGGCCGCGGTCCTTGTTCCTGCGCGTGCTCGTCATTCAACCCCTGAACTGAACTACCTTGCATGTATTTTTACTCCATTCAATGTCAGCAAGCATCCTGAATGTAATCATGTCATTCAACTCCTTTGCTAGAATTCATCAGTTACATGGTTCCCAGTACTTACTATTGTAGCTCCAGGGGGGGTATCTCTGTAGATGTTTATCTCAGGAGAGGTGCTATAGTATAGAGATGTAATCAAGTTGGCTTCTTTGATCATCTTCTCCACACCAGGATGTGTTGAGCAGCTGTCGCTAATTTATAACTAACCAGCTCCCATAATCCCGCTCTCCTCTCCCTGTACTGGGGGCCTATAAATTTAGATTCATTCTTAGGGTGGCACGCATGTGTGGGGTCGCACGCATTCAGCAAAGCATCGCATTAGCTAAGCATCAAGGTAAAGAGCAGTTACTCCATGGCAGTTAGTCAGGGCAGGAGTCAGGTAACCCACACTTTGCTCTCCCTTTTATCCTATCCTCCTGTGTTACCTTGCCATCCAAATTCACCACCCAATCCCCCCTCCATCACAACTTATACACATCAGCCCCTCTATACTTCCCTTTCCCATGTACAGCTCCCATGCACTTCTCACCTTCCTGAAAAACCTCAGCCCATCTTGCCCAAACACACTGCACAAAAAATCTTCGTACAATTTCAAAAACTTCTTGCTTTTAATATTTCTACTCCTACTGATTTCGGGGGACATCTCCCCCAACCCCAATCCACCATCATACAACCTCAACCGGTACCCTACCTTATATCAAAACCATTCTAACGTTATTAATATTACTTGCCCTCCCTCATCTCTCTCTTTCAATTGTGCCCTTTGGAATCCACGGTCTGTATGTAACAAGCTTCCTTTCCTGCACAGCTACTTTCTGAACAACTCTCTAAATCTGTTGGCCCTCACTGAAACCTGGATCCAGGACTATGCTGCCATTTCTCAGGGTGGCTTACAATTTTCCCATTCCCCAAGATCCACAAACAGACCTGGTGGTGGAGTCGGCAAACTCCTGTCCCCACAATGCACTTTCCAGGTCATACCCCCAGTTCCACCACTCTCATTCCTTTCTTTTGAGATCCACACCATCAGTCTCTTTCGTCCCCTCTCCCTCAGAGTAGCGGTCATATATCGGCCCCAGGCTCACCCACCCACTTCCTGGACCATTTCTCAGCCTGGCTGCCGCACTTCATGTCCTCATAACTCCCAACCCTTATCTTGGGAGACTTCAACATCCCCATGAACAGCCCCACTTCCACATCTGCATCCCAGCTTCCATCGCTAACCACTTCTCTAGGCCTCTCACAGCTCTCAACCTCTGAAACACACAAAGATGGTAACACCCTTGACCTACTCTTTGATTGACTCTGTTCAATCTCCTACCTAAGTAACTAACCGCTTCCCCTCTCTGACCACAACACTCTCTCCTTCATGCTCACAAATCCTCGTTCACACCAGCACACTCCTACCTACCATTCAGTCAGAAATCTACATGCTATTAACCCTCATACACTTTTAGACTCCTTACACTCATCACTGTCCCCAATCTCCTTTTTTTCCTGTCCTGATCTTGCTGTACATCACTACAATGACACTCTTAGAAGCACCCTGGACAAAGTAGCGCCCCTCACCCTCAGAACCTCCAAACACAGAGTAAAACAGCCCTGGCTCACATCACAAACTCGGCTTCTCCAGCGATGCTCTAGAAGACATCATCCACTTCAAATTTATGTTAAAAACCTATAACTCTGCCCTTCACCTCACTAAACAGACCTACTACACCATCCTGATCTCCTCAGTATCCAACAACCCCAAGAAACTTTTTGACATCTTTCACTCCCTCCTTAGGACCAAAGCACAAGCCCCTATCACAGACATTTGTGCTAATGACCTGGCCTCCCACTTTATAGAGAAAATAGACAATATCCATCAGGAAATCCGCTCCCAGCCCCCAAGTGCAGTGACTCCCATCCCTCCCTGCATTTCCCCTGGCTCACTCTCCATATTCGATCCCATCACAGAAGAAGTCTCCAAGCTCCTCTCTTCTTCTCGTCCGACTACATGCACTACTGACCCCATTCCCTCTCATCTCCTCCAGTCTCTCTCTCCAGTCGTCACAACTCACATAACTACAATCTTTAATCTATCTCTCCTCAGGCATGTTCCCATCCTTCAAACACTCTATCATTACTCCATTATTAAAGAGAGGGTTTCTCTCTCGATCCATCCTGCACAAACAACTACAGACCAGTCTCCAATCTCCCCCTCATCTCTAAACTCTTGGAGCGCCTAGTCTACTCCCGCCTTACCCGTTACCTCTCCACTCACTACCTCCTAGACCCATCACAGTCCGGCTTCCGCCCCCTATATGCTACAGAAACTGCACTCATCAAAGTGACCAATGACCTTATGACAGCAAAATGTAACGGTGACCACTCTCTGCTCATTCTTCTCGACCTTTCTGCAGCTTTCGACACTGTTGACTGCCCTCTCCTACTCTCTAGGCTCCAGTCACTAGGCATTAAGGACACTGCTCTCTCCTGGTTCTCTTCCTATTTTTCTGACCGCTCCTTCAGTGTTCAGTTCGCTGGCTCCACTTCGTCTCCTCTTCCTATCCCTGTCGGGGTACCTCAGGGCTCAGTCCTTGGCCCCCTTCTCTTCTCTCTCCACACGGCCCCAATTGGAGAGACCATCAGCAGATTTGGCTTTCAGTACCATCTTTATGCCGATGACACAGAACTATACACGTCATCCCCTGACCTTACCCCCGCTGTACTACAGAACGCCAGTGACTGTTTGTCCGCAGTCTCCAACATCATGTCCGCCTCTATTTGAAACTCAACCCCTCCAAAACTGAACTTCTTCTACTCTCGGCATCTACCATCCCCCCTAAATCCGACATCTCCCTTTCCGTGGGTGGCACATAATAACACCCCGGCAGAAGGCGCGCTGTCTGGGTGTTATGTTTGTAAAGAAGCTGCGGAGACACCATCACGTGTTTCTCAACGCAAGCAGTGAATAGCCAGGCCTTTCCCCGGGAAGGAACAACCACGGGAAGGGCAGCATCCTATGAAGGAAAGCCACCTATGCCAAGCATGGTATCCATCCACAGACAGCTGTTTCGGGGTTTTTGCCCCTCATCAGTGTGGAGTAGGAATCTGACTATTAGGAGCAGTGCCTAGTATAAAGGCACAGATGATTGGCCTCGGGGAGACCAAAGCATCCAACACTGCGGAGACACCATCACGTGTTTCTCAACGCAGTGATTCCAGAACACTGCCCCCATCCCTTATGGGAAATATGCAGATGCATGTAAAGAAGCTGCGGAGACACCATCACGTGTTTCTCAACGCAAGCAGTGAATAGCCAGGCCTTTCCCCGGGAAGGAACAACCACGGGAAGGGCAGCATCCTATGAAGGAAAGCCACCTATGCCAAGCATAGTATCCATCCACAGACAGCTGTTTCGGGGTTTTTGCCCCTCATCAGTGTGGAGTAGGAATCTGGCTATTAGGAGCAGTGCCTAGTAAAAAGGCTATAAAGGCACAGATGATTGGCCTCGGGGAGACCAAAACATCCAACACTGCGGAGACACCATCACGTGTTTCTCAACGCAGTGATTCCAGAACACTGCCCCCATCACTGCTTGCGTTGAGAAACACGTGATGGTGTCTCCGCAGCTTCTTTACATGCATCTGCATATTTCCCATAAGGGATGGGGGCAGTGTTCTGGAATCACTGCGTTGAGAAACACGTGATGGTGTCTCCACAGTGTTGGATGTTTTGGTCTCCCCGAGGCCAATCATCTGTACCTTTATGGGTGTTATGTTTGACTCGAATCTCTCCTTAACATCCCATATACAATCTCTTGCCAGCTCTTGCCACTTACACCTAAAGAACATCTTTAGAATCTGCCCTTTTCTCACCATGGAAACAACAAAAACCCTCACTGTTGCCCTGATACACTCCCGCCTGGACTACTGCAATGCTTTATTAATTGCCCCCCCTTACTCGACTCTCCCCTCTCCAGTCTATCCTTAGTGCAGCACCCAGGGTTGTCCATCTAGCTAATCGGTACTCGGACACATCCGCTTTTCACCAGTCATTACACTGGCTGCTCATTCATTACAGGATACAATTCAAAGTACTTGTTCTCACCCACAAAGCTCTTCACAGTGCTGCACCCCCTTACATGTCCTGCCTCATTTCGGTCTATCGGCCTAACCAACCACTGCTCTCTGCAAACGACATTCGACTAACCTCTGCATTATTCTGTACCTCCCACTCCCGACCCCAAGACTTCTCCCATGCTGCGCCATTCCTCTGGAATGCTCTACCCCAAGATATTAGGACCATCCACAATTTGCATAGTTTTAGGCGCTCCCTCAAAACACATTTGTTTACGTTCCCTAATCAAAGTCATTTTATGTTTGTGTGTGTAGCCCATTCACTACTTCCATCTATCCCCCACCCACTGAAGATGGCTGGACCATCATTGTAAATACATCATTGTAAATACACACCTGTACATTGTATCTCCCCCACCTTATTGTAGATTGTAAGCTCTCACGAGCAGGGTCGTCTTATTTTGCTTTAATTATTGTATTGTTAACATTTTTACTTATGACTGTTGTGTTTAAAACTGTTAAACTGTAAAGCGCTGTGGAATATGTTGGCGCTATATAAATAAAGATGATTATTTTATATATTTTATATATATACCGTATATACTCGAGTATGCGCCGAGATTTTAAGCCCATTTTTTTGGCTGAAGTGCCCCTCTTGGCTTATACTCGAGTCATTGTCCCGGGGGGGTTGGCGGGGGAGGGGGAGCGGCGGCTGTGACATACTCACCTGCTCCTGGCGTGGTCCCTGCATCTCAGATGGTCACCGGGAGCTGACAGCTTCTTCCAGCATTGAGCGGTCACATGGTACCTCTCATTATAGTAATGAAAATGGACGTGACTCCACTCCCATAGGGGTGGAGTCGCATATTCATTATTGTAATGAGCGGTACCGGTGACCGCTCAATGCTGGAAGATGCTGACGGCGCGAGAGAAGACCGTCAGGGAAGCTGCCAGGGACCACGCCGGGAGCAGGTGAGTATAACGGGGAGGATGAGCAGCATTGCGCAATATTCACCTCTCCTCGTTCCACCGCCGGGTTCCGTCTTCCGCGTCCTCTGCTGTGACGCTCAGGTCAGAGGGTGCAATGACGTGGTTAGTGCGCGCCCTCTGCCTGAACGTCAGTGCAGAGGATGCTGAAGACAGAGCTCGGCAGTGGAACCAGGACAGGCAGGGGCGGACTGGGCCGGGTGGCAGGAATGCATCTGCCCCCCGGGCCGGTGCCTGAGTAGGTACACAGGGCCGCTGGAGGAGCAGCAGCGATTTTAATATATAGCGCGCCGCATCCCTCCAGCCGGCCCTGTGTGCGCGCGTTGCCTGCTCTGACAAGTGCCGCGGCGGCCCGCACTAGTGTGCGAGCACGGCCGCGGTCCTCATTCCTGCGCGTGCTCCTCTGCTTCCCATGTCAGAGCGGGCAAGCAGGAGACCATGCGCGCGCGGCGGCCCGCACTAGTGTGCGAGCACGGCCGCGGTCCTCGTTCCTGCGCGTGTCACACCAATCAGAGATGGCCCTGGTGACACCGGTGTTGCTAGACACTGGCCTAGTATCAGAGCTCGCAGCTCCGATATTAGGCAGGTCACCAGCGGGTCGCAGTGCTGTCAGACTGTGGCTGCGCCCTGCGATTGGCGCGATCGATGTGATCGTCAATCGCGCCAATCTGAGCCCTTTTCGCCAATGCCTGCGTTGCCAGGCACCAGCCTATGGTCGAGTACATCGGTACTCGATCCTAGGTTGGAACATCACTGCTTCAGCCAATCCGATTGGCTGAAACAATGAGAGAGGCTGCAATTGGCTGTTCAGAATTGAACAGCCAATCACAGCGATCATGAGTGCAGGTGGGCGGGGACACCCCACAGGATGCTGACACCATCTTCTCACAGGTAAGAATTTTAATGCGATCATTGTGACTACAGTCGCAGTGTCGCATTAAAGATATGATGTACTATCCCGTCCATGGTCAGACAGGCCCAGGTCACATGGACGGGATAGTACGTCGGATGTCAGAGAGGGGTTAAAGGTACACAGGCCCACTTGTTGCATGGTGATTATGTAATATCTTTGTGCACCTGTAGGTTACAAAAGGTGAGTGTAACACGACTATATAACATACAGTCACAGACGGCACAGTATTACAGCTCAGTCCTATTCATTGATCTAAGGCCAGAGTCACACTACCGTGTAACACTTTTGAGTGCTACGTGATAAAACATCCCATAGCACTCGGCCCAGTGTTCTACTATGGGGCAGCTCTGACCTACGATTCGGCATGAGAGAACTATCGCAGCATGCTGCGATTGGCAGTGAGATTTGTCTCACTCGCACCCATACAAGGCTATGGATGTATGTGAAACATTCGACTGCACTCAGATGTCATCCCAGTGCTGTCCGATATTTACGCCTAGACAGGTAACGGAGGAAATGGAGAAATTATCTATAACTTTGCTACTATGAATTTTATTTCTCTGATCACTTTGAATGCATTGTAATACACATGTCCTGGAAGATGTCAGAAACATTCTAGCTGACACTATGTGACATGCTCTTATTTGAGATCCCAGTGCCACTGCACTACTCAATGAACCTTTAATAATATTTAGTATATATCTACCCTGCTATTCTATTTTCCCTTGATGAGGCCTATGCAAAAAGGCTGAAACGCGTAGGAAATGGTTGGGGTCCACTACTACAGGGCCATACTTGTTAGGGTGGGAGTCCTGCATTTGGGGCACGACAGGGGATATTAGGGACTTAACCACTTCACCCATCCCCTTCCTCCTATGCTGCCTCTTGAGGGTGATCTTCCGAGAAACAGGTGAGACCCCCCCCAATTTTTTATTACCTGCACTGATTTCATCACGAGCACTTTTTAATAGTCTGTTTCACATATATATTCTGGTGGTGTTTGAAGTATTTTACCTCTTCTATAAAACATAACTTTTAATATATTATCTCATGCCACATAGTTATTGATCCTGGGAAATTGGTCCAAAGTGGCCACATTAGCTTTATTTTGCTTCTATTAGGAAAATGTGCATAGAAAACGTAGCATATCTGCAAGAAAAATTGACAGGTTGCGAAGTGGAAACACAGACCGCAGGTCAGTTTACACTGCTTAAAAAAAGCACAGAGGCAGGAGATTTTTTATGAATCCCATCCACATTGCTGAATTGTACGACTGTGTTTTTGATGCAACAAAAATATGTAGCGTTAAAAAATGACTACAATTTCATTGTGGACACATCATGCCTAAGGCTGGAGTCATACTAGTGTATCACACTGGATGTAATATTCTAATGACACTTTGCTCCAGATCTGCTGCGGGAGTGAGCTGAGTGTCAGTGCTCTGCTCTCCGATGCTCAGGCATGAGAGAATCACAACACAGAAGTGGAGGCTTGTATGGGTGCGAGTGAGCCTCACCTCGCTGCCAATCGCCGCAGTATGCTGCCATTGTTCTCTCATGCCAATTCAGCATGAGAAAATAACTGCACTGCCCCATAGTATAACATTGGGCCGAGTGCTATCTGATAAACCATCACATGGAACGACACCCCCGCTGTTGTGAGTTCTGTTTTTGGGCTCCCTCTGGTGGTTACTGATGGTACTGGATGACTTGTGTTCTCTGCGGTCTCTGGTGTCCACCTGTTCCATCAGGTTATGGGTGTTTCCTATTTAACCTGGCTTTTTTGTCATTTCCTCGCCGGCTATCAATGTAATCAGCGTGTCTTTTTACCTCTGCTCCCTGCGTCTGTTATCTTCAGGACAAGCTAAGTTTTGATTTTCCTGTTCCATGTTTTGCTTAATTTTTGTCTTAGTCCAGCTTGCAGATATGTGATTCCTTGCTGCTGGTTGCTCTAGTGGGCTGAAATTACTCCTCATGTTCCATGAGTTGGCACATGAGTTCAAGTAATTTCAGGATGGTTTTGCTGATTCTATTTTCATAACTACGTATGTGCTTTCCTCTCATTTCACCGTTATTACATGTGGGGGGCTGCTATTTCTGTGGGGTGTTTCTCTGGAGGCAAGTGAGGTCTGTGTTTCTTCTTATAGGGGAAGTAAATCCTTCGGCTGGCGCGAGACGGCTAGGAATCATCGTAGGCACGTTCCCCGGCTACTGCTAGTTGTCTGTTTAGGTTCAGGATCGCGGTCAGCTCAGGTTCCATCACCCCAGAGCTTGTTTTGTTTTTGTGCTTGTCCTTTGTGATCCCCTGCCATTGGGATCATGACAGTATAGCCGGCCAGAAAAAATTGGTCATCGTTTTGGCTGAAGTAGGAGGAAAAGTAGTCTGAGGAAGTTTTTTTTTTTTTTTTTTTTTTCCCCCTCCTCAGTGTTTGCTGCCTAGCCTTAATTGCAGCTTGACTGCTTCTTTCCTCCTCTTAATCCTTGAATGGCTCTGACCTCAGCTGTTTATCATGGACGTCCAGAGTTTGGCTTCCAGCCTGAATAATCTTGCTGCTAAGGTTCAAAATATACAAGATTTTGTTGTACATACGCCTATGTCTGAACCTAGAATTCCTGTCCCAGAGTTTTTTTCTGGAGATAGATCTAGTTTTCTGAATTTTAGGAACAATTGCAAGTTGTTTCTTTCCTTGAAATCTCGCTCCTCTGGAGACCCTGCTCAGCAGGTCAAGATTGTTATATCTTTCCTGCGGGGTGACCCTCAGAATTGGGCATTTGCATTGGCACCGGGGGATCCTGCGTGGCTCAATGTGGATGCGTTTTTTCTGGCATTGGGTTTGCTCTATGAGGAACCTAACCTAGAGATTCAGGCTGAAAAAGCTTTATTGGCTCTCTCTCAGGGGCAAGATGAAGCAGAAATATATTGTCAGAAATTTCGGAAATGGTCGGTGCTTACTCAGTGGAATGAGTGCGCTCTGGCTGCAAAATTCAGAGATGGCCTTTCTGAGGCCATTAAAGATGTTATGGTGGGGTTCCTGGCGCCTACTGGTCTGAATGAGTCCATGACTATGGCTATTCAGATTGATCGGCGTTTACGGGAGCGCAAACCTGTGCACCATTTGGCGGTGTCTTCTGAACAGGCACCTGAGATAATGCAATGTGATAGAATTCAGTCCAGAAGTGAACGGCAAAATTATAGACGGAAAAATGGATTGTGTTTTTATTGTGGTGATTCAGCTCATGTTATATCAGCATGCTCTAAACGCACAAAAAAGGTTGATAAGTCTGTTGCCATTGGTACTTTACAGTCTAAGTTCATTCTGTCTGTGACGCTGATTTGTTCATTATCATCCATTTCCGTCGATGCCTATGTGGATTCAGGCGCTGCCCTGAGTCTTATGGATTGGTCATTTGCCAATCGCTGTGGGTTTAGTCTGGAACCTCTGGAAGTTCCTATTCCTTTGAAAGGAATTGACTCTACACCTTTGGCTAAGAATAAACCTCAGTACTGGACACAAGTGACCATGCGTATGACTCCCGTTCATCATGAGGTGATTCGCTTCCTGGTACTGTATAATTTACATGATGTCTTAGTGCTTGGTCTGCCATGGTTACAAACTCATAACCCAGTCCTGGACTGGAAAACAATGTCTGTGTTAAGCTGGGGATGTCAGGGGGTTCATGATGATGCATCTCCAATTTCTATCGCTTCATCTACTCCTTCTGAGGTTCCGGTATTTTTGTCTGATTATCGGGAGGTTTTTGAGGAGCCTAAGCTCAGTTCGCTTCCTCCTCACAGGGATTGCGATTGTGCTATAGATTTGATTCCTGGCAGTAAATTCCCTAAAGGTCGTTTGTTCAATCTGTCAGTGCCAGAGCATACTGCTATGCGGAATTATGTTAAGGAGTCCTTGGAAAAGGGACATATCCGTCCATCTTCGTCCCCTTTGGGAGCAGGTTTTTTTTTTTGTGTCCAAAAAAGATGGTTCCTTGAGGCCTTGCATAGATTATCGTCTTTTGAATAAGATTACAGTCAAATATCAGTATCCTTTGCCATTGTTGACTGATTTGTTCGCTCGCATTAAGGGGGCTAAATGGTTCACTAAGATTGATCTTCGGGGTGCGTATAATCTTGTGCGGATAAGGCAGGGTGATGAGTGGAAAACCGCATTTAATACGCCTGAGGGCCATTTCGAGTATTTGGTGATGCCTTTTGGACTTTCTAATGCTCCTTCTGTCTTCCAGTCTTTTATGCACGATATTTTCCATGAATATCTGGATAAATTTATTATCGAGTATTTGGATGATGTTTTGGTTTTTTCTGATGACTGGGAGTCTCATGTTCAGCAGGTCAGGAAGGTGTTTCAGGTCCTGCGGGCCAATTCTTTGTTTGTAAAGGGTTCTAAATGTCTCTTTGGAGTCCAGAAGATTTCTTTTTTGGGGTATATTTTTTCCCCTTCTACTATTGAGATGGATCCCATCAAGGTTCAGGCTATTTGTGACTGGACGCAGCCTACATCTCTTAAGAGTCTACAGAAGTTCTTGGGCTTTGCTAATTTTTATCGTCGCTTCATAACTAATTTTTCTAGTGTTGTTAAGCCTTTGACGGATTTGACTAAAAAGGGTGCTGATGTTACTGATTGGTCTCCTGCGGCTGTGGAGGCCTTTCAGGAACTTAAGCGCCGGTTTTCTTCTGCTCCTGTGTTGCGTCAGCCAGATACGTCGCTTCCTTTTCAGGTTGAGGTGATGCTTCCGAGATCGGAGCGGGGGCGGTTTTGTCACAGAGAAGCTCCGATGGCTCAGTGATGAAGCCATGTGCGTTCTTTTCTAGAAAATTTTCGCCCGCTGAACGGAATTATGATGTTGGTAATCGGGAGCTTTTGGCCATGAAGTGGGCATTTGAGGAGTGGCGTCATTGGCTTGAGGGTGCTAGACATCGTGTGGTGGTCTTGACTGATCACAAAAATCTGATGTACCTTGAGTCTGCCAAGCGTCTGAATCCTAGACAGGCTCGTTGGTCACTGTTTTTCTCCCGTTTCAATTTTGTGGTTTCATACCTGCCAGGTTCAAAGAATGTGAAGGCGGATGCTCTTTCTAGGAGTTTTGTGCCTGACTCCCCTGGAAATTCTGAGCCCACTGGTATCCTTAGGGATGGGGTGATTTTGTCGGCTGTCTCCCCAGACTTGCGACGTGCTTTGCAGGAGTTTCAGGCGGATAAACCTGATCGTTGTCCGCCGGAAAGACTGTTTGTTCCGGATAATTGGACCAGTAGAGTCATCTCCGAGGTCCATTCTTCTGTGTTGGCAGGTCATCCTGGAATATTTGGTACTAGAGACTTGGTGGCCAGGTCTTTTTGGTGGCCTTCCTTGTCGAGGGATGTGCGTTCTTTCGTGCAGTCTTGTGGAGTTTGCGCTCGGGCTAAGCTTTGCTGTTCTCGGGCCAGTGGATTGTTGTTACCTTTGCCTATCCCGAAGAGGCCTTGGACGCACATTTCCATGGACTTTATTTCGGATCTCCCTGTCTCTCAAAAAATGTCCGTCATATGGGTTGTGTGTGACCGCTTTTCTAAGATGGTTCATCTGGTACCCTTGCCTAAGTTACCTTCCTCCTCTGAGTTGGTCCCTCTGTTTTTTCAAAACGTGGTCCGTTTGCATGGCATTCCGGAGAACATCGTTTCTGACAGGGGATCCCAGTTTGTGTCTAGATTTTGGCGGACGTTCTGTGCTAAGATGGGCATTGATTTGTCCTTTTCGTCTGCATTCCATCCCCAGACGAATGGCCAGACGGAACGAACTAATCAGACTTTAGAAACTTATTTAAGGTGTTTTGTTTCTGCTGATCAAGATGACTGGGTTTCCTTTTTGCCGCTTGCCGAGTTTGCCCTTAATAATCGGGCTAGTTCTGCTACCTTGGTTTCTCCTTTCTTTTGTAATTCGGGGTTTCATCCTCGTTTTTCCTCTGGTCAGGTGGAGCCTTCTGATTGTCCTGGAGTGGACATGGTGGTGGATAGGTTGCATCGGATTTGGAGTCAGGTGGTGGACAATTTGAAGTTGTCCCAGGAGAGGGCTCAGCAGTTTGCTAATCGCCGTCGCCGCGTGGGTCCTCGACTTCTTGTTGGGGACTTGGTGTGGTTGTCTTCTCGTTTTGTTCCTATGAAGGTCTCTTCTCCTAAGTTCAAGCCTTGGTTCATCGGTCCCTATAGGATCTTGGAAATTCTTAACCCTGTGTCGTTTCGTTTGGATCTCCCGGCATCGTTTGCTATTCATAATGTGTTCCATCGGTCGTTGTTGCGGAAGTATGAGGTACCTGTCGTTCCTTCGCTTGAGCCTCCTGCTCCGCTGCTGGTGGAGGGTGAATTGGAGTATGTTGTGGAGAAGATCTTGGATTCTCGTGTTTCCAGACGGAAACTCCAGTATTTGGTCAAGTGGAAGGGTTATGGTCAGGAGGATAATTCTTGGGTGATTGCTTCTGATGTTCATGCTGCCGATTTGGTCCGTGCTTTTCATAGGGCTCATCCTGGTCGCCCTGGTGGTTCTCGTGAGGGTTCGGTGACCCCTCCTCAAGGGGGGGGTACTGTTGTGAGTTCTGTTTTTGGGCTCCCTCTGGTGGTTACTGATGGTACTGGGTGACTTGTGTTCTCTGCGGTCTCTGGTGTCCACCTGTTCCATCAGGTTATGGGTGTTTCCTATTTAACCTGGCTTTTTTGTCATTTCCTCGCCGGCTATCAATGTAATCAGCGTGTCTTTTTACCTCTGCTCCCTGCGTCTGTTATCTTCAGGACAAGCTAAGTTTTGATTTTCCTGTTCCACGTTTTGCTTAATTTTTGTCTTAGTCCAGCTTGCAGATATGTGATTCCTTGCTGCTGGTTGCTCTAGTGGGCTGAAATCACTCCTCATGTTCCATGAGTTGGCACATGAGTTCAAGTAATTTCAGGATGGTTTTTTGAAGGGTTTTTCGCTGACCGCGCAGTTCACTTTTGTATCCTCTGCTATCTAGCTTTAGCGGGCCTCATTTTTGCTGATTCTATTTTCATAACTACGTATGTGCTTTCCTCTCATTTCACCGTTATTACATGTGGGGGGCTGCTATTTCTGTGGGGTGTTTCTCTGGAGGCAAGTGAGGTCTGTGTTTCTTCTTATAGGGGAAGTTAATCCTTCGGCTGGCGCGAGACGTCTAGGAATCATCGTAGGCACGTTCCCCGGCTACTGCTAGTTGTGTGTTTAGGTTCAGGATCGCGGTCAGCTCAGGTTCCATCACCCTAGAGCTTGTTTTGTTTTTGTGCTTGTCCTTTGTGATCCCCTGCCATTGGGATCATGACACCCCGTGTTGTTTGCTTGAAAACAACAAACTGTGTTTTATTCACTTCTTGTGCCTGCTCAGAAACATTGTGCTTTGCGCCCGCGTAGTATGCTTTGCCCAACTGTGAGCAAAGCCGAAAAACAGAAGTGTCATGCGCCGACACACGTACTTCCGGCTCATATACCGGAACTACGTTTGTCAGCGGATGCACACTTGTTTTTCGGCTTTGCCCGCAGTTGGGCAAAGCATACTGCCCAGGCGCAAAACGCAATATTTCTGAGCAGGCGCAATATGTCACATGGCGATGTGAATCGTTATCTGTCAGGAGGATGGCGAGCAGAAGCCGGGGGAAGGGATGCAGCGGGGGTGAAATTAAAAAAGGTTTTCGGAAGTATACAAGTTAAGTCAGGAGATTATGTAAGGATTTAGGGAATGCATAGCAGACGCTGAATATGGTGATATTTTTAGCTGTTATTTCACAAAACTGGTGACAGGTTCCCTTTAAGATTTTGAGGCTGCCGCTTGGCAACTAGGAGCTTCAACTCCCTCAATACGTTTTTTTTATGGGATTAAGGTATGGAGACTGGCTAAGCCACTCCATTACCTTAATGTGCTTCTTTTTGAGCCACTCCTTTGTTGCCTTGGCTGTATGTTTCGGGTCATTGTCTTGCTGGAATACCCAGCCACGACCCATTTTAAGTGTCCTGGCGGACATTAGGAGGTTGTCACTCAAGATTTTATGGTATATGGCTCCATCCATTCTCCCTTTGATGTGGTGAAGTAGTCCTGTGCCCTTAGCAGAGAAACACACCCAAAACATAATGTTTCCACCTCCATGCTTGACAGTCGGGACGGTGTTCTTTGGGTCATAGGCAGCATTTCTCTTCCTCCAAACACGGCGAGTTGAGTTAGTGCCAACGACCTAAATGTTTGTCTCATCTGACTAGAGCACCTTCTCCCAATCAGTCACAGAATCATCCAGGTGTTCATTGGCAAACGTCAGATGGGCTTGCACATTTGCCTTCTTGGGCAGTGGGACCTTGCGGGCACTGCAGGATTTTAAAGCTTTACGGCATAATATGTTACCAATGGTTTTCTTGGTGACTGTGGTCCCAGCTGCCTTGAGATCATTAACAAGATCCCCCAATGTAGTTTTAGGCTGATCTCTCATGATCAAGGATACCCCACAAGGTGAGATTTTGCATGGTGCCCCAGATCAATGTCAATTGACAGTCATTTTGTATTTCTTTCATTTTCTTACTATTGCACCAATAGTTGTCTCCTTCTCACCCAGCGTCTTAGTTATGGTTTTGCAGCCCATTCCAGGTTGGTGCAGGTCTATTATCTTGTCCCTCACATGCTTATAAAGCTATTTGGTCTTGCCCATGTTGTAGAAGTTAGAGTCTGACTGATTAATTGAGTCTGTGGACAGGAGTCTTTTATAAAGGTGACTTTGTAAGACAGCTGTTTTTAATGCAGGTATCGAGTTGACTAGGATCAACTAACTGGTCTGTAGGAGTCAGAACTCCAAGGGTATGTTTCCACAGTCAGGAATGGCTCAGTATTTGCCCAGGATTTGATGCAGGTAAAATCTGCATCTGACGACTCTGGCAGGTCAAATGCGTTTTTGATGCATTTTTGATGCGGATTTTCATGCGTTTTTTTTCATGCGGATTTGTATGTGTTTTATAAGCTAAATAAAGATATATTATGTTATAGATAATACCAAGCCCGATGTATAGTAATATGTTATGATAAGGTAATTCAGTACCACAATGGACATAGAGGTCAGAGCACATACAGTGACCTGACAATAACCCAAAAACATAGAACGAGCTCTGAGACGTGGGAACTCTGCTGACCGCAATCCCTAATCCTCTCCAACCACACTAGAGGCAGCCGTGGATTGCGCCTAACGCTCCCTATGCAACTCGGCACAGCCTGAGAAACTAGCTAGCCTGAAGATAGAAAATAAGCCTACCTTGCCTCAGAGAAATACCCCAAAGGAAAAGGCAGCCCCCACATATAATGACTGTGAGTTAAGATGAAAAGACAAACGTAGAGATGAAATAGATTTAGCAAAGTGAGGCCCGACTTTCTGAACAGAGCGAGGATAGGAAAGGTAACTTTGCGGTCAACACAAAACCCTACAAAAACCACGCAAAGGGGGCAAAAAGACCCTCCGTACCGAACTAACGGCACGGAGGTACACCCTCTGCGTCCCAGAGCTTCCAGCAAGCAGGAAAAAAAAATAGACAAGCTGGACAGAAAAAAACAGCAAACAAAATAGCAAAGCAGAACTTAGCTATGCAGAGCAGCAGGCCACAGGAACGATCCAGGAGGAAACAGGTCCAATACTAGAACATTGACTGGAGGCCAGGATCAAAGCACTAGGTGGAGTTAAATAGAGCAGCACCTAACGACTTCACCACATCACCTGAGGAAGGAAACTCAGAAGCCGCAGTACCACTTTCCTCCACCAACGGAAGCTCACCGAGAGAATCAGCCGAAGTACCACTTGTGACCACAGGAGGGAGCTCTGCCACAGAATTCACAACAGTAATAAACATAACAAAATGGTGCATAAAGAGTAAAGCCGGGATCACACATGCGAGAAACTTGGACGAGTCTTGCATCTTAATACCCGGCACTGCCGCCGGCACTTGGGAACAGAGCGTGCGGCTGCTTGTATTTCTATGCAGCCGCACGCTCCGCTCCCGATTGACGGCGGCAGTGTCGGGTATTAAGATGTGAGATTCGTCCGAGTTTTTCGCATGTGTGATTCCGGCCTTAAATACAGATACACACACACGAAATCTGCGTTATGCCGAGGTCACACTTGCAAGAAACTCACATGAGTCTCGCAACTCAATACCCGGCACTGCCTCCGGCACTCAGGACCGGCGTGTGCCGCTGCATGTATTTCTATGCAGCTGATAGCTCCGGTCCCGAGTGCTGGCAGCAGTGCCGGGTACTGAGGTGCAAGACTTGTGCGAGTTTCTTGCAACTGTGATCCCGACCTTAAAAGCAATATCTGTTTAATTTAAAAAAAAAAGGGGGGGGGAGGAAATTCCAATCAATAACCTTAGGTCTTTAAGTAAAAAATGCTTTATTGTGGAAGGCACAGAAGCAGTGGCAGCAGTGGATAGCCACTGTTGTGAATTCTGCTCCTGGGCTCCCTCCGGTGGTTGTAAGTGGCACTTTTGTGAGTTCTGCTCTTGGGCTCCCTCTTGTGGTTTCAAGTGGTATGGCTGCTCCTTGGAGATAGCTGTTGTCATCTGCCTCCACTTATCATCTCCTCTCTCGCCTATTTAAGCCTGGCTGTTCCTTCAGCTAGTGCCACTTGTAAATGGTTCCTGGTTGGATTCACATCTCTTTGGAGTTCCCTGTTATCCTGACCAGTTCTGCAAAGCTAAGTTTTTGCTTACTTTTTCTGTCCATTGTTTGTGGACTTATCCATTCTGTGCTTTCTTTGTTTGTCCAGCATTATCAGTTTGAAGTATTTTCTGTCTTGCTGGAAGCTCTGGGAAGCAGAGTGACCCTCCACACCTTTAGTCAGGTGTGGAGATTTTTTGTTTACTCTGCGTGGATTTTTGTAGTGTGTTATACTGACCGCACAGTGTTCCATCCTGTCCTATCTATCAAGCTAGACTGGCCTCCTGTGCTCACCCTGGTTTCATTCTGTGTATGTCTTTTTCCTCTCCACTCACAGTCATTATTTGTGGGGGGCTAATCTATCCTTTGGGGATTTTCTCTGAGGCAAGATAGTTTTCCTGCTACTGTCTTCAGGGGTAGTTTGCTCTTAGGCTGTGACGAGATGCCTAGGGAGAGTTAGGAGCATTCCACGGCTGCTTCTAGTGTTGTGTTGAGCTTAGGGTCTGCGGTCAGTACAGTTACCACTTCCCTCAGAGCTCTTCCATGTTGCTCCTAGACCACCACATCATAACAAGCCACCAGACTATAGACACAAGGGGCACTGGGTAACCATATACAAGATAACCATAATAAATATAAATTTAACAAGTCACAGATGTATCCAAAAACATCCAATCAATAATATAAGTATACACGGGGGTGGATGGCATAAAGCTACATAACATCCTGGCTCTTAGTAGAGCCTGTCGTGCAAAATAAGCATCTAGCATACACAAAGGAAGATAAATATTCAGGATACATCACCAAGAGTGTGCTGGCAAGTGCTGGCAGGTAGACGTCCCAGTGCCTGCCCCAATGCACGTTTCGGAACACCTTTGTCAGGGGACACATAGAACGGTGAAAGATAGAGGTTTAAAAGGGCTGCGGATTGGAAGTGAACTGTGCGTATACTCCGGATGTAGAACTGTGTTCCCCGGCAACCATGCACTACACAGAGAATGGCGTGATCCAGGCTGCGTGCATGGGAACCACGTGGGGCCCCACGTGATCCACTAGCAGCACAGACCATGGACATCGCCGTCTGCAGGGGATGATAGGTAAGCGCATGCGCCGAACAGTATAGGAATCATGGACCGCCATGTTAATTAAGGGCAAGGGGAAAGCCAGCCGAACAGATGAAAAAGGAGGAGTCATTACAAGCCCTTTGTGAGCGGATACATAGATAAACAAGGAGAAATAGCAGGCTTCAGGATGATAGAACATGAAACAAAGCTAGCATATAGATATTAATATATGCCAGAAACTAGATATTTATAATCCCAATAAAGGGACCGCCATTTACCATGTATCTAGCAGACATTTTAACAATTATTCAGAAGTGTCCAATTTTTTTAATTTTAAAATGGCGTTTGCTCCTACACAATTTTCTGCACCAGACAGGGAAAGCCAGCGACTGGGGGCTGATGTTTATAGCCTGGGAAGTGGGTAATACCCATGGAGCTTCCGAGGCTATGAATATCAGCCCGCAGCTGTATACTTAGGCTTTACTGGGTATTAAAATAGGGGGACCTCCAAAAAAATTACGTGGGGTCCCCCTATAATTAATAGCCAGAAAGGGCTATGCAGACAGCTGCCGTCTGATATTCATAGCCTAGGAAGGGGCCATGGATATTGGCCCCCCTGGCTACAAACACCAGCTCACAGACGCCGCAGAAATGGCGCATCTCTAAGATGCGCCAATTCCGGCACTTAGCCTTTCTCTTCCCACTGCCCTGTAACGGTTGCATATGGGGTAATAAGGGGTTAATGTCACATTTGTAATGGAGAGATATCAATAAGACACCTATCCATTACTAATCCTATAGTTTGTAAAGCGTTAAATAAACACACACACATGCAGAATAAAGTATTTTAATGAAATAGAACACCACACAGTTTTCCCATCTTTATTATACTGGTAATCCATGCGACGCCCTCGATCTCCTGAAAAAAATAAAATAAACAAACACAAATACTTCCTGTTCCGACACAGTCCTTAATAACGAGTGTCCCATGACGAGTCAAGCCCTGCTACATCTGGATGCATGACATCCAGACATAGCAGAGCTTGTAGATGACCATCGGAGATCTCCGGCGATCACCTACACTCTAGTTCTTACGGTCAGCTGATCGTGAGAACTAGCCTAGGGTGACCTGAGATAACCCCGGTCCTGTGCACGGCAGTTCTCGCAGTAAGCTAGGTAAGACCTTATTTAAATTAGTAGACATGCATAGTAAGCTGCGTTTTTGCGCAGTTTTTACGCATGTGACTAATCATTAGCGTCAAACCCGCAGCGTTTACTGAATGTGGAAACATAGCCTTAATGGTTAGTAGGGGATCAAATGCTTTTTCTCAATGGAAAATGCAAATAAATTAGTATAATTTATACAATGTGATATTCTGGATTTTATTTTTGATATTCTATCACTCAATGTTAAAATTAACCATGGACAAACTTACAAAATCAGCAAGGGATCAAATACTTACTTTCCCCACTGTACATGCAGTTAGAGTCGAAAGTATTGGCACCCTTGAAATTCTTCCAAAAAATGAAGTATTTCTCCCAGAAAATTATTGAAATTACACGTTTTATTGTACACATGTTTATTTCCTTTGTGTGTATTAGAACAACACAAATTTTCTTTTAAAAAGGCAAATTGGACATAATTTCAAAGAGAACTCAAAAAATGAGCTGAATAACATTGTAACATTGTTGGCACACATTATATATATATATATATATATATATATACTGCAAAATCTTCAGTTTGTCAGATTTTTCTCTTTATAGGTATATTTTTGAGTAAAATGTAAATTGTTCTTTTAGTCTATAAATGTCTGACAACATGTCTCTGAATTTATAAGCAATAGATTTTGCATTTTTTTTCTGAAAAGGAGAAATGATCAAAATTTAAAAAACAACAGTGCTTTCAGACCTCAAATAATGCAAAGAAAACAAGTTCATAATCATTTAGAAACAACAATACTAATGTTTTAACTCAGGAAGAGTTCAGAAATCAATATTTTGTGGAATAACCATGATCTTTAATCACAGCTTTCATGCATCTTGGCATGCTTTCCACCAGTCTTTCACACTGCTTCTGGTGCAAAAATGTAAGCAGTTCGTCTTTGTTTGATGGCTTGTGACTATCCATCATCCTCTTGATTATATTCCAGAGATTTTCAATGGGGTTCAGGTCTGGTGATTGGGCTGCCCATGACAAGGTTTTGATGTGGTGGTCTCTTAATTTTTGCCAGATTATATATATATATATATATATATATATATATAATATTAGGAGCGTCACTCTGTCCGAAGCCTTTATAGACTGCACAAGTGCGACGCACCTGCACAGTCTGGACCCCACAGAATTAAGCATCCGGCAGTAGCGCAGCTACCGGGGGGGCCATCGCCCCAGGCCCAGTACACACTACTATGTATTGGCGTGCACAGCATGCTGATACAGTTACATTCTGTGGCAGAGCAGGGAGAATCGATCTCCCTGCTCTGCTGCCCGGCCGCTATGGGCCCCATAGCAGGCGGGGCGGCCGGTGTCAGCAGTTGGCCCCCCTCCTGTCATTGCAGGGTCAGCTGTATCTGCATCTAGCTGATGCAGCTGACTGCATTGATGAGGGAAGGAGCACTATGCTCCTTCCTCCATCATCCCCCTGTCAGGGTCTGACGTCACCAATGCCGACACCGACAGGGGGCGCGATGACATCACTGCCCGGCGCCCGTGGTCCAGAGTTGAGCGGGAGCAGGGAGCAGTGCAGAAACCAGGAAGAAACGAGATGAGTATTTATTTACTGGTTTTCTTTATGGGGCTGCCTTATATTGCAGAGTCTGCCTGTGGGGGGTGCTTCCTTATACTAGAGTCTGCCTGTGGGGGGTGCTGCCTTATAATACAGAATCTGCCTGGGGGGTGCTGCCTTATACTACAGGGTCTGCCTCTGGGGGGTGCTGCCTTATACTACAGGGTCTGCCTGTGGGGGGTGCTGCCTTATACTAGAGTCTGCCTGTGGTGAGTTGTTGCCTTATACTACAGGGTCTGCCTGTGGGGGGGTGCTGCCTTAGACTACAGGGTCTGCCTGTGGGGGGTGCTGCCTTATACTACAGAGTCTGCCTGTGGGGGTGCTGCCTTACACTGCAGAGTCTGCCTGTGGGGGGGGTGCTGCCTTATACTACAGGGTCTGCCTGTGGGGGTGCTGCCTTATACTACAGGGTCTGCCTGTGGAGGAGTGCTGCCTTATACTACAGAGTCTGCCTGTGGAGGGTGCTGTCTTATGCTACAGAGTCTGCCTGTGGGGGTGCTGCCTTATATTACAAAGTCTGCCTGTGGGGGGTGCTTCCTTATACTACAGAGTATTTCTATGGGGTGCTGCCTTATACTACAGGGTCTGCCTATGGGGTGCTGCCTTATACTACAGAGTCTGCCTATGGGGGTGCTGCATTATACAACAGAGTTTGCCTATGGGGTGCTGCCTTATACTACAGTGTCTGCCTATGGGGTGCTGCCTTATACTACAGAGTCTGCCTATGGGGTGCTGCCTTATACTACAGGGTCTGCCTATGGGGTGCTGCCTTATACTACAGAGTCTGCCTATGGGGGTGCTGCATTATACAACAGAGTTTGCCTATGGGGTGCTGCCTTATACTACAGTGTCTGCTTATGGGGTACTCCCTTATACTACAGAGTCTGCCTATGGTGTGCTGTCTTATACTACAGGGTCTGCCTATGGGGTGCTGTCTTATACTACAGAGTCTGCCTATGGGGTGCTGCCTTATACTACAGGGTCTGCCTATGGGGTGCTGCCTTATACTATAGAGTCTGCCTATGGGGGTCTGCCTTATACTAGAGTCTGCTTATGGGGGCTGCCTTATGCTATAGTCTGCCTATGGGAGTGCTGCATTATACTACAGGGTCTGCCTATGGGGTGCTGCCCTATACTATAGTCTACCTGTGGGGGGCTGCCTTATACTATAGAGTCTGCCTATGTGGGCTGCCTTATGCTATAGAGTTGACAGAATGGGGTTGCAGAATGGGTGCAGCACATGACAGAATGGGGGCGAAGGATGGGAGCAGCACATGGCAGAATGGGGCGCAGGATGGGAGCAGCATGACAGGATGGGGACGCAGGATGAGAGCACCACATGACAGGATGGGGACGCAGGATGAGAGCACTACATGACAGGATGGGGGCGCAGAAATGGAGAAGCACATACCAGGATGGGGGCAGCACATACCAGAATTGGGGTGCAGGATGGGAGCACATGACAGGATGAGGGCACAGGAAGTGAATAGCACATGACAAGATGGAGGCGCACAAAACAGGATGAGGGCGCAGGATGGGGGCTGCACATGACAGGAAGGGGCGCAGGATGGGGCTGCACATGACAGGAAGGGGACGCAAGATGGTAGCAGCACATGACAAGATTAGGGCGCAAGATGGTAGCAACACATAACAAGATTAGGGCGCAGTGTGGAAGCAGCACATACCAGGATGGAGACCATATACCAATATAAATGCTCGCCACCTGGGCGTAGAACGGGTTCAATAGTTGGTGTGTGTGTGTATATATGTATATATATATATATATATATATATATATATGTATATATATACATATATATATACACACACACACATAAAGTACCTTATATCTTACTTCACATTTTTTTCATTTCATGCATGATGCAGCCAGGCCCATCAGTGCTGGTCTTGTAAATTAGGATCCCTGTCCACTTGGGGTTCAGTTACAGTGTCTTGCGAAAGTATTCGGCTCCCTGGAACTTTTCAACCTTTTACCACATATCATGCTTCAAAGATAAAGATACCAAATGTACATTTTTGGTGAAGAATCAAGAACAAGTGGAACACAATTGTGAAGTTGAACGAAATTTATTGGATATTTGAAATTTTTGTGGAAATTCAAAAACTGAAAAGTGGGGTGAGCAATATTATTCGGCCCCTTTACTTTCAGTGCAGAAAACTCACTCCAGAAGTTCATTGTGGATCTCTGAATGATCCAATGTTGTCCTAAATGCCTAATGATGATAAATATAATCCACCGTGATACTGTTGTGGAGAAGTTTAAAGCCGGATTTGGATACAAAATGATTTCCAAAACTTTAAACATCCCAAGGAGCACTGTGCACGTGATCATATTGAAATGGAAGGAGTATCATACCACTGCAAATCAACCAAGACCCGGTCGTCCCTCTAAACTTTCATCTCAAACAAGGAGAAGACTGATCAGAGATGCAGCCAAGAGGCCCATGATCACTCCGTACACTGCACAAATCTGGCCTTTATGGACGAGTGGCAAGAAGAAAGCCATTTCTCAAAGATTTGAGAAAGTTTGCAAAAAGCCATCTGGGGGACACACCAAACATGTGGAAGAAGGTGCTCTGGTCAGATGAAACCAAAATTGAACTTTTTGGCAACAATGCCAAACGATGTTTGGTGTAAAGGCAACACAGCTCATCACCCTGAACACACCATCCCCACTGTCAAACATGGTGGTGGCAGCATCATGGTTTGGGCCTGCTTTTCTTCAGCAGGGACAGGGAAGATGGTTAAAATTGATGGGAAGATGGATGGAGCCAAATACAGGACCATTCTTGAAGAAAACCTGTTTGAGTCTGCAAAAGACCTGAGACTGGGACGGAGATTTGTCTTCCAACGAGACCATTATCCCAAACAAAGCAAAATCTACAATGGAATGGGTCACAAATAAATGTATCCAGGTGTTAGAATGGCCAAGCCAAAGTCCAGACCTCAATCCAATCGAGAATCTGTGGAAAGAGCTGAAAACTGCTGCTCACAAACGATCTTCATCAAACCTCACTGAGCTTGAGCTATTTGCCAAGGAAGAATGGGCAAGAATTTCAGTCTCTCAATGTACAAAACTGATAGAGACATACTCCAAGCGACTTGCAACTGTAATCGCAGCAAAAGGTGGCTCAACAAAATATTAAGTTAAAGGGGCCGAATAATATTGCATGCCCCACTTTTCAGTTTTTGAATTTCCCCAAAAATTTAAAATAACCTATAAATTTTGTTCAACTTCAAAATTATGTTCCACTTGTTGTTGATTCTTCACCAAAAATTTACATTTGGTATCTTTATGTTTGAAGCATGATATGTGGGAAAAGGTTGAAAAGTTCCAAGGAGCCGAATACTTTTGCAAGGCACTGTATTTACTACTGGACAGAAGGGCCAGTTTTAGACAAAGTGGGGCCCTGGGCAAAAGTTTAAAGTGGGGCCCCAAATGCTCACATGTTGTGCCATCACACAGAAACATTTCTGTTGTATTAACGTGCCGAGTTTAGGTGGTTAAACGAGCATCATCAATAATATTGAAGTAATTCAACGCTTGTTCCCGAGTTTCTTTACAGCGGCTGAGGAAGAATGATGGGGACAGGTAGTCCTCGATACAGTATAATGCAGTCCCATAAAGTGCATATAGTATAATGCACTGATCATGGTCCTTGATAGAGTAAACTGCAGTGCCCCTCATAGAGTATACTGCAGCCTCCTTCAGAGTATTCTGCAGCCCCCTCATAGACTATACTGCAACCCCCTCAGAGTATACTCAGTCCCCCTCAGAGTATACTGTAGCTCCTCTCAGAGTATACTGTAAGCCCCTCAGGGTATACTGCAGCCCCTCTCAGAGTATAAAGCAGCCCCCGAGTATAATGCAGCCCCCCACACACAGAGTATAATGCAGCCCCAGAGTATAATGCAGCCCCCTCAAGATATAATGCACATACACCATATAATTCATCCCTTCACAAATGCACAGTATAATGCAGCCCCACCCACCACACACAGGATAATACAGTCTCCCCCACACAGTATAATGCAGCCCCTACACACAGTATTATGCAGCCCCCCCACACAGTATAATGCAGCCTCCCCCACACACAATGTAATGCACCCCCACCACAGTTTAATGCAGCCCACCACCACACACACATTATAATACAGCCCGCCATCACACTCACAGTATAATGCAGCCCACCACCACACACACATCGTATAATGCAGCCCCCACCACACACACACAGTATAATGCAGTCTCCCACTCACGCACACACACATACTACAATGCAGCCCCCTATACAGTATAATGTAGCCTCTCCCCACACACAGTATAATGCAGCCTCCCAACACACGCACACACATTAATGCAAACACACACATTTAGTACTTAACTCTCCCCGTTCCCCACGCTGCTCCATTCTCTGCTCCGGTCTCATCCGCTTTACTGCTGGCACAGCGTGGCGCACGATGAAGTGACTTCTTTGCACACCCGCTGAGTCACAAACAGAGGGGGAGTGATGGGAGAGGGAACATTATGTGACGCTCTCTCCTCCATTACTGCTTTCAAATGTATCAGCCTATGATGCCAATACATTGATTACGGGGTCAGGGCGGTGCGGGGCCCCATAGTGTGCCGATATTAGCGGCACACCACTTGCTGGGCCCCTGACGGAGGGGGGCCCTAGGCAGCTGCCTGGTTTGCCTGCCCTTAACGCCAGCCTTGCTGGACATCTCTGTTATGGACCTTGTGGTTAGGAGCACCTGGAACGACCTGATGGTTAAACTCACACAGGACAAGCTCTGGGAAGTGGGAGCTCTGCTGACCGCAACCCTTAATCCTATCACACAACTAGAAATAGCCGTGGAGCGTACCTAACTCTACCTAGACGCCTCTTCACAGCCTAAGAGCTAACTAGCCCTAGAGATAGAAAATAAAGCCTACCTTGCCTCAGAGAAATTCCCCAAAGGAAAAAAGGCAGCCCCCCACATATATTGACTGTGAGTAAAGATGAAAGTGACAAACACAGAAATGAAACAGGTTTCAGCAAAGGGAGGCCAGACTTACTAAACAGACTGAGGATAGGAAAGGTATCTTTGCGGTCAGCACAAAAAACTACAAAAAGACCACGCAGAGTGTGCAAAAAGACCTCCGCACCGACTCACGGTGCTGAGGTGCCACTCTGCATCCCAGAGCTTCCAGCTAGCAAGGCAAAATCATGATAGCAAGCTGGACAAGGAAACAATGAACAAATAATTAACTAGCAGGGACTTAGCTTCTGCTGGAGTAGACAGGTCACCAGAAAGATCCAAGAGCGAACTGAACCAGTACAAGAACATTGACAGCTGGCATGGAGTAACGATCAGAGTGGAGTTAAATAGAGCAGCCAGCCAAAGACTAAACTAGGTCACCTGTGGAAGGAACCTCAGAACCAGCAGCTCCACTCACAGCCACCAGAGGGAGTCCATGGACAGAACTCGTCGAAGTACCATTCATGACCACAGGAGGGAGTTCGATAACAGAATTCACAACAGTACCCCCCCTTGAGGAGGGGTCACCGAACCCTCACCAGAACCCCCAGGCCGATCAGGACGAGCCAAATGAAAGGCACGAACCAGATCGGCAGCATGAACATCAGAGGCAAAAACCCAGGAATTATCTTCCTGACCATAACCCTTCCACTTGACCAGGTACTGGAGTTTCCGTCTAGAAATACAAGAATCTAAAATCTTCTCCACCACATACTCCAACTCCCCCTCGACCAACACCGGGGCAGGAGGGTCAACGGAGGGAACCATAGGCGCCACGTATCTCCGCAATAACGACCTATGGAACACATTATGGATGGCAAAAGAAGCTGGAAGGGCCAAACGAAATGACACAGGATTGAGAACTTCAGAAATCTTATACGGACCAATGAAACGAGGCTTAAACTTAGGAGAGGAAACCTTCATAGGAACATAACGAGACGACAACCAAACCAAATCCCCAACACGAAGTCGGGGACCAACACAGCGCCGGCGGTTAGTGAAACGTTGAGCCTTCTCCTGGGACAATGTCAAATTGTCCACCACATGAGTCCAAATCTGCTGCAACCTGTCCACCACAGTATCCACACCAGGACCGTCCAAAGGCTCAACCTGCCCTGAAGAGAAATGAGGATGGAAACCAGAATTACAGAAAAAAGGCGAAACCAAAGTAGCCGAGCTGGCCCGATTATTAAGGGCGAACTCAGCCAAAGGCAAGAAGGACACCCAATCATCCTGATCAGCAGAAACAAAGCATCTCAGATATGTTTCCAAAGTCTGATTAGTTCGTTCGGTTTGGCCATTTGTCTGAGGATGGAAAGCCGAGGAAAAAGACAAATCAATGCCCATCTTAGCACAAAAGGACCGCCAAAACCTCGAAACAAACTGGGAACCTCTGTCCGAGACGATGTTCTCCGGAATGCCATGCAAACGAACCACATGCTGGAAAAACAATGGCACCAAATCAGAGGAGGAAGGCAACTTAGACAAGGGTACCAAATGGACCATCTTAGAGAAGCGATCACAAACCACCCAAATGACCGACATCCTTTGAGAGACAGGGAGATCTGAAATAAAATCCATGGAAATATGCGTCCAGGGCCTCTTCGGGACCGGCAAGGGCAAAAGCAACCCACTGGCACGAGAACAGCAGGGCTTAGCCCGAGCACAAGTCCCACAGGACTGCACAAAAGAACGCATATCCCGTGACAAAGAAGGCCACCAAAAGGATCTAGCCACCAAATCTCTGGTACCAAAGATTCTAGGATGACCAGCCAACACCGAGCAATGAACCTCAGAGATAACTCTACTAGTCCATCTATCAGGGACAAACAGTTTCTCCGCTGGACAACGGTCAGGTCTATCAGCCTGAAACTTCTGCAGCACCCGCCGCAAATCAGGGGAGATGGCAGACAAAATTACCCCCTCTTTGAGAATACCCGCCGACTCAGGAACACCCGGAGAGTCAGGCGCAAAACTCCTTGACAGGGCATCAGCCTTCACATTCTTAGAGCCCGGAAGGTACGAAACCACAAAATCAAAACGGGAGAAAAACAGCGACCATCGAGCCTGTCTAGGATTCAACCGTTTGGCAGACTCGAGATAAGTCAGATTCTTATGATCCGTCAAGACCACCACGCGATGCTTGGCTCCTTCAAGCCAATGTCGCCACTCCTCGAATGCCCACTTCATGGCCAACTCTCGATTGCCAACATCATAATTGCGCTCAGCAGGCGAGAATTTTCTAGAAAAGAAGGCACATGGTTTCATCACCGAGCCATCAGAACTTCTTTGCGACAAAACAGCCCCTGCTCCAATCTCAGAAGCATCAACCTCGACCTGAAACGGGAGCGAAACATCTGGCTGGCACAACACAGGGGCAGAAGAAAAACGACGCTTCAACTCCTGAAAAGCCTCTACAGCCGCAGAGGACCAATTGACCACATCAGCACCTTTCTTGGTTAAATCAGTCAACGGTTTAGCAACACTAGAAAAATTAGCGATGAAGCGACGGTAAAAATTAGCAAAGCCCAGGAACTTCTGCAGGCTCTTCACAGATGTCGGCTGAGTCCAATCATAAATGGCATGAACTTTAACAGGGTCCATCTCGATAGTAGAAGGGGAAAAAATGAAACCCAAAAATGAAACCTTCTGAACTCCAAAGAGACATTTCGACCCCTTCACAAACAAGGAATTCGCACGAAGGACCTGGAACACCATTCTGACCTGCTTCACATGAGACTCCCAATCATCCGAAAAGACCAAAATATCATCCAAATATACAATCATGAATCTATCCAGGTACTTTCGGAAGATGTCATGCATAAAGGACTGAAACACAGATGGAGCATTAGAAAGCCCGAATGGCATAACCAGGTACTCAATATGGCCCTCGGGCGTATTAAATGCTGTTTTCCATTCGTCGCCCTGTTTAATTCGCACAAGATTATACGCCCCTCGAAGATCTATCTTGGTGAACCAACTAGCCCCCTTAATCCGAGCAAACAAATCAGACAGCAGCGGCAAAGGGTACTGAAATTTGACTGTGATCTTATTAAGAAGGTGGTAATCAATACAAGGTCTCAAAGAACCATCCTTCTTGGCCACAAAAAAGAACCCTGCTCCCAACGGTGATGACGACGGGCGAATATGACCTTTCTCCAAGGGTTCCTTTATATAACTCCGCATAGCGGCGTGCTCTGGCACAGATAAATTAAACAGTCGGCCCTTAGGAAACTTACTACCAGGAATCAAATTAATAGCACAATCGCAGTCCCTATGAGGAGGTAGGGCACTGGATTTGGGCTCATCAAATACATCCTGGTAATCTGACAAAAACTCAGGGACTTCAGAAGGAGTGGAAGGCGAAATTGACAGCAATGGAACATCACCATGTACCCCCTGACAACGCCAGCCGGACACAGACATAGATTTCCAATCCAATACTGGATTATGGACCTGTAGCCATGGCAACCCCAAAATGACCACATCATGCAGATTATGCAACACCAAAAAGCGAATATCCTCCTGATGTGCAGGAGCCATGCACATGGTCAATTGAGTCCAGTACTGAGGCTTATTCTTGGCCAAAGGCATAGCATCAATTCAGAACTTCTCTTATCCCTCTATTGAGATGCATTAATACTTTGGGCTAGCTGTACTACTGTTATGGACCTGGTGGTTTGGAGCACCTGGAACGACCTGATGGTTAAACTCACACAGGACAAGCTCTGGGAAGTGGGAGCTCTGCTGACCGCAACCCCTAATCCTATCACACAACTAGAAATAGCCGTGGAGCGTACCTAACTCTACCTAGATGCCTCTTCACAGCCTAAGAGCTAACTAGCCCTAGAGATAGAAAATAAAGCCTACCTTGCCTCAGAGAAATTCCCCAAAGGAAAAGGCAGCCCCCCACATATATTGACTGTGAGTAAAGATGAAAGTCACAAACACAGAAATGAAACAGGTTTCAGCAAAGGGAGGCCAGACTTACTAAACAGACTGAGGATAGGAAAGGTATCTTTGCGGTCAGCACAAAAAACTACAAAAAGACCACGCAGAGTGTGCAAAAAGACCTCCGCATAGACTCACGGTGCAGAGGTGCCACTCTGCATCCCAGAGCTTCCAGCTAGCAAGGCAAAATCATGATAGCAAGCTGGACAAGGAAACAATGAACAAATAATTAACTAGCAGGGACTTAGCTTCTGCTGGAGTAGACAGGTCACCAGAAAGATCCAAGAGCGAACTGAACCAGTACAAGAACATTGACAGCTGGCATGGAGTAACGATCAGAGTGGAGTTAAATAGAGCAGCCAGCCTAAGACTAAACTAGGTCACCTGTGGAAGGAACCTCAGAACCAGCAGCTCCACTCACAGCCACCAGAGGGAGTCCATGGACAGAACTCGCTGAAGTACCATTCATGACCACAGGAGGGAGTTCGATAACAGAATTCACAACACATCTCATCTAATTTAAGGCCTCATGGACATGTTGTGTATTTGGTCTGTGTTTTACCTCAGTATTTGTAAGCCAAAACCAGGATTAGGTGATAAATACAGAAGTGGTGACGTGTTTCTATTATACTTTTCCTCTGACTGTTCCGCTCCTGGTTTTGACTTACAAATACTGAGGTAAAAAAACTCACAAAACACTCATGGCCATGTGGCCTATGCCAGACAATGTGCACTACATCTGTGTGACTGGTGCCCTATACAAGCCTTTTCTGTGTGCAATTCTAATACTGTGCAACCACCCCCCTCCATTAATTGAGAGTTATATATAGTTTTGTGATCTGTTTTGGTAAATACAGTTAGGCTTTCCAATTTTGCATGCTTGCAAGAGGTGCAAGGGTCTGCATTTGTGTATAACCCCTTCAAGTGCTTTGCTTTAAAGGCTTTTGAATTACCAATAGTACCCAGAGTCAGAGGGCACACCAGGCCACTATATTTATCTCTGCACATAATTGTGAGCTTCTTGTTTGCAACGTTTAAAATGACACACCCTAATATTGAAAGACTAAAACCACAAACCACATAGGTTCAGTTTCTGTAACCACCATGTTTAAGTGTCTGTGCCTGAAGTAAAGTTTTTAATTTCTGCAGTGATGACTAAGTGTCTGAAATCAGTCATTACGAATGATAAAATCACTAATTTATGACCAGCTTTAGTTTAGCTGTGAGGACTGCAGACCTTTCTTTTTGCATCAAATTGACTAACACATGCTTCTGTCCTCTGCTCTGCCTGAAAAGTTATTTGCAACAGTGATATACTGCAATTATGCCGGGGCCCACTCCAGCACAGAAGCCTACCGGGGATTCACCTGTTCCCCTGGGAACCATGCCTGTACTTACCCATTAGATGAGATGGTGGAAGTGGGTATGTAGGGAGGTGAACCAGGCCAGGGATGCTTCTCTCGTGCCGGTTCCGGCTGTCACCATTGTTGCAGGGGGGAAAGCTTTCCTACCCGGACAGACCTTTGCACTTGACTATAGGCGCGTGTCGGGTATAAAAGGGGCGGTACATGGGAAAGCAAGGGACTTGGCAGAAAGACAGAGCGCACAGAAGGAGAAGCTTGACTCCCTCTCTGCGGGGCTATGCAACAACTCAGGCCTGCGCTGCAGTACTTCAGATCCTGTGCACACTGACCACGTGAGTCTTGAGGTGGTGTGTCCATCCAACCTTACTACCGGAGGTCTCACCTGCACCGCTCTGCTACCGGCCGTGAGTGTGCGGCCTGGAACGGACCAGGCGGATCATCGAGGACCTGGTACCTACACCCCCGGCACCAGCGGGACTGCAACACTTAGTGGACTTTGCCCCGGTAGCCAGCTACCTTGTCTGATAAGTTTACCAGTTTCCTAACCGTTTGTGTTGTGAGTTCTGTTTTTGGGCTCCCTCTGGTGGTTACTGATGGTACTGGGTGATTTGTGTTCTGCTGTCTCTGGTGTCCACCTGTTCTATTAGCATTTGGGAGTTTCCTATTTAACCGGGCTTTCTTGTCATTTCCCCGCCGGCTATCAAGGTTATCAGAGTGTTTTGTTACCTCAGTTTCTGGCTTCAGTAATCTTCAGGACAAGCTAAGTTTTTGATTTTCTTGTTCCACGTTTTGCTTTATTTTTGTCTTGTCCAGCTTGCATATAATTGTTTCTTTGCTGCTGGTTGCTCTAGTGGGCTGTAATTGCTCCTCATGTTCCATGAGTTGGAACATGAGTTCAAGTAATTACAGGATGGTTTTTTGAAGGGTTTTTTGCTGACCGCGCAGTTTACTTTTGTATCCTCTGCTATCTAGTTTTAGCGGGCCTCATTTTGCTGAATCTGTTTTCATACTGTGTATGTGCCTTCCTCTCATTTCACCGTCATTATATGTGGGGGGCTGCTATTTCTGTGGGGTATTTCTCTGGAGGCAAGAGTGGTCTGTGTTTCTTCTAATAGGGGAAGTTAGATCTTCGGCTGGTGCGAGACGTCTAGGACCAACGTAGGCACGTTCCCCGGCTATTGTTATTTGTGTGTTCAGGTTTAGGGTCGCGGTCAGCTCAGGTTCCATCACCCTAGAGCTCGTTGGTGCTTGTCCTTTTGTGATTCCCTGCCATTGGAATCATGACAGTATAGCCGGCCAAAATGTTTGGGCTGAAGTAGGAGGAAAAGTAGTCTGAGGAAGTTTTTTTTTTTTTTTTCTCTCCTCTGAGGTTGCTGCCTAGCCTTAATTGCAGCCTGGCTGATTTTTTTTTTTCCTCCTCTTAATCCTTGAATGGCTCTGACCTTAGCTGTTTATCATGGACGTCCAGAGTTTAGCTTCCAGTTTGAATAATCTTGTTGCTAAGGTTCAAAATATACAAGATTTTGTTGTACATGCTCCTATGTCTGAACCTAGAATTCCTATTCCAGAGTTCTTTGCTGGAGATAGATCTAGTTTTCTGAATTTTAGGAACAATTGCAAGCTGTTCCTTTCTTTGAAATCTCGCTCTTCTGGAGACCCTGCTCAGCAGGTTAAGATTATTATATCTTTCCTGCGGGGTGACCCTCAAAATTGGGCATTTGCATTGGCACCAGGGGATCCTGCGTTGCTTAATGTGGATGCGTTTTTTCTGGCATTGGGTTTGCTCTATGAGGAACCTAACCAGGAGATTCAGGCTGAAAAAGCTTTATTAGCTCTCTCTCAGGGGCAAGATGAAGCAGAAATATATTGTCAAAAATTTCGGAAATGGTCAGTGCTTACTCAGTGGAATGAGTGCGCCCTGGCTGCAAAGTTCAGAGATGGCCTTTCTGAGGCCATTAAAGATGTTATGGTGGGGTTCCCTGCGCCTACGGGTCTGAATGAGTCTATGACTATGGCTATTCAGATTGATCGGCGTTTACGGGAGCGCAAACCTGTGCACCATTTGGCGGTGTCTTCTGAACAGGCACTTGAGACAATGCAATGTGATAGAGTTCAGTCTAGAAGTGAACGGCAAAACTATAGGCGGAAAAATGGGTTGTGCTTTTATTGTGGTGATTCAGCTCATGTTATATCAGCATGCTCTAAACGCACAAAAAAGGTTGATAAGTCTGTTGCCATTAGTACGTTACAGTCTAAGTTCATTCTCTCTGTGACTCTGATTTGCTCATTATCATCCATTTCCGTCGATGCCTATGTAGATTCAGGCGCTGCCCTGAGTCTTATGGATTGGTCATTTGCCAAGCGATGTGGGTTTAGTCTTGAGCCTCTGGAAGTCCCTATTCCTTTGAAGGGAATTGACTCTACACCTTTGGCTATGAATAAACCTCAGTACTGGACACAAGTGACCATGCGTATGACTCCCGTTCATCAGGAGGTGATTCGCTTCCTGGTATTGTATAATTTACATGATGTTCTAGTACTTGGTCTGCCATGGTTACAAACTCATAATCCAGTCCTTGACTGGAAAACAATGTCTGTGCTAAGCTGGGGATGTCAGGGGGTTCATGATGATGCACCTCCGATTTCTATCGCTTCATCTACTCCTTCTGAGGTTCCTGTATTTTTGTCTGATTATCGGGATGTTTTTGAGGAGCCTAAGCTCAGTTCGCTTCCTCCTCACAGGAATTGCGATTGTGCTATAGATTTAATTCCTGGTAGTAAATTTCCTAAAGGTCGTTTGTTCAATCTGTCAGTGCCAGAGCATACTGCTATGCGGGATTATGTTAAGGAGTCCTTGGAAAAGGGACATATCCGTCCATCTTCGTCCCCTTTGGGAGCAGGTTTTTTTTTCGTGGCCAAAAAAGATGGGTCCTTGAGGCCTTGTATAGATTATCGTCTTTTGAATAAGATTACCGTAAAATATCAGTATCCTTTGCCTTTGTTGACTGATTTGTTTGCTCGCATTAAGGGGGCTAAATGGTTCACTAAGATTGATCTTCGGGGTGCGTATAATCTTATACGAATAAAGCAAGGTGATGAGTGGAAAACCGCATTTAATACGCCTGAGGGCCATTTTGAGTATTTGGTAATGCTTTTCGGACTTTCTAATGCTCCTTCAGTCTTCCAGTCCTTTATGCACGACATTTTCTGTGAATATCTGGATAAATTTATGATTGTGTATTTGGATGATATTTTGTTTTTTTCTGATGACTGGGAGTCTCATGTTCAGCAGGTCAGGAAGGTGTTTCAGGTCCTGCGGGCTAATTCCTTGTTTATAAAGGGCTCAAAGTGTCTCTTTGCAGTCCAGAAGATTTCTTTCTTGGGGTATATTTTTTCCCCTTCTACTATTGAGATGGATCCCGTCAAGGTTCGGGCTATTTGTGACTGGACGCAGCCTGCATCTCTTAAGAGTCTGCAGAAGTTCTTGGGCTTTGCTAATTTCTATCGTCGTTTTATAACTAATTTTTCTAGTGTTGTTAAGCCTTTGACGGATTTGACTAAGAAGGGTGCTGATGTTGCTGATTGGTCTCCTGCGGCTGTGGAGGCCTTTCAGGAACTTAAACGCCGGTTTTCTTCTGCTCCTGTGTTGCGTCAGCCTGATGTTTCGCTTCCTTTTCAGGTTGAGGTTGATGCTTCCGAGATTGGAGCGGGGGCGGTTTTGTCGCAAAGAGGCTCCGATTGCTCGGTGATGAAGCCATGTGCGTTCTTTTCTAGGAAGTTTTTGCCCGCTGAGCGGAATTATGATGTGGGTAATCGGGAACTTTTGGCCATAAAGTGGGCATTTGAGGAGTGGCGTCATTGGCTGGAGGGTGCTAGACATCGTGTGGTGGTCTTGACTGATCACAAAAATCTGATTTACCTTGAGTCTGCCAGGCGTCTGAATCCTAGACAGGCTCGTTGGTCACTGTTTTTCTCTCGTTTCAATTTTGTGGTTTCATACCTGCCAGGTTCAAAGAATGTGAAGGCGGATGCTCTTTCTAGGAGTTTTGTGCCTGACTCCCCTGGAAATTCTGAGCCCACTGGTATCCTTAGGGATGGGGTGATTTTGTCGGCCGTCTTCCCAGACTTGCGACGTGCTTTGCAGGAGTTTCAAGCAGGTAAACCTGATCGTTGTCCGCCTGAGAGACTGTTTGTTCCGGATAGTTGGACCAGTAGAGTCATCTCCGAGGTCCATTCTTCTGCGTTGGCAGGTCATCCTGGAATATTTGGTACTAGAGACTTGGTGGCCAGGTCTTTTTGGTGGCCTTCCTTGTCGAGGGATGTGCGTTCTTTTGTGCAGTCTTGTGAGGTTTGTGCTCGGGCTAAGCCTTGCTGTTCTCGAGCCAGTGGATTGTTGTCACCTTTGCCTATCCCGAAGAGGCCTTGGACGCACATTTCCATGGACTTTATTTCGGATCTCCCTGTCTCTCAAAAAATGTCCGTCATCTGGGTTGTGTGTGACCGCTTTTCTAAAATGGTTCATCTTGTACCCTTGCCTAAGTTGCCTTCCTCCTCTGAGTTGGTCCCTCTGTTTTTCCAGAACGTGGTTCGTTTGCATGGGATTCCGGAGAACATCGTTTCTGACAGGGGATCCCAGTTTGTGTCTAGATTTTGGCGGACGTTCTGTGCTAAGATGGGCATTGATGTGTCCTTTTCGTCTGCATTCCACCCTCAGACGAATGGCCAGACGGAGCGAACTAATCAGACCTTGGAAACTTATTTGAGGTGTTTTGTTTCTGCTGATCAGGATGACTGGGTTACCTTTTTGCCGCTGGCCGAGTTTGCCCTTAATAATCGGGCTAGTTCTGCTACCTTGGTTTCTCCTTTCTTTTGTAATTCGGGGTTTCATCCTCGTTTTTCCTCTGGTCAGGTGGAGCCTTCTGATTGTCCTGGAGTGGACATGGTGGTGGATAGGTTGCATCAGATTTGGAGTCATGTGGTGGACAATTTGAAGTTGTCCCAGGAGAGGGCTCAGCAGTTTGCTAATCGCCGTCGCCGCGTGGGTCCTCGACTTCGTGTTGGGGTCTTGGTGTGGTTGTCTTCTCGTTTTGTTCCTATGAAGGTCTCTTCTCCTAAGTTCAAGCCTCGGTTCATCGGTCCTTATAGGATCTTGGAAGTTCTTAACCCTGTGTAGTTTCGTTTGGATCTCCCGGCATCGTTTGCTATTCATAATGTGTTCCATCGGTCGTTGTTGCGGAAGTATGAGGTACCTGTTGTTCCTTCGCTTGAGCCTCCTGCTCCGGTGCTGGTGGAGGGAGAATTGGAGTATGTTGTGGAGAAGATCTTGGATTCTCGTGTTTCCAGACGGAAACTCCAATATTTGGTCAAGTGGAAGGGTTATGGTCAGGAGGATAATTCTTGGGTGGTTGCCTCTGATGTTCATGCTGATGATTTGGTCCGCGCTTTTCATGGGGCTCATCCTGGTCGCCCTGGTGGTTCTCGTGAGGGTTCGGTGACCCCTCCTCAAGGGGGGGGTACTGTTGTGAGTTCTGTTTTTGGGCTCCCTCTGGTGGTTACTGATGGTACTGGGTGATTTGTGTTCTGCTGTCTCTGGTGTCCACCTGTTCTATTAGCATTTGGGAGTTTCCTATTTAACTGGGCTTTCTTGTCATTTCCCCGCCGGCTATCAAGGTTATCAGAGTGTTTTGTTACCTCAGTTTCTGGCTTCAGTAATCTTCAGGACAAGCTAAGTTTTTGATTTTCTTGTTCCACGTTTTGCTTTATTTTTGTCTTGTCCAGCTTGCATATAATTGTTTCTTTGCTGCTGGTTGCTCTAGTGGGCTGTAATTGCTCCTCATGTTCCATGAGTTGGAACATGAGTTCAAGTAATTACAGGATGGTTTTTTGAAGGGTTTTTTGCTGACCGCGCAGTTTACTTTTGTATCCTCTGCTATCTAGTTTTAGCGGGCCTCATTTTGCTGAATCTGTTTTCATACTGTGTATGTGCCTTCCTCTCATTTCACCGTCATTATATGTGGGGGGCTGCTATTTCTGTGGGGTATTTCTCTGGAGGCAAGAGTGGTCTGTGTTTCTTCTAATAGGGGAAGTTAGATCTTCGGCTGGTGCGAGACGTCTAGGACCAACGTAGGCACGTTCCCCGGCTATTGTTATTTGTGTGTTCAGGTTTAGGGTCGCGGTCAGCTCAGGTTCCATCACCCTAGAGCTCGTTGGTGCTTGTCCTTTTGTGATTCCCTGCCATTGGAATCATGACACGTTTGTTCCCACCCTGATAATAAGCCCAGGTTTATTTCCCCATTAACCCTGTCTCTCCCTGCATGGAGTAATCCTTGTAATAAACCCGTTAACACTTGCTCTGCCTCCTGCTCGTCACTGCATCCCACGTTCCTGCTATCTTACAGGTATGCAAATTTTGATCATGTTCAATGACATTTTCTCCAATACTATGCTTCTGTTTATCATCTGCCACTTGCAAAGCTAACACTTCGTATGGCTTCTGATGATGGGATTCAGTAAGTGTTGACACCATATTTTACTAAGGTGCTGGGTGAATGGGATCATTTTTGTATGGATTTCTGTAGTTTTCATATAATCATCTCTTAAATGAGTTTTCCAAAGATGGGTTTTTAAACACGTGACCTGATCACCTATTTTAAACGTATCGGTTATGGATCCTGTGTTACGCAACTTCCACATCAAGCAATATATACTGCTTTTTGCAAGAATAGAAAGGAAATTGCCCAGCTATTCAGCCCTGTTGAATCGAGTATGGCATGCTGGACACACAAGATTACTGCATTGTAAAAAGTACCACTCAGTCAGCAGGGCATGGCCAGTTTTAAACATCGTGGGGCCCTGGGCAAAAATTTTAATTGGGACTCCAACTGCACCATGATGGGCACAGAACAGTCACTAATAGATCAATCTATGCTGCTGAGAACAATGATTTTTGTTTAGACATAAACAATCCAATCATCTGATGAAAGAGAAGCATTTTGCTTGTTTAGTATAATACATCCCATAGTCTTCCACATAGTATCATGCAACTCATAGTCCTCCATATAGTATAAAGTTCCACATAGTCCTTCATATAGTATAATACACTCCCCATAGTCCTCCATATTGTATAATGCACACCCCAGAGCCCTCCATATAGTATAATGTATACCATATAGCCCTCCATATAGTATAATACACTCCCCAAAGTCCTCAATATAGTATAATGCACCCCCATAGTCCTCCATATAGTACAATGCACTCCCCATAGTATAATGTACCCCACAGTCTTTCATATAGTATAATGCATTCCCCATAGTCTTCCATACAGTATAATACATTCCCCATAGCCCTCCATATAGTATCATGCACACCATATAGTCCTTCATACAGAATAATGCACTCTCCATAGTCCTACATATATTATAATAGACTCCCCACAGTCCTCAATATAGTATAATGCACCCCCCATAGTCCTGCCTATAGTACAATGCACTCCCATAATATAATGCACACCATAGTCTTCCATATAGTGTAATGCGTTCCCCATAGTCATCCATATAGTATAATACACTCCCCATAGTCCTCCATATAGTATAATGCATCCCATAGTCCTCCATATTGTATAATGCACACCCCATAGCCCTCCATATAGTATAATGCACACCATATAGCCCTCCATATAGTATAATACACTCCCCAAAGTCCTCAATATAGTATAATGCACCCCTCATAGTCCTCCATATAGTACAATGCACTCCCCATAATATAATGTACCCCACAGTCTTTCATATAGTATAATGTGTTCCCCATAGTCCTCCATACAGTATAATGCATTCCCCATAGTCATCCATGTAGTATAACGCACTGCCCATAGTTCTCAATAGAGTATAATGCAGCCCCATGATATGTACTAACACATAGTATAATGAACTCCTCACAGTCCTTGAAAGAGTATAATGCAGCCCCCATATAGCATAATGCAGCCCAAATATAGTACATATAGTATAATGCACTTCCCATAGTCCTTAATAGAGTATAATGCAGCCCCCATAGAGAATAATGCAGCCCCATGATGTGTACTAACACATAGTATAATGAACTCACCACAGTCCTTGAAAGAGTATAATGCAGCCCCCATGTAGCATAATGCAGCCCAAATATAGTACATTTAGTATAATGCACTCCCCATAGTTCTCAAGAGTATAATGCAGCCCCCACAGAGTACATATAGTATAATGCACTTCCCATAGTAGTCAATAAATTATAATGCAGCCCCCATGTAATACATAAAGTATAATGCACTCCCCATAGTCCTCAAGAGTATAATGCAGCCCCCACAGAGTACAAATAGTATAATGCACTTCCCATAGTAGTCAATAATTATAATGCAGCCCCCATGTAATACATAAAGTATAATGCACTCCCCATAGTCCTCAAGAGTATAATGCAGCCACTACAGAGTACATATAGTGTAATGCAGCCCCACAGTCCTCCAGTATTATGGGCACCACATACTCATTGATTAAAAAAAAAATATATATATATATATATATATTTACATAATTGTCTAAGGGGTACTTCCGTCTGTCTGTCTGTCCTTCTGTCACGGATATTCAATGGTTGTGGCCTCTGTCTATCATGGAAATCCAAGTCGCTGATTGGTCGCCGCAAAACAGCCACGACCAATCAGCGACGGGCACAGTCCGGAAGAAAATGGCCGCTCCTAACTCCCCGCAGTCATTGCCTGTCGCCCGCTCCATACTCCCCGCAGTCAGTGTCCCCGGCGCTCCGCTCGCCGCAGTCAGTGTCCCCGGCGCTCCGCTCCCCGCAGTCAGTGTCCCCGGCGCTCCGATGCTTACTCCCCGCAGTCAGTGTCCCCGGCGCCCGCTCCATACTCCCCTCTGGTCACAAGGTAACACAGGGTTAATGCCAGCGGTAACGCATTCCGTTACCGCCGCTATTAACCCTGTGTGTCCCCAACCTTTTACTATTGATGCTGCCTATGCGGCATCAATAGTAAAAGAAAGTAATGTTAAAAATAGTACAAAAACAAAAAAACTGCTATACTCACCCTCCGTTGTCCGCTGAGGCGCTGGCGCCTGCCGCCATCTTCCTTTCCCACCGATGCTTTGCGAAATTACCCATAAGACCTAGCGGTCTTGCGAGATCGCTAAGTCATATGGGTAATTTCGCAAAGCATCCTGGGAACACAAGATGGCGGCAGCCGCGCGACCATCTGCACAGCGCCGTTGGATCCCAGGAAGCAGAGAGACGGGACGCTGAGGAGCAGCGACAAGAATGGTGAGTATGTTCAACTACAAGGGGCCCTCGGATCGTTAGGTGAGTATGTTTATTTTTTATTTTTTTTAACCTCTGACATACGTGGCTCGGTAATATAGTACGTCACTGCGCAATATCCTACGTGCCTCTGTGCTGTATACTACAAGGCTGGGCAATACACTACGTGGCTGGACAATATACTACATCGCTGTGCAATATACTACGTGGCTCTGTGCTGTATACTACGTGGCTGGGCAATATACTACATAAATGGGCAATATGCTACGTAACTGGGCAATATACTACGTGGCTGGGCAATATACTATGTGACTGGGCAATATACTATGTCACTGGGCAATATACTATGTCGCTGGGCAATATACTACGTGGCTGGGCAATATACTACGTGGCTGGGCAATATACTACGTGACTGGGCAATATAGTATGTGACTGGGCAATATACTAAGTCGATGGGCAATATACTACGTGACTGGGCAATATACTTCGTGGCTGTGCAATATACTACGTGGACATGCATATTCTAGAATACTTGATGCGTTAGAATCGGGCCACCATCTAGTATGTATATACAGTGGGGCAAAAAAGTATTTAGTCAGTCAGCAATAGTGCAAGTTCCACCACTTAAAAAGATGAGAGGCGTCTGTAATTTACATCATAGGTAGACCTCAACTATGGGAGACAAACTGAGAAAAAAAAATCCAGAAAATCACATTGTCTGTTTTTTTATCATTTTTTTTGCATATTGTGGTGGAAAATAAGTATTTGGTCAGAAACAAACAATCAAGATTTCTGTCTCTCACAGACCTGTAACTTCTTCTTTAAGAGTCTCCTCTTTCCTCCAATCATTACCTGTAGTAATGGCACCTGTTTAAACTTGTTATCAGTATAAAAAGACACCTGTGCACACCCTCAAACAGTCTGACTCCAAACTCCACTATGGTGAAGACCAAAGAGATGTCAAAGGACACCAGAAACAAAATTGTAGCCCTGCACCAGGCTGGGAAGACTGAATCTGCAATAGCCAACCAGCTTGGAGTGAAGAAATCAACAGTGGGAGCAATAATTAGAAAATGGAAGACATACAAGACCACTGATAATCTCCCTCGATCTGGGGCTCCACGCAAAATCCCACCCCGTGGGGTCAGAATGATCACAAGAACGGTGAGCAAAAATCCCAGAACCACGCGGGGGGACCTAGTGAATGAACTGCAGAGAGCTGGGACCAATGTAACAAGGCCTACCATAAGTAACACACTACGTCACCATGGACTCAGATCCTGCAGTGCCAGACGTGTCCCACTGCTTAAGCCAGTACATGTCCGGGCCCGTCTGAAGTTTGCTAGAGAGCATTTGGATGATCCAGAGGCGTTTTGGGAGAATGTCCTATGGTCTGATGAAACCAAACTGGAACTGTTTGGTAGAAACACAACTTGTCGTGTTTGGAGGAAAAAGAATACTGAGTTGCATCCATCAAACACCATACCTACTGTAAAGCATGGTGGTGGAAACATCATGCTTTGGGGCTGTTTCTCTGCAAAGGGGCCAGGATGACTGATCCGGGTACATGAAAGATTGAATGGGGCCATGTATCGTGAGATTTTGAGTGCAAACCTCCTTCCATCAGCAAGGGCATTGAAGATGAAACGTGGCTGGGTCTTTCAACATGACAATGATCCAAAGCACACCACCAGGGCAACGAAGGAGTGGCTTCGCAAGAAGCATTTCAAGGTCCTGGAGTGGCCTAGCCAGTCTCCAGATCTCAACCCTATAGAAAACCTTTGGAGGGAGTTGAAAGTCCGTGTTGCCAAGCGAAAAGCCAAAAACATCACTGCTCTAGAGGAGATCTGCATGGAGGAATGGGCCAACATACCAACAACAGTGTGTGGCAACCTTGTGAAGACTTACAGAAAACGTTTGACCACTGTCATTGCCAACTAAGGAGATATTACAAAGTATTGAGATGAAATTTTGTTTCTGACCAAATACTTATTTTCCACCATAATATGCAAAAAAAATGTTAAAAAAACAGACATTGCGATTTTCTGGATTTTTTTTTCTCAGTTTGTCTCCCATAGTTGAGGTCTTCCTATGATGTAAATTACAGACGCCTCTCATCTTTTTAAGTGGTGGAACTTGCACTATTGCTGACTGACTAAATACTTTTTTGCCCCACTGTATATATATATATCTGTATATATATATACACAGTACAGACCAAACGTTTGGACACACCTTCTCATTTAAAGATTTTTCTGTATTTTCATGACTATGAAAATTGTACATTCACACTGAAGACATCAAAACTTTGAATTAACACATGTGGAATTATATACTTAGCAAAAAAGTGTGAAGCAACTGAAAATATGTCCTATATTCTAGGTTCTTCAAAGTAGCCACCTTTTGCATTGATGACTGCTTTGCACACTCTTGGCATTCTCTTGATGAGCTTCAAGAGGTAGTCATTGGAAATGGTCTTCCAACAATCTTGAAGGAGTTCCGAGAGATGCTTAGCACTTGTTGGCCCTTTTGCCTTCACTGTGCGGTCCAGCTCACCCCAAACCATCAGGTCATCTGGCATAGCACCCCATCACTCTCCTTCTTGGTCAAATACCCCTTACACAGCCTGGAGGTGTGTTTGGGGTCATTGTCCTGTTGAAAAATAAATGATGATCCAACTAAACGCAAACCGGATGGAATAGCATGCCGCTGCAAGATGCTGTGGTAGCCATGCTGGTTCAGTATGCCTTCAATCTTGAATAAATCCCCAACAGTGTCACCAGCAAAGCACCCCCACACCATCACACCTCCTCCTCCATGCTTCACGGTGGGAACCAGGCATGTAAAGTCCATCCATTTACGTTTTCTGCGTCGCACAAAGACACCGTGATTGGAACCAAAGATCTCAAATTTGGACTCATCAGACCAAAGCACAGATTTCCACTGGTCTATTGTCCATTTCTTGTGTTCTTTAGCCCAAACAAGTCTCTTCTGCTTGTTGCCTGTCCTTAGCAGTGGTTTTCTAGCAGCTATTTTACCATGAAGGTCTGCTGCACAAAGTCTTCTCTTAACAGTTGTTGTAGAGATGTGCCTGCTGCTAGAACTCTGTGTGGCATTGACCTGGTATCTAATCTGAGCTGCTGTAAACCTGCGATTTCTGAGGCTGGTGACTCGGATAAACTTATCCTCAGAAGCAGAGGTGACTTTTTGTCTTCCTTTCCTGGGGCGGTCCTCGTGTGAGCCAGGTTCTTTGTAGCGCTTGATGGTTTTTGCAACTGCACTTGGGGACACTTTCAAAGTTTTCCCCATTTTTTAGACTGACTGACCTTCATTTCTTAAAGTAATGATGGCCACTCGTTTTTCTTTACTTAGAATTTGTATTATGGCAAGAAAAACGCAGCTAATAGTCTATTCAGAAGGACTATCAGCTGTGTATCCACCAGACTTCTGCTCAACACAACTGATGGTCCCAACCCCATTTATAAGGTAAGAAATCCCACTTATTAAACCTGACAGGGCACACCTGTGAAGTGAAAACCATTTTCGGTGACTACCTCTTGAAGCTCATCAAGAGAATGCCAAGAGAGTGCAAACCAGTCATCAAAGCAAAAGGTGGCTACTTTGAAGAACCTAGAATATAAGACTTAATTTAAGTTGTTTCACACTTTTTTGTTAAGTATATAATTCCACGTGTGTTAATTCATAGTTTTGATGCCTTCAGTGTGAATTTACAATTTTCATAGTCATGAAAATAGGGAAAATCTTTAAATGAGGTGTGTCCAAACTTTTGGTCTGTACTGTATATATAATACTGCTCCCTATTGCTCCGGTCTCTGCAGCTCGTCTAGTCAGCAGCTCCACTGCTGAGGCTCTCTCTTCCATCATTGCTTTCAACTGTATTGGCATCTATGATCCCGATACACTTGAATACGCTATGCGGTGTGGGGGCCATGACTGATGGGTTCCATAGCGGCTTCTGGCTGGTGGTCACTGGGAAAGTGGGGGCCCTAGAAAAATGCCTAGTTTGCCTGCCCTTAACGCCACACCTGTGCCCCTAATGCCACCCCTGCAGCAGGGAAGTATATGATGGGCCTAATTCATCTCGTACACTGCGGGTAAAATGATCTGAGCTCTGATTGGTTGTTCGGGGTAACAAAGATAGTTTTCCATTAAGACAGTTTTAATGATTGAGAGCTAATAACCATTATCCTGTACAAACCACACAAGGAAACGGGCCTATATGTTATGTATCATATTCCATTAAATTGGCTGGTACATAGAGCAGTTTTCAATGAAATCATGAGGATGGAATGCAACTCTAAAATCATTATGGTAATCCTTATAATTGCACTTCTACAAAGTGTGTAATAGCATTTAGGGGTGGAGACAAGCTTTACAATTCTGTTCTGACTTGCTTTCAGCTTTGGCTGTGTATCAGCAATTCTTCCTATAGGTATGTTAATTAATATGTTACTGCCTATGGTGCTTTTGTGTCGTCATTCTAAGAGTGCCAGGTATGAGCATGTACATTGCAATAATCATAACTGCAGAATGCGTTTTATGTGTGACTTCTATGAATCAACCTGTAACCTGGATGTCATCAAGTGATTGTTACATACCTGATGCAATGTAATACTAATGATTATTTCTAAATATGTCTCTTTTTTTATGCACCAAGCAAAATAATATACATTTAAAGCTGAGAGCATTTCTCTTCATTGACTTTGCTGGATAATCTTCATTCCTCCAATTTACTAAATTAGATCTATGCCGTCTGGATGCGCCTAGCAGTGCGCCCTGTACAAAATACTCTCCTCTCTTGAGAATAAGTCGTTAAAGTGAACCTGACAGCTGATCCATGCTGCCCAATCTGTAGGAAGCATGTGTCAGGCACTGCCTGTATGATCTCAGCCAGGTATATTTGACTCTGAAATGCTGCAGCGCTTAAGCCGTCATGTAGACTAGTCAGACAGGAGGGTCCCCAGTGGTTTCTCCCCACCCACTGCCTTGGATTCACAAGTCTGTGCTTATACATGCATATAAAGGCACAGATGATTGGCCTCGGGGAGACCAAAACATCCAACACTGCGGAGACACCATCACGTGTTTCTCAACGCAGTGATTCCAGAACACTGCCCCCATCCCTTATGGGAAATATGCAGATGCAGGTAAAGAAGCTGCGGAGACACCATCACGTGTTTCTCTCATCTGTGCCTTTATAGCCTTTTTACTAGGCACTGCTCCTAATAGCCAGATTCCTACTCCACACTGATGAGGGGCAAACACCCCGAAACAGCTGTCTGTGGATGGATACCATGCTTGGCATAGGTGGCTTTCCTTCATAGGATGCTGCCCTTCCCGTGGTTGTTCCTTCCCGGGGAAAGGCCTGGCTATTCACTGCTTGTGTCGAGAAACACGTGATGGTGTCTCCGCAGCTTCTTTACCTGCATCTGCATATTTCCCATAAGGGATGGGGGCAGTGTTCTGGAATCACTGCGTTGAGAAACACGTGATGGTGTCTCCGCAGTGTTGGATGTTTTGGTCTCCCCGAGGCCAATCATCTGTGCCTTTATAGCCTTTTTACTAGGCACTGCTCCTAATAGCCAGATTCCTACTCCACACTGATGAGGGGCAAACACCCCGAAACAGCTGTCTGTGGATGGATACCATGCTTGGCATAGGTGGCTTTCCTTCATAGGATGCTGCCCTTCCCGTGGTTGTTCCTTCCCGGGGAAAGGCCTGGCTATTCACTGCTTGCGTCGAGAAACACGTGATGGTGTCTCCGCAGCTTCTTTACCTGCATATACATGCATATAGGCAGAGATCAGTCAGTCACTGGCAGAGGGCGAGAAGAAGGCATCGGGGACCCGCCTGTCCGACTAGTCTACAGCACAGCTCGCTCCCAGACCGCTAATACAGTATGTTTTTCCCTGAAACACCGCAACGTTTCGGAGTTAACCACTTAGTGACAGAGCCAAATTTTAAAAATCTGACCATTCACTTTACGTGGTAATAACTCTGTGACGCGTCAACAAATTACAGTGATTTTGAGATTGTTTTTTCGTGACACATTATACTTTATGATAATGGTAAACTTAGGTTGATATGTTCTGTGTTTATTTATAAAAAAAAAAAAAATCAGAAATTTGACAAATGTAAAAAAATTTGCAATTTTCCAACTTTGAATGATTATCTCTTTAAGGCCGGAGTCACACTACAGCGAGATATGGCCGAGTCTCGCAGGTTAAAAGCAAGCTCTGGCACCGGCACTCCGGAGCGGAGCGTGCAGCTTCATGTATTCCTATGCGGCCGCACACCCGCTCCGGAGTACCGGTGCCAGAGCTTGTTTTTAACCTGCGAGACTCGGCCGTATCTCGCTCTGTGTGATCCCGGCCTAATTCAGATAGTCATACCATAGCAAAACATTAATAAATAATATTTCCCTCATGTCTGCTTTACATCAGCACCATTTGTAAAATGATATTTTATTTTGTTAGCATTTAGGAGGTTTAAAAATGTAGCAGTAATTTTTCATTTTTTCATGGAAATTTACAAAATTATTTTTTTAGGGACCTATCCAGGTTTGAAGTGACTTTAGGGGTCCTATATATTGAAAACCCCCCAAAAGTGATACTATTTTAAAAACAGCACCCCTCGACATATTAAAATTTGCCGTCATGTAGTTTATTAACCCTTTTGGTGATTTTCAGGAATTAATGCAAATTGACATGACAGGAATTAAATGTCCACTATTTGCTTGTGAATTGCCATGGCAAACATCAGGAACACACGATCATGATCTCAGGGTGCCGATGGGGATAAAGAGGGAACCCCCACAATCTTTTAGGGCAGTCCCACACGTCCAGATAATTCCGGTACCGGAAAAATCGGTACCGGAATTATCCGTGTCCGTGTGCCTGTGCGTTTCTGTGGCACATCAGTGTGGCACACGTGCAGCACATGTGTGCCACCCTTGTGCCGACTGGGTACCACACGCACCATGCAGGAGACAGCGCTAGAGATAAGCGCTGTCCCCTGCATCTGGTGCTGAAGCCGCCATTCATATCTTCTCTGCAGCAGCGTTTGCTGTAGAGAAGATATGAATAATCCTATTTTTTTTTGTTTCTCGTGTTTAACATAAAGATCCATGTCCCCACCCCCTCCCACCCCCTGTGCGCCCGCCCACTGTTATTAAAATACTCACCCGGCTCCCTCGCTGGCGCTGCTTCCTGTCCTGGCCGCACCTTCTACTGTATGAGCGGTCACGTGGAGCCGCCGATAACAGTCATGAATATGCGGCTCCACCTCCCATAGGGGTGGAGCCGCATATTCATTACTGTAAATGAGCGGCCCCACGTGGCCACTCATACAGTAGAAGGTGCAGCCAGGACAGGAAGCAGCGCCAGCGAGGGAGCCGGGTGAGTATTTTAATAACAGCGGGCGGGCGCACAGGGGGTGGGAGGGGGGTGGGGACATGGATCTTTATGTTAAACACGAGAACCAAAAAAAAAATAGGATTATTCATATCTTCTTTACAGCAAACGCTGCTGCAGAGAAGATATGAATGGCGGCTTCAGCACCATGTGGGGGGGACAGCGCTTACTGTAGCGCTGTCTCCTGCACGGCACAAGGACTGTGTTTTACACGGACCCATTGACTTTAATGGGTCCGTGTAATCCGTGCGCTCCCACGAACACTGACATGTCTCCGTGTTTGGCACACGGAGAGACGGTCCGCAAAAAATTAATGACATCTGCACAGATGCATTGATTTCAATGTGTCTACGTGTGTCAGTGGCTCCGGTACGTGAGGAAACTGTCACCTCACGTACCGGAGCCACTGACGTGTGAAACCAGCCTTAAACATTTATATGATATAGTTATTATTTACAGCAGCATCTAAGGGGTTAAACTGAAATGGACGGAGCTAACACTGATCGTTGGTGATGCAGCAAGTTGTCACCTATAGGCTATGTGCCCACGTTGCGGGTTTCTGTACGGATTTTTCCACTCAGTTTTTTAAGAGTCCACAGGTAAAACGCCCTGAGTTTTACCTGCGGATTACCCGCGGATTTTCAACATTTTTTGTACGGATTTCACCTGCGTTTTAACACCTGCAGATTCCTATTATGGGATAGGTGTAAAACGCTGTGGAATCGGCACAAAGAATTGACATGCTGCGGAAAATAAACCGCAGCGTTTCTACACGGAATTTTCCGCAGAATGTGCACTGCAGATTTTGTTTTCCATAGGTTTACATGGTACTGTATACCGGATGGAAAAACTGCGAATCCATAGCCAAATCCGCACCGTGTGCACATACCCATAGTCTACAGCCAACAGCTGCTGGATTGTCACCTGTATGGGGATGCTAGTCTCTTATATCTCAGGTCAGTTAAAAGACGTATTGACGGTCATTAAGGGGTTAAAGATATCTGACTTGATACAGCCATTGCTTGATACATGATGCCCACAGATTGGGCAGCATGTGTCAGCTGGCAGGTTCTCTTTAATATTACATTACTTTGAGAACAGTTGCGTGAAACTCTAAATATGAACTGCAGTTATTCATTTACCATGGGATACATGAATACAGCCACAGGCACGGTCATCCTAGTGACAGCACACAAGTGGTCATGTGCGGTGATTTCAAGGTATGTACACATAGACGGACAGCATTAGAGCTTGGTGATGATGCTGTCATGTGACCACTTGGATGTAAAGTCCCAAGTATGAAGCTCATTGTAAGGTGAATGCAATATCTACAGATAGATATCAATGTATGGATAAGATTCGAATAGCTACCTGTAAGGAGGGTAACACTACCATTCATCTTCTTACTATATTTCACTATTCCTCTTTATATTGGTTGCTGCCACTATGAGGTTGTAATTGCTTTTCACACGCTTGTTTGCAGTGGTGCCCTTGCCCACCTCTGTTGTGGCAACAATAGTCCATAACTTCCAGCAATAACTACAGCACACTGACCAGCAGAAAGCAAGGATAGGGTGTAGCTTCTAATTAATCTAGGTCTAGCTTATTGTTTTTAGTGTCCAGGGCAGCGGCGGTCATACCATTGGTGCTACCTGTGCAGCTACACAGGGGTCCAAGAGGTAAGGGTATGTGCACATGTTGCAGATTTGCCTGCGGATTTTTCTGCACTAAATCAACAGCTCTTGGCAGAAAACACAGGTGCGTTTTTTGCACGTTTTTGATGCGGTTTTTGCGCTGTTTTGTATGCGTTTTTGAAAGCTAAAGAAAGATGTATTATTGAACCAAAAAAAAAGATTTGTGATGTCATGTCTTTTCCAACCTCCTCTTTTACATTTGTCCAACCCACACTCCATTACGCACACAGATAGATAGATAGAATGAGATAGATGTAGATAGATATATGGATAGTTAAGCTACTTTCACACATCAGGTTTTTGCTGTCAGGCACAATCCGGCGCTTTTTGAAAAAAACGGATCCGTTTTTCTTTCGCCGGGTCCGTTTTTTTTATTCTTATAGAATTGTATTAGCACCGGATTACGCCTGATGGCCTCACATTTCATCCGTTTTTTGCCGGATCCGTAAAAAAAAACTGTTTCCAGCGGACGGAGAAAATGCAGCGCCCCAGAGATCTGGTCATTGCAGTATGACACTCTGCCACTAAGGGGAGTGATGGTACGTCTGATGGCACTGAAGGAATTCTACTGACCAGGTATCACCAGCACACATTACACTTCACACTCCAGCCACTAGGGAGAGAAAAAGGCTTTATTTATTGGGCCACTCCTCACACTGGTAAAACTAGGGGTTGGATAGGAAGTTAGTCAGTAGCTGACTGGGTTGGATTCAGGCAACATCTCGTGGCAGGGGGTGTTGCAGGGAGAAGACACAGGGGGATCCCTGTCAGGCGTGGGAACCTGGCAGGTGCCTAGCGAACAGAGCAGAACGTAACAGAACAGCGCCTGCACACCCCGCGGTGGTACTGTGATTTATTGCAAAGACTGTGTATTGCTATCTGCCGCGAGATTCCCGCCAAAACTGCCACCATTGCCGCGCCACGAGGAGCGCAGGGGAAGGAGGGCGTGCCATGGGAGGAGACTACCAAAGTGGCGCCAGAAGTGCTGACCGCCCCCTCCGATTACTGTTGCGGGGGAGGACAATCTGCCCCAAAGCAGAGGAGAACCGCCCCCTGATTTGCAACGGCGGGAACCAAGACAAGAAGGAGCTCCACCCCCAGAAAATGGAGGATCAGCGTGTGAGTGCCATCGCAGATCCCGGAGTAGGGATGACGACCAGCGGGTGCCCGAACGACGAAGGAGTGATCCTGGCCTGTCCCCGTCAGCCGGAGGAGGATCCGGACTCGAATCTGCCGCGGTTGGAGGGTTCAGACTTCTTGGAGCCGCGGGTGGAGGAGCCGAGTCGGCCTATCCCGAGTGTGGAGCCAGCCGATGTGAAGCAATGGCGGTCAGAGCCGTCACCGGGGGCCGCATTGGGAGAACCACGGTCCGAGCCGCAGCCGACTCTAGGGTCATCATCAATGGAACCGGTCGGCATCGGTGGAACCACATCGGACGGAGGTATGGAAAATGCCCCTGCCCTCCTGACCGATCCAGCTCCCGTGACCGCTCCCCAACCTGACAGTGACCTGTTGTCGGGCTCCCTCCTGTGGTCATGAATGGTACTTCGGCTGGTTCTATCCATGGACTTCCTCTGGTGGCTGCGGCTTCTGAGTTTCCTTCCACAGGTGACGAGGTTAATTCGTTAGCTGGCTGCTCTATTTAACTCCTCTTAGATCTTTGCTCCATGCCACCTGTCAATGTTCCAGTATTGGTCTAGTTCACTCCTGGATCGTTGTTGTGACCTGTCTTCCCAGCAGAAGCTAAGTTCCTGCTTGTTTTTCTTTGGTTTGCTATTTTTCTGTCCAGCTTGCTATTTTTATTGTTGTCTTGCTTGCTGGAAGCTCTGGGACGCAGAGGGAGCGCTGTTATGAAAGGCAATTCAGTACTACAATGGACATAGCGGTCAGAGCACATACAGTGATCTGACAATAACCCAAAATCATAGAACGAGCTCTGAGACGTGGGAACTCTGCAGACCGCAATCCCTAATCCTCTCCAAACAACACTAGAGGCAGCCGTGGATTGCGCCTAACTCTGCCTATGCAACTCGGCACAGCCTGAGAAACTAACTAGCCTGAAGATAGAAAATAAGCCTACCTTGCCTCAGAGAAATACCCCAAAGGAAAAGGCAGCCCCCCACATATAATGACTGTGAGTTAAGATGAAAAGACAAACGTAGAGATGAAATAGATTCAGCAAAGTGAGGCCCGACTTTCTTAACAGATCGAGGATAGAAAAGGTAACTTTGCGGTCTACACAAAACCCTAAAGAAAACCACGCAAAGGGGGCAAAAAGACCCTCCGTACCGAACTAACGGCACGGAGGTACACCCTTTGCGTCCCAGAGCTTCCAGCAACAAATTAGACAAGCTGGACAGAAAAAATAGCAAACAAATAGCAAAGAAGAACTTAGCTATGCAGAGCAGCAGGCCACAGGAATAATCCAGGGAAAAGCAAGTCCAACACTGGAACATTGACAGGAAGCCAGGATCAAAGCATTAGGTGGAGTTAAGTAGAGAAGCACCTAACGACCTCACCAGATCACCTGAGGGAGGAAACTCAGAAGCCGCAGTACCACTTCCCTCCACCAACAGAAGCTCACAGAGAGAATCAGCCAAAGTACCACTTGTGACCACAGGAGGGAGCTCTGCCACAGAACTCACAACAGTACCCCCCCCTTGAGGAGGGGTCACCGAACCCTCACCAGAGCCCCCAGGCCGACCAGGATGAGCCACATGAAAGGCACGAACAAGATCGGGAGCATGGACATCAGAAGCAAAAACCCAGGAATTATCTTCCTGAGCATAACCCTTCCATTTAACCAGATACTGGAGTTTCCGTCTAGAAACACGAGAATCCAAAATCTTCTCCACAATATACTCCAATTTCCCCTCCACCAAAACCGGGGCAGGAGGATCCACAGATGGAACCATAGGTGCCACGTATCTCCGCAACAATGACCTATGGAATACGTTATGTATGAAAAAAGAATCTGGAAGGGTCAGACGAAAAGACACAGGATTAAGAACCTCAGAAATCCTATACGGACCAATGAAACGAGGTTTAAACTTAGGAGAGGAAACCTTCATAGGAATATGACGAGAAGATAACCAAACCAGATCCCCAACACGAAGTCGGGGACCCACACGGCGTCTGCGATTAGCGAAACGTTGAGCCTTCTCCTGGGACAAGGTCAAATTGTCCACTACCTGAGTCCAAATCTGCTGCAACCTGTCCACCACAGTATCCACACCAGGACAGTCCGAAGACTCAACCTGTCCTGAAGAGAAACGAGGATGGAACCCAGAATTGCAGAAAAATGGCGAAACCAAGGTAGCCGAGCTGGCCCGATTATTAAGGGCGAACTCAGCCAAAGGCAAAAAGGACACCCAGTCATCCTGATCGGCAGAAACAAAGCATCTCAGATATGTTTCCAAGGTCTGATTGGTTCGTTCGGTCTGGCCATTAGTCTGAGGATGGAAAGCCGAGGAAAAAGACAAGTCAATGCCCATCCTACCACAAAAGGCTCGCCAAAACCTTGAAACAAACTGGGAACCTCTGTCAGAAACGATATTCTCTGGAATGCCATGTAAACGAACCACATGCTGGAAGAACAATGGCACCAAATCAGAGGAGGAAGGCAATTTAGACAAGGGTACCAGATGGACCATCTTAGAAAAGCGATCACAGACCACCCAAATGACTGACATCTTTAGAGAAACGGGAAGATCAGAAATAAAATCCATAGAGATATGTGTCCAAGGCCTCTTCAGGACCGGCAAGGGCAAAAGCAACCCACTGGCACGAGAACAGCAGGGCTTAGCCCGAGCACAAATCCCACAGGACTGCACAAAAACACGCACATCCCGCGACAGAGACGGCCACCAAAAGGATCTAGCCACCAACTCTCTGGTACCAATGATTCCAGGATGACCAGCCAACACCGAACAATGAACCTCAGAGATAACTTTATTGGTCCACCTATCAGGGACAAACAGTCTCTCCGCTGGACAACGATCAGGTTTATTAGCCTGAAATTTTTGCAGCACCCGCCGCAAATCAGGGGAGATGGCAGACACAATTACTACTTCCTTGAGGATACCCGCCGGCTCAGACAAACCCGGAGAGTCGGGCACAAAACTCCTAGACAGAGCATCCGCCTTCACATTTTTAGAGCCCGGAAGGTACGAAATCACAAAGTCAAAACGGGCAAAAAACAGTGACCAACGAGCCTGTCTAGGATTCAACTGCTTAGCAGACTCAAGATAAGTCAAGTTCTTATGATCAGTCAATACCACCACGCGATGCTTAGCTCCTTCAAGCCAATGACGCCACTCCTCAAATGCCCACTTCATGGCCAGCAACTCTCGGTTGCCCACATCATAATTTCGCTCAGCAGGCGAAAACTTCCTGGAAAAAAAAGCGCATGGTTTCATCACTGAGCAATCAGAACCTCTCTGCGACAAAACAGCCCCTGCTCCAATCTCAGAAGCATCAACCTCGACCTGGAACGGAAGAGAAACATCTGGTTGACACAACACAGGGGCAGAAGAAAAACGACGCTTCAAGTCTTGAAAAGTTTCCACAGCAGCAGAAGACCAATTGACCAAATCAGCACCCTTCTTGGTCAAATCGGTCAATGGTTTGGCAATACTAGAAAAATTGCAGATGAAGCGACGATAAAAATTAGCAAAGCCCAGGAACTTTTGCAGACTTTTCAGAGATGTCGGCTGAGTCCAATCATGGATGGCTTGGACCTTAACAGGATCCATCTCGATAGTAGAAGGGGAAAAGATGAACCCCAAAAATGAAACCTTCTGCACACCAAAGAGACACTTTGATCCCTTCACAAACAAAGAATTAGCACGCAGGACCTGAAAAACTGTTCTGACCTGCTTCACATGAGACTCCCAATCATCCGAGAAGATCAAAATGTCATCCAAGTACACAATCAGGAATTTATCCAGGTACTCTCGGAAGATGTCATGCATAAAGGACTGAAACACTGATGGAGCATTGGCAAGTCCGAATGGCATCACTAGATACTCAAAATGACCCTCGGGCGTATTAAATGCAGTTTTCCATTCATCTCCTCGCCTGATTCGCACCAGATTATACGCACCACGAAGATCTATCTTAGTGAACCAACTAGCCCCCTTAATCCGAGCAAACAAATCAGATAACAATGGCAAGGGGTACTGAAATTTAACCGTGATCTTATTTAGAAGGCGGTAATCTATACAAGGTCTCAGCGAACCATCCTTCTTGGTTACAAAAAAGAACCCTGCTCCTAATGGTGACGATGACGGGCGAATATGCCCCTTCTCCAGGGATTCCTTCACATAACTGCGCATAGCGGCGTGCTCAGGCACGGATAAATTAAACAGTCGACCTTTTGGGAATTTACTACCAGGAATCAAATTGATAGCACAATCACAATCCCTATGCGGAGGTAGGGCATCGGACTTGGGCTCATCAAATACATCCCGGTAATCAGACAAGAACTCTGGAACCTCAGAAGGGGTGGATGACGAAATTGACAGAAATGGAACATCACCATATACCCCCTGACAACCCCAGCTGGACACCGACATGGATTTCCAATCTAATACTGGATTATGGGCTTGTAGCTTTGGCAACCCCAACACGACCACATCCTGCAGATTATAAAACACCAGAAAGCGAATTACCTCCTGATGTGCAGGAGCCATGCACATGGTCAGCTGGGTCCAGTATTGAGGCTTATTCTTGGCCAAAGGCGTGGCATCTATTCCTCTCAATGGAATAGGACACTGCAAGGGCTCTAAGAGAAACCCACAACGCTTAGCATACTCCAAGTCCATCAAATTCAGGGCAGCGCCTGAATCCACAAATGCCATGACAGAATACGATGACAAAGAGCAGATCAAGGTAACGGACAGAAGAAATTTTGACTGTACCGTACCAATGGTGGCAGACCTAGCGAACCGCTTAGTGCGCTTAGGACAATCAGAGATAGCATGAGTGGAATCACCACAGTAGAAACACAGCCCATTCAGACGTCTGTGTTCTTGCCGTTTAACTCTGGTCAAAGTCCTATCGCACTGCATAGGCTCAGGTAATACCGCCAAATGGTGCACAGATTTACGCTCACGCAAGCGTCGACCGATCTGAATGGCCAAAGACATAGACTCATTCAAACCAGCAGGCATAGGAAATCCCACCATGACATCCTTAAGGGCTTCAGAGAGACCCTTTCTGAACATAGCTGCCAGCGCAGATTCATTCCATTGAGTGAGCACGGACCACTTTCTAAATTTCTGACAATATACCTCTATCTCATCCTGACCCTGACAAAGAGCCAGCAAATTTTTCTCTGCCTGATCCACTGAATTAGGTTCATCGTACAGCAATCCGAGCGCCAGGAAAAACGCATCGATATTACTCAATGCAGGATCTCCTGGCGCAAGAGAAAATGCCCAGTCCTGAGGGTCGCCGCGCAAAAAAGAAATAACAATCAAAACCTGGAAAAAAATAATAAAATACACTGGCGCTCGGAGAGTGAAGAATAGGAGGGAATGGAAGCTGCTGGTGATAAAAAACAGGGTCTGTGTATCACCCTGTAAATAGATAACAAGAGTGAGAAAACGGGGGTAGATCACCTGCGCTAGTGTGGGTGATTCTGCTGGCACTAGAAGCTATACACGGGAACAATACCCGGCAAATAGGAGCTAACAATAGTTAGAATGGTGCACTTACTTCATACTGGGAAGATGATGTGGGCGTAGAACTTCCTAGAGCTGAGTGCCTGGCTCCGTACTGCAAAATCAGGGGATAGTGGTAGCGCCTGGATCCGCGCGAGCCTGAACAGCAGGGTGAACGCTGGAACCAGGAAAGAACCGCCAACTTCTAGCGTGCCCCGGCCGGAAGCAACGCCGAAGCGGTGGCGGAGTGTGGGGGGGGCGTGGCGAGTAGCGTGACGTCACAGCTAATGGGCGGGCGCGTATGAGGATTATCCAATCCAACGCGTTTCGAAGGAAGCGATCCTTCTTCGTCAGGGCTGGAATTCCCCATGGAGCCCTCCCCTTATATAGCGAACTACCTACACGCCCCCTACAGAAAAAACTACCTAACAACCCTGATTAATGCAGCGTAATTGGTATATCAAATGGGCGCTATGCCTGAATATCTCAATAGATGATATATATAGTGTGTACTTGGTGGATTACAAGAAGACCCAGGTGAAGGTACATAGAGTGGAAGAACATAAAAGAAATGTTGGCGCAGAATAAACGCTGGGATAATGGATTGGTGCCCTAAATCCTGGGCTTTAACACAATAGCGAAAAAACAGGGGGTGGGGGAGGGAAAGGGGGAGATGACATATAGTCGACCTCGATAAAAACAGTTTAACTTTAATACAAAAAATGAATAAAAACCTTAAAAATAAAAGGATACTACAGTATAAAGTTTTATCAACCTAGAACAATCATAAAATTTAAAAAGTTTAAAACAAAAATATATGGAGGTGTTTAAAAACAGGGATGTAAAAAATTAAGCACATTGTAACACATAATAGTGAAATACGGGTTGTGTAATAAATGTGCCAAGACGGGGTTGTTCACAGGAACACAATTTGGTCCTGAACCTCATACGTATAGACAGGGATGGCTGAACATGAAAAATGTGCATTAAAAAGCGTATAACTCGATCTCATAATTAAGGCCTCTTGGGGCCATGCTGTCTAATAGGTAAATCCATTTGGATTCAACCCTAGACATTGCTTTAAGAAAATCTCCGCCCCTAGGGTTTTGCTGGACTTTTTGGATTCCACAAAAACGGATCCCTCCACAAGATTTGTTGTGTTTTTCTAGAAAGTGGCGAGCTAAAGGGTGACCTTTGAAGCCTTTTTGAATATTATCTAGGTGCTCCTTAATTCTGACCTTTAAAGATCTTTTTGTGCGACCCACATACATTTTGTTACAAGGACACTGCAATATGTAGATTACCCCGTGGTTTCGCAAGTTATTGAGTTTTTAATCTGAAATTGCTTAGTGCCACCAGAGTTTGTAAATGTTGTTTGGACAACCTTCCCAAGAGATGTTCGTTTACAACACGAACAACTACCACATGGCCTGAAACCCCATTTTTGGGGGGCTGATGGTTTTGCAGACGCTCCTGGTCTAGAGAGGACTGGTTTGGTTGTCGGTGCTAAGAGGAGGCCCAAATTTTGTGCAGAGAGGACTGGTTTGGTTGTCGGTGCTAAGAGGAGGCCCAAATTTTGTGCAGAGAGGACTGGTTTGGTTGTCGGTGCTAAGAGGAGGCCCAAATTTTGTGCCTTGAATTCACTCCCACTACTAATAATTTCCAGGTTAATTTCCTGGACCTTACCATTTATGCGGAAAATAACATACCGTATATACTCAAGTATAAGCCGAGATTTTCAGCCCATTTTTTTGGGCTGAAAGTCCCCCTCTCGGCTTATACTCGAGTCATATACCCGGGTGTCAGCAGGGGAGGGGGAGCGGGGGCTGTGTAATCATACTTACCTGCTCCCAGCGTGGTCCCTGCAGTCCCTGGCTTCTCCGGCGCTGCAGATTCTTCCTGCACTGAGCGGTCACATGGCACCGCTCATTACAGAAATGAATAGGCAGCTCCACCCCCATAGGGGAGGAGCCGCATATTCATTGCTGTAAATGATCGGTGCCATGTGACCGCTCAATTATAGGAAGAAGCTGCAGCGCCGGAGAAGCCAGGGACTGCAGGGACCGCGCCGCAGCAGGTAAGGGGAGCGCAGCGCTATAATTACCTGCTCCTCGCTCCGGCTCCGTCTGCAGCGTCCTCTAGCAGTGACGCTCAGGTTAGAGGGCGCTGTGACGTAGTCAGTGCGCGCCCTCTGCTGAGCGTTAGTGCTGGAGACGGAGCCGCAGAGGAGCAGGTAATTATTGAAAGCGCCGGCGTCCTGAGCAAGAGAGGTGAGTATGTGATTTTTTTTTTTTTATGGCAGCACCAGCAGCATTCTAAGGAGCACCTATGGGGCCATAAAGGTGCAGAGCATATAAGGGGCACAGCATTATAAGGAGCACCTATGGGGCCATAAATGTTATGGCTGGCAATCAGGCAACACAGCGTGCAGTAATCAGCGCACATACAGAGATCTGGCAATAACCAAAAACAATAGGACGAGCTCTGAGACGTGGAATCTCTGTAGACTGCAGTACCTGATCTATCCTCACACAACTATAAGCAGCAGTGGATTGCGCCTAACAACTACCTATGCAACTCGGCACTGCCTGAGGAGCTGACTAGCCTGAAGATAGAAATACAAGCCTGACTTACCTCAGAGAAATACCCCAAAGGAATAGGCAGCCCCCCACATATAATGACTGTTAGCAAGATGAAAAGACAAACGTAGGAATGAAATAGATTCAGCAAAGTGAGGCCCGATATTCTAGACAGAGCGAGGATAGCAAAGAGAACTATGCAGTCTACAAAAAACCCTAAAACGAAAACCACGCAAAGGGGCAAAAAGACCCACCGTGCCGAACTAACAGCACGGCGGTGCACCCCTCTGCTTCTCAGAGCTTCCAGCAAAAGACAATAGCAAGCTGGACAGAAAAAACAGAAAACAAACTAGAAGCACTTATCTAGCAGAGCAGCAGGCCCAAGGAAAGATGCAGTAGCTCAGATCCAACACTGGAACATTGACAAGGAGCAAGGAAGACAGACTCAGGTGGAGCTAAATAGCAAGGCAGCCAACGAGCTCACCAAAACACCTGAGGGAGGAAGCCCAGAGACTGCAATACCACTTGTGACCACAGAAGTGAACTCAGCCACAGAATTCACAACAGTACCCCCCCCTTGAGGAGGGGTCACCGAACCCTCACCAGAACCCCCAGGCCGACCAGGATGAGCCACATGAAAGGCACGAACAAGATCTGGGGCATGGACATCAGAGGCAAAAACCCAGGAATTATCTTCCTGAGCATAACCCTTCCATTTGACCAGATACTGGAGTTTCCGTCTAGAGACACGAGAATCCAAAATCTTCTCCACAATATACTCCAATTCCCCCTCCACCAAAACAGGGGCAGGAGGCTCCACAGATGGAACCATAGGTGCCACGTATCTCCTCAACAACGACCTATGGAATACATTATGTATGGAAAAGGAGTCTGGGAGGGTCAGACGAAAAGACACCGGATTGAGAATCTCAGAAATCCTATACGGACCAATAAAACGAGGTTTAAATTTAGGAGAGGAAACCTTCATAGGAATATGACGAGAAGATAACCAAACCAAATCCCCAACACGAAGTTGGGGTCCCACACGGCGTCTGCGATTAGCGAAAAGCTGAGCCTTCTCCTGGGACAAGGTCAAATTGTCCACTACCTGAGTCCAGATCTGCTGCAACCTGTCCACCACAGAATCCACACCAGGACAGTCCGAAGACTCAACCTGTCCTGAAGAGAAACGAGGATGGAACCCAGAATTGCAGAAAAATGGAGAGACCAAGGTAGCCGAGCTGGCCCGATTATTAAGGGCGAACTCAGCCAACGGCAAAAATGACACCCAATCATCCTGGTCAGCGGAAACAAAACATCTCAAATATGTTTCCAAGGTCTGATTGGTTCGTTCGGTCTGGCCATTAGTCTGAGGATGGAAGGCCGAGGAGAAAGATAGGTCAATGCCCATCCTACCACAAAAGGCTCGCCAGAACCTCGAGACAAACTGGGAACCTCTGTCAGAAACAATATTCTCAGGAATGCCATGTAAACGAACCACATGCTGGAAGAACAAAGGCACCAAATCAGAGGAGGAAGGCAATTTAACCAAGGGCACCAGATGGACCATTTTAGAAAAGCGATCACAGACCACCCAAATGACCGACATTTTTTGAGAAACGGGAAGGTCAGAAATGAAATCCATCGAAATATGTGTCCAAGGCCTCTTCGGGACCGGCAAGGGCAAAAGCAACCCACTGGCACGTGAACAGCAGGGCTTAGCCCTAGCACAAATTCCACAGGACTGCACAAAAGCACGCACATCCCGTGACAGAGATGGCCACCAGAAGGATCTAGCAACCAACTCCCTGGTACCAAAGATTCCTGGATGACCGGCCAGCACCGAACAATGAAGTTCAGAGATAACTTTACTAGTCCACCTATCAGGGACGAACAGTTTCTCGGCCGGACAACGATCAGGTTTATTAGCCTGAAATTTCTGCAACACTCTCCGCAAATCAGGGGAGATGGCAGACACAATGACTCCTTCCTTGAGGATACTCGCCGGCTCAGATAACCCCGGAGAGTCGGGCACAAAACTCCTAGACAGAGCATCCGCCTTCACATTTTTAGAGCCCGGAAGGTATGAAATCACAAAATCAAAACGAGCAAAAAATAACGACCAACGGGCCTGTCTAGGATTCAAGCGCTTGGCAGACTCAAGATAAGTAAGGTTCTTATGATCAGTCAATACCACCACGCGATGCTTAGCACCCTCAAGCCAATGACGCCACTCCTCGAATGCCCACTTCATGGCCAGCAACTCTCGGTTGCCCACATCATAATTACGCTCAGCAGCAGAAAATTTCCTGGAAAAGAAAGCACATGGTTTGAACACTGAGCAACCAGAACCTCTCTGTGACAAAACCGCCCCTGCACCAATCTCAGAAGCATCAACCTCGACCTGGAACGGAAGAGAAACATCAGGTTGACACAACACAGGGGCACAGCAAAAACGATGCTTCAACTCCTGAAAAGCTTCCACGGCAGCAGAAGACCAATTAACCAAATCAGCACCCTTCTTGGTCAAATCGGTCAATGGTCTGGCAATGCTAGAAAAATTACAGATGAAGCGACGATAAAAATTAGCAAAGCCCAGGAATTTCTGCAGACTTTTTAGAGATGTCGGCTGAGTCCAATCCTGGATGGCCTGAACCTTAACCGGATCCATCTCGATAGTAGAAGGGGAAAAGATGAACCCCAAAAATGAAACTTTCTGCACACCGAAGAGACACTTTGATCCCTTCACGAACAAGGAATTAGCACGCAGTACCTGGAAAACCATTCTGACTTGCTTCACATGAGACTCCCAATCATCTGAGAAGATCAAAATGTCATCCAAGTAAACAATCAAGAATTTATCCAGATACTCACGGAAAATGTCATGCATAAAAGACTGAAAAACAGATGGAGCATTGGCAAGTCCGAACGGCATCACCAGATACTCAAAATGACCCTCGGGCGTATTAAATGCCGTTTTCCATTCATCTCCCTGCCTGATTCTCACCAGATTATACGCACCACGAAGATCAATCTTAGTAAACCAACTAGCCCCCTTAATCCGAGCAAACAAGTCAGAAATCAATGGCAAGGGATACTGAAACTTAACAGTGATCTTATTAAGAAGGCGGTAATCAATACACGGTCTTAGCGAACCATCCTTCTTGGCTACAAAAAAGAACCCTGCTCCCAATGGTGACGACGATGGGCGAATATGTCCCTTCTCCAGGGACTCCTTCACATAACTGCGCATAGCGGTGTGTTCAGGTACGGACAAATTAAATAAACGACCCTTAGGGAATTTACTACCAGGAATCAAATCGATAGCACAATCACAATTCCTATGCGGAGGTAGGGCATCAGACTTGGACTCTTCAAATACATCCTGAAAGTCCGACAAGAACTCTGGGATGTCAGAAGGAATGGATGACGAAATAGACAAAAATGGAACATCACCATGTACTCCCTGACAACCCCAGCTGGTTACCGACATAGAGTTCCAATCCAATACTGGATTATGGGTTTGTAGCCATGGCAACCCCAACACGACCACATCATGCAAATTATGCAGTACCAGAAAGCGAATAACTTCCTGATGTGCAGGAGCCATGCACATGGTCAGCTGGGCCCAGTACTGAGGCTTATTCTTGGCCAAAGGTGTAGCATCAATTCCTCTCAACGGAATAGGACACCGCAAAGGCTCCAAGAAAAATCCACAACGTTTAGCATAATCCAAATCCATCAGATTCAGGGCAGCGCCTGAATCCACAAACGCCATGACAGAATACGATGACAAAGAGCACATTAAGGTAATGGACAAAAGGAATTTGGACTGTACAGTACCAATAACGGCAGAGCTATCGAACCGCCTAGTGCGTTTAGGACAATTAGAAATAGCATGAGTAGAATCACCACAATAGAAACACAGTCTGTTCAGACGTCTGTGTTCTTGCCGTTCTACTTTAGTCATAGTCCTGTCGCACTGCATAGGCTCAGGTTTACTCTCAGGCAGTACCGCCAGATGGTGCACAGATTTACGCTCGCGCAAGCGACGACCGATCTGAATGGCCAAGGACATAGACTCATTCAAGCCAGCAGGCATAGGAAATCCCACCATTACATCCTTAAGAGCTTCAGAGAGACCCTTTCTGAACAAAGCCGCTAGTGCAGATTCATTCCACAGAGTGAGTACTGACCATTTCCTAAATTTCTGACAATATACTTCTACATCATCCTGACCCTGGCATAAAGCCAGCAGATTTTTCTCAGCCTGATCCACTGAATTAGGCTCATCGTAAAGCAATCCGAGCGCCAGGAAAAATGCATCAACATTACTCAATGCAGAATCTCCTGGTGCAAGAGAAAACGCCCAGTCCTGTGGGTCGCCGCGCAAAAAAGAAATAATAATCAAAACCTGTTGAATAGGATTACCAGAAGAATGAGGTTTCAAGGCCAAAAATAGCTTACAATTATTTCTGAAGCTCAGGAACTTAGTTCTGTCACCAAAAAACAAATCAGGAATCGGAATTCTTGGTTCTAGCATCGATTTCTGATCAATAGTATCTTGAATCTTTTGTACATTTACAACGAGATTATCCATTGAGGAGCACAGAGCCTGAATATCCATGTCCACAGCTGTGTCCTGAAGCACTCTAATGTCTAGGGGAAAAAAAAGACTGAAGACAGAGCTAAGAAAAAAAAATGATGTCAGGATTTCTTTTTTCCCTCTATTGGGAATCATTGGTTTGGCTCCTTGTACTGTTATGGCTGGCAATCAGGCAACACAGCGTGCAGTAATCAGCGCACATACAGAGATCTGGCAATAACCAAAAACAATAGGACGAGCTCTGAGACGTGGAATCTCTGTAGACTGCAGTACCTGATCTATCCTCACACAACTATAAGCAGCAGTGGATTGCGCCTAACAACTACCTATGCAACTCGGCACTGCCTGAGGAGCTGACTAGCCTGAAGATAGAAATACAAGCCTGACTTACCTCAGAGAAATACCCCAAAGGAATAGGCAGCCCCCCACATATAATGACTGTTAGCAAGATGGAAAGACAAACGTAGGAATGAAATAGATTCAGCAAAGTGAGGCCCGATATTCTAGACAGAGCGAGGATAGCAAAGAGAACTATGCAGTCTACAAAAAACCCTAAAACGAAAACCACGCAAAGGGGCAAAAAGACCCACCGTGCCGAACTAACAGCACGGCGGTGCACCCCTCTGCTTCTCAGAGCTTCCAGCAAAAGACAATAGCAAGCTGGACAGAAAAAAACAGAAAACAAACTAGAAGCACTTATCTAGCAGAGCAGCAGGCCCAAGGAAAGATGCAGTAGCTCAGATCCAACACTGGAACATTGACAAGGAGCAAGGAAGACAGACTCAGGTGGAGCTAAATAGCAAGGCAGCCAACGAGCTCACCAAAACACCTGAAGGAGGAAGCCCAGAGACTGCAATACCACTTGTGACCACAGAAGTGAACTCAGCCACAGAATTCACAACACATAAAGGTGCAGAGCATATATGGGGCACAGCATTATAAGGAGCACCTATGGGGCCATAAAGGTGCAGAGCATATAAGGGGCACAGCATTATAAGGAGCATCTATGGGGCCATAAAGGTGCAGAGCATATATGGGGCACAGCATTATAAGGAGCACCTATGGGGCCATAAAGGTGCAGAGCATATATGGGGCACAGCATTATAAGGAGCACCTATGGGGCCATAAAGGTGCAGAGCATATATGGGGCACAGCATTATAAGGAGCACCTATGGGGCCATAAAGGTGCAGAGCATATATGGGGCACAGCATTATAAGGAGCACCTATGGGGCCATAAAGGTGCAGAGCATATATGGGGCACAGCATTATAAGGAGCACCTATGGGGCCATAATCAAAGGTGCAGAGCATATATGGCACAGCATTATAAGGAGCATCTATGGGGCCATAATCAACGGTGCAGAGCATTCTATATAGCACAGTTGTATATGGAGCATCTATGGGGCAATAATGAACTGTATGGAGCATCTATTTTTATTTTTGAAATTCACCGGTAAATGCTGCATTTTCTACCCTAGGCTTATACTCGAGTCAATAAGTTTTTCCAGTTGTTTGTGGCAAAATTAGGGGGGTCGGCTTATACTCGGGTCGGCTTATACTCGAGTATATACGGTACTTAAAACAAAGTGTTTTCGCAAACTAGTAGATTCAAATAGTTTTATACATCTAACAAGTTGCCACCTTCCAATCTGGCTTACGAACATCCCCAGAGGCCAATACACCCGTATTAGACGCAATTGCACGAATTTGGAGGATTATAATGAGGAGTCCACATACATCACCAAACAATTTGAAGCCAAAGGTTATCCAACTCAAACCCTTGATGTAGCTCGTCAGACAGTGGGTCATATTTCACGAGCGAACCTCGTTCACAAAACAAAAAAGACTAATTACCCACAAGATATCCAATCACAAATTAAAGATTTACCCATTGTCACTCAATTCCATTCAGGGTACAAGAAATTCACGAACATAGTTAAAAAACATTGGCCCGTCCTACAATGCGACAAGTACATTGGGGACTTATTACCACACAATCCTAGATTTGTGTATACTAAGGCACAAAATTTGGGCCTCCTCTTAGCACCGACAACCAAACCAGTCCTCTCTAGACCAGGAGCGTCTGCAAAACCATCAGCCCCCCAAAAATGGGGTTTCAGGCCATGTGGTAGTTGTTCGTGTTGTAAACGAACATCTCTTGGGAAGGTTGTCCAAACAACATTTACAAACTCTGGTGGCACTAAGCAATTTCAGATTAAAAACTCAATAACTTGCGAAACCACGGGGGTAATCTACATATTGCAGTGTCCTTGTAACAAAATGTATGTGGGTCGCACAAAAAGATCTTTAAAGGTCAGAATTAAGGAGCACCTAGATAATATTCAAAAAGGCTTCAAAGGTCACCCTTTATCTTGCCACTTTCTAGAAAAACACAACAAATCTTGTGGAGGGATCCGTTTTTGTGGAATCCAAAAAGTCCAGCAAAACCCTAGGGGCGGAGATTTTCTTAAAGCAATGTCTAGGGTTGAATCCAAATGGATTTACCTATTAGACAGCATGGCCCCAAGAGGCCTTAATTATGAGATCGAGTTATACGCTTTTTAATGCGCATTTTTCATGTTCAGCCATCCCTGTCTATACGTATGAGGTTCAGGACCAAATTGTGTTCCTGTGAACAACCCCGTCTTGGCACATTTATTACACAACCCGTATTTCACTATTATGTGTTACAATGTGCTTAATTTTTTACATCCCTGTTTTTAAACACCTCCATATATTTTTGTTTTAAACTTTTTAAATTTTATTATTGTTCTAGGTTGATAAAACTTTATAATGTAGTATCCTTTTATTTTTAAGGTTTTTATTCATTTTTTGTATTAAAGTTAAACTGTTTTTATCGAGGTCGACTATATGTCATCTCCCCCTTTCCACCCCCCCCCCCCCCCCGTTTTTTCGCTATTGTGTTAAAGCCCAGGATTTAGGGCACCAATCCATTATCCCAGCGTTTATTCTGCGCCAACATTTCTTTTATGTTCTTCCACTCTATGTACCTTCACCTGGGTCTTCTTGTAATCCACCAAGTACACACTATATATATCATCTATTGAGATATTCAGGCATAGCGCCCATTTGATATACCCATTACACTGCATTAATCAGGGTTGTTAGGTAGTTTTTTCTGTAGGGGGCGTGTAGGTAGTTCGCTATATAAGGGGAGGGCTCCATGGGGAATTCCAGCCCTGACGAAGAAGGATCGCTTCCTTCGAAACGCGTTGGATTGGATAATCCTCATACGCGCCCGCCCATTAGCTGTGACGTCACGCTACTCGCCACGCCCCCCCACACTCCGCCACCGTTTCGGCGTTGCTTCCAGCCGGGGCACGCTAGAAGTTGGCGGTTCTTTCCTGGTTCCAGCGTTCACCCTGCTGTTCAGGCTCGCGCGGATCCAGGCGCTACCACTATCCCCTGATCTTGCAGTACGGAGCCAGGCACTCAGCTCTAGGAAGTTCTACGCCCACATCATCTTCCCAGTATGAAGTAAGTGCACCATTCTAACTATTGTTAGCTCCTATCTGCCGGGTATTGTTCCCGTGTATAGCTTCTAGTGCCAGCGGAGGCACCCACACTAGCGCAGGTGATCTACCCCCGTTTTAACAATCAAAACCTGTTGAACTGGATCACCAGAGGAGCGAGGTTTCAAGGCCAGAAATAATTTACAATTATTTTTGAAACTCAGAAACTTAGTTCTATCTCCAAAAAACAAATCAGGAATAGGAATTCTTGGTTCCAACATAGCTTTCTGATCAATAGTGTCTTGAATCTTTTGTACTCTTGCCGAGAGCTGATCCACAAATGAAGACAGACTTCTAATGTCCATCGCTACACCTGTGTACTGAACCACCCAAATGTCTAGGGGAAAAAAAAGGCAAAACACAGTGCAAAGAAAAAAAAATGGTCTCAGAACTTCTTTTTTCCCTCTATTGAGAATCATTAGTACTTTGGGCTTCCTGTACTGTTATGAAAGGCAATTCAGTAATACAATGGACATAGCGGTCAGAGCACATACAGTGATCTGACAATAACCCAAAATCATAGAACGAGCTCTGAGACGTGGGAACTCTGCAGACCGCAATCCCTAATCCTCTCCAAACAACACTAGAGGCAGCCGTGGATTGCGCCTAACTCTGCCTATGCAACTCGGCACAGCCTGAGAAACTAACTAGCCTGAAGATAGAAAATAAGCCTACCTTGCCTCAGAGAAATACCCCAAAGGAAAAGGCAGCCCCCACATATAATGACTGTGAGTTAAGATGAAAAGACAAACGTAGAGATGAAATAGATTCAGCAAAGTGAGGCCCGACTTTCTTAACAGATCGAGGATAGAAAAGGTAACTTTGCGGTCTACACAAAACCCTAAAGAAAACCACGCAAAGGGGGCAAAAAGACCCTCCGTACCGAACTAACGGCACGGAGGTACACCCTTTGCGTCCCAGAGCTTCCAGCAACAAATTAGACAAGCTGGACAGAAAAAATAGCAAACAAATAGCAAAGAAGAACTTAGCTATGCAGAGCAGCAGGCCACAGGAATGATCCAGGGAAAAGTAAGTCCAACACTCGAACATTGACAGGAAGCCAGGATCAAAGCATTAGGTGGAGTTAAGTAGAGAAGCACCTAACGACCTCACCAGATCACCTGAGGGAGGAAACTCAGAAGCCGCAGTACCACTTCCCTCCACCAACAGAAGCTCACAGAGAGAATCAGCCGAAGTACCACTTGTGACCACAGGAGGGAGCTCTGCCACAGAATTCACAACAGAGCGCCTCCGCACCGTGAGTCGGTGCGGAGGGTCTTTTTGCGCCCTCTGCGTGGTCTTTTTGTAGGTTTTTGTGCTGACCGCAAAGCAACCTTTCCTATCCTCAGTCTGTTCAGTAAGTCGGGCCTCGCTTTGCTAAATCTATTTCATCTCTGTGTTTGTATTTTCATCTTTACTCACAGTCATTATATGTGGGGGGCTGCCTATTCCTTTGGGGAATTTCTCTGAGGCAAGGTAGGCTTTATTTTTCTATCTTCAGGGCTAGCTAGTTCCTTAGGCTGTGCCGAGTTGCATAGGGAGCGTTAGGAGCAATCCACGGCTATTTCTAGTGTGTGTGATAGGATTAGGGATTGCGGTCAGCAGAGTTCCCACGTCCCAGAGCTCGTCCTTTATTATCAGTAACTATCAGGTCATTCCGTGTGCTCTTAACCACCAGGTCCATTATTGTCCTGACCACCAGGTCATAACAGTACAGGTGGCCCAAAGTACTAATGCATCTCAATAGAGGGATAAGAGAAGTTCTGAGACCATTTTTTTTTTCTTTGCAGTGTGTTTTGTCTCTCTTTTCCCCTTTACCTCTGGGTGGTTCAGGACACAGGTGTAAACATGGACATTCAAGGTCTGTCCTCTTGGATGGATAATCTCCCTACAAGGGTACAAAACATTCCAGATTTTGTGGTTCAGAATCCGATGTCAGAGCCTAGGATTCCAATTCCTAATTTGTTTTTTGGTGATAGATCTAAGTTCTTGAATTTCAAAAATAATTGTAAATTGTTTCTTGCCTTGAAACCTCGCTCCTCAGGTGACCCTGTTCAACAAGTAAAGATCATTATTTCTTTGTTACGTGGTGACCCTCAAGACTGGGTATTTTTCCTTGCGCCAGGAGATCCGGCATTGCGTGATGTTGATGCATTTTTCCTGGCACTTGGATTGCTTTATGACGAACCTAATTCAGTGGATCAGGCAGAGAAAATCTTGCTTGCTCTGTGTCAGGGTCAGGATGAATCGGAGATATATTGTCAGAAGTTTAGAAAGTGGTCTGTGCTCACTCAGTGGAATGAATGTGCCCTGGCAGCAATCTTCAGAAAGGGTCTCTCTGAAGCCCTTAAGGATGTCATGGTGGGATTTCCCATGCCTGCTGGTCTGAATGAGTCTATGTCTTTGGCCATTCAGATCGATCGACGCTTGCGTGAGCGTAAAGCTGTGCACCATTTGGCGGTACTATCTGAGCATGGGCCTGAACCTATGCAATGTGATAGGACTTTGACCAGAGCTGAACGGCGAGAACACAGACGTCGGAATGGGCTATGTTTTTACTGTGGTGATTCCACTCATGCTATCTCCGATTGTCCTAAGCGCACTAAGCGGTTCGCTAGGTCTGCCACCATTAGTACGGTACACTCTAAATTTCTATTTTCCGTTACTCTGATTTGCTCTTTGTCATCCTATTCTGCTGTGGCATTTGTGGATTCAGGCGCTGCCCTGAATTTGATGGACTTGGAGTATGCTAGGCGCTGTGGTTTTTTCTTGGAGCCCTTGCAGTATCCTATTCCATTGAGAGGAATTGATGCTACGCCTTTGGCCAAGAATAAGCCTCAGTATTGGACCCAATTGACCATGTGCATGGCTCCTGCACATCAGGAGGATATCCGCTTTCTGGTGTTGCATAATCTGCATGATGTGGTCGTTTTGGGGTTGCCATGGCTGCAGGTTCATAATCCAGTATTGGACTGGAAATCTATGTCTGTGTCCAGCTGGGGTTGCCAGGGGGTACATGGTGATGTTCCATTTTTGTCTATTTTGTCTTCCACTCCTTCTGAAGTTCCAGAGTTTTTGTCGGATTATCGGGATGTATTTGATGAGCCCAAAGCCAGTGCCCTACCTCCTCATAGGGATTGCGATTGTGCAATTAATTTGATTCCTGGTAGTAAGTTTCCTAAGGGCCGATTGCTCAATTTATCTGTGCCAGAACACGCCGCTATGCGGAGTTATATAAAGGAATCCTTGGAGAAAGGTCATATTAGCCCGTCGTCATCACCGTTAGGAGCAGGGTTCTTTTTTGTGGCCAAGAAGGATGGTTCTTTGAGACCTTGTATTGATTACCGCCTTCTTAATAAAATTACAGTCAAATTTCAGTATCCTTTGCCGTTGCTGTCTGATTTGTTTGCTCGTATTGAAGGGGCTAGTTGGTTCACCAAGATAGATCTTCGAGGGGCGTATAATCTTGTGCGTATTAAACAATGCGATGAATGGAAAACAGCATTTAATACGCCCGAGTGCCATTTTGAGTACCTGGTTATGCCATTCGGGCTTTCCAATGCTCCATCAGTATTTCAGTCCTTTATGCATGACATCTTCCGAGAGTACCTGGATAAATTCCTGATTGTGTATTTGGATGATATTTTGGTCTTTTCGGATGATTGGGAGTCTCATGTGAAGCAGGTCAGATTGGTGTTCCAGGTTCTTCGTGCGAATTCCTTGTTTGTGAAGGGGTCAAAGTGTCTCTTTGGAGTTCAGAAGGTTTCATTTTTGGGGTTCATTTTTTCCCCTTCTACTATCGAGATGGACCCTGTTAAAGTCCAGGCCATTTACGATTGGACTCAGCCGACATCTGTGAAGAGCCTGCAAAAGTTCCTGGGCTTTGCTAATTTTTATCGGCGCTTCATCGCTAATTTTTCTAGTGTTGCTAAACCGTTGACTGATTTGACCAAGAAGGGTGCTGATGTGGTCAATTGGTCTTCTGCAGCTGTAGAGACTTTTCAGGAGTTGAAGCGTCGTTTTTCTTCTGCCCCTGTGTTGTGCCAGCCAGATGTTTCGCTCCCGTTTCAGGTTGAGGTTGATGCTTCTGAGATTGGTGCAGGGGCTGTTTTGTCGCAAAGAAGTTCTGATGGCTCGGTGATGAAGCCACGTGCTTTCTTTTCTAGAAAGTTTTCGCCTGCTGAGCGCAATTATGATGTTGGTAATCGAGAGTTGTTGGCCATGAAGTGGGCATTCGAGGAGTGGCGTCATTGGCTTGAAGGAGCCAAGCATCGCGTGGTGGTCTTGACAGATCACAAGAATTTGACTTATCTTGAGTCTGCCAAACGGTTGAATCCGAGACAGGCTCGATGGTCATTATTTTTCTCCCGTTTTGATTTTGTGGTTTCGTACCTTCCGGGCTCTAAGAATGTGAAGGCTGATGCCCTGTCAAGGAGTTTTGTGCCTGACTCTCCGGGTGTTCCTGAGCCGGCGGGTATTCTCAAAGAGGGGGTAATTTTGTCTGCCATCTCCCCTGATTTGTGGCGGGTGCTGCAAAAATTTCAGGCTGATAGACCTGACCGTTGCCCAGCGGAGAAACTGTTTGTCCCTGATAGATGGACTAGTAGAGTTATCTCTGAGATTCATTGTTCAGTGTTGGCTGGGCATCCTGGAATCTTTGGTACCAGAGATTTGGTGGCTAGATCCTTTTGGTGGCCGTCTTTGTCACGGGATGTGCGTTCTTTTGTGCAGTCCTGTGGGACTTGTGCTCGGGCTAAGCCCTGCTGTTCTCGTGCCAGTGGGTTGCTTTTGCCCTTGCCGGTCCCGAAGAGGCCCTGGACGCATATTTCTATGGATTTTATTTCGGATCTCCCCGTCTCTCAAAAGATGTCGGTCATTTGGGTGGTTTGTGATCGCTTTTCTAAGATGGTCCATTTGGTACCTTTGTCTAAATTGCCTTCCTCCTCTGATTTGGTGCCATTATTTTTCCAGCATGTGGTTCGTTTACGTGGTATCCCAGAGAACATCGTTTCTGACAGAGGTTCCCAGTTTGTTTCGAGGTTTTGGCGATCCTTTTGTGCTAGGATGGGCATTGATTTGTCTTTTTCCTCGGCTTTCCATCCTCAGACAATTGGCCAAACCAAACGAACTAATCAGACTTTGGAAACATATCTGAGATGCTTTGTTTCTGCTGATCAGGATGATTGGGTGTCCTTTTTGCCGTTGGCTACTTTGGTTTCGCCGTTTTTCTGCAATTCTTGATTCCATCCTTGTTTCTCTTCAGGGCAGGTTGAGTCTTTGGACTGTACTGGTGTAGATACTGTGGTGGATAGGTTGCAGCAGATTTGGACTCATGTGGTGGACAATTTGACATTGTCCCAGGAGAAGGCTCAACGTTTTGCTAACCGCCGGCGCAGTGTGGGTCCCCGACTTCGTGTTGGGGATTTGGTTTGGTTGTCGTCTCGTTATGTTCCTATGAAGGTTTCCTCTCCTAAGTTTAAGCCTCGTTTCATTGGTCCGTATAAGATTTCTGAGGTTATCAATCCTGTGTCATTTCGTTTGGCCCTTCCTGCTTCTTTTGCCATCTGCCATATGTGTTCCATAGGTCGTTATTGCGGAGATACGTGGCGCCTGTGGTTCCATCCGTTGATCCTCCTGCCCCGGTGTTGGTTGAGGGGGAGTTGGAGTGTGTGGTGGAGAAGATTTTGGATTCTCGTATTTCGAGACGGAAACTCCAGTACCTTGTCAATTGGAAGGGTTATGGTCAGGAAGATAATTCCTGGGTTTTGCCTCTGATGTTCATGCTGCCGATCTGGTTCGTGCCTTTCATTTGGCTCATCCTGGTCGGCCTGGGGGCTCTGGTGAGGGTTCGGTGACCCCTCCTCAACGGGGGGGTACTGTTGTGAATTCTGTTGTGGTCATGAATGGTACTTCGGCTGGTTCTATCCATGGACTTCCTCTGGTGGCTGCGGCTTCTGAGTTTCCTTCCACAGGTGACGAGGTTAATTCGTTAGCTGGCTGCTCTATTTAACTCCTCTTAGATCTTTGCTCCATGCCACCTGTCAATGTTCCAGTATTGGTCTAGTTCACTCCTGGATCATTCTTGTGACCTGTCTTCCCAGCAGAAGCTAAGTTCCTGCTTGTTTTTCTTTGGTTTGCTATTTTTCTGTCCAGCTTGCTAATTTTATTGTTGTCTTGCTTGCTGGAAGCTCTGGGACGCAGAGGGAGCGCCTCCGCACCGTGAGTCGGTGCGGAGGGTCTTTTTGCGCCCTCTGCATGGTCTTTTTGTAGGTTTTTGTGCTGACCGCAAAGCAACCTTTCCTATCCTCAGTCTGTTCAGTAAGTCGGGCCTCGCTTTGCTAAATCTATTTCATCTCTGTGTTTGTATTTTCATCTTTACTCACAGTCATTATATGTGGGGGGCTGCCTATTCCTTTGGGGAATTTCTCTGAGGCAAGGTAGGCTTTATTTTTCTATCTTCAGGGCTAGCTAGTTCCTTAGGCTGTGCCGAGTTGCATAGGGAGCGTTAGGAGCAATCCACGGCTATTTCTAGTGTGTGTGATAGGATTAGGGATTGCGGTCAGCAGAGTTCCCACGTCCCAGAGCTCGTCCTTTATTATCAGTAACTATCAGGTCATTCCGTGTGCTCTTAACCACCAGGTCCATTATTGTCCTGACCACCAGGTCATAACAGGCACCATGGAGAAGCTGGTGCCTCCGCTACCGACGACTATGGGGATACCGCTGGATGTAAGCTCAGAGGGGGTAATCTTCCAGTGGGACACCCCAAGGATTGGGCCAGACGGAACCAGGCAGGAGGGCCTCAGCATCGCTGCGCTCACTTGGGAACAATATAAACAATGCCTAATTTTACACTGGAAAGACCGAAAAGAGATAGAACGAAGTGACCCACCGAAAGCACAAGGACCAAAGACAGAACGCAGTAAAGGAAGTCCGGTAAAGCGGGGGACTGTCCTGGCCTTTCACCCGAAGCGGAGTTGGGGCTACATACAGGAAATGTATTGTTGTTCTTCTTCCCAGTCCAGGAGTACTGGGTTTAACCGGGGGGGAGTGCAGCGCCCCAGAGATCTGGTCGTTGCAGTATGACACTCTGCCACTAAGGGGAGTGATGGTACGTCTGATGGCACTGAAGGAATTCTACTGACCATGTATCACCAGCACACATTACACTTCACACTCCGGCCACTAGGGGGAGAAAAAGGCTTTATTTATTGGGCCACTTTACACTGGTAAAACTAGGTGTTGGATAGGAAGTTAGTCAGAAGCTGACTGGGTTGGATTCAGGCAACATCCCGTGGCAGGGGGTGTTGCAGGGAGAAGACACAGGGGGGTCCCCGTCAGGCGTGGGAACCTGGCTGGTGCCTAGCGAACAGAGCAGAACGTAACGGATCCGCGCCTGCACACCCCGCGGCGGTATCCTAAGAGAGAGACACGAAGGGAAGGATATTGTGGAACAGTGAGAAACGAGATCAAGCACAAAGGAGAACCAGTAGGAGTCGTGCCGTTAGACCGAGGCAACATCCTACTGAGGCGCGTATCCGGTGGCCGGAACACCGCGGGAGTAACTGACTCTAGGCCTTACTTCGAACTTCGCAGGACAGTTAATTATAGGTTGGCTGTCTACCTTAAATTTCCTACGAAGACATAGGGGGCAACGCGTGGAGAGGGGCATCCACCTTTATTGGACGCCCCTTAGCAGGGTCGTGGACCGGGTCTAGCCACCATGACAGCCTCAGAACCGAACCAGAGAGGCCCGGTACCGAGAACTCGTGGCCCTGTGTTTGGGGGCACTTCAAAAACGTACACAGGAAAGTTTTTTTTTTCTGTCCGGCGAAAAACGTATGAACCTGAGATGTGAAATGATGAATCCGGCCTCCGAGTCCGTTTTTTCATGCATTTTTCCATTGAAATCATGTACCGTATTTTCCGGCATATAAGATGACTTTTTAACCCCTAAAAATTGTCCCAAAAGTCAGGGGTCGTCTTATACACCGGGTACGGGTGCACGGAGCGATCCTGGATGGTTCCCAGGGTCTGAAGGAGAGGAGACTTTCCTTCAGGCCCTGGGATCCATATTTATTTAAAAAATAAAGAATAAAAATAAAAAATATGGATATACTCACCCTTCCGCCGTACCCTGGCTCTCAGCGCTGCAAGCGTCTGCCTCCGTTCCTAAGGATACAGTGAGTGCAGGATCTTCGATGACGTCGCGGTCAGGTGACCGGTCACCTGACTGCTCACGTGACCGCGACGTCATCGAAGGTCTTTCACTCACTGCATTCTTAGGAACAGAGGCAGACGATAGCAGCGCTGAGAGCCAGGGTCCGGCGGAGGGGTGAGTATATCCATATTTTTTATTTTTATTCTTTATTTTTTACATGAATATGGATCCCAGGGCCTGAAGGAGAGTCTCCTCTCCTCCAGACCCCGGGAACCACACGCCGTTTAAGATGACTGGGCGTATAAGATGACCCCCGTCTTATACAGCGGGTATATCCCAAATTCCATATTTTATATGGAAAAGTTGGGGGTCGTCTTATACGCCCAGTCGTCTTATACACCGGAAAATACGGTACATTTTCCGTTCTCTCTCTCTAAAAAAAAAAACTGGATCAGTTGCATCATTTTTTCACTATTTGAATTGCAACGGATCTGTTTTTTCAAAAATTTACTCGATCCTGCCTGACGGAAACAAGCTGATGTGTGAAAGTAGCCTAACTATCCATATATCTATCTACATCTATCCATCAGGCCGGATCCGACAAATTTTTGAAAAAACGGATCCGTTGCAAATAGTGAAAAACTGATGCAACGGATCCTTTTTTTTAGAGAGAGAGAGAACGGAAAATGTGCATGATTTCAATGGAAAATTGCATGAAAAATCGGATTCGGAGGCCGGATTCATCATTTCACATATCAGTTTCATACGTTTTTTTCACCGAACAGAAAAATTGTTCTTCTGTACGTTTTCTCCGTCCGCTGGAAACAGGTTTTTTTTTACGGATACGGCAAAAAACGGATGAAACGTGAGGCCATCAGGCGCAATCTGGTGCTGATACAATTCTATGAGAAAAAAAACAGAACCGGCGGAAAAAAAACACGGATCTGTTTTTTTCAAAACTCGCCGGATTGTGCCTGACAGCAAAAACCTGATGTGTGAAAGTAGCCAGATAGATATATCTATGTATCTATAGATATAACTATCTATAAATCGATATAGCCATAGTTATCCATCCATAGATATATCCATAGTTATATCTATAGATATATCTATACATATATCCATAGATATCCATGTATAGATAGGCCTCTATCATAATTTTCTGTGCCAGGGGGGGAAAGCTGACAGCCAATATTTGTAGCCTGGGAAAGGGGTAATACCCATGGCCCCTTCCCAGGCTATGAATATCAGCCCGCAGCTGTCTGCGTAGCCTTTACTGGCTATTAAAATAGGGGGACCCCCCCAAAAAAAAGATGTGGGGGCCCCATATAATTTATAACCTGAAAGGCTACGCAGACAGCTGTGGGCTGATATTCATAGCCTAGAGAGGGCCATGGATATTGCCCCCCCGGCTACAAATACCAGCCTGCAGCCGCCCCAAAAATGGCGTATCTGTGATATGTGCCTATTCCGGCACTTAGCCCCTCTCTTCCCACTCCTGAGTAGCAGTGGGATATGGGGTAATAAGGGGTTAATGTCACCTTGCTATTGTAAGGTGACATTAAGCCGGGTTAATAATGGAGAGGCGTCAATAAGACGCCTATCCATTATTAATCCTAGAGTAGTGAAAGAGTTAAAAAAATAAAGAAAGAAACAGCCAGAAAAAAAAGTATTTTAGTCACTTAAGCCCCAAGGGTGGTTGACACGTTAATGACCAGGCCAATTTTTACAATTCTGACCACTGTCCCTTTATAAGGTTATAACTCTGGAACGCTTCAACGGATCCTGGTGATTCTGACAATGTTTTCTCGTGACATATTGGGCTTCATGATAGTGGTAAAATTTCTTTGATATTACCTGCGTTTATTTGTGAAAAAAACAGAAATTTGGCGAAAATTTTGCAATTTTCCAACTTGAAAGGGACTACATACATTTGAAGTCATTTTGAGGGATCTATATGATAGAAAATAACCAAGTGTGACATCATTCTAAAAGCTGCATCCCTCAAGGTGCTCAAAACTACATTCAAGAAGTTTATTAAAGCTTCAGATGTTTCACAGGAATTTTTAGGATGTTTTTAAAAAAAAATGAATGTTTAACTTTTTTTCACAAAAAATTTACTTCAGCTCCAATTTATTTTATTTTACCAAGGGTAACAGGAGAAAATAGACCCCAAAAGTTGTTGTACAATTTGTCCTGAGTACGCCGATACCCCATATGTGGGGGTAAACCACTGTTTGAGCGCATGGCAGAGCTCAGAAGGGAAGGAGCGCCATTTGACTTTTCAATGCAAAATTGACTGGAATTGAGATGGGACGCCATGTTGCGTTTGGAGAGCCCCTGATGTGCCTAAACATTGAAACCCCCCCACAAGTGATGCCATTTGGGAAAATAGACACCCTAAGGAACTTATCTAGATGTGTGGTGAGCACTTTGACCAACCAAGTGCTTCACAGAAGTTTATAATGCAGAGCCGTAAAAATAAAAAAATCATATTTTTTTCTAAAAAATGATCTTTTCACCTCCTATTTTTTATTTTCCCAAGGGTAAGAGAAGAAATTGGACCCCAAAAGATGTTGTGCGATTTGTCCTGAGTACGCTGATACCCCATATGTGGGGCTAAACCACTGTTTGGGCGCATGGAAGAGCTCGGAAGGGAAAAAGCGCCGTTTGACTTTTCAATGCAAAATTGACAGGAATTGAGATGAGACGCCATGTTCCATTTGGAGAGCCACTGATGTGCCTAAACATTTAAACCACCCACAAGTGACACCATATTGGAAAGTAGACCCCCTAAGGAACTTAGCTAGATGTGTGGTGAGCACTTTGACCCACCAAGTGCTTCACAGATGTTTATAATGTAGAGCCGTAAAAAATAAAAAAATAATATTTTTCACAAAAATGAACTTTTCGCCTTTAATTTTTTATTTTCCCAAGGGTACCAGAAGAAATTGTATGCAAAACGTTGTTGTACTATTTGTCCTGAGTACGCTGATACCCCACATGTGGGGGTAAACCACTGTTTGGGCACATGGCAGAGCTCGAAAGGGAAGGAGCGCCGTTTGACTTTTCAATGCAAAATTGACTGGAATTGAGATGGGACCCCATGTTGTGTTTGGAGAGCCCCTGATGTGCCTAAACATTGAAACCCCCCACAAGTGACATCATTTTGGAAAGTAGACCCTCTAAGGGAACTTATCTAGATGTGTTGTGAGAGCTTTGAACCCCCAAGTGTTTCACTACAGTTTATAACGCAGATCCGTGAAAATAAAAAATCATTTTTTCCCCACAAAAATGGTTATTTAGCCCCCCAAATTTTTATTTTCCCAAAGGTAACAAGAGACATTGGACCCGAAAAGTTGTTGTCCAATTTGTCCTGAGTACGCAGATACCCCATATGTTGGGGTAAACGCCTGTTTGGGCGCACGGAAGAGCTCCGAAGGGAAGGAGCACTGGTTTAGTTTTTCAATGCAGAATTGGCTGGAATTGAGATTTGACGCCATGTCGCGTTTGGAGAGCCCTGATGTGCCTAAACAGTGGAAACATCCAATTGTAACTGAAACCCTAACCCAAACACACCCCTAACCCTAATCCCAACCACACCTCTAACCTCAACACACCCCTAACCCTAATCCCAACCCTAACCACACCCCTAACTCCAACACACCCCTAACCCTAATCCCAACCATAACCCTAACCACAGCCCTAACCCTGATACACCCCTAACCCTAATCCCAACCATAAATGTAATCTAAACCCTAACCCTAACTTTAGCCCCAACCCTAACTTTAGCCCCAACCCTAACTTTAGCCCCAAATCTAACCCTAACTTTAGCCCCAACCCTAACTGTAGCCCTAACCCTAACTTTAACCCCAACCCTAAGCCTAACTTTAGCCCCAACCCTAACTTTAGCCCCAACCCTAACCCTAACTTTAGCCCCAACTCTAACTGTAGTCCGTGACCGCTCCTGGCACATAGTGCCGGTTGTTAGCTGCGATAGTCAGCTGACATCCGGACGTGATCGTCCGCGCTCCCCCGTGAGCGCTTCCGATTGCATATAACGTACTATCCCGTCACTGGAAATTCATCGGGTGATGTCACTGCTCTATAGGACCTCCAGTGACACACTGACAGGAGACAATGGCTCCTGCTGTGTATCACTGAGGTTACCTGAGTTCAGGGTCTCACTTTATGGCATTGCTGCGTGGGAACTTTCTCACACAGCAGTGCCACAAGTGAGAATAGGGAATATTTTTTACAGTGGCCAAGGAATACAGTGCGGAAGGATACCTTCCGTCATTGTATTCCAGGAGACCCTGGAGAGTGGTTGCATCAGCTGATGCTGCTGCTTTCCATGGAAGATCGTCGTGGGACACTCGTTTTAATTGGATTTCTGCAAGTCAGGGAGTATATTGGCTGTTTATTTTAATATTTCTTACAGGTGACACTGGCTTCGAGGATCAAAGTGACAAGGTGATAGTGAGTATGTACTCTATGTACATATGTATGTATTGTATGAATGTACTGTATGTATGTATTGTATGTTATATGTTATATGTTCTGTTATATGTTGTATGTTCTGTTATATGTTGTATATTCTGTTGTATGTTCTGTTATATGTTGTATGTTCTGTTGTATGTTATGTTGTATGTTCTGTTATGCTGTATGTTCTGTTACATGTTGAACGTTATATGTTGTATGTTCTGTTATGTGTTATATGTTGTATGTTCTGTTATATGTTGTATGTTATATGTTTTATGTTCTGTTATCTGTTATGTGTTATATGTTTTATGTTCTGTTATATGTTGTATGTTTGTGTTTTCTTTACACTCAAGACCTTAGCCGGATGATGGGACTACTACTGTCCCATCATTGGCTAATGTGTCAATCACTGTCGTAGCAGGAATAGACCGATGGGACTTGTAGTCCCATTGGACGATGCTTGCACACACACACAAAGACCCCAGCCCAGACCCCCGAGAGCCCCGCACAGACCCCCGGCAGGCCCACACAGACCCCCGGCAGGCCCACACAGACCCCCAGCAGGCCCGCAGAGACCCCACACACACAGACATGCACAGTCTCCGCCCACACACTTCCCTCCTCACGATCTGCAGCGTTTTCACCCGCAGCTAAACCACAGATCTTTTTTACATCTGCGATTTTGCTGCGGATGTGCCCGACTCAATGCAAGTCAATGGGTGCAGAAACGCTGCAGATCCGCACAAAGAATTGACATGCTGCGGAAAAAACGCTGCGCTTCCACGCGTTTTTTTCCGCAGCATGTGCACTGCGGATTTGGTTTTCCATAGGTTTACATGGTACTGTAAACCACATGGGGAACTGCTGCAGATCCGCAGCATCAAATACGGCGCGGATCCGCGGTAAAAAACGCAACGTGTGAACATGGCCTAACAGAACCCCTGGATACTACCTTTATAGCAATTTCATACTAGCGAGTCCACTGCGGGATGCCCACTGCTTGTATCCCACAGTGGACCTGCTCTGGAGGAGGATCGTGCCGACATTATATGGATATATTCTCATATATAATGCTGGGTGCATTATATACAATGTTTTGAGTCACAGTGAAACCCTTCAGGTGTATCGGACCCCTCTTTAAAGGCTCTCTGTCAGAATGACTATTGAAACCAAGCACAGGAGCTCAGATCATCATGACGGCCAACCATTTATATACACCTTCCCACCTGCTTGTTTCCCATCCATTTCCATGTCCGAGTGGCAGGACTTAGTCTGAACAGTCATTCTGCACTGACAGAGTCTCTTTAGGGTAACTTGTCATCTTCAGAAACATTATTTATCTGCAGATATAGGGTTAATCTGCAGGTAAATGGGGTTTAAAGCCTGGTTAGCCGGCATAATGGGAAAGCGTTGGCTGCAGGGAGAAATTTAAGCTTTATTCTCACTTCCACCAGTCGCTTCCTGTGATGAGGCCGATGCAAGGAGGGAGACATTACAGACACCGCTAACTACAAAGTGAGTGTGCTGTAATAACATCCCAGCACCACTCTGTCTGTGACATCGTCCAGGGAGCCCGACCTCAGGCTAGGCATCTCTGAACGACTAACATGGCAGCAGCACGTGACACCCATCAGCAACCTGCAAGTGCATCAGAGGAGGCTGATGGGTGCAGATTAGTGCAGGCTCCGGCCATTGTGCTATCTAAATGCCGCTGTTAGTGATTGACAAGGGCATTTAAAAACATAAAACAGCAGCAATCAAGGCGAGCTCTGATCACTGCTGTTACAGGCAGACACCGGCTGTGTACCACATCCGACATCTGCCTGGTATGGAGCAGGCTTAGCTCCTGAACCGGCTCCATACAAGCACATCCCTAAGGTGATATCTATGACAAGGTTAGAAAATTTCACATGTCTGTTCCTAAACATGGAAAGACAAATGGAATTCCCTAACACGTGAAAGAGCCCTTATAGATTTAGTAAATGTGCCCAAACATACAAATGTTTTTACACTCCAGAATACACATCTTACAAAGATACATATAATTACAAATACATAGACAGGCACAAACACGCAGACAGGCACAAACACGCAGACAGGCACAAACACGCAGACAGGCACAAACACGCAAGTACATGAATACATTATTATTATTATTTATTGTTATAGCGCCATTTATTCCATGGCGCTTTACATGTAAGGAGGGGTATACATAATAAAAACAAGTACAATAATTTTAAACAATACAAGTCATAACTGGTACAGGAGGAGAGAGGACCCTGCACGCGAAGGCTCACAATCTACAAGGGATGGTGAGAATACAGTAGGCGAGGGTAGAGCTGGTCATGCAGCGGTTTGGTCGATCGGTGGTTACTGCAGGTTATAGGCTTGTCGGAAGAGGTGTGTCTTCAGGCTCTTTTTGAAGGTTTCGATGGTAGATGAGAGTCTGATATGTTGTGGTAGAGAGTTCCAGAGTAGGGGTGATGCGCGAGAGAAATCTTGTATGCGATTGTGGGAAGAGGAGATAAGAGGGGAATAGAGAAGGAGATCTTGTGAGGATCAGAGGTTGCATGCAGGAAAGTACCGGGAGACGAGGTCACAGATGTATAGAGGAGACAGGTTGTGGATGGCTTTGTATGTCATGGTTAGGGTTTTGTACCGGAGTCTCTGGGCAATGGGGAGCCAGTGAAGGGATTGACAGAGGGGAGAAGCTGGGGAATAGCGGGGGGACAGGTGGATTAGTTGGGCAGCAGAGTTTAGAATAGATTGGAGGGGTGCGAGAGTGTTCGAGGGGAGGCCTGTTGTGAATTCTGTTGTCAGGCTCCCTCCTGTGGTCATGAATGGTACTTCGGCTGGTTCTGTCCATGGACTTTCTCTGGTGCCTGTGGGTGTTTCTGAGTTTCCTTCCACAGGTGACGAGGCTAATTCGTTAGTGGGCTGCTCTATTTAACTCCACTTAGATCTTTGCCCCATGCCAGCTGTCAATGTTGTACTATGGCTCTAGTTAGCTCCAGGATCGTTCTGAGTTCCTGTTGCTCCAGCAGAAGCTAAGTTCCTCTGTGCTATTTTGCTTGTTTGCTATTTTTTCTGTCCAGCTTGCTATGGTCAATATTGCCTTGCTTGCTGGAATGTTGTGAGTTCTGTTTTTGGGCTCCCTCTGGTGGTTACTGATGGTACTGGGTGACTTGTCTTTCCTGGGTTTCTGGGTTCCACCTGTTCCATCAGCATATGGGAGTTTCCTATTTAACCTGGCTTTGCTGGCATTTCCTCGCCGACCTGTTCCATCAGCATATGGGAGTTTCCTATTTAACCTGGCTTTGCTGGCATTTCCTCGCCGGTTATCAATGTATCCAGTGTGTCTTGTTACCTCTGCTCCCTGCTCCTAGAACCTTCTGGACAAGCTAAGTTTGGATTTTCCTGTTTTGTGTTTTGCTTAATTTGGTTTTTAGTCCAGCCTGCAGATATGTGATTCTCTGCTGCTGGTTGCTCTAGTGGGCTAAAATTGCTTTTCATGTACCATGAGTTGGCACATGAGTTCAAGTAATTTCAGGATGGTTTTTTGAAGGGTTTTTCGCTGACCGCGCAGTTCACTTTTGTATCCTCTGCTATCTAGCTTTAACGGGCCTCATTTTGCTGAAACTGTTTTCATACTACGTATGTGCTTTCCTCTCATTTCACCGTCATTATATGTGGGGGGCTGCTATTTGCTGTGGGGTATTTCTCTGGAGGCAAGAGAGGTCTGTGTTTCTTCTGATAGGGGAAGTTAGATCTTCGGCTGGAGCGAGACGTCTAGGATCATCGTAGGCACGTTCCCCGGCTACTTTTATTTGTGTGTTAGGTTCAGGGTCGCGGTCAGCTCAGGTTCCATCGCCCTAGAGCTTGTTTGTATCTGTGCTTGTCCTTTTTGTGATCCCCTGCCATTGGGATCATGACAGTATAACCGGCCCACAAAGTGTTAATTGTATTGGCTGAAGTAGGAGGATAAGTAGTCTGAGGAAGTTTTTTTTTTTTTTTTTCCCCTCAGAGTTTGCTGCCTAGCCTTATTGCAGCCTGGCTACTTCCTCCTCCTCTTAATCTTTGAATGGCTCTGATCTCAGCTGTTTATCATGGACGTCCAGAGTTTGGCTTCCAGCCTGAATAATCTTGCCACTAAGGTTCAAAATATACAGGATTTTGTTGTACATGCTCCTATGTCTGAACCTAGAATTCCTGTCCCAGAGTTTTTTTCTGGAGATAGATCTCGTTTTCTGAATTTTAGGAACAATTGCAAGTTGTTTCTTTCTTTGAAATCTCGCTCCTCTGGAGACCCTGCTCAGCAAGTCAAGATAATTATATCTTTCCTGCGGGGTGACCCTCAGGATTGGGCATTTGCATTGGCACCAGGGGACCCTGCGTTGCTTAATGCAGATGCGTTTTTTCTGGCATTGGGTTTGCTCTATGAGGAACCTAACCAAGAGATTCAGGCTGAAAAAGCTTTGTTGGCCCTCTCTCAGGGGCAAGATGAAGCAGAAATTTATTGTCAAAAATTTCGGAAGTGGTCGGTACTTACTCAGTGGAATGAGTGCGCTCTGGCTGCAAAGTTTAGAGATGGCCTTTCTGAGGCCATTAAAGATGTTATGGTGGGGTTCCCTGCGCCTGCTGGTCTGAATGAGTCTATGACTATGGCTGTTCAGATTGATCGGCGTTTACGGGAGCGCAAACCTGTGCATCATTTGGCGGTGTCGTCTGAACCGTCACCTGAGATAATGCAATGTGATAGAATTCAGTCCAGAAGTGAACGGCAAAAGTATAGGCGGAAAAAAGGGTTGTGCTTTTATTGTGGTGATTCAGCTCATGTTATATCAGCATGCTCTAAACGCACAAAAAAGGTTGATAAGTCTGTTGCCATTAGTACTTTACAGTCTAAGTTCATTCTGTCTGTGACTCTGATTTGTTCATTATCATCCATTTCCGTCGATGCCTATGTGGATTCAGGCGCTGCCCTGAGTCTTATGGATTGGTCATTTGCCAATCGCTGTGGGTTTAGTCTGGAGCCTCTGGAAGTCCCTATTCCTTTGAAGGGAATTGACTCTACACCTTTGGCTATGAATAAACCTCAGTCCTGGACACAAGTGACCATGCGTATGACTCCCGTTCATCAGGAGGTGATTCGCTTCCTGGTACTGTATAATTTGCATGATGTTCTAGTACTTGGTCTGCCATGGTTACAAACTCATAATCCAGTTCTTGACTGGAAATCAGTGTCTGTGTTAAGCTGGGGTTGTCAGGGGGTTCATGATGATGCACCTCCGATTTCTATCGCTTCATCTACTCCTTCTGAGATTCCTGTGTTTTTGTCTGACTATCGGGATGTTTTTGAGGAGCCTAAGCTCAGTTCGCTTCCTCCTCACAGGGATTGCGATTGTGCTATAAATTTAATTCCGGGCAGTAAATTTCCTAAAGGTCGTTTGTTCAATCTGTCAGTGCCAGAGCATACTGCTATGCGGGATTATGTTAAGGAGTCCTTGGAAAAGGGACATATCCGTCCATCTTTGTCCCCTTTGGGAGCAGGTTTTTTTTTCGTGGCCAAGAAAGATGGTTCCTTGAGGCCTTGTATAGATTATCGTCTTTTGAATAAGATTACCGTAAAATATCAGTATCCTTTGCCATTGTTGACTGATTTGTTTGCTCGCATTAAGGGGGCTAAATGGTTCACTAAGATTGATCTTCGGGGTGCATATAATCTTATACGAATAAAGCAAGGTGATGAGTGGAAAACCGCATTTAATACGCCTGAGGGCCATTTTGAGTATTTGGTAATGCCTTTTGGACTTTCTAATGCTCCTTCAGTCTTCCAGTCCTTTATGCACGATATTTTCCGTGAATATCTGGATAAATTTATGATTGTGTATTTGGATGATATTTTGGTTTTTTCTGATGACTGGGAGTCTCATGTTCAGCAGGTCAGGAAGGTGTTTCAGGTCCTGCGGGCCAATTCCTTGTTTGTAAAAGGCTCAAAGTGTCTCTTTGGAGTCCAGAAGATTTCTTTCTTGGGGTATATTTTTTCCCCTTCTACTATTGAGATGGATCCCGTCAAGGTTCAGGCTATTTGTGACTGGACGCAGCCTACATCTCTTAAGAGTCTACAGAAGTTCTTGGGCTTTGCTAATTTCTATCGTCGTTTTATAACTAATTTTTCTAGTGTTGTTAAGCCTTTGACGGATTTGACTAAGAAGGGTGCTGATGTTGCTAATTGGTCTCCTGCGGCTGTGGAGGCCTTTCAGGAACTTAAGCGCCGGTTTTCTTCTGCTCCTGTGTTGCGTCAGCCAGATGTTTCGCTCCCTTTTCAGGTTGAGGTTGATGCTTCCGAGATTGGAGCGGGGGCGGTTTTGTCACAGAGAAGCTCCGATGGCTCAGTGATGAAGCCATGCGCGTTTTTTTCTAGAAAGTTTTCGCCGGCTGAGCGGAATTATGATGTTGGTAATCGGGAACTTTTGGCCATGAAGTGGGCATTTGAGGAGTGGTGTCATTGGCTAGAGGGTGCTAGACATCGTGTGGTGGTCTTGACTGATCACAAAAATTTGATTTACCTTGAGTCTGCCAGGCGTCTGAATCCTAGACAGGCTCGTTGGTCACTGTTTTTCTCTCGTTTCAATTTTGTGGTTTCATACCTGCCAGGTTCAAAGAATGTGAAGGCGGATGCTCTTTCTAGGAGTTTTGTGCCTGACTCCCTTGGAAATTCTGAGCCCTCTGGTATCCTTAGGGATGGGGTGATTTTGTCTGCTGTCTCCCCAGACTTGCGACGTGCTTTGCAGGAGTTTCAGGTGGCTAAACCTGATCGTTGTCCGCCTGAGAGACTGTTTGTTCCGGATAATTGGACCAGTAGAGTCATCTCCGAGGTCCATTCTTCTGCGTTGGCAGGTCATCCTGGAATATTTGGTACTAGAGACTTGGTGGCCAGGTCTTTTTGGTGGCCTTCCTTGTCGAGGGATGTGCGTTCTTTTGTGCAGTCTTGTGAGGTTTGTGCTCGGGCTAAGCCTTGCTGTTCTCGGGCCAGTGGATTGTTGTCACCTTTGCGTATCCCGAAGAGGCCTTGGACGCACATTTCCATGGACTTTATTTCGGATCTCCCTGTCTCTCAAAAAATGTCCGTTATCTGGGTTGTGTGTGATCGCTTTTCTAAAATGGTTCATCTGGTACCCTTGCCTAAGTTGCCTTCCTCCTCTGAGTTGGTCCCTCTGTTTTTTCAGAATGTGGTTCGTTTGCATGGGATTCCTGAGAACATCGTTTCTGACAGGGGATCCCAGTTTGTGTCTAGATTTTGGCGGACTTTCTGTGCTAAGATGGGCATTGATTTGTCCTTTTCGTCTGCATTCCATCCTCAGACGAATGGCCAGACTGAACGAACTAATCAGACCTTGGAAACTTATTTAAGGTGTTTTGTTTCTGCTGATCAGGATGACTGGGTTACCTTTTTGCCGCTGGCCGAGTTTGCGCTTAATAATCGGGCTAGTTCTGCTACCTTGGTTTCTCCTTTCTTTTGTAATTCGGGGTTTCATCCTCGTTTTTCTTCTGGTCAGGTGGAACCTTCTGATTGTCCTGGAGTGGACATGGTGGTGGATAGGTTGCATCGGATTTGGAGTCATGTGGTGGACAATTTGAAGTTGTCCCAGGAGAAGGCTCAGCAGTTTGCTAATCGCCGTCGCCGCATGGGTCCTCGACTTCTTGTTGGTGACTTGGTGTGGTTGTCTTCTCGTTTTGTTCCTATGAAGGTCTCTTCTCCTAAGTTCAAGCCTCGGTTCATCGGTCCCTATAGGATCTTGGAAATTCTTAACCCTGTGTCGTTTCGTTTGGATCTCCCGGCATCGTTTGCTATTCATAATGTGTTTCATCGGTCGTTGTTGCGGAAGTATGAGGTACCTGTTGTTCCTTCTCTTGAGCCTCCTGCTCCAGTGCTGGTGGAGGGAGAATTGGAGTATGTTGTGGAGAAGATCTTGGATTCTCGTGTTTCCAGACGGAAACTCCAGTATTTGGTCAAGTGGAAGGGTTATGGTCAGGAGGATAATTCTTGGGTGGTTGCCTCGGATGTTCATGCTGATGATTTGGTTCGCGCTTTTCATAGGGCTCATCCTGGTCGCCCTGGTGGTTCTCGTGAGGGTTCGGTGACCCCTCCTCAAGGGGGGGGTACTGTTGTGAGTTCTGTTTTTGGGCTCCCTCTGGTGGTTACTGATGGTACTGGGTGACTTGTCTTTCCTGGGTTTCTGGGTTCCACCTGTTCCATCAGCATATGGGAGTTTCCAATTTAACCTGGCTTTGCTGGCATTTCCTCGCCGGTTATCAATGTATCCAGTGTGTCTTGTTACCTCTGCTCCCTGCTCCTAGAACCTTCTGGACAAGCTAAGTTTGGATTTTCCTGTTTTGTGTTTTGCTTAATTTGGTTTTTAGTCCAGCCTGCAGATATGTGATTCTCTGCTGCTGGTTGCTCTAGTGGGCTGAAATTGCTTTTCATGTACCATGAGTTGGCACATGAGTTCAAGTAATTTCAGGATGGTTTTTTGAAGGGTTTTTCGCTGACCGCGCAGTTCACTTTTGTATCCTCTGCTATCTAGCTTTAACAGGCCTCATTTTGCTGAAACTGTTTTCATACTACGTATGTGCTTTCCTCTCATTTCACCGTCATTATATGTGGGGGGCTGCTATTTGCTGTGGGGTATTTCTCTGGAGGCAAGAGAGGTCTGTGTTTCTTCTGATAGGGGAAGTTAGATCTTCGGCTGGAGCGAGACATCTAGGATCATCGTAGGCACGTTCCCCGGCTACTTTTATTTGTGTGTTAGGTTCAGGGTCGCGGTCAGCTCAGGTTCCATCGCCCTAGAGCTTGTTTGTATCTGTGCTTGTCCTTTTTGTGATCCCCTGCCATTGGGATCATGACACTGGAAGCTCTGGGACGCAGAGGGGCGCTTCCCGCACCGTGAGTCGGTGCGGAAGGTATTTTTCCCTGCACTCTCTGCGTGGTTTTTTGTAGGTTTTTGTGCTGACCGCAAAGTAACCTATTCTATCCTCGGTCTGTTCAGTAAGTCGGGCCTCACTTTGCTAAATCTATTTCATCTCTGTGTTTGTATTTTCATCTTTACTCACAGTCATTATATGTGGGGGGCTGCCTTTTCCTTTGGGGAATTTCTCTGAGGCAAGGTAGGCTTTATTTTTCTATCTTCAGGGCTAGCTAGTTTCTTAGGCTGTGCCAAGTTGCATAGGGAGCGTTAGGCGCAATCCACGGCTATTTCTAGTGTGTTTTGATAGGTTTAGGGATTGCGGTCAGCAGAGTTCCCACGTCCCAGAGCTCGTCCTTATTATCAGTAACTATCAGGTTCATTATTTGTCCAAACCACCGGATCATAACAGAGGCCACAGAGCAGGAGGTTGCAGTAGTCAAGGCGAGAGATGATGAGGGCATGGACTAGGGTTTTTGCAGATTCTTGGTTGAGGAATGAACGGATTCGTGAAATATTCTTGAGTTGAAGTTGGCAGGAAGTGGAAAGGGCTTGGATATGTAGTTTGAAGGAGAGATCAGCGTCAAGGATTACCCCGAGGCAGCGAGCTTGTGGGACTGGGGAGAGTGGGCAGCCATTTACTGTAATCGATAGGTTCATTGGGGGGGTCACGTGAGATGGGGGAAAGATGATGAATTCTGTTTTGTCCATGTTAAGTTTCAGAAATCTAGCGGAGAAGGATGAAATAGTGGACAGACATTGAGGGATTCTGGTTAGTAGGGAGGTGATATCTGGTCCAGAGATGTAGATCTGTGTGTCATCAGCATAGAGATGATACTGAAAGCCATGTGATTCTATGAGCTGTCCCAGGCCAAAGGTATAAATGGAGAAGAGCAGGGGCCCTAGGACTGAACCTTGTGGGACTCCGACAGATAGGGGGCGAGGTGAGGAGGTGGTGTGGGAGTGGGTGACGCTGAATGTCCGGTCTGTTAGGTATGATGAGATCCAGGATAGGGCCAAGTCTGTGATACATCACCTGAACCACCATCAGTACATGGTACATCAAATGTAGTGTCAACTCAACCCCATATACCTTTGTATCACATGAACCTACAACTCCCAGTATGTCCTTAAGAATCGAGATACTGGGAGTTGCTGTTATCAGTCATAAGCCTGCGGACCATACAGAAACCACAGCACTAATGAGACGCAGGCTGTATCACAAATAAACATTTACATCCAGGTATCTTACCTGTGACCTCTTCTCTGCTTGGAGTCTTTCCCTTTCTTTTTGTCTCCATCTTGTCCAAAGTCCATGATGACTCTTCTCATGCAAAGATGTTCTCCGCCAACCTCCATCTTCTCCAGTCTTCTGCAGCACATCCCCACATGACGCCCCTAAAATAGCAGAGTAATTACAATGCTCCTGAATAAAAATATCTGCCCTACGCGGAGACTACTAACACTCACAATGCTCCCTGCGCTAAATATGACCCACACACTCTAAAATTCTTATGGTACATGCCCTCCTCACTGAGCTCTCTTTTCTATACTGGGCCTCCTCTTTGCACTGTCCTCTCAAATGGTGTCCCCCCATTATGCTCATCTGTATAATGTGCCGCCTCATCACACTACCGCTCTACAACATACTATTCCCTCCTTGCTGTGCCCTCACACTGTCCCATCTATATACCTCTCCCTACACTACCTAGTTCTGTGTCCCCTCACTCTTTTCTCCCCATGCTGTCTCCTCTCACTCTCCATATTGTCTCCTCATACATCTCCCATCTGTTCCCCCACCCATTCCCCCCTCCCCTCATTCACCACAGTTTCTTCCCACATTCTCTGCATACTGTATCCTAAAATTTCTCCCCCCATCTCTCACCAATTAACATATTTGGAAGAGCACAAAGACACACAAAGAAATACAGAAGCACATACACACACACACACACACACGAAGACATGCATTAGTAGACACACACACTTGCAGATTGCACACACGCAGAAATGGGGACACACACACATATATACACAGGCAAGCGCACTTATGCACGCAAAAGTGCATACGTAAACACGCAGACAGTCATGCTCCTACACAGATACACACACAGAAATTCATGCTCAGACAAACACACACACACACACACGTGAAGACACATAGACAGAAATGCACACATAGACTAGACACATACAAGCACACGCAGGCAGACACACACACATGCAGACACTCAATGACATACACACAAAAAAATGCATATGTAAACACAGACACGTGCATGCAGACACAGATACACATACATAGACATACGCGTGCACACACATATACAGGCATACATATACAAGTATATATACAAACATATACCATGCATACATACACATACAGGCATACATATACAAGCATATATACACATACCATGCATACACACATATACAGACATACACATAAAAGCATATATACACATATATGCCATGCATACATACACATACAGGCATATACATACAAGCATATATACACACATATACCATGCATACATACACATAAAAGAATTTACACACATGCCATGCATACATACACATACAGCCATACACATGCAAGCATATATACACATACAAGCACATATACACATACCAAGCATGCATGCACATACCATGCATGCATACACATACAGGCATACATACACACATATAACATGCATACATACACATACAGGCATATATACACACATATACCATGCATACATACACATATATACCATGCATACATACAGTCACACATATACAAGCACATATACACATGCAAGCATATATACACATATAGGCATACACATACAAGCATATATACACACATATACCATGCATACATACAGGCATACATATACAAGCAGATATACACATGCAAGCATATATACACACATATATACACACACATATACCATGCAGACATACACACATACAGCATATATACAGTTAGGTCCATATATATTTGGACAGAGGCAACATTTTTCTAATTTTGGCTACAGACATTACCACAATGAATTTTAAACAAAACAATTCAGATGCAGTTGAAGTTCAGACTTTCAGCTTTCGTTTGAGGGTATCCACATTAAAATTGGATGAAGGGTTTAGGAGTTTCAGCTCCTTAGCACGTGACACCCTGTTTTTAAAGGGACCAAAAGTAATTGGACAGATTCAATAATTTTAACCCCTTTCTGCCATTAGACGTACTATTCCGTCCATGTGGGGTGGGCTTTACTTCCCAAGGACGGAATAGTACGTCATAGCCGATCGGCCGCGCTCACGGGGGGAGCGCGGCCGATCGCGGCCGGGTGTCAGCTGCTTATCGCAGCTGACATCCGGCACTATGTGCCAGGAGCGGTCACGGACCGCCCCCGGCACATTAACTCCCGCCACACCGCGATCAAACATGATCGCGATGTGCCGGCGGTGCAGGGAAGCATCGCGCAGGGAGGGGGCTCCCTGCGTGCTTCCCTGAGACCCCCGCAGCAACGCGATGTGATCGCGTTGCTCCGGGGGTCTCCTACCTTCCTCCTTGCGGCAAGTCCCGGATCCAAGATGGCCGCGGATCCGGGCCTGCAGGGAGGGAGGTGGCTTACTAAGTGCCTGCTCAGAGCAGGCACTTGGTAACGCTGCAGCGCTGTTTGACAGATCGGTGATCTGTCAGAGTGCTATGCAAACTGGCAGATCACCGATCTGTATTGTCCCCCCCTGGGACAAAGTAAAAAAGTTAAAAAAATTTTTTACAAGTGTGTAAAAAAAAAAAAAAAAATCCTAAATAATGAAAAAAAAAAAAATATTATTCCCATAAATACATTTCTTTATCTAAATAAAAAAAAAAAAAACAATGAAAGTACACATATTTAGTATTGCCGCGTCCGTAACGACCCGACCTATAAAACTGGCCCACTATTTAACCCCTTCAGTAAACACTGTAAGAAAAAAAAAAAAACGAGGCAAAAAACAACGCTTTATTATCATACCGCCGAACAAAAAGTGGAATAACACGCGAGCAAAAAGACAGATATAAATAACCATGGTACCGCTGAAAGCGTCATCTTGTCCCGCAAAAAACGAGCCACGATACAGCAACATCAGCAAAAAAATAAAAAAGTTATAGTCCTCAGAATAAAGCGATGCAAAAATAATTATTTTTTCTAAAAAATAGTTTTTATCGTATAAAAGCGCCAAAACATAAAAAAATGATATAAATGAGGTATCGCTGTAATTGTACTGACCCAAAAAATAAAACTGCTTTATCAATTTTACCAAACGCGGAAAGGTATAAACGCCTCACCCAAAAGAAATTCATGAATAGCTGTTTGCTAATTCTGCCTCACAAAAATCGGAATAAAAAGCGATCAAAAAATGTCACGTGCCCGAAAGTGTTACCAATAAAAACGTCAACTCGTCCCGCAAAAAACAAGACCTCACATGACTCTGTGGACTCAAATATGGAAAAATTATAGCTCTGAAAATGTGGTAACGCAAAAAATATTTTTTGCAATAAAAAGCGTCTTTCAGTGAGTGACAGCTGCCAATCATAAAAATCCGCTAAAAAACCCGCTATAAAAGTAAATCAAACCCCCCTTCATTACCCCCTTAGTTAGGGAAAAATAAAAAAAATTTAAAAAATGTATTTATTTCCATTTTCCCATTAGGGTTAGGGCTAGGGCTAGGGTTAGGGCTAGGGTTAGGGCTAGGGTTAGGGCTAGGGTTAGGGTTAGGGCTAGGGTTAGGGCTAGGGTTAGGGCTAGGGTTAGGGCTAGGGTTATGGTTAGGGCTAGGGTTAGGGCTAGGGTTAAGGCTACAGTTAGGGTAAAGGTTACAGTTAGGGTTAAGGCTACAGTTAGGGTTAAGGCTACAGTTAGGGTTAAGGCTACAGTTAGGGTTAAGGCTACAGTTAGGGTTGGGGCTAAAGTTAGGGTTAGGGTTTGGATTACATTTGCGGTTGGGAATAGGGTTGGGATTAGGGTTAGGGGTGTGTCTGGGTTAGAGGTGTGGTTAGGGTTACCGTTGGAATTAGGGTTAGGGGTGTGTTTGGATTAGGGTTTCAGTTATAATTGGGGGGTTTCCACTGTTTAGACACATCAGGGGCTCTCCAAACGCGACATGGCGTCCGATCTCAATTCCAGCCAATTCTGCTTTGAAAAAGTAAAACAGTGCTCCTTCCCTTCCGAGCTCTCCCGTGTGCCCAAACAGGAGTTTACCCCAACATATGGGGTATCAGCGTACTCAGGACAAATTGGACAACAACTTTTGGGGTCCAATTTCTCCTGTTACGCTTGGGAAAATACAAAACTGGGTGCTAAAAAATAATTTTTGTGGGAAAAAAAAGATTTTTTAATTTTCACGGCTCTGCGTTATAAACTGTAGTGAAACACTTGGGGGCTCAAATTTCTCACAACACATCTAGATAAGTTCGTGGGGGGGTCTAGTTTCCAATATGGGGTCACTTGTGGGGGGTTTCTACTGTTTAGGTACATTAGGGGCTCTGCAAACGCAATGTGACGCCTGCAGACCATTCCATCTAAGTCTGCATTCCAAATGGCGCTCCTTCCCTTCCAAGCCCTCCCATGCGCCCAAACGGTGGTTCCCCCCCACATATGGGGCATCAGCGCACTCAGGACAAATTGGACAACAAATTTTGGGGTCCAATTTCTCCTGTTACCCTCGAGAAAATACAAAACTGGGGGCTAAAAAATAATTTTGGAGGGAATTTTTTTTTTATTTTCACGGCTCTGCGTTAGAAACTGTAGTGAAACACTTGGGGGCTCAAAGTTCTCACAACACATCTAGATAAGTTCCTTTGGGGGTCTAGTTTCCAATATGGGGTCACTTGTGGGGGGTTTCTACTGTTTAGGTACATTAGGGGCTCTGCAAATGCAATGTGACGCCTGCAGACCATTCCATCTAAGTCTGTATTTCAAATGGCGCTCCTTCCCTTCCGAGCCTTCCCATGCGCCCAAACGGTGGTTCCCCCCCACATATGGGGTATCAGCGCACTCAGGACAAATTGCACAACAAATTTTGGGGTCCAATTTGTCCTGTTACCCTTGGGAAAATACAAAACTGGGGGCTAAAAAATAATATTTGTGGGAAAAAATTTTTGTTTTATTTTTACGGCTCTGCATTATAAACTTCTGTGAAGCTCTTGGTGGGTCAAAGTGCTCACCACACATCTAGATAAGTTCCTTAGGGGGTCTACTTTCCAAAATGGTGTCACTTGTGGGGGGTTTCAATATTTAGTCACATCAGTGGCTCTCCAAACGCAACATGGCGTCTCATCTCAATTCCTGTGAATTTTGCATTGAAAAGTCAAACGGCGCTCCTTCCCTTCCGAGCTCTCCCATGCGCCCAAACAGTGATTTACCCCCACATATGGGGTATCAGCGTACTCAGGACAAATTGTACAACAACTTTTTGGTTCCAATTTCTTCTCTTACCATTGGGAAAATAAAAAACCGGGGGCGAAAAGATCATTTTTTTTCACAAAAATTATTTTTTTATTTTTACGATTCTGCATTATAAACTTCTGTGAAGCACTTGGTGGGTCAAAGTGCTCACCACACCTCTAGATAAGTTCCTTGGGGGGTCTACTTTCCAAAATGGTGTCACTTGTTGGGGGGTTTCAATGTTTAGGCACATCAGTGGCTCTTCAAACGCAACATGGCGTCCCATCTCAATTCCTATCAATTTTGCATTGAAAGGTCAAACGGCGCTCCTTCCCTTCCGAGGTCTCCCATGCGCCCAAACAGTGGTTTACCCCCACATATGGGGTATCAGAGTACTCAGGACAAATTGTGCAACAACTTTTTGGTTCCAATTTCTTCTCTTACCATTGGGAAAATAAAAAATTGGGGGCGAAAAGATATTTTTTTTCACAAAAATTATTTTTTATTTTTACGGTTCTGCATTATAAACTTCTGTGAAGCACTTGGTGGCTCAAAGTGCTCACCACACCTCTAGATAAGTTCCTTAGGGGGTCTTCTTTCCAAAATGGTGTCACTTGTGGGGGGTTTCAATGTTTAGGCACATCAGTGGCTCTCCAAACGCAACATGGCGTCCCATCTCAATTCCAGTCAATTTTGCATTAAAAAGTCAAATGGCGCTCCTTCGCTTCCAAGCTCTGTCATGCGCCCAAACAGTGGTTTACTTCCACTTATGGGGTATCGGCGTACTCAGGACAAATTGTACAACCAGGTTTGGGGTCCATTTTCTCCTGTAACTCTTGGCAAAATAAAACAAATTGGAGCTGAAGTAAATTTTTTTGTGAAAAAAAGTTAAATGTTAATTTTTATTTAAACATTCCAAAAATTCCTGTGAAACACCTGAAGGATTAATAAACTTCTTGAATGTGGTTTTGAGAACCTTGAGGGGTGCAGCTTTTAGAATGGTGTCACACTTGGGTATTTTCTATCATATAGACCCCTCAAAATGACTTCAAATGAGATGTGGTCCCTAAAATAAAATGGTGTTGTAAAAATGAGAAATTGCTGGTCAACTTTTAACCCTTATAACTCCCTAACAAAAAAAAATTTTGGTTCCAAAATTGTGCTGATGTAAAGTAGACATGTGGGAAATGTTACTTATTAAGTATTTTGTGTGACATATCTCTGTGATTTAATTGCATAAAAATTCAAAGTTGGAAAATTGCAAAATTTTCAAAATTTTCGCCATGTTTCCGTTTTTTTCACAAATAAACGCAGGTAATATCAAAGAAATGTTACCACTATCATGAAGTACAATATGTCACGAGAAAACTATGTCAGAAACACCGGGATCCGTTGAAGCGTTCCAGAGTTATAACCTCATAAAGGGACAGTGGTCAGAATTGTAAAAATTGGCCCGGTCCATAACGTGCAAACCACCCTTGGGGGTAAAGGGGTTAAATAAAATGTTCATTTATAGTATTTGGTTGAAAACCCTTTGTTGGCAATGACTGCCTGAAGTCTTGAACTCATGGACATCACCAGACGCTTTGTTTCCTCCTTTTTGATGCTCTGCCAGGCCTTCACTACGGTGGTTTTCAGTTGCTGTTTGTTTGTGGGCCTTTCTGTCTGAAGTTTAGTCTTTAACAAGTGAAATGCATGCTCAATTGGGTTGAGATCAGGTCACTGACTTGGCCATTCAAGGATATTCCACTTCTTTGCTTTAATAAACTCCTGGGTTGTTTTGGCTTTATGTTTTGGGTCATTGTCCATCTGTAGTATGAAACGACAACCAATCAGTTTGGCTGAATTTGGCTGGATCTGAGCACACAGTATGGCTCTGAATACCTCAGAATTCATTTGGCTGCTTCTGTCCTGTGTCACATCATCAATAAATACTAGTGACCCAGTGCCACTAGCACCCATGCATGCCCAAGCCATCTCACTGCCTCCGCCGTGTTTTACAGATGATGTGGTATGCTTTGGATTATGAGCTGTACCACGCCTTCGCCATACTTTTCTCTTTCCATCATTCTGGTAGAGGTTGATCTTGGTTTCATCTGTCCAAAGAATGTTCTTCCAGAACTGTGCTGGCTTTTTTCGATGTTTTTTAGCAAAGTCCAGTCTTGCCTTTTTCTTCTTGATGCGTATGCGTGGCTTGCGCCGTGCAGTGAACCCTCTGTATTTACTTTCATGCAGTCTTCTCTTTATGGTAGATTTGGATATTGATGCGCCGACCTCCTGGAAAGTGTTGTTCACTTGGTTGGCTGTTGTGAAGGGGTTTCTCTTCACCATGGAGATTATTCTGCGATCATCCACCACTGTTGTCTTCCGTGGGTGCCCGGCTCTTTTTGCATTGATGAGTTCACCAGTGCTTTCTTTCTTTCTCAGGATGTACCAAACTGTAGATTTTGCCACTCCTAATATTGTAGCAATTTTTCGGATGGGTTTTTTCTGTTTTCGCAGCTTAAGGATGGCTTTTTTCACCTGCATGGAGAGCTCCTTTGACCGCTTGCTTACTTCACAGCAAAACCTTCCAAATGCAAGCACCACACCTCAGATGAACTCCAGGCCTTTTATCTGCTTAATTGAGAATGACATAACGAAGGGATTGCCCACACCTGTCCATGAAATAGCCTTGGAGTCAATTGTCCAATTACTTTTGGTCCCTTTAAAACAGGGTGGCACATATTAAGGAGCTGAAACTCCTTAACCCTTCATCCAATTTTAATGTGGATACCCTCAAATGAAAGCTGAAAGTCTGAACTTCAACTGCATCTGAATTGTTTTGTTTAAAATTCATTGTGGTAATGTCTATAACCAAAATTAGAAAAATGTTGTCTCTGTCCAAATATATATGGACCTAACTGTACACGCATATACCATGCATACATACACATACAGGCATATACATACAATCCATATATAACCATACACACATATTCGGGGTGTTAGTACCCTACCTTGGCTTGTCTCCAGCCCAGCATAGGCATTATTGACTATTGCGCGCCCTGCACTCCTATATTGGAAGCAGCAGTGCAGGGCGCGCGGAATGATGCCACTTTAAGCAGATGCGGCTGTGGCCGAGTCTGCTAGCTGTGATGCTGCTGATTGTGTGACCCCCTGCTGCTCCCCTGCTCCCTGGCCCAGCTCTCCACTGTCTGTGCGTCTGGCCGTTCAGCCACGCTCACATTTAAAGAGCCAGCAACCTTTTTTTTCTTTCTCCCCTCTCCTGCTCTTCTCCAGGGGCCTACCGGGCAATTCCCTGGCACCCCGCCAGGCCAGTCCGACCCTGTTTGTGAAAGAGGTAGAAGAACCCAAGATCACTGTGGCTAAGCTCCAAAGATGCAGTAGGGAGATGGGAGAAAGTTCCACAAAGTCAACTATCACTGCAGCCGTCCACCAGTCAGGCCTTTATGGCAAAGTGGCCAGACAGAAGCCTCTCCTCAGTGCAGAACATATGAAAGCCCTCATAGAGTTTGCTAAAAAGCACATGAAGGACTCCCATACTATGAGGAATAAGATTCTCTGGTCTGATGAGACAAAGATAGAGCTTGTTGGTGATAATTCTAAATGGTATGTGTGGAGAAAACCAGGCACTGCTCATCACCTGCCCAATGCAATCCCAACAGTGAAACATGGTGGTGGCAGCAGCATGCTATGGGGCTGTTTTTCAGCTGCAAGGACAGGATGACTGGTTGCCATTGAAGGAAATATGAATGCGGCCAAGTACAGAGACATCCTGGATGAGTGCTCTGGACCTCAGACTTGGCCGAAGGTTCACCTTCCTACAAGACAATGACCCTACGCACACAGCTAAAATAACAATGGAGTGGCTTCAGAACAACTCTGTGACCATTCTTGACTGGCCCAGCCAGAGCCCTGACCTAAACCCAATTAAGCATCTCTGGAGAGACCTCACAATGGCTGTCCACCAACGTTCACCATCCCACCTGATGGAACTGTAGAGGATCTGCAAGGAAGAATGGCAGAGGGTCCCCAAATCCAGGTGTAAAAAACTTGTTACATCATTCCCAAGAAGACACATGGCTGTAGTAGCTGAGCAAAGAGTCTGAATGCTTATGACCATGTGATATTTCATTTTTTCTTTTTTAATAAATTTGTGAAAATTTCTACATTTCCGTTTTTTTCAGTCAAGATAGGGTGCAGAGTGTTAGGGCTGGCGGAACGCACTAAATAAATAAAAAGATAGCAATAAGGTGTCCCCGCAGCCCGGGGTCCACCGCGCAGAGGTGGAACCTGCTGCTAAGTAATTGCGGAATAAGATGGCGGATGAACACTGAACACAGGTGGGTTAACGTCACCCGGTGTGAATAGAAGTGAACTCTGTTCTGTTACTCCACAGAGTTGCAATAGAAACGCTGTGCCCTGTTAGCAGTCACAGGGTGCAGCAGGTGGATGCTAGTGGGATCCCTAGAATACACTCCCACTACGCTGGTGGCTGGACTCGCTCTGACGCTCGGTGGCTTTTGAGCCCACGCCTGAGGACGCCCTGAGCAGATGCTGAGTCCAAGTGGGAATTCCCACCCTACGCTGACAGAAGTGTGAATGCAGCTGTGAAGCCACTATTAGGCACTGACTTGTTTGCTCCACTCACCCTAATAACAAAACAACAACCAGAGGGAAGGGGATCATTTAGGAGCATTCACTAGAGTCAATCTCACAGCACACACATACATTGATATACATTGTCAGGTCTATACTAGCGCATGGCCGAGCGGCCATGCAAGCCTTTTATAGATGAGCCTTCCGGAACCTTCCTAGTGGTCCAATCACAGTCGCTACAGGACCTGAACATGTGAACTCCGACCTCCAGTGAGAGGTCGTCCCACGGGCATGCTCAGTAGACGAAAAGCAGGACTTAGTCCCTGGAATGTCTGCTCCCCGCTGATCAATGCTGGTTACAAAGGCTGAACCTGGAAAGGCAGCTGTAACCAGATGCACAGTATCAGCCTGAGCCAGATGCTGGGACCAATGTCTCTGCTGAGCTGACTTCACTGCGGCCAGGGAAGAATGGGAGACCGCAGAGGACATGGTTTTTGATTCCCCTTGTGCAGCAGCGGGAACTCGACACCTAACACAGAGTGTACATTAATGAGAAAAAAAAAATAACTTTGAATTTACCAAATGGCTGCAATGAAGCAAAGAGTAAAAAATGTAAAGGGGTCTGAATACTTTCCGTATCCACTGTAGATCATGAGCTCTTTGTAAGTACCGTATATACTCGAGTATAAGCCAAGATTTTCAGCCCACTTTTTTGGGCTGAAAGTCCCCCTCTCGGCTTATACTCGAGTCATACCCAGGGGTCGGCAGGTGAGGGGGAGTGGAGGCTGTCTAATTATACTCACCTACTCCTGGCGCGGTCCCTGCAGGTCCCTGGGTTCCCGGCAGCTTCCTCCGGTACTGAGCGGTCACATGGTACCGCTCATTACAGTAATGAATATGCGGCTCCACCTCCCATAGAGGTGGAGCCGCATATTCATTACTGTAATGAGCGGTAACGGTGACCGCTCACTACAAGAAGAAGCTACAGTGCTGGGGAAGCAGGGACTGCACAGCGCCAGGAGCAGGTAAGTATAACGGGGAGGGGAGCGCTGCGCGATATTCACCTGCTCCTCGTTCCGGCGCTGCTCCATCTTCAGCACCAGCGCTCAGGTCAGAGGGCGCAGTGATGTAGTTAGTGCGCGCCCTCAGCCTGAACGTCAGTGCTGAAGATGGAGCGGCGCCGGAACGATGAGCACGTGAATATTGAAAGCGCCGGGGGCCTGAGCGACAGAGAGGTGAGTATGTGATTTTTTTTATCACAGCAAATGGGGCAAGTGTCTGTATGGAGCATCTATGGGGACATAATGATTGTGGAGCGCCCCCACGAGGGCTATGGGGTACTGGGTACCGGGTCCTTCGGTTCTCGGTGGGGATGTCACGGTGGCTGACCCGGTCCGTGGCCTTAGGAGAACATCCGTTGTAAATTGGGGGAAGGTCTTTAAAGGGATAATGTTCGTGACGCAACCTTTGGTATACGGTCAGGGTGACCGACACTGCTTAGGGATCCGCTGGGGTGATGTTATGGCAGCTAGATGGTATACCTTCCCACAGGTGAAGTGTATCCCCAGGGCTTCCCAGAGTGTAGATGGTGGATGATGTAAGGCGCAGTGAATAACGAGGACACAAGGTTGCAGTCTCTTTACCTTTACTGAAGGCTTCAGCATCCACAGTCTAGGGTAGGGACTACAGGGTAGGCAGAGTCCGGCCGGTCTGAGGGCAATTCCAGAGTCCCCTTATCCAGGTGGAAATCAGAAGCCTTCCTCTAACGCCTGAGTGTTGTAGTTTCTCCCTGCTGAGCAACTCGGTGAGGTCTGTTATGATACGGTGGTCTAGGAGCAACATGGAACGAGCTCTGAAGGAAGTGGTAACTGTACTGACCGCAGTCCCTAAGCTCAACACAACACTAGAAGTAGCCGTGGAATGCTCCTAACTCTCCCTAGGCATCTCGTCACAGCCTAAGAGCTAACTACCCCTAAAGAAAGAAGCAGGAAAGCTATCTTGCCTCAGAGAAAATCCCCAAAGGATAGATTAGCCCCCCACAAATAATGACTGTGAGTGGAGAGGGAAAAGACATATGCAGAATGAAACCAGGATGAGCACAGGAGGCCAGTCTAGCTAAATAGATAGGACAGGATGGAATACTGTGCGGTCAGTATAAAACACTACAAAAATCCACGCAGAGTTTACAAAAAAATCTCCACACCTGACTAAAGGTGTGGAGGGCAAATCTGCCTCCCAGAGCTTCCAGCAAGACAGAATTAATTCACACTGATAAGCTGGACAAACATAGAAAGCACAGAATGGATAAGTCCACAATCTATGGACAGAAAAGAGCAAGCAAAAACTTAGCTTAGCTGAACTGGTCAGGATAACAGGGAACTCCAAAGAGATGTGAATCCAACCAGGAACCATTTACAAGTGGCACTGGCTGAAGAAAGAGCCAGGCCTAAATAGCCGAGCAGAAGAGACGATAAGTGGAGGCAGCTGATGACAGCTAACTCCAAGGAGCAGCCATACCACTAGAAACCACAAGAGGGAGCCCAAGAGCAGAACTCACAAAAGTGCCACTTACAACCACCGGAGGGAGCCCAAGAGCGGAATTCACAACAGTACCCCCCCCCCTGAGGAGGGGTCACCGAACCCTCACCAGAGCCCCCAGGCCGATCAGGACGAGCCAAGTGAAAAGCACGAACCAAATCTGTGGCATGGACATCGGAGGCAACAACCCAAGAATTATCCTCCTGGCCATAACCCTTCCACTTGACAAGATACTGAAGCCTCCGCCTCGAAAAACGGGAATCCAAAATCTTCTCAACCTCATATTCCAACTCTCCCTCAACCAACACCGGGGCAGGAGGGTCAACCGAGGGAACAACGGGCACCACATATCTCCGCAACAAAGATCTATGGAAAACATTATGAATGGCAAAAGAGGCTGGAAGAGCCAAACGAAAAGACACCGGATTAATAATTTCAGAAATTTTATAAGGACCAATAAACCGAGGCTTAAACTTAGGAGAAGAAACCTTCATAGGAACATGACGAGAAGACAACCAAACCAAATCCCCCACACGAAGCCGGGGACCAACACACCGACGGCGGTTAGCAAAACGTTGAGCCCTTTCTTGAGACAACGCAAAATTGTCCACCACATGAGTCCAAATCTGCTGCAGCCTGTCCACCACAGAATCAACACCAGGACAATCAGAAGGCTCAACCTGCCCAGAAGAAAAACGAGGATGAAAACCAAAATTACAAAAGAAAGGTGAAACCAAAGTAGCCGAACTAGCCCGATTATTAAGGGCAAACTCGGCCAACGGCAAGAAAGACACCCAATCATCCTGATCAGCAGACACAAAGCATCTCAAATAGGTCTCCAAGGTCTGATTAGTTCGCTCAGTTTGGCCATTAGTCTGAGGATGAAACGCCAAAGAAAAAGACAAATCAATGCCCATCCTAGCACAAAAGGCCCGCCAAAATCTAGAGACAAACTGAGAACCTCTGTCAGACACAATATTCTCCGGAATGCCATGCAAACGAACCACATGCTGAAAAAATAATGTAACCAGATCTGAGGAGGAAGGAAACTTAGGCAAAGGTACCAGATGGACCATTTTAGAGAACCGGTCACAAACAACCCAGATAACAGACATCTTCTGGGAAACAGGAAGATCCGAAATAAAATCCATGGAAATATGCGTCCAGGGCCTCTCAGGGACCGGCAAAGGCAAAAGCAACCCACTAGCGCGGGAACAGCAAGGCTTGGCCCGGGCGCAAGTCCCACAGGACTGCACAAAAGCACGCACATCGCGCGACAAGGAGGGCCACCAAAAGGACCTAGCAACCAAATCTCTGGTACCAAAAATCCCAGGATGACCAGCCAACACTGAACAATGAACCTCAGAAATTACCTTACTTGTCCATCTATCAGGAACAAACAGCTTCCCCACTGGACAGCGGTCAGGCCTATCAGCCTGAAATTCCTGAAGCACCCGCCGCAAATCAGGGGAGATAGCAGAAAGAATCACCCCCTCCTTAAGAATGCCAACCGGCTCAAGGACTCCAGGAGAATCAGGCGAAAAACTCCTAGAGAAGGCATCAGCCTTAACATTCTTAGATCCCGGAAGATACGAGACCACAAAATCAAAACGGGCGAAAAACAGGGACCATCGAGCCTGTCTAGGATTCAGCCGCTTGGCCGACTCGAGGTAAATCAGATTCTTATGATCGGTCAGGACCACAACACGGTGTTTAGCTCCCTCAAGCCAATGTCGCCACTCCTCAAACGCCCACTTCATAGCCAACAACTCCCGATTGCCGACATCATAATTGCGTTCCGCAGGCGAAAACTTTCTGGAAAAAAAAGCACACGGTTTCATCAAAGAGCCATCAGACTCCCTCTGAGACAAAACGGCCCCTGCCCCAATCTCAGAAGCGTCGACCTCAACCTGAAAAGGAAGAGAAACATCCGGCTGACGCAACACAGGGGCAGAAGTAAATCGGCGTTTAAGCTCCTGAAAGGCCTCAACAGCCTCAGAGGACCAATTCGTCACATCAGCGCCTTTCTTCGTCAAATCAGTAAGGGGCTTAACCACACTGGAAAAGTTGGCAATAAAACGGCGATAGAAATTAGCAAAGCCCAAAAATTTTTGAAGACCCTTCACAGATGTGGGTTGGATCCAGTCATGAATAGCTTGGACCTTAACAGGATCCATTTCTATAGATGAGGGAGAAAAAATAAAACCCAAAAAAGAGACCTTCTGAACTCCGAATAGGCACTTAGACCCCTTCACAAATAAAGCATTATCACGAAGGATCTGGAACACCATCCTGACCTGCTTCACATGAGACTCCCAATCATCGGAAAAAATCAAAATATCATCCAAATATACGACCATGAATTTATCAAGATAATTGCGGAAAATATCATGCATGAAAGACTGGAACACAGATGGAGCATTAGAGAGCCCAAATGGCATCACAAGGTATTCAAAATGGCCTTCGGGCGTATTAAATGCAGTTTTCCATTCGTCACCCTGTTTAATACGAACAAGATTATATGCCCCTCGGAGGTCATTCTTAGTAAACCAACTAGCCCCGTTAATCTGAGCAAACAAATCAGTAAGCAAAGGCAAGGGGTATTGGAATTTGACCGTGATTTTATTAAGAAGACGATAATCAATACAGGGTCTCAAGGAGCCATCCTTCTTAGCAACAAAAAAGAAACCCGCTCCCAATGGTGACGAAGAGGGCCGAATATGCCCCTTCTCCAAAGACTCCTTAACATAACTCCGCATGGCGGCATGCTCTGGCACAGACAGATTGAAAAGTCGGCCCTTAGGGAACTTGCAACCAGGAATCAAGTTAATAGCACAATCACAGTCCCTGTGCGGAGGAAGGGAACTGGACTTGGGCTCATCAAATACATCCTGGAAATCCGACAAAAACTCAGGGACCTCAAAAGAGGGGGAAGAGGAAACTGACATCAAAGGAACGTCACTATGTACTCCTCGACAACCCCAACTAGTCACCGACATAGTTTTCCAATCCAGCACCGGATTATGTTCCTGTAACCATGGAAATCCTAGTACAACAACATCATGCAGGTTATGCAACACCAGAAAACGGCAATCTTCCTGATGTGCAGGAGCCATGTACATAGTCATCTGTGTCCAGTACTGAGGTTTATCCTTGGCCAAGGGTGTAGCATCAATACCCCTCAAAGGAATAGGGCTCTGCAAAGGCTGCAAGGAAAAACCACAGCGCCTGGCGAATTCTAAGTCCATTAAGTTCAGGGCAGCGCCTGAATCCACAAATGCCATGACAGAAAAGGACGACAATGAGCAAATCAGAGTCACAGATAAGAGAAATTTAGGCTGTATAGTACTAATGGTAACAGACCTAGCGACTCTCTTAGTACGCTTAGGGCAATCAGAGATAACATGAGCCGAATCACCACAGTAAAAACACAGCCTATTCTGACGTCTGAATTCCTGCCGTTCTATTCTAGTCAAAATCCTATCACATTGCATAGGTTCAGGACTTTGCTCAGAGGATACAGCCATATGGTGCACAGCTTTGCGCTCGCGCAGACGCCGATCAATCTGAATGGCTAGAGACAGATTCGCTCAAACCGGCAGGCGTAGGAAAGCCCACCATAACATCTTTAAGGGTTTCAGAAAGACCTTTTCTGAAAATAGCAGCCAGAGCCTCTTCATTCCATTTAGTGAGCACAGACCATTTTCTAAATTTCTGGCAGTATAACTCTGCCGCTTCCTGACCTTGACACAAGGCCAACAGGGTTTTTTCTGCATGATCCACAGAATTAGGTTCGTCATACAATAATCCGAGCGCTTGAAAAAATGCATCTACATTCAATAATGCCGGATCCCCTGTTTCAAGAGAAAAAGCCCAGTCTTGAGGGTTACCACGCAGCAAGGATATGATGATTTTTACTTGCTGAATGGGATCACCAGAAGAACGGGGTTTCAAAGCAAAAAACAATTTGCAGTTATTTTCAAAGTTCAAAAACTTGGATCTGTCCCCAAAAAACAAATCAGTAGTAGGAATTCTAGGCTCTAAAGCCGGAGTCTGGACAACATAGTCCTGGATACTCTGTACTCTTGCAGCAAGTTGATCCACACGAGAAAAAAAAACCTGAACATCCATGCCAAAGCATATATCCTGAACCACCCAGATATCAAGAGGAAAAAAAAGACAAACCAGAGCACAGAAAAAAAAATGATTCAGAACTTTCTTTTCCTTCTTTTGAGATGCATTTAATTCATTTTTGGCCACTTGTACTGTTATGATACGGTGGTCTAGGAGCAACATGGAACGAGCTCTGAAGGAAGTGGTAACTGTACTGACCGCAGTCCCTAAGCTCAACACAACACTAGAAGTAGCCGTGGGATGCTCCTGTCACTCCCTAGGCACCTCGTCACAGCCTGAGATCTAACTACCCCTAAAGATAGAAACAGGAAAACTTTCTTGCCTCAGAGAAAATCCCCAAAGGATAGATTAGCCCCCCACAAATAATGACTGTGAGTGGAGAGGGAAAAGACATACACAGAATGAAACCAGGATGAGCACAGGAGGCCAGTCTAGCTAAATAGATAGGACAGGATGGAATACTGTGCAGTCAGTATAAAACACTACAAAAATCCACGCAGAGTTTACAAAAAAATCTCCACACCTGACTAAAGGTGTGGAGGGCAAATCTGCCTCCCAGAGCTTCCAGCAAGACAGGATTAATTCACACTGATAAGCTGGACAAACATAGAAAGCACAGAATGGATAAGTCCACAATCTATGGACAGAAAAGAGCAAGCAAAAACTTAGCTTAGCTGAACTGGTCAGGATAACAGGGAACTCCAAAGAGATGTGAATCCAACCAGGAACCATTTACAAGTGGCACTGGCTGAAGAAAGAGCCAGGCCTAAATAGCCGAGCAGAAGAGACGATAAGTGGAGGCAGCTGATGACAGCTAACTCCAAGGAGCAGCCATACCACTAGAAACCACAAGAGGGAGCCCAAGAGCAGAACTCACAAAAGTGCCACTTACAACCACCGGAGGGAGCCCAAGAGCGTAATTCACAACAGAGGTCCTCACAACTATTGTAGATGTTAAATCTCTTCCTCTCTGTCCCCCTGACAGATAGGACAAACCCGTATGACTGTAACCTGAGGCTTTTTATAGGGACCCTAGAGACGCCCCGACCCCCACAAGTTGCCACCGTGCCTCCTGGGTGTAAGGTCGGGCAGCCAATGTGGAATCAACTGTCCTGCCAGTCTCTGAAGTAAAGCATAGAGTTCCTTACTCCCTTGGTGTCCTGGCTATCGGTACTGCGCTTCAGAAGGAGGCAGCTTGCTTCTAGCTGGTCTCCCTCTGATATTCCTCTCCTGTGCTCTGCTTTCCTGCACACTCTCTGCAATATGTTGGCTTAGTGTCTTCCTTCAGGAGCTGCAGCACTTCAGGCTCCAGGACTCGTCCTATCCCTTTGTCTTCCTGACAGGAACTGCACTCTGAACTCCCTTTCCCTCCAGATCAGGATGTTATATAGGGGAGTTCACCTTAAATAGGCTTAGAGCTCCCCCTTCTGGTCTGGAGTGTGAACATGTTGCATGCATTGTGTTACCTGATGAGAAGATCTCCTTCATTGCCTTCAGAAGTAATATCACTCCCCCTGGTGGAAGAATAACATTACTGCAACGACCAGGACTCTGGGGCGCTGCATTTGTGCAGCACTATAAGGGGCCATAACGTTTGTGCAGCACTATAAGGGGCCATAACGTTTGTGCAGCACTGTATGGGGCCATAACGTTTGTGCAGCACTATATGGGGCCATAACGTTTGTGTAGCACTACAAGGGGCCATAACGTTTGTGCAGCACTATATGGGGCCATAATGTTTGTGCAGCACTATATGGGGCCATAATGTTTGTGCAGCACTGTATGGGGCCATAACGTTTGTGCAGCACTATATGGGGCCATAACGTTTGTGCAGCACTGTATGGGGCCATAACGTTTGTGCAGCACTGTATGGGGCATAACATTTGTGCAGCACTGTATGGGGCCATAACGTTTGTGCCCCACTATTGGGGCAAGCGTCTGTATGGGGCCATAACATTTGTGCAGCACTATATGGGGCAAGTGTCTGTATGGGGCCATAATCAACGTCTGTGCAGCACTATATGGGGCAAATATCTTTATGGAGCATCTTATGGGGCCATAATCAGCATTTGCGCAGCATTATATTGGGCAAATATGTCTATGGAGCATCTTATGGGGCCATTATTAACCTTTATGCAGCATTATATGGGGCATATTTTAATATGGAGCATCTTATGGGGCCATAATGAACTTTATGGAGCATTATATGGGGCTCCTGATTCAATATGGATATTCAAAAACACTTAACCTACTGATGTCTCAATTAATTTTACTTTTATTTGGTATCTATTTTTACTTTTGACATTTACCGGTAGCTGCTGCATTTCCCACCCTAGGCTTATACTCGAGTCATTAAGTTTTCCCAGTTTTTTGTGGCAAAATTGGGGGGGGTCGGCTTATACTCCGGTCGGCTTATACGGTAATCAATTTCCAAATATTCGCATAACACTGTAAGAGGAATAGAAAATGAACCTGACAAGAGTCTTTTTTTGTTTTATGGGATTCCCTAAAATCCCAAAATGTGTTGAAAATGTTGTGACCGCCATCTGTGCATAGACACAGCTCTAGCATGACCATGAATATTGCTGCAGTGACATAAATTTGGAATAATGCGGTTCCTTATTTCTTGGCTCAGGACCCCAGGAAATAATTTCAGTCCAAGAAAGGATGCGGTCACAATATGAAGTAATGCTATTATTATTGCGTGTAGTTTTTAGGCAAAAACTAAGAAAGGATTTAGCAAAGTGAAGATTCATAAATATTTCAAGCATACATCTACCGTCTGTAGGCTCCATTTTCCCTTTTCGCTGCAAAACATTCAAAAGAAAAAACACTGTTTAGATCATTTTTATTTTGTGCTGACAGAATGAATAATGAATACAAATACATACAAATAAATTGTACAATTTCATTCTGTCAGGTAATTACTCTTAATATCTTAAATTAAATCACATTGAGCTACAACGCCCAAAATAGATTGAAAATGAGTTTTTCATACAACTATAAACCAAACAAGAGCGATCTCAAAGTAAAATATACATTCTCTTTGTGCTTAAATGCACCGCCCCACTAGTGGTAATAATAGGGGATTGTGCCCCATAACAAAACACATGAGAAGTGTTTTAGCTGATTGAGCTCGCACTGGCTTGGGCCAGTGATATGGAGGAGGGGAAGATCAGTACAGAGAAGTATGTAGCTGTGTAAATGTTACAAGAAGGGGTAGAGACCGGGACAAGTGCCAGGGAAGCTCAGTCCTGATCTGGCAGTATATATGCCTGTTTGGCTGATATTAGGAATGCCAAAAAGAAAAAATTGATGGTATCGGCCCCTTAAAAGATGACAATTACAAGATAATTCTAGAGGACAAAGAAAAGGCAGAGATGTTAAACAGGTACTTTCATCCATGTTCACAAATGATCTGTATCTTACAGGGTTCATTCAACAGGGCAAAAATCAAAGTTCACAACCTGATATACGGTAACTTAGTTTAACACAAAAAGAAGTACACCTGCATCTGAGCAATTTCAACACTGACAAATCCCCCAGCCCAGATGGCATTCATCCACCGATACTGAGGGAATTGAGCTCAATAATTGGCAGACCACTGTATCTTATATTCTTAGACTCTCTTGTAACATGGGTGGTGCCACAGGATTGGAGGATGGCTCACGTGGTTTTAAAGAGGTGAAGCACAAGAAGAGTCCGGGGGAGGTTACCTTCTCGGCTCCGTGCCTGGAACCATTGAGCTGTGCTACAGGTTCCCCCGGGGGCAGACTTAGAGATTGGGACAGGAAGGAAGCCGGGCACAGAGCGGGAAAAGCGCTCATGCAAGGGTCAGAGAACTGTGAGCATCGGTCAGAGCAGGGTGCAGCTGCGCTCCGGGAGAGAGAGAGCTCCCGGTCAGAGGACAAATACAGGGAGATTGCCCAGTGTTATAGCAGGATCCATTTTATCTTGCTTGCCTCCATTTTATTCAAGGGTTACTAAAGTTGAGAAAAACAAGTTGTTATTCACTATTCTTCATGCAGCTATTATTGCTGATTGTAGCAGGGCATGGGGGATGAAATGTCCTTGGTAAATAACGAATAATGTTCTGTGTAAAAAATATGATTGCGAAAACACAGGGAGACAAGTGGTAAACTCTCCGACGCTTAGCCCATATATGGTGAATCCGGTTCCAACATAAGTATGGATAAAAAGTCTGTGTAAGCTCAAATAAACTAGAGATACTTCAGATACATGCCTGGTGTACTGTTTCTTGTCTGTCTCCAGACGTGATGTTATCTCTAAGGTGGACTCATCAGAGAGCAGGTCGAGACCTTCGACAACAATTCTGGCTGCCCGAACAGGGACCTGAGTGCTTCATCTGAGACCTGGCCAACTCCAGTAATGGACCAGGGGACTTCCCGGGACTATCGGCATCACACAGCGCTGGGGTAAGAATACTGATTATATTCTGCCTACGTCATTCCACTTGTGGACGGGTTTTCCCCTTCTTCTAGTCAACCAGGATCAGGTAAAATCACGGGTTTCTTTTGCCCGGCTCAGGTACCCTTGAGCCCAGATATTGACCCTCATTGTGTGGTCACTGATGACTCCACTGTAAAGGTACCGTCACACAGTGCAATTTTGATCGCTACGACGGCACGATTTGTGACGTTCGAGCGATATAGGTACGATATCGCAGTGTGTGACACACTCCTGCGATCCGGGACCCCGCTGTGAATCGTACATCGTAGCACATCGTTTGAAACTTTCTTTCGTCGTCTAGTGTCCCGCTGTGGCGGCATGATCGCATAGTGTAACAAAGGTGTGCACGATATTGTATACGCTGTAAAGGGCGGAGGAGTTGGCTACGTAGGAGCGCTGAATTCTCCACCTCCCAAGTGCTGATTGGGCGGTACAATACTGTGCGCTCATTCGACAAAGGACTATTGTTCCCAGCGGATAAAACCGGAGCTCTCGAGCGCGCTATTCATTTCTCTCTGTAGCACGTGCTGTAAACAGAACTCCTAAATTCGCTGGATTTCCTGGACTTTTCTTCTACTACTAGACTTTTACCGCAAAAGGTATGTATAACGCTTCAGCGTAGCATATGTTGCGCTTCAACGTGGATAAACGCTGTAGCGTGGTCGATTGTTCCTTTATGGAGAGTAGGGTAGGCCTGAGAACCTCAGGTACACAGCGTAGCGTGGCCCAATTAATTCTTTTACAGATCGAGATGGTTGACTGCTCCATTTAATACCAGTAGTAAAATATATAGTTATTAGATCAATGGTCAGAACATTGTTTTGTAAGCACGTGTATTTATTGTACGTTTGATTTCTTTTTAGGAACTATGCTCACTTCCGATGAGAGTTCTGTTGTTGCTGCTGCCCTGGTGTTTCAGGCAGCACGTCTCCAAGAGGAGAGACGTCCTAAACGAAAACGTCGCATGTGGACCCGGAGCTGGCTGCAGAAAAGATCCTCATTGTCACACATGGGTCTCATAAGAGAGTTACGTGACAATAACCCTCATGATTTCAGAAACTACCTTCGGATGTCGGAGGAATCCTTCAAAATAATACTGTCTGCTGTTATGCCACTCATACAAAGGTGTGATACGCCGATGCGTGCAGCCGTGCCCGTGGATAAAAGGTTGGCGGTGACACTGCGGTTCCTGGCAACAGGAAGGTCTCTTCAGGATTTGCAGTTTTCCGCTGCTGTTTCCAGACCTTTCCTGAGCGTTGTGATTCCGGAGACATGCGAGGCCATTGTGCGCAGCTTAAGGCATTATATGGAGGTACTACTATATTTTATTGGCTGCTGTGTTATGTCGATATATTATACTAGCTATTTAACCCGTTCTACGCCCTGTTTACGCGCATTTCTATTGGTATATGTTCTACATCCTATCATGTGCTGCTCCCATCCTGCGTCCCCATTCAGACATGTGCTGCTGTGATCCTGCGCCTCCATTCTGACATGTGCTGCTACCATTTTGCGGCTCCATTCTGATATGTGCTGCTCCAACCCTGCGCCACCCTTCTTTTATTTGATGCTCCCAACCTAATTTTATTGATTATATAATTTAGATATATTGTTTAGCACCCCCTCTGAGTCACCGAAGCCATCTGATAAAATGGCTGCCTGCATACTCAGGGTTGTTGACTTTGTTATACTAATCCATACTGCGCCTCAATCACTGTAGGATGTCCACATGAGAATGTATGTGCATAATATATTTGACCTAATTTGTACATGTTTCCTTCTCATCTTGCAGTTTCCCAAGACGGCGGATGAGTGGAAGAGGATTGCTTCCGATTTTGATGAGCTGTGGCAGTTTCCAAACTGCGGTGGTGCATTAGATGGAAAGCATGTGCGCATCACGCAACCAGCCAACTCTGGATCCTTCTTTTTCAACTACAAAGGATATTTCAGTGTGATCCTCATGGCCCTTGTCAATGCGAACTATGAGTTTGTCGATGTAGATGTTGGCATGAATGGTCGAGTCTCCGACGGTGGTGTTTTTGAACACACTTCATTTGGGGAAAGCTTGAGGAACAATGAACTGCTGTTGCCACTAAATGAAGACACAAAAGCAAACCTAAATTTTGTCTTCATCGCTGATGAAGCTTTCCCTCTTCATCCACATTTGCTGAAGCCATTTGCACAGAGAACACTCACACCGGAGCGCAGAATCTTTAATTACCGGTTGTCGAGGGCCCGTCGTGTGGTTGAAAATGCCTTTGGGATTATGGCAAATCGGTTTAGAGTGTTCCACACAGCTATCAACTTGAAGCTGCCGTCTATAGACTTTGTGGTTTTGGCATGCTGTGTGCTCCATAATTTCCTGAGACGTCATGATACGAGCTCCTATTCTCCTCCTTCGTTTATTGATGCAGTGGACGCAAGAACCGGAGATATTGTGCCCGGGGAATGGCGTACACAACCTGATAATTTTACAGCCTTCAAGCACTTGGATCTGGCAGACAGGCAGACGATGCAAGGGACTGTCGCGAAAAATACTGTCAGTACTTTAATGGTTCTGGAGCTGTACCCTGGCAGGATCGCGCCGTATAAAAAAAAATTTTTTTTTGCTTTGCTGTCATATAAACCTCTCTAACTTAAAGTAAATGTGATGCCTATTAAATGGTGCTGTTAACCCTTATAGCTTGGTAAACATTAAAGAAAGAATGCGAAGATTTTTGGTTTTTTTTGTAACAATTTCTTGGTTTAAAATTATTTAACAACTAAATATAACATAACCAAAAAAAAAAAAATTATCTCCTTCCACGGCCCAAGAGGTGTCGCAGCGTCACGCCCTGCTGCTCTACTTGAGCCTGGAGGAGCGCTGCTGTCTGCTGCAGGAGCGCTGCTGTCCGCTCCAGGCGCAATTGTCTCGCCAGGAGCTCTCTTACGGTGGGCGGTTCTGTGGATAGAAGAGGTTGGAGAACCAACGTTGAATCCGCTGAAAATACATCTCGACCTCTGTGGCAGGACCAAATTTTGTGTGTTGTAAATTTCTATTTGGTCTGGCACCACAGGGCGATGTTAATTTTATTAAATGTTACAGTTTTAGTTGTCTATTGTGACATCCAGCAGAAAACCACTCGTATTATGTTGATACTTACGGAGAAGGGACGCCGGTTCCTCATTGCCAGAACCAGAGGTGCTAATTTCCCATCCCAGCGATCTGGACACTGCTGCAGCACCGAAAAGGAAATAATAACAGATCTGGTTAACTATGGAACACGCCGTTGGGAAGCGCTCGCTGTTTTGGTCACTTACGTATGTTAGCTTCTGGGGAGAATGCCGCCGACCCGGGGGAGGAAGAGGAGTGTCGGAAGGGAGGTGTTGAGGGTGGTGTAGGGGTGCGAGGCCGTCTGCTGTCTGGTGGAGGCGTGGTAGGCCGCTGGGTCATTACTGCGTCTGTAATGTATTCAAATATTACCGCTACCCTCTTATGTCCCTTATGCAGTTGAAAAACTGTAATCAATGATTGTTAACTTACGTGACGTCCCGGGCTCTGGGCTCCCGCTGGTGGTGGATGCTGTGGTGCTTCTGGCAATGGCAGGTACCTGTTGCCGCCGCTGTCTCTCTACACATAAAGTTAACAAACGCAATCTTTAAATACACATGTAGAGTGCTGCAGATCAAAGCTAACAATATACTGAAACATAAAATTTATATAACACTTCACAGGGGTGCGAGGGTGCATGGTCGCAACAGATGGTGGAGGCGTGTTAGGCCGCTGGGTCATTACTGCGTCTGTAATGTCTTCAAATATTTCAGCTACCCTGTTATGTCCCGTGTGATGTTAAAAAAAATGCAATCAATGATTGTGAACTTGATGTCCCGGACTGTGGGCTCCCACTGGTGTCTGAAGATGTGGTACTGGTGGCAATGGTGGGTCTCACTTGCCGCCGCCGCTGTCTCTCTACACCTAAAGTAAAGAATCACAATGTTTACACACAAATGTTGAGTGCTGCAGATCAAAGCTTACAATATACTGAAACATAAAATAGAGATCACACTTTACAGGGGTGCGATACTCTGACATGTCTGTGGGCTCTGGTGTTCAATGGTCTTCCTGTCTTTGGAAAACGTATCATTTCATCAGTAGGCCACCCTCCTCCGATAATATTTTTGGTCAATTGAGAAACTAAAAATTACGGACATCTTAATAATTTCAAGATGGTGGTTGAGATTAGGGAACCCGACAAGTTTTCTCACGGACAACGCATATTCTGCTTGGAAAATAACTAAATTTTTAAAAAACGGGGCATGTGTTTTAATGCATTTGAGGTGAAGTTGGCAACCATGAGCGCAAGCCTCCCTCACAAACCCCCCCCCTCCTGACAGCGTGCATCTCCCAATCCCCCCATACTAGTACTTGCCTCGCCTTGCCTCCGCACGCAACTCAGCAAACATTTGTGGCGTTTTATAGCGGAGGTCAGCCCATTTTTTACGCAGCTGAAGCTGACTGCGGCAGACGCCAAACCTCCTCTCCATCATTCTGGTAATGTGGCCAAGCACTTCCCGCTTGTGGATGTGTGGGTGGGCAGGGCGGCTCTCCTGACCCTCATAATCCAGGGCATCCATCTGACTAATAAAAAAAAGGAGCTCTGGCTGCCCCAGCGGAGCAGAACGCATTCTCGCCGCCATTTTAGATGGAATGACCCTGAACAGCAACGCCCACAGGAGGAGCTTGACTACGCCGTCCTGCCGCCAGATCGGCTTCGCAATAGCGTTGCAGTTTATGGACAGCGTCACATTTGTGACGCATGAGCGGTACGGAATGAACGCACATAGTAAAAGCCGTTCGAAGGATGGTTATATAACGCCGGAGCGTCACGTAATGTACGCTCGTGGTCTATGACAGCGTGATGACGTTACAGCGTTCCGGCGTGCCTGCGCTAGCTTGTTTTGGATCCCTGACATCCTGATAATGGCTGCCAGTCGCCGTGATCCTCCTATGGGCATCCCAGAGCTCAAGTTCCTTATTGGAACAATGGATCGGATGCAGTATGAAACAACAGGGCTGGTGCTGCACCGCAACCAGCACAGGGACGAAGTTGTCCGTGTGGTGTCTGAGGGCCTCAGGAAGCGGTTTGGGATAACTCGCAGTAAGGCCCAGATTGTGAAAAAATGGGGCGATCTGAAGTCCAAAAGCCCAGAGCGCCTGCAGGAGCTTCGCAAGGAGATTCGCAGAGGTCAGTACGCAGGTACCCAAAATTAGGGCACGCAGAAGGGTTAATTGGGTGATTCATGGGAATGGGGGGTACGCTGCATGGATTTGCATAGGCCTTTGGGCCAGTATGAACGTTGCAGAGCCACAAAGTGTCACAGCTATTGGGGCAGTTTGAACGTTGCAGAGCCACTATGTGTCACAGCTATGGGGCAGTTTGAACGTTGCAGAGCCACTATGTGTCACAGCTATGGGGCAGTTTGAACGTTGCAGAGCCACTATGTGTCACAGCTATGGGGCAGTTTGAACGTTGCAGAGCCACTATGTGTCACAGCTATGGGGCAGTTTGAACGTTGCAGAGCCACAAAGTGTCACAGCTATGTGGCAGTTTGAACGTTGCAGAGCCACTATGTGTCACATCTATGGGACAGTTTGAACGTTGCAGAGCCACAAAGTGTCACAGCTATGTGGCAGTTTGAACGTTGCAGAGCCACTATGTGTCACATCTATGGGACAGTTTGAACGTTGCAGAGCCACTATGTGCCACATCTATGGGACAGTTTGAACATTGCAGAGCCACTATGTGCCACATCTATGGGGCAGTTTGAACGTTGCAGAACCACTATGTGTCACAGCTATGGGGCAGTTTGAACGGTGAAGAGCACTATGTGGCACAGCTTTCTGCTGACCAAACTTTTTTTTTTCCTTCACAGAGGCCAAGAGACAGCGCCGCCGCCACAAGGCATCCCACACGGCCTCTTCTGTCCCAGTGCCCTCCGGGTCAACAACAGATCCTAGTAGGTTCACACAATAATGTGATGAGGATTTGGTGGCAGGTCCCCTCGATCCCCCCCCCCCCCACCTGCAGTCACTGTTGCCATTTATGTTTAAAATTTTTTATTTTTTTCCCTTCACAGAGGCAAAAACACAGTGCAGCAGCCACGAGGCTTCCCACACGGCCTCTTCTGTCCCAGTGCCCTCCGGGTCAACAACAGATCCTAGTAGGTTAACACAATAATGTGATGAGGATTTGGTGGCAGGTCCCCTCGATCCCCCCCCCCCCACCTGCAGTCACTGTTGCCATTTATGTTTAAAAATTGTTATTTTTTTCCCTTCACAGAGGCCAAGAGACAGCGCCGCCGCCACAAGGCATCCCACACGGCCTCTTCTGTCCCAGTGCCCTCCGGGTCAACAACAGATCCTAGTAGGTTCAGAAAATAATGTGATGAGGATTTGGTGGCAGGTCCCCTCGATCCCCCCCCCCACCTGCAGTCACTGTTGCCATTTATGTTTAAAATTTTTTATTTTTTTCCCTTCACAGAGGCAAAAACACAGCGTCGCCGTCGTCTGTACCAGGCCTTTGACACGGACTCTGATCCAGAGTTGCCCTCCGTGCCTCCAGATCCTAGTATGTTCCCACAATCATGTGATTTTGATTTGGTTGCAGGTCCCCTCTTCCAAATCCCCCCCCCCACCCCCGCAGTCACAGTTGCCATATCTGAAGACCGAACTTTATTTTTTCCTTCACAGAGGCAAAAACACAGCGCAGCAGCCACGAGGCTTCCCACTCCGCCTCCAATGTCCGTGCGCCCTCAGGGTCAACGGCACAACAACCTAGTAGGTTCACACAATAATGTGATGAGGATTTGGTGGCAGGTCCCCTCTATCCCCCCCCCCCACCTTCAGTCACTGTTGCCATTTATGTTTAAAATTTTTTATTTTTTTCCCTTCACAGAGGCAAAAACACAGCGTCGCCGTCGTCTGTACCAGGCCTTTGACACGGACTCTGATCCAGATGTGCCCTCCGTGCCTCCAGATCCTAGTATGTTCCCACAATCATGTGATTTTGATTTGGTTGCAGGTCCCCTCTTCCAAATCCCCCCCCCCGCCCCCGCAGTCACAGTTGCCATTTATGTTTAAAAATTTTTATTTTTTTCCCTTCACAGAGGCAAAAACACAGCGTTGCAGCCACGAGGCTTCCCACACGGCCTCTTCTGTCCCAGTGCCCTCCGGGTCAACAACAGATCCTAGTAGGTTCATACAATAATGTGATGAGGATTTGGTGGCAGGTCCCCTCGATCCCCCCCCCCCACCTGCAGTCACTGTTGCCATTTATGTTTAAAAATTTTTATTTTTTTCCCTTCACAGAGGCAAAAACACAGCGTCGCAGCCACGAGGCTTCCCACACGGCCTCTTCTGTCCCAGTGCCCTCCGGGTCAACAACAGATCCTAGTAGGTTCATACAATAATGTGATGAGGATTTGGTGGCAGGTCCCCTCGATCCCCCCCCCCACCTGCAGTCACTGTTGCCATTTATGTTTAAAAATTTTTATTTTTTTCCCTTCACAGAGGCAAAAACACAGCGTCGCAGCCACGAGGCTTCCCACCCCGCCTCCGATGTCCGTGCGCCCTCAGGGTCAACGGCTCAACACCCTAGTAGGTTCACACAATAATGTGATGAGGATTTGGTGGCAGGTCCCCTCTTCCCTCTTCTAAAAAATTATTTATTTATGAATGCTGACAGCACCTTTTTTTCCATTAAAAGAGGCAAAGAAACAGCGCCGCCACCCCGAGGCATCCCAGTCACCGCAGTACTGTCCCCCTGATGCTCTTCCGGGCTTCTCTCTTTCGGAGAATATGTCCCCAGATGAGGTCTTGCCACGTAAGTTTTCCCTACACGTTAAAGATTGTCACTCACTGCCTCTCTCTATGTAACCCTGTACAGCAAGGGCCGTTTCAGAGCCTTCCGCCGCCTCAGATGTTTCATTCATCCTGTACGCTATTATGGGGATGAGATCACAGCCCACTATCAGGATAATACTGTGGTATTAATGTTAGGTTTTTATGCTTTGTCACCAACAGCAGCCGGCAGTGTGACCATCCTGGATGTAAAAGCCAGGATTGAAAGGCTGTGCGAGACTCTGGCGCACATTCACAAGCAGCAGAATCTGGCAATCGTAGAGTTGCAGAAGATAAAGGACATGTGCCACCAGTTGTAGGGGGGACAATACTAAATAGTATTACTGGTTTTAAAAATGTTATGTTGTTAAATTTAAAAAAATTATTTAAACTAATATTAATTTTTTCTTTGTTTTAGTTAAGTTTACATTAGTTTGTTACGTTAATTTCTGCCCTCATACTGTGCTGTGGACCCATTTTGTCTCTGTGATCTGGAAGCCGGTATAGAAAGGCTAATCCACACTATGGCGCGTATTCAGGAGCAGCACAATGTGGCAATGGAGGAGCTGCAGAAGCTGCGGGACATGTGCCAGCAGTTGTAGGCGGCCCAATAATACATTTTTGGTTGTTACAATAAAAATATTTAGTTTAACTATCATTCCTTTTTTTTGTATTAGTTAACTGTACATGAATTTGGTACGTTAATTTGTGCCCCCATACAGTGCTGTGATGGAGACACACCAATCAAAAAGTAGTGATAGAATTTCTAACAAAAGCTTTTATTTGAAACATTATTTTAACAAGACAATAAAATAAAAAGGAATGTAAAAGAAGTGAGGAAATCACAAATTATGATACGACGATTGTTCCGGCTGATAACTTTGGTGCCTGATGGGCGAAGCCATATGTGAAGGTATTGGCGTGTAGGAGTTATTAGGGGGTGGCTGGCCGAAGTGGGAAACGTGAGCATTGTGTCGCATCGATGTCTGACACTGTGACCAACCATTGTAATTTGATGGCTCTGTCCGCTGTATTGGCCGGGAAGAGACCAAACAAGTGTTCTTGTCCAAATCGCCATCTGTACCCTTGTTTACTGCTTCCATAATCAGACGCTCTGCTAGTGTTCTTTGGTTCTCGTCCATTTTGGCCAGTTTGTCAACCACATAGTGTCCAAACCCCTGCAACGCAGGGCTAACATTGCTTGTCAACACCTTCTTTGCAAGGCTCAATAGTTCATGCGAGGCGTCTGAGGTGGCTTTCCGTTTTCTTGGACCTTGCCTCGATTGAGTCCTGGCAGGTGCAGCCTCCACTAAATCAGTTGTCGTGCAGTCCTGTGAACAGTCCAGTGTACTGTCCTGCGCACTGTCATCCTGGGGGGGAAAAAAAAAAAAGTTATGAACCCGGCAACAAAAAGTTGTACCACCATAACCGCATCCAAACTATATATTCGTAGTAGGTAAAAAAAGGTTATAATATATTTTAAGCTTAGTAATATTCTTTAACCCTCCCTTTTATTTAATACTTTGAACTACACTGTTCTGACTGCTAGGGGAACCTGATGAATATTTTATAGTCTAAATAGTCTCAACAAGAGTACATCGGCAGCTTGAAGCGATACTATTTTCTATATTGCTTACGGTAGATGGTATGGTTTAGATATATCGCCATTTCATACATATTAAGTTCCCCATATAATACTTGACTGCGACAGGGTTACTTATGTGTACATGTTTTTGTAATAACTTCAAACTGATGTGATAATCAGAAGTATAAAACATAAAATGCAGAGAAAATTTATGTAATTATAGGACACATTGGTGAACTTTCGTCCAAAGAGCTACTTACTTGTAGCCCTTGTGACTCCTGCTCGGCGTGGTTCTCCGAAACTATTTGTTCCACAGGTGCCAACAAGCGAAGACACGTGGAAGTCCGTGGCACCTCTTGGTCCCTCAGAAAATTAAGATGTTCAAAATACCAAAGTTTTGGCACATAAACATCTTCAGTGGAAGCTCCGGACCTTGTAGTCTGAAGAACCTTGTTCAGCTCCTTCCTCCACACCGTGCGGAGCGCCTGGATTTTCTTTTTAATAACCGCTTCGTTTGCTGCCTCTTCTGGTGCACGACGATTGTAAAGCTCAATGAGCTTTAAGTAACCCTCCCTCCTCTTTTCCCTGTTACAATAGTCTGGAGATTTGATTTTCCAGAGGCAGGGAAAAGACTGGTAAATCTCGATGAAATCCCTGATGAACTCCACACGATTTGACATCTGAAAAATAATTATAAAAAAAAATTACACGGTTGACAAAGAGTCCTTTAAACAATACTTGTGCCAGTGTGCCAAACGCTTAACAACAGCAGCCACACAAAGCGCTCATGCCTACCATCGCTTGTTCCATCTGCCACGCCATAGGCCACCATAACCCAAAACAGTGTACCGCCCGCTTCCCTACAGCAGCCACACAAAGAGCTCATGGTGACCATACATTGTACCATCTGCCACGCTGTAGCTCACCAGACACAACCGGTCATAACCAGTCACAACAGCGTACCATCCGCATCGCTTCAGCGGCGGAACGAAGCGGTCATGCCGACCAAACTGCGTTCCATCTACCACGCTGTAGCCCACCAGTCACGACCAGTCACAAACAGTCACAACAGCGTACCATCTGCCACATTGTAGCCCTCCAGTCACAACAGTGTACCATCCGCTTCGCTTCAGCGGTGGAACGAAGCACTCATGCCGACCATACAGCGTTCCATCCACCACGCCCAAGCGGTTTACATACCTCGAAGCAGCGGTGCAAAGCGTGGTATATTCAGCGCAGTACAAAATTCCGATGTCCAGGTCCACCAAGTGTCCAAGTACGAAGTGAAGAAAGGAAATTTTGAAAGCAGTGAGGTGGCATTGGGAACAATAGCGCTCAGGTGACAAATTTTCCAACCAATTGTGTGCACAGAACCTTTGGCCTATCAGCACACTAGCTAGTAGCACAACACGCCCCTAGTGAACAACGTCACGCACAGATTATGCAAAATTTGCTCTGAATCGTCTTGTGTGACACGACCGTACGACTGTCCCATACGACTTCTACATCGCAAATACGTCATGATTTTATCGCTTCAGCGCCGTGCATCGTGTAGTGTGACCGCAGTCTACGATGTTTGAAACGATAATTAAGCGACGATGCAACGTCACAAATCGTGCCGTCGTAGCGATCAAAATTGCACTGTGTGACGGTACCCTTAGACTAAAATGATTGACCCCATGATCTTTGTATGGTGCACTTGTGGAGTGTTTGTTGTTTGTCTGTTCATATACCTGTGTCATCAATCTTGGAAGCAAGCTAATACAGTAACCGGTAAGCACAGTAAACCCATAGTTTGGGACTAAGGCAGGAGAACATAGCCTACTCTAGGTGAGGAGGAAAGTTTTCAGCCTGCACGTATACTAGCAATAGAATGGGGAACCAAGAGAGTATAGGGTTCCATAGTGCTAGAGAATTAGTCCAGAGGAAAGAAGGGAAGGAATCCCAGAAACAGGTTAGTGTGCTCTTGAAGGCAGGAGGCTTCCACCTCTCAGGGGAATTAGATTCAGGTAAATGGCATGACTTCATGAAAACCCATACAGGGTGGATTAAAGTTAAGAAACTCTTGAGGCAAGCTAGAATGTGGGCAGATGCTTCCCGACACTATGAAGAGCAGGGAGTGGAAAAATTCACCCGAGGTAATAATCTTGTATACCGATGTCTAGATGGGAACTGTAAAGCCACTATCGTTCCCAGCTTACCTCCATGTGCTCCACCCCCACCAGTACCCCCCAGTTATGTTCCCACAGAAAACCAGGCAGGACCAGAACAATGGATCTGCCCACATTGTGGTCAACAGAACCCACCAACCGCTGATTATTGTGTAAGTTGCGGCAGTTCCCAGCCAAGCAGTTCCCACACGTTGTATCCAAGTGTTCCCAAACTGTTTCCCATGAAACAGACAGTAGTCCCAAGTGGTACACGATCCAAAGTGGAGGATGGCGCAGCTGACAGTGGACCTCCGACTTACCATGTTGCCAGTAGGTATCAGCCATGGTCTCCGACAGAACAGATGTCTTTGACTGCCCAGCTGCCAGACATTAACCAACGACCTATGACTTTTGCCAGACAGTGTGGGGTGATACAGCACACTTACCAGGCAACCAGACAGGACATGCAACAGTTATTGCCGCAATAGCAGCGCTCCTGGTTGTAAATGTAAATACCCCCAGATATGGATTACTGAAGGGGACTTGACTGTACAGCGGACAGGTATGGGAAATTGTTGTTTTTTTAATTTTGCTTTTTTTTTTTACAGAAGAACGAGGGCTTCGCATTGGATTGAGCATACAAAAAAGATGTTAAAACCTGTGTGTTTCTTTCTTTCAATAAAATACTTTATTCTTATTGTGTGTATTTTTAACCCTTTCCTACTATTGGATTGATAATGGATAGGTGTCTTATTGACACCTCTCCATTATTAACCAGGCTTAATGTCACCTTACAATAGTGACATTAACCCCTTATTACCCCATATACAAATGCCACAGGGCAGTGGGAAGAGAGAGGCTAAGTGCCAGAATAGGCGCATCTTACAGATGTGCCTTTTCTGGGGTGGCTGGGGGCAGATGTTTTTAGCTGGGGGGGCCAATAACCATGGTCCCTCCCCAGGCTATTAATTTCTGCCCTCAGTGGCTTTCCCTCTCTGGCGGAGAAAATTGCGTGGGAGCCAGTTTTTTCCATGAATTAACCCTTTAATTTAACAGCTACAGCTCCCAAATTTTACACACAAACACTTCTAACATTAATAGTGAGGGATATGTAAAAATCTAACAGATATAAAATGGTTTACTGTATGTAGACCATGTCTCATATCCTGTTTGGTTCGGTAGGGAAAAAGCTGGAAATTGAATTACCGGCTTTTCTGCTATCTAGCTCTGTATTAAAGGGAACCTGTCACCCCGTTTTTTTCAGTAGGAGATAAAAATACCGTTAAATAGGGCCTGAGCTGTGCTTTACAATAGGGTATTTTTTGTCCCCTGATTCCCTACCTATGCTGCCGAAATACCTTACAAAAGTGGCCTTTTTCGCCTGTCAATCAGGCTGGTCAGGTCAGATGGGCGTGGTCACAGCGCTGTTTCTTCCCCCACATCTTGCTTATGTTCCCGTTGGTGGCGTAGTGCTTCTCGCATGCGCAAGTGCCGAATGCACTGCGCAGCTGTAGAAAAAGAGCGCGCTCGCCGCTATTCAGCGGTTTCTCGGTGGGCGCGGCCATCTTCCTGAGGCCGCGCGTGCGCAGATAGAGTCTCCTGCTTCCCGGGGCTTCAGGAAAATGGCCGCGGGATGCCGCGCATGCGCAGATGGACATCGCGGCGGCCATTTTCCTGAAGCCGAGATTCTCTGTGCTCTGCACCGTTCATATTTCCCCACAGCTGTGCCATATAGTGCTCTGCACCGTTCATATTTCCCCATAGCTGTGCCATATAGTGCTCTGCACCGTTCATTATTGCCCCATAGATGTGCTATATAGTGCTCTGCACCGTTCATATTTCCCCATAGCTGTGCCATATAGTGCTCTGCACCGTTCATTATTGTCCCATAGCTGTGCCCCATATAGTGCTCTGCACCGTTCATTATTTCCCCATAGCTGTGCCATATAGTGCTCTGCACCGTTCATATTTCCCCATAGCTCTGCCATATAGTGCTCTGCACCGTTCATATTTCCCCATAGCTGTGCCATATAGTGCTCTGCACCGTTCATATTTCCCCATAGCGCTGCCATATAGTGCTCTGCACCGTTCATATTTCCCCATAGCTGTGCCATATAGTGCTCTGCACCGTTCATATTTCCCCATAGCTCTGCCATATAGTGCTCTGCACCGTTCATATTTCCCCATAGCTCTGCCATATAGTGCTCTGCACCGTTCATATTTCCCCATAGCTGTGCCATATAGTGCTCTGCACCATTCATATTTCCCCATAGCTGTGCCATATAGTGCTCTGCACCGTTCATATTTCCCCATAGCTGTGCCATATAGTGTTCTGCACCGTTCATATTTCCCCATAGCTCTGCCATATAGTGCTCTGCACCGTTCATATTGCCCCATAGCTCTGCCATATAGTGCTCTGCACCGTTCATATTTCCCCATAGCTCTGCCATATAGTGCTCTGCACCGTTCATATTGCCCCATAGCTCTGCCATATAGTGCTCTGCACCGTTCATATTTCCCCATAGCTCTGCCATATAGAGCTCTGCACCGTTCATATTGCCCATAGCTCTGCCATATAGTGCTCTGCACCGTTCATATTGCCCCATAGCTCTGCCATATAGTGCTCTGCACCAATCATATTTCCCCATAGCTCTGCCATATAGTGCTCTGCACCGTTCATATTGCCCCATAGCTCTGCCATATAGTGCTCTGCACCGTTCATATTGCCCCATAGCTCTGCCATATAGTGCTCTGTACCGTTCATATTTCCCCATAGCTCTGCCATATAGTGCTCTGCACCGTTCATATTTCCCCATAGCTCTGCCATATAGTGCTCTGCACCGTTCATATTGCCCCATAGCTCTGCCATATAGTGCTCTGCACCGTTCATATCGTCCCATAGCTCTGCCATATAGTGCTCTGCACCGTTCATATTGCCCCATAGCTGTGCCCCATATAGTGCTCTGCACCGTTCATATTTCCCCATAGCTGTGCCATATAGTGCTCTGCACCGTTCATATTGCCCCATAGCTGTGCCCCATATAGTGCTCTGCACCGTTCATATTTCCCCATAGATGCTCCACATATATCTGTGCCATTGCTGCTGCTGCTGCAATAAAAAAAAACCCGCCATACTCACCTCTCTTGCTTGCAGCTCCCAGAGTCCGGTACCGGCGTTTCTCTGCTCTGACTGATCAGGCAGAGGGCGCCGCGCACACTATATGCGTCATCGCGCCCTCTGACCTGCACAGTCAGTGCACATAGACGCCGGGAAGATGGAGCAGCGCCCGGCGGCTGGAACGGGGACAGGTAAATATGCGATACTTACCTGGTCCCGGCGTCCGGCTCCTTCTCCCGGACAGCTGGTCTTCGGTGCCGCAGCCTCTTCTTCTATCAGCGGTCACCGGCACCGCTGATTAGAGAAATGAATATATGGCTCCACCCCTATGGGAGGTGGAGCCGCTTATTCATTTCTCTAATGAGCGGTCCCACGTGACCGCTGAACAGTGGAAGAACTGCAGCATCGAAGACCGTGGGATGGCAGGGGGAGCGCCAGGATCGCTGGAAGCAGGTAAGTATGCCTCAGCGCCCTCACCCCCTCACCCGCCGACCCTGCCACCCACCTTGACTCGAGTATAAGCCGAGAGGGGCACTTTCAGCCCAAAAATTTGGGCTGAAAATCTCGGCTTATACTCGAGTATATACGGTAATTAAAATCACAGCATGGTGAAGGGCGGGGCGTTCAAGTCAGAAAAAATAGTACATAGTAGATATAGAAAAACTGACTGAACAGCAATCTAGTCTGAACTGGTGCATAACCAAAAAAGTCATATAGCAAATAGATTAATGGCTGCACTCAAAATTAATCTGTGCTAGAGCAAGGAAATGTGCGATACATGAAATGGGAATAGCATAATGGCTTGTGAAATATATGAAAAAACACATGAGATTCTTAGCACAAGATTTGGCCAAAAGTTGTGAGCCCATCCACCAATCGTCAAGGTAATCTCAGAACGGATGGGTACCTGAGCTGACTGCCTAGTGTGAACACTTCATGTATCGCACATTTCCTTGCTCTAGCACAGAAAATTTTGAGTGCAGCCATTGATCTATTTGCTATATGACTTTTTTGGTTATGCACCAGTTCAGACTAGATTGCTGTTCAGTCAGTTTTTCTATATCTACTATGTACTATTTTTTCTGACTTGAACGCCCCGCCCTTCACCATGCTGTGATTTTAATTACATCCTAACACAGTTGGTTCTGAGCTTCCTATATAAGCAGGCTTTACCTCGTTATTAACCATAGGTAAGTGTTCACACTAGGCAGTCAGCTCAGGTACCCATCCGTTCTGAGATTACCTTGACGATTGGTGGATGGGCTCACAACTTTTGGCCAAATCTTATGCTAAGAATCTCATGTGTTTTTTCATATATTTCACAAGCCATTATGCTATTCCCATTTCATTAATCACACATTTCCTTGCTCTAGCACAGATTGATTTTGAGTGCAGCCATTAATCTATTTGCTATATGACTTTTTTGGTTATGCACCAGTTCAGATTAGATTGCTGTTCAGTCAGTTTTTTTATATCTACTATTAAATATATATATACTAGATGGTGGCCCGATTCTAACGCATCGGGTATTCTAGAATATGTATGTATGTATGTATATAGCAGCCACATAGTATATAGCAGAGGCCACGTAGTATATAGCAAATACTACGTGGCCTGTGCTATTTACTATGTGGCTGCTATATACATACATACATATTGTAGAATACCCAATGCGTTAATACAGGCCATGCAGTATATAACAGTGGCCACGCAGTATATAACACAGCCCAAACAGTATATAACACAGTCCACATACTATACAACACAACCCACGCAGTACATAGCAGCCACGCAGTATATAACACAGGCGACGTAGTATATAACACAGGGCACGTAGTATATAGCACAGCCCACGCAGTATATCACACAGCCCACGGAGTATATAACACAGCCCACGTACTATATAACACAGCTCACGTACTATATAACACAGCCCACGCAGTATATAGCAGCCACGCAGTATATAACACAGCCCATGTAACATATAACACAGGGCACGTAGTATATAGCACAGCCCACGCAGTATATCACACAGCCCACGGAGTATATAACACTGCCCATGTAGTATATAGCATCCACGCGGTATATAACACTGCCCACGCAGTATTTAGCAGTGTGGGAACATATCCCTGTTAAAAAAATAATTAAAATAAAAAATAGTTATATACTCACCCCCTGGGATCCAGTGAAACTCTGGCAATGCGCGCGCTGCTGCCGCCATCTTCCGTTCCCAGTATGCATTGTGAAATTACCCAGATGACTTAGCGGTTATGAGAGACCTCTAAGTCTTCTAGGTAATTTCGCAATGCATCTCTAGGAACGGAAGATGGCGGCAGGCGCGAGCTCATCGTCGGACTACGGAAGGTGAGAATAGCAGGTTTTTTGTTTTTTTATTATTTTTAACATTACATCTTTTTACTATTGATGCTGCATAGGCAGCAATTCTCAAATTCCCATTGACTATCATTGTTACAGTACTACACTGCAGATTTGAAGCAATTTCGTGCATCCAAAAACGCTGCGGAAATGCATCAAAATCCGCAACGTGTGCACATAGCCTAACAGCTTTTAAAAAAGGGGTGGACGATTTCCTGGCTACACATAACATTGCGAGTTATAGCTAGATTAGTGACGAAATGTACAATTGGTGAAGAAAGGTTGAGCTTGATGGACCTAGGTCTTTTTTTCAACCTATTTAACTATGTGAGAATCTCTTACAGGGGACAAATAGTTTTCTTTTTTACATTTGATAATATTGCTTAAGACAATGTAGTATCGCAAGATGGGGAACTAGTGCACCCTTTATGTATAAATTGAGTCACTGTGCAAGTTTCAATGTACCGAGCAATGGCGCCAATGAAAAATCGTTAACAGGACCTTCAAGTATAAGGCTGTGTTCATACGATGAGTATTTGATGTTGCAGATTTTCTGTGCCATTTCTGCATTCATTATGTAAAATAGATTACTTGTATTTTTAAAAAAAACCTGAAACATCCAAAACTCACCAAATGCTCATCATGGGAAGTTAGCATAAGGCCGGTTTCACACGTCAGTGCCTCCGGTACGTGTAGTGACAGTTTTCTCACGGAGACACTGACACACGTTGACCCATTCAAATAAATGGGTCTATGCTGATGTTAGCGTGTTTTGACGGACCATGTGTCCGTGTTCAAAACATGTAGACATATCTGTTTTTATCTGAACACACGGCCCGCCAAATGCGCCGAACACAGAGAACAGTGTACACTGTCCTCTGTGCGCACGGATGGCTGCGGGGAAGCAGCCCTACTGTAAGCCGCTGTTCCCCTTCGTGTGGTGCTGAACCTGGCTTTCATCCATTGTCCCCTGCTCTACAGGGAGCAGCGCGATCAGGGGACAATGAATGAAAGAAAAAAAATTATGTGGGGTCCCCCTATATTTTACAACCAACCCGGCAAAACTCACAGGTGCCCAGAAAAGGCACATCTATTAGATGCGCCAAGTCTGGAGCTTTGCCTGATTCTTCCCACTGCCCTGTAGCAGTGACATATGGGGTAATGAGGGGTTAATGTCACCTTCCTATTGTAAGGTGACATTAAGCCGGCATAGTAAAGGAGAGGTGTCAATAAGACACCGATCCATTACTAATCCTACAGTTGTTAAAGGGTTAATAAAACACACACACAGTAAGAAAAAAGTCTGAAATAAATGAAATAAAACAATATTCACAGTTTTTCCATCTTTATTCTTCTGCCATTCCAAGCGAAGCCATCGATCTCCTATAATAAATCATAAAATAAGAAACAAAAATATACCCATACCTGTCCGCCGTACAGTCAGTCCCACGCAGTAATCCATATATAGGGGAATTTACAGTTTACAACTGGGAGCGTTGCTAATGCGACAGCTCCCGGCTGTAAACGACTGGGGAATGAATGAAATGATGGGAGTGGAGCTTCGGTGACTAGCGGTGATGGTGTGTATAGTTTTATTTCATTAAAAGACTTTTTTCTTACTGTATGTGTGTTTTATTAACCCTTTAACAACTGTAGGATTAGTAATGGATAGGTGTCTTATTGACACCTCTCCATTACTAAGCCGGCTTAATGTCACCTTATAATAGGAAGGTGACATTAACCCCTCATTACTGTTGTGAATTCTGTGGTCGAGCTCCCTCCTGTGGTCACAAGTGGTACTGCGGCTTCTGAGTTTCCTTCCTCAGGTGATGAGGTTAAGTCGTTAGGTGCTGCTCTATTTAACTCCACCTAGTGCTTTGATCCTGGCCTCCAGTCAATGTTCTAGTATTGGTCTTGCTTCCTTCTGGATCGTTCCTGTGGCCTGTCTGCTCAGCATAAGCTAAGTTCTGCTTGTGTTACCTTTGTTTGCTATTATTTCTGTCCAGCTTGCTATATTGGTTTTTCTTGCTTGCTGGAAGCTCTGAGACGCAGAGGGAGCACCTCCGTACCGTTAGTCGGTGCGGAGGGTCTTTTTGCCCCTCTGCGTGGTTGTTTGTAGGTTTTTGTGTTGACCGCAAAGCTATCTTTCCTATCCTCGGTCTATTTAGTAAGTCGGGCCTCACTTTGCTAAATCTATTTCATCTCTGTGTTTGTATTTTCATCTTAACTCACAGTCATTATATGTGGGGGGCTGCCTTTTCCTTTGGGGAATTTCTCTGAGGCAAGGTAGGCTTATTTTTCTATCTTCAGGCCTAGCTAGTTTCTCAGGCTGTGCCGAGTTGCATAGGGAGCGTTAGGCGCAATCCACGGCTACCTCTAGTGTGGTGTGATAGGATTAGGGATTGCGGTCAGCAGAGTTCCCACGTATCAGAGCTCGTCCTATGTTTTTGATTATTGTTAGGTCACTTGTGTGCTCTGAACTTCAGGGTCTATTGTGGTTCTGAATTACCTATTCATAACAGTACTGAAGGCCCAAAGTACTAATGCTTCTCAATAGAGGGAAAAAAGAAGTTCTGAGACCATTTTTTTTTCTTTGCACTGTGTTTTGCCTTTTTTTTCCCCTAGACATTTGGGTGGTTCAGGACACAGATGTGGACATGGACATTCAGGGTCTGTCCTCTTTGATGGATAATCTCACTATAAGTGTACAGAACATTAAAGATTTAGTGGTTCAGAATCCTATGTTAGAACCTAAAATTCCGATTCCTGATTTGTTTTCTGGAGATAGAGCTAAATTTCTGAGTTTCAAAAATAATTGCAAACTGTTTCTGGCGTTGAAACCTCGCTCCTCTGGTGACCCAGTTCAACAAGTTAAGATCATTATTTCTTTATTACGTGGCGACCCTCAAGACTGGGCATTTTCCCTTGCGCCAGGAGATCCTGCATTATGTAATATTGATGCGTTTTTTCTGGCGCTCGGATTACTGTACGATGAACCTGATTCAGTGGATCAGGCAGAGAAAAATTTGCTGGCTCTGTGTCAGGGTCAGGATGAGATAGAGATTTATTGTCAGAAGTTTAGAAGGTGGTCCGTGCTTACTCAATGGAATGAATGTTCGCTGGCAGCTATATTCAGAAAGGGTCTCTCTGAAGCCCTTAAGGATGTCATGGTGGGATTTCCTATGCCTGCTGGTCTGAATGAGTCTATGTCTTTGGCCATTCAGATCGGTCGACGCTTGCGTGAGCGTAAATCTGTGCACCATTTGGCGGCATTATCTGAGCATAAACCTGAGCCTATGCAGTGCGATAGGACTTTGACCAGAGCTGAAAGGCAGGAACACAGACGTCGGAATGGGCTGTGTTTCTACTGTGGTGATTCCACTCATGCTATCTCCGATTGTCCTAAGCGCACTAAGCGGTTCGCTAAGTCTGCCACCATTGGTACGGTACAGTCGAAATTTCTTTTGTCCGTTACTTTGATCTGCTCTTTGTCTTCCTATTCTGTCATGGCATTTGTGGATTCAGGAGCTGCCCTGAATTTGATGGACTTGTAGTTTGCTAGGCGCTGTGGGTTTGTCTTGGAGCCCTTGCAGTGTCTGATTCCATTGAGAGGAATTGATGCTACGCCTTTGGCCAAGAATAAGCCTCAGTATTGGACCCAGCTGACCATGTGCATGGCTCCTGCGCACCAGGAGGATATTCGCTTTCTGGTGTTGCATAATCTGCATGATGTGGTCGTGTTGGGGTTGCCATGGCTACAAGTCCATAACCCAGTATTAGATTGGAAATCAATGTCTGTGTCCAGCTGGGGTTGTCAGGGGGTGCATGGTGATGTTCCATTTCTGTCTATCTCATCATCCACCCCTTCTGAGGTCCCAGAGTTCTTGTCTGATTACCGGGATGTATTCGATGAGCCCAAGTCCAATGCCCTACCTCCGCATAGGGATTGTGATTGTGCTATCGAGTTGATTCCTGGTAGTAAGTTTCCTAAGGGTCGACTGTTTAATTTATCTGTACCGCTATGCGGAGTTACGTAAAAGAATCTTTGGAGAAGGGTCATATTCGCCCGTCGTCATCGCCATTGGGAGCAGGGTTCTTTTTTGTGGCCAAGAAGGATGGTTCGCTGAGACCTTGTATTGATTACTGCCTTCTAAATAAAATCACGGTCAAATTTCAGTACCCCTTGCCGCTGCTATCTGATTTGTTTGCTCGGATTAAGGGGGCTAGTTGGTTCACCAAGATAGATCTTCGTGGTGCATATAATCTTGTGCATATTAAACGGGGCGATGAATGGAAAACTGCATTTAATACGCCCGAGGGCCATTTTGAGTACCTAGTTATGCCATTCGGACTTGCCAATGCTCCATCAGTATTTCAGTCCTTTATGCATGACATCTTCCGAGAGTACCTGGATAAATTCCTGATTGTGTACTTGGATGATATTTTGGACTTCTCGGATGATTGGGAGTCTCATGCGAAGCAGGTCAGAATGGTGTTCCAGGTCCTGCGTGCTAATTCTTTGTTTGTGAAAGGATCAAAGTGTATCTTTGGTGTTCAGAAGGTTTCATTTTTGGGGTTCATTTTTTCCCCTTCTACTATCGAGATGGACCCTGTTAAGGTCCAGGCCATTTATGATTGGACTCAGCCGACATCTCTGAGGAGTCTGCAAAAGTTCCTTGGCTTTGCTAATTTTTATCGTCGCTTCATCTGTAATTTCTCTAGTATTGCTAAACCATTGACCGATTTGACCAAGAAGGGTGCTGATGTGGTCAATTGGTCTTCTGCTGCTGTGGAAGCTTTTCAAGAGTTAAAGCGTCATTTTTCTTCTGCCCCTGTGTTGTGTCAACCAGATGTTTCGCTTCCGTTCCAGGTCGAGGTTGATGCTTCTGAAATTGGAGCAGGGGCTGTTTTGTCGCAGAGAGGTTCTGATTGCTCGGTGATGAAGCCATGCGCCTACTTTTCCAGGAAGTTTTCGCCTGCTGAGCGAAATTATGATGTTGGCAATCGTGAGTTGCTGGCCATGAAGTGGGCATTCGAGGAGTGGCATCATTGGCTTGAAGGAGCTAAGCATCGCGTGGTGGTCTTGACTGATCACAAGAACTTGACTTATCTCGAGTCTGCCAAACGGTTGAATCCTAGACAGGATCGTTGGTCGCTGTTTTTCTCCCGTTTTGACTTTGTGGTTTCGTACCTTCCGGGCTCTAAGAATGTGAAGGCGGATGCCCTGTCTAGGAGTTTTGTGGCCGACTCTCCGGGTTTGCCTGAGCCGGCGGGTATTCTCAAAGAGGGAGTAATTGTGTCTGCCATCTCCCCTGATTTGCGGCGGGTGCTGCAAAAATTTCAGGCTAATAAACCTGATCGTTGCCCAGCGGAGAAACTGTTTGTCCCTGATAGGTGGATGAATAAAGTTATCTCTGAGGTTCATTGTTTGGTGTTGGCTGGTCATCCTGGAATCTTTGGTACCAGAGATTTGGTGGCTAGATCCTTTTGGTGGCCGTCTCTGTCGCGGGATGTGCGTTCTTTTGTGCAGTCCTGTGGGATTTGTGCTCGGGCTAAGCCCTGCTGTTCTCGTGCCAGTGGGTTGCTTTTGCCCTTGCCGGTCCCGAAGAGGCCTTGGACACATATCTCTATGGATTTTATTTCGGATCTCCCCGTATCTCAAAAAATGTCGGTCATTTGGGTAGTTTGTGATCGCTTCTCTAAGATGATCCATTTGGTACCCTTGGCTAAATTGCCTTCCTCCTCTGATTTGGTGCCATTGTTCTTCCAGCATGTGGTTCGTTTACATGGCATTCCAGAGAACATCATTTCTGACAGAGGTTCTCAGTTTGTTTCGAGCCTTTTGTGCTAGGATGGCCATTGATTTGTCTTTTTCCTCGGCTTTCCATCCTCAGACAAATGGCCAGACTGAACGAACCAATCAGACCTTGGAAACATATCTGAGATGTTTTGTTTCTGCCGATCAGGATGATTGGGTGTCCTTTTTGCCGTTGGCTGAGTTCGCCCTTAATAATCGGGCCAGCTCGGCTACCTTGGTTTCGCTGTTTTTCTGCAATTCTGGGTTCCATCCTCGTTTCTCTTCAGGGCAGGTTGAGTTTTCGGACTGTCCTGGTGTGGATACTGTGGTGGACAGGTTGCAGCGGATTTGGACTCATGTAGTGGACAATTTGACCTTGTCCCAGGAGAAGGCTCAACGTTTCGCTAATCGCAGACGCTGTGTGGGTCCCCGACTTCGTGTTGGGGATTTGGTTTGGTTGGCATCTCGTTATATTCCTATGAAGGTTTCCTCTCCTAAGTTTAAGCCTCGTTTCATTGGTCCGTATAGGATTTCTGAGGTTCTTAATCCTGTGTCTTTTCGTTTGAACCTTCCAGATTCTTTTTCCATCCATAACGTATTCCATAGGTCATTGTTGCGGAGATACGTGGCACCTATGGTTCCATCTGTTGATCCTCCTGCCCCGCTTTTGGTGGAGGGGGAGTTGGAGTATATAGTGGAGAAGATTTTGGATTCTCGGGTTTCGAGACGGAAACTTCAGTATCTGGTTAAGTGGAAGGGTTATGGTCAGGAAGATAATTCCTGGGTCTTTGCTTCTGATGTCCATGCTGCCGATCTTGTTCGTGCCTTTCATATGGCTCATCCTGGTCGGCCTGGGGGCTCTGGTGAGGGTTCGGTGACCCCTCCTCAAGGGGGGGGTACTGTTGTGAATTCTGTGGTCGAGCTCCCTCCTGTGGTCACAAGTGGTACTGCGGCTTCTGAGTTTCCTTCCTCAGGTGATGAGGTTAAGTCGTTAGGTGCTGCTCTATTTAACTCCACCTAGTGCTTTGATCCTGGCCTCCAGTCAATGTTCTAGTATTGGTCTTGCTTCCTTCTGGATCGTTCCTGTGGCCTGTCTGCTCAGCATAAGCTAAGTTCTGCTTGTGTTACCTTTGTTTGCTATTATTTCTGTCCAGCTTGCTATATTGGTTTTTCTTGCTTGCTGGAAGCTCTGAGACGCAGAGGGAGCACCTCCGTACCGTTAGTCGGTACGGAGGGTCTTTTTGCCACTCTGCGTGGTTGTTTGTAGGTTTTTGTGTTGACCACAAAGCTATCTTTCCTATCCTCGGTCTATTTAGTAAGTCGGGCCTCGCTTTGCTAAATCTATTTCATCTCTGTGTTTGTATTTTCATCTTAACTCACAGTCATTATATGTGGGGGGCTGCCTTTTCCTTTGGGGAATTTCTCTGAGGCAAGGTAGGCTTATTTTTCTATCTTCAGGCCTAGCTAGTTTCTCAGGCTGTGCCGAGTTGCATAGGGAGCGTTAGGCGCAATCCACGGCTACCTCTAGTGTGGTGTGATAGGATTAGGGATTGCGGTCAGCAGAGTTCCCACGTCTCAGAGCTCATCCTATGTTTTTGGTTATTGTGAGGTCACTTGTGTGCTCTGAACTTCAAGGTCTATTGTGGTTCTGAATTACCTATTCATAACACATTACCCTATATGCCACTGCTACTGGGCAGTGGGAAAAATATGGCAAAGCTCCAGAATTGGCGCATCTAATAGATGCGCCTTTTCTGGGCAACTGCGGGCTGCTTTTAGAAGCAGCCCATGGCCTATCCATGGCCCTTTACCAGCCTGAGAAAAGCAGCCTGCACCCATGAGTTTTGCTTGGTTGGTTGTAAAATATAGGGGGGACCCCACATCTGTTTTTCTTTCATTAATTCTCCCGAACAGAGGAGAAGGGTTGACAGCCATGTTCAGCACCACACACAAGGGGACAGTGCTGCTTCCCGGCGGCCGTCCGTGTGGTACTGATGCGGAATACGGCTGCCGCACGTGTGCCACACGGATGTGTCACACGGACATGGATATCTCCGGTACCGTGTTTACCAGTACCTGAAATATCAGGATGTGTGAAACCAGTCTTCTCATATGACACTTCCTAGGCTCCAATGTCTGGGGGCGATTAGTGACACCGCTGGCACAGAGACTAGTGCTATGAAATAACAAGCATTTGTGCTGGATTAAAAAGCCCTGTCATTTCCGCTTCTGAATTTTTTTTTGCAAATGGATCCTTCACTTTTCAGATCTTGTAATTCTGGGTTTTGCAACAGACAAAACTTCCTTGGGACTTTCTATTTCTGAGCAAACTCCTAATGCTGTGGGTTATCTACAATGTGGGGATCCGGAAATAAATAGGCTGTCCCTGGATCGGACAACACTCTTGTCAAATACCCAATACAATACACTGGGGGCTGCAGGCCAACATGATAGAAAAGAATTCGTAAATATATAGGACTAGTTTTGGCCCGATTCTAACGCATCGGGTATTCTAGAATATGTATGTACGTCGCACTGTGAATGGGTGTTAAATTCCATGCCAATATCGCTGATTGGTCGCGCCTGGCTGGCCGATCAGCAAAGCGTGGTTCAAATCTGGCGCTAGTTCGCGGCCGGACTGAGCCTGTCGCTGATTGGTCGCGGCTACCAATCACTGGAGCGGCATTTAAATCCCACACCAATATCGCTGATTTGGTCGCGCACGGCCGGCTGCGACCAATCACTGAAGCGGTGTTTAAATCCAGTGCCAATATCGCTGATTTGGTCGCGCACGGCTGGGCGCGACCAATCAGCAAAGCGTGGTTTAAATCTCGCGTCAATTCGCGGCTGGACTGCGTCTGTCGCTGATTGGTCGCAGGATGTCGGGTGTTCAGGGCGCTGGATGTTGGGGTTCAGGGTGCAGGATTTAGTACAGCCACGTAGTATATAGCAGCCACATAGTATGTAGCAGTCACATAGTATATAGCAGCCACATAGTATATAGCACAGCCACCTGGTATATAGCAGCCACGTAGTATATAGCAGCCACGTAGTATATCACGCAGCCCACGCAGTAAATAACACAGCCCACACAGTATATAAACCTACAACATAATGCACGAATCAAATAAATATTATAAACATAATTTTATTAGTCATAAAAACACATAACACAACACATATACAAGGGAAAACGAAAACAGGTGGAAAAAAGTACGAGATGTCACATGGACTAACGCAGTATATATAGTTGCCCATAAAATCTGATGTACGTATCAAATATTGAACATAAATTCATATACATTAGATGGACACTAAAACATACAAAATTTCCATATATAAGTACCCACAAAATAAATTATTACAAATTTTATATCACTAATAAGGCAACATGACTCAGAATAGATATCGCCATAAAAGGCTAATGGGCAAAAATTACCATATGTAATGAGTTTAAATAAGTCAAAAAATGCCAAAATAATATAAAAAATGATATATAATAAGGGTAAGACTTAAAAACCCAAAGTGTCATAGTGCAAAAAAGTGCAGAAGAAGTTATATAGCAGCACAATATGATTATTTATATCCGGTATGCTAAGAGCCAGTGAAGAAGAAGGGGGAAAAAATACCATGTATAATATCATAAGGATATAATAGGAATAAATATACTATTGCTGAGATGCCGCACTTGCCTATAATATTCTGTATCTCACATTAATAAATAGACTTCCTAAAAAACAAAGTATCAAGCATAAAGATTAGAGAGATACACAATACTGTGGGATACTTAACCATGTAAGGATATTTCCCTGAGCCCCCCGCAGCAACTCGATGTGATCGCGTTGCTGCGAGGGTCTCCTTACCTCCCTCCCTGTAGCAGGCCCGGATCCAAGATGGCCGCGGCATCCGGGTCCTGCAGGGAGGGAGGTGGCTTACCAAGTGCCTTGGTAAGCCTGCATAGCTCTCAGACAGATCGGTGCTGTGCAAACTGTCAGATCACCGATCTGTGATGTCTCCCCCTGGGGCAAAGTAAAAAAAAAAAAATCCACATGTGTAAAAAAAAAAACAAAAAAAAACAAACCTAAATAATGAAAAAATATATATATATTATTCCCATAAATACATTTCTTTATCTAAATAAAAAAAACAAACAATAAAAGTACACATATTCAGTATCGCCGCGTCCGTAACGACCCAACCTATAAAACTGTCCCATAGTTAACCCCTTCAGTAAACACCGTAAGAAAAAAAGGCAAAAAACAACGCTTTATTATCATACTGCCGAACAAAAAGTGGAATAACACGCGATCAAAAAGACAGATATAAATAACCATGGTACCGCTGAAAGCGTCATCTTGTCCCGCAAAAAACGAACCACCAAAAAGCATCATCACCAAAAAAATACAAAAGTTATAGTCCTCAGAATAAAGCGATGCAAAAATAATTATTTTTTTCTATAAAATAGTTTTTATCGTATAAAAGCGCCAAAACATAAAAAAATGATATAAATGAGGTATCGCTGTAATCGTACTGACCCGAAGAATAAAACTGCTTTATCCTTTTACCAAACGCGGAACGGTATAAACGCCTCCCCCAAAAGAAATTCATGAATAGCTGGTTTTTGTCATTCTGCCACACAAAAATCGGAATAAAAAGCGATCAAAAAATGTCACGTGCCCGAAAATGTTACCAATAAAAACGTCAACTCGTCCCACAAAAAACAAGACCTCACATGACTCTGTGGACCCAAATATGGAAAAATTATAGCTCTCAAACTGTGATAACGCAAAAAATATTTTTTGCAATAAAAAGCGTCTTTCAGTGTGTGACGGCTGCCAATCATAAAAATCCGCTAAAAACCCGCTATAAAAGTAAATAAAACCCCCCTTCATCACCCCCTAAGTTAGGGAAAAATAAAAAAAATGTATTTATTTCCATTTTCCCATTAGGGTTAGGGTTAGGGCTAGGGTTAGGGCTAGGGTTAGGGCTACAGTTAGAGTTGGGGCTAAAGTTAGGGTTAGGGTTTGGATTACATTTATGGTTGGGAATAGGGTTGGGATTAGGGTTAGGGGTGTGCCTGGGTTAGAGGTGTGGTTAGGGTTACCGTTGGGATTAGGGTTAGGGGTGTGTTTGGATTAGAGTTTCAGTTATAATTGGAGGGTTTCCACTGTTTAGGCACATCACGGGCTCTCCAAACGCGACATGGCGTCCGATCTCAATTCCAGCCAAGTCTGCGTTGAAAAAGTAAAACAGCGCTCCTTCTCTTCCGAGCTCTCCCGTGCACCCAAACAGGGGTTTACCCCAACATATGGGGTATCAACGTACTCAGGACAAATTGGACAACAACTTTTGGGGTCCAATTTCTCCTGTTACCCTTGGTAAAATACAAAACTGGGGGCAAAAAAATATTTTTTGTGGGAAAAAAAAGATTTTGTATTTTCATGGCTCTGCGTTATAAACTGTAGTGAAACACTTGGGGGCTCAAAGTTCTCACAACACATCTAGATAAGTTCCTTGGGGGGTCTAGTTTCCATTATGGGGTCACTTGTGGGGGGTTTCTACTGTTTAGGTACATTAGGGACTCTGCAAACGCAATGTGACGCCTGCAGACCATTCCATCTAAGTCTGCATTCCAAATGGCGCTCCTTCCCTTCCGAGCCCTCCCATGCACCCAAACGGTGGTTCCCCCCACATATAGGGTATCAGCGCACTCAGGACAAATTGGACAACAACTTTTGGGGTCCAATTTCTCCTGTTACCCTCGGAAAAATACAAAACTGGGGGCTAAAAAATAATTTTTGTGGGAAAAATTTTTTGTTTTATTTTTACGGCTCTGCATTATAAACTTCTGTGAAGCCCTTGGTGGGTGAAAGTGCTCACCACACATCTAGATACGTTCCTTAGGGGGTCTACTTTCCAAACTGCTGTCACTTGTGGGGGGTTTCAATGTTTAGGCACATTAGTGGCTCTCCAAACGCAACATGGCGTCCCATCTCAATTCCAGTCAATTTTGCATTGAAAAGTCAAACGGAGCTCCTTCCCTTCCGAGCTCTCCCATGCGCCCAGACAGTGGTTTACCCCCACATATGGGGTATCGGCGTACTCAGGACAAATTGTACAACAATATTTGAGGTCCATTTTCTCCTGTTACCCTTGGTAAAATAAAACAAATTGGAGCTGAAGTAAATTTTGTGTGAAAGTTAAATGTTAATTTTTATTTAAACATTCCAAAAATTCCTGTGAAACACCTGAAGGGTTAATAAATTTCTTGAATGTGGTTTTGAGCACCTTGAGGGGTGCAGTTTTTAGAATGGTGTCACACTTGGGTATTTTCTATCATATAGACCCCTCAAAATGACTTCAAATGAGATGTGGTCCCTAAAATAAAATGGTGTTGGAAAAATGAGAAATTGCTGGTCAACTTTTAACCCTTATGACTCCCTAACAAAAAAAAATGTTGGTTCCAAAACTGTACTGATGTAAAGTAGACATTTGGGAAATGTTACTTATTAACTATTTTGTGTGACATATCTCTGTGATTTAATTGCATAAAAATTCAAATTTGGAAAATTGTGAAATTTTCAAAATTTTCACCAAAATTCCATTTTTTTCACAAATAAACGCAGGTAATATCAAATAAATTTTACCACTATCATGAAGTACAATATGTCACGAGAAAACCATGTCAGAATCACCGGGATCCGTTGAAGCGTTCCAGAGTTAAAACCTCATAAAGGGACAGTGGTCAGAATTGTAAAAATTGGCCCGTGCAAACCACCCTTGGGGGTAAAGGGGTTAACTGGGATATGGTGCCCACATTGCTATATACTACGTGGGCTGTGTTATATACTACATGGGCTGTGTTCAGTAGCGTAGCTACTGGGGGGGCAGAGGGGGCCATCGCCCCGGGCCCTGTCACATGAAGGGGCCTGTTGTGAATTCTGTGGCTGAATTCACTCCTGTGGTCACAAGTGGTACTGCAGCTTCTGAGCTTCCTCTCTCAGGTGTTCTGGTGAGCTCGTTGACTGCTTCATTACTTAACTCCGCCTGATGCTGCTATCCTTGCTCCTTGTCAATGTTTCAGTGTTGGATCTGAGCTTCTCCTGATTGTTCCTGTGACCTGCTGCTCTGTATAGCTAAGTGCTTTTTGCTTTTTTGTTGCTTTTTTTCTGTCCAGCTTGTCTTTTGTTTTGCTGGAAGCTCTGGGACGCAAAGGGTGTACCGCCGTGCCGTTAGTTCGGCACGGTGGTTTTTTTTTGCCCCCTTTGCGTGGTTTTGCTTTAGGGTTTTTTGTAGACTGCAAAGTTCGCTTTACTGTCCTCGCTCTGTCCTAGAATATCGGGCCCCACTTTGCTGAATCTATTTCATCCCTACGTTTTGTCTTTTCATCTTACTCACAGTCATTATATGTGGGGGGCTGCCTTTTCCTTTGGGGAATTTCTCTGGGGCAAGTCAGGCCTATTTTTCTATCTTCAGGCTAGCTAGTTTCTTAGGCTGTGCCGAGTTGCCTAGGTAGTTGTTAGGCGCAATCCACAGCCGCTTTTAGTTGTGTTTAGGATAGGATCAGGTGTGCAGTCTACAGAGTTTCCACGTCTCAGAGCTCGTTCTTGTATTTTTGGGTATTTGTCAGATCACTGTGTGCGCTCTGTTCGCTAAGCAAACTGTGTTTCTGGATTGCCTTCATAACACCTGTCATTAGCATACATAACAGTACAAGGAGCCCAAACTAATGATTCTCAATAGAGGGAAAGAAAAAGTTCTGACATCATTTTTTTTTTTTTTTTTCTGCTCTGTGTTCACTTTTTTTTTTTCCCCTAGACATTTTGGTGATTCTGGACACAGGTGTGGACATGGATATTCAGGGTCTGTGCTCTTCAATGGATAATCTCGTTATAAATGTACAAAAAATTCAAGATACTATTGATCAGAAATCTATGTTAGAACCAAAAATTCCTATTCCTGATTTGTTTTTTGGAGATAGAACTAAGTTTCTAAGTTTCAAAAATAATTGTAAGCTATTTCTGGCCTTGAAACCTCATTCTTCTGGTAATCCTATTCAACAGGTTTTGATTATTATTTCTTTTTTGCGCGGCGACCCTCAAGACTGGGCATTTTCTCTTGCGCCAGGAGACCCTGCATTGAGTAGTGTCGATGCGTTTTTCCTGGCGCTCGGATTGCTGTACGATGAGCCTAATTCAGTGGATCAGGCTGAGAAAAATTTGCTGGCTTTGTGCCAGGGTCAGGATGATATAGAAGTATATTGTCAGAAATTTAGGAAATGGTCAGTACTCACTCAGTGGAATGAATCTGCGCTGGCAGCTTTGTTCAGAAAGGGTCTCTCTGAGGCTCTTAAGGATATCATGGTGGGATTTCCTATGCCTGCTGGTTTGAATGAGTCTTTGTCTTTGGCCATTCAGATCGGTCGACGCTTGCGCGAGCGTAAATCTGTGCACCATTTGGCGGTACTGCCTGAGGTTAAACCTGAGCCTATGCAGTGCGATAGGACTATGACTAGAGTTGAACGGCAGGAATACAGACGTCTGAATGGTCTGTGTTTCTACTGTGGTGATTCCACTCATGCTATTTCTGATTGTCCTAAGCGCACTAAGCGGTCCGCTAGGTCTGCCGTCATTGGTACTGTACAGTCCAAATTCCTTCTGTCCATTACCTTGATATGCTCTTTGTCGTTGTTTTCTGTCATGGCGTTTGTGGATTCGGGCGCTGCCCTGAATCTGATGGATTTGGATTATGCTAAACGTTGTGGGTTTTTCTTGGAGCCTTTGCGGTGTCCTATTCCATTGAGAGGAATTGATGCTACACCTTTGGCCAAGAATAAACCTCAATACTGGGCCCAGCTGACCATGTGCATGGCTCCTGCACATCAGGAAGTTATTCGCTTTCTGGTGTTGCATAATCTGCATGATGTGGTCGTGTTGGGGTTGCCATGGCTAAAAACCCATAATCCAGTATTGGATTGGAATTCCATGTCGGTATCCAGCTGGGGTTGTCAGGGGGTACATGGTGATGTTCCATTTTTGTCGATTTCGTCATCCACCCCTTCTGAGGTCCCAGAGTTCTTGTCTGATTATCAGGATGTATTTGAAGAGCCCAAGTCCGATGCTCTACCTCCGCATAGGGATTGTGATTGTGCTATCAATTTGATTCCTGGTAGTAAATTCCCTAAAGGTCGATTATTTAATTTATCCGTGCCCGAACACGCCGCTATGCGCAGTTATGTGAAGGAATCCCTGGAGAAGGGACATATTCGCCCATCGTCATCACCACTGGGAGCATGGTTCTTCTTTGTAGCCAAGAAGGATGGTTCGCTGAGACCGTGTATTGATTACCGCCTTCTTAATAAGATCACTGTTAAATTTCAGTATCCCTTGCCATTGTTATCTGACTTGTTTGCTCGGATTAAGGGGGCTAGTTGGTTCACTAAGATAGATCTTCGTGGTGCGTATAATCTGGTGAGAATCAGGCAAGGAGATGAATGGAAAACTGCATTCAATACGCCCGAGGGTCATTTTGAGTATCTAGTGATGCCGTTCGGACTTGCCAATGCTCCATCTGTGTTTCAGTCTTTTATGCATGACATCTTCCGTGAGTATCTGGATAAATTCCTGATTGTTTACTTGGATGACATTTTGATCTTCTCAGATGATTGGGAGTCTCATGTGAAGCAGGTCAGAATGGTTTTTCAGGTCCTGCGTGCTAACTCTTTGTTTGTGAAGGGATCAAAGTGTCTCTTCGGTGTGCAGAAAGTTTCATTTTTGGGGTTCATCTTTACCCCTTCTACTATCGAGATGGATCCAGTTAAGGTCCAAGCCATCCAGGATTGGATTCAGCCGACATCTCTGAAAAGTCTGCAAAAGTTCCTGGGCTTTGCTAATTTTTATCGTCGCTTCATCTGTAATTTTTCTAGCATTGCCAAACCATTGACCGATTTGACCAAGAAGGGTGCTGATTTGGTTAATTGGTCTTCTGCTGCTGTGGAAGCTTTTCAGGAGTTGAAGCGTCGTTTTTGTTCTGCCCCTGTGTTGTGTCAGCCAGATGTTTCTCTTCCGTTCCAGGTCGAGGTTGATGCTTCTGAGATTGGAGCAGGGGCGGTTTTGTCACAGAGAGGTTCTGATTGCTCAGTGATGAAACCATGTGCTTTCTTTTTCAGGAAGTTTTCACCCGCTGAGCGTAATTATGATGTGGGCAATCGAGAGTTGCTGGCCATGAAGTGGGCATTCGAGGAGTGGCGTCATTGGCTTGAAGGAGCTAAGCATCGCGTGGTGGTATTGACTGATCATAAGAACTTGACTTATCTCGAGTCTGCCAAGCGCTTGAATCCTAGACAGGCCCGTTGGTCGTTATTTTTTGCCCGCTTCGACTTTGTGATTTCGTACCTTCCGGGCTCTAAAAATGTGAAGGCGGATGCTCTGTCTAGGAGTTTTGTGCCCGACTCTCCGGGTTTATCTGAGCCAGCGGGTATCCTCAAGGAAGGAGTCATTGTGTCTGCCATCTCCCCTGATTTGCGGCGGGTGCTGCAAAAATTTCAGGCGAATAAACCTGATCGTTGTCCAGCAGAGAAACTGTTCGTCCCTGATAGGTGGACTAATAAACTTATCTCTGAACTTCATTGTTCGGTGTTGGCTGGTCATCCTGGAATCTTTGGTACCAGAGAGTTAGTGGCTAGATCCTTCTGGTGGCCATCTCTGTCACGGGATGTACGTACTTTTGTGCAGTCCTGTGGGATTTGTGCTAGGGCTAAGCCCTGCTGTTCTCGTGCCAGTGGGTTGCTTTTGCCCTTGCCGGTCCCAAAGAGGCCTTGGACACATATTTCGATGGATTTCATTTCTGACCTTCCCGTTTCTCAAAAGATGTCAGTCATTTGGGTGGTCTGTGATCGCTTTTCTAAAATGGTCCATCTGGTGCCCTTGGCTAAATTGCCTTCCTCCTCTGATTTGGTACCTTTGTTCTTTCAGCATGTGGTTCGGTTGCATGGCATTCCTGAGAATATTGTTTCTGACAGAGGTTCCCAGTTTGTTTCAAGGTTCTGGCGAGCCTTTTGTGGTAGGATGGGCATTGACCTATCCTTTTCCTCGGCTTTCCATCCTCAGACTAATGGCAAGACCGAACGAACCAATCAGACCTTGGAAACATATCTGAGATGTTTTGTTTCTGCAGACCAGGATGATTGGGTGTCCTTTTTGCCGTTGGCTGAGTTCGCCCTTAACCCCTTCCCGACCCATGACGCCACGTAGGCGTCATGAAAGTCGGTGCCATTCCGACCCATGACGCCTATGCGGCGTCATGGAAAGATCGCGTCCCTGCAGATCGGGTGAAAGGGTTAACTCCCATTTCACCCGATCTGCAGGGACAGGGGGAGTGGTAGTTTAGCCCAGGGGGGGTGGCTTCACCCCCTCGTGGCTACGATCGCTCTGATTGGCTGTTGAAAGTGAAACTGCCAATCAGAGCGATTTGTAATATTTCACCCATTATAACGGGTGAAATATTACAATCCAGCCATGGCCGATGCTGAAATATCATCGGCCATGGCTGGAAATACTAGTGTGCCCCCACCCCACCCCTCCGATCGCCCCCCCACCCCCCCGATCTGGCCGGTACACTGCTCCGGCTCCCCTCCGTCCTGTGCTCCGCTCCCCCCCGTGCTCGTGCCCGCTCCCCCCGTGCTCCAATCACCCCCCCGTGCTCCAATCACCCCCCCTGCACTCCGATCCACCCCCCCCCGTGCTCCGTTCCACCCCCCGTGCTCCATTCCAGCCCCCCGTGCTCCGTTCCACGCCCCCCGCGCTCCGTTCCACCCCTCCCGCGCTCCGATTCCCCCCCCCGTGCTCCGATTCCCCCCCCCGTGGTCCCCCCCCACCCTATCATACTTACCGATCCAGCCGTGGTCCCGTCCGTCTTCTCCCGGGCGCCGCCATCTTCCAAAATGGCGGGCGCATGCGCAGTGCGCCCGCCGAATCTGCCGGCCGGCAGATTCGTTCCAAAGTGCATTTTGATCACTGAGATAGATTATATCTCAGTGATCAAAATAAAAAAAATAATAAATTACCCCCCCCCCTTTGTCACCCCCATAGGTAGGGACAATAAAAAAATAAAGAATTTTTTTTTTTCCACTGTTAGAATAGGGTTAGGGGTAGGGGTAGGGTTAGGGGTAGGGTTAGGGTTAGGGTTAGGGTTAGGGGTAGGGTTAGGGGTAGGGTTAGGGGTAGGGGTAGGGTTAGGGTTAGGGGTAGGGTTAGGGGTAGGGTTAGGGGTAGGGTTAGGGTTAGGGTTAGGAATGTGCACACGTATTCTGGTCCTCTGCGGATTTTTCCGCAGAGGATTTGATAAATCCGCAGTGCTAAACCGCTGCGGATTTATGGCGGATTTACCGCGTTTTTTTCTGCGCATTTCACTGCGGTTTTACAATTGCGATTTTCTATTGGAGCAGTTGTAAAACCGCTGCGGAATCCGCACAAAGAAGTGACATGCTGCGGAATGTAAACCGCTGCGTTTCCGTGCAGTTTTTCCGCAGCATGTGTACAGCGATTTTTGTTTCCCGTAGGTTTACATTGAACTGTACACTCATGGGAAACTGCTGCGGATCCGCAGCGTTTTCCGCAGCGTGTGCACATACCTTTAGAATTAGGCTATGTGCACACGGTGCGGATTTGGCTGCGGATTCGCAGCAGTGTTCCATCAGGTTTACAGTACCATGTAAACATATGAAAAACCAAATCCGCTGTGCCCATGGTGCGGAAAATACCGCGCGGGAACGCTGCGTTGTATTTTCCGCAGCATGTCAATTCTTTGTGCGGATTCCGCAGCGTTTTACACCTGTTCCTCAATAGGAATCCGCAGGTGAAATCCGCACAAAAAACACTGGAAATCCGCGGAAAATCCGCAGGTAAAACGCAGTGCCTTTTACCCGCGGATTTTCCAAAAATGGTGCGGAAATATCTCACACGAATCCGCAACGTGGGCACATAGCCTTAGGGTTAGGGTTACAATTAGGGTTGTGGTTAGGGTTGTGGTTAGGGGTGTGTTGCGGTTAGGGTTGTGATTAGGGTTATGGCTACAGTTGGGATTAGGGTTAGGGGTGTGTTGGGGTTAGTGTTGGAGTTAGAATTGAGGGGTTACCACTGTTTAGGCACATCAGGGGTCTCCAAACGCAACATGGCGCCACCATTGATTCCAGCCAATCTCGTATTCAAAAAGTCAAATGGTGCTCCCTCACTTCCGAGCCCTGACGTGTGCCCAAACAGTGGTTTACCCCCACATATGGGGTACCAGCATACTCAGGACAAACTGCGCAACAATTACTGGGGTCCAATTTCTCCTGTTACCCTTGTGAATCTAAAAAAATGCTTGCTAAAACATAATTTTTGAGGAAAGAAAAATGATTTTTTATTTTCACGGCTCTGCGTTGTAAACGTCTGTGAAGCACTTGGGGGTTCAAAGTGCTCACCACATATCTAGATAAGTTCCTTGGGGGGTCTAGTTTCTAAAATGGGGTCACTTGTGGGGGGTTTCTACTGTTTAGGCACACCAGGGGCTCTGCAAACGCAACGTGACACCCGCAGACCATTCCATCAAAGTCTGCATTTCAAAAGTCACTACTTCCCTTCTGAGCCCCGACGTGTGCCCAAACAGTGGTTTACCCCCACATATGGGGTATCAGCGTACTCAGGAGAAACTGGACAACAACTTTTGGGGTCCAATTTCTCCTGTAACCCTTGGGAAAATAAAAAATTCTGGGCTAAATAATTATTTTTGAGGAAAGAAAACGTATTTATTATTTTCACGGCTCTGCATTATAAACTTCTATGAAGCACTTGGGGGTTCAAAGTGCTCACCACACATCTAGATAAGTTCCTTTCAGGGTCTAGTTTCCAAAATGGGGTCACTTGTGGGGGGTTTCTACTGTTTAGGCACATCAGGGGCTCTGCAAACGCAACGTGACGCCCGCAGAGCATTCCATCAAAGTCTGCATTTCAAAACGTCACTACTTCAATTCCAAGCCCCGGCATGTGCCCAAACAGTAGTTTACCCCCACATATGGGGTATCACCGTACTCAGGAGAAACTGGACAACAAATATTGGGGTCAAATTTCTCCTGTTACCCTTGGGAAAATTAAAAAATTCTGGGCTAAATAATTATTTTTGAGGAAAGAAAACGTATTTATTATTTTCACGGCTCTGCATTATAAACTTCTATGAAGCACTTGGGGGTTCAAAGTGCTCACCACACATCTAGATAAGTTCCTTTGGGGGTCTAGTTTCCAAAATGGGGTCACTTGTGCAGGGTTTCTACTGTTAAGCCACATCAGGGGCTCTGCAAACGCAACGTGACGCCCACAGAGCATTCCATCAAAGTCTGCATTTCAAAACGTCACTACTTCACTTCCGAGCCCCGGCATGTGCCCAAACAGTGATTTACCCCCACATATGGGGTATCAGCGTACTCAGGAGAAACTGGACAACAACTTTTGGGGTCAATTTCTCCTGTTACCCTTGGGAAAATAAAAAATTGCAGGCTAAAAGATCATTTTTGAGAAAATAATTTTTTTTTTTATTTTCATGGCTCTGCGTTATAAACTTCTGTGAAGCACTTGGGGGTTCAAAGTCCTCACCACACATCTAGATTAGTTCCTTTGGGGGTCTAGTTTCTAAAATGGTGTCATTTCTGGGGGATCTCCAATGTTTAGGCACACAGGGGCTCTCCAAACGTGACATGGTGTCCGCTAATGATTGGAGCTAATTTTCCATTTAAAAAGCCAAATGGCGTGCCATCCCTTCCGAGCCCTGCCGTGCGCCCAAACAGTGGTTTACCCCCACATATGGGGTATCAGCGTACTCAGGACAAACTGGACAACAATATTTGGGGTCCAATTTCTCCTATTATCCTTGGCAAAATAGGAAATTCCAGGCTAAAAAATCATTTTTGAGGAAAGAAAAATTATTTTTTATTTTCATGGCTCTGCGTTATAAACTTCTGTGAAGCACCTGGGGGTTTAAAGTGCTCAATATGCATCTAGATAAGTTCCTTGGGGGGTCTAGTTTCCAAAATGGGGTCACTTGTGGGGGAGCTCCAATGTTTAGGCACACAGGGGCTCTCCAAACGCGACATGGTGTCCGCTAACAATTGGAGCTAATTTTCCATTCAAAAAGTCAAATGGCACGCCTTCTCTTCCGAGCCCTGCCGAGTGCCCAAACAGTGGTTTACCCCCACATATGAGGTATCGGCGTACTCGGGAGAAATTGCCCAACAAATTTTATGATCCATTTTATCCTACTGCCCATGTGAAAATGAGAAAATTGAGGCGAAAAGAATTTTTTTGTGAAAAAAAATTACTTTTTCATTTTTACAGATCAATTTGTGAAGCACCTGAGGGTTTAAAGTGCTCACTAGGCATCTAAATTAGTTCCTTGGGGGGTCTAGTTTCCAAAATGGGGTCACTTGTGGGGGAGCGCCAATGTTTAGGCACACAGGAGCTATCCAAACGCGACATGGTGTCCGCTAACGATGGAAATAATTTTTCATTCAAAAAGTCAAATGGCGCTCCTTCCCTTCCGAGCCTTACCATGTGCCCAAACAGTGGTTTACCTCCACATGTGAGGTATTGGTGTACTCAGGAGAAATTGCCCAACACATTTTAGGATCCATTTTATCCTGTTGCCCATGTGAAAATGAAAAAATTGAGGCTAAAAGAATTTTTTTGTGAAAAAAAAGTACTTTTTCATTTTTACGGATCAATTTGTGAAGCACCTGGGGGTTCAAAGTGCTCACTATGCATCTAGATAAGTTCCTTGGGGCGTGTAGTTTCCAAAATGGGGTCACTTGTGGGGGAGCTCCAATTTTTAGGCACACGGGGGCTCTCCAAACGTGACATGGTGTCCGCTAAAGAGTGGAGCCAATTTTTGATTCAAAAAGTCAAATGGCGCTCCTTCCCTTCCAAGCCCTGCCGTGCGCCAAAACAGTGGTTTACCCCCACATATGAGGTATCAGCGTACTCAGGACAAATTGGACAACAACGTTCGTGGTTCAGTTTCTCCTTTTACCATTGGGAAAATAAAAAAATTGTTGCTAAAAGATAATTTTTGTGACTAAAAAGTTAAATGTTCATTTTTTCCTTCCATGTTGCTTCTGCTGCTGTGAAGCACCTGAAGGGTTAATAAACTTCTTGAATGTGGTTTTGAGTACCTTGAGGGGTGCAGTTTTTAGAATGGTGTCACTTTTGGGTATTTTCAGCCATATAGACCCCTCAAACTGACTTCAAATGTGAGGTGGTCCCTAAAAAAAATGGTTTTGTAAATTTCGTTGTAAAAATGACAAATTGCTGGTCGAATTTTAACCCTTATAACTTCCTAACAAAAAAAAATTTTGTTTCCAAAATTGTGCTGATGTAAAGTAAACATGTGGGAAATGTTATTTATTAACTATTTTGTGTCACATATCTCTCTGGTTTAACAGAATAAAAATTCAAAATGTGAAAATTGCGAAATTTTCAAAATTTTCGCCAAATTTCCGTGTTTATCACAAATAAATGCAGAATTTATTGACCTAAATTTACCACTAACATGAAGCCCAATATGTCACGAAAAAACAATCTCAGAACCGCTAGGATCCGTTGAAGCGTTCCTGAGTTATTACCTCATAAAGGGACACTGGTCAGAATTGCAAAAAACGGCAAGGTCTTTAAGGTCAAAATAGGCTGGGTCTTGAAGGGGTTAATAATCGGGCCAGCTCGGCTACCTTGGTTTCTCCATTTTTTTGCAATTCTGGGTTCCATCCTCGTTTCTCTTCAGGACAGGTTGAGTCTTCGGACTGTCCTGGTGTGGATTCTGTGGTGGATAGGTTGCAGCAGATCTGGACTCAGGTAGTGGACAATTTGATCTTGTCCCAGGAGAAAGCTCAACTTTTCGCTAATCGCAGACGCCGTGTGGGTCCCCGACTTCGTGTTGGGGATCTGGTTTGGTTATCTTCTCGTCATATTCCTATGAAGGTTTCCTCTCCTAAATTTAAACCTCGTTTTATTGGTCCGTATAGGATTTCTGAGGTTCTCAATCCTGTGTCTTTTCGTTTGACCCTCCCAGACTCCTTTTCCATACATAATGTATTCCATAGGTCGTTGTTGCGGAGATACGTGGCACCTATGGTTCCATCTGTTGAGCCTCCTGCCCCGGTTTTGGTGGAGGGGGAATTGGAGTATATTGTGGAGAAGATTTTGGATTCTCGTGTTTCTAGACGGAAACTCCAGTATCTGGTTAAATGGAAGGGTTATGCTCAGGAAGATAATTCCTGGGTTTTTGCCTCTGATGTTCATGCTTCCGATCTTGTTCGTGCCTTTCATGCGGCTCATCCTGGTCGGCCTGGGGGCTCTGGTGAGGGTTCGGTGACCCCTCCTCAAGGGGGGGGTACTGTTGTGAATTCTGTGGCTGAATTCACTCCTGTGGTCACAAGTGGTACTGCAGCTTCTGAGCTTCCTCTCTCAGGTGTTCTGGTGAGCTCGTTGACTGCTTCATTACTTAACTCCGCCTGATGCTGCTATCCTTGCTCCTTGTCAATGTTTCAGTGTTGGATCTGAGCTTCTCCTGATTGTTCCTGTGACCTGCTGCTCTGTATAGCTAAGTGCTTTTTGCTTTTTTGTTGCTTTTTTTCTGTCCAGCTTGTCTTTTGTTTTGCTGGAAGCTCTGGGACGCAAAGGGTGTACCGCCGTGCCGTTAGTTCGGCACGGTGGGTTTTTTTTGCCCCCTTTGCGTGGTTTTGCTTTAGGGTTTTTTGTAGACTGCAAAGTTCGCTTTACTGTCCTCGCTCTGTCCTAGAATATCGGGCCCCACTTTGCTGAATCTATTTCATCCCTACGTTTTGTCTTTTCATCTTACTCACAGTCATTATATGTGGGGGGCTGCCTTTTCCTTTGGGGAATTTCTCTGGGGCAAGTCAGGCCTATTTTTCTATCTTCAGGCTAGCTAGTTTCTTAGGCTGTGCCGAGTTGCCTAGGTAGTTGTTAGGCGCAATCCACAGCCGCTTTTAGTTGTGTTTAGGATAGGATCAGGTGTGCAGTCTACAGAGTTTCCACGTCTCAGAGCTCGTTCTTGTATTTTTGGGTATTTGTCAGATCACTGTGTGCGCTCTGTTCGCTAAGCACACTGTGTTTCTGGATTGCCTTCATAACACCTGTCATTAGCATACATAACAGGGGCCCACCGGGAGCCAGGGCAGGGCCACTTCTGTGACGAGGCAGAACACAGCATAGGAGCAGAGCAGTATAATGTCTGCTCCTGTCTGACGGAGACACACGCTGCTAGCACAGTGGCCGGATGCAGTCTCCCTCCTGCAGTGAATGGTTTCGCCCGTCTGACCTGATGATGAAGCTTTTCCGGGCTGCAGTTTTTCTTCAGTCTGTGCACGCTGGGATTGGCTCAGGCACGCTGGGTCCTAGTGCCCACCTGCATTTCACTTACTTCCTGGTCCTGCCTGCAGTGCAAACTTTATCAGTAAGTGGGGATGGAACTTATTAGGTTTATTAAATTCAGGTATGTCACTGTGAGACCATTGGGGTATTGTGGGGGCTGAAAGTGAGTGAGGAGGGACAGGATACTGGGGGGTGAATGTGAGACCATTTGGGGGTTGTGAGGGCAGAAGGTGAGTGAGGTGGGACAGGGCACTGAGGGGTGGATGTGAGATGAAGGGGGTATTGGGGCTGAAGTGGGGGAGGGGGGACAGGTCACTGGGGGCTCAATATTATAATGTTTTGTTATGATATTATTTGTACTCCATCACATGTAATATTTGCTGTCTGGGGAGGCTGGAGATTGGGGGTGGGAGGGTTAGGGGGCTATTGAAACATACCACCTGGGTCTTTTATGAGTATTAGTATAAGGAGCCCGCATACAGTAACCAAGAGCTGCATCACATTTACAGCACCACTCCAGCATTGTTTTTTATTTCATTGCTGGAGCGGTGCTGAAAATCCACGTCCCCTGTCCCCTGTCTGATACTCATCTTCTGGCATTTTCATCTGTTTTTGTCTCTGCTCGGCTCCGTCTCCTGCAGTTTGTGACCTGTCCGCGGCTCCAGTGTTTTATGGAGCAGCGCAGAGGTCACTAATCAATGTGAGTCTATGGGAGCCTTGGCCTCTTTCTCACTCTCAGGCTATGTGCACACGTTGCGGATTAGCCGCTGCGAATTCGCAGCAGTTTTCCATCTAGTTTACAGTGCCATGTAAACCTATGGAAAACCAAATCCGCAGTGCACATGGTGCGGAAAATACCGCGCGGAAACGCCGCGTTGTATTTTCCGTAGCATGTCAATTCTTTGTGCGGATTCTGCAGCGTTTTACACCTGCTCCTATATAGGAATCCGCAGGTTGTAAAACGCAGGTGAAATTGCACAAAAAACACAGGAAATCCGCGGTAAAACCGCACACGAATCTGCAACAAGTGCACATAGCCTCATAGTCTTACATTGAGCGCTTGTGACATAGCTTCTAACTTCTGGCCTGTCAGAAACTGCGCTCATAAGTTTGACCAGCGACACTGGATTAGTGCCACAAAATAGTGAATACGCTGGAGGATAAGTAAATGACCGGGACGTCCAAATCATGACAGGGAGCTGTGAGTCCATCATACTGTGTATATGGGAGCTGCAGGCCAATCATACTATGTATAAGGGAGCTGCGGGCCCATCACACTGTGTGTACGGGAGCTGCGGGTCCATCATACTGTGTATACAGGAGCTGCGGATCCATAATACTGTGTATACGGGAGCTGCGGGTCCACCATACTGTGTATACGGGAGCTGCAGGCCAATCATACTATGTATAAGGGAGCTGCGGGTCCATCACACTGTGTAAAAGGGAGCTGCGGACCAATCACACTGTGTATAAGGGAGCTGCGGGCCCATCATACTGTGTATAAGGGAGCTGTGAGTCCAACATACTGTGTATAAGGGAGCTGCGGGTCCATCACACTGTGTAAAAGGGAGCTGCGGGCCCATCATACTGAGTAAAATGGAGCTGCGGGCCAATCATACTATGTATAAGGGAGCTGTGGGCCCATCATACTGTGTATAATGGAGCTGTGAGTCCAACATACTATGTATAAGGGAGCTGTGGGCCCATCATACTGTGTATAAGGGAGCTGCGGGTCCATCACACTGTGTAAAAGGGAGCTGTGGGCCAATCATACTGTGTATAAGGGAGCTGCGGGTCCATCACACTGTGTAAAAGGGAGCTGCGGGCCCATCATACTGAGTAAAAGGGAGCTGCGGGCCAATCATACTATGTATAAGGGAGCTGGGGGGGCAATCATACTATGTATAAGGGAGCTGTAGGCCCATTATACTGTGTATAAGGGAGCTGTGAGTCCAACATACTATGTATAAGGGAGCTGCGGGCCCATCATACTGTGTATAAGGGAGCTGTGGGTCCATCACACTGTGTAAAAGGGAGCTGCGGGCCCATCATACTGTATATAAGGGAGCTGCGGGCCCATCATACTGTGTATAAGGGAGCTGTGGGTCCATCACACTGTGTAAAAGTGAGCTGCGGGCCCATCACACTGTGTAAAAGGGAGCTGCGGGCCCATCATACTGAGTAAAATGGAGCTGCGGGCCAATCATACTATGTATAAGGGAGCTGTGGGCCCATCATACTGTGTATAAGGGAGCTGTGAGTCCAACATACTGTGTATAAGGGAGCTGCGGGTCCATCACACTGTGTAAAAGGGAGCTGCGGGCCCATCATACTGTATATAAGGGAGCTGCGGGCCCATCATACTGTGTATAAGGGAGCTGTGGGTCCATCACACTGTGTAAAAGGGAGCTGCGGGCCCATCACACTGTGTAAAAGGGAGCTGCGGGCCCATCATACTGAGTAAAATGGAGCTGCGGGCCAATCATACTATGTATAAGGGAGCTGCGGGCCCATCATACTGTGTATAAGGGAGCTGTGGGTCCATCACACTGTGTAAAAGGGAGCTGCGGGCACATCATACTGTATATAAGGGAGCTGCGGGCCCATCATACTGTGTATCAGGGAGCTGTGGGTCCATCACACTGTGTAAAAGGGAGCTGCGGGCCCATCATACTGTATATAAGGGAGCTGCGGGCCCATCATACTGTGTATCAGGGAGCTGTGGGTCCATCACACTGTGTAAAAGGGAGCTGCGGGCCCATCATACTGTATATAAGGGAGCTGCGGGCCCATCATACTGTGTATAAGGGAGCTGCAAGCCCATCATACTGTGTATAAGGGAGCTGCAAGCCCATCATACTGTGCATAAGGGAGCTGCAAGCCCATCATACTGTGTATAAGGGAGCTGTGGGCTCATCATACTGTGTATAAGGGAGCTGCGGGCCCATCATACTGTGTATAAGGGAGCTGCAAGCCCATCATACTGTGTATAAGGGAGCTGCGGGCTCATCATACAGTGTATAAGGGAGCTGCAGGCTCATCATACTGTGATAAGGGAGCTACGGGCCCATCATACTGTGTATAAGGGAGCTGCGGGTCCATCACACTGTGTAAAAGGGAGCTGTGGGCCAATCATACTGTGTATAAGGGAGCTGCGGGTCCATCACACTGTGTAAAAGGGAGCTGCGGGCCCATCATACTGAGTAAAAGGGAGCTGCGGGCCAATCATACTATGTATAAGGGAGCTGGGGGGGCAATCATACTATGTATAAGGGAGCTGTAGGCCCATTATACTGTGTATAAGGGAGCTGTGAGTCCAACATACTATGTATAAGGGAGCTGCGGGCCCATCATACTGTGTATAAGGGAGCTGTGGGTCCATCACACTGTGTAAAAGGGAGCTGCGGGCCCATCATACTGTATATAAGGGAGCTGCGGGCCCATCATACTGTGTATAAGGGAGCTGTGGGTCCATCACACTGTGTAAAAGGGAGCTGCGGGCCCATCACACTGTGTAAAAGGGAGCTGCGGGCCCATCATACTGAGTAAAATGGAGCTGCGGGCCAATCATACTATGTATAAGGGAGCTGTGGGCCCATCATACTGTGTATAAGGGAGCTGTGAGTCCAACATACTGTGTATAAGGGAGCTGCGGGTCCATCACACTGTGTAAAAGGGAGCTGCGGGCCCATCATACTGTATATAAGGGAGCTGCGGGCCCATCATACTGTGTATAAGGGAGCTGTGGGTCCATCACACTGTGTAAAAGGGAGCTGCGGGCCCATCACACTGTGTAAAAGGGAGCTGCGGGTCCATCATACTGAGTAAAATGGAGCTGCGGGCCAATCATACTATGTATAAGGGAGCTGCGGGCCCATCATACTGTGTATAAGGGAGCTGTGGGTCCATCACACTGTGTAAAAGGGAGCTGCGGGCACATCATACTGTATATAAGGGAGCTGCGGGCCCATCATACTGTGTATCAGGGAGCTGTGGGTCCATCACACTGTGTAAAAGGGAGCTGCGGGCCCATCATACTGTATATAAGGGAGCTGCGGGCCCATCATACTGTGTATCAGGGAGCTGTGGGTCCATCACACTGTGTAAAAGGGAGCTGCGGGCCCATCATACTGTATATAAGGGAGCTGCGGGCCCATCATACTGTGTATAAGGGAGCTGCAAGCCCATCATACTGTGTATAAGGGAGCTGCAAGCCCATCATACTGTGCATAAGGGAGCTGCAAGCCCATCATACTGTGTATAAGGGAGCTGTGGGCTCATCATACTGTGTATAAGGGAGCTGCGGGCCCATCATACTGTGTATAAGGGAGCTGCAAGCCCATCATACTGTGTATAAGGGAGCTGCGGGCTCATCATACAGTGTATAAGGGAGCTGCAGGCTCATCATACTGTGATAAGGGAGCTGCGGGCCCATCATACTGTGTATAAGGGAGCTGTGAGTCCAACATACTATGTATAAGGGAGCTGTGGGCCCATCATACTGTGTATAAGGGAGCTGCGGGTCCATCACACTGTGTAAAAGGGAGCTGCGGGCCCATCATACTGAGTAAAAGGGAGCTGCGGGCCAATCATACTATGTATAAGGGAGCTGTGGGCCCATCATACTGTGTATAAGGGAGCTGTGAGTCCAACATACTATGTATAAGGGAGCTGTGGGCCCATCATACTGTGTATAAGGGAGCTGTGAGTCCAACATACTATGTATAAGGGAGCTGCGGGCCCATCATACTGTGTATAAGGGAGCTGTGGGTCCATCACACTGTGTAAAAGGGAGCTGCGGGCCCATCATACTGTATATAAGGGAGCTGCGGGCCCATCATACTGTGTATAAGGGAGCTGTGGGTCCATCACACTGTGTAAAAGGGAGCTGCGGGCCCATCATACTGTATATAAGGGAGCTGCGGGCCCATCATATTGTATATAAGGGAGCTGCAAGCCCATCATACTGTGTATAAGGGAGCTGCAAGCCCATCATACTGTGCATAAGGGAACTGCAAGCCCATCATACTGTGTATAAGGGAGCTGCAAGCCCATCATACTGTGCATAAGGGAGCTGCGGGCCCATCATACTGTGCATAAGGGAGCTGCAAGCCCATCATACTGTGATAAGGGAGCTGCGGGCCCATCATACTGTGTATAAGGGAGCTGTGAGTCCAACATACTATGTATAAGGGAGCTGCGGGCTCATCATACTGTGTATAAAGAAGCTGTGGCCCCATCATACTGTGTATAAGGGAGCTGCAAGCCCATCATACTGTGTATAAGGGAGCTGTGGGCTCATCATACTGTGATAAGGGAGCTGCGGACCCATCATACTGTGTATAAGGGAGCTGTGAGTCCAACATACTATGTATAAGGAAGCTGTGCACACATCATACTGTGTATATGGGAGCTGCGGGCCCATCATACTGTGTATAAGGGAGCTGCAAGCCCATCATACTGTGTATAAGGGAGCTGCGGGCCCATCATACTGTGAATAAGGGAGCTGCGGGCCCATCATACTGTGAATAAGGGAGCTGCAGGCCCATCATACTGTGAATAAGGGAGCTGTGAGTCCAACATACTATGTATAAGGGAGCTGTGGGCCCATCATACTGTGTATAAGGGAGCTGCGGGTCCATCACACTGTGTAAAAGGGAGCTGTGGGCCAATCATACTGTGTATAAGGGAGCTGCGTGTCCATCACACTGTGTAAAAGGGAGCTGCGGGCCCATCATACTGAGTAAAAGGGAGCTGCGGGCCAATCATACTATGTATAAGGGAACTGGGGGCCAATCATACTATGTATAAGGGAGCTGTGGGCCCATCATACTGTGTATAAGGGAGCTGTGAGTCCAACATACTATGTATAAGGGAGCTGCGGGCCCATCATACTGTGTATAAGGGAGCTGTGGGTCCATCACACTGTGTAAAAGGGAGCTGCGGGCCCATCATACTGTATATAAGGGAGCTGTGGGCCCATCATACTGTGTATAAGGGAGCTGCAAGCCCATCATACTGTGTATAAGGGAGCTGCAAGCCCATCATACTGTGCATAAGGGAGCTGCAAGCCCATCATACTGTGTATAAGGGAGCTGCAAGCCCATCATACTGTGCATAAGGGAGCTGCAGGCCCATCATACTGTGTATAAGGGAGCTGCAAGCCCATCATACTGTGATAAGGGAGCTGCGGGCCCATCATACTGTGTATAAGGGAGCTGTGAGTCCAACATACTATGTATAAGGGAGCTGCGGGCTCATCATACTGTGTATAAAGAAGCTGTGGCCCCATCATACTGTGTATAAGGGAGCTGCAAGCCCATCATACTGTGTATAAGGGAGCTGTGGGCTCATCATACTGTGATAAGGGAGCTGCGGGCCCATCATACTGTGTATAAGGGAGCTGTGAGTCCAACATACTATGTATAAGGAAGCTGTGCACACATCATACTGTGTATATGGGAGCTGCGGGCCCATCATACTGTGTATAAGGGAGCTGCAAGCCCATCATACTGTGTATAAGGGAGCTGCGGGCCCATCATACTGTGAATAAGGGAGCTGCGGGCCCATCATACTGTGAATAAGGGAGCTGCGGGCCCATCATACTGTGAATAAGGGAGCTGCGGGCCCATCATACTGTGTATAAGAGAGCTGTGGGCCCATCATACTGTGTATAAGGGAGCTGCGGGCCCATCATACTGTGTATAAGGGAGCTGCGAGTCCAACATACTATGTATAAGGAAGCTGTGCACACATCATACTGTGTATATGGGAGCTGCGGGCCCATCATACTGTGTATAAGGGAGCTGCAAGCCCATCATACTGTGTATAAGGGAGCTGCGGGCCCATCATACTGTGAATAAGGTAGCTGCGGGCCCATCATACTGTGAATAAGGGAGCTGCGGGCCCATCATACTGTGAATAAGGTAGCTGCGGGCCCATCATTATTTGTATAGGGGAGCTGTGGGCCCATCATACTGTGTATAAGGGAGCTGCGGGCCCATCATACTGTGTATAAGGGAGCTGCGGGCCCATCATACTGTGTATAAGGAAGCTGTGGGCCCATCATACTGTGTACAGGGGAACTGTGGGGGACATCATACTGTTTGACAGGAGCTGCAGGCCCATCATACTGTGTATAAGGAACTGTGAAGGCATATTGTGCATATGGGAGATGTTGGCCCATTACACTGTATATAGGGGAGCTCTGGGGGGCATTATACTTTCTATAGTGGAGTTCTGTCAGCATTACCCTGTATATAGGGGAGCTCTGGGGGGCATTATACTTTCTATAGGGGAGCAGTGGGATCATACTGTGTAAAGGGGAGAAGTAGGAACATCATACGGTGTATCGGGGAGTTATAGAATCATCATACTGTGTATATGGGAGCAGCGGGCCCATCATACTGTGTATAAGGGAGCTGTGGGCCCATCATACTGTGTATAGGGAACTGTGGGGGACATACTGTTTGACAGGAGCTGCAGGCCCATCATACTGTGTATAGGGAACTGTGAAAGCATATTGTGCATATGGGAGCTGTTGGCCCATTACACTGTATATAGGGGAGCTCTGGGGAGCATTATACTTTCTATAGTTGAGTTCTGTCAGCATTACACTGTATATAGGGGAGCTCTGGGGGGCATTATACTTTCTATAGTTGAGTTCTGTCAGCATTATACTGTGTATAGGGGAGCATTGGGCTCATACTATCTATAGGGGAGCAGTGGGATCATACTGTGTAGAGGGGAGCAGTAGGAACATCATACGGTGTATAGGGGAGTTGTAGAATCATAATTTGTATAGGGGAGCTCTGGGGGCCTCATACTGTGTATAGGGAAGCTTTGAGCTCACCATACTGTGTATAATGGAGCAGTACATGGGGGAACTTAGGGGACATTATTAAATGTTAAGTGGGCACTTAAGCATCATTGTTATAGGGGCACTCAGAGTATTGTGACCATCAAAGTTGCATATGGTCACAATATGGCGGTAAAGTCAATGTTCGTTTTTGCATATAGATTTATTTTCAATAACAGTGCAGTCATATTCTGAGGTTTCACTATATTCACAATTAGAGTGCGCAACCGTAGCTGTAATCAGGGTTATCTGGTTAGGGGCCCACTCAGGTGTTTCGCCCCCCTAAGTTGAAACCCTAGCTACGCCTCTGGCTGTGCTATATACTACTATACATATTCTAGAATACCCGATGCGTTAGAATCGGGCCACCATCTAGTATAATAATAATCTATTTATCTGCCTGCCTATCATATGTGGAACTTCCCACCTGAAACTTGTGTCTGTATTCTATAGAATATTGTGCACATCCCGGTCTTCCCTGCTGCATTACATAGAGCTGCCAGCAGATGGCGCGCTCCCAGAGCCGCTGCAGGATCGCTTCTCGTCCGCTTTGTACTCACTCCCCAGGAAAGGCGCCTCATTGACGTGCCCGGGGTTTTGGTGCAATGCGAATTATCTCTGAAGTCATTATTGAGTTAGTGCTGTCAGGCTGAGCAGGGGACTCGCACACCGCTCCAGCGTGCTATCCCCATAACAACATGCACTAATCCTCCGCTGGCGGCGCAGCGGCAGTAGGGGGAGCCCGGCCTGCGATTGGCAGCACCACCCCCTGCTTGTGTCTGATAATAACACTGCCATGCATCGCTGTGTGCTGGGAGGGAGCGCGCTGTGACGGGGGATACCTGCTCTCCGGTCCTCACCTCCAGTGTGCGGCTCGGTGCAGGACTGGTGGCAGCGGGAGCGGCTGCAGCGCCCACAGCAGCGAGGAGCAGTCACCTTCCATGTGACAGTGCGGGCAGATACCAGGGCTCGCTACAGGAAGTGTCTGCTGACAGGAATAGGGGCATCGAGAGGTGAACTCTTGTCTGTGGGGGACACAGCCAGTGTTACTTGTTGCCATGGCTCGGGAGAATGGAGAGAATAGCATCTCCTGGAAAAAGCAGGTGGAGGACATCAAGAAGATTTTTGAATTCAAGGAGGTTCTTGGCTCGTAAGTACCTGATTAGGTGGTAGATGCGGTATATGGGGCAGTGATAGGGTACATGGAGTACATGAGGGCAGGGATGTGGTACATGAGGGTATCCATGTGGTACATGGGGCAGTGACATGGTGCATGGAGTACATGAGGGCAGGGATGTGGTACATGGAGTACATGAGGGCAGAGATGGGTTACATTGAGTATATGAGGGCATCCATGTGGTACATGGGGCAGTGACATGGTACATGGAGTACATGAGGGCAGGGATGTGGTACATGAGGGTATCCATGTGGTACATGGGGCAGTGACATGGTGCATGGAGTACATGAGGGCAGGGATGTGGTACATGGAGTACATGAGGGCAGCGATGGGTTACATTGAGTATATGAGGGCATCCATGTGGTACATGGGGCAGTGACATGGTGCATGGAGTACATGAGGGCAGGGATGTGGTACATGGAGTACATGAGGGCAGAGATGGGTTACATTGAGTATATGAGGGCATCCATGTGGTACATGGGGCAGTGACATGGTGCATGGAGTACATGAGGGCAGGGATGTGGTACATGGAGTACATGAGGGCAGAGATGGGTTACATTGAGTATATGAGGGCATCCATGTGGTACATGGGGCAGTGACATGGTGCATGGAGTACATGAGGGCAGGGATGTGGTACATGAGGGTATCCATGTGGTACATGGGGCAGTGACATGGTGCATGGAGTACATGAGGGCAGGGATGTGGTACATGGAGTACATGAGGGCAGAGATGGGTTACATTGAGTATATGAGGGCATCCATGTGGTACATGGGGCAGTGACATGGTGCATGGAGTACATGAGGGCAGGGATGTGGTACATTTAGTACATGAGGGCAGGGATGTGGTACATGGAGTATATTAGGGCAGGGATGGATTACTTGGAGTATATGGCTATGTTCACACTTTGCGGATTTTGCAGCGGTTTCCCATGAGTTTACAGTACAATGTAAACCTATGGGAAACAAAAAACGCTGTGCACATGCTGCAGAAAAATCCGCGCGGAAACGCTGCGGATTACATTCCGCAGCATGTCACTTCTTTTCTGCGGATTTTCACCTGCTCCAATAGAAAACTGCAGATGAAAATCCGCAGAAGAAAACGCAGTAAAAACCGCGATAAATCCGCAGTAAAAACCGCAACGGGTTTTCACTGCGGATTTTGGAATTCTGCTGCGGAAAAATCCGCAGTGGAATCCGCAAAGTGTGAACATAGCCTATAAGGGCAGTGATGGGGTACATGAATTACAAGCGGGAGTGATGTACATGAGGGCAGGGACAGAGTACATGGAGTACATGAGGGCAATGATGTGATACATGGAGTACATGAGTGAAGTGATGCGGTACATGGAGTAAATGAGGGGAGAGATAGGGTGCATGGAGTACATGAGGGCAGGGATGTGGTACATGGGGCAGGGACATGGTGCATGGAGTAAATGAGGGCAGGCAGTGATGTGGTACACAGAGTACATGAGGGGAGGGATGTTGTACATGGGTCAGTGATGTGGTGCATGGGGCAGGGATGTGGTACATGGAGTACATGGGGCAATGATGTGGTATATGGAGTACATGGGGCAGTGATGTACATAGAGTACATGGGACAATTATGTGGTACATGAGGTATATGAAGACTGGGATCGGTTACATGGACTACATGGGGCATTGATGTGGTACATGGAGTACATGGGGCAGTGATGTGGTATCTGGAGTACATTAGGGTAGTGAAGTGGTACATGGGGCATATAAGGGCAGGGATATGGTACATGGAGTATATAAGGTCAGGGATGTGGTACATGGAATACATGAGGGCAGAGATGTACATGGGGTACATGTGGGCAGTGATTTGGTACATGGATTAGTAATGGGGTACATGGAATAAATGAGGGCAGGGATAGAGTACATGGAGTACATGAGGGCAGAGATGTAGTACATGGGGTACGTTTGGGCAGTGATGGGGTACATGGAATACATGAGGGCAGGGACAGAGTACATGGAGTACATGAGGGCAATGATGTGATACATGGAGTACATGAGTGAAGTGATGCGGTACATGGAGTAAATGAGGGGAGAGATAGGGTGCATGGAGTACATGAGGGCAGGGATGTGGTACATGGGGCAGGGACATGGTGCATGGAGTAAATGAGGGCAGTGATGTGGTACACACAGTACATGAGGGGAGGGATGTTGTACATGGGTCAGTGATGTGGTGCATTGGGCAGGGATGTGGTACATGGAGTACATGGGGCAATGATGTGGTATATGGAGTACATGGGGCAGTGATGTACATAGAGTACATGGGACAATTATGTGGTACATGAGGTATATGAAGACTGGGATCGGGTACATGGACTACATGGGACATTGATGTGGTACATGGAGTACATGGGGCAGTGATGTGGTACCTGGAGTACATTAGGGTAGTGAAGTGGTACATGGGGCATATAAGGGCAGGGATATGGTACATGGAATATATAAGGTCAGGGATGTGGTACATGGAATACATGAGGGCAGAGATGTACATGGGGTACATGTGGGCAGTGATTTGGTACATGGATTAGTAATGGGGTACATGGAATAAATGAGGGCAGGGATAGAGTACATGGAGTACATGAGGGCAGAGATGTAGTACATGGGGTACATGTGGGCAGTGATGGGGTACATGGAATACATGAGGGCAGGGATAGAGTACATGAGGGCAGTGATGTGATACATGGAGTTCATGAGGGCAGTGATGCGGTACATGGAGTAAATGAGGGCAGGGATAGGGTACATAGAATACATGAGGGCAGTGATGTGGTACATGGATTACATAAGGGCATTGATGTGGTAAATGGGGCAATGATGTGCATGGAGTACATGAGGGCAAGGATGTGGTACATGGAGTACTTGAGGGCAGTGATGTGGTACATGGAGTACATTAGGGGAGGAATGTTGTACATGGGGAAGTGATGTCCATAGAGTACATGAGGGTAGGGATGTATTACATAGGGCAATGATGTGGTATATGGAGTACATGGGGCAATGATGTGGTACATGAGGTATAGGATGACTGGGATCGGGTACATGGAGTACATGGGGCAGTGATGTGGTACATGGAGTACATGAGGGCACTGATATGGTACATGGAGTATATAAGGTCAGTGATGTGGTAGTTAGGGTAGGTGAGGCTAGTAGTGCAATACATTGACTATATGATGGTTGGGATGCAGTACATGGAGAATATAAAGACATGAAATGAGGGAGCACTATGGTGTGTACAGGACATAAAATGTGGGAGCATAATTGCGTGTATAGGACATGAAATGAGGGAGAACAGTTGTGTAGTACCTCAGGTGAGGGAGGTCAGTAAGTCAGTAGTGTGGTACCTCTGATGAGGGAGGTCAGTAGTGTGGTACCTCAGGTGAGGGAGGTCAGTAGTGTGGTACCTCAGGTAAGGGAGGTCAGTAGTATGGTACCTCTGGTAAGAGAGATCAGTAGTGTGGTACCTCTGGTGAGGGAAGTCAATAGTGTGGTACCTCTGGTGAGGGAGGTCAGTAGTGTGGTACGTCTGGTGAGGGAGGTCAGTAGTGTGGTACCTCTGGTAAGGGAGATCAGTAGTGTGGTACCTCAGGTGAGGGAAGTCAGTAGTGTGGTACTTCTCGTGAGGGAGGTCAGTAGTGTGGTGCCTCTGGTGAGGGAAGTCAGTAGTGTGGTACCTCTGGTAAGGGAGATCAGTAGTGTGGTACCTCTGGTGAGGAAGGTCAGTAGTGTGGTACCTTAGGTGAGGGAGGTCAGTAGTATGGTACCTCTGGTAAGGGAGATCAGTAGTGTGGTACCTCTGGTGAGGGAAGTCAGTAGTGTGGTACCTGTGGTGAGGGAGGTCAGTAGTGTGGTACCTCTGGTAAGGGAGATCAGTAGTGTGGTACCTCTGGTGAGGGAAGTCAGTAGTGTGGTACTTCTCGTGAGGGATGTCAGTAGTGTGGTGCCTCTGGTGAGGGAAGTAAGTAGTGTGGTACCTCTGGTAAGGGAGATCAGTAGTGTGGTACCTCTGGTGAGGAAGGTCAGTAGTGTGGTACCTCAGGTGAGGAAGGTCAGTAGTGTGGTACCTCAGGTGAGGGAGGTCAGTAGTATGGTACCTCTGGTAAGGGAGAGCAGTAGTGTGGTACCTCTGGTGAGGGAGGTCAGTAGTGTGGTACCTCTGGTGAGGGAGGTCAGTAGTGTGGTACCTCAGGTGAGGGAGGTCAGTAGTTTGTACCTCAGGTGAGGTAGGTCAGTAATGTGGTAAATATGATGAGTGAGGTCAGTAGGTCAGTGGTGTGGTACCTCTGATGACGAAGGTCATTAGTATGGTAAATATGATGAGGCAGGTCAGTGGACATATGAAGTGAACTAGGTGTTTCCAGCCAGCTAACGCTCGGCACGCTCATTGCTATCTAATTAACGCTGCTGGTGATTAAACTAAAGTAAATAATTACAACATTCAATAGCGCTTATGCAGGTGGTAAATTAACGTGTGGTAATGTGCAAGGACGGAGCCTCGTGTGGTAATGTGTGAGGATGGAGCCTCGTGTGGTAATGTGTGGGGATGGAGCCTCGTGTGGTAATGTGTGGGGACGGAGCCTCTTGTGGTAATGTGTGAGGACGGAGCCTCGTGTGGTAATGTGTGAGGACGGAGCCTCGTGTGGTAATGTGTGAGGACGGAGCCTTGTGTGGTAATGTGTGAGGACGGGGCCTTGTGTGGTAATGTGTGAGGGTGGGATTATGTGTGGTGGGGGCGGAGCTACTGTGCAGGGGGCGGGATTAGCGAGTAATCAGGATGCCTCTTATATATATAGATGTAAACAGTGTACAAGAGGTGAGGGGAGGATAGTGGTATGGTACGAGAGGTGAGAGGAGGACAGTGGTTTGGAACGAGAGGGGAGGGAAGGATAGTGGTATGGTACAAGAGGTGAGGGGAGGATAGTGGTATGGTACGAGAGGTGAGGGGAGGACAGTGGTATGGTACAAGAGGTGAGGGGAGGACAGTGGTATGGTACGAGAGGTGAGGGGAGGACAGTGGTATGGTAAGAGAGGTGAGGGGAGGACAGTGGTATGGTAAGAGAGGTGAGGGGAGGACAGTGGTATGGTAAGAGAGGTGAGGGGAGGACAGTGGTATGGTACGGGAGGGGAGGACAGTGGTATGGTAAGTGAGGAGAGGGGAGGATAGTGGTATGTTACGTGAGGTGAGGACAGTTGTATGGTACGAGAGGCGAGGGGAGGACAGTGGCATGGTACAAGAGGTAATTGGAGGACAGTGGTATAGTATATGGTACGAGAGGTGAGGGAAGGACAGTGGTATGTGAGGTGAGGGGAAGACAGTGGTATGTGAGGTGAGGGGAAGACAGTGGTATGGTACGTGAGGTGAGGGGAGAACAGTAGTATGAGAGATGAGGGTATGGTACGAGAGGTGAGGGGAGGACAGTGGTATAGTACGAGAGGTGAGGGGAGGACAGTGGTATACTACAAGAGGTGAGGGGAGGACAGTGGTATGGTACGAGAGGTGAGGGGAGGACAGTGGTATGGTACGAGAGGTGAGGGGAGGACAGTGGTATGGTACGAGAGGTGAGGGGAGGACAGTGGTATACTACGAGAGGTGAAGGGAGTACAGTGGTATTGGATGAGAGGTGAGGGGAGGACAGTGGTATGGTACGTGAGGGGAGGGGAGGACAGTGGTATGGTACGTGAGGTGAGGGGAGGACAGTGGTATGGAACGAGAGGTGAGGGGAGGACTGTGGTATGGTACATGAGGTGAGGGGAGGACAGTGGTTTGACACATAATGTTACTGAGTGGACAGTGGTTTGATACATGAGAAGAGGGATGAAAGTGATATGGCATGGGAGGGAACTAGTATGACAGTGGTGAGGCAGATGGAGTATGGTGGCAGGGTACATAGAGTGAGCAAGGACACTGATTAATTTCATGGAGTTAAGCCATGTTTACACCAGCTGGCATTTAGCACGTTCATCTGGTGATTGGCAGCCTGTTTACACTGCATAATTATCAAGAATGAGTATTCCTAAGAGCGCTGGTGCCTGATAATTGTGCAGTCTAAATGCACCTTAAGCCAGGATGTACACTATGTGAATAAGATAGGACAGGTCTGTAGTACCTGATCAGACAAGACAAGGGATGAGCACTTGGTTGAGATCATTATCTGCAGAATGCCAGAAAGGATGGTTTTGAATGTGTATAATATAGACATGGCATCCTATAACTATCCAGACACTATGCCATCATTATGTGAATAATGCTTACAATTTGTTTTCAAACAATAGAGTGTAGTGTATATGAAAAATGATATATACGTATATATGTATATATACACAGGTGCATCTGACAAAATTAGAATACCATCAAAAGGTTTATTTTCAACTCTTCAATACTAAAAGTAAAACTTGTATATTATGTAGGGTCATTACAAACAGAGTGATCTATTTCAAGTGTTTATTTCTGTTAATGTTGATGATTATGGCTTACAGCCAATGAAAACTCAAAAGTCATTATCTCAATAAATTAGAATGCTTTATAACACCAGCTTGAAAAAATGATTTTAACATCTGAAATGTTGGCCTACTGAAATGTATGTTCAGTAAATGCACTCAATACTTGGTCGGGGCTCCTTTGGCATAAATTACTGCATCAATGCGGCGTGGCATGGAGGCAATCAGCCTGTGGCACTGCTGAGGTGTTATTGAAGCCCAGGTTGCTTTGATAGCAGCCTTCTGCTCTTTTGCATTGTTGGGTCTGTTTGTAATGACTATATAATATATGCGATTCACTTTTTGAAGAATTGAAGAACTGAAATAAATTTACTTTTTGATGATATTCTAATTTTGTGAGATGCACCTGTATATGTACACAGCGGGTGAAATAATTACTAAACACGTCACCATTCTTCATAAAAATCTGCTGCCATCTACCAGTATGATGAAGGTGAAATGAAGGTGGACATTTGAGCAAGATAATGGTCCAAAACACACAGTCAAACTCTCAGTTGGTTTCAGAGGAAGAAAATAAAGCTGCTAGAATGGCCCAGGCAATCACCTGACCTCAATCCAATACAAAATGTATGAAGGGAACTAGTGTTCATAGAAGGAGCCCACGGAACCTTCAGGATTTGAAGAGTGTTTGTGTTGGAGAATGGGCCTGTGCCATTTCTCATTATTACACATAACATAATTTATGGACATCTATGGTTTGATTTCTTTGCCTGTGTGACTTGGATGGGCTGTTATCGACATCTGGCAATATATTTCTAAAGGTGCTATTGACATGAAATTATTTACTTAGAAAATAGGTAACGTGCTCAATACTTATTTCATTCACTGTATATATATATATAAGTAATATCCTAAATGAGGAAAATATGGTAGTGTGTGCCTATATTTTATGCTGAAGAGGACCTGTAATGTACAATAACTCTACTAACCTGCAGATATTGGCTTAATAGGCAGGATAATAGCATTCAGACACCATGCGGCACCAGCACTGAGATCCCCACGGCTGGGAGGAAATGAGCTTTATTCCCCCTTGCAGGCTTGCTCTTTCAGTCCTGGGGGTGGCGCCAACACGGTTTTTCTGCTCTGTGTATAGATAGCGGCAGCTGTGACCGGGCCCCGCCACTGATAGTCTGTGGGGCCATTCACATTTCAAAATTGCAGAGACATTTCTGATTTTGATCCGAAGGTTGGATCAAAATTGGCTATGCAAGTTAATGAGTCCATTTTTAAAAAAATCGATCCGAGTGGAGTCCGATTTTTAGGGACTGTGTGAATGGAGAAGGTAGAGAACATTTTTTTTTCCGCATTTGAGATAAATGACACTTGGATCAAACTCTGCAGAAATTCTGATCAAACTAATCAGTCTATTTTCTCTTACTTGGAAAAATCTGTCATGCGAATGTGTCATTAAAGGGAACCTGTCACACCGAAAATCGCGGGTGAGGTAAGCCCACCGGCATCAGGGGCTTATCTACAGCATTCTGTAATGCTGTAGATAAGCCCCCGATGTTACCTGAAAGATGAGAAAAAGAGGTTAGATTATACTCACCCAGGGGCGGTCCCGCTGCGGTCCGGTCAAACGGGTGTCTCTGGTGCGCTCCGGCGCCTCCCATCTTCATTACAAGACGTCCTCTTCTGATCTTCAGCCACGGCTCCGGTGCAGGCGTACTTTGCTCTGCGGATAGAGGATAGTACTGCAGTGCGCAGGCGCCGGAAAGGCCAGAGAAGCCCGGCGCCTGCGCACTGCAGTACTTTGCTCTGCCCTCAACAGGGCAGAGCAAAGTACGCCTGCGCCGGAGCCGTGGCTGAAGATCAGAAGAGGACGTCTTGTAATGAAGATGGGAGGCGCCGCAGCGGACCAGAGATGCCCGTTTGACCTGACCAACAGCGGGACCGCCCCTGGGTGAGTATAATATAACATCTTTTTCTCCTCTTTCAGGTAACATCGGAGGCTTATCTACAGCATTGCAGAATGCTGTAGATAAGCCGCTGATGCCGGTGGGCTTACCTCACCCGCGATTTTCGGGGTGACAGGTTCCCTTTAAGATACGTTCCCACAAAGCATCTCCACTGTGGACCTCACGCAGCTGAGATGTCACAGATTCTGCAGTCGTTAAAGAAATTTCATGGGGAGCTGCACATTTTATCCTGTACATTGCAAGAGGTGAAATTTGCATTGGCTTCTGGAGCATAGATTAACATGCTGTGATTCTCAAATCTGCATTTATTGTCTTTTTATGTTGTGGATTTCTTTTAATAATAATAATAATAATAATAATAATAATAATAATCTTTATTTATATAGCGCCAACATATTCCGCAGCGCTTTACAGTTTAACAGTTTCAAACACAACAGTCATAGGTAACAATGTTAACAATACAGTAAGATAATACAGCACTTTTAGATTGAACATGAGATTTCTTCAAGTCTCATGCACTATGCTGCTACTGTAAAGTTTTCCGCAAGCGAAAATGAGAAAAACGGTCGGAGTTTCATCAGTGTTTGTGATCAGAGTTTCACTATGATCAGTGTGTCACCATCAGAGTTTGGTCAGAGTTTCATTAGTTTATCATAAATGGGATAAAAAGAGGTTTTATCAAGCTGCTCTTATCAGCCTGTAAACATTGGACAGCACACAGGTGGCCACAATCGAAGTATAAAAAGGACAGCGCCACACCAGGAAGTGACAGACAGTAACTTTCTTTATTCTGCCTCCTGCGGTGACGTTTCGGTCCGTGGACCTTTTTCAAGCACACTACAATCCCAATTCAACCACCATTTTATATCATTAGACACAGGACAGGAGGCAGAATAAAGAAAGTTACTGTCTGTCACTTCCTGGTGTGGCGCTGTCCTTTTTATACTTCGATTGTGGACTCTCTTGCTGGGACGGACCCCCTGGTGTGGACGAGTGCCCTGATGTCCATGGAGACGATGTCAGTATTGGGTGCGGTCTAACACATTTGTAGCACACAGGTGGCATCCAAGTGCTGTCCAATTTTTTCACTAAGGCCGGAGTCACTCTAGACCGTAATACGGACGAGTGCTAGCTGATAAAAAAAAAAAAATTGCATAGCACTCGGACCAATGTTAATGTATGGGCCAGCTCCCATCATTCGTTGTTTTCTCGGCCGTATTCCGGATCCGAGTGAAATCACAGCATGCTGCGATTGTGAGCGTATCTCGGCCGAGAATCGCCAATGCAAGTCTATGGGTGCGAGAAAAACTAGCACACCACACGGACCATCAGTGTGACATCCGTATGGCATCCATATGCAATGCGATTTTAACATGAGCTTTTACATAGAGAGAACTGCTGTATGTAAAAGCTCATGTTAAAATCGCATTGCATATGGATGTCACACTGTTACTAGATGCGAGGAAATCACATCCTCGCATTGCACACAGATGACATACGGATCACTGTTCGGGAATATTTGTGTGATTTTTGGCCGTCAAAATCGGACCGATTTTTTTTTTTTATACGGTAAGTGTGACTCCTGCCTAACCCATGGATTTGCTGTGTCAATTTAGTTCCCAGAATTAGATCAATGTCTATTTTGTGCAGACCACTTGGTCCAAGGAAAAAAAAAAAAAATCGGACATGCGACTTACCCCATAGACAATCATAGGTGCTAGTGCTATCCGAAAAAAACTGTCTGAGAGCCCGTAAGGCCTCATTCGCATGTCTGTTTTTATCACGTACAGAGTTTCATCACTGATGTTCATCAGATTATCATCTGCGTGTCATCCAAGTTTCATCAGAGTTTGGTCTGATTTTCATCAGTTTTTCTCGTAGGTGAGAAAAAAAAGCTTCCCCAGGTGCATTCTGCTATCTAGCAGTCTGTGAAAATTAGACCGCACTCGCCTATTGCATCTGAGTGCTGTCCCGTGTTTTCACGGACCCATAGACTTTCATTGCCGAATTTGATCTTAGGGCTTGTTTTCACTTGCGAGGAACACGTCCGTGTCTCGCATGTGGAAACGAAGCTCTGGTGCCGGCACTCCGGAGCGGAGCGTGCGGCTGCATGTGTTGCTATGCGGCCACACGCTCCGCTCCACAGTGCCGGCGCCAGAGCTTCGTTTCCACATGCGAGACACGGACGTGTTCCTCGCAAGTGAAAACAAGCCCTGAGACTCAAATCATTATCAGGCACGTCACCAAGATTTTGCACAGACCACCTGGCCGGCGAAAAATGACACATATAAACAGCCCAATCTACTCGTGAAAAACCATGAATAGCACTTTCAAATTTTATTTGATATTTTTAGGAAACTATGAATTCATGCTTTGTTTCACTGGTAATTACTTTGAACTTGGACTTTGCAATTTGATGTTGATGATCTTACAGTTTCTTTGCATTTTCTTTATAACAGAATGCTACAGTGCCTTAAATAGTTTGTCTGTTCTTCTATTATAAAGATAGCAAACATGGTCCAGGTGCATTGCCTATGGTGTTAGAGAAAGCGAGATGTGCTGCAAAATGCATTTATGGATAGAAAGAAGAAGTACAGCCCCTAGGAGTCATGTTTGCTTCTGGCTTTGCTTCTACAGGTACCATGGAAATAAATACTTTGGTGTTTTTCCAAGTCACTGGCTGAGATTATAAGGGGATAAAGTACTGTATTCTTTTTCTGGGAAGCTAAGAGCTATTACTGGTGTTAGTGACATTAACCTCAATGCCGTGACATCCTACCAGACATTAAAAAGTTAACAAGGGTCATGTATTTACGGATTTCTTTCCCCAGACTGCAGGTCCTAGTGCCAATGTTATGTCCACTGTAACATGGTTGGCTGGGATTTTGCCAACTAACCTCTGGTTTAAAAAAGTTTTGTCCGCTTAGCCTATTTTATAAAAGGCACAGGATGGGATAGAATAATCTAAATAAATAAATAAAAAATAATATTCACTTCTGCCGCTATTGTTATGACATCGGTTTTCAGCTCCTGCTGCAGTGATGTCATCTGACACAACGACCTAACCACTGCAGCTGATCAGTGGCGGACAGAACCGCTGCAGACAGTATTTGAGCATTCTTTTTTATGTGAGATGATGAAGCAGGAGAAACATCAGAACAGAATTTGCGAGGTATCACTCTTTGCTTTGCTGTTTCAAGACTTTTTTTTTTTACATTTGTTGAATTGGATAACTATTTTTTAAATCAAATATGCAAATTCCCTCTCCAGAGAAAAAGAGGACTTACACTCTATAGTGCCACCTGTTGGAAGTAGCGATCCTACAAGTCACAATCAACCCTCTAAAGGGAACCTGTCACCCCCCTCAGGCGTTTGTAACTAAAAGAGCCACCTTGTGCAGCACAAATGCTGCATTCTGACAAGGTGGCTCTTTTAGTTATGATGCTTGCACATGCTGAAATAAACGTTTATAAAATGTGCCCCCTCACACCGTGAAATGTTCCCGGAGGCGGGTCTTTCCCTCCTAATCAGACGCAGCACAGCCGTCACTCCGGACCTGTGCGCGCCGGGCGCCGCCTCCTCTTGCTGCATTATCGTCCCCGGCGGCTTTTCAGAATATTTTCCCAAGCTCGAGTTCATATGAGGACATCCAGCAGAGGGCGCATCACCGCGACTCGAGGTAACTACAGGTCATTCACCTACATTCCATTCATTCGCCGGGTTTTTACACGCAGGGGCGGCTGCATTAGCAGGCTTCTGCTTGTAAAATTAGTTAACCCTTTCAGATGGATTTACAGCGTGTGATGAGACTGATCGTCGGAAGGTATGGAATATTGTTGTTTGTTTTGTTTACATCTGTTTCAGGTGACAAGGGTCTTCAGGTGGATTACCAGTATAATAAAATATTACAACAACCTGTGTATTTATTTCATTAAAATACTTTGTAATAATGTGTGTGTTTTTTTAACCATTTCATACTATTGGATTAATAATGGATAGGTGTCATAATTGACACCTCTCTATTATTAATCTGGCTTAATGTCACCTTACAATAGCAAGATGACATTAACTCTTCATTACCCCATATCCCACTGCTACACGGGAGTGGGAAGAGAAAGGCCAAGTGCCAGAATAGGCGCATCTTCCAGATGTGCCTTTTCTGGGGTGGCTGGGGGCAGATGTTTTTAGCCGGGGGGGCCAATAACCATGGACCCTCTCCAGGCTATTAATATCTGCCCTCAGTAACTGGCTTTACCATTCTGGCAGAGAAAATTGCGCGGGAGCCCACGCCAATTTTTCCCGCGATTTAACCCTTTAATAGAGCGCCCAAATTTTGCACACACACACTACTAACAGTAGTGTGGAATATGCAAAAAAAAAAAGGATATGAGATGGTTTACTGTATGTAAACCATGTCTGATATCATGTCGGGTTTGAGAAGGAGATAGGAAAAGCCGGCAATTGAATTACCGGCTTTTAAGCTATCTAGCACTGTATGATATACAGTATATATATATATAGAGAGAGTATATATGTTTTTACGATTATTTGAGCCCATCGATCCATTGTATGTCCGTATTGCAAGCCTGCGAGAAAATCTCGCAGTATGGATGCCATACGGATTACATACGGAGGATGCCATGCGCAAAATACGCTGACACACCCTGCCTACGGATGAGATACGGACCACTATTTTGTGGACTTTTCTGCGTATTACGGCCGTAAATAACGGACCGTATTTTCATACGCTGAGTATGACGCCGGCCTAAGGGTATGTGTCCACGTTCAGGATTTGGTCAGGATTTTATGCAGGTAAAATCCTGACCAAATCTGCACCTGAGGTCACTGGCAGGTCACCTGCGCTGTCCTTGCGTTTCTGCAATGTAAGGACATGCTGCGTTCTTAAGACGCGCCGCATGTGCGTTTTCGCGGGTCTGCCGTAGGCGTCTTTTAATGCATAGTGGAGACGGGATTTCATGAAATCCCCTCCACTATGCTGTAACATCTGGACGCTGCGTTTTTGATGCTGCGGCTCAACGCAGCGTCAAAAACGCAGCGTTTCCTGAACGTGGAAACATACCCTAAGACTATTAGCTCCTCGCTCTGGGTCTCATATACTTACATGGAGACATGACCTCCAGCTCACCCAGCAAACGGGAGCGATCCGACAGGTCACAAGCAGCAGAAGACAACTAGAGCGGTCCCAATAGCAGGTGAAGATAGAGGCAGATAAGTAGATTACTAAGGGCAGGGAACTTTAGCGTGTCACTCTCCACAGGAGGAACGTTAGCCCTTGGATCCCGGTCAGACGTCTCTCACCCAGCCAAATTGGATCTCACACTTTGCACTGACGAGGTGCAGTACCCTGTAACACAGTGTCTGCAAATTGAGGTTTTGGCTATTATCCTAAGTCATGTGACAAGGCTTGTTAGAGAGCTGATACTGACTTCTAGGATTGCTCCTTCCTATAGGCGGCTCTAGAGTTCTAGTCCTATTCCTCTCTGAAGAGACAATTTGCACACTCCAACGCTGAAATAAATAAATATGCTGTGGCCAAATGCCACATAATTTTGTGAGTGAAAATGAAGTATTACCCTCTAAATCATCTGCCTATTGGCCTCCATCTGTAGGCATGATTTCAGATGTGTGGCGTGTGTTACTGGCTGTTCTGTGATTTTAATACTGTAATTTTAAATATTTATCTAACAAGATGAGTAGTATTCCGGATATAAAGTAACAGGTGGACAGAAAGATGCTTTCTCAGCACTGTGCAGCCTGCGATTATCACTGTAACCCTAGAAGCAAGAGATTAAACAGGCAATATTTAACTTTTTTAAGAGCAGGAAATGAGTGTTGGGCAAACAGCTTCTGTTAAACATCTGTTGCTTTAACCCATTCTATGGCCAAGAAATGGCATCCTCTCCAGTTCACTTCAGATTTTTTTCCTACTGTCAGATTTCTTTAAATGAAGAGAATGGTTAGAAATCCTAATATAAGCCTGTGATCACTAATTAGTCAATAAGAATGACTGGTTCATGGCTCCTTTATGATGGGTGGCGCTCATAGCAACCGGCCATCAACAATCGAGCCCCTAATATAATATCATTAGAACTTACAATATGATGTTTACTTTAAAAAATTGACAAATTGGCTCTTAAAATGGACTCAGCACAGAATGTTCAAACTGAGTCCGGAGTTTAAACACATTTTTTTTTGGCATTCTTCAATAGCCTTGATTTTTTTTTTTCTCGCTACGCCGTTTAGCAATCAGGTTAATTCTTTTTTTTATTGATCGATCAGTCGATTCTGTACGCGGCGATACCAAATATGTGTAGGTTTGATTTTTTTTTTATTGTTTTATTTTGATTGGGGCAAAAGGGGGGTGATTTGAACTGCTATATTTTGTTTGTTTTATATTTTTAAACATTTTTTTTTTTTTGGCAAGCATCAATAGCCTCCATAGGAGGCTAGAAGTATGCACTACACGATCGCCTCTGCTACATAGAGGTGAAGCACAGATCACCTCAATGTAGCAGAAATGCAGCAGTGCTATGAGCTCCGACCACAGGGTCCATAGCAATCGCCCATCAACAACTATAGAGGTCTCAAGGAGACCTCAGGTTGTTATGGTAATGCACCGATGACCCCCGATCATGTGACTGCGGTCAGCGGTGCAAGAGCTTCCGGCCGCGCAGTTGGCGGTGCTTGTTAAATGCTGCTGTCAGAGTTTGACAGCGGCATTTAACTAGTTAATGGGCGTGGGTGGATAGCGATTCCGCTCGCGCCCATTGCGGCCACATGTCGGCTGTTGATAATGATATGCAGCATCAATAGTAAAAAGATGTAATGTTAAAAATAAAAATCTTGCAATATTCTCACCTTCCGGCATCCGTCGCAGCGTTACAGATGTTCCCGGCAGCTGCCGTTCCCAGTAATGCCTTGCAAAATGACCCAATGATGTTGTGGTCTCTCGAGACCACGTCGTCATCAGAGATCATTGTAACGCAAGGCATTACTGGGAACACCAGCTGCCGGGAGCATTTCGAGCATCGGTAACGCTGAGCAGGATGCCGGAAGGTGAGAATATTGCAATTTATTTTATTTTTTATTTTTAACATGGGTTGTGCTGTTTATGCGTTTTTGCAGCGGAAGACGCATACACAACAGGTGCTCATAGCCTCGACGGGTCCGTCAGAAAAAGGGGCCCAGTGCACCCATTTTTTTTAACAATCTGCACAGGATCCGTCTTTTCAACATTTTGACGGATCCTGTGCAGATTGTAAAAACGGAAGTGTGAAAGAGGCCTTACACTTATTAATACTTCACACAACAATACAATCAACAATGCACACATCTACTATATAATTGTCTAAGGGTCACTTCCATCTTTCTGTCTGTCCTTCTGTCTGTCTGTCTTTCTTTCTGTCACGGAAATCCCAAGTCGCTGATTGGTCGCGGCAAAACGGCCACAACCAATCATCGACGGGCACAGTCCGGCGGCAAAATGGCCGCTCCCTAATCTCCTACCGTCGGTGTCCCCTCCATACTCCCCTCCCCACCCCAGTCAGCGCTCACACAGGGTTAATGGCAGCGTTAACGGACCGCATTATGCTGCGGGTAACGCACTCCGTTAACGCCGCCGTTTACCCTGTGTGACCAACTTTTTACTATTGATGCTGCCTATGCGGCATCAATAGTAAAAAGATCTAATGTTAAAAATAATAAAAAAAATAAAAAATCATTATATACTCACCCTCTGTCGCCCCCCCGGATCCAGCCGAGGGCTTTCCCGCTTCTCGCGACGCTCCGGTGACCGGTCCATGCATTGCGGTCTCGCGAGATGATGACGTAGCGGTCTCGCGAGACCGCTACGTCATCATCTCGCGAGACCGCAATGCACTCTTGGGATCGGAGCGTTGCGAGGAGCATCGGTAAACGCCTCGACTGGATCCGGGGGGCCGACAGAGGGTGAGTATATCACTATTTTTTATTTTAATTCTTTTTTTAACAGTGATATGGTGCCCACATTGCTATATACTACGTGGGCTGTGTCATATACTACATCTCTGTGCTATATACTATGTGGGCTGTGCTATATACTACATGGCTGTGGTATATATTATGTGGCTGGGCAATATACTACATCGCTGTGCTCTATACTATGTGGCCTGTGTTATATACTGCATGGGCAGTGTTATATACTACGTCTCTGTGCTATATACTATGTGGCTGGGCAATATACTACGTGGCTGTGCTATATACTACGTGGCTGTGCTCTATACTACGTGGTTGTAAACTACATACATATTCTAGAATACCCAATGCGTTAGAATCGGGCCACCATCTAGTGTTTACATAAAGAGATAAATACTTCACTCAACAATACACTCAACATTACACACATGTTTAAATAAAGAGCTAAAGAAAACACAGTGAGACAGTTATTGTGAATCAAAATATTTTTTATTAACAAAAATAAAAACAATTTTAAATTAAAAAAAATAAAAATGTGATTACTTTCGGGTTCTGTGGGAGGGAGTTACATGGTGGACCTGGGGGGTGTCGGGCTGTGATGGTAGGCTTGGAGTGGTTGGGGAAGTAGGGGAAGTGGAAGTGGCAGGCAATTGGAGGATTGGGTCAGAAACATTGGCAGAGGACACATTGGGGGAAGAGGACACATTAGGAGTGGGAAACAAGTTGTAAGGGATTGACACATTGGATGGGAAAGAACCAAGGGAAGGAATGGACAGACTTGAAAAAAAAGACATTCCGAGGTGAGGGTGGAGGGCGTGGATTTTTTTTGGCTGTTTTACGTTTCCTGGACTTTGTTTTGCTGTTTCCTCTACCTTTTGCTTCCTGTTGCTGCGTGGTGGGAGTGGAAGGCTGGGCTGCTGCACTCGGCTGCATGGTTGATGGGGAATGCTGGGCTGCTGCACTCGGCTGCATGGTGTAGCTTGGTACTGTTGGAACAGTCCTAATGTCCAGCGGTGGTTGTGGTGGTGGTGGATAGTGCCACTGATGCTGTCCTGGAGCTTGTTGCCCTGTAGGGAAAGAACTTGGTACCTGCTGCTGATATCGGGACCGCTGCATGGCCTTGGTGTAAGCATCCTGACAGGTCTTCATCACATATAGCTGGAGATCAGGACTAAGGCATTCCGTCAAGCCCCATTCTTTAGAGGAAAAATAATGTGGCGCCGGCTTATTAAGGTCGGCTTCCAGGTACAGGCGGTCAAGGCGTCGGTGGACATCCTGGAAAAGTGTGTTCACCTGAGTGAACCCACTATCCAGTCTTTCTATAGGGTGGGCCATTTATATGGATACACCTAAATTAAATGGGAATGGTTGGTGATATCAACTTCCTATTTGTGGCACATTAGTATATGGGAGCGGGAAAACTTTTCTAGATAGGTGGTGACCATGGCGGCTATTTTGAAGTTGGCCATTTTGGACCCAACTTTATTTTTTTCAATGGGAAGAGGGTCATGTGACACATCAAACTTATTGAGAATTTCACAAGAAAAACAATGTCAGTTTTCACGTGACTTTATTCTCTCGAGTTATTTACAAGTTTATGACCCCTTATAAAATGTGTTCAAAGTGCTGCCCATTGTGTTGGATTGGCAACCCTCTTCTCCCACTCTTGACACACTGATAGCAACACCTCAAAAGAAATGCTAGCACAAGTTTCCAGTATCCGTTGTTAAATGTGCTGTCAAACTCTGACAGCGGCATTTAACAAGCGCGCGTGCACCGGTGACCCCCGTCACATGATCAGGGGTCATCGATGCATTGGCATACCAGAGGTCTCCTGCAGACCTCTATGGTTGTTGATGCCAGATTACTATGAGCGCCACGCTGTGGTCGGCGCTCATAGCAATGCAGTAATCCTGCTACACAGGGGCGATCGAGTTGTGGCAGCTTCTAGACTCCCATGGAGGTTATTGAAGCATGCCAAAATTTTAAATAAATAAAAAAAATATATATATATAAATATAAAAGTTTAAATCACCCCCCTTTCACCCCATTCAAAATGAAACAATAATAAAAAATAAATCAAACATACACATATTTTGTATCGCCGCATTCAGAATCGCCCGATCTATCAATAAAAAAAGAATTAACCTGATCGCTAAACGGCGTAGCAATAAAAAAAGTCAAAACTACAGAATTCCGTTTTTTTTGGTCGCCGTAACATTGCATTAAAATGCAATAACGGGTGATCAAAAGAACATATCTGCACAAAAGTGGTATCATTAAAAGCACATGCTTTTACTATGGCTGCTGGAGACGGTGTACTATGGCTGCTGGATACGGTTTGCTATGGCTGCTGGATACGGTTTACTATGGCTGCTAGATACGGTTTACTATGGCTGCTGGATACGGTTTACTATGGCTGCTGGATGTGGTTTACTATGACAGCTAGATACGGTTTACTATGGCTGCTAGATACGGTTTACTATGGCTGTTGGATATGGTTTACTATGGCTGCTGGATATGGTTTACTATGCCTGTTGGACATAGTTTACTATGGCTGCTGGATATGGTTTACTATAGCTGCTGGATATGGTTTACTATGGCTGCTGGATATTGTTTACTATGACAGCTAGATACGGTTTACTATGGCTGCTAGATACGGTTTACTATGGCTGTTGGACATGGTTTACTATGGCTGCTGGATATGGTTTACTATGGCTGTTGGATATGGTTTTCTATAGCTGCTGGATACGGTTTACTATGGCTGTTGGACACGGTTTACTATGGCTGCTGGATATGGTTTACTATGGCTGTTGGATATGGTTTACTATAGCTGCTGGATACGGTTTACTATGGCTGTTGGACATGGTTTACTATGGCTGCTGGATATGGTTTACTATGGCTGTTGGACATGGTTTACTATGGCTGCTGGATATGGTTTACTATGGCTGTTGGATATGGTTTTCTATAGCTGCTGGATACGGTTTACTATGGCTGTTGGACACGGTTTACTATGGCTGCTGGATATGGTTTACTATGGCTGTTGGATATGGTTTACTATAGCTGCTGGATACGGTTTACTATGGCTGTTGGACATGGTTTACTATGGCTGCTGGATATGGTTTACTATGGCTGTTGGACATGGTTTACTATGGCTGCTGGATATGGTTTACTATGGCTGTTGGACATGGTTTACTATGGCTGCTGGATATGGTTTACTATGGCTGTTGGACATGGTTTACTATGGCTGTTGGATAAGGTTTACTATGGCTGTTGGATAAGGTTTACTATGGCTGTTGGATATGGTTTACTATGGCTGTTGAATACGGTTTACTATGGCTGTTGGACATGGTTTACTATGGCTGTTGGACATGGTTTACTATGGCTGTTGGATAAGGTTTACTATGGCTGTTGGATATGGTTTACTATGGCTGTTGAATACGGTTTACTATGGCTGTTGGACATGGTTTACTATGGCTGTTGGACATGGTTTACTATGGCTGTTGGATAAGGTTTACTATGGCTGTTGGATACAGTTTACTATGGCTGTTGGATACAGTTTACTATGGCTGCTGATATGGTTTACTATGGCTGTTGGATACGGTTTACTATGGCTGTTGGATACGGTTTACTATGGCTGTTGGATATGGTTTACTATGGCTGTTGTATACAGTTTACTATGGCTGCTGGATATGGTTTACTATGGCTGTTGGATATGGTTTACTATGGCTGCTGGATACGGTTTACTATGGCTGTTGGATATGGTTTACTATGGCTGCTGGATATGGTTTACTATGGCTGCTGGATATGGTTTACTATGGCTGCTGGATACGGTTTTCTATGGCTGTTGGATATGGTTTATTATGGCTGCTGGATATGGTTTACTATGGCTGCTGGATATGGTTTACTATGGCTGTTGGATACGGTTTACTATGGCTGCTGGATATGGTTTACTATGACTGTTGGACAGGGTTTACTATGGCTGCTGGATATGGTTTACTATGGCTGTTGGATATGGTTTACTATGGCTGCTGGATATGGTTTATTATGGCTGCTGGATATGGTTTAATATGACTGTTGGATATGGTTTACTATGGCTGTTGGATAAGGTTTACTATGGCTGCTGGATATGGTTTACTATGACTGTTGGACAGGGTTTACTATGGCTGCTGGATATGGTTTACTATGGCTGCTGGATATGGTTTACTATGACTGTTGGACAGGGTTTACTATGGCTGCTGGATATGGTTTACTATGGCTGCTGGATATGGTTTACTATGGCTGTTGGATATGGTTTTCTATAGCTGCTGGATACGGTTTACTATGGCTGTTGGACACGGTTTACTATGGCTGCTGGATATGGTTTACTATGGCTGTTGGATATGGTTTACTATAGCTGCTGGATACGGTTTACTATGGCTGTTGGACATGGTTTACTATGGCTGCTGGATATGGTTTACTATGGCTGTTGGACATGGTTTACTATGGCTGCTGGATATGGTTTACTATGGCTGTTGGACATGGTTTACTATGGCTGTTGGATAAGGTTTACTATGGCTGTTGGATATGGTTTACTATGGCTGTTGAATACGGTTTACTATGGCTGCTGGATATGGTTTACTATGGCTGTTGGATACAGTTTACTATGGCTGTTGGATACAGTTTACTATGGCTGCTGATATGGTTTACTATGGCTGTTGGATACGGTTTACTATGGCTGTTGGATACGGTTTACTATGGCTGTTGGATATGGTTTACTATGGCTGTTGTATACAGTTTACTATGGCTGCTGGATATGGTTTACTATGGCTGCTGGATATGGTTTACTATGGCTGCTGGATATGGTTTACTATGGCTGTTGGATACGGTTTACTATGGCTGCTGGATATGGTTTACTATGACTGTTGGACAGGGTTTACTATGGCTGCTGGATATGGTTTACTATGGCTGTTGGATATGGTTTACTATGGCTGCTGGATATGGTTTATTATGGCTGCTGGATATGGTTTAATATGACTGTTGGATATGGTTTACTATGGCTGTTGGATAAGGTTTACTATGGCTGCTGGATATGGTTTACTATGACTGTTGGACAGGGTTTACTATGGCTGCTGGATATGGTTTACTATGGCTGCTGGATATGGTTTACTATGACTGTTGGACAGGGTTTACTATGGCTGCTGGATATGGTTTACTATGGCTGCTGGATATGGTTTACTATGGCTGCTGGATATGGTTTACTATGGCTGTTGGATATGGTTTTCTATAGCTGCTGGATACGGTTTACTATGGCTGTTGGACACGGTTTACTATGGCTGCTGGATATGGTTTACTATAGCTGCTGGATACGGTTTACTATGGCTGTTGGATATGGTTTACTATGGCTGTTGGATACAGTTTACTATGGCTGTTGGATACAGTTTACTATGGCTGCTGGATATGGTTTACTATGGCTGTTGGATATGGTTTACTATGGCTGCTGGATATGGTTTATTATGGCTGCTGGATATGGTTTATTATGGCTGCTGGATATGGTTTACTATGGCTGCTGGATATGGTTTACTATGGCTGTTGGATATGGTTTACTATAGCTGCTGGATACGGTTTACTATGGCTGTTGGACATGGTTTACTATGGCTGCTGGATATGGTTTACTATGGCTGTTGGACATGGTTTACTATGGCTGCTGGATATGGTTTACTATGGCTGTTGGACATGGTTTACTATGGCTGCTGGATATGGTTTACTATGGCTGTTGGATACGGTTTACTATGGCTGTTGGATATGGTTTACTATGGCTGTTGTATACAGTTTACTATGGCTGCTGGATATGGTTTACTATGGCTGTTGGATATGGTTTACTATGGCTGCTGGATACGGTTTACTATGGCTGTTGGATATGGTTTACTATGGCTGCTGGATATGGTTTACTATGGCTGTTGGACATGGTTTACTATGGCTGTTGGATATGGTTTACTATGGCTGCTGGATATGGTTTACTATGGCTGTTGGATATGGTTTACTATGGCTGCTGGATACGGTTTACTATGGCTGTTGGATATGGTTTACTATGGCTGCTGGATATGGTTTACTATGGCTGTTGGACATGGTTTACTATGGCTGCTGGATATGGTTTACTATGGCTGCTGGATATGGTTTACTATGACTGTTGGACAGGGTTTACTATGGCTGCTGGATATGGTTTACTATGGCTGCTGGATATGGTTTACTATGACTGTTGGACAGGGTTTACTATGGCTGCTGGATATGGTTTACTATGGCTGCTGGATATGGTTTACTATGGCTGCTGGATATGGTTTACTATGGCTGTTGGATATGGTTTTCTATAGCTGCTGGATACGGTTTACTATGGCTGTTGGACACGGTTTACTATGGCTGCTGGATATGGTTTACTATGGCTGTTGGATATGGTTTACTATAGCTGCTGGATACGGTTTACTATGGCTGTTGGATATGGTTTACTATGGCTGTTGGATACAGTTTACTATGGCTGTTGGATACAGTTTACTATGGCTGCTGGATATGGTTTACTATGGCTGTTGGATATGGTTTACTATGGCTGCTGGATATGGTTTATTATGGCTGCTGGATATGGTTTATTATGGCTGCTGGATATGGTTTACTATGGCTGCTGGATATGGTTTACTATGGCTGTTGGATATGGTTTACTATAGCTGCTGGATACGGTTTACTATGGCTGTTGGACATGGTTTACTATGGCTGCTGGATATGGTTTACTATGGCTGTTGGACATGGTTTACTATGGCTGCTGGATATGGTTTACTATGGCTGTTGGACATGGTTTACTATGGCTGCTGGATATGGTTTACTATGGCTGTTGGATACGGTTTACTATGGCTGTTGGATATGGTTTACTATGGCTGTTGTATACAGTTTACTATGGCTGCTGGATATGGTTTACTATGGCTGTTGGATATGGTTTACTATGGCTGCTGGATACGGTTTACTATGGCTGTTGGATATGGTTTACTATGGCTGCTGGATATGGTTTACTATCGCTGTTGGACATGGTTTACTATGGCTGTTGGATATGGTTTACTATGGCTGCTGGATATGGTTTACTATGGCTGTTGGATATGGTTTACTATGGCTGCTGGATACGGTTTACTATGGCTGTTGGATATGGTTTACTATGGCTGCTGGATATGGTTTACTATGGCTGTTGGACATGGTTTACTATGGCTGCTGGATATGGTTTACTATGGCTGTTGGACATGGTTTACTATGGCTGCTGGATATGGTTTACTATGGCTGTTGGATACGGTTTACTATGGCTGTTGGATATGGTTTACTATGGCTGTTGGATAAGGTTTACTATGGCTGCTGGATATGGTTTACTATGGCTGCTGGATATGGTTTACTATGACTGTTGGACAGGGTTTACTATGGCTGCTGGATATGGTTTACTATGGCTGCTGGATATGGTTTACTATGACTGTTGGACAGGGTTTACTATGGCTGCTGGATATGGTTTACTATGGCTGTTGGATACGGTTTACTATGGCTGTTGGATATGGTTTACTATGACTGTTGGATACGGTTTACTATGGCTGCTGGATATGGTTTACTATGGCTGCTGGATATGGTTTACTATGGCTGTTGGACATGGTTTACTATGGCTGCTGGATATGGTTTACTATGGCTGTTGGATACGGTTTACTATGGCTGTTGGATATGGTTTACTATGGCTGTTGTATACAGTTTACTATGGCTGCTGGATATGGTTTACTATGGCTGTTGGATATGGTTTACTATGGCTGCTGGATACGGTTTACTATGGCTGTTGGATATGGTTTACTATGGCTGCTGGATATGGTTTACTATGGCTGTTGGACATGGTTTACTATGGCTGTTGGATATGGTTTACTATGGCTGCTGGATATGGTTTACTATGGCTGTTGGATATGGTTTACTATGGCTGCTGGATACGGTTTACTATGGCTGTTGGATATTGTTTACTATGGCTGCTGGATATGGTTTACTATGGCTGTTGGACATGGTTTACTATGGCTGCTGGATATGGTTTACTATGGCTGTTGGACATGGTTTACTATGGCTGCTGGATATGGTTTACTATGGCTGTTGGATACGGTTTACTATGGCTGTTGGATATGGTTTACTATGGCTGTTGGATAAGGTTTACTATGGCTGCTGGATATGGTTTACTATGGCTGCTGGATATGGTTTACTATGACTGTTGGACAGGGTTTACTATGGCTGCTGGATATGGTTTACTATGGCTGCTGGATATGGTTTACTATGACTGTTGGACAGGGTTTACTATGGCTGCTGGATATGGTTTACTATGGCTGTTGGATACGGTTTACTATGGCTGTTGGATATGGTTTACTATGACTGTTGGATACGGTTTACTATGGCTGCTGGATATGGTTTACTATGGCTGCTGGATATGGTTTACTATGGCTGTTGGACATGGTTTACTAAGGCTGCTGGATATGGTTTACTATGGCTGTTGGATACGGTTTACTATGGCTGTTGGATATGGTTTACTATGGCTGTTGTATACAGTTTACTATGGCTGCTGGATATGGTTTACTATGGCTGTTGGATATGGTTTACTATGGCTGCTGGATACGGTTTACTATGGCTGTTGGATATGGTTTACTATGGCTGCTGGATATGGTTTACTATGGCTGTTGGACATGGTTTACTATGGCTGTTGGATATGGTTTACTATGGCTGCTGGATATGGTTTACTATGGCTGTTGGATATGGTTTACTATGGCTGCTGGATACAGTTTACTATGGCTGTTGGATATGGTTTACTATGGCTGCTGGATATGGTTTACTATGGCTGTTGGACATGGTTTACTATGGCTGCTGGATATGGTTTACTATGGCTGTTGGACATGGTTTACTATGGCTGTTGGATATGGTTTACTATGGCTGTTGGATATGGTTTACTATGGCTGCTGGATATGGTTTACTATGGCTGTTGGATATGGTTTACTATGGCTGCTGGATACAGTTTACTATGGCTGCTGGATATGGTTTACTATGGCTGTTGGATATGGTTTACTATGGCTGCTGGATATGGTTTACTATGGCTGTTGGATATGGTTTACTATGGCTGCTGGATACAGTTTACTATGGCTGTTGGATATGGTTTACTATGGCTGCTGGATATGGTTTACTATGGCTGTTGGACATGGTTTACTATGGCTGCTGGATATGGTTTACTATGGCTGTTGGACATGGTTTACTATGGCTGTTGGATATGGTTTACTATGGCTGCTGGATATGGTTTACTATGGCTGTTGGACATGGTTTACTATGGCTGTTGGATATGGTTTACTATGGCTGCTGGATATGGTTTACTATGGCTGTTGGATATGGTTTACTATGGCTGCTGGATACAGTTTACTATGGCTGTTGGATATGGTTTACTATGGCTGCTGGATATGGTTTACTATGGCTGTTGGACATGGTTTACTATGGCTGCTGGATACGGTTTACTATGGCTGTTGGATACGGTTTACTATGGCTGTTGGATATGGTTTACTATGGCTGTTGGATACGGTTTACTATGGCTGTTGGATATGGTTTACTATGGCTGTTGGATAAGGTTTACTATGGCTGCTGGATATGGTTTACTATGGCTGCTGGATATGGTTTACTATGACTGTTGGATATGGTTTATTATGGCTGCTGGATATGGTTTACTATGACTGTTGGACAGGGTTTACTATGGCTGCTGGATATGGTTTACTATGGCTGTTGGATACGGTTTACTATGGCTGTTGGATATGGTTTACTATGGCTGCTGGATATGGTTTACTATGTCTGCTGGATAAGGTTTACTATGGCTGTTGGATAAGGTTTACTATGGCTGCTGGATACGGTTTACTATGGCTGCTGGATACGGTTTACTATGGCTGCTGGATATGGTTTACTATGGCTGCTGGATATGGTTTACTATGTCTGCTGGATATGGTTTACTATGGCTGTTGGATAAGGTTTACTATGGCTGCTGGATACGGTTTACTATGGCTGCTGGATACGGTTTACTATGGCTGCTGGATATGGTTTACTATGGCTGCTGGATATGGTTTATTATGGCTGCTGGATATGGTTTACTATGGCTGCTGGATATGGTTTACTATGACTGTTGGACAGGGTTTACTATGGCTGCTAGATACGGTTTACTATGGCTGCTGCTCCTTCACTTTTCAGGGTTATTCTTTTCTTCCTAAAATAGATGGCATAACAAGTGACTTTCCTAATTCTCCTAGAAAGAGTCTTCATTTATGCAGCTTATTGGCGTTTCACTTGGGGTTTATTTCATGCCATAAAACAATTGCATTGTAGGAAGATGCAGCAAGAATGTTATAAAATAAAACCATTGGCCACTGATTGGTTTTGCATCTGCTTGTGTATGTAGCTAATAGTTGATCTCGTGTATCAACTGCCCCTTTGGTGGCATTATAATTTAACATCATCTGTGGCTTTTTGTCACCTCTACTACTTACTGCATTGTCATGGTGCATCATGTTCATCAGAATGACCTGTTTTATGGGGAATGTAATAAACCACTTTCGCATATCCAGTAAAGTAAAAGGTTGAACTATGAACATATTTTTTAGCAACAATACCTTACAGCAATTCAGGCTTGCTCTTTCTTATGGTGCCCACCATTGTAAGTTTTCATTTTTGCAACAGCTGTCCCAGTTGGAGCGATGTAAAAAAGTTGTCACATTTTGTGCTCTTTGTCCATACGTCAAATCTGAAATGACTCGCATTCCCTGATTCTTTTCAGGTTTTTTCCCCGGCTTCTTTCCTGTATATACCTGAGAGTTTAGAGCGTGTGAACTGCTGCTCTCACAAAGGGTCCATATCTTGATGCCGTACTTTGCTTGCTTACTCGGTGTATATTGTTTGAATGGGCGCCTACCTCGGAATGCCACAAGTTGTTCATCCACAGTGACATTTTCACCATTAATTTTTAGTGATGAGCGAATATACTCGTTACTCGAGATTTTCCGACCACGCTCGTGGTATTTTTTAGTGCTCGGAGATTTAGTTTTCATCGCCGCAGCTCAATGATTTACATCTGTTAGCCAGCATAAGTACATGAGGGGGTTGCCTGGTTGCTAGGGAATCCCCACATGTAATCAAGCTGGCTAAGAGATGTAAATCATTCAGCTGCTGCAAGAAAAACTAAATCTCCGAGCACTAAAAAATACTCGGAGGACCCCAGAGCATGCTCGGGAAATCTCGAGTAACGAGTATATTCGCTCATCACTAATAATTTTGGAAAAATCTCTATCCATTTATCCAAAACTTCTCTAATAGTGGCTAGTTATCTGAGAATTATCTGATGTTGCAGGGGACAATTTTCCTGCCTGGGCAGAAAGCTGCAAGTTCCAAATTCCTTTTTCGTTTTTAGGCTGAATTGCTTGCATCGGACTAGCTGTCTGGGTATTCTTCCTCATCAGATGCAACTTCAGAATCATAATCACTTTCCCTGCCACTTATGTGGTCCTCATCTTCTAAGGCCGGCTTCACACTCAGCGTATGAAAATACGGTCCGTATATTACGGCCGTAATACGCTGAAATGTCCCGAAAATAGTGGTCCGTAGCTCCTCCGTAGGCAGGGTGTGTCAGCGTTTTTTGCGCATGGCATCCTCCGTATGTAATCCGTATGGCATCCGTACTGCGTGGTTTTCTCGCAGGCTTGCAAAACCAACATACCGCTATAGAAATGATCCATGTGTCCCAAAAAGAAAAAAAAAAATATATATACTGTCTATATATATATATATATATATATATATATATATATGTAATTAGACACATATATGTATATATATTAATATTTATTCCAGCGCTATACAGCTTGAAAGCCGGTAATTCAATTACCGGCTTTTTCTTTCTCCTTCCTAAAAGCCGACATGATTTGAGACATGGTTTACATACAGTAAACCATGTCTTCTCTCCATTTTTTTTGCAGATTCCACACTACTAATGTCAGTAGAGTGTATCTGCAAAATTTGGCCGTTCTAGCTCTTAAAATAAAGGGTTAAATGGCGGAAAAAATTGGCGTGGGCTCCCGCGCAATTTTCTCCGCCAGAGTAGTAAAGCCAGTGACTGAGGGCAGATATTAATAGCCTGGAGAGGGTCCATGGTTATTGGCCCCCCCCTGGCTAAAAATATCTGCCCCCAGCCACCCCAGAAAAGGCACATCTGGAAGATGCGCCTATTCTGGCACTTGGCCACTCTCTTCCCATTCCCGTGTAGCGGTGGGATATGGGGTAATGAAGGGTTAATGCCACCTTGCTATTGTAAGGTGACATTAAGCCTATTTAATAATGGAGAGGCGTCAATTATGACACCTATCCATTATTAATCCAATTGAATGAAAGGGTTAAATAAAACACAAACACATTATTTAAAATTATTTTAATGAAATAAAAACAATGGTTGTTGGAGTATTTTATTCTACGCCCAATCCAATCACTGAAGACCCTCGTTCTGTGAAAGAAAAAACATAATAAACCAACAATATACTTACCCTCCGCAGATCTGTAACGTCCAACGATGTAAATCCTTCTGAAGGGGTTAAAACATTTTGCAGCAAGGAGCTTTGCTAATGCAGGCTGCTCCTCGCTGCAAAACCCCGGGGAATGAGTCTAAATATAGATCAATGAGCTATATTTAGCTTCATTTGCGGTGAGGCGCCCTCTGCTGGCTGTTTATAGATCGTGGGAACTTGCCTAGAAAGCCTGGGAGCTTTCTAGGAAATTTCCCACGATCTATAAACAGCCAGCAGAGGGCGCCTCACCGCAAATGAAGCTAAATATAGCTCATTGATCTATATTTAGACTCATTCCCCGGGGTTTTGCAGCGAGGAGCAGCCTGCATTAGCAAAGCTCCTTGCTGCAAAATGTTTTAACCCCTTCAGAAGGATTTACATCGTTGGACGTTACAGATCTGCGGAGGGTAAGTATATTGTTGGTTTATTATGTTTTTTTACTCACAGAACGAGGGTCTTCAGTGACTGGATTGGGCGTTGAATAAAATACTGCAACAACCATTGTTTTTATTTCATTAAAATAATTTTAAATAATGTGTTTGTGTTTTATTTAACCCTTTCATTCAATTGGATTAATAATGGATAGGTGTCATAATTGACGCCTCTCCATTATTAATTAGGCTTAATGTCACCTTACAATAGCAAGGTGGCATTAACCCTTCATTACCCCATATCCCACCGCTACACGGGAATGGGAAGAGAGTGGCCAAGTGCCAGAATAGGCGCATCTTCCAGATGTGCCTTTTCTGGGGTGGCTGGGGGCAGATATTTTTAGCCAGGGGGGGGCCAATAACCATGGGCCCTCTCCAGGCTATTAATATCTGCCCTCAGTCACTGGCTTTACTACTCTGGCGGAGAAAATTGCGCGGGAGCCCATGCCAATTTTTTCCGCCATTTAACCCTTTATTTTAAGAGCTAGAACGGCCAAATTTTGCAGATACACACTACTGACATTAGTAGTGCTGCAATGATGCTGCAATAGCATCAGCCATGGCTGGAGATCGCGATGTGCCCCCCCCCCACCGCCACCGATCACCTCCCCTCCATCCTCTGTCCTGTAATTTCCTGTCCTCCGCTCCCCTCCGTCTTCCTGTCCGCTCCCCTGCTGTCCGGTCCCCCCCCGCTGTCCGATCCCCCCCATCATACTTACCGACCTCCCGTGTGCCTCCCGATGTCCATCCGGCTGCTGCATGGGCGCCGCCATCTTGGAAAATGGCGGGCGCATGCGCAGTGCGCCCGAGGAATCTGCCGGCCGGCAGATTCGTTACAAGTACATTTTGATCGCTGTAATAGGTTCTATCACAGCGATCAAAATAAAAAAAATAATAAATAAACCCCCCCTTTATCACCCCCATAGGTAAGGACAAAAATAAAATAAAGAATTTTTTTTTTTCTTTGTCCCGTTAGGGTTAGGGTTAGTTCACATTGCGTCTAAGCAGTCTGTTAGACGGACTACGTTACACCACGGCATAAACGCGGTGTAACGTAGTCCGTTACGGCCGCAATTGACAGCAATGTCGGACGCATCACTTGCTCACGCCCACAATGGGTGTACACTAGGGATGTGCCGTCATTGAGTGACGGACCCGGAGACGCGGGCTGCAGCGTTTCCGGGTCCGTCACTGCTAGCGCAGATAGAGCTAGCAGATGCTCTATCGTCGGCACTTGCGCTAGCAGCAGCCCGTTAGCGTATGTGCTGAACGGGCTGCTGCTAGCGCAATGTGAACCTGGCCTTAGGGTTACGGCTAGAATTAGGGTTAGAACTAGGGTTAGGGTTAGGCCCCGTATTCACATGTAAAGCCCCATGGAATAAATGGCGCTATAAAAATGTATAATATTAATAATTAGGCTTTGTGCACACGGTGCGGATTTGGCTGCGGATCTGCAGCAGATTTGGCTGCGGATCCGCAGTGGATTGGCCGCTGCGGATTCGTAGCAGTTTTCCATCATGTTTACAGTACCATGTAAACCTATGGAAAACCAAATCCGCTGTGCCCATGGTGCTGAAAATACCATGCGGAAACGCTGTGTTGTATTTTCCGCAGCATGTCAATTCTATGTGCGGACTCCACAGGTGAAATCCGCACAAAAAACACTTGAAATCCCCGGTAAATCCACAGGTAAAATGCAGTGCCTTTTACCTGCGGATTTTTCAAAAAATGGTGCGGAAAAATCTCACACAAATCCGCAACGTGGGCACATAGCCTTAGGGTTATGGTTGGAATTAGGGCTAGGGTTGGAAATAGGGTTAAGATTAGGCTGTGGTTAGGGTTATGGTTAGGGTTAGGGGTGTGTTGGGGTTAGGGTTAGAGGTGTGTTGGGGTTAGGGTTGTGGTTAGGGGTGTGTTGGGGTTAGGGTTATGGCTAGAGTTGGGATTAGGGTTAGGAGTGTGTTGGGGTTAGTGTTGGAGTTAGAATTGAGGGGTTTCCACTGTTTAGGCACATCAGGGGTCTCCAAACGCAACATGGCGCCACCATTGATTTCAGTCAATCTTGCATTCAAAAAGTCAAATGGAGCTCCCTCCCTTCCGAGCCCCGACGTGCACCCAAACAGTGGTTTACCCCCACATATGGGGTACCAGCATACTCAGGACAAACTGGGCAACAATTATTGGGGTCCAATTTCTCCTGTTACCCTTGTGAAAATAAAAAATTGCTTGCTAAAACATAATTTTTGAGGAAAGAAAAATTATTTTTTATTTTCACGGCTGTGCGTTGTAAACATCTATGAAGCACTTGGGGGTTCAAAGTGCTCACCACATAACTAGATAAGTTCCCTGGGGGGTCTAGTTTCCAAAATGTGGTCACTTGTGGGGGGTTTCTACTGTTTAGGCACATCAGGGGCTCTGCAAATGCAACATGACGCCCGCAGACCATTACATCAAGTCTGCATTTCAAAAGTCACTACTTCCCTTCCGAGCCCCGACGTGTGCCCAAACAGTGGTTTACCCTCACATATTGGGTATCAGTCTACTCAGGACAAACTCAGCAACAACTATTAGGGTCCAATTTCTCCTGTTACCCTTGTGAAAATAAAAAATTGCTTGCTAAACATCATTTTTGAGAAAAGAAACATGATTTTTTATTTTCACGGCTGTGCGTTGTAAACTTCTGTGAAGCACTTGGGGGTTCAAAGTGCTCACCACATATCTAGATAAGTTCCTTGGGGGGTCTAGTTTCCAAAGAGGGGTCACTTGTGGGGGGTGTCTACTGTTTAGGCACATCAGGGGCTCTGCAAACGCAACGTGATGCCCGCAGACCATTCCATCAAAGTCTGCATTTCAAAAGTTACTACTTCCCTTCCAAGCCCCGACGTGTGCCCAAACAGTGGTTCCCCCCCACATATGGGGTATCAGCGTACTCAGGACAAACTGGACAACAACTTTTCGGGTCCAATTTCTCCTGTTACTCTTGTGAAAACAAGGGGCTCTCCAAACGCGACATGGTGTCCGCTAATGATTGGAGCTAATTTTTCATTCAAAAGTCAAATGGCGCTCCTTCCCTTCCGAGCCCTGCCGTGTGCCCAAACAGTGGTTTGTGACCACATATGAGGTATCGATGTACTCAGGAGAAATTGCCCAACACATTTTAGGATCCATTTTATCCTTTTACCCATGTGAAAATGAAAAAAATTGAGGCTAAAAGAAATTTTTTGTGAAAAAAAAGTACTTTTTCATTTTTACGGATCAATTTGTGAAGCACCTGGGGGTTCAAAGTGCTCACTATGCATCTAGATAAGTTCCTTGGGGGGTCTAGTATCCAAAATGGGGTCACATGTGGGAAGCTCCAATGTTTAGGCACACAGGGGCCCTCCAAACGTGACATGGTGTCCGCTAATGACTGGAGCAAATTTTTCATTCAAAAGTCAAATGGCGCTCCTTCCTTTCTGAGCCCTGTCGTGCGCCCAAACAGTGGTTCCCCCCCACATATGGGGTATCGGTGTACTCAGGACAAATTGTACAATAACTTTTGGTGTCCAGTTTCTCTTTTTACCCTTAGAAAATAAAAAAATTGTTGCTAAAACATCATTTTTGTGACTAAAAAGTTAAATGTTCATTTTTTCCTTCCATGTTGCTTCTGCTGCTCTGAAGCACCTGAAGGGTTAATAAACTTCTTGAATGTGGTTTTGAGCACCTTGAGGGGTGCATTTTTTAGAATGGTGTCACTTTTGGGTATTTTCAGCCATATAGACCCCTCAAACTGACTTCAAATGTGAGGTGGTCCCTAAAAAAAATGGTATTGTAAATTTTGCTGTAAAAATGAGAAATCGCTGGTCAAATTTTAACCCTTATAACTTCCTAGCAAAAAAGAATTTTGTTTCCAAAATTGTGCTGATGTAAAGTAGACATGTGGGTAATGTAATTTATTAACTATTTTGTGTCACATAACTCTCTCGTTTAACAGAATAAAAATTCAAAATTTGAAAATTGCAAAATTTTCAAAATTTTAGCCAAATTTCCATTTTTTTCACAAATAAACGCAAAAATTATCGACCTAAATTTACCACTAGCATGAAGCCCAATATGTCACGAAAAAACAGTCTCAGAACCGCTAGGATTCGTTGATGCGTTCCTGAGTTATTACCTCATAAAGGGACACTGGTCAGAATTACAAAAAACGGCCAGGTCTTTAAGGTCAAAATAGGCTGGGTCATGAAGGGGTTAAACTCTATTTAATGTCATAATGTAATCTTTTTTTTTAATATACCGTACTTTAATTAAAAATCCCCTATTCTTTCCTATCTACCCTACCTGCTTTGTTTTTTTTTCTTCTATTTCCTTTGACCATCTGTCTATTCATTATATTTTCTTCTCTCCCACCGCCATTTCATTTATTTTATTGACAAAAAAAAGTTTAATACGATCCCCTGCGACTCCACTTCTTCTTGTGACCTTGGGCCCTGGACGGTAGCCCAGATTGCCCTCATTATAATCTGCCTATGATTATTCTTTTGCAGAAAAATGTAAGCGATAATACATATACATATTCTTTAGGTGAAAGTTATTTAAGGTCAATGAAACAAGCCTGATTTGGGTAATCTATTTTAGGTAGATATAGAAGATAATTGTGCAGTAGTCTTGTAGTGCTGTTGCTATTTCAGGTTGTGCAGTCTGTTAGTTCGTGACATCCTGATTTCCTCTCCAGTGAAGCATCCCATGTTTATATTTGCCTGCACTTTGCACATCATGCTCTGTGTATCTGTAATTCACTCTGACTTCACCGAATTGCCTAGAGCTGACTAATCATTGAAGAAAAAGCCAGGCATACATCGGAAGTAGAGAGGATATGGGCTTTTTGTTTTTTTTACTTTCAGATAAACATACCCTTCCTACTGAAAGGTATATGCTGTACATGTTTCCTGTTCATTGCAAACACATTTTAATTTTGTCACTTATTTGAGTCACAGATAGGCCTTACTTTGAATACCGTATATACTCGAGTATAAGCCGACCCGAGTATAAGCCGACCCCCCTAATTTTGCCACAAAAAACTGGGAAAACTTATTGACTCGAGTACAAGCCTAGGGTGGAAATGCAGCATTTACCGGTGAATTTCAAAAATAAAAATAGATCATTATTTCCCCATAGCTGTGCCATACAGTGCTCTGCACCGTTCATATTTCCCCATAGCTGTGCCCCATACAGTGCTCTGCACCGTTCAGTGTGCCCCATAGATGTGCCATATACGGTGCCCTGCACCGTTCACTGTGCCCCATAGCTGTGCCATATACGGTGCTCTGCACCGTTCACTGTGCCCCATAGATGTGCCATATACGGTGCTCTGCACCGTTCACTGTGCCCCATAGATGTGCCATATACGGTGCTCTGCACCGTTCACTGTGCCCCATAGATGCTCCACATAAATCTCTGCCGCCGCCGCTGCTGCTGCTGCTGCAATAAAAAAAAAAAACACATACTCACCTCCCTTGATTGCAGCTCCCGGCGTCTCGTTCCGGCGCCTCCATCTTCCCGCCGTCTCTGCTCTGACTGATCAGGCAGAGGGCGCCGCGCACACTATATGCGTCATCGCGCCCTCTGCCTGAACAGTCAGAGCGCAGACGCCGGGAAGATGGAGGCGCCGGCCGGGAAGATGGAGCGACGCTCGGCGCCTGGAACGAGGACAGGTGAATATGCTATACTTACCTAGTCCTGGCGATCCTCGCGCTGTCCCTCTGCCTGGTCTTCGGTGCCGCAGCTTCTTTCTCTATCAGCGGTCACCGGCACCGCTGATTAGAGGAATGAATAGGCGGCTCCGCCCCTATGGGAGGTGGAGCCGCTTATTCATTTCTGTAATGAGCGGTCCCACGTGACCGCTGAAGAGGGGAAGAAGCTGCAGCACAGAAGACCGTGGGACGGCAGGGACAGCGCGAGGATCGCTGGGACTAGGTAAGTATACCTCAGCGACCTCACCCCCTCACCCGCCGACCCTGCCACCCACCTTGACTCGAGTATAAGCCGAGAGGGGCACTTTCAGCCCAAAATTTTGGGCTGAAAATCTCGGCTTATACTCGAGTATATACGGTATATAAGTATAATGTTTCGTCTTTTAGGCTATGTTCACACTTTGCGGATTTTGCTGCGGATCCGCAGCGGATTTGACCGCTGCGGATCCGCAGCAGTTTCCCATGAGTTTACATCCCAATGTAAACCTATGGGAAACAAAAAACGCTGTGCACATGCTGCGGATTACATTCCGCAGCATGTCACTTCTTTTCTGCGGATTTTCACCTGCTCCAATAGAAAACTGCAGATGAAAATCCGCAGAAGAAAACGCAGTAAAAACCGCGATAAATCCGCAGTAAAAACCGCAACGGGTTTTCACTGCGGATTTTGGAATTCTGCTGCGGAAAAATCCGCAGTGGAATCCGCAAAGTGTGAACATAGCCTCAATTATCAATTTGTTTGACATGGTTTAAAAATGTCACTCTAGTGGTCGCTGTCTTCTCTAGTCCGACAACTCACAGACCAATGTTGGCCACAGGGCTCATTAAGATGTCAGTGAATTTTCTTGTACACCAATGTCTTTTTTTTTTTTTTTTTACAAGGACCCATAGACTTGCAATGAAGAGTTTGATCTGGACAAGTCTCTGATTTTTGATTTATTTAGGTATGCATAAAACTTTGGCCATGTGAACAGCACCATATAAGAGAACCATCTACAGTACAATATAATTGTCTAAGGGTCACTTCCGTCTGTCTGTCTTTCTGTCTGTCTGTCCCACGTCGCTGATTGGCCGTGGTGTAATGCAGTCCATTAACGCTGCTATTATTATTATTAATCTTTATTTTTTATATAGCGCTAACATATTCCGCAGCGCTTTACAGTTTTGCACACATTATCATCACTGTCCCCGATTGGGCTCACAATCTAGAATTAACCCTGTGTGACCAACTTTTTACTATTGATGCTGCCTATGCAGTATCAATAGTAAAAAGATCTAATGTTAAAAATAATTAAAAAAATAGTTATATACTCACCGTCCGTCGGCCCCCCTGATCCAGAAGAGGCCTTTCCCGCTCCTCGCGACGCTCCGGTGACCACCCCATGCATTGCGATCTCGCGAGTTGATGATGTGCGGTCTCGCGAGACCGCTACGTCATCATCTCGCGAGACCGCAATGCACTCTTGGGACCGGTGCGTCGCGAGGAGCATCGGTAAACGCCTCGGCTGGATCCGGGGGGACGACGGAGGGTGAGTATATAACTATTTTTTATTTTAATTCTTTTTTTTAACAGGGATATGATGCCCACATTGCTATATACTACGTGGGCTGTGCTATATACTACGTCGGCTCTGCAATATATTAAGTGGCTGTGCTATATACTGCGTGGCTGTGCTATATACTACGTGGCCTGTGCAATATACTACGTGGGCTGTGCAATATACTGCGTGGCTATCTTATATACTATGTGGGCTGTGCAATATGCTACGTGGGCTGTGCAATATACTACGTGGGCTGTGCAATATACTACGGGGGCTGTGCAATATACTATGTGGGCTGTGCAATATACTACGTGGGCTGTGCTATACACTACTTTTTCTTTTTTTCCAGATTTGAAGCAGTTTCATATCTGCAGCACTTCAATTCTTTCAGCGATTTTGCTGTGCTTTTCATCTAGCTTATCATAATGAGCAAAAACCCTCATATTTTATGTAGCATTTTACACATCAGTCATCAGCATTTGCAGTAGATTTGTCTGCTGTGTGATGCAGCGATCACTAACGGGTTGGGGAATACTCGCTTGGCCGCGATATAACGCACTCAAAGAATGTATTTTTCTTTAACAAAAGTCTGTGTCTGGTTTTTTATACCTGCATAAACTGCGGTAAGGTATTTGAACATCACAGGGCTGACATACAGTTCATTATATGCATCAACAGAATATAACCACCGACAGTTTGCTCCAATAGCAGATACTTCTCTGCCATTATTACCCCCTTGCTGGAGTTACCTTCCTGGAGCTCCTGCTCCACACACTGACCTCCTGTCAGTCCTCTCTCCTGGGAAGCTGCCAAACTGGGATCACCGTCCCTGTGACCAGTGCACTCCCGACAGTCCAGATCCTCAGATGGATGGTAGCTCCCCCAAACGCAGTGCCATCACTGACTCTGCAAACACGGCCTCTCTGTGTGCTGTTCAGGACATACGTCCCCACTTGGAACCATCCAATACACAGGCCACCAGGTCCAAAGCCTCACCATGTGCTCTTCAGGAAGTTAGCACCTCTAACACATAGGCCTTGCAGGACCTTACACATGAACCAATCAGGTCCATACACTCTAACCTGTGACCACACCATGGTCACATTTTGTACCTGTAACCACTCCCATAGGTGGGAGGTATGTGTGGTTAGTCAGACCCGCCCAGCTCTCCGACTAATCCTGTAAGCCTCCCTTTAAAGCTACACAAACACCAGGCTCGTAGGACTACGGGTCCCAGAGCAACATTATCGGCTTAGAGCGCAGAGGATCTCCTCTGCGACACATACCGGCCATTTACAATAATGCCGGACGTTGTCTCACCATCATAGATGTGCCTGCAACTGCCATGCATTCCCATGACCTCAATACGCCTCTGTGCATATTCTGAGGAGAACATGCAGCGCCCCCTAGCTGTAACAGGATTCACTGCATCACTGCTGCAAATACTGAATATGTGTACACAGCCTTATGACTACAAATTTTCAGTTAAATTGCCGATAGGAATTGTATTAGAATCACCGACTTCTGAATGAGTCTTTAGGTCAATGTGTGAAAAATCACTGCATTACTACACAGAAGAGACTGTCAGTGTCTAAATGGCAGGAGGTTCTGTACCTGTCCGCTACGTGGACAGGCTCACAAAGCTGCGCACAGACCTAGTTATGTCATTGTCAACCTGATTTGTCTGAGAATGGCAATGTTTGTCTTAATAAAGTATAAGTAATATGTTTTCCTTTATTAGATCATTCAATCTAAAAAGATATACCATGCATGTCTGATCAGTGGGTTGTTTCTGTCACTCTACATATAATTCACTGGATATGAATATTTCATGAATGCAAGTCATCAGAATACCACTTTAAAGGGAATTTGTAATTAGCATCAACCCTCTTAAGCCATCTATATGGGCATGCAGGTCATAGAAAGCTGAATAAAATAATACCTTGATATTTTTAATCCAATATATTATTATTCCAGAGAAATCGACATTTTTCTTACATGAAAATCAGGTATTAAGATTTATGGGCCAAACACTGAGAATTTACCTCTAGAGCTTATATTAAATAACTGACACTTTGCTCTCATAATCACACACAGCTCATCAGAGCTAACACAGTACAGCAGAGCTAACTCAGTACAGCAGAACTAACTCAGTACAGCAGAGCTAACACAGTACAGCAGAGCTAACTCAGTACAGCCGCGCTAACTCAGCACAGCAGAAGTGAAGTTTGTCACATTACAAGCACATTTGCTGCTGCAGTCATGACATATCTCACACTGGTAACTGGTGATCAGCCCATAGATCTTAACAGCTCATTTACATATGAGAAAAAATAGATTTCTCTGGAATAAGACATCGGATCGCAGATATCAAGATATCATTTTATTCTGGTGTCTATTACGTACTTGCCCATGTAGATGCCTTAGTCCGGTTGCACACAGTCCGGAAGTAGAAGCATGTTGGACGCAGCGCATGATCATTGCGTCCAAAATGCTGGTGTCTATTGAACGCAGGTGAATCTGCATGTGTTCACTGAACCGCGTTCAATCCATTCTATTGGTGAAATTTCACTTGCGGAGACTGGCTTTTTTGCAAGAGAAATAGACATGCTGCAGTCTGGAGAGACGCATCGCATGTCGTCTCCGTGGGTGAGTCACAGATGACCCTGGATTTCTAGAAATCCCATTCGCTATGTTGTAACAGTTGGCCGCTGCAGGGTTGACGCTGCATAAGTACGCAGCATCAAACCCGCAGCAGTTACTGATCATTTGCACATACCCTTAAAGCACCACTTCATCAGTTTTGTTTTTTTATTTCACCTCTGGAATGGTGCTTTAAATGTAATTCCCCTGCCCCCTGTCTCAAACTCACCTGTTGCTGCCTTCATCCTTTTCCGGCATTGCTACTGTCGGTGTCCGGTGAAAAGTGACTTGCCTGCAGCTCTAGTGTTTTATGGAGTGGTGCAAGGTCACTTTTCAATACAATTCTATGAGAGGCTTATTCTGGTTCTCATAGACTTGTATTGAGAGCTTGTGACTTCAGCCAGACAGAAGCTGTGCTCACAAGATGGTGTCGCAGGACCGGAGCAATGCCGAAAAACTGAAGAAGCCGGAGGGTGAGTATATGCGAGTGGGGACGGGGCTTACATTTAAAGCGCCACTCCAGCGTAGGAAAACCCCTACCCCGCTGGAGTGGTGCTTTAAGAGTGTGGATCCTACTGACAGATTTCTTTTAAAATTCTAATTTACACAACATGAAAAGCAGACTCACCAACACCTTGTCAAATGGCAAATGCACTAGCAGGGTGCAGCAGGCCCCCCACTAATAAAGGCTGGAGCAGCACAGGTGCAAGCTACTGATGAGAGCAACCACCCACTCACCTAAATAATGGAGGGGTGGCTGCCTACTAGCAAAAATGCACACAGATAAAGCTTGCATAAGACCCTGTTCACACAGATAAATGTGATGCACAGTGTCTGGACAACCTATAGATCACGCCCATGGTATTAGCAGGCGGGCCGTCCAGCACTATATATATACACACATGCAACACACAAGAACCAAGCCAACATAAAGGGGCCCTGCCGCCCCCTGCAAAAATATGATAAAATAGTGCAAAAAATATGAAAAATAAAATTTCTATTTTATCATATTTTTTGCAGGGTGCGGCAGGGCCCCTTTATGTTGGCTTGGTTCTTGTGTGTTGCATGTGTATATATATTTCGCAATGCATCTCTGGGAACGGAAGCTGGCGGCAGCCACTTTCGCATCGGGACAGCTTTGCTGGACGACGGAGGGTGAGTATATAACTATTTTTTATTTTTATTTTTTTTTTAACAGGGATATGGTGCCCACACTGCTATATATTACGTGGGCTGTGTTATATACTGCGTGGCTGCTATATACTACGTGGGCTGTGTTATATACTGCGTGGGCTGTGTTACATACTACGTGGGCTGTTATACACTGCGTGGGCTGTGTTATATACTGCTCGGGCTGTGTTATATACTGCGTGGCCTGTGTTATATACTGCGTGGCATGTGTTATATACTGCGTGGCCTGTGCTATACATTAGTGCAAAAAATATGAAAAATAAAATTTCTATTTTATCATATTTTTTGCAGGGTGTGGCAGGGCCCCTTTATGTTGGCTTGGTTCTTGTGTGTTGCATGTGTATATATATTTCGCAATGCATCTCTGGGAACGGAAGCTGGCGGCAGCCACTTTCGCATCGGGACAGCTTTGCTGGACGACGGAGGGTGAGTATATAACTATTTTTTATTTTTATTTTTTTTTAAACAGGGATATGGTGCCCACACTGCTATATATTACGTGGGCTGTGTTATATACTGCGTGGCTGCTATATACTACGTGGGCTGTGTTATATACTGCGTGGGCTGTGTTACATACTACGTGGGCTGTTATACACTGCGTGGGCTGTGTTATATACTGCTCGGGCTGTGTTATATACTGCGTGGCCTGTGTTATATACTGCGTGGCATGTGTTATATACTGCGTGGCCTGTGCTATACATTACGTGGGCTGTGTTATAAACTACGTGGCTGTGTTATATACTGCGTGGCTGCTATATACTACATTGCTCCTATATACTACGTGGCCTGTGCTATATACTATGTGGCTCCTATATAGTACGTGGCCTGTGCTATATACTATGTGGCCGCTATATACATACATACATACATATTCTAGAATACCCGATGCGTTAGAATCGGGCCACCATCTTGTATATATAGGACGGCTCGCCTGCTAATACTATGGGCGTGATCAATAGGTTGTCCAGACACTGTGCATCACACCTACCTGTGTGAACAGGGTCTTAGGGTACCGTCACACAGTGGCATTTTGATCGCTACGACGGCACGATCCGTGACGCTCCACCATCGTAACAATATCGCTCCAGCGTCGTAGACTGCTGTCACACTTTGCAATGTACGACGCTGGAGCGATAATTTCATGACGTATGTGCGATGTAGAAGCTGTTGGTTACTATGCGCACATCGTATACAATATCCTGCACACCTTTGTTACACCATGCGATCATGCCGCCACAGCGGGACACTAGACGACGAAAGAAAGTTTCAAACGATCTGCTACGACGTACGATTCTCAGCGGGGTCCCTGATCGCAGGAGCGTGTCAGACACAGCGAGATCGCTGGAACGTCACGGATATATCGCTGGAACGTCACAAATCGTGCCGTCGTAGCGATCAAAATGCCACTGTGTGACGGTACCCTTATGCAAGCCTTATCTGTGTGCATTTTTGCTACTAGGCAGCCAACCCTCCATTATTTAGGTGAGTGGGTGGTTCTCATCAGTAGCTTGCACCTCTGCTGCTCCAGCCTTTACCCCCTGACGAAGGCTGACGCCGAAACGCGCGTCGGGGAGTGGCACATCCAAGAGACGGCAGCACTATAGGTAACATATGTTCCTGGCATTAATATCTTTTTTCAACAGCCATTATCCAATATTATGTGGTAACTTCAGTGGCCCATGCTTATGGTTATAAGTATCTTTACATACTATCAATATCTGTGGCTGCACATGTTTATCGCTAGTTGTACCTTATGCCAGCATAGTATCATATATTTCTTATGGCATGTATTAATCACTAATTGCACTTTAAGTCAGTAATAATCACACATATATAACTCAGTACTTTAGGCCATGTGATTGCACATTTTTTGGCACTAGTTGCACCTTATGCCAGCATACTATTGTATATATATATTTTTTATGGTATGTATCAAGCACTAGTTGCACTTTAGGTTAATATAAATTACACATACACAATTCAGTACTCTGGGCCATTTTTCTCTTTTTCTCTTTTTCAAGGTGCATGGTCATATATGATAAATTGTAATTTTGGTTTTCTTACTTTTTGTGCAATTTTTTGTATACAATAATTTTCAGTGCTGTAGGGCTTCTTATGAACAGATTGTTATATCATGTACTGATGATTACAATGTGATTATATATATTTAAGTTTTTTTTGCCCCCGTCTTCTTGGTATTGTGCCTTCTCTTTGGTTTTCCTTCCCCTCTACCATTTGGTATATTTATATTTATTTCTAATAAATCTATTTAATTTATTTGGACATTTGTTCGGTTTCTTTGTTCTCTTCCTTTGCATTTATTAGTGGGGGGCCTGCTGCACCCTGCTAGTGCATTTGACAAGGTGTTGGTGAGTCTGCTTTTCATGTTGTGTGTTTTTTTGAGTTTTTCTATGTTAGCTGTTCCAAAATTCTAATTTAGTGCCACCCAGAGACATGACTTCTGTCTGTGCATTCGAAGAGCCAAAATAATTCCCCCTCTTACAAAGGTTCAGTAATGCAGCTCGTCATTTCTATATATCTAGGGCTGGGTTCCCAGTGGAATTACTAAGTGAGCAATCTTGTAAGTATAAACTCTAATGCATTCTACGTTTAGACCTTGACCTGATAGGAGGTAAATAAAAGACAAAATATACAGAATAAAGACATCTCACTATTGTGAAATAATTTTGTGGAATAAGTATGTAGTGCATATACAGTAAGGTTTATGATGTAGAAGTCATTTCAAAATTGGCATTTCTGTGACCTAAATCATTTTTATAATATCACCATTTGTAGCTGAAGGCTAATGTGTTTCTGGCTTTGGTCATTATCCATATATTGTTCATGTTGAGCATTGGACTTGTCAGATTGATTAAATCTAGTTTGTAGCTAGTTTGCAATATAGCTATTTCATTTTAGGGATGATGGAGGGGTCACCAGATGCATTTGCAGGTTTTTTTCCCTTCACTATGGGAAATTCCTGTGTAAAGACTCATTGAGGCATCAATGTTTTTTTCATGTACAGTGAAGAAAACAATTATTTGATCTTTTGCTGATTTTGAAAGTTTGCCCACTGACAAAGACGTGAACAGTCTATAATTTTAAGGGTAGGTTAATTTTACCATTGAGAGATAGAATATCAAAAATAAAATCCAGAAAATCACATTGTATAAATGATATACGTTTATATGTATTTTGCAATGAGAAATAAGTATTTGATCCCCTTCCAACTATTAACCCCTTCCCGTCCTGTGACACAGCGTATGCATCATGAAAGTCGGTGCCAATCCGAACTGTGAATCATATGCTGCGTCACAGAAGTTCCTGCAGATCGGATGAAAGGATTAACTGTGTAATTTCACCCACCCTGCAGGTACAGGAGGATTTGTACTTGAGCCCAGGGTCTACGATCTCTCTGATTGGCTGTTGAAAGTGACTGTTTCACTTTCAATCAGAGCAATCGTAATATTTCACGAATGAAAATTGGTGAAATATTACAATCCAGCCATGGCCAATGCTGCAATATCATCTGTCATGGCTGGAGACCGCAATCTGCCCCGGCCACCAATCTCCCCTCCATCCTCCGTCCTTTCCTCTGGTGTCCTCCGCTCCCCTCCGTCCTCCCGTCCGCTTCCCCCCGCGGTCCGGTCTCACCCCCCCGTGGTCCGATCTCACCCCCACTTACCTACCGAGCTCCGGTGTCCCTCCCGGTGTCAGACCGTCTTCTCCATGGGCGCTGCCCAGGGCTGCCACTAGAAATTTCAGGGCCCCATACTGGCAAAATTTCCGGGGCCCCCTTGAGACTGCGCCCAGGCTCCACCTGAGCCCCGCCTCCACGCTCCACCCCTCAAGCTGTTCACGGTCCCACCACTCTTTCTTGGAAAAACTCCACTTCTCACCTATCACACATTAACAGTTCCCATCACCAGATCACACATATAGCCGGCAGCTTTTGTTTTGGCCAAAAGATTTTTTAAGCCACCAAAATGACAAGGTAGACACTTTTGGCCAGGCCCTACTCTACTGTAACCTATTAAATATTTGTTAAAATATGCAATACAATTTAGGTATATTTTTATTTATTTTTCAATTTTTAAAATGACTTGTAATACCACATACAAGGAACAAATACCACAGCACCATGACCAGACACCATATCACCACAGTGACCTATAATACTATCTACAAGGCACAAATACCGCCACACCATGAACAGATGACATATTACCACCACAGTGATCGAATAATATCAAATACAAGGAACAAATACCATAACATCATGACCAGACCACATATTACCACCACATAGTGACTGAATACTACAATACTGATCAATAATAAAAAAAAAACCACAATACTATCACCATCAGTGCCATTATACACAGGAGATCTGTACTTAGTATGCAGTGTCTGTGTATAGGTAATACAGTGATCACCAGTGACATTATACACAGGAGCTCTGTATATAGTGTATAGGTAATCCAGTGATCACTGGTGAAATTGTACACAGGACTTCTGTATATAGTATACAGTGTATAATGTCAGTGTATAGGTAACACACTGACTCACCAGTGACGTCTCTAGGTGAAGTCCTTCATCTTTCATCCAGCACAGACCGCCATCACTTCATCCAGCCAGGACTCGTCTCTGCAGGAAATAACACTGTTATCTCGAGTTCCACTTGCAGAACACATTACTTAATTTTCCCAACTTCTACATTACCCCCCTGTGTCCAGCAATCTGCCCCGCTGTGTCCAGCAACATAGTATCACTCTACACAGTAATAGGACTGCACCCCCATTTAGAACAGTATACTCAAAAAATAAAATAAATACATCACTGCAGTAATAATATCCCTTAATTAGCCCCTATGGTAATAATATTCGCTATCCTAGCCCCCGTGTGTCTCATTCCTCGCGTCAGCCATATGTTCTCCCATCCTGCCCTCATGAGTATCCATCCTGCCCCATATGATCTCCCCATCCTGCCCCATCTGTCTCCATCGTATCCATCCTGCCCCATCTGTCTCCAATCCTGCCTCCAGTGTCTCCAATCATGCCCGTATCACCATTCTGCCCCGTCTCCAATCATGCCCCGTGTCTCAATTCTGCCCCATCTGTTTCCAATCCTGCCCCATCTGTCTCCAGTCATGCCCCAGTGTCTCCAGTCATGCCGCCATGTCTGTCATCCTGCCCCCTGTGTCTCCAATCATGCCCCGTTTCTCCATTCTGCCCCTGTGTCCAGCAATCTGCCCCTGTGCCCAGCTTTCTGCCCATGTTCAGCGTTCTGCCCGTGTCCAGCGTTCTGCCCGTGTCCAGCGTTCTGCCCGTGTCCAGCGTTCTGCCCCTGTGCGCAGCGTTCTGCCCCTGTGCGCAGCGTTCTGCCCCTGTGTCCAGCTTTCTGTCCCCCCTGTGTCCAGCTTTCTGTCCCCCCTGTGTCCAGCTTTCTGCCCCCCCTGTGTCCAGCTTTCTGTTCCCCCCGTGTCCAGCTTTCTGCCCCCCCGTGTCCAGCTTTCTGCCCCCCCGTGTCCAGCTTTCTGCCCCCCCTGTGTCCAGCTTTCTGCCCCTCTTGTGTCCAGCTTTCTGCCCCCCCTGTGTCCAGCTTTCTGCCCCCCCTGTGTCCAGCTTTCTGCCCCCCCTGTGTCCAGCTTTCAGCCCCCCCTGTGTCCAGCTTTCTGCCCCCCCCCCCCCGTGTCCAGCTTTCTGCCCTCCCTGTGTCCAGCTTTACTGCCCTGGGCCCCCCCGGATCGCCGCTCTCAATAAATAAAAAACAAAAAACAAGTTCTGCTTACCTGCCGCGCTCCTGCTCTCTCCACGCAGCTGAAGCGTGCACTCGCCGGCGACTGACAATGACGTCAGACGCCGGCGACCTGCACGCTGCGGCTGACGTCAGCTGCCAGCCTCAGATTGGCTGGCGACTGTTAACTATTGACGTGCGGACGCGGGCCCGCACGTCAATAGCATTAAACAGCTGCAGCGCCGGCCGCCGCTAAGGGCCCGGTTCAGCCTGCGGCTGCCGGTAGGGGCCCAGAGAGCAGATAAGATGGGGCCAGATGCGGGCCCCCACTGCTCACCGGGCCCCATACGCCAGTCACGGCTGTAATGCCCTGATGGTGACCCTGGCGCCACCATGTTCCAAAATGAACCTATCACAGTGATCAAAATAAAAAAAATAGTAAATAACCCCCCCCCTACCCTTATCACTCCTATAGGTAGGGAAAATAATGAAATAAAGAAAATACTAGGGTTAGGGTTAGGGTTGCAATTAGGGTTAGGGTTAGAATTAGGGTTAGGGTTGCAATTAGGGTTAGGGTTGTGATTAGGGTTAGGGTTGCAATTAGGGTTAGGGTTAGAATTAGGGTTAGGGTTGCAATTAGAGTTAGGGCTGCAATTAGGGTTAGTATTAGGGTTAGGGTTGCAATTAGGGTTAGGGTTGTAATTAGGGTTAGGATTAGGGTTGCAATTAGGGTTAGGTTGGCCGCTGCGGATTCGTAGCAGTTTTCCATCACGTTTACAGTACCATGTAAACCTATGGAAAACCAAATCCGCTGTGCCCATGGTGCGGAAAATACCACGTTGTATTGTGGCGTCTTTTAAGGTATGTTTTTCTCTGAAATGTTGCAGCGTTTCATAGACAGATATGCTTGGCTGAAATCACACAGTCAGTGCCTGATACATGCTGTACGTGGGTCAGCAGCACGCATCAGTAGTCAGGTTCTCTTTACCAATCTCGCTGAGCATTTTTTAGAACTAGACTCTAGTTGCCTCATTTGTGATTAAAAGGGAAGTTGTGGTTTAAGTGGCAGCAAAGCTCATTTCTTCCTTCTAGAAAGATAATTACTATGCACAAAAACATGTTTTATTATCTAGGGAACCACTGAGAAATATCTGCAATATTGCATGTCATCACTTGTTTACATCCTTTCCAGATATGTTCTAAAAAAATGTTCAGTGAGCAACATACTTGGATAAACTATGACTCTGCCAACATCAAAAGCTCTTTTGTATTCTGTGTGGATTCACTTATAAAAAAGTCCAGATTTTGTTAAATAGGACCTGGAAAAGCTGTTTGCTTCATTTTTGGTCCTGCTGCACACTATGACATGGGTTGTATATTACATTAAACATAAAATTAAAGGGAACCTGTCAGCAGGATTGTGCACAGTAACCTACATACGGTGTTAGTTTGGCGCCGTTATACTGATTAAAATGATACCTTGGTTGATGAAATCCGTCTTGTGGTTGTTGTTTAATCTATATTTTTAGTTTTCAGTTAATCAGATTCTTGTCTTCTAGGGCGGCCTGTGGGGGTCTTCATGTGGTGTTCCACTTACATATTCATCTGTATGGGCTTATGACAGATCACTGATCCTTCAGTGACCTGCCCTCTATTTTACATACTGCATATACTATTGTGTGGTTACAAAAAAATAATTAAACTTCATCAAAATGGGTCCGGCAGATGCTACTGCGTAGCCGGTGCCAATTTGATTGAGCCAATTTTTTTTTCCACTAGCAAAATGGTGTGATTTAATATCTAATGTGCCCAAAAACGCGATAGATGTTACTGTGCAGGCGCCGCCGCCATTTTGATAAAGATACTTTTTTTTTAACCCACTATACTATAGGAATAAAGCATAAATGCATATAGGCATATTAGGCGTGTATCATGCTTCAGCGCAGGCGCCGCTGCCGGCGCCATTTTGATGAACTTGAATTTTTTTGGTGGATCCCCACAATAGTATATTCAGTATGTAAAATAGGGGGCAGGTGACTGAGGGATGAGTGACCTGTCATAAGCCCATAAGGATGAATATGTAAGCAGAGCTCCACATGAAGACCTCCCACATGCTGCCTCCGAGCACAGGCATATTATTAACTGAAAACTACAAATAAAGATTAAACAATATCCACAAGACGGATTTCATCAACCAAGGTATCATTATAATCAGTATAATGGCGCCGACCTGACGTTGTCTGTAGGTTACTGAGCACAATCCTGCTGACAGGTTTCCTTTAAACATTTTGAATAAATTACAATGGTAAAGAATGTAATACATTGGAGGCACGTTTACCATTATTGTCTAATTGTTAGTTAGTGCAAACTCAGATCAGAACAGCCTTAAAAGCACCAGATGTATATTAGTGGTTGATGCTGTGCTACATCTGGATTGCATGGCTGAGGGGAGGCATGATGCGACTGCTCAGCCATGAATCCAGGACACACTGAGCTTGGGTGCAGCTTCAGTGACTAGCGGTAACATAGAGGTTACCGCCGGTCACTGCCAGCTGTTCCCCACAGTCAGTTTTCAGTGTGATCTGGCTGATGAACTGCGGAAACCTTTATTACGTCACCGCTAGCACTGTGACAAATTTCAAACTGATTTTACTTTGGTTTTTTTCAGACTTATGTTTTAATTATGGAACAGTTAGTAAAAATGTCATCCCATTCACAGCAATGCATAAGTGTAATGCAAATAATGAGGCTTATTGCAATTTTGCAGCAAAATTGGAAAATCCTTATATTTCAGATGTTAAAAGGTATTGGACAATTATAACTATAATAATGTTATATCTTACCAAAAGATATCTGTAAATATATATATTTATGTATACATTTATACTTCTTATTTTGGTAGATGAAAGCTGTTTTGCATGAGACTGACCTCAGTCCAATGCAGTCATGGAATAGATTAAACACATTAAAGTGATGAAGTAGCCGAGCTGTAGAAGCATTGAAGCACAAATGAATGTAGACGGCAACAGATTAAGCCATATATCCATACTGCCTATTGTAGTTAATAAAAGATGCACTCTTTAATTACAAATAAAAATTGCCACTTCCAGCCTCAGTTCCCCATTTGCAGTGTTTTTTACGTGGAGGAGGCTTATGGACAAATCTGGTCACATGATCCTTTATTGGCTTCCGTATTGGTAAAAGGAGTGCTGTGCAGTCTGGGAGGAACTCTGCACTAAAAAATGTTAAGAAGGAGGACCTGTAATACAAATAGTAAGTGCCTTAGTGAGTGGCATAAAATAATGCACCCAACACATTCGGTAAAATAAGCAAAAAGTGCAGAGCCCCTTCAACCATCCATGCGGAGTTTTACTTATGTTTCATCAAGTACAGTAGGGAAGCAAAAGCAGCTAAGGGAGAGGAGTACGAGTTGAAGCCTAGATCTGAAATTACATGGCAGAAAATATAGTTTTTAGCATTAAGAGGTACATGCGCCACATCAGAAAGCCAAGTTTAAAAACAGCTCACTTTCAGAATTAGAATGAAAGTAATATACATTTTTTGGATCAAAACTGCATTAAAGCGAACCTGTCATGAGAAAAAAAATGCTATTAACCTGCAAATATGGGGTGAATCTGCATGTCAGTAGTGTTATGAATTTTCCTTTCGCCTGCACTGAAAGCCGAGCCGCTAGGAGGAAAAGAACTTTATTCCTCTCAGCAGCTTTGCCTGTCAGTCATAGGGGCACAGTCCCCGCTGCTTCAGTCACCGCTGAGATCATAGTGAGCAGCAGTTGTAACCAAATCTCGGCACTGACTGATATCCAGCTCAGCAGTGATACGTCCGGCTGTCAGTCAGCTGCAGGATGGGGTTTCAGCAGCTGCTCACTATGTACTGACGGCCAGAGGCTGACGGGAGTACTAAAGTTAATTTCCTGCCAGTAACTGGGCTTTATAATGCGGGCATCAGGTTTATAATGTTGTTAACCTGTAGGTTAACCCCATGTCAGCAGGTTCCCGTTAAGTGAGTTAATGAATGAAATGTAAATTTTATTGCATACATTTTGGAGTTTTCTTTTTTACGACGTGGAAAACCTTTTATCGGTTTGATGTAAATAGGTTGGTAAATAGCAAGATGAGTGTCATGATCCAGACCGGGTTCTCAGTCCTGTTTTCCCTTTTTCCTGGTCTGGTCATGTCAAGAGTTAACCTTTCCCAGCGTCAGTCTGGACTCAGGTTGGCTATTTATCGCCGCTGCTTCCTGCAGGCGATGTCAGTTATAGTTTATGCCTAGGGTTGCTGTAGCTGACTGCGATTGCTCTGATTTGTCTCTGTTTTCCCTTATTCCCGTCTTGGCTCTATGTTTCCCTTTATGTGCTGACTCCCTGGTTTTGACTTAGCTTGTATCCTGACCTGCTTCTGTCTTTTGTCTTCTGGCTTATCTGCTCGTGACCTTTACTGATAACCTGGCTTGTCTCTGACTGTGAGTTTGCTTATTCCTTTGGTACTGCGCCACAGTCTCCGATATGACCCGGCTTGTTTGACTATTCTGCTGCCTATCGTGGTAGCTTCACTGCTGCACTCCAGGCCAGCTCTGTTTAGGTGCAGTCCTGCTTCCACTCTACTGCCATCTAGTGGAGCCTGCAGCTACCTGCAGCGTGACAATGAGGCATTTTAGGCCTTTATCACTAAAGGTAGCCATACATAAATGCCTGTACGATTTTCCAAAAATTAAGAATCCTAGCATAAACTATGAATACTAATACCATTAAATAGCCTCCACTAAATTTTAAAGTATGCAGTTTGGTAGATACAACACTATTCTCCAAGCTTCCGCCAAATGCAGGTTCACCTAGCAACCTGGCAAATTGTACTTGGGATTAATCATTCCAGAACAAGTCTATTAAATCAAAATATTGCAATTAGCTTTAAAATAACTTTCTCAGCAACAAAAAGGTGAAATGTGTGTGTTTTGCCTCTGTATTTTGCTATAGGTCTCCTGCAAAGCAAAACATTTCCAGTGACATCCGCAACACCACTTAGTTTATGCTGCAAATTTTCTTTGAAGAGTGTGATTGAAATTTTGTGAAATCTCATTTACCATGCTGCTATCTGAAAGAGGTTGTCCACTACTTTTTAATTGATGACCTATTCTTTGGTCATCAATAATGTCTATTTGGCCAGGGTTCAACACCCGGCACCCCGCCGATCAGCTGTTATCGGTTAGCGGCTGCCGGCCAAAAGTACTCACTTGCTAAGCTGTCCGTTTCCTGGTAGTGGCTGAGGATTGGTACTACACATCTGCCTCCTATTCATATCAATAGGAGGTGAATGTGCAGTACCCTGTGGCGGACACTACCAGAAGGCAGCGGCTCTGCAAGTGAGTATTTCCTGCTGCCGACACCGATAACAGCTGATTGGTGCGAGTGTCGGTCCTATGGATAGGTGGATAGGTCATCAGTGAAAAAGTAGTGGACAACCTCTTTGATAAGCAGAAAATCAGGCAAATTTATGACCCAAACGGTATGCACCTGTATAATATGTGCACATGGGAGTTGTTTTGAGGCAGTCAATAAAAAGACAAGTTTTCAAGTGGAAACCGCTTAAGGAAAGGCTCTTTTTTGGGACTGTTTTTAGAGGAGGTCTTAAAGGGACTCTTGTCAACAAAGAATGGCTGTTCACACCAAGTATAGGCGCTCAGTACTTTAATTTCATTTCCTGAAGCAGTATAAGGGTATGCGCACTCTTCGTATTTAATTCGTTGACGCACACGTCAGATGAAACCTGGCAGTCATTTTCCTTAAGCAGCTTCGCTAGCGGTTTTACCACTGCGTTGTTCTTTTTCCTGTGATTTTAATTATAAATAGTGAGCAGCTTCCTAGCAAAAGCCACCCGAAGAATGAACATGCTACTTCATTTACCGTTTCACAATTTCTGAACAGTGAAATGGTTAAAAGTAGTGACAGAAGACTGAATATTTGCACAGCAAAGTTGTTTCTGTGCATTATATTTATTTTTTGCAATGGATTGTCCGGCAAAAGCCTTCTGAAAGATTTGTAGAAAAAGCACATACGCTTACGCGTTTTTGAGGCCATGTTCACACGTTCCTGATTTCCCTGCTGTTTTTTCTGCACTAAAAACCGCAGCTCTTGGCAGAAAACGCAGGTGCGTTTTTTGGTGCTTTTTGGTGCGCTTTTTGATGCGTTTTTTGGTGCAGTTTTTTATGCAGTTTTCCCTGCAGAGTCTGTTTGTTTTCTAGGAAGTTTTTTTAGGGTTAAAATGGCTGAAAATACCCTAACCCTACCCCTAACCCTAACCCTACCTCTAACCCTACCCCTAACCCTACCCCTAACCCGAACCCTAGTTCTAACTGTAGTGGGGGAAAAAAAAAAATTCTTTATTTTATTATTGTTACTACCTATGGGGGTGATAAAGGGGGGGGGGGGCATTTACCTTTTTTTTATTTTGATCACTGTGAGGTTGTCACAGTGATCAAAATGTGCCTGGAACGAATCTGCCGGCCGGCAGATTCGGCGGGCGCACTGCGCATGCGCCCGCCATTTTGGCGGCGCCCAGGGAGAAGACGGCCGGACAGACATCGGGAGGCCCGGTAAGTATAAGGGGGGGAGATTAGGGCACGGGGGGCGTCGGAGCACGGGGGGTGGCATCAGAGCACGGGGGGGTGGGATTGGAGCACGGGGGGGCAGCCACACTGCAGCGGTTCTGCACCACAAACCGCAGAAAACCCGCAGATATTTTTTTCGTCTGCGGGTTTTACTGCGGGTTTGACCTCACAATGGAGGTCAATGGGTGCAGAACCGCTGCAGTTCCGCAAAAAGAAGTGACATGGTCCTTCTTTTTTACCGCAGCTATTCAGCGCGGCTTTATTTGGGATTTTCCGCAATGTGGGCACAGCAGTTCCTGTTTTCCATAGGGTACATTGTAATGTACCCTGCATGGAAAACAGCTGCGGACCCGCAGCGGGAAAATCGCGGCGGTTCCGCATTAAAAAAAGGATGGTGTGAACATGGCCTAAAGGTTTTTGGATGAGTTTTTTTTTTTAAAAAGCAGGTTTTGTGCAGCTTTTTGAGTAGGCAGTGAGTTTGCAAGAGCCACATTAATGAAGTAGCATGCACTTTCTTTTTCCCACTTTTCAAAACCTGAAGTGAAATAAGATGCTCAAAAGTCTGAACATATGACAAAGAATGTGATTTTATAATAGAAATAAATAGGAAGAGGGTTTTTTAAATTATTCTCTTCAGATGTTTTCTTTATCGCCTCTCATTGGGGGGCACAGGAACCATGGGTGTATGCTGCTGCCACTAGGAGGCTGACACTATGCAAATAAAAAAGTTAGCTCCTCTGCAGTGTACACCCCACCGACTGGCATTATACTCTTCAGTTTAGCTTAGTGTCAGTAGGAGGTGGACACGGGTCTTTCATTAGACCCTTATCTACCTCAATGTGCGTCGTTTTTCTTTCAGGTTTTCGGATGGGATACAGGGTGAGCAGTCACACCTGTAGTCCCACAATGCGGACTATGAGTACGGCGTGTACTGCCACCCCGTATCCTCATAGATCCCTATCCAGGACCAAGATCCTAGCACACAAGCGTGCTTAGAAGTCCGGTCCTGGCTCCGTCCCCCACCCACTCGCCCACCAGAGCCTGTCGGTTGTGGAGACGAGGACGTCCATCAGCTCCCTGGACGTCTCATCCCCCTTTCAAGGTTAGTACCGGCGTGGGATTTTTGAGGTAAGTATCCGGCGCCGCGGTTTCCCCCCATCCCTTCCTAGAGTTTCCTGGGGGTCTTACTAGGGGCTCCCATATCCCGGGTCGCTGCTTGCATGGATTCCCGCAGCACGACCTGGGCTTGCAGTTTTCTCTGCAGACCCTCTCTTACGGACGCGGGGCCGTTATAGGCTGCCGCGCCGTTTGCCTACCAGTGTGGGCTCCGCGTTTCTCCTCCTTCGATAGGGGCCACATCTTCTCCCCGCGGCGCACTGCCTCTGCGCCGCGGTTTTTCCAGGGGGCACACAGGCGCTGCGGCCCTGTCGGGCCGGCGCGCCGCAGTTTTTGCCGGGGGCTCTCCGGCGCTGCCGCCCTGACAGGTCGGCTCGCCGCGATTTCCGGGGCACTCAGGCGCTGCGGCCCTGACAGACCGGAGCGCCTCTTCTTCCTGCGGTGCGCTGCTCTGGTGCCGCAGGGGGCTTCTCGGCAGCAGGTTTCTCTAGCGGCGCAGCCTAGTAGGCTGCTGCGCCGCCTGTGTTTATGGCGGCGCACCTTTCCGGCGCATCTTTCCGGCGCCGCGGTTATCCTCCTCAGCCGCCGGCTCCTACTTTAGGCCCCGGCTTCTCCCGGGGCCTACTTCCGGTTTGCGCGCTCCCTCTCTTCCGGTCTGCGGGCGGGCTTTTTTCCCGCCTGACATATTTGTCCTGCCCACCGGCGCCTCCGTGGCTGGCTCTGCCCACTTCCTCCAGGGATTAGTCACTCTTCTGGTGTGCACTCCGCAGCAGCACCTGCTCAGCCCCGCACGTGTTTTTTACTGTGAGCTCAGCGATCTGCGCAGAACACGGCCCCTCAGGACAGGAGTTCTCCGCGGACTTGTGGGACATCTTCCAGGACCGGGTCCGTGAGTAGCTGCACTGCAGACTGACACCCTTCTCTGCCCCACTGTCCCCTAACCCACTGGCATCTTCAGGGATCTCTCAAAATGTCTTCTAAAGGGGGCCGCTCTCGTCCCCCTACTTCTTCATCTTCTGCCTTAGTCACGTACTTTGCATGTTCGTCCTGTAACAGCAAACTTCCCTCAGGTCAGTCCTCCCCGCTGTGTCAGTCCTGCAGCAACCCAATTGTTCCCACCGCCCAGGATCCTCTGGCTGTTCCACCCGAGAGTGATCCCCCCATCCCAGGCTGGGCCGCCTCTCTGTCCCAATCGGTGGCCGATTTAACACGGGTATCTCAAACCCTGGTGTCCGCGCTGGATCGGTTACCCCTGCAGACCCCTGCCGTGGCCAGCGGGTCGCAGGAACCGCCGCCCGAGACCTCCTTGCTAAGCTACAAAAGGTCCAGACAGGAACGTCGGTCTGAGTCCTCTTCGCGTTCCATCTCACCGCACGGCCCTCCCCCGCGGTTGGTGTCCCACCGATCCTCCTCCCCTGAGTCAGGCGAGGCATTATCTGATGCGCCCTCAGAGGATATTTCGGAGCTGGATCCTAACCAGATCGCCACCATGAGTGAGACGGTCCAGAACCTCATTCGGGCTATAAACCAAACCTGTGGCATTCAGGATCCCTCTACGGAACCCGCAGATCAGGCGGTTTCGTTTAGACGGGCCAAACCACCTTCAAAATTTTTCGCTCCTCATCCTGAATTCGAGGAAATCCTGGCCAGAGAGAGAGAGAATCCAAGCAGACGTTTTCAGAGGGGTAAACGCCTGGGGGTGTTATATCCGTTTTCACCAGAACTTACCGCTAATTGGACGGTCTCTCCCTCGGTGGATCCCCCTGTTTCCAGGCTGTCCACCAACACGGTGTTTCCACTGTCCGGCGGAGCGTCTCTGAAGGATTCCAACGACAGAGTTATAGAATCCTTCGCGAAATCTGCCTTTGAAGCGGCTTCAGCAGCGCTATGTCCAGCCTTTGCTTCCACTTGGGCTTCAAAATCCATCTCAAAATGGGCCAAGGATCTACGGCGAGGTATCCTGGACGGGACACCTCCCGCGCAATTAGCGGAACTTGCCAACCAGATTTCCCACGCTGGTGAATACCTGGTTTCCGCCTCCCTGGATGTCGCGTCTTGTGCGGCTCAGGCTTCCAGCAATGCCGTTGCCATCCGCCGGACCGTTTGGCTCAAGGCCTGGCAGGCGGACTTGTCCTCCAAAAAGTCCCTCACTAGTCTGCCCTTTCAGGGCTCTCGTCTCTTTGGTTCCCAGCTGGACCAAATCATTAAGGATGCCACCGGGGGTACAAGTTCTCTTCTCCCCCAGTCTAAACCTCGCCGCCCTCCTCCTAGACGGCAGTTTCGCTCTTTTCGGCCTTTTCGTCGCTTCGCTGCATCAAACTCTTTTTCCCAGCAGCAGCAGAGGCCACAGGCACGTCAGGAGAAGAAGGCGGTGTCCTTCAGGCCCACTCCGTCCTGGCGTGCTCGCTATTCCCAGGGTGGATCGTCCAGGCCCAGGACTGGAAGATCCACCTCCGCATGACTCTCGGCAAGACTCCAGCCCAACTCCCAGGTTGGGGGGCCGTCTTCTCCGTTTCAGGGACGTCTGGATTTCCGCAGTAGAGGATGCATGGGTCAGGGAAGTTGTATCCTCGGGATACAAAATAGAGTTCGCCTCCCGACCCAGGGATCGTTTCTTCCAATCCCGTCCTCCAAGAGATCCCGCTCTAGTTCCGGGCTTCTTTGCAGCCATCGCTTCTCTGCTCAAATCCGGGGTAATCGTTCCCGTCCCAGAAAAGGAACGGTACACGGGTTTCTACTCGAACCTCTTTGTGGTACCGAAAAAAGACGGCAAGGTTCGTCCCATTCTGGACCTCAAATTGCTGAACAGGAGGGTTCGCCTGAGACACTTCAGGATGGAATCCCTTCGTTCAGTAATTGCTTCCATGGAGGCTCAGGAATTTCTATGCTCTATAGATATCCAGGACGCCTACCTACATGTTCCGATATTTCCCGGACATCACCGTTTCCTGCGCTTCGCAGTGCAACAAGATCATTTTCAGTTCGTCGCCCTGCCGTTCGGTCTCGCAACTGCGCCAAGGGTGTTCACGAAAATCATAGCGGCGCTGATGGCCATCTTGAGAGTCAGAGGCTTGGTCCTGTTTCCATACCTCGACGACATCCTCATCAAGGCTCCGTCCTTTGCTCAGGCCCACGAAAGCCTGTCCATTATTCTCGACACCTTATCCCGTTTCGGGTGGCTGGTCAACCGGAAGAAGTCCTGCCATATTCCTTCTCAGCGCATCATCTTTCTGGGCATGCTTTTCGACACTCGTCAGTCCAGAGTCTTCCTTCCCAAGGACAAGAGATCCACCCTTTGTCGGGACATACGCTTGCTCCAGGGTCCTCGGCCTCCCTCCCTCCGATCGGCCATGAAGGTTCTGGGGAGGATGGTAGCTACCTTGGAAGCGATCCCCTTCGCCCAATTCCATTCTCGACCCCTTCAGCAAGCCATTCTGTCTCAGTGGGACAGGTCGGTCTTCTCCCTGGATCGGCCGATCAGACTCTCCTTTCGGGTCAAGCGGTCTCTCAACTGGTGGCTGACGTCACCTCTCATCTCCCAGGGCAGGTCCTTCCTTCCGGTTCACTGGCAGGTGGTGACAACGGACGCCAGCCTGATCGGCTGGGGTGCGGTTTTTCACCACCTGACGGTTCAGGGCCGTTGGTCGCCGCAGGAGTCTTCTCTGCCGATCAACGTCCTCGAAATTCGGGCCATCTTTCTGTCCCTCCGCCATTGGGAAAGGATCCTCAGGGGCCTTCCAGTCTGGATCCAGACGGACAACGCCACGGCTGTGGCATATGTCAACCATCAGGGGGGGACTCGGAGCTCCTTGGCTCTTGCCGAGGTATCCAAGATCCTCCTTTGGGCAGAGGCAACGGTTCCGGTGATATCCGCGGTGCATATCCCCGGCGTGGAAAACTGGGCCGCCGACTTCCTCAGCCGCAAGGGTCTCGCGGCAGGGGAATGGTCCTTGCATCCGGAGGTCTTCCATCAGATTTGTCTTCGATGGGGAACTCCGGATGTGGATCTCACGGCGTCTCGAATCAACAGGAAGGTTCCGCAGTTCGTCTCCAGGTCCCGCGATCCTCTCGCAGTGGGCGTCGATGCTCTGGCCATTCCTTGGTCACAGTTCGAACTGCCCTACCTGTTCCCACCCCTTCCATTACTTCCCAAACTGCTGAAGAAGATCAAAGCGGAAGGGGTGCCGGTCATCCTGATCGCCCCGGATTGGCCCAGGAGAGCTTGGTTCGCGGAACTCGTCAACCTTCTCGCGGACGCTCCCTGGCGCCTTCCAGACAGGCCCGATCTGCTGTCCCAGGGTCCGATCTGCCACCCGAATTCTCGGTCGCTCAGTTTAACGGCGTGGCTGTTGAGACCGCGGTTCTAAGAGCGTCCGGCCTTTCGGACCGGGTGATTCACACCATGATTCAGGCTCGGAAGCCTTCGTCTTCCAGGATCTACTACCGCACCTGGAAGGCCTACTTCCGTTGGTGCGAGTCCAACCGCGTTCCGCCTATGGTTTCTTCCCTGCCTTCGCTTTTGGCCTTCCTTCAGGCAGGACTGGATTCGGGCCTGGCTCTTAGTTCCCTGAAGGGTCAGGTCTCTGCGCTTTCCATCCTCTTTCAGAAGACCTTGGCCTCTCGGCCACAGGTTAAGACCTTCTTTCAGGGGGTAGCCCACGCCGTCCCGCCGTACAGGGCCCCTGTGGAGGCATGGGACCTAAACCTGGTACTGGACGTTTTGAAGGTTTCTCCCTTTGAACCTCTTAGGGAGATTCCTCTATCAGTTTTATCTTGGAAGGTGGCCTTTCTTGTGGCCATCACGTCCATTCGCCGCGTTTCCGAGCTGGCAGCACTGTCTTGCCGCCCTCCGTTTTTGGTCATTCACCAGGACAAGGTGGTTTTCCGACCCCCACCTTCTTTTCTTCCTAAGGTGGTTTCCACCTTCCACCTCAACGAGGACATCGTTCTACCTTCCTTTTGTCCAGCTCCGACTCATCCTCTGGAGCGATCGTTGCACAAGCTAGACCTCGTCAGGGCAGTGAGGATTTATCTGGATAGAACATCCTCTTTCCGGAAGACGGATTCCTTTTTCGTCATTCCTGATGGCACGCGCAGAGGCCAGCCGGCTTCTAAAGCGACTATTGCTCGATGGATCAGAATGGCAATTTTGGAGGCTTACCGGGTCAAGAACAGAGTGCCCCCTCCTGGGATTAAGGCTCACTCTACCCGGGCAGTCGGCGCCTCCTGGGCGGTGCACCACAGGGCTTCCGCCCTACAGCTTTGCAAAGCGGCAACTTGGTCTTCCATCCACACGTTCGCCAAATTTTACAAGGTCCATACCTACGCATCGGCGGACGCCAGCCTAGGCAGAAGGATCCTGCAGGCGGCAGTGGTGAGTCCTCTGACCTGATGGAAGTCTGTTTTTCCCGCCATTGGGACTGCTTTGGGACGTCCCATGGTTCCTGTGTCCCCCAATGAGAGGCGATAAAGAAAACAGGATTTTTGGTTGCTTACCGTAAAATCTGTTTCTTGAAGCCTCCATTGGGGGACACAGCTCCCTCCCAATGTTTTTCTGTTGTTATCTGTTCTATGACTGTTCTCACGTTACAGTTCTCAAGTTTGTGTTTATGGTTTTCAACCTTGTTTCATTATCTCCTACTGCTTTCTCACTAACTGAAGAGTATAATGCCAGTCGGTGGGGTGTACACTGCAGAGGAGGAGCTAACTTTTTTATTTGCATAGTGTCAGCCTCCTAGTGGCAGCAGCATACACCCATGGTTCCTGTGTCCCCCAATGGAGGCTTCAAGAAACAGATTTTACGGTAAGCATCAAAAAATCCTGTTTTTTTAGAGCAGACCCACTAAAAAAAATCTCAGTGTGAAGTTCCTAGAGTGAGGTGGATCATTTGCGGGATTTTGTTTAGTCGGCCAAGGTCAGTAGGCTGTGGCTGCTGGTCGAGAGGCTCTTACCTTCCACTGTCCGAAGCTCAGCTGTTAGTTAGCAGGGCTGGCACAACATCATCATTCGGTGTGACACCCAGCTGAATTTAAGTGTTATTCTTTTCTTAGTGTACAGTAGCCCTTTAGATGTTTTCTGCTGAATATATAGCACTGTGCCAAAGTTTAAGACAGATGTGTAAAATATGCTGCTAAGAATACTTTCAAAAATTAAAGTGCTAATAGTTTATTTTTTCAAAATGGAAAGAATAAACAAACGAGAAATCTAAATCAAAACAATATTTTGTGTGCCCACCCTTTCTTTCAAAACATCTTCAATTTGTCTAAGTACGGTACACTTGCACAAATAAAGGGATTTTGTAGGATTATTGTCAGGTGTATGAGTAAGGAATTATACCAAACAGATAGAAGTGTTTATCACTTTCATATGCAGGTTGAAACACTGTCATTAAGGCTGGTTTCACACTTACGTTTTAAAACGCATGCGTTTAAAAAAAAAACGCATGGTGGAAAAACGCATGTAAACGCGTGCAAATGCTGCGGTTTTTAGACATATGCGTTTTTGGATGTGGTGAAAAAAACGCGGCGTTTTGACGCGTTTAGGCTGGTTCCACATTTGCGTTTTTTTGGGTGCGTTTTTGCGGTAAAAAACGCAAAAAAACGCATGGTGAAAAAACGCATGTAAACGCATGCAAACGCTGCGTTTTTTTGACGCATGCGTTTTTGCATGTGGTGTAAAAAACGCGGCGTTTTACCGCATTTACATGCGTTTTTTCATGCGTTTGCGTTTTTTAAACGCATGCTGAGAAATGTGTGACAGCTGCCAATCATTAAAAAAAAGTAAAAAACCCACTATAAACAGAAATAGTTAGGGGTAGGGTTAGGGGTAGGGATCATAACCCTAACCCTAAAGGGATCCTAACCCTAACCCTACCCCTAACCCTAACCCTACCCCTAACCCTAAGGGATCCTAACCCTACCCCTAACCCTACCCCTAACCCTAAGGGATCCTAACCCTACCCCTAACCATAAAGGGGTTAGGGGTGGGGTTAGGGGTAGGGTTAGGATCCCTTAGGGTTAGGGGTAGGGTTAGGGGTAGGGTTAGGATCCCTTAGGGTTAGGGGTAGGGTTAGGGGTAGGGTTAGGGGTAGGGTTAGGGTTAGGGGTAGGGTTAGGATCCCTTAGGGGTAGGGTTAGGATCCCTTAGGGTTAGGGGTAGGGTTAGGGTTAGGGGTAGGGTTAGGATTCCTTTATCACCTTTACGTTGGGTGGTGGCATATTAGTGTGTTTTCAGGGTTTTTAATAAAAAAAGCATGCGTTTTTTAACGCAAAAAACGCATGCACCAAAAAACGCATGCGTCCCCATTGACTCCAATGCATTTTTTGACCCAAAAAAAAACGCATGAAAACGCATGCGTTTTTTTTGGTCCAAAAAACGCTTCTAAAAATACTACAAGTAGCATTTTAGAAAAAAACGCATGCAGTAAAAAAACGCATGCGTTGCAAAACGCGACCAAACGCATACACAAAAAAACGCATGCGTTTTCAATGTTACATATAGGAAAAAAAAACGCAGCAGACAAAAACGCAAGTGTGAAACCAGCCTTACATGCGTTTTTTCATGTGTTTGCGTTTTTTAAATGCATGATGAGAAGTGTGTGACAGCTGCCAATCATCAAAATCAAGTAAAAATCCCACTATAAACAGAAAAAGTTAGGGTTAGGGGTAGGGATCCTAACCCTAACCTAAAGTGATCCTAACCCTACCCCTAACCCTAGGGATCCTAACCCTACCCCTAACCCTAACCCTAGGGATCCTAACCCTACCCCTAACCCTAAAGGGATCCTAACCCTTAGGGTTAGGGGTAGGGTTAGGATCCCTAGGGTTAGGGGTAGCATTAGGGTTAGGATCCCTAGGGTTAGGGTTAGGAGTAGGGTTAGGGTTAGGATCCCTAGGGTTAGGGGTAGGGTAAGGGTTAGGATCCCGTTAGGGTTAGGATCCCTTTAGGGTTAGGATCCCTTTATCACCTTTATGGTGGGGGGTGACATATCAGTGTGTTTTCTGGTTTTTTTCTATAAAAATGCATGCGTTTTTAATGCAACCAAACGCATGTGCTTAAAAACGCATGCGTTTCCATTGACTCCAATGCATTTTTTGCCGCAAAAAAACCGCATACGAACGCATGCATTTTTTTGCGTCAAAAAAAGCCTCTGAAAATTACTACATGTTGCATTTCTGCAAAAGAACGCATGCAGCAAAAAAACGCATGCGTTCAAAAACGCGACCAAACGCGTATAAAAAAAACGCATCCTTTTTTTGCGGTACAAACGCTGCAGATAAAAACGCAAGTGTGAAACCAGCCTATCTGAAGCAGAAAAATTGGTGCATGAGGCTTAAAAGTGAGTGAGGAAACTCTGTTACAAAGGTGAGGTTGTCCCGGATCATACACAATGGCAAGACTGAGCACATCAGTACTACATTAGGTAGGTATACTGCATCAGCAAGCTTCTCGGCTTCTGTTGAACAAACGCTATGAATTGGGCAGCATTGTGAATCCTAAACGCAATGGTGGGCCATAGAAACTTTTTGCAGCAGATGAAAGACATATCATGCTTCCTTTTGAAACCAGAAGATAGGTGTCCAGCAGTGCCATCAGCTCAGAACTGACAGCAAACAGTGGGATCCAGTTACACCCATAGATTTTCAGAGAAATCTGGCTAGAAGTAATCTTCATTTAATAATTTTGGTCAAGAAAATATACCTTCAAATGAAAACAAGGCCAAGCAACCCAACTATGCAGAGAAATATAGCAGTTGAGGTGCAAAAAAATGGCAGCAGGTGCTTTTGGACTAATATGTCAGAATGTGTATTATTTGCTTGTAAAAGAAAAGTTTGTTAGGTTAAAGGTTGGGGAGCGGTACAATAACGATTGAAGCATGGTGAAGTCGTCTTGCAAATTTAGGGCTTGATTTTATCTAATGGAGTTAAAAGGGTATTCCCATTGCCAAGATCCTTTCCCAGTATGTAGTTGGTGTAATAATAATATTAGCAAATACGTACAATTACAAGCGTAGTATAGTTTTCCTGATACACTATGTGTCTTTCCTCATGTGCAGAACGTTAGGTATCCATGGTTATGACCAATGATATAGTGACAGCTAGTGGTTTAACCATGGATACCTAGAGTCCTACTATTGGAGGTATTTGCTAATATTATTATTACACCAATTACATATTGGGATTGGGTCTTGGAGATGGGAATACCCTTTAAAAATGTGATCAGGATTAATAATGTCCTCAAAGCTAAGAAATTCCGGTCTCTCACACATCCATCATTCAATATCATCAATATTATTGCGTCTGTCTGAGAATATATGAAGAGGCAAAAGGATTTGCACAAGAACATCCCCAAATAACTGTGGCTAGTTCTCTAAAGTGTTTAGTACAACCTCCCTGCCAATTATTATACGGGGTTACACCAAATATTGATTTGACTTACATTTTTCTTTTGTTCATTCATTTTGCATTTTATTTAATTGATAAACTTTATTAATACTTCTATTTCTAAAGCATTCTTATTATGCAGAATGTTTCCACACTTGCTTAACACTTTTGCACAGCGCTATATGTGGATCGCAGTAACCTACAGCCATTATTGTGCTGACAATAACCGCACCACATTGTGTTAGCGTCAAAGTTAGGCATTCTATAGGAACATTGAATATTTATGTCAATCAGATTATTTGAATTTATAAATAGACTCTAAAAGACTATATTAGATATTTTACTCTGTATTAACAAATATATTGAATAAATCAATTTATAAACCAATTTAAATCTTGTTTTTTATATTCAGGTACAGCGTTGAATACATGTATTCAGCTGTGCTTTGCTATTGTATGCTTCAGAGCTTTTATATGTGCAAGTAATACATTATACATGGCGTAGCAAATTTATACGGCATTTCTTCAACAAACTGAACTGTGCCGTGTCTGTGATATCATCTAATATTTATCAAAGCATCCTACTATGCTGCTTTTGTCTGACATTCCAGTCGATCTAATGCTGACATGAACAAAAGATATGCTACATAGAATACATCAGGAATAGTGATACAAAAGGATTCATGAATGGAGGTGAAAAATCACTGTTTGATGGGGTTTTCAAAGTGAAGTGTAAATCCATCTATTTCATGTTGCTTTCATACCATTTCAATTTGTGCGTACTTCGTCAAGACGACTCTGCAAGCTTCTAATAATACTTATTGCAGTTAAAAGTGTTTATATAGAAAGAGTTGTCCAGTACTTCAAAATTGATTCTTCAGATTGGTCATCAGCAGAGGCATAATTGTACTGTGTGTAGAATTATTGGACAAGTGAGTACTTTGACCATAGTATCAGTTCATGCAGATTTTCCAATCCCAAGCTGTATAAACTTTAATGCTCATTGGATAAAGCACATCAGACGATGTGTGTTTTTGTAATGAGGGAGGATGTGGCCTAAGGATATCAACACCCTTTATCAAGGTGTACAGAATTATTAGGCAGCTTGTTTTACTCAGGAAAAATGGACTAAAAAAGGAGATGTAACAATTTTAGATTTTTCAGTCACTGAGTTCTAGTCCTCTTCTGCTCTGATAAGACAATTTGCATATTCCCCGGAGGAGCATTGCGGCTTTAAGTCTCCTCATCTCGGCATGCTTAACATGTCACTCTCCGCAAGGAGAAGCCATACTTCTTGGATCAAAGTCACTTACAAATCTTACAGAGGGATGCAACATTCTGAAATTGCCAAAATATTGCGGCGTGATCGCAGAACTATCAAAAGCTTTTCTGTTAATAGTCAACAGGGTCGCAAAAAAGAACTTGTTGAGAAAAGAAGATGCACATTAACTGCCAAAGATTTGAGAAGAATCAAATGTGAAGTGAACATTAACTGCCAAAGATTTGAGAAGAATCAAATGTGAAGTGATCCGGAAGCCATTATCCTCCAGTGCGGTCATATCTCAGAACTGTAACTTCCCTGTAGTTCCAAAAAGTACAAGGTCTTCAATGCTCAGGGACAGGGACACGGCCAAGGCAAGGAAGGCTGAACCCTAACTACCACTGAACAAGATTCATAAATTGAAACATCAAGAATGAGCCAAGATATATCTGAAGACAGTTTTTTCAAAGGTTTTATGGACATGAGATGAGGGTGATTCTCAACAGACCAGATGGATGGGCCCTTGACCGCAACAATAATGGGCACAGAGCTCCATTTCAACTCAGACCTCAGCAAGGTGGAGGAGGGATACAGCATTGGCTGGTATAATTAAAATTGAGTTAGTTGGATTGAAGATGGTCTCAAAATCATTTCTCTAAGGTACTGACAGTTTTTGGAAGGTACGTTCTTCAAGCAGTAGTACAGAAAAAGTCTGCATCTTTCAAGAAAACTATGATTTACTCGGACTCCCATGACAGCACGACGAGAGAGGGAATCCGCCCATTAGGAACAGGAAACCTACAGATACAAAAGGGCGGTACCTCTCCCTTGCCTCAGTCGGTTTCCTGTTCCTGAGGGGACGGGTGCCTACAGAAGGAGCCCAGGCCGGCCGGCCGATTACGGTAGCGGGGGGGTCTCCTACCTCGGCCGGTGCGGAGATCCCTGGAGACGCCACGGTGGTCCTTGCTGGATTACACGTCGGTGGCGTTCGCAGCAGGGAGCGGAGTCCGGAGGATTTCCTGCATCCATCAGCGTCAGCGCAGGTAAGTATTTCCCATTGGTGGCGCAGCGGTGCGGCATGGCTGCGGGTGCCGGGCTCAGATGTGTGGGTAAGCTCCGGAGCGCTGCCGATCCATCCCCGGCGTCCTGCACCGCTCTCAGCGTGTGCTGGAGCGTTTCCGGGTGCGGTGACGTACGGGGGCGGAGTTTGGTAGCCGCTTCCGGGTCACCGGACGTCTGCGCATGCGCGGTCGGTCCAAGATGGCGGCGCCCATCGCATCTGAACGCCGGTTAGTCCGCCAGCCCTCCTGCCCTCCCTGCTGTGTCCGGAGCCAATAGGGATAGCGCTGGCTCATCTGCTCACCGGATCCAAGGGGGATTTAAGCGGGTTACAATGTCAGAACCCTGCTTTTTGGTCGCAATTCGTCATGGAGAGTGGTGGTGAGCAGCAGCAGCTGTCAGACGAGGTGCGTCAGAAGCCCAAGAAAGATAGAGGCGACCAGCCCGGTCGTAAAAGCTCATCCGAACAGGGATCCAGAGCTTCGACTAGGAAAGAACCCCCTCGGATTCCGGTACTTGACTTTGGCGCACGGGTAAGTGATCTACGTGAAAGTTCACTCTGTGACGCGGGCCCCTTATACTTTATCTTTCCAGGGGAAGAAGAGTACAGACAAGTCAAAACATTAGGAGTGTGCCCTCTGTGGAGTCCCCTTACCTGACTCTTGTTCGAAAAAGTTATGTGCCCCCTGTATACAACAGACGGTGAGGTCTACAGGAGTGGTTGGGTGGAAGTGACTTTAGGTCAGATAGTGGTTATCACCTATATTGTCCTCCCCTAGGTAGCAGAAGAGTCCGTGAGTACGGCAAACTTAAAGGAAATGATCCGGCTAGAAGTAAGGGAGTCATTACGATCCCTATCCCAAGCGGAAGGCTCGAAGCATAGGACCTCTCTGGGCTCTAATTCGTCAGAAGAGGAAAGAGAAGAAAGTACCTATCTCTCTAGTCCTTTCTCCTCTTCATCAGATGAGGAGTCTGGACGATTTTGTCTACCCTTGGATAAGATTGACAGGGTGGTCAAATCAGTTAGAGGCACGATGGGTATAGAGGAACCCAAATCACAGCCCTCAAAACAGGAGTTGATGTTTAGTGGATTAGATCGTAAAAAACATAGATCTTTTCCGGTAAATGAGAAGATCCAAGAATTGATCCTCCGAGAATGGAAAAAACCGGAAAAAAAGGGGGCCTTACCGCCAGCTTTAAAACGCAGGTATCCCTTTGATGATCCGGTTGTGGATACATGGGATAAAGCCCCTAAGTTGGACGCGGCAGTAGCAAAAGCGTCAAAGAAAGCCTCATTACCCTTTGAGGATATGGGGTCCCTCAAAGATCCTCTAGACAGGAAGGCGGATATCTTCCTAAAAGGTACCTGGGAGATGGCGGCAGGATCCCTCAGACCAGCCGTGGCCGCTAGAGTTGAGCGACCTTGACCTTTTTAGAGTCGAGCCGGGTTTTGCGAAACCCGACTATGTCCAAAGTCGGGTCGAGTGAAATCGGCCGATTATGACGTAAAGTCGGGATCGACCGAAACACGAAACCCAATGCAAGTCAATGGGGCAGCATAGTCGGCAGTGAGTGGGGGCCAGGAAAACACCTAGAGTGGCCATTTTAATGTCAAAACCATCCATTCTTCTTAATGAAGCTTGTCAAGCGTAATTTACCTTATAATAATTGGAAGGCATTTGAAATTGGGGGTCATTTGGCTAAAGTTGTGGGGGGTAGGGCTGGTTCAAGTAATTAGTGGGCCCAGGAAATCTGGACCACGTCACGGCAGTGGAGCAGGGAGAGGTAAGTATTTCAACTTTGCAAGTGCTGTGAACCTGAGCAAGCAGGGGGGGCCCACTCGTTGGCATTGGCACTGGCACAGGGCCCCTCAAAGTACAGCGGTGTGTTTGCACGGCGGGGGCGCCTCCCACCGGCAGCAACACTTTTGCGTACTATGAGAGGCCCTGTGCCAGTGACGTCGCCAACTAGTATTCCTCCCCCCACCTGATGAAGGAACCTGCACTTTCATCTGCACCTTCCTCTTTGTCCCCGTGTAAGGTGGTATGGTATGCGGGAAGAGCAACCTGACTTTCAGCAGGGTCACAATGTTGTTGTGTAGCGTGCACGGGGAATGTTGCGTTATGGGTCAATGTACCAGCAGACTCATCTATCACTGGCTGGGCAATGGGCACGATGAAGTGGAAACACAGATATAGGCCCAAAGAAGAAAGTGGGCTAAATGCAGTTCAAAATTGGTAACACAGGAATAACCAGGGGGCATTGCAGTGGAGGACAACTGGAATGAGAGGCTGACACAGAGAGTAGGGCCAAATCAGTAAGTAGTCGAAATGCAGTTCAAAATTGGCAACCGTAGTAAACAGGCGGCACAGCTTTGTTCAGTGGAGGAGAACAGCAAGGAGTGGCAGACACCGATAGTAGGCCCCAAACCAACTAGTACGCCAAATGCAGTTGTTCCATTTAACCACAATTTAATGAGAGCCTGAAGATAGAAGCTCAGGAAAGGCAACCTGGGGAACACCTTGGAGTGTAACACACCATCTCTCTCCACCCCATACCCATTTTGTATGGCCTAATGCAGTGTACTTTTCTACAACTACTAAACGAGAGTCGGAAGACCGAAGCAATGGCAAGGAAACCTGGGGAACACCTTAGAGTGTAACACACCCTCTCTCTACACCCCATACCCAATTTGAAGGCCTAATGCAGTGTAGTTTCCAAGAACTACTAAACGAGAGCCGGAAGATCGAAGCTCAGGAAAGGCAACCTGGGGAACACCTTGGAGTGTAACACACCCTCTCGCTACACCCCATACCCAATTTGAAGGCCTAATGCAGCGTAGTTTCCAACAACTACTAAACGAGAGCCGGAAGATCGAAGCTCAGGAAAGGCAACCTGGGGAACACCTTGGAGTGTAACACAACGTCTCTCTACACGACGGAAGGGCTGATTCTTAGGAAGGAAGGCTGTTGGAAATAAGCATTGCGCGTCCGAGGGTGATTATATTCTTATTAGGTATATACTCACCCTCGGACGCGCCCTGCTTCTTTATTTGGAATGAATGTTTATTTGCAATGTGGTGTTGACTTTCTCTATTATTTTGGTAATTAATGATTTTATTATTTTCGGCAATAATATAAAGAAGACGCGACAGGACAACACTCGGTGGATGCCATATGTGTGTTTTCAATTTAAAAAAACTTTCAGTTAACTACTTGCAGGAGAAAGTAATTGTAGCTGGTGGCCATTTTTAGTACTGTACCAGATTAGAGTTGTGTGTTTGTTTTTAATGTTAAAATGTCTGCATTTGATATCTCACCAGTATTTTCTTTTTTATAAGCAAAATACTTATTTTTATATTTTCTGATGTTGGTTCCAGGGGTACACGGCCAGCAGTGCCCTGGTCAGTGTAGTAGTAGTTGAAAGAATGGACCGCAGACAGGCATCGAAGGCCTAAAATAATAACACATGGCTGTAGGCAATTTTAAATTGGTTCCAGGGGTACACGGACAGCAGTGGTGTGGTCAGTGGAGGCCTAGTGGAAGGAGTGACCGCAGACAGGCATCGAAGGCCTAAAATAATAACACATGGCTGTAGGCAATTTTAAATTGGTTCCAGGGGTACACGGACAGCAGTGACCTGGTCAGTGTAGTAGTAGTTGAAAGAATGGACCGCAGACAGGCATCGAAGGCCTAAAATAAAAAAATTGGGCTGGCTGTAGGCAATTTTAAATTGGTTCCAGGGGTACACGGACAGCAGTGGTGTGGTCAGTGGAGGCCTAGTGGAAGGAGTGACCGCAGACAGGCATCGAAGGCCTAAAATAATAACACATGGCTGTAGGCAATTTTAAATTGGTTCCAGGGGTACACGGACAGCAGTGGTGTGGTCAGTGGAGGCCTAGTGGAAGGAGTGACCGCAGACAGGCATCGAAGGCCTAAAATAATAACACATGGCTGTAGGCAATTTTAAATTGGTTCCAGGGGTACACGGACAGCAGTGACCTGGTCAGTGTAGTAGTAGTTGAAAGAATGGACCGCAGACAGGCATCGAAGGCCTAAAATAAAAAAATTGGGCTGGCTGTAGGCAATTTTAAATTGGTTCCAGGGGTACACGGGCAGCAGTGGTGTGGTCAGTGGAGGCCTAGTGGAAGGAGTGACCGCAGACAGGCATCGAAGGCCTAAAATAATAACACATGGCTGTAGGCAATTTTAAATTGGTTCCAGGGGTACACGGACAGCAGTGGTGTGGTCAGTGGAGGCCTAGTGGAAGGAGTGACCGCAGACAGGCATCGAAGGCCTAAAATAATAACACATGGCTGTAGGCAATTTTAAATTGGTTCCAGGGGTACACGGGCAGCAGTGACCTGGTCAGTGTAGTAGTAGTTGAAAAAATGGACCGCAGACAGGCATCGAAGGCCTAAAATAAAAAAATTGGGCTGGCTGTAGGCAATTTTAAATTGGTTCCAGGGGTACACGGACAGCAGTGGTGTGGTCAGTGGAGGCCTAGTGGAAGGAGTGACCGCAGACAGGCATCGAAGGCCTAAAATAATAACACATGGCTGTAGGCAATTTTAAATTGGTTCCAGGGGTACACGGACAGCAGTGGTGTGGTCAGTGGAGGCCTAGTGGAAGGAGTGACCGCAGACAGGCATCGAAGGCCTAAAATAATAACACATGGCTGTAGGCAATTTTAAATTGGTTCCAGGGGTACACGGACAGCAGTGACCTGGTCAGTGTAGTAGTAGTTGAAAGAATGGACCGCAGACAGGCATCGAAGGCCTAAAATAAAAAAATTGGGCTGGCTGTAGGCAATTTTAAATTGGTTCCAGGGGTACACGGGCAGCAGTGGTGTGGTCAGTGGAGGCCTAGTGGAAGGAGTGACCGCAGACAGGCATCGAAGGCCTAAAATAATAACACATGGCTGTAGGCAATTTTAAATTGGTTCCAGGGGTACACGGACAGCAGTGGTGTGGTCAGTGGAGGCCTAGTGGAAGGAGTGACCGCAGACAGGCATCGAAGGCCTAAAATAATAACACATGGCTGTAGGCAATTTTAAATTGGTTCCAGGGGTACACGGACAGCAGTGACCTGGTCAGTGTAGTAGTAGTTGAAAGAATGGACCGCAGACAGGCATCGAAGGCCTAAAATAAAAAAATTGGGCTGGCTGTAGGCAATTTTAAATTGGTTCCAGGGGTACACGGACAGCAGTGGTGTGGTCAGTGGAGGCCTAGTGGAAGGAGTGACCGCAGACAGGCATCGAAGGCCTAAAATAATAACACATGGCTGTAGGCAATTTTAAATTGGTTCCAGGGGTACACGGACAGCAGTGGTGTGGTCAGTGGAGGCCTAGTGGAAGGAGTGACCGCAGACAGGCATCGAAGGCCTAAAATAATAACACATGGCTGTAGGCAATTTTAAATTGGTTCCAGGGGTACACGGACAGCAGTGACCTGGTCAGTGTAGTAGTAGTTGAAAGAATGGACCGCAGACAGGCATCGAAGGCCTAAAATAAAAAAATTGGGCTGGCTGTAGGCAATTTTAAATTGGTTCCAGGGGTACACGGACAGCAGTGGTGTGGTCAGTGGAGGCCTAGTGGAAGGAGTGACCGCAGACAGGCATCGAAGGCCTAAAATAATAACACATGGCTGTAGGCAATTTTAAATTGGTTCCAGGGGTACACGGACAGCAGTGGTGTGGTCAGTGGAGGCCTAGTGGAAGGAGTGACCGCAGACAGGCATCGAAGGCCTAAAATAATAACACATGGCTGTAGGCAATTTTAAATTGGTTCCAGGGGTACACGGACAGCAGTGACCTGGTCAGTGTAGTAGTAGTTGAAAGAATGGACCGCAGACAGGCATCGAAGGCCTAAAATAAAAAAATTGGGCTGGCTGTAGGCAATTTTAAATTGGTTCCAGGGGTACACGGGCAGCAGTGACCTGGTCAGTGTAGTAGTAGTTGAAAGAATGGACCGCAGACAGGCTTAGAAGGCCTAACATAACAAACTTGGGCTGGCTGTAGGCACTTTTAAATTGGTTCCAGGGGTACACGGGCAGCAGTGGTCTGGTCAGTGGAAGTCTAGTGGAAGGAGTGACCGCAGACAGGCTTCCAAGGCCTAACATAACAAACTTGGGCTGGCTGTAGGCACTTTTAAATTGGTTCCAGGGGTACACGGGCAGCAGTGGTCTGGTCAGTGGAAGTCTAGTGGAAGGAGTGACCGCAGACAGGCTTCCAAGGCCTAACATAACAAACTTGGGCTGGCTGTAGGCACTTTTAAATTGGTTCCAGGGGTACACGGGCAGCAGTGGTCTGGTCAGTGGAAGTCTAGTGGAAGGAGTGACCGCAGACAGGCTTCCAAGGCCTAACATAACAAACTTGGGCTGGCTGTAGGCACTTTTAAATTGGTTCCAGGGGTACACGGGCAGCAGTGGTCTGGTCAGTGGAAGTCTAGTGGAAGGAGTGACCGCAGACAGGCTTCCAAGGCCTAACATAACAAACTTGGGCTGGCTGTAGGCACTTTTAAATTGGTTCCAGGGGTACACGGGCAGCAGTGGTCTGGTCAGTGGAAGTCTAGTGGAAGGAGTGACCGCAGACAGGCTTCCAAGGCCTAACATAACAAACTTGGGCTGGCTGTAGGCACTTTTAAATTGGTTCCAGGGGTACACGGGCAGCAGTGGTCTGGTCAGTGGAAGTCTAGTGGAAGGAGTTACCGCAGACAGGCTTCGAAGGCCTAACATAACAAAATTGGGCTGGCTGTAGGCACTTTAAATTGGTTCCAGGGGTACATGGGCAGCAGTGTATGGTCAGTGGAAGTCTAGTGGAAGGAGTGACGGCAGACAGTCTTCGAAGGCCTAACATAACAAAATTGGGCTGACTGTAGGCACTTTTAAATTGGTTCCAGGGTAACACGGCCAGCAGTGGCCTGGTCAGTGTAGTAGTTGTAGAAAGAAGGGACCGCAGACAGGCTTCGAAGGCCTAACATAACAAAAATGTCAAAACAATGGTATTGTCAGTGCCAGGCATTGAAGGATGTCAGCGGCTAGACTACACATTGGTGAAGCTGTGAGAGATAATTTTGCTAGTGGTAGAGCACTGTTTGAGCTGGGGGGGGGAACTGTCTTGTGGCCGGCGGTACAGGCACAGGGCCCCTCATATTACAACGGTGTGTCTGACGTTGGGTGCGCACCACCACCGCCAGAGACACTTTATTGTACTATGAGGGACCCAGTGGCAGTGCCGTCGACCAAAAGCGGCCACACCCACCTCTTCAGACAAACAGCACTCTCAAGGGTCCAAGCGCAAAGTGGCGATAGCACGGCCCCGTGTGGGGAGTTTGGCCATTTCGTGAGGTGGAAACATGTCGTATGCTGGACAATCAGGTGAAGAAAATTACGAGATTGGAAAAGTCATTCAGAATAGTCCACAGGCAAGACCTTTTCATAGGAAAGCTAGGTGTCAGCCGGGCAGGGTGGGGCAAAAGATTTTGAAATCCAGTTGTGGTTCATTTTAATGAAGGTTAGATCATCTACATTTTGGGTAGCCAGACGAGTCCTTTTTTCTGTTAGTATTGAACCTGCAGCACTGAATACTCTTTCTGATAGGACACTAGCTGCCGGGCAAGCAAGCTCCTGCAATGCATATTCTGCCAATTCTGGCCAGGTGTCTAATTTGGATGCCCAGTAATCAAATGGGAATGACGGTTGAGGGAGAACGTCGATAAGGGATGAAAAATAGTTTGTAACCATACTGGACAAATGTTGTCTCCTGTCACTTTGAATTGATGCTGCAGTACCTGTCCTGTCTGCGGTCATAGAAAAATCACTCCACAACCTGGTCAGAAAACCCCTCTGTCCAACGCCACTTCTGATTTCTGCCCCTCTAACACCTCTGGTCTGCTGGCCCCTGGAGCTCGTGTGAGAACGATCACGGGCGCTGTGTGCAGGGAATGCCAGAAGCAAACGGTCAACAAGAGTTGATTGTTTTGTTGCTAATATTAGTTCCAAGTTCTCATGTGGCATAATATTTTGCAATTTGCCTTTATAGCGAGGATCAAGGAGGCAGGCCAACCAGTAATCGTCATCGTTCATCATTTTTGTAATGCGTGTGTCCCTTTTGAGGATACGCAAGGCATAATCCGCCATGTGGGCCAAAGTTCCCGTTGTCAAATCTGCGGTTGTGCTTGGTTGAGGGGCAGTTGCAGGCAAATCTACGTCACTTGTGTCCCTCAAAAAACCAGAACCCGGCCTTGCCACGCCACCAATTTCCCGTGCCCCCGGGAAAGCTTCCTCATTAAAAATATACTCATCCCCATCATCCTCCTCATCCTCCACCTCCTCTTCGCCCGGTACCTCGTCATGTACACTGCCCTGACCAGACAATCGCTGACTGTCATCAAGGCTTTCCTCTTCCTCTGGTGCAGACGCCTGATCCTTTATGTGCGTCAAACTTTGCATCAGCAGACGCATTAGGGGGATGCTCATGCTTATTATGGCGTTGTCTGCACTAACCAGCCGTGTGCATTCCTCAAAACACTGAAGGACTTGACACATGTCTTGAATCTTCGACCACTGCACACCTGACAACTCCATGTCTGCCATCCTACTGCCTGCCCGTGTATGTGTATCCTCCCACAAAAACATAACAGCCCGCCTCTGTTCGCACAGTCTCTGAAGCATGTGCAGTGTTGAGTTCCACCTTGTTGCAACGTCTATGATTAGGCGATGCTGGGGAAGGTTCAAAGAACGCTGATAGGTCTGCATACGGCTGGAGTGTACAGGCGAACGGCGGATATGTGCGCAAAGTCCACGCACTTTGAGGAGCAGGTCGGATAACCCCGGATAACTTTTCAGGAAGCACTGCACCACCAGGTTTAAGGTGTGAGCCAGGCAAGGAATGTGTTTCAGTTGGGAAAGGGAGATGGCAGCCATGAAATTCCTTCCGTTATCACTCACTACCTTGCCTGCCTCAAGATCTACAGTGCCCAGCCACGACTGCGTTTCTTGCTGCAAGAACTCGGACAGAACTTCCGCGGTGTGTCTATTGTCGCCCAAACACTTCATAGCCAATACAGCCTGCTGACGTATGCCAGTAGCTGCCCCATAATGGGAGACCTGGTGTGCAACAGTGGCAGGTGCGGATGGAGTGTTTGTGCGACTGCGGTCTGTGGACGAGCTCTTGCTTCTGCAGGAGGACGAGGAGGAGGAGGAGGAGGGGGTGCGAACGGCTACAGACAACTGTTTACTAGACCGTGGGCTAGGCAGAACTGTCCCAAACTTGCTGTCCCCTGTGGACCCTGAATCCACCACATTTACCCAGTGTGCCGTGATGGACACGTAACGTCCCTGGCCATGCCTACTGGTCCATGCATCTGTTGTCAGGTGCACCTTTGTGCTCACAGATTGCCTGAGTGCATGGACGATGCGCTCTTTAACATGCTGGTGGAGGGCTGGGATGGCTTTTCTGGAAAAAAAGTGTCGACTGGGTAGCTCGTAGCGTGGTACAGCGTAGTCCATCAGGTCTTTGAAAGCTTCGCTTTCAACTAACCGGTAGGGCATCATCTCTAACGAGATTAGTCTAGCTATGTGGGCGTTCAAACCCTGTGTACGCGGATGCGAGGCTAAGTATTTCCTTTTTCTAACCATAGTCTCATGTAGGGTGAGCTGGACTGGAGAGCTGGAGATCGTGGAACTAGCGGGGGTGCCGGTGGACATGGCAGACTGAGAGACGGTGGGAGATGGTATTGTTGCCGCCGGTGCCCTAGATGCAGTGTTTCCTACTACGAAACTGGTGATTCCCTGACCCTGACTGCTTTGGCCTGGCAAAGATACCTGCACAGATACAGCAGGTGGTGCGCTAAATGGTGGTCCTACACTGCCGGAAGGGATGTTGCGTTGATGACTAGCTTCATTGGCCGAGGGTGCAACAACCTTAAGGGACGTTTGGTAGTTAGTCCAAGCTTTCAAATGCATGGTGGTTAAATGTCTATGCATGCAACTAGTATTGAGACTTTTCAGATTCTGACCTCTGCTTAAGGAAGTAGAACATTTTTGACAGATGACTTTGCGCTGATCAATTGGATGTTGTTTAAAAAAATGCCAGACTGCACTCTTTCTAGCATCGGATACCTTTTCAGGCATTGCAGACTGAGCTTTAACCGGATGGCCACGCTGTCCTCCACCAGGTTTTGGCTTTGCCACGCGTTTTGGGCAAGATACGGGCCCGGCAGATGGAACCTGTGGCGATGTTGATGCCTGCTGCGGCCCCTCCTCCTCCTCTGCTTCAGAACTGCTGCCGCCTGCACCCTGTTCCCCCAATGGCTGCCAATCGGGGTCAAGAACTGGGTCATCTAATAACTCTTCTTGTACCTCCTGCGCAACTTCGTCTGTGTCACCGTGTCGTTCGGTGGTATAGCGTTCGTGATGGGGCAACATAGTCTCATCAGGGTCTGATTCTTGATCAGCACCCTGCGAGGGCAATGTTGTGGTCTGAGTCAAAGGACCAGCATAGTAGTCTGGCTGTGGCTGTGCGTCAGTGCACTCCATGTCAGATTCAATTTGTAATGGGCATGGACTGTTAACTGCTTCACTTTCTAAGCCAGGGACGGTATGTGTAAAGAGCTCCATGGAGTAACCCGTTGTGTCGCCTGCTGCATTCTTCTCTGTTGTTGTTTTTGCTGAAGAGGACAAGGAAGTGACTTGTCCCTGACCGTGAACATCCACTAACGACGCGCTGCTTTTACTTTTACCAGTTTCACGAGATGAGGCAAAAGAGCTAGAGGCTGAGTCAGCAAGATAAGCCAAAACTTGCTCTTGCTGCTCCGGCTTTAAAAGCGGTTTTCCTAATCCCAGAAAAGGGAGCGTTCGAGGCCTTGTGTAGCCGGACGACGAACCTGGCTCCACAGCTCCAGACTTAGGTGCAATATTTTTTCCCCCACGACCACCTGATGCTCCACCACTACCACTACCCTCATTACCAGCTGACAATGAACGCCCCCGGCCACGACCTCTTCCACTAGACTTCCTCATTGTTTTAAAAACGTAACCAAACTAACGTTATTTGTTGCAGTCACACAACTTACACGGTGAGCTATAACTTCAGTATGATTTAGCTACCCCTTTACAGGTTGGTGAGACCACAGCGAAAATCAGGCCCAATGTTACACACTCTTTTTTTGGTGGCTGCAAATTAGAGAGATGCCCCACACGCAGGACTGTCACTGAAGCACAAATGTTAATATTAATGTCACACTATTATTTTTTTTTTATTTTTATTTTTTTCAGGAACACTTTAGAAACCCCCCCAAAAAAAAAAAATAGATTTTTGCAGGGAGAATTTAGAAAACAAATGTAACAAACTATATGCTTTCTATGGGCCACTGAGTGAGAGATGACGCACACAGGAATCAGGAGTGGCACACAAGCCCAGAGGCCAATATTTTTCTACCAATGATTGATGGAGTTATTTTCTCTGGTAGATTTTGGAACCCAAATCAAGGAAAAAAAATGTAGGCTTTCTATGGACCACAATTGGAGAGAGAGAGAGAGAGAGATGGCACACCCAGGAGTCAAGACTGGCACACAAGCAGAAAGGCCAATATTAATCTCCCACTGTTTTTTTTTTTTTTTTTTTTTTTTTTTTTTCAGGGAGACTTTAGAAAAAAAAATAATAAAAAAAATATGATTTTATCAGGAAGAATTTAGAAACCAAATAAAATAAAATGATTTTTTCAGGGAGAATTTATAAAACAAATAAAAACAAAAATAGGCGTTCTATGGCCCACTGACTGAGAGATGACGCACACAGGAGTCAGGAGTGGCACACAAACCCAGAGGCCAATATTTTTCTACCAATGATTGATGTAGTTATTTTCTCTGGTAGATTTTAGAACCCAAATCAAGGAAAAAAAATATAGGCTTTCTATGGACCACAATTGGAGAGAGAGAGAGAGAGAGAGAGAGAGAGAGAGAGAGAGAGATGGCACACCCAGGAGTCAAGACTGGCACACAAGCAGAAAGGCCAATATTAATCTCCCACTGTTTTTTTTGGTTGTTTTTTTTTTTTTTTTTTTCAGGGAGACTTTAGAAAAAAAAATAATAAAAAAAATATGATTTTATCAGGAAGAATTTAGAAACCAAATAAAATAAAATGATTTTTTCAGGGAGAATTTATAAAACAAATAAAACCAAAAATAGGCGTTCTATGGCCCACTGACTGAGAGATGACGCACCCAGGAGTCAAGACTGGCACACAAGCAGAAAGGCCAATATTAATCTCCCACTGTTTTTTTTTTTTTTCAGGGAGACTTTAGAAAAAAAAATAATAAAAAAAATATGATTTTATCAGGAAGAATTTAGAAACCAAATAAAATAAAATGATTTTTTCAGGGAGAATTTAGAAAACAAATAAAACCAAAAATAGGCGTTCTATGGCCCACTGACTGAGAGATGACGCACACAGGAGTCAGGAGTGGCACACAAACCCAGAGGCCAATATTTTTCTACCAATGATTGATGTAGTTATTTTCTCTGGTAGATTTTAGAACCCAAATCAAGGAAAAAAAATATAGGCTTTCTATGGACCACAATTGGAGAGAGAGAGAGAGAGAGAGAGAGAGAGAGATGGCACACCCAGGAGTCAAGACTGGCACACAAGCAGAAAGGCCAATATTAATCTCCCACTGTTTTTTTGGTTGTTTTTTTTTTTTTTTTTTCAGGGAGACTTTAGAAATAAAAATAATAAAAAAAATATGATTTTATCAGGAAGAATTTAGAAACCAAATAAAATAAAATGATTTTTTCAGGGAGAATTTAGAAAACAAATAAAACCAAAAATATGCGTTCTATGGCCCACTGACTGAGAGAGAGAGAGAGATGGAACGCTTAGTACTGGCACACAAGCCCAAAGGGCAATATTAATCTCCCTTTTTTTTTCCAGGGAGAATTTCTGAAACCCAAAAAAAAAATAAAATAGGCTTTCTATGGCCCACTATTTGTGAGAGAGATGGGACGCTCAGGACTGGCACAGATGGCACGCTCAGGACTGGCACAGAAGCCCAGAGGCCAATATTAATCTCCCTTTTTTTCTGGGAGAATTTATAAAACCAAAAAAATATTTAAATAGGCTTTCTATGGCCCACTATTTGTGAGAGAGATGGCACGCTCAGGACTGGCACAGATGGCACGCTCACAACTGGCACACAAGCCCAGAGGCCAATATTAATCTCCCTTTTTTCAGGGAGAATTTCTAAAACCCAAAAAAAAAATAAAATAGGCTTTCTATGGCCCACTATTTGTGAGAGAGATGGGACGCTCAGGACTGGCACAGATGGCACGCTCAGGACTGGCACAGAAGCCCAGAGGCCAATATTAATCTCCCTTTTTTTCTGGGAGAATTTATAAAACCAAAAAAATATTTAAATAGGCTTTCTATGGCCCACTATTTGTGAGAGAGATGGCACGCTCAGGACTGGCACAGATGGCACGCTCACAACTGGCACACAAGCCCAGAGGCCAATATTAATCTCCCTTTTTTCAGGGAAAATTGATAAAACAAAAAAAAAAATTAAATAGGCTTTCTATGGCCCACTATTTGTGAGAGAGATGGCACGCTCAGGGCTGGCTGGCACAGATGGCACGCTCAGGACTGGCACACAAGCCCAGAGGCCAATATTAATCTCCCTTTTTTTCTGGGAGAATTTATAAAACCAAAAAAATATTTAAATAGGCTTTCTATGGCCCACTATTTGTGAGAGAGATGGCACGCTCAGGACTGGCACAGATGGCACGCTCACAACTGGCACACAAGCCCAGAGGCCAATATTAATCTCCCTTTTTTCAGGGAAAATTTATAAAACAAAAAAAAAAATTAAATAGGCTTTCTATGGCCCACTATTTGTGAGAGAGATGGCACGCTCAGGGCTGGCACAGATGGCACGCTCAGGACTGGCACACAAGCCCAGAGGCCAATATTAATCTCCCTTTTTTTCAGGGAGAATTTATAAAACCAAAAAAAAAAATAAATAGGCTTTCTATGGCCCACTATTTGTGAGAGAGATGGCACACTCAGGACTGGCACACAAGCCCAAAGGCCAATATTAATCTCCCACTGTATTTTTATCAGGGAGAATTTATACACCCCACAAAAAAAAATACAGAAAAATGAAAAGGCTTTCTATGGCCCACTATGTGAGAGAGATGGCACACACAGGGATGGCACTCTAGCAGAAATGCCAAATTGCCAATCTTAATCTCCCACCAAAAAAAAAAAAAAAAAAAAAACAGGGAATGTCCTACAATTACTATCTCCCTGCCTGCAGTAATCTCAGCCAGGTATGGCAGGCAGCTACTATCTCCCTGCCTGCAGTAATCTCAGCCAGGTATGGCAGGCAGCAATAAGGAGTGGACTGATGCACAAATGAAATAAAAAGTGTGGACAAACAAAAAAGATAGCTGTGCAGAAAGGAAGGAACAAGAGGATTTGTGCTTTGAAAAAAGCAGTTGGTTTGCACAGCGGCGTACACACAGCAATGCAGCTATCAGGGAGCCTTCTAGGGCAGCCCAATGAGCTACAGCGCTGAGGGGAAAAAAAAAAAAAAAAAAACTTCCACTGTCCCTGCACACCGAGGGTGGTGTTGGACAGTGCAAATCGCTGCAGCACAAGCGGTTTTGTGGTTAATGGACCCTGCCTAACGCTATCCCTGCTTCTGACAAAGCGGCAGCAACCTCTCCCTAAGCTCAGATCAGCAGCAGTAAGATGGCGGTCGGCGGGAACGCCTCTTTATAGCCCCTGTGACGTCGCAGACAGCAAGCCAATCACTGCAATGCCCTTCTCTAAGATGGTGGGGACCAGGACCTATGTCATCACGCTGCCCACACTCTGCGTTTACCTTCATTGGCTGAGAAATGGCGCTTTTCGCGTCATTGAAACGCGACTTTGGCGCGAAAGTCGCGTACCGCATGGCCGACCCCGCACAGGGGTCGGATCGGGTTTCATGAAACCCCGACTTAGCCAAAAGTCGGCGACTTTTGAAAATGTTCGACCCGTTTCGCTCAACCCTAGTGGCCGCAACATGCACAGCCAGATCATTAATGGTCTGGCTAGATCAATTAGAGTCTCAACTTAAGGACGGTGCATCCAGAGATTCTATTCTGAAAGCGCTACCGACAATTCAGAATGCTGCGGCGTTCCTATCGGACGCATCTGTGGACTCTGTCAGAATGGCGGCTAGAGCGGCAGGACTATCTAACGCGGCTCGCAGAGCCCTATGGTTAAAGTGCTGGTCAGGTGACATTCAGTCCAGAACTAAACTATGCGCCATTCCGTGCGAGGGACAGTATCTCTTTGGTCCAACGCTGGATGAATTGCTGGAAAAGGCAGGTGATGACAAAAAGAAGTTTCCCAGTCTGTACTCGGCATCCTACCGCCGACCCTTTAATCAAAGAAGGTTTGGTCGCGGGAAGAAACGCGGGTCCTCTCCCACTAGAGAAAGTTTCTGATGGGAAGACAGACGCGTTAGAGGTACGGGCTACATGTTTCGCCGTTCCTCAAAGGATCAGAAAAAACCGGACCAATGACCAGCGATCCCTGTGGGGGGTAGACTGTCAGCATTCTCCTCAGCATGGCTTGACATTACGAACAGTAAATGGGTCAGAGGCATTATTACTAAAGGTCTAAGGCTGGATTTCAATCATTGGCCTCGAGAAAAATTCAAATTAACCCTTTTTCGTTCCTCCCCCCTGGAGCAAGCAGCTCTAGAAGCAGAGGTCATGAACTTATGCTCTAAAAACGTATTGGTGGAAATCCCAGAATCAGAAAGAGGAAGGGGATTTTATTCTCCTCTTTTTCTGATCAAAAAGCCAGATGGATCTTTTAGAACGATCATAAATCTAAAATGTCTTAATGAGTTCCTGGTTAATGAATCCTTCAAAATGGAAACAATTAATTCAGCAATAAAAATGTTGTTTAATCACTGTTTCATGGTAGTTGTAGATCTTAAAGACGCATACTATCATGTTCCGATACATGAAGATTTCCAGAGGTTCCTGAGAGTAGCTGTGTCAGTGGGGGGTCGCATTCGCCATTTCCAGTTCAGAGCTCTTCCCTTTGGCTTATCAGCGGTTCCTAGGGTGTTTACAAAACTAGTGGCCGAGGTCATGGCGCACTTACGAGAATCCGACATCCTGATCATTCCCTACTTGGATGATTTTCTTATAGTAGGGAGCTCAGCAGACCATTGCCTGTCCCAGCTAGAAACAGCCACATCCAAACTTGAGCGTCTGGGGTGGATCATAAATTATGAGAAATCTCGTTTACAGCCTCAAAAAATACAAAGATTCTTAGGACTGTTATTAAACTCAGAATCCCAACAGTGTTGTCTTCCACCCGACAAATTATTACATATCCAGCAACAGGTGTCTAAGGCAATTGACAAACCATCCATGACCCTTAGACAGGCTATGTCACTATTGGGTTCTTTAACCTCTTGCATTCCCGCTGTCCGTTGGGCCCAATTCCACACCAGACCGTTACAATCCGAAGTGCTGGTTAATGACAGAATCTTACAGGGGTCCCTGCAGAGTCAGATTACTTTAGGTCCAAAAGCACTCACATCTCTTAGGTGGTGGCTAGTCAGTGAAAACTTATCGGCGGGAGTTCCCTGGGTGTCACAGATAACACGTGTTGTAACAACAGATGCTAGCCCTTCGGGTTGGGGAGCATACATGGATGACATGATGGTTCAGGGTCTATGGCCCCCTCCCCTAACATCAGCCTCCTCCAACCAGAAAGAGTTAATGGCAGTAGAGCTTTCAGTGAAAAAATTCCTCATATATCTGCAGGGTCATCATGTCAAGATCCTATCGGACAACCAGGTGGCGGTCGCATACATAAATCATCAGGGTGGAACTCATTCCGAGTCACTGATGAGAGTGGCGGATCGTCTGTTCCAGACAGCGGAAAATCACTTCTTATCCCTAACCGCTCTACACATAAGAGGAAAAGAAAACGTCAAAGCGGACTTTCTAAGCCGCAACACCCTGAGGCAAGGGGAGTGGTCCCTAAACAATTGCGTGTTCGATCAGATTGTCCACAAATGGGGACATCCAGAAGTAGATTTATTTGCTACCAGGGACAACCGGAAGACAACAAAATTCTGTTCCCTAAATCCCAGGGAGAATCCTCTGGCGGTAGACGCTTTTCTGATCAATTGGGATTTTCAACTGGCGTATGCATTTCCTCCACTAGGCCTATTACCCTTAGTAGTCAGGAAGATAAGAGAAGATCGAGCCAGAGTTATATTGATTGCCCCATTCTGGCCCAGAAGGGCCTGGTTCACTTGGCTCAGGATCATGTCAGTGGAGGATCCCTGGGTACTTCCGGAGATTCCGGATTTGCTCTACCAGGGTCCGATCAGTCATCCGCAAGTAAAGAACCTTCATTTAACGGCATGGATTTTGAAAGGGCGTTACTGAAAAACAAGGGGTTCTCCCCGAGTTTAATTGAAACCCTTATGAAAAGTAGGAAGCAAATAACCACAACAATCTACGCTAGGACCTGGCGAAAGTTTCTGGCCTCTTCTGATTTCAATTTAGAAGAAGGAATACCGATAAAACAAATCTTAGAATTCCTGCAAAAAGGCTTAGAGTTAGGTCTATCCACTAGTACTCTAAAGGTACAGGTCTCGGCCCTAGGGGCCCTATTCTCCTGTAACATCGCCAATAATTACTGGATCTCAAGGTTCATTAAAGCATCTAGTAGGTCTAGACCCATACATAAAGATAGATCTATGCCTTGGGATCTCAGCTTAGTCCTATCAGCATTGACTAAGGAGCCGTTTGAACCTTTACAATCAGCTTCAATTAAGGCCTTATCCCTTAAGACAGCATTTCTGGTAGCAATTACATCTGCCCGTAGAGTAGGAGACATACAAGCTCTCTCCAGGGTTTCCCCTTATACAGAGTTTCTACCGGACAGAGTAATCCTCAGACCGGACCCAGCCTATTTACCAAAAGTATCATCACGGTTTCACAGGTCACAAGAGATAATTTTACCATCCTTCCTCCCCAATCCTGCTAACCCTAAGGAAGAACTACTCCATACATTAGACGTTAGGAGATGCCTGCTAGAATACATCTCTGTTACTGACACATGGAAGAAAGATGATGCATTATTTTTATCTTTCCAAAATCCTAGAAAGGGACTCTGGGTATCAAAGTACACGCTAGCAAAGTGGATTAGGGAGGCTATCTCTTTGGCTTATACTGCAGGTGGGGGTCCGGCTCCGCAGAATCTGAGGGCGCATTCCACCAGGGCCATGGCTACATCCTGGGCAGAAAAATCTGGAGTATCAATCAACCAGATATGTAAGGCGGCCACATGGTCATCCCCGTCCACCTTCTTTAAACACTATAGGTTGGATTTGGGGGCTTCCTCTGATCTCACATTCGGGTTAAGGGTGCTACAAGCCATAGTCCCTCCCTAAGGTACCTTACATCTCTGTAATTCTCTCGTCGTGCTGTCATGGGAGTCCGAGTAAAGCATTAAGCTACTTACTGGTAGCGGCATTTCTCGGAGGCCCATGACAGCACCCTTAGTTCCCTCCCTATTCACGTGGGGGTTGCACTTCCTATAGATATATATATCTCACATATGATACCCAGTTCCAAATATATGGCTGAAATTTTGTATATAATCTGTATATAGTGTATATTTTTGTGTGCCACTAACCGCGGTAGTCCTCTCAAGACTCTGAAATACAACTGAGGCAAGGGAGAGGTACCGCCCTTTTGTATCTGTAGGTTTCCTGTTCCTAATGGGCAGATCCCCTCTCTCATCGTGCTGTCATGGGCCTCCGAGAAATGCCGCTACCAGTAAGTAGCTTAATGCTTTTTATGCAGGACAGTGCTCCATCACATGCACTGCTTGGCTTGCCAGTAAAGGCCTTAACCCCTTCATGACCGTGGGATTTTTCGTTTTTCCGTGTTCGTTTTTCACTCCCCTCCTTCCCAGAGCCATAACTTTTTTATTTTCCCGTCAATTTGGCCATGTGAGGGCTTATTTTTTGCGGGACGAGTTGTACTTTTGAACGACATCAAAAGTATTAGCATGTTGTGTACTAGAAAACGGGAAAAAAATTCCAAGTGCGGTGAAATTGCAAAAAAAGTGCAGTCCCACACTTGTTTTTTGTTTGGCTTTTTTGCTAGGTTCACTAAATGCTAAAAATGACTTGACATTATGATTCTCCAGGTCAGTACGAGTTCGTAGACACCTAACATGACTAGGTTATTTTTTATCTAAGTGGTGAAAAAAAATTCCAAACTTTGCTAAAAAAAAAAAAAAATTGCGCCATTTTCCGATACTCGTAGCGTCTCCATTTTTCGTGATCTGGGGTTGGTTGAGGGCTTATCTTTTGCGTGCCGAGATGACGTTTTTAATGATAGCATTTCGGTGCAGATACGTTCTTTTGATCGCCCGTTATTGCATTTTAATGCAATGTCGCGGAGACCAAAAAAACGTAATTCTGGTGTTTCGAATTTTTTTCCCGCTACGCTGTTTAGCGATCAGGTTAATGCTTTTTTTTAATTGATAGATCGGGCGATTCTGAGCGCGGCGATACCAAATATGTGTAGATTTCATATTTTTGATTTATTTTGATTGGGGCGAAAGGGGGGTGATTTAAACTTTTATATTTTTTTTATTTTTTTAACATTTTTTTCAACTTTTTTTTTTTACTTTTGCCATGCTTCAATAGCCTCCATGGGAGGCTAGAAGCAGGCACAGCACGATCGTCTCTGCTACATAGCAGCGATCTGCTGTTCGCTTTATGTAGCAGAAATGCAGGTGTGTTGTGAGCGCCGACCACAGGGTGGCGCTCACAGCCACCGGCGATCAGTAACCATAGAGGTCTCAAGGACCTCTATGGTTACAATGGAGACGCATCGCCGACCCCCGATCATGTGACGGGGGTTGGCGATGACGTCATTTCCGGCCGCCCGGCCGGAAGCGGTAGTTAAATGCCGCTGTCTGCGTTTGACAGCGGCATTTAACTAGTTAATAGGTGTGGGCAGATCGCGATTCTGCCCGCGCCTATTACGGGCACATGTCAGCTGTTCAAAACAGCTGACATGCCCCGGCTTTGATGCGGGCTCACAGCGGAGCCCTGCATCAAAGCAGGGGATCTGACCTTGGACGTACTATCCCGTCCAAGGTCAGATAAGGGTTAAGGATGAAAGAGTAATGACATGGCCGCCTTCCTCTCTTGGCCTAAACCCTATTGAGAACTCCTGTACACTACTTAAAAGGGAAAATGATGGTGATGGAAAATAATACCTCCGTGTCAGTGTCTTAAAGGGAACCTGTCACCCCCCCAGGCGTTTTTAACTAAAAGAGCCACGTTGTGCAGCAGTAATGCTGCATTCTGACAAGGTGGCTCTTTTAGTTCTGGGTGCTGTAACTGCCAACATAATCAGTTTTGTAATTTGTCCTAAATACCTTTTCTTCAGTCAAGGAGGCAGGCCTTTCCCCCCTGCTGCAGACTCCACACAGCCGTCACTCAAATCTTCTTGGCGCCAGGCGCCGCCTCCTCACTACTGTTTTGAAATGAGTCGGCGCCTGGGCTCTTTTCTCCTGCCTTGGGCAGGCGCAGTGAGCGCTGCCTGTCTGTCCTCATATGCAGTCCAGCTGACTGCGCCTGTGCGGACGCCCTGCCTGTGAATCCCAGCCCCGCAGTGTCTTCTTATTTATTCATACTACGGGGCTGGGATTCACAGGCAGGGCGGCCGCACAGGCGCAGTCAGCTGGACTGCATATGAGGACAGACGGGCAGCGCTCACTGCGCCTGCCCAAGGCAGGAGAAAAGAGCGCAGGCGCCGGCTGATTTCAAAACAGCAGTGAGGAGGCGGCGCCCGGCGCCAAGAAGACTTGAGCGACTGCTGTGTGGCGTCTGCAGCAGGGGGGAAAGGCCTGCCACAGGACTGAAGAAAAGGTATTTAGGACAAATTACAAAACTGATTATTTCGGCAGTTACAGCACCCAGAACTAAAAGAGCCACCTTGTCAGAATGCAGCATTACTGCTGCACAACGTGGCTCTTTTAGTTAACCCCTTCATGACCGGGGGATTTTTCGTTTTTCCGTGTTTGTTTTTCGCTCCCCTCCTTCCCAGAGCCATAACTTTTTTATTTTTCCGTCAATTTGGCCATGTGAGGGCTTATTTTTTGCGGGACGAGTTGTACTTTTGAACGACATCATTGGTTTTAGCATGTCGTGTACTAGAAAACGGGAAAAAAATTCCAAGTGCGGTGAAATTGCAAAAAAAGTGCAATCCCACATTGGTTTTTTGTTTGGCTTTTTTGCTAGGTTCACTAAATGCTAAAAATGACCTGCCATTATGATTCTCCAGGTCATTACGAGTTCATAGACACCAAACATGACTAGGTTATTTTTTATCTAAGTGGTGAAAAAAAATTCCAAACTTTGCTAAAAAAAAAAAAAAAAAAAAGTTGCGCCATTTTCCGATACTCGTAGCGTCTCCATTTTTCATCATCTGGGGTTGGATGAGGGCTTATTTTTTGCGTGCTGAGATGACGTTTTTAATGATAGCATTTCGGTGCAGATACGTTCTTTTGATCGCCCGTTATTGCATTTTAATGCAATGTCGCGGAGACCAAAAAAACGTAATTCTGGCGTTTCGAATTTTTTTCCCGCTACGCTGTTTAGCGATCAGGTTAATACTTTTTTTTAATTGATAGATCGGGCGATTCTGAGCGCGGCAATACCAAATATGCGTAGATTTGATATTTTTTTTATTGATTTATTTTGATTGGGGCGAAAGGGGGGTGATTCAAACTTTTATGTTTTTTTTATTTTTTTCACATTTTTTTATTTATTTTTTTTTTTAAACCAATCAGTATTTATTGAACATTTTTCACAATAAACAACATATCAGAATGAAAAGGGAAGGGGGGAGGGGAGAGGGGATAAGGGGGAAAATCCAATGCATACCGTATTAAGGACCACAATGTAATCAATACAGAATACATAAATACAGTGTCATATAGAGGATAGAAGAAATAAACAGAAAACCAAAAAACCAGAGCATAATTGTAGGAGCAAACAGTTTAAATAAGGGAAAGGGCAGACTGAGATACAAATGGCGAGGACGTCCAAGGGTCCCACCACGAGAGGACCTTAGCTCTTTTCAATAGACCCCCTGCCATTATGACCTCATAACAAAAATGTAAATCAATCCTGGAGATCAGCTCTGCTCTGGAGGGGGAAACGGAGGTCTTCCAATGCTTCGCGATACATTGCCTAGCAGCCACTAGGATATTAGAAACTATGGGGCGCAGGGGGGCAGGGAGATCGATGAGGGAGATGCCCAGGACAGCGAGTTGACCACTCAGAGCAAGGGGCAAACGGATCAGATCCTCAATCAAAGTCTCCACCTCACGCCAGAAGACCCGGACCTGCGGACACGACCACCAGACATGAGAAGAGGACCCAAGGGCGCCACATCCCTTCCAGCAGCGCGGAGAGGTAGTCGGGAAAACCCTCGCCAATCGGGCGGGGGTGAGGTACCAGTGGAGCTGAATTTTTTTCACCTGCTCCAAGTGGCCCAAACAAGACGAGAACCTAGAAGGGTGTACCATAGCAAATTGCCAATCCTCCAGGGAAGCCTCAAAGCCCAACGCTGACTCCCAGGAAGACATAAAAGGAAGTTTGTCAGTAGAACCAAATGAAATGAGGGCTTTATAAATTATGGAAATGCCATGTGGCACAATGGTGGATGGTCTGAAGAATCTATGGGCCGGGTCCTCTGTCAGAGGCGGGGGTGCACCGAATGACCGCCACGATCTGAGGAAGCTGCAAATCTGCAGGTATTGAAAGAAGTCAGACCCAGTGAGGGAAAATCTCCCTGCAAGGTCCTCAAACGACAAGAGACCATCCGAGCCGAAAAGGTCCGCCACCCGGTGCACCCCACGCCTCGTCCAGGAGGCAAGAGAAATATGGGCAATGGCACACTCCACAGCCTGCAAAGAAACATAGTCAAACATGAATGTTAGGAGAGAGGTGCTAAGGAGCGCCCATAGTTTAGAGGCGTTCCTAATAGAACGGAGACAGGGGCCCACAGGAGGAACTTGAAGTAGTTGGAGCTCCAAAAGCAATCTAAGCGAGTTTTGGGGAGCAAAATGGGAATCAATCAGAAACCAGGGCAAACATGAGTTCCCCTCCCACCATATTTTAAGGGGCTCAAGGATCGCCGCCCTGTAATACGCCTGAACTGCAGGAGCTCCCAACCCCCCCGCAGAGTACGGTAGGGACATAATCCGACGCCTGATCCTATGGGGCTTCTTATTCCAGATAAATCGGTCTATCAAAGATTGAAACGCCGAAATAAACTTCGAGGGGATAAAAAGGGGAAGGCACCGAAAGAGGTACATTATTTTGGGGAGGAATAGCATTTTCGCCGTTTGTATGCGGGCCATCCACGAGAGGGACGCGCTTGATATTTGCTCCATGCCCCTCCTGACCTCCGAAAGAGTTTCTTCGCAATTTACTCGGACTATGTTATCTAGCCTAGTAATCTTGATGCCCAGATATGTAAAGCCCAAGGGAGCCCAAATAAAAGCATATTGAGATTGAATTTGAATCTGAAGGGGGGGGGGGGGGGAGGAAGAGGGGGAAAATTGTGGATTTGGTGAGATTAAGTTTATAATATGAAACCGCCGAAAACTCAGATAGGATGGTGGTGATTGCAGTCAATGAAGTTAAGGGAGAGGTGCAGGTCAGGACCACGTCGTCGGCATAAAGACCAATTTTATGTTCAGTTCCCCCCACCGCAATTCCCCTTATGTCCGCGCACTGCCTGACCATGGCGGCCAAGGGCTCCATGATCAGAGCAAAGATGATAGGGGAGAGGGGGCAGCCTTGACGAGTACCGTTCCTAATAGGAAACGTTCGAGACCCGAATCCCGCCGATCGAACCAACGCGCATGGGTTGGAATACAATGCCATAACCGCTTTGCTAATCTGCCCGGTAAGCCCAAATTTCTCCAATGTGAGCTCGATATAGCCCCAGTGCACTCTGTCGAACGCCTTCTCGGCATCGAGCGACAGGAATACACTGGGGAGACTCCCCCTCTCCACCACATCCAAGAGATCTATCAGTCGTCTGGTACCATCCCTAGTCTGTCTGCCAGGAACAAACCCAACTTGGTCGGGGTGAATGAGATCAGGAAGGACTGAGAACAATCTATTAGCCCAGACTTTTGCGTAGATCTTAACGTCGCAGTTTAAGAGTGCTATCGGGCGGAAGTTCCCCGGAGATGTTGTGGGTTTCCCTTGTTTGGGGAGAGTCGCAATGGCAGCCTCCAACCCCTCAGCCCTAATACTGCCAACCGCCAGCCAATTATTAAAAAGACGCAACAGAAAGGGGGCAAGGACAGGAAAAAACTGAGCATAGTAGGAGAAGGGAAAGCCATCAGGCCCCGGGGAGGAACCCTTATTGGCCTCTCTGACAATCTGCAAGAGTTCAGACTCGACAATGGGGGAATTTAGGAAGGAGAGCTGCTCCTGAGTGACCGAGGGAAGATTAGCCCTCTCCAAGAACGCCAAAATTGACTCCCGCGAAGGTTGGGGAATCCCCAGGTCAGACCCGAGGTCATAAAGCGAGGAATAATAAGAAGCAAACTCCTCCGCAATCTGAATCGGGTTGCGAACCTGGGAGCCGTCAGACCGGAGCAAGAATGGGATCTTGGATTGGGCCTCTCTCTTCCTAACACGTCTAGCCAGAACAGCACCCGCTTGATCCCCCATTGTGTAGAATTTGGCTCTGGTTTTCCTCAGGGCCTTCTCAGCCTTATGGAGGAGGAGATTGCGAACATGTATGCGGGCTTTAGAAAGGTCAGAGAGAAGCGCTGGAGTAGGAGAAAGTTTATGAGCAGATTCCAGGCGAGATAATTCGTCTAAGGCTACCTGAAGTGCCGCATTGTATTTCCTCTTAGCCTTTGCCGCTAACTTGATGAAGTGACCCCTAATCACCGCCTTGTGGGCGAACCAGAGGGTATCGTCACCAATGTCAGGAGTGTCATTGGAGGCAAAAAATTCCCCCAAGGCCTCCTCTATACATTGGGAATTGGATTGGTCAGCCAGGAGGTAGGCATTAAGGCGCCAACGCGCAGGGGGTCTGATGGCCAAGGGGTCCTTCAGGGTAAGGGACACCGGGGCATGATCTGACCAGGTGATACTGCCAATATCTGCTGCGATGCAGTGAGGGAGAGCCACGTTATTCACCAGCACAAAATCAATCCTGCTATAAGAACCGTGTCTGGGAGACAAAAATGTGTAGTCTCTCTCACCGCAGTGCAGGTACCGCCAGACATCATGCAAGTGGAAAGAGTCAGCTAGAGGCCCGACTTCACATCTAGACAGTGAAGAGGCAGAGCAGTCAAGTACTTTGGACATTGGGGCATTGAAGTCACCAGCTATCAGCTTGTGCCCATGTTGAATATCATTAAGAGTTTTGAATACACCCTCCAAAAACTTAAGTTGGCCTACATTAGGGGTATATATCGAGGCAATAGTATATGGAGCATTATTAATGAGACACAACACCACAATGAATCTACCCAATGGATCCGCTATAGATCGAACCAGTTGGAAGGAGTTGGACCTGCTGAAGAAAATGGCTACACCCGCCTTTTTTGACGGACCATTGGCGAAAAACTGATGCGGGTACAGACCTGATTGCATTCTGGAGTTATCACATTCCAGCAAGTGCGTTTCCTGGAGACATAAAATATCATGACGGGATTTGTTCAACTGACGCCAAACCACAGACCTCTTACCCGGCGAGTTGAGGCCATTAACGTTAATTGAATACAGTGAGATACTCATTGAAAAGGCATAAGAACAGTTTTACAGTCCTCAGACACTGATAACCTGAGCAAAGGCAGAGAAAACATGTGGTCAGTATAGCAGGACATAAGAAAGGGCAAAACAGAAACAGGAGAGAGAGAACATAGGGAAACAAACAGGACATACAACAAAAAAACCAGCGGACCAAGGTCCATTCAGGAATATCCTGAGTCCAGAAGGTGAGAATCAAAAAAACAGTTCACCTATGGGGCAAACAGATGCTGCTGGAGCTCTCAAGCGAGAGACCAACGCAGCTTAAAAAAGGAAAAAAAAGAAAAACCAAGTAAATCCGTGCGGGAAAATAGCCAGGAACCAAAGATACAGTGGGCTCAAGCCTCCTCCCAGTCCGGTGTGATACGGGCCCTGGGACCTCCGTCAGACCCGTGCTTAGGAATGTTCACGGCACTCGAGGAGTCTGGAGTCGGGAGTCCCCATTTAGCGAGAGCCGAAGCCGCGTGGGACGGAGTTAGGCAGGTAGTGATTGATCTGTCTTTGCGAATGAGCAGCTTCGTCGGAAATCCCCAGCGATACAGGATGCCTTTCTCTCTGAGGATGGTAGTGTAGGGGGCGAAGGCCCTCCGCAGAGCCAAAGTGCCCGGGGAGAGATCCGGAAAGACTGAGATGTTTGCAAATCTTTCAGGAAGCGCTGGGGTTCTCCTCAGGGCCTGTAGGAAGTCCTCCTTTATTTCAAAAAAATGTATGCGCGCCAGCACATCTCTGGGAATGGAGGGCCCCAGGCCAGAGGGTTTAGGGATCCTATGCACGCGGTCTATTATGAAGTCCTTTGGCGCGAACTGCGGTAAGGCTGCCGCCATAAAGTCCTGCAGGAATGGCTTCAAATCCCCTGCCAGGACAGATTCCTCGATGCCTCTCAGTTTAACGTTATTTCTCCTGGACCTATCTTCCAGGTCCAGGGCTTTAGCGTGAGTTTTAGCAGCTAGGGTTTGCAGGGATTCATGTGCGTCCCAGAGCTCATTATGAGAGGAGACCAGTTCCGCCATCTTGCGCTCCAGGCGGTCCGTGCGATTGCCCAGCTCTGCCACCTCTCCTCTTAGCTCAGCCAGCATAGTACGCAAGTCCTCTTGGATGGAGGATCTAAGGTCCCCAAGTAGGCCTTTAAGGAGAGATGCGGTCACCGGGCCATCAGCTGAGTCAGACGCCGAGCCTCCTGAATTTAACGCTGCTGCGTCCGAATGTGATGCTGTTCCGCCTGGATGCGACGCCGCAGCGCCGGACCGCGACGCCTGAGCGTTGCGTTGTGAGGAGCGGGAAGCCCTGGGGGAGGACGGCGCCATCTTGGATTCCGGTGGTGGCTGCGGGGTGGCTGCAAAGAAGTCGGGAATTCTCCTAGGGGGATCGCGGTTGCACGCTCTGGATTTCCCCATGCACTCACCGACGCTCCGGGAGCCAGCACCGATGTCGTGAAGGCAGAGGAGGACACCTGAGAGGTAGAAATGTGCCGCTTTGAGGTTCCTGGCTAAGGAGCTCCCACTCTGTGCGACCTACTCCATCAGCAGATAGGCCACGCCCCTCTTTTCACATTTTTTTAAACTTTTTTTTTTAACTTTTGCCATGCTTCAATAGCCTCCATGAGAGGCTAGAAGCAAGCATAGCACGATCGGCTCTGCTACATAGCAGCGATCTGCTGATCGCTGCTATGTAGCAGAATTGCACGTGTGCTGTGAACGCCGACCACAGGGTGGCGCTCACAGCGACGGGCAATCAGTAACCATAGAGGTCTCAAGGACCTCTATGGTTACCATTCACAAGCATCGCCGACCCCCGATCATGTGACGGGGGTCGGCGATGACGTCATTTCCGGCCGCCCGGCCGGAAGCGGTAGTTAAATGCCGCTGTCTGCGTTTGACAGCGGCATTTAACTAGTTAATAGGTGCGGGCAGATCGCGATTCTGCCCGCGCCTATTACGGGCACATGTCAGCTGTTCAAAACAGCTGACATGTCCCGGCTTTGGTGCGGGCTCACCGCGGAGCCCTGCATCAAAGCAGGGGAGCCGGCATCGGACGGTATAGTACGTCCGATGCCGGTAAGGGGTTAAAAACGCCTGGGGGGGGTGACAGGTTCCCTTTAAGAAACTAACAGACTTCATGGATGGAAGACTTATTACTGATATTGAAAACAAGGGGTCTATATTGGTCACTGAGATTTCTCTGAAATGTCAGACATTTTGAGTTGTTTCGTTATTCTCACTTTAACAGGTGAAAATAAGCAATTGAGATGGAAAATTTACATTTTTCATTTAGTTGCATAATATTTCTTCACACTAATAGTTGGCCAATAATTCTGCACACATTGATATTCTACTGAGAAAGACAAAACCTCACTTTTACCTTCTTCAATATTCAGGTTTCTTAACCTTTAGAATTGAGCGACAGCACTGGAGTTGATCAATAATAAAGTGAATCATCAAAAGTACAGATTGCCTAGTAATTGTGCACACAGTGTGCATGTGTATTCTGTACAGATCTATACAATAATACAGTAACTTACCGGTGTTTGTTCTCTGAGTTCGAAGTCATTCATCTCAATTGTTTTTCTCTACATAGCCCCCACAGCCATGACAACTTCATCCATTCACATCTTGTTTCGGCAGAATGTAACACTGAATTTTTTGTCTCATCACTGTCACTCAACTCTAAATAAGCTAAATAGCACCCAACACCCAAATAGCATCCCTCATTGAGAAAGGCAGATGTAGTTAGAAGCAATGCTTGCCTGCTGATCCCTCTGGGCATGGAATGTGAATGTGATTGTTATCCCACTGGCCTTCAATATCAGATCATTGGGATTTGGCACTACCTTCAGTTTAGGGATTCTGTCTGCAGGTTTTTGGTGAGTAAACTGATTTCAGAATGAAAAAAACTGTATAGACTAGAGCATACCCTGGCGCTCCTGAAAGGAAGTACTAAACACTGTTGATGTCAGGCCAGAATCTGTGCCAGTTCTGACAGTGTTAAACTAGAGAGATAGAGTGCAAGAAGACACCTGCGCTAGAAATAAAACCGGAATAACGAAATAGGCTGTTGCGGCAAATGAGTATACCTGACAGGTCTCAGTAAATGTGCAAAGTTCATCTGCAAAAAAAAAAAAAACACGTACAGTGAATGCAGCTATAAATGAGCCAAAGCTGTACACCTAGGGATGCTGATAAGCAATAAGGAGAACTTACTTGTGCCTAGTAGGTGCAGGGTAGTTGATCACAAATTCAATTGACTAGGGGTGATGCAGAGTGCACTCGCAAAGTTGGCCAGCATGGAGTCTGGTAGGGATGGCAGCAAGGGTTGAGTAGAGGTATGATGTGCCACTGAGGGAGCGTCCTCCCAGGGTGGTGGGGAAGCCTGCGATGCTGCTGTGTGGCTGGACAGACGAGCGGCGACGACATGCTTTGGCTGGGGGCCGCCGCCGTGAGGTAGCTTGTGTGGGGGGCATGGTCAGGGTTACGTCACCGGAGGACAGGCGCACTTTGGAACGAGTCAGAAAGTCTGACCCTCTCGCACGCATGTCCTCCGGTGACAGCCTATTTTGTTATTCCTGATTTATTTCTAGCACAGGTGTCTTCTTGCATTCTATCTCTCTGATTTCAGAATGAGGTAGGGACAGAGATCCTGATTCCAGCTATGTATCACTTAGTATACTGGGTGCAGCAGTGCTAGAATGACAATTTTCTGGGTTGCGAATCCAGCAGAGGTGGGAATGTTGAGTAGCCCCGCCCACACCACTGATTAGCAACTTTCTGTCTGCATTTTACAGTGACAGAAAGCTGCTAATCACGGGTGGGGGCATGGTTGGACTAGGAGGCACGAGGCCAGCTTGTCCTGTAGTGAAATTTTCTGTTGATAATACAATGTGTTGAAACTTCAAAACACAGCCCAGTAAGTGGCACATCACTGGAAACACGGCCTATGCACCTATACCATGGGGCTCTCAGATTACATAGCAAAAACATGCTGACAGATTTCCTTTACACTGTTACCAGCTCCAGCAGTGGCCAGATGGAAACAGGTTCCAACCTGAACAGCACAGCTCTGTACACTGCTTCTGAGAACTGCAGTTCAGCTGACGTTCAATTAAAGGGAACCTGTCACGTAATTTCAAGCATCTAAATTGTCCCTAGTTCGTTGTCAGTGACGCATCATTAACAATTTTCATTAAAAATGGCACTATAATGATGTCCAAAAGCACTTGATATAGTTATATGGCACCTGCTTGTTTAGTCATAGGGCAGTGCTTCATTTTCTGTTCAGTCAGGGCTGTTGCCACCCACTCAGTTTGATTGATTTCCCTGGAATCTCGCGGTTGCGCAGTGTGGCCCTTGGAGCCGTGCTCAGTGCATAGCGTTGACCTGGAAGACGCGCTGGTGCAGTGTCTATTGGGGATCCGTGCATGCGCCATGATGCGTGGATCGCCACCATGCTCGACACTGCGCAAGCGCTGCTGCCTTCTCGACACTGCCCAAGTTATGTCTTATCCCGGCCATTATAACGGTAGCTCAGCTTCTTAGCCCACTCCGTACAATTCTGTAATCCACCTTAAAATTTATGTGCGCCATTGTTTATCATGTTTGATAGTTTTTTGGCATGCAAAAAAAATTACAAAACAAACAAGTGAGAAATGGATGTAATACGCTGATGAAAATCATTGTTTTTAAGAACATTAAAAAAATAGTGAACACATAAATAAGGTCTCCTCCTGCTGCTGTTCCATAATACACAGAGATCCATCTAACATCTCGATTTCCACCCCACCCTAGTGTTATCTCCTCCTCAGAAGCATCAAGTCTCACAAAGCTGTCAACATTCTGAATGAATCCAGCTGATTTCAGTCCCTTTATTATTCAAGAAGACATTTATGTTTCATGTGGTGTTATATTTTCATCTCTTATTACTTTATGCAATTTTCTAGGAGGTGATAGTTCATCCTTAATATCCTCTTGGAATATGGGCTGATTCTGACCCGCGTTATTTATTCCCCTTTACTGATGAAGCTTATTATGATAACAGGAGAATATGTGGTTAAATACTTGTTTGGATATATTCAGTTTCCTTCATATGCTTTTTTTTATATTAAATGCCATATTTATTCTGTATATATTTAGTTATGCTTTTTTGGAACCTAATCTTTCTGATCTACTGATTCGTAGTCCACATGTATAGCACATTTTGATATAAGCCTGGTATATGAAATATTTCAATAAAAAATGTATTGTGAGTAAATTGCTACAGTATATTATACATCATTTTAAGATGAAAAACTAGGGATGTTCGAGGTCCTTGAATAAAATCCAAAATTGATTTAGTGCATATTAAAAGGGGGATGTTCGAGGTCCTTGAATAAAATCCAAAATTGACTTAGTCCATATTAAAAGGTGCACACGCTCCTGAGCCGCACTCTGGAAAAAGGAAAAGCGACGCGCTTCCGTTGCAGCAGCGATCTTTATCAAAGCCTTTATCAAAGCCAGGCTTTGCTAAAGAGTGCTGCTGCGATCGAAACGCGTTGCTTTTCCTCTTGCCAAGTGAGTGCGGCTCAGGAGCGTGTGCACCTTTTAATATGGACTAAGTCAATTTTGGATTTTATTCAAGGACCTCGAACATCCCTAGGTTTTCTTTGCTGATTGCGTTTCAACAGGACAAAGTTTCGTGCACCTGTTACTGCTGTCGGTGAACTGGCTGCTTGACCTGCCCCTATGTCACTCTTACCAAGTCATCATTTTAATGACTAATTCATGGCAATTACATAGGTTGTTTGGATAATTGTAAACAGATGACAGATAGCCAGAAACTACCAAAATTGTTTAATTAGCCATCTTTGATGTTGTAAATCATGGTCTAAGATTGGTTTCTATACACTGGTCATTTGCAGCTTATGTAGCAACCTTGTGATATGAGTGAAATTTCCACATTTCCTTGTTGGCTGTGGTCTGGATTCGATAAATTTGCGACATATCTTCTTGGATTAGTGTACTGTGTTACCATGGGAACCTGAGCGATAGTAGTATCAAGTTATACTATGGATGGAAATAAATTGCTATATACAGCATAACAGTGGTGTATCATGTGTGATGAAAATGAGAGAGCTGGTGCTTTTTCACAGTAGACGACTTTCATAGAATGTAGAAATGACTATATGACATAAGTATGATATAGCATTACAGTGTAGCGTATAATGTTACTTTCTATTTATATACATGCTACATATTCATAATCCTACATCATATTTTATGGCATTGGCTGATTGTTGAGTAAAAATAATTAGATTCATTAGAAAATATAATAAAGCATTACATCTATTATTCAAGTCAGAAAATACGCAATGCTTAGCTCATCTAGCACTGTCAAGCACAGTTGGACAAGAACATAAAAGGAGCACTTAATAAGGGAGGACATAAAAAACTGGTTGCTCATCCAACTGTATGTCAAGATTCCCAACACACACACTGCCCATAAGGCCACGTTCCCGCATTATTTATTTGGTCAGTATTTTACATCAGTATTTGTAAGCCAAAACCAGGAGTGGGCGATAATACAGAAGTGGTGCATATGTTTCTATTATACTTTTCCTCTGATTGTTCCACTCCTGGTTTTGGCTTACACATACTGATGTAAAATACTGACCAAATACTGAACGTGTGACCGTAGCCTAAAGGTTATATATAGAGGCCAAAAGAGTGTCATTTTGGTCTCTGACATATGTTACTGGAAGTATGTGTGTGTGTGGGGGATGCAGCGGTATTCTGCATTAGAATGGGACCTCCGGAGATTGATAACAGTGACATTTCCTATTTTTATTTTTTGTGCTAGTCACAGCCCACATCCCAGTGCACGTAGTGGCCGATGGCTCTTCTTACGTGAGCATGATACATGGAAATACATGGAGCGGTCACTCTCGGGTCAGTAGAGCCGCCGGCCAGTCCGAGCATTGTGATGCAATCATTGTCTGTGTTATAGAGCTGTCTGACTGCGCCCAAATGGTAATTTTCATGGACTATTATTAAAATAAGAGAAACCATGTAAGGATCTAGACAGACACCATTTTAGTGTCGTTTACATCCATTATTGACGAGATCCACCCTCCTCATTTTTCTGTCGTAGGTGTGAACAGAGCCTATTTTACCTGACTATTGTTAGATGTTTTTTTTTAATTCAGAATAAATAAGAGCATAAATTGGCAAAGCTTTGATGACAAGGACTCCCCCATCTCGCGTATGGCTACATTACCAGGCACATTGGCCGCTACCTTTCAGTAATTGACCAGACCTGGTTGCTTGGCAGAGAGCAGGGCTGTAGCATATGTGCCAGTAGCACAAGAAGCAGAAACAAATAAAACCTGTATTTGTTTTGTATATTTCATGTAGGTCAGAGATCAGTATTTGAAATGCAAACAGAAGCCTGCGGCCGTCCATCTTTATCACAGTTTGTTGGAGTGTACGTGCTATGGAAACTTGTTCAAAAAATGCATCTTATACAGTCACTACCTGAATCAATATGTGTTCAGCAGATGAATAGTTCCCTCGGAGAACGCACATATCACGTTACTGCAGAACGCTAGAACAAGTCGTCCCTCCATCTCTTCTGTGTCATGGCAGCACTAGAATTATTATTATTAGTTACGGTATCTTGCTGTTGGATTTAACCCCTCATTGAAAGCACAGTTGCTTTTTGTCATTTATGCTGTAACCTGTCTAGCCAGAGTTTACCAGTGTATCATACCTTTGATTATGTACGTGATTCTAGTTATAGGAACCAGTAGAGCTACAAACATAATGAATTGAGAAATTGCCTTTGTGGATCATCGTATGATAATCTTATTTTCACCTCGATTACCTGGAAAGATCAATTATTCAGACTAATCAGGAACATGTGCTAGGTAGGTGATTAACCTCTTGCTTCATGCAAAAGGTAGAGAAGTGAAATTTAATTTAGGCTTAGGTTACATTTTCATACATAAGGATATAGGACGCTATACTGTCTACAGGGGCCAAAGCTGGTAATGACAATAACTAGCCGAAATGACATCTGCTTTCTTATTAACTCTATTATACAATTTTCCTACCTCACTGTTTATTGTAATTTAATTATTTCCAAGGTCTGGTTCATTCACTTTATTACACAACATGATACAATTTCAGATTCCTTGTATACATTTTATATTATACTAAGCCTGAGTTCAGAGTTTTCTTTTTGCTGTGTTTTTCACCATGCCTTTCCTTCATAAAATTGCAAGCTATTGATACGGCATGAGAACATTTCTGTCAGTGGAATTTAGATAGTACCATATGAATGCCAGTGATGTTAATATTAGCTTTTTTTTCTGGTTTCCTTGTAACTAGTGATGAGCGAATATACTCGTTACTCAAGATTTCCCGAGCATGCTCGAGGGTCCTCCGAGTATTTTTTAGTGCTCGGAGATTTAGTTTTCCTTGCAGAAGCTGAAAGATTTACATCTGTTAGCCAGCATAAGTACATGTGGGGATTCCGTAGCAACCAGGCAACCCCCACATGTACTTATACTGAATAACAGATGTAAATCATTCAGCTGCCGCTATGAAAACTAAATCTCCGAGTACTTACAAATACTCGGTGGACCAACGAGCATGCTCGGGAAATCTCGAGTAACGAGTATATTCGCTCATCACTACTTGTAACATATACTTTGATTCATATACTAGAAATAGGCCCGATGCTATTGCATCGGGAGTGCGGTGAAATGAACATCTGCGTATCCTTAGTGGTGCTAACAGGAGCAGTGGACATGTGTCACACCATCACATCAGCTGCTAGCGGTATTCAAATCTGGTGCCAATACCGAAGGGAGGTGATTGGTCGCCAACCATGGCAGGGGGATTCAAATCCCGTGTGGCACGCTCATTGGCTCAGCCGGCGGGCGGCTTAACCAATTAGCGGTGCCGCGTGGGATTCAAATCCCCTGCCAAAGCCGCAAGGCACTGCTCATTGGCTGAGCTGACGGCGGCTGAGCCAATGAGCGATGCAGGATTCAAAGCCGCACGGCACCACTCAGCCAATGAGCGGTGCCGTGCAGGATTGAAATCCCCCACCAAAGCTGCGTGGCACCACTCATTGGCTCAACATTTGAATCCCGCGCCGCTCATTGGCTGAGCCGCCCCTGGCCGCACGGCTTTGGCGTGGATTCAAATCCCACGCGGCATCGATCATTGCCTCAGCAGGAGGGGCGGGGGATTTGAATCCCGCACCGCTTATTGGCTCAGCTGATGACAGCTCAGCCAATGAGAGGTGCCGCACGACTTGGAGTGGCGTGGGAATCCAATCCCCCGCCAAAGCCGTGCAGCACCGCTCAGCCAATTCCGTCGATCTGATCATCACCTGTATGTAGCAGAGCCGATCAGTTTATGGCAGCTTCTATTCTCTCATGGAGACTAGTAAAGCATGTCAAAAGTAAAAAAAAAGTTTTTAAAAATATAAAAGTTCAAATCACCCCCCTTTTGCCCCATTCAAGATAAAACAATTAAAAAAAATCAAACATGCACATATTTGGTATCACTGGGTTCAGAATCGCCCAATCTATCAATATAAAAAAAGAATTAACCTGATCTCTAAACAGCGTAAAGAGAAAAAAGTCAAAACGCCAGAATTAAGTTTTTTTGGTCGCCGCAACATTGCATTAAAATGCAATAACGTGCTATCAAAAGATCATTTCTGCACCAAAATGGTATCATTAATAACGTCAGCTTGGGTTGCAAAAAATAAGCCTGAACCCAACCCGAGATAATGAAAAATGGAGACGCTATGGGCATCGGACACAATTTTATTTTTTTTTTTAACAAACTTATGGAATTTTTTTTTCACCACTTAGATGAAAGAGAACCGAGACATGTTTGGTGTCTATGAACTCGTAATGACCTGGAGAATCATAAATGTCAGGTCAGTTTTAGCATTTAGTGAACATGGTGAAAACAAACAAACAAACAAACTGCACTTTTTTTTGCAATTTCACCTCAGTTGGAATTGTTTTCACATTTTCCAGTAAATGATATGTTAAAACTAGTGATGAGTGAGTATACTCGTTGCTCAAGTTTTCCCAAGCACGCTCGGGTGGTCTCCGAGTATTTGTTAGTGTTCGGAGATTTAGTTTTTGTTGACGCAGCTGCATGATTTACAGCTAATAGACAGCCTGAGTATATGGGGGGGTTGCCTGGTTGCTAGGGAATCCCCACATGTAATCAGCTGTCAAGTAGTTGCAAATGATCTAGCTGCGGTAAGGAAAACTTAATCTCCGAACACTAACAAATACTCGGAGACCACCCGAGCATGCTCTGGAAAACTCGAGCAACGGGTATACTCGCTCATCACTAGTTAAAACCAATGGTGTCATTCAAAAGTGCAACTCGTCCTGCAAAAGGGGTTAAGCTTCGGTCGAGAATCCACACTGCTGCTCTTTTCTAATATTCTAATATTTAAGGTGCCAATCAGGTAGGGTATCAGTAGTCATCTCAGAAGATTGATCTAGAAGTTACCGCTTATCCTGTGGATAGATGATGACTTTTCTCACTGGACAATCCTTTTGGACTTGATTCACATATTCTGAATTTGCCATAAAAGAGAAAATCATAAGTAGTTTATTAACCCTACCTTCCTACCAGTGTTGTTTGTTGGGATTGTGGAATGATTTATCAGGGTACAAACTAATGGACATATTTACCCAATTTAATGTTCCCTTTGAGGCAGCGAATAAAGGAAATGATTGAATACATTCTAGCAAGTTTCTAGGGATAATTCCTACAGATGATGTGTGCTCCCTTAGGCGCTGATTTTGAAATAAACCAAACCTTTGCATTAGGCGTGAAACAGGCAGGAAAATGTGCTTATTGGAAGCAAATCACACCCATGGGAGGTCAGAGGACCCTGGGTGAATGTGATTATGTTTCTTCCCTAGAGCTCTATTCTTGTTACACTGCAACAGTCTGTGGTTTGGTGACACATTGATGGTGCTTAAAAAAACACAATCCTCCTCACTGGATGCCCTATTCTGTAAATATATACCGTATATTTTCTTACATTTTATCAGAATTCCTTTGTGAATTAATACATGTATTGGTTGGCGTGAAAAAATATGACTACACTTTAGGCACTCAACTTGTTGTTCTCCTAAACCTAGCTTGGACCTCATTTATTCCATCATATTGGGATCTTTTTAGATCATTCTTTGTGATGTCTCAGTGTAACATGTCCAGTAAGTAAGGCCTAATAATGCTATTCATTAAAAGGAACCTGTCAGTTTTTTCATGTGGCCCAAAATGTGGGCATCATGAATCAGAGTCTAGCCTAGCTGCACAATTGCAGCCAAGTATGTTTTTCTCTAAAATGCTTTAGCATAATTTCAAGATCCCGACTAGCATCATAGGGAGAGTCCAGCGGAGCCTTCGGTGAAGTCTCCCTTGCTCCACGCCCGGTGATTTACAGGTCTATTTCATACATGTAAATCAGGAGAGACCTGTCAGTCAGTTGAAGCGCAGCAGGGAGAAGGTAGAACTGGGCAGCATCGGACTAGTCTCATCTCTCACTATAGACCCCGGCTGGATCTTCAAACTACGTTTTTTCTGAAATGCTGAAGGGTTTTAGAGAAAAACATATTTAGCTGCAATCATTCAGCCAAATACTGATTCATACAGTCATGGTTTGGGCAGCAAAAACCGACTGACAGGTTCCCTTTGGAAAAGCCTCTTACCATGTGTTGTATGTAAGACTGTTTACCAGAACAATCACAGTTTATAATGTTTGCAGTGTTTGTTTAGTAAATATATCAAGAAAATGATCGTCACCTCTGCCAAATACATCCCTAATAATATAATCTTTATTTATATAGCGCCAACATATTCCGCAGCGCTTTACAGTTTAACAGTTTCAAACACAACAGTCATAAGTAACAACGTTAACAATACAATAATTAAAGCGAAATGAGACGCTCCTGAGAGCTCACAATCTACAATAAGGTGGGAGAGATACAAAGTACAGGTGTGTATTTACAAGGATGTATTTACAATGATGGTCCAGCCATCTTCAGGGAGTGGGGGATAGATGGAGATAGTGAATGGGCTACACACACACGCAAACATAACATGACTTTGATTACTGAATGTGATAGGCCGCTCTGAACAAATGTGTTTTGAGCGAGCGCCTAAAACTATGCGAATTGTGGATGGTCCTAATATCTTGGGGTAGAGCATTCTAGAGGATTGGCGCAGCGCGGGAGAAGTCTTGGAGTCGAAAGTCATTTGCAGAGCGCAGCGGTCGGCTAGGCCCATACTCCGAAATGAGGGAGGAGATGTAAAGGGGTGCCGCACTGTGGAGACCTTTGTGGGTGAGAACAAGTACTTTGAATTGTATCCTGTAATGAATGGGCAGCCAGTGTAACGACTGGCGAAGAGCGGACGCGTCCGAGTAATGACTAGCCAGATGGACGACCCTGGCTGCTGCATTAAGGATAGACTGGAAAAGGGAAAGTTAAATCCATAGTATTTAATTTATTCAACAGAAGCCAGAAGAGTCTACTTTTGTCTTGACTGGCTGGTTTATGTTGGTATACCTTATTTTACAATAGGAGCGATTTAGTAACATAGCTCAATGTTTGCCTAAACAGTGGTATACATCACAGCTTTTTAAAAAATGGATCTGACATATATGAGATACCGATGGAACAAATCACTAATTTAAATTAGTTTAAATCTCCTGATCCAGATGAATTACATCCTAGGGTGCTGAAAGAGCAGAGGAAATTGCAGAACCACTAGCCAGAATCTTTGCAAAATCCTGGAGAACAGAAGTTATGTATGTAAGTATTTGGATAAGAATACAGTAATTAACCAGAGCCAGCATGTGGTTTTGCAAACAAGTCATGCCAGACTTATCTGATTTCCTTCTATGATGAAATCACTGACTCAGTGGATCAGGGAACTGCAGTAGACGTAGTATATCTCAACGTCAGCAAAGCATTTGATAAAGTATCTCATACTATCCTTATTGAAAAAATAATCCAGTATGAGATTGACAAAGCTACAGTTAGGTGGATTAATAACTGGCTCAGTGATCGTACTCAAAGAGTGGGGATAAATGGTTGCACATCAAATTGGAAGAGTGTTACAAGTGGAGTAACACAAAGCTCTGCCCTGGCCCCAGTGTGGTTCAACCTTTTTATAAATGATCTAGGTAAGGGAACTGAAGGTAAACTAATCAGATGATGCAAAGCTAGGAGGGATAGCTAATACTAGAGAAGACAGAGAAAGAATTCAGATGGATCTAGATAAGCTTGAATAATGGGCAGCGACTAATACAACGGTACTTAACAGGGAGAAATGCAAGATTCTACATCTGGTCAAGAAAAATGAAAATTACATTTACAGAATGGGAGAAAAAGAAAAACTGGAGCAAGTTCAAAGCAGAGCTACCAGGATGGTGAGCGGACTGCAAAGTATGTCCTACGAGGAACGGTTAAAGGATCTGGGAATGTTTAGCTTGCAAAAAAGAAGGCTAAGTGGAGATTTAATAGCTGTCTATAAATATCTGCAGGGATGTCACAGTGTGGAGGGATCATCCTTATTCTCATTTGCACATGGAAACACAAAAAACAATGGAATGAAACTAAAAGTGAAAAGATACAGATTAGATATTAGCAATGACTGGAACAGGTTGCCATGAGAGGTGGTGAGTTCTCCTTCAATGGAAGTCTTCAAACAGAGGCTTTACAGACTGACATGGTTTAGTCTGTCTGAGATGGTTTAGTGTATCCTGCATTGTGCAGGGGGTTGGACATGATGACCCTGGAGGTCCCTTCCAACTCTAAGATTCAATGGTTCTATATATCTCATGTACCAGTGCACATTTAATGTGATGTGAATATGCAATGGCATATAAACGTTTTGGCACCCCTACAAAAATTACTGTTATTTGATGTTATTCAATGAGCAAGCTGAAGATTAAATGATCTCTAAAAGGCCTAAAGATGACACATTTTCTTTGTATTTTAGGCAAAAATATATATTTTCATATTTTACATTTTAAAAATTACAAAAAAGAAAATGGGTTGATGCAAAAGTTTGGTCACCCTGCATGGTTAGTACCTAGTAGCACCCCATTTTGCAAGTATCACAGCTTCTAAATGCTTTTTGTAGCCAGTTCTTTGGAAAATTCTTCAATTTCTCTGAAATCCCTTGGTTGTCTTGCATGCACTGCTATTTTGAGGTCTAGCCACAGATTTTCAATGTTGTTCAGATCAGAGGACTGTGAAGGACATTGTAAAATTTTCAGCTTGTGCCTTCTGAGGTAGTCTATTGTGGATTTTGACATGTGTTTAGGATCAATATTCATTTGTAGAAGCCATCCTCTTCTGACCCTCAGTTTTTTTTTTTACAGATGTGTTATGTTTGCATCAAGAATTTGTTGAAATTTCATTGAATCCATTCTTCCCTCTACCCTTGAAATGGTTCCCTTTGCCTGTTTCTGCAACACAACCCAAGAGCATGATTGATCAACCCCCATTCTTAATGGTTGGCGGGATGTTCTTTTCCTGAAATTCTGCTCCATTTTTTCTCCACATATATCTTTGATCATTGTGTCCAAAGAGTACTATTTTAACCTCATCGGTCCACATGACTTGCTTCCAAAATGTATCAGGCTTGTTTATCACTGGACCAGAATTGCACTGCTAACTACAGACCTGTCTCTAACCTTTCCTTCATCTCTAAACTCCTGGAACTCCCGTCTAATCCGCTATCTCTTGGATAACTCTCTTCTCGACCCCTTACAATCTGGTTTCCGCTCTTTACACTCCACTGAAACTGCCCTCACTAAAGTCTCTAATGATCTAATAACAGCTAAATACAAAGGTCATTGCTACCTGCTGATTCTCCTGGATCTCTCTGCCGCATTTGCCACTGTGGATCACCAGCTCCTCCTCACTATGCTCCGCTCTATTGGCCTCAAGGGCACCGTTCTCTCCTGGTTCTCCTCCTATCTCTCTGACCGCTCCTTCACTGTATCTCTTGCCAGCTCCTCTTCCTCTCCTCATCCCCTTACTGCTGGGGTTCTGCAGGGCTCAGTCCTAAGCCCCCTCCTCTTCTCTCTATACACTACCCCTATTGAACAAACAATCCGTTCTACAAATGACCTAAGACTAACATCCCCTGTAATCCCAACCTCGCACCTCCGTCTCGAAGACTTCTCTCGTGGTGCGCCAGCTCTCTGGAATGCACTTACCCAGACGATCAGACTGATACTTAGCCCCTACCTTTTCAAGCATGCTTTGAAAACTCATCTCTTCAAACAAGCCTACCACATCAACTACTCACTTTGCCCTGTTCCCTCCTTCCAATTATTATTCTGAATCTGCACCCTACTATTCATCTGTCTCCACACCCTCCAGGCACACGATAACTGCACTTGATACTAGACTATTGCACTTAAACACACGGGCTGATGACAGGATCATGCAGCTTTATATGAAAATCCATATTTATTATAATTGCCAGACCTGAAATAAGGCTGGTTTCACATTTGCGGTTTTTTTTTTGTGTTTTTGCGCTAAAAAACGCAAAAAAAGCATGCGTTTTTTTCCTATACTTAACATTAAAAACGCATGCGTTTTTTCGCATGCGTTTTGATGCGTTTTTGCAACGCATGCGTTTTTCTCTGCATGCGTTGTATTGCAGAAATGCAACATGTAGTAATTTTAGCGGCGTTTTTTGCCACAAAAAAAACGCATTTTTTTTGTGGCAAAAAAACGTATTGATGTCTATGTAAGGTAACGTTCACATTAGCGTTTCCCGACGCAGCGTCGGGAAACGCTGCGGCGACGCATGCGTCATGCTCCCCTATATTTAACATGGGGGATGCATGGACATGCGTTGTGCTGCGTTGTGCGACACATGCATTTTTTTGGCCGCAAGCGTTGGGCGCAGAAACCGCAACAAGTTGCATTTTTTTGCGTCCAAATTTCAGCAAAAAAGGACTCATGCGTCGCAAAACGCAGCGTTTTTGCGTGCGTTTTAGTGCGTTTTTATTTGTGTTGTGCGTTGCGTCGCCGACGCAGCGGCGCACAACGCAAATGTGAACGTAGCCTAAACAAACGCATGCGGTTTTAAGCACATGCGTTTGCATGCGTTTTTATAGAAAAACACAAGAATACACACTGATAAGCCACCCCCAAACCCTAACTCTAACCCTAGGGATCCTAACCCTAACCCTAAGGGTTAGGGTTAGGATCCCTAGGGTTAGGGTTAGAGTTTGGGTTAGGGTTAGAGTTTGTGTTAGGGTTAGAGTTTGTGTTTTAGGGTTAGGGTTATAGTTTGTGTTTTAGGGTTAGGGTTAGAGTTTGTGTTTTAGGGTTAGGGTTAGGGTTAGAGTTTGTGTTTTAGGGCAAGGGTTAGAGTTTGTGTTAGAGTTTGTTAGAGTTTGTGTTAGGGTTAGGGTTTGGGTTAGGGTTAGAGTTTGTGTTTTAGGGTTAGGGTTAGAATTTGTGTTAGAGTTTGTGTTAGAGTTTGTGTTAGAGTTTGTGTTAGGGTTAGGGTTAGAGTTTGTGTTTTAGGGTTAGAGTTTGTGTTTTAGGGTTAGAGTTTGTGTTAGAGTTTGCGTTAGGGTTAGAGTTTGTGTTTTAGGGTTAGAGTTTGTGTTAGAGTTTGTGTTAGGGTTAGGGTTAGAGTTTGTGTTTTAGGGTTAGGGTTAGAGTTTGTGTTAGAGTTTGTTAGAGTTTGTGTTAGGGTTAGAGTTTGTGTTTTAGGGTTAGGGTTAGGATCCCTAGGGTTACTAGGGATCCTAACCCTAACGCTAGGTATTTCTGCTTATAGTGGGTTTTCTAGTTGATTTTGATTGGCAGCTGTCACACACTTCTCATCATGCGTTTCAAAAACGCAAACGCAGGAAAAAATGCTTGTAAACGCGTCAAAACGCTGCGTTTGCGTTAAAACATGCAAAAACGCATGCGCCTAAAAAACGCAGAGTTTAAACACGTTTGAACGCGTTTTTGCACCAAATGCGTTTGCGTTAAAAGCGCTGCAGATCAAAACGCAAGTGTGAAACCAGCCTTACAAGCACTTTTCACCTATTGTGTCCACCCCATTTCCTTGTAGATTGTAAGCTTGCAAGCAGGGACCTTACTCCTAATGTCACTGTTTAAATTGTCTTAACTTGTATTGAATTTATTGTCTGTACATGTCCCCGCTTAATTGTAAAGTTCTGCAGAATATGTTGGCGCTATATAAATAAAAATTATTATTATTATTATTTAGATGTTAATTTGCATACTTCTGACACTGAATTTTATGATGAGGATGCAGGAGAGGTTTTCTTCTGATGACTCTTCCATGAAGACCATATTTGTGCCGGTGTTTCTGAGCAATAAAACAATGTACCTCAACTCCAGAGTCTGCAAAAAAATGTTAAAGGTCTTTTTGCAGTTAAGTGGGAGTTCTGATTTGCCTGTCTAGCAATCCAGTAAGCATCTCTCACTGAAATTTTGCTTGGTCTTCCTGACCTTATCTTGACCTCCACTGTTTCTGTTGATTGCCATTTCTCGGGACGAGATCTGAATCTGAACATGCGCCGCCACCAGCGGCCATTTTCCCGGAGGCCACCGCATCGCAGCAATGGAGCTGCCGGGGCCTCCGGGCTTTAAGGAAATGCCGGAGGAGCCCCGACTGACTCTGCACTAAGATACGCCACCACCGCCCCACAGCACAGAGCCCCGACGCTGCACGAAGAGGAGCCGCCGCCCCACAGCACAGCACCCACGCGGCACAAAGAGGAGCAGCCGCCGCTCCCCAGCACAGAGACCCCACGCTGCAGCTACAATGAGGTAATGGGGGATACTCCACTCACACTTTCCTGTGAGACGCCCCCTCTTCGTCATCGGGACCACTCCCCCCAAACCCACCATATACACATTGGTGTCTGCACCCGGCGTACAAGACGACACCCGGCGTATAAGACGACCCGTGACTTTTAAGAAGATTTTCAGGGGTTAAAAAGTCATCTTATACGCCAGAAAATATGGTAGATCTTCTCCAGATCTTTCAGGTTTTGGGGTTGTCGATGGGCAACATTGAGTTTCCGCTCTCTTCAAAAATGTTCTACTGTGTTCAGGTCCAGAGACTGGCTAGGCCTCTCCAGGACCTTGAAATGCTTCTCATGGAGCCACTCCTTAGTTGCCCTGGCTGGGTGTTTCAATGCTCATATTGAGGGAAGGAGGTTGTTGGCCAAAATCTCACAATACATGACCCCATCCATTCTCCCATCAACATGATGAAGTTGTCCTGTCCCCTTTGCAGAAAAGCATCCCCAAAGTATGATGTTTCCCCCACCATTCTTCACTGTTGTGACAGTGTTTTTGGGGTTGTACTAATTTGTCTCCCTCCAAGTGAAGTTGATATAAAGAAGTTCTATTTTGATCTTTTCTGACCACATGACCTTCTCCCATGCATTCCCTGAATCATCCAGATGGTCACTGGTGGACCTTGCGTGCCCTGCAGGATTTTAATGAATGATGGCATAATGTGGTACTAACGGTAATATTTGAGACTGTGGTCCCAGCTCTCTTCAGGTCATTGGCCAGATCCTCCCATTTAGTTCTGGGCTGAATCATTCTTACCCCACGAGGTGAGATCTTGCATGGAGCCCCAGACTAATGAAGATTTATAGTCATCTTGTGTTTCTCCCATTTTCTCACCAAGCTGCTTGCCTATTGTCCTGTTGCCTATCCCAGTCTTGTGCAGGTCTACAATTTTGTTCCTGGTGTCCTTAGCTCTTTGGTCTTGGCCATGGTGGAGAGGTTGGAGTGTGATTGATTTTGTGTGTGGACAGGTGTCTTTTATACAGGTAACAAGTTCAAACGGCTGCAATTAATACAGGAAATGAGTGTAGAGTAGGAGGGCTTTTTAAAGAAAAACTAACAGGTCTGTGAGAGCCAGAATTCTTGCTGGTTGGTAGGTGATCAAATACTTATTTCATGCAATAAAATGCAATTTAATTATTTAAAAATCAAACAATGTGATTGTCTGGTTGTTATTTTTAGATTCTGTCTCTCACAGTTGAAGTGAACCTACGATTAATATTACAGACCTCTCCATTCTCTGTAGGTGGGAAAACTTGCAAAATCAGCAGTGTTATCAAATACTTATTTTCCCCACTGTATGCTGCCACGTGTCAGCATAAACTTTCATAAGCAATGAGTGTGACTGTGTCAGTCATTGTACTGAAATACATGATGGCAGTAATGCACATCTTTTAGATGTTTTCTATAAACAACCGTATTCATTTTTAGAATTTAAGGCTTGCGTTTTAGCATTGAAAAAATATTGCTAAAATGTATCTTGTATTTGGCTCTTATAGTCTGAAGTCAGGAGAATCTGACAGCACCAGACCCTACTGAGTGCTTCCTTGAAGATCATAACGCAGTCTGCATGATCATTAAAATACTCTTCTAATAGGCGTCTCTGTAGAGCTTCCTCTAATTACCATATACTGCTGCTCCGTGTCTGAAATTGTTTGTTCTTGTTTACTGGATTCTAAGTGGATTTGATAAAGCTTTAACTTTTAAGGTACCGTCACATTTAGCGACGCTGCAGCGATATAGACAACGATGCCGATCGCTGCAGCGTTGCTGTTAGGTCGTTGTGTGGTCGCTGGAGAGCTGTCACACAGACAGCTCTCCAGCGACCAACGATGCCGAAGTCCCCGGGTAACCAGGGTAAACATCGGGTTGCTAAGCGCAGGGCCGTAATGCAGAACACAGCGGGTGATCAGCGACCAAAAAAAAGGTCCTGATCATTCCCAGCGACCAACGATCTCCCAGCAGGGGCCTGATCGTTGGTCGCTGGCACGCATAACGATTTTGTTAACGATATCGTTGCTACGTCACAAAAAGCAACGATATCGTTAACGAAATCGTTATGTGTGAAGGTACCTTTACCTTCAATAGAGAATGGAAGCTCTTTTTATCACTCCATTGATAATCCTCAACTCTGCCTCCTACTGATGCTACGGCATCTCCACCATAGTCCTGATCTGTCTCTCCTACACACTGGAAAGGACTTAGCAGTGGCTATGCTGCCAGCATGAGGGGGAGTATCAGCAGCTGTCCCCAAACCCACACTGATGGGGCGCATATGCCAGCGTGGCCTGCTTGTTAAGTGCGTGAGTACATGACATGACGTATCACACCACCATTTTTACTCTTGCTATAGCGTTACCCTGAAATATGGTCTTGTGACATTAACCTCCCTACCTCCAAGACCACCTGGGAAGCTTTAACCTAGGTTCATCTTCTTTGCAGGTGCTTCTTAACACCATCACTTCCCTCAGTGTAGTAGTTGATCTTAGATAAGGTGTATGGGTCAAGCTCAGAAGCGGAGCCTACCCCATAAGGCTCATGCAGACATCTGTGGTTCTCGGTCCGATCACAGACCGCAATGCATGGACTGGGGGCAGGTTTCCCATCCAGAGCATGACAGCTTCATATATTTCTATGAGCCTGTCGTGCTTGGGTTCGGAGACCCCCAGCCACTCTGTGTATTGCAATCCATGCTGGATGGAGATCCACAGACGTCTGCATGAGCCCTTACAGTCTTGATGTACATGTGAAGCTCAGCAATAGACTGGGTGTCATACAATATCAAATCTGTGGTATATATTACAACACTGAAGTATTTGGGGGGTCTAAATAATAAAGTGAATACCAAAACAGTAATACAAACAATCCCTAAAACATAATCGCTTGATCTACCACCTTTTTCTCAGTTAAAAATAAATAAATAAAAATATATGAATATTCTGTATCACAGGGTCTTTAACAGTCTACATTATCAAAATAAAAATTATTTAACCCATACAGGTAACATTAAAGCCAATTAAATGAGAATGTGTACAAACTGTGCAGATTCTCTAAAAAATAAGAATTTTATTACATTAATAACACACAGATTAAAAACAATTAACAGTTCACTACTGTTCATAGTGCAAGTGTATGGTCATAATAAACTTATATACCCAACCTCGTGTTACATAATTACAGATATGCCACCAGTCCTGTGATGTAAGTTAAAAACTAATATGCAGCCTGATCCAAATTACAGAGATCATCACATTTGCAGGTAATTTTAATCACTGTGCATAGTAATTAAAAACAAAGTCGTAGCAGAAAAAAGGCAGGTGCATTTACCAAAACAGGGTTACAATGCTAATGCAGTACAGGAGGCAGCAGCCCCCATGATAACAGTGGGAAGGGCACACATGCAAGATACTGATGAAAACAATCACTCACACACCTACCAATTCATGGAGGGCTGGTCTCCTAGTATTAGAACTGCAGGGAATATTCTTAATTATTGAAGTTCACTAAGTAGTTGTACACCACAATATTCAATACAGTAGGTAATTGGTAGAGCGATAGCAATTTACATTTCGACCCAGCCTGGGTCATTTTCAAACATTGCTAGAAACCTTGGTATAGAAATAATGGGGTGGTTGCCTGGTGTGCTTATGCCACATGTGCAGCGTCTTTGGTATGGTTTCCAATAGAAAATTGCAAGAGATGTCCTATTGAAATATTTCCTGCAAAATCTCTGTGAGCGCAGCTTATTACCCTCAACTTTTCTATTTTTATTCGTCGTCAAGTTCAGCCAGCACCCCCTCCATTGCTGCATGCATCCTTCCTATTCTCTAATATTAGAATTGTACATGGATAAAGCTTGTATGTAGTGCCAGTCGCACAGATGTAACACACATACAATTAGCCCAGCACTATAAGTGCACCCCACAGGAAGAGGCACCCTAGTTTACAAGGCCAGCATTGATGGGGTTCAGATTTTAAAATGTTGTCTTGTTTAGAGGTTTTCTGAAATAATCAATTCTCAAAGTCGCTTTAAAAGTGAAATGGTCCCTAAACTGGTTTAAAAAATTTTGAAGAAAAAAATTAAAAATTGTGGCTAAACTTTTAAATCTTCTAATATGTTAAAGAAACTTAAGTTTTTAGAAAAGAACAAACATAAACCATGCACTTTTATGTTTGTCCTTCTAACAGTAGGAATCCCCATCACTAATAAATACAATATCTATACCTTTACAGTGCTACAGTTCATTACTAACAGTGGCATAATCTGGGATGTCTATGGTTCCTGAAACAGTGAGGACCAAATCTAAAGCTTTCCTTAAGATGCAGTTCTTCTTCCATCAAACTTAGAGAGTCTCATGATATAGAAGGCCATCAAAACAAGGAACCATATGTCCTGCTGTAGTAAAGAAACCCAAAACATTTGTGGCAATGGTATCTTGTTTTCTTCTTGCTTTGGTAGATTCTAATTTTTACATGAACCACAGGCATCACTAGAAGTGTTTTTTTCATACTTAGGACTATCCATGTGCTGCTCCCGTGATCTTCTCGCTGACTGATTGAATCGCTATTTACACTCGGTGGTGATTTGGAGCTGGATATTGCTTGCAATTCACTTGGTTTCAGATTGATTTGTAGTGCAAGAGATAAGAATGTTCTGTTGCTATCAATGGAAGATTGAAACATTATAATTTTAGGAGGGAAGCGGATAGCGTAATGAATAGGCCCATCTTTACAATGCCGATCTGCTTTTATTCAGCTAATGGATTGTGACGCAACTTCTCTGCTCACCGTTTGCTAAGAGATGTGAATTATCTCTTGGTAAGAATGCTTGGGTTTTCCCTCTGTCATCACTAATCTATTCTCATTCATCCCAAGGTGAGAAGAAAAGGATTAGTAGATTCATTGGACCCAGGTCTGTGTGCAGTAATTACAAAGGGAATGGGAAATTAAACCGTTAGGGCTTGTTATGTAGGCAATCCAGTGACACAGTGTGCCAGCAATCAGAGCACATACAGTGATCTGACAATAACCCAAAAACAATAGAACGAGCTCTGAGACGTGGAATCTCTGTAGACCGCAATACCTGAACCTATCCTAAACACAACTAAAGGCAGCTGTGGATTGCGCCTGACACTACCTATGCAACTCGGCACAGCCTGAGGAGCTGACTAGCCTGAAGATAGAAAAACAAGCCTGACTTGCCTCAGAGAAATACCCCAAAGGAAAAGGCAGCCCCCCACATATAATGACTGTTAGCAAGATGAAAAGACAAACGTAGGGATGAAATAGATTCAGCAAAGTGAGGCCCGATATTCTAGATAGAGCGAGGATAGCAAAGAGAACTTTGCAGTCTACAAAAAACCCTAAAGCAAAAAACCACGCAAAGGGGGCAAAAAGACCCACCGTGCCGAACTAACGGCACGGCGGTACACCCTTTGCGTCTCAGAGCTTCCAGCAAAACGAATTGACAAGCTGGACAGAAAAAGTAGCAACAAAAGCAAAAAAGCACTAATCTAAGCAGAGCAGCAGGCCACAGGAAAGATCCAGAAGCTCAGATCCAACACTGGAACATTGACAAGGAGCAAGGAAGACAGAATCAGGCGGAGTTAAATAACAAAGCAGCCAACGAGCTCACCAGAACACCTGAGGGAGGAAGCTCAGAAGCTGCAGTACCACTTGTGACCACAGGAGTGAATTCAGCCACAGAATTCACAACAGGGCTTCAGCTTTCTTGCCTGTGAGACTATAAATACAGGGAGTGTTACATGCATCCAGGGACACAATATTATGCAGTAACACTGGATCGCTGGGTTAATATTAAAGTTTCCTTGTGCCGATGATCATGTGGCACTTTCCTTGTGAGGTCTCAGTGCTGCAGTCGCAGTAATAACCCTCCGCCATAGTAGAATAATTGTTGTGATTACCATTTGCAGTAAGGGAGCGATTTCCTTTCTAGCCCCTTATGACTTGACAATGGCCAGTAGCAGAGAATCCATTAGTGTGCAGTAATATGATATGAACCCACGGAGGACAAGATTGCTTCACAAATTACTATGAGACTACAATGTCTGCCTGTGTATTTGATATAAATGTTAATTGTCCGCCTGTCTGTCTATTTAACTTGAAACTCCAGAACCCAATCTAGTTACTCCTCCCAAAAAAAAAAACGCATCACTTTAGGCCAAATTCAGTGAGAAAAAAAGGTGTTTTATTCACCCATGTGTTCAACGTTTCACAAGATTGATGAAGACCCAAGTATATTGGGCAGTAGCGTTGCATCCATGATTGGCATTTATCTAATGAACAGGACGGGTGCACAATACCTGCCGATCGTGCATGCTTCCTGGCAGGAGTGTTCAGATGCAACGTCATGGATGCTGCTCACCACCCAATGCAGATGTGAGTGGCGCAAGACTTCAACTTTAATGTTCATTTTGAATTACTATTATTTCAGATGTATGGCTATTTATGAGGCGAGGCTTCATTCACATCTACATGGGTCGGCTCTGTTGTTGTGTTCCATTATATCAGCAGAACAACAGAATTGATGGCCGTGCAGGATCCATCACCAGAAAGATCACATTGACTATAATGCCATCCATTGGTGTCTGTTGTGTTATTAGAAGAATAGTTTTAGGTTGCTGTTTCTCTTCCCCATCAAACATGGTTTCTAATTTTTTACCCGCTCCTAGTTTTGGCTTACAAATACTGATGATCCTCTGGTTACTCTTATGTAAAACTAACTACCATCTATACGATGGAGCGCCTGGAGTCCAATAATATCTTCATCTGCCACCCTGCGATCAGGTCATGGGGAGGAAGGAATGGGGGGCAGGAATAGCCTATTCCCTCTGTAAAACCACCTAGGCACCGCAGTCCGCTCCGAGCACAGGAGCTTAGTGAAATTGCCAGGGTTGACAATTCTTTTGGCACCAGCAAGTGATGGTGAGGACACAGCTCCTGTGCCAGCATCATCATTACACCATATTAACCTGCCCCCAAATTATACACCTCCACCTCTTCCGTCTCCTTGCACATGACAGTGGCATTCTGAGCCCAGAACCTACAAGTGTATGCATGGGATTTTAAAGACTTTTGTGCTGATGTCACCCGACTGGAGCAATCAACCAAAAGGAACCAGCTTATCATATGGACCTGATGACTTGGTGTAACATTCTTGGAAACTCAGTATTGTGGAGGACGCACTCATATAATAATATATGCAAGTAATTCCCCCAGTGCTGAGCTGAACATAGTCTGGTCAGGCAGCCAGCCCGCCTGATACCTCGGTCCCCATAGCTTCTGCAACGGCTTCTAGAGCGGAGATTTTGCTTCAAGGTGTGTGTGATTATTTTTTTCTTATTTGCATTATCTAAACTTGAAGCTTATAAAGCTGTTTGCTTTCAGTGCATTTTTTTCACAAGTGAATATTTTTTCTCAGCAATGATAGATATCAGATTTGGCAGATTTGGTAGCATCACCCATAGCTCTTGGAAACCTATGATATTTTTATAACATTATATAATTCTATAAGAACCAGTTAAGTCTGTGATCTGATTTGTCACAATGTCATTTTCTTGTTTCCTAATCTGAGTAGACCTTCTGTCTGTGTGGGAGAAAGAGAAATAAAATCTTCTGTGGCTATTAGCAGTATCAGTGCTCAGATACAAAGTTTGTCAACGAATTGTAACAATGCCACATGCAGGCTGGGATCCCACCATGAGGCTGTCACACGGCCCACAGTCATGCCCCCTGTGTCCACAAATGAGCAGAGGAGATTCTGAGAACGTTGAAGTATTACCTGCAAACTTGGACTCCTATTCGCCTCTGCCGCTGGGCACTGCTTTCAGCTTAAAGATAATGGAAGTATGAATGCTTTGCCACTTTTTTTTGTGTTTGATCCGTGTGACAGATACCCACGGTTTAGACCATTGTGGCGATGGATGAAAACAGTTTTAGTTTGCTGGTAGATCATCAACGAGTGAGAATCCAAGGCTGGATTCTTAGGAGTTTATTCTGTGCTTTATACAAATATATGTGAGTGAAAATGCCACGCACATCACGGAATGTAATACCTCTCTGATGTGTGATATTTCTGACCCAAAGACAACCTTGTGGAATACTAGATGACTCACGCATGTCTGGCATTGACAGATTTTATTTCTGAATATCACTTATGCATGGTATATCCTTTGGTGATTCATTCAGCTATTAGAAGTATGTTGCCTTCAAGTAGCTTTGACTAGAACTATAAGAAACCATTTAGGTAATCTAGGCAGATAAGGTGCTCATTACTGTATAGAGTCAGTCATTGCCCAAATCACTAGTCTGCACCTAGGCTGGCAGGAGCTAGGAATCCAGGAAACCTGTCCTACAGGCGTTCAGGAGGGGTTATGGAGTAGTGATGAGCGAGTGTGCTCGTTACTCAAAGTTTTCCGAGCATGCTCGGGTGTTCTCCGAGTATCTTGGGCGTGCTCGTATATTACGTTCAGGTGCCTACAGCTGCGTGATTTGCGGCTGTTAGACAACCTGAACACATGCAGGGATTGCCTGCTAGGGAGTCCCCACATGTATTCAGGCTGTCTAGCAGCCGCAAATCATGCAGCTGCGGGGACACAAACAATCTACGAGCACGCCCAAGATACCCGGAGAACACCCAAGCAGGCTCGGAAATCTCTCGAGTAAGGCCGACATCACACACAGCGAGATATGGCTGAGTCTCGCAGGTTAAAACCAAGCTCTGGCACCGGCACTCCAGAGCGGAGCGTGCGGCCACACAGCAATACATGGAGCTGCACGCTCCGCTCCCAAGTGCCGGTGCCAGAGCTTGTTTTTAACCTGCGAGACTCGGCCGTATCTCGCTGTAGTGTGACCCCGGCCTTACAAGCACTCTAATTCATCACTAGTAGAGAGTCATTAACACTCACAGGGACAGTCAGGGACAGGCTTATATTGGCAACCATACAGCAGATTTACCATACATGGCTGATGCCATCCTTGATAGACGGATGATTGAAAGGCAGCCGATCAGTGTCAGCCGCTGCGGATCTTGGGGGATTGATCCCCAGAATCAGTCATTTATACCTTAGTCTATAGAAAATTCTTCAATGTATATTCCTTTCAATCCCTAAAAGCAAGTTACAAGTTCAGTTGTCTATAAATAATTGTGACTTTCACATTGTTTGTGCATCATCACTAACATCTCATAAACAGTAACAGTGACAGGTTAGTGATGATCACCATCTTAGGCCTGTCCCACTCGTCCAGATAATTCCGGTACCGGAAAAATCGGTACTGGAATTATCCGTGTCCGTGTGCTCACGTGGCACATCAGTGTGGCACACGTGCTGCACCCGTGTGCCGCCCATGTGCCGACTGGGTACCACACGCACCGTGCAGGAGACAGCGCTACAGTTAAGCGCTGTCCCCTGCATCTGGTGCTGAAGCCGCCATTCATTTCTTCTCTCCAGCAGCGTTCGCTGGAGAGAAGATATGAAAAACCTTTTTTTTTTTGGTGTTTAAAAAAAGATCCCTGTCCCCAACCCCCTCCCACCCCATGTGCGCCTCCCTTCCCACCCCCTGTTAATAAAATACTTACCCGGCTCCCTCGCTGCTTCCTCTCCTCGCTGCAGCTTCTCCTGTATGAGCGGTCACGTGGTACCGCTCATTACAGTGATGAATATATGGCTCCACCCCTAAGGGATCTTTTTTTAAACACCAAAAAAAAAAAAAAAAAAAAAGAAGAAGATTTTTCATATCTTCTCTCCAGCGAACGCTGCTGGAGAGAAGAAATGAATGGTGGCTTCAGTACTACGCTGGGGGGACAGCGCTTACTGTAGCGCTGTCTCCTGCACGGCTCACGGACACCATCCGTGTGCGGTACGTGTTTTACACGGAGCCATTGACTTTAATGGGTCCGTGTAATACGTGCACTCCCACGAACACTGACACACGGTCCGTGAAAACACGCTGACATGTGCAGAGATACATTGATTTTAATGTGTCTACGTGAGTCAGTGTCTCCGGTACATGTGGAAACTGTCACCTCACGTACCGGAGCCACTGACGTGTGAAATCGGCCTTAGTAGAAGCCGGTGCTTTTTCCTTTCTATTTCCTTGTGGTTTATTTGTTCATTATTGACTATTATAATAACTATTGACTTCCAGTATCTTGTGAAAAAACAAACATTAAAATTAAAATGGACTACAAATTAAAAAAAAAATAAAATATTTACCTCTTCTATCCCATATTGATCCATCACATGCCCCAGGGTCATAAAACAAGCTATGTTATCTGTCAATTCATGCTCCCTGGAGGAGGGAGTCACAATTTTGGGATATGGAATAATAGTATGGAATGGAATAGTTGGGCCCATTATTTCTGCTGTATGGAAACTTGAATACCACTGCACACAGTGGCAATATATAGAATTGTGTGCCCTTTCAGCAGCCATGGAAACATTTTTGCGGTAGTTTTCAGTGATCGTTTTCCCTGCTTTTCACTAGCCTTAAGCCAGTTTCACACATCGGTTCTTAGCACTTGCCTCAGATCTCCTGACCCAAACCCTGCAGCCTCCCTATGAATACGGACCACAAACCACAGATATGTGAAACTAGTTTTTGGAGTCTTGTTGAGTCTTGTGAGTCTATGCCTCAACGGATCACAGCTCTTTTGGCAACGAAAGAAGGCTGAAAAAAACTTCATTATTAAATTAAAACTTCTATAATGCATGTGCATGGAGTTGTTTCTACAGCAAAGTGTATGGATTTACTGTATGCAAGTCCTATTAAAATGAATTTGAGAGTTACAGGAAAGATATATATCTTGGTACCGTGTTAGGCTACTTTCACACTGGCGTTTTTTGCAATACGTCGCAATGCGTCGTTTAGGGGAAAAAACGCATCCTGCAAAGTTGTTTGCAGGATGCGTTTTTGCCCCATAGATTAACATTAGCGACGCATTGCGACGCATTGACACACGTTGCAACCGTCGTGTGACGGTTGCGCCGTGTTGTGGCGGACCGCCGGGAGCAAAAAACGTTACATGTAACGTTTTTTGCTGCCGACGGACCGCTTTTTCCGACTTCGCTTGCGCCGCCTAAACTCCGCCCCCACCTCCCCGCACCTTACAATGGGGCAGCGGATGCGCAGGAAAAATGCATCCGCTGCCTCCGTTGTGCCTCCGTTTCACTGCTAGTGTTGGAACCTCGGCCCGACGCACTGCGACGGGCCGAGTCCGACGCTAGTGTGAAAGTAGCCTTAGCCAGTAGATAGAAAAATATTTAGAATTGAGAGTCCTCAGTGGTTGATACCTTTTAATGGCTAACTGAAAAGAGGGTAACAAATTGCAAGCTTTCCAGACTACTCAGGTCTCTTCATCAGGCAGAGACTAAAAGAAATTTTGAAGAATCACATATTTATGCACACCATAGCACAGAAAAAAAAACAAAAAAAAAAACCATGGATAAGACAGGTGACATGAAGGAGAATTACCATGAGTGATAAACAGTTATGTCCATAAATATTGGGCCAGTTCTTAGATAAGGAATGTTTTATTGTCCTCTGATTGGGGTCTGGTTCTGTTGTGATGACCCCACACTGGAGCTAGTCACCAAGACTACGCTGTAAAACTGCAGTGCTAACCACTAAGCCACATTGATGTCAGTGCTGTACCAATGACACTGGGGCCAGTCACCAAGACTAAGTGCTGTAAGACTGCAGTGCTAACCATTGAGCCACAGTCATTTCAGTGCTGCGCCAACAACACTGGGGCCAGTCACCAAGACTAAGCGCTGTAAGTCTGCAGTGCTAACCACTGAGCCACCATGATGTCAGTGCTGCACAACCAACACTGGGGCCGGTCACCAAGACTAAGCGCTGTAAGGCCGGCGTCACACTAGCGAGTTTTACGGACGTATGAGCGCATAAAATACATCCGTGAAACACGCATTACACACGACCCAATGCTTCTCTATGCCCCTGCTCCTATCTGCCGTATTTTACTGATCTGTATTATACGGCTTGCTACGGCCGTAGAAAATCGCAGCATGCTGCGTTTGTCACCGTATTGCGCAAAAAAAACGCAAGTCTATGGAAGCCCCAAAAATACAGATTACACACGGACCAGCAGTGTGACTTGCGAGAAATACGCAGCGGTGTTAGAGAGAAAAGCCGGCAATTCATTGCGGTGTACAGTAAAATCACAATGACAGCTTACAGTAGAATAGGTAGAATAAATGTGTACACATAGAATAAGTATATATATATATATGTGTTATGGCCGGCAATCAGGCAACACAGCGTGCAGTAATCAACGCACATACAGAGATCTGGCAATAACCAAAAACAATAGGACGAGCTCTGAGACGTGGAATCTCTGTAGACTGCAGTACCTGATCTATCCTCACACAACTATAAGCAGCAGTGGATTGCGCCTATCACTACCTATGCAACTCGGCACTGCCTGAGGAGCTGACTAGCCTGAAGATAGAAATACAAGCCTGACTTACCTCAGAGAAATACCCCAAAGGAATAGGCAGCCCCCCACATATAATGACTGTTAGCAAGATGAAAAGACAAACGTAGGAATGAAATAGATTCAGCAAAGTGAGGCCCGATATTCTAGACAGAGCGAGGATAGCAAAGAGAACTATGCAGTCTACAAAAAACCCTAAAACGAAAACCACGCAAAGGGGCAAAAAGACCCACCGTGCCGAACTAACAGCACGGCGGTGCACCCCTTTGCTTCTCAGAGCTTCCAGCAAAAGTTAATAGCAAGCTGGACAGAAAAAACAGAAAACAAACTAGAAGCACTTATCTAGCAGAGCAGCAGGCCCAAGGAAAGATGCAGTAGCTCAGATCCAACACTGGAACATTGACAAGGAGCAAGGAAGACAGACTCAGGTGGAGCTAAATAGCAAGGCAGCCAACGAGCTCACCAAAACACCTGAGGGAGGAAGCCCAGAGACTGCAATACCACTTGTGACCACAGAAGTGAACTCAGCCACAGAATTCACAACAGTACCCCCCCCTTGAGGAGGGGTCACCGAACCCTCACCAGAACCCCCAGGCCGACCAGGATGAGCCACATGAAAGGCACGAACAAGATCTGGGGCATGGACATCAGAGGCAAAAACCCAGGAATTATCTTCCTGAGCATAACCCTTCCATTTGACCAGATACTGGAGTTTCCGTCTAGAGACACGAGAATCCAAAATCTTCTCCACAATATACTCCAATTCCCCCTCCACCAAAACAGGGGCAGGAGGCTCCACAGATGGAACCATAGGTGCCACGTATCTCCTCAACAACGACCTATGGAATACATTATGTATGGAAAAGGAGTCTGGGAGGGTCAGACGAAAAGACACCGGATTGAGAATCTCAGAAATCCTATACGGACCAATAAAACGAGGTTTAAATTTAGGAGAGGAAACCTTCATAGGAATATGACGAGAAGATAACCAAACCAGATCCCCAACACGAAGTCGGGGTCCCACACGGCGTCTGCGATTAGCGAAAAGCTGAGCCTTCTCCTGGGACAAGGTCAAATTGTCCACTACCTGAGTCCAGATCTGCTGCAACCTGTCCACCACAGAATCCACACCAGGACAGTCCGAAGACTCAACCTGTCCTGAAGAGAAACGAGGATGGAACCCAGAATTGCAGAAAAATGGAGAGACCAAGGTAGCCGAGCTGGCCCGATTATTAAGGGCGAACTCAGCCAACGGCAAAAATGACACCCAATCATCCTGGTCAGCGGAAACAAAACATCTCAGATATGTTTCCAAGGTCTGATTGGTTCGTTCGGTCTGGCCATTAGTCTGAGGATGGAAGGCCGAGGAGAAAGATAGGTCAATGCCCATCCTACCACAAAAGGCTCGCCAGAACCTCGAGACAAACTGGGAACCTCTGTCAGAAACAATATTCTCAGGAATGCCATGTAAACGAACCACATGCTGGAAGAACAAAGGCACCAAATCAGAGGAGGAAGGCAATTTAACCAAGGGCACCAGATGGACCATTTTAGAAAAGCGATCACAGACCACCCAAATGACCGACATTTTTTGAGAAACGGGAAGGTCAGAAATGAAATCCATCGAAATATGTGTCCAAGGCCTCTTCGGGACCGGCAAGGGCAAAAGCAACCCACTGGCACGTGAACAGCAGGGCTTAGCCCTAGCACAAATTCCACAGGACTGCACAAAAGCACGCACATCCCGTGACAGAGATGGCCACCAGAAGGATCTAGCAACCAACTCCCTGGTACCAAAGATTCCTGGATGACCGGCCAGCACCGAACAATGAAGTTCAGAGATAACTTTACTAGTCCACCTATCAGGGACGAACAGTTTCTCGGCCGGACAACGATCAGGTTTATTAGCCTGAAATTTCTGCAACACTCTCCGCAAATCAGGGGAGATGGCAGACACAATGACTCCTTCCTTGAGGATACTCGCCGGCTCAGATAACCCCGGAGAGTCGGGCACAAAACTCCTAGACAGAGCATCCGCCTTCACATTTTTAGAGCCCGGAAGGTATGAAATCACAAAATCAAAACGAGCAAAAAATAACGACCAACGGGCCTGTCTAGGATTCAAGCGCTTGGCAAACTCAAGATAAGTAAGGTTCTTATGATCAGTCAATACCACCACGCGATGCTTAGCACCCTCAAGCCAATGACGCCACTCCTCGAATGCCCACTTCATGGCCAGCAACTCTCGGTTGCCCACATCATAATTACGCTCAGCAGCAGAAAATTTCCTGGAAAAGAAAGCACATGGTTTGAACACTGAGCAACCAGAACCTCTCTGTGACAAAACCGCCCCTGCACCAATCTCAGAAGCATCAACCTCGACCTGGAACGGAAGAGAAACATCAGGTTGACACAACACAGGGGCACAGCAAAAACGACGCTTCAACTCCTGAAAAGCTTCCACGGCAGCAGAAGACCAATTAACCAAATCAGCACCCTTCTTGGTCAAATCGGTCAATGGTCTGGCAATGCTAGAAAAATTACAGATGAAGCGACGATAAAAATTAGCAAAGCCCAGGAATTTCTGCAGACTTTTTAGAGATGTCGGCTGAGTCCAATCCTGGATGGCCTGAACCTTAACCGGATCCATCTCGATAGTAGAAGGGGAAAAGATGAACCCCAAAAATGAAACTTTCTGCACACCGAAGAGACACTTTGATCCCTTCACGAACAAGGAATTAGCACGCAGTACCTGGAAAACCATTCTGACTTGCTTCACATGAGACTCCCAATCATCTGAGAAGATCAAAATGTCATCCAAGTAAACAATCAAGAATTTATCCAGATACTCACGGAAAATGTCATGCATAAAAGACTGAAAAACAGATGGAGCATTGGCAAGTCCGAACGGCATCACCAGATACTCAAAATGACCCTCGGGCGTATTAAATGCCGTTTTCCATTCATCTCCCTGCCTGATTCTCACCAGATTATACGCACCACGAAGATCAATCTTAGTAAACCAACTAGCCCCCTTAATCCGAGCAAACAAGTCAGAAATCAATGGCAAGGGATACTGAAACTTAACAGTGATCTTATTAAGAAGGCGGTAATCAATACACGGTCTTAGCGAACCATCCTTCTTGGCTACAAAAAAGAACCCTGCTCCCAATGGTGACGACGATGGGCGAATATGTCCCTTCTCCAGGGACTCCTTCACATAACTGCGCATAGCGGTGTGTTCAGGTACGGACAAATTAAATAAACGACCCTTAGGGAATTTACTACCAGGAATCAAATCGATAGCACAATCACAATTCCTATGCGGAGGTAGGGCATCAGACTTGGACTCTTCAAATACATCCTGAAAGTCCGACAAGAACTCTGGGATGTCAGAAGGAATGGATGACGAAATAGACAAAAATGGAACATCACCATGTACTCCCTGACAACCCCAGCTGGTTACCGACATAGAGTTCCAATCCAATACTGGATTATGGGTTTGTAGCCATGGCAACCCCAACACGACCACATCATGCAAATTATGCAGTACCAGAAAGCGAATAACTTCCTGATGTGCAGGAGCCATGCACATGGTCAGCTGGGCCCAGTACTGAGGCTTATTCTTGGCCAAAGGTGTAGCATCAATTCCTCTCAACGGAATAGGACACCGCAAAGGCTCCAAGAAAAATCCACAACGTTTAGCATAATCCAAATCCATCAGATTCAGGGCAGCGCCTGAATCCACAAACGCCATGACAGAATACGATGACAAAGAGCACATTAAGGTAATGGACAAAAGGAATTTGGACTGTACAGTACCAATAACGGCAGAGCTATCGAACCGCCTAGTGCGTTTAGGACAATTAGAAATAGCATGAGTAGAATCACCACAATAGAAACACAGTCTGTTCAGACGTCTGTGTTCTTGCCGTTCTACTTTAGTCATAGTCCTGTCGCACTGCATAGGCTCAGGTTTACTCTCAGACAATACCGCCAGATGGTGCACAGATTTACGCTCGCGCAAGCGACGACCGATCTGAATGGCCAAGGACATAGACTCATTCAAACCAGCAGGCATAGGAAATCCCACCATTACATCCTTAAGAGCTTCAGAGAGACCCTTTCTGAACAAAGCCGCTAGTGCAGATTCATTCCACAGAGTGAGTACTGACCACTTCCTAAATTTCTGACAATATACTTCTACATCATCCTGACCCTGGCATAAAGCCAGCAGATTTTTCTCAGCCTGATCCACTGAATTAGGCTCATCGTAAAGAAATCCCAGCGCCTGGAAAAATGCATCAACATTACTCAATGCAGAATCTCCTGGTGCAAGAGAAAACGCCCAGTCCTGTGGGTCGCCGCGCAAAAAAGAAATAATAATCAAAACCTGTTGAATAGGATTACCAGAAGAATGAGGTTTCAAGGCCAAAAATAGCTTACAATTATTTCTGAAGCTCAGGAACTTAGTTCTGTCACCAAAAAACAAATCAGGAATCGGAATTCTTGGTTCTAGCATCGATTTCTGATCAATAGTATCTTGAATCTTTTGTACATTTACAACGAGAATATCCATTGAGGAACACAGAGCCTGAATATCCATGTCCACAGCTGTGTCCTGAAGCACTCTAATGTCTAGGGGAAAAAAAAGACTGAAGACAGAGCTAAGAAAAAAAAATGATGTCAGGATTTCTTTTTTCCCTCTATTGGGAATAATTGGTGTGGCTCCTTGTACTGTTATGGCCGGCAATCAGGCAACACAGCGTGCAGTAATCAGCGCACATACAGAGATCTGGCAATAACCAAAAACAATAGGACGAGCTCTGAGACGTGGAATCTCTGTAGACTGCAGTACCTGATCTATCCTCACACAACTATAAGCAGCAGTGGATTGCGCCTATCACTACCTATGCAACTCGGCACTGCCTGAGGATCTGACTAGCCTGAAGATAGAAATACAAGCCTGACTTACCTCAGAGAAATACCCCAAAGGAATAGGCAGCCCCCCACATATAATGACTGTTAGCAAGATGAAAAGACAAACGTAGGAATGAAATAGATTCAGCAAAGTGAGGCCCGATATTCTAGACAGAGCGAGGATAGCAAAGAGAACTATGCAGTCTACAAAAAACCCTAAAACGAAAACCACGCAAAGGGGCAAAAAGACCCACCGTGCCGAACTAACAGCACGGCGGTGCACCCCTTTGCTTCTCAGAGCTTCCAGCAAAAGTTAATAGCAAGCTGGACAGAAAAAACAGAAAACAAACTAGAAGCACTTATCTAGCAGAGCAGCAGGCCCAAGGAAAGATGCAGTAGCTCAGATCCAACACTGGAACATTGACAAGGAGCAAGGAAGACAGACTCAGGTGGAGCTAAATAGCAAGGCAGCCAACGAGCTCACCAAAACACCTGAGGGAGGAAGCCCAGAGACTGCAATACCACTTGTGACCACAGAAGTGAACTCAGCCACAGAATTCACAACATATATGTCAGTGAGACACATATTTGTATATATATTAATATTTCATACAGCGCTAGATAGCTTTAAAGCCGGTAATTCAATTACAGACTTTTGCTATCTCCTTCCTAAACCCGACATGATATGAGACATGGTTTACATACAGTAAACCATCTCATATCCCCATTTTTTTTGCATATTCCACACTACTAATGTTAGTAGTGTGTATATGCAAAATTTGCCCGTTCTAGCTATTAAATTAAAGGGTTAAATGGCGAAAAAAATTGGTGTGGGCTCCCGCGCAATTTTCTCCGCCAGAGTAGTAAAGTCAGTGACTGAGGGCAGATATTAATAGCCTGGAGAGGGTCCATGGTTATTGGCCCCCCCCGGCTAAAAACACATGCCCCCAGCCACCCCAGAAAAGGCACATCTGGAAGATGCGCCTATTCTGGCACTTGGCCACTCTCTTCCCATTCTCGTGTAGCGGTGGGATATGGGGTAATGAAGGGTTAATGCCACCTTGCTATTGTAAGGTGACATTAAGCCAAATTAATAATGGAGAGGCGTCAATTATGACACCTATCCATTATTAATCCAATACTAGTAAAGGGTTAAAAAAAAAGCACACACACATTATTAAAAATTATTTTATTGAAATAAAAACAAAGGTTGTTGTAATAATTTATTGTACGCTCAATCCTTCTGAAGACCCTCGCTCTGTAACAAAGAAAAAATAATAAACCAACAATATACATACCTTCCAAGGATCTGTAAGGTCCCACGATGTAAATCCATCTGAAGGGCTTAAAACATTTTGCAGCCATGAGCTCTGCTAATGCAGCGCTGCTCCTGCCTGCAAAACCTCAGAGAATGAAGGTAAAGTAGGTCAATGACCTATATTTACCTTCATTTGCGGTGAGGCGCCCTCTGCTGGTTGTTCATGGAGCGTGGCAACTTGCCTAGAAAGCTCCCAGGCTCGAGTTCATATGAGGACAACCAGCAGAGGGCTTTACTACTCTGGCGGAGAAAATTGCGTGGGAGCCCACGCCAATTTTTTCCGCCATTTAACCCTTTATTTTAATAGCTAGAACGGCCAAATTTTGCATATACACACTACTAACATTAGTAGTGTGGAATATGCAAAAAAAAATGGTGATATGAGATGGTTTACTGTATGTAAACCAGGTCTCATATCATGTCGAGTTTTAGGAAGGAGATAGCAAAAGCCGGCAATTGAATTACTGGCTTTAAAGCTATCTAGTGCTGTATGAAGTAATAATATATATATATATATATATATATATATATATATATATATGTATATATATATATATAATATATATATATATATATATATATATATATATATATATATATATAGGCAGTATATATGTTTTTGTTTTTTTTTACACATTGATCCCTTGTATAGCCGTATGTCGGTTTTGCAAGCCTGCGAGAAAAACACGCAGTACAGATGCCATACGGATTACATACGGAGGATGCCATGCGCAAAAAACGCTGGAACACCCTGCCTACGGAGGAGCTACGGACCACTATTTTGGGGACTTTTCAGCGTATTACTGCCGTAATATACGGACCGTGTTGTCTTACGCTGAGTGTGACGCCGGCCCAAGACTGCAGTGCTAACCACTGAGCCACAGTGATGTCAGTGCTGCACCAACAACACTGGGGCCAGTCACTAAGACTGAGCGCTGAACCTGGGCAGGGTAATTTAGGAAGAATGTGCCTTTTGTTACTGCTAAAGGAACTTCTAGGAAAAATGTTTCTGAAAGGGGATAGTCCCTTTAAATATTTAGCATAAATGTTTATGATGCTTTTTCTGTATCTTTCACTGCAAATAGTAAATTGCAGACGTATTATTGGTTAGCTGCCCTAAATTCTAAGTATCTTCCGAAATAGATGCCTGGCAGGAAGGTCAGCGTTTTATCTTTTAATGTGAAATAAGTTTTCCAACATGGCAGCATCTCCAGAGCCCTCTCCTGCTATTTTGAGCTAATCTCTGCAGTTTCCCCAGCTGTTCTGCTCACCCTAATGCAGCTTATCCTAATGGCCAGAGACAGATCTGGAGAGCCTAATATTGCAATCAGTTACATTTGCCTCTTGATGTGAATATCCAACAAGTCATAGAACGCCGCCTCTTGCCCTTAATATGTACATTGTAGTTTTGTCTCGGCAGAGCAGTTAAGAATTGAAAAAGATTTTTGCAATCTGCAGCAAAGTTACAATATATAGTCCCCCTAACTTTACATGGGGCGTTATTTTAACTTCTAACCACATATTTCTACATAGTTCTCATTTAGGGATCATGCAGACGACTATATCATCCGTCCGAGTGCCATCTGACAAAACACTGGATCGCACTCGGACCAATAATATTTTATGGGTCTGTGCCAATGTCTATTTTTTTTTTCCGGGTAGAGCTGGTACAAGGAAAAAAAACATATACTGTCGTAGTACTAAGTAAATAAATAAAAACAACAACTGAGACTTTTCAGATTTTCATCCAATTTTTCATCCAATTTGTGGATTAAATTTGCCTATTCAAGTGAATGGATCCATAAACCAAACACAAGGCACTCTGGTGACATCCGTGTGGTATTCATGTTCTGTCCGTGTTTCACTTACTGATGCTAAGAAAAGTTTGGGAAACCTCCATCAGCTTTTTTCTCATACAAGAAATACGGATGACACACAAAACAAGAGTCATGTAATGAGTGCATGTCCTAACCCCACTGCTGCTGGGAGCTCTGGGGTGTGAATGGGGCTTCTTCAGCTATATTTCAAGCCGACACTTTGAATGGTGCAAGCATATTTCCATTGCAGATCATTTTTTCCTGGAGGGCTACACCGGGTGGTAAGGTATTGTAGTGCCTCACTGTTAGCTATGATCCTATAAAGCCATCATCTCCTTGATATGCATCGTAGCGCACACATCCCAGGCAGGAGAATCCATTATCGCTGCACATCTTCAGACAAGAAGTGTTAAGTAACTGATAACATTTTTGACACTAGCGCTGTGGATTGCCAGCGCCATTCAATTATAAAAAAAAAAAAGATGCATCTTGTGTTCTGAAAGAATCTGCAGCATTATCGTGTCCTGAGAAATGTGGAAACGTTTGTGCTTAGCGCTCCACACCTTCTTTCTGTAGGATTTTCTACATGATAATATTTCAACATAGCTAGAATCATAATTTCTTTGTGACTTTTAACCTGTTCAATAGCGGATGGTTTTCCCCTCCAATGTTATATACAAACCTATTTTGGCAGAAGTTTCTCTTTTTTTTCATTGCCGCATTTTGAGAGACATTTTTATTCTTTCATATGTCAACATAGCTTTTCGAGAACCGTATTGGGACACATATAACTTTTTGATTAGCTTTTATTAAAAGGGTTCTCCACTACTTGGACAACCCCTCTTCAAAGCTGTAGTTCCCCTAGTAAAATAAAAAAACAATATACTTGACTATTCTAAAAATATCGGCACAGGGGTCTCCCAGCGCTCTCCTGACATTGTAAAGTCACATGAGCGCTGCAGCTAATCAGCGTTTGCTAATAGGCTGACACATTGCAAAACGAAACACGGACATCTGGGGGAGGTGTCAGCACTACAGCCCACTAGAGTTCACTGATTGGCTGCAGTGCTCACGTAATATAACAATGTTACATGGGCACTGGGATACCTGATGCAATACAATCAGTGTTTTATCTGCAGCAGATTATCACCAGAGTACACAGAAAGCTGCCAATCATTGTTGTGGGTGGGGTTACAAAGGACTCAACATCTGAGCTCTGCTAGATCTACAGCAGAGAAAACGGATTATATCACATCTGCTGCACCCAGTAAACTAAGTGATAAATCGCTGGAATCAGGGTATCTGCCTCTACATCATGCTGCGATCAGATTGCATAGCAAATACCTGATGAAAGCTTCCCAGCGCCAGAACTTAAAGCCCCTCTACCAGGAGAAAATCAACTTTATTCCTCCCAGCAGTGTTTGTTTTTCAGTCACGGGGTGGCACCGGCGCAGGTTCAGTCACTACTTGTGTATAGAGAGAGGCGGATGTAACCACGCCCTCGGAGCTGATTGACAGCCGCCCCAAGAGCTGATCCTGCTGTTGGCCAGTGCTGGGGTCTCTCTAGACACGGAGCAGTGACTGAACCTGCGCCTATGCCACCCCTATGATTGTAACCCGAACCCTGACGGGAGGAATAAAGTTCATTTCCTCCCGACAGTGGGGTTTTAATTGCAGGTGGCAGGCAGGTACAGAATGCTATTAACCTGCAGAGTAACCCCATAACTGCAGGTTAGTAGTTTTTTTTAAGTTATAGATTCCTTTTAAACATCAAATGTGTGAAAAAAATTAAGTTTTACTACTTTTCCACAATAGCAGTTTTCATGGAAAGAAAATAGTTTGCATTTTGATGCTTTTCATGAGCCACAAACGCTTGTTTTCTATGTAGCTGTTTATTTGCAGGACAATTACTATTTTTTAAAAATAAAACTAAAAATTTGAGTTAAGGCCTCCTTCAAATATCCATTTTTTTCTTGAACAAAAAAGTAGATCAATTTCCCATCAGTGTGCTTGATCCAATATTTAGCAGTGTTTGTTCAGTTTGTCCATTTTTACCATCAGATCTCCATCAGTTTTTCTCGTATGCAAAATTAAAAAATTTAATGGAGGTTTCTCAAGCTTTTCCCAGCAAACAGTAAAGGGCGCACAGACCTAGGATACCATCAGACTGCTGAGTTTTTCACGTAACTCAAACTTGCATTGCTGAGCTTGACCAGTGACTCAGATCAAAGACGCACTACTCAATTTTACTTTTTGAAAAATTGGTCACTCAAAAATACAGAATTGTGAGCAGCCCCATAGACCATATTGAGTACATGTTCTATCCTTGCAAATTGTCTTTTCAGAAGCAGCGATCTTAACAGTCAATATCAAATCATTAGCGAGCCTTGCAATATGATTTAGGATAAAAGCTAAACCAAAATCTTGGTTTGCAGACACGGTGTTTCGGGGCATTGCCACTCATCAGTGCAAAGTATGAGATCTGATTGGCTAGGTGAGAGGCTCTGGACTGGGTTCTAAGGGGTATCATTTGTCACTCTCCACAGGGAGAAAAGTTACCCCATAGACCCCATGTTCTATCCCTGCAATTGATAGAACACGCACATGAAACACAGCTATCTGAATGAGTTCTGATGCTTGAAAAATAAACAATGCCACCTTTTCTTTTATTAACTGTTAACTTTATAATACGGGCTAGTATAAGTGTGACACCCCAGGTTCCTGGCTGTCACAGTGACATTGCTTTCCTCATGGGGAGAATGATGTCACGCTTGGAAGCGAGGAAGTATCTCTCTTATCAGGTAATCACATGCATACAATATGTTCATACTCCAGGCCAGAAGGGGGAGCTCTAATCCAGCTTGTGGGTGGCTCCCCTATATATATTCTGGTCTGGAGGGAAAGTGATTTCAGTTAGTTCCTGTCAGAGAGATAGAGGAGAAGGAAGTAAAGGGGCCGTGCAGCCACGAGAAGTGTTGCAGCTCCTAGAAAGCGAGAAAGAGAAATCTGAACAGATTGTAGAGAGCTTGTAGGAGAAGTGAAGCGCAGGAGAGTGAGAACTGGGGAGAATAGCTGCGACTGGGCTACCTCCCTACAGAGCACGGACACCAGTAGCCGGAAGACTGAGGTTGTGAGGGACTCCACGGCTCACAGCAGAAACTGGCAGGACAAGTGGATTACAAGTCACCTGTCTGCCCTTACACCTGAGGACACAGTAGCGCATAGAGCCTGGGTCGTGATAGAGACCTGGTAAAAAGGCTCGAGCTACCTGTTGTACGGGTAGTGTCCTACATACAAGGAGGACAGAGCGAACACGTAAGGACCTTGTGAGAGGCCTAGGGCAGCAAGGAACTACACCACAGCGCTAGAGGGAAGGCGTCTAACTCCACCTGGTAAAGGGGACTCCCAACTCGCTTCCAAGCCGGCCGGACCCTACCTGTATCTGTGATCTGGTGCCCTAAACTGTGGCTGCCTGAATTCATCAGTAAACCAGGTAAAGAGACTGCAAACCTGTGTCCTCCGTTTCTTGCTACTCTACCCACCATCTTCATCTATACTCCGGGAGCCCTGGGGACCCAGCTTCACCTGTGGGAAGCTATACCATCTTAGCTGCCATAACATTACCCCAACGAACTCCTTTAAGCACAACACCTCTGACAGAGAACCACAGGTGGTGTCACGAACACAAACTTTATTCATAATCCCTTTAAAGACTTTCCCTTTTACTTGAGCAAATAATTAACCAGAAGCAGATATGTCAAGATCCCAATCTAACAAAAACAACCAAAAAAGAGCAACAACAGGATCCCTAAAATATAACTTTTAATTTGCAAGTTTTAAAATAGTATTCCAAAATTGGAGACAAGTACCAAAATGACCTAAAAATCATAGGAAAAAAGAAGGATATATACCAATGATGTATCCTATTGGGCCCTACAAATATGCTAAACTGGCCCCTACCTGACAGTGGAGGTTGGCACCTTAAGTTTCTGCGGTTGGCGCCCCCACTCCGCGGCGACTAGCCCTCCTGTCCCTACCAATCCCTATGAGCAAAAAATGTGTCCCAAACACACCCAATACCCTAGTGAAAAAAAACACAAAAAATGCAAAAAATAAACTAAAAAAAAAGAAATAAAAATAGAGCAGGTATTTCCCACAATCCCTAGTAAACCCGTACTCTATTCAACCTCCCACATGGGAGAAAAATGGGAATAATATCCCCTCTATAACCAAAGGATCACAAAGATAACAAGATCCAAGATATATGATCTATTGGAAAAGAGATAGAGCTAGCATAACTATTAAATGCTCAAAAAAGCTCCCAAAAAATGAGGAACAATAGGGAATAATGCCCTCTCTTAACCCAAACATTGATGAATGTATAAGGTGTGAAAATTATACACTTGTCTCTATTATTCTATGTTGTTATAGGAAAATAGCATAAAAACTCCACGTTCACCGTTGCTTTATGAATGTAAATACATTATAAATCACAGATAGCCATCATCATATCTCTTTGTATGTTTGTATAAAGCATTAAAGCCAAACCAGGCCCTTTAAGTGAGATACAAAGCGGAGTAGAGCTTTTCCTAGTAGGCCACCGATAGACCCCCTATTCCAAAAACATCAAAGGTCCCTTTCAAACATAGTAGTACATGAGACCTTCAATGGGCGATACCTCTACCACCAAAACATAAGTGCCTGCTGAATATAAATGCAGCGCACACCCACCCTTTAAATAGGGTTACAGCACATGATTACAATCATCACAATCAGGGTCAACCATAGTAGTGTTCAGATGGCATATACTCATCTGTGCTCTATTCCATCGTGATGGCCAGTATTCTGCTATTTCCACGGGGGGGAAACGCGTTGGATACTATCTGGGATGTCTTTTTTCATGAGGCTTTACCGATGACTCAATATAGGAGCAACCCTCTATCTGACAGCACAGATGAGTATATGCCATTTGAACACTACTATGGTTGACAAATGATTTTTTGCGGCCCCATTGATATACAATGGGGGCCGTGTCCGTAAGCCGTGAAAAAGATCGAGCAGGATCAATCCACGCACGGCGGCCCTGTAATTATTGCGGCCCCATAGAAATCTATTAGGACTGCAAAAATGGGTCGCAAAATCACGGCAAGTGTAAAAGCAGCCTAAATGTCTATTGTTAGGCCTAGTACAGAGCTGTTTATGTTTCAGTTAATTCCTGTGTTTCAACCTACACATGTTAAAGATGATCATTATAATCTGTTTGGTGTAATTAGTTACTTGTACATCTGACTATGATCCTACAAAATTCCTATATTTGTGCAATTATACTTAGGCCGGCGTCACACACAGCGTAAAACAATACGGTCCGTATATTACGGCCGTAATACGCTGAAAAGTCCCGAAAAAAGTGGTCCGTAGCTCCTCCGTAGGCAGGGTGTGTCAGCGTTTTTTGCGCATGGCATCCTCCGTATGTAATCCGTATGGCATCCGTACTGCGTGGTTTTCTCGCAGGCTAGCAAAACCAACATACCGCTATAGAAGTGATCCATGTGTCCCAAAAAGAAAAGAAAATATATATATACTGTCTATATATATATATATATATATATATATATATATATATATATATATATATATATATCTATCAGTAGACACATATATTAGAGAGAAAAGCCGGTAATTCAGTGCGGTGTACAGTAAAATCACACTGACAGCTTACAGTAGAATAGGTAGAATAAATGTGTACACATAGAATAGGTATATATATATATATATATATGTCAGTGAGACACATATATGTATATATATTAATATTTATTCCAGCGCTAGACAGCTTGAAAGCCGGTAATTCAATTACCGGCTTTTTCCTTCTCCTTCCTAAAACCCGACATGATTTGAGACATGGTTTACATACAGTAAACCATGTCTTCTCTCCATTTTTTTTGCAGATTCCACACTACTAATGTCAGTAGTGTGTATCTGCAAAATTTGGCCGTTCTAGCTCTTAAAATAAAGGGTTAAATGGCGGAAAAAATTGGCGTGGGCTCCCGCGCAATTTTCTCCGCCAGAGTAGTAAAGCCAGTGACTGAGGGCAGATATTAATAGCCTGGAGAGGGTCCACGGTTATTGGCCCCCCCCTGGCTAAAAATATCTGCCCCCAGCCACCCCAGAAAAGGCACATCTGGAAGATGCGCCTATTCTGGCACTTGGCCACTCTCTTCCCATTCCCGTGTAGCGGTGGGATATGGGGTAATGAAGGGTTAATGCCACCTTGCTATTGTAAGGTGACATTAAGCCTAATTAATAATGGAGAGGCGTCAATTATGACACCTATCCATTATTAATCCAATACTAGTAAAGGGTTAAATAAAACACAAACACATTTTTTAAAATTATTTTAATGAAATAAAAACAATGGTTGTTGCAGTATTTTATTCAACGCCCAATCCAGTCACTGAAGACCCTCGTTCTGTGAGTAAAAAAACATAATAAACCAACAATATACTTACCCTCCGCAGATCTGTAACGTCCAACGATGTAAATCCTTCTGAAGGGGTTAAAACATTTTGCAGCAAGGAGCTGTGCTAATGCAGGCTGCTCCTCGCTGCAAAACCCCAGGGAATGAGTCCAAATATAGATCAATGAGCTATATTTAGCTTCATTTGCGGTGAGGCGCCCTCTGCTGGCTGTTCATAGATCGTGGGAAATTACGCTCCCTGGCTTTCTAGGTAATTTCCCACGATCTATGAACAGCCAGCAGAGGGCGCCTCACCGCAAATGAAGCTAAATATAGATCATTGATCTATTTTTAGCCTCATTCCCTGGGGTTTTGCAGCGAGGAGCAGCCTGCATTAGCACAGCTCCTTGCTGCAAAATGTTTTAACCCCTTCAGAAGGATTTACATCGTTGGACGTTACAGATCTGCGGAGGGTAAGTATATTGTTGGTTTATTATGTTTTTTTACTCACAGAACGAGGGTCTTCAGTGACTGGATTGGGCGTTGAATAAAATACTGCAACAACCATTGTTTTTATTTCATTAAAATAATTTTAAAAAATGTGTTTGTGTTTTATTTAACCCTTTACTAGTATTGGATTAATAATGGATAGGTGTCATAATTGACGCCTCTCCATTATTAATTAGGCTTAATGTCACCTTACAATAGCAAGGTGGCATTAACCCTTCATTACCCCATATCCCACCGCTACACGGGAATGGGAAGAGAGTGGCCAAGTGCCAGAATAGGCGCATCTTCCAGATGTGCCTTTTCTGGGGTGGCTGGGGGCAGATATTTTTAGCCAGGGGGGGGGCCAATAACCGTGGACCCTCTCCAGGCTATTAATATCTGCCCTCAGTCACTGGCTTTACTACTCTGGCGGAGAAAATTGCGCGGGAGCCCACGCCAATTTTTTCCGCCATTTAACCCTTTATTTTAAGAGCTAGAACGGCCAAATTTTGCAGATACACACTACTGACATTAGTAGTGTGGAATCTGCAAAAAAAATGGAGAGAAGACATGGTTTACTGTATGTAAACCATGTCTCAAATCATGTCGGGTTTTAGGAAGGAGAAGGAAAAAGCCGGTAATTGAATTACCGGCTTTCAAGCTGTCTAGCGCTGGAATAAATATTAATATATATACATATATGTGTCTCACTGACATATATATATATATATACCTATTCTATGTGTACAAATTTATTCTACCTATTGGACTGTAAGCTGTCAGTGTGATTTTACTGTACACCGCACTGAATTACCGGCTTTTCTCTCTAACAGCGCTGCGTATTTCTCGCAAGTCACACTGCTTGTCCGTGTGTAATCCGTATTTTTCACGCTTCCATAGACTTTCATTGGCGTATTTCTTGCGCAGTACGGTGACAAACGCAGCATGCTGCGATTTTGTACGGCCGTAGAAAGCCGTATAATACTGATCAGTAAAATACGGCAAATAGGAGCAGGGGCATAGAGAATAATTGTGCCGTATTTTTTGCGAGTTTTACGGACGTAGATTCTGCGCTCTTACGTCCGTAAAACTCGCATGTGTGACGGCGGCCTTAGAAGAATTGATGCAATTTTGAAGGCAAAAGGTGGTCACTCCAAATATTGATTTGATTTAGACTTTTCTGTTATTCACTCTTTGCATTTTATTCATTGATAAAAATAAGCCATTAACACTTCATTTAAAAAAAAACAAAAACATTGTTACTTTGCTTTTTTTTCACATTTGCCTAATGGTTTGTGTCCACTGGCCGGAATACATCTGGATTAGCTACAGATTGAACGCTGCGTTAACCCGCATTATCCAGATGTTACAGCATAGTGGAGGGGATTTTATGAAATCCCTTCTCTATGTGTGCGAACACGCATCCGGCGGCCCTGCGTTTCCAGACATGCGGAGCCTCTTTTTAGAATGCAGCATGTCCGTTTAACCCCTTTCTGACCTCGGACGGGATAGTACGTCCGAGGTCAGATCCCCTGCTTTGATGTGGGCGTTGAGCCAGCATCAAAGCTGGGACATGTCGGCTGTTTTGAACAGCTGACATGTGCCCGCAATAGCGACGGGTGGAATCGAGATCCACCTGCCGCTATTAACTAGTTAAATACCGCTGTCAAACGCTGACAGCGGCATTTAACTACCGCTTCCGGCCATCGGGCCGGAAATGAGCGCATCGCCAACCCCGTCACATGATCGGGGGTCAGCGATGCGTCAGCATGACAACCTGACATCTTCAGACCTCTATGGTTACTGATGCCGGCTTGCTGGGAGCGCCACCCTGTAATTCAGCTACATAGGAGTGATCTGATGATCGCTCCTATGTAGCTGAGCCGATCCAGTTGTGCCAGCTTCTAGCCTCCCATGGTGGCTATTGAAGCATGGCAAAAGTAAAAAAAATGTTTAAAAAAATATAAAAGTTTAAATCACCCCCCTTTTGCCCCATTCAAAATAAAACAATTAAAAAAAATCAAATATACACATATTTGGTATCGCCACTTTCAGAATCGCCCGATCTATCAATAAAAAAAAGGATTAACCTTAACAGCGTAGTGAGAAAAAAATTCGAAACGCCTGAATTATGTTTTTTTGTGCACCACGACATTGCATTAAAATGCAATAAAGGGTGATCAAAAGAACGTATCTGCACCAAAATGGTATCATTAAAAACGTCAGCTCGGTGCCAAAAAAAAAAGCCCTCACCCAACCCGAGATCCCGAAAAATGGAGACGCTACGGGTATCAGTAAATGGCGCCATTTTTTTATTTATTTTTTTAGCAAAGTTTGGAATTTTTTTTACCACTTAGATAAAAAAGAACCTAGACATGTTTGGTGTCTGTGAACTCGTAATGACCTGGAGAATCATAATGGCAGGTCAGTTTTAGCATTTAATGAACCTAGCAAAAAAGCCAAGCAAAAAACATGCATGGGATTGCACTTTTTTTGCAATTTCACCACACTTGGAATTTTTTTCCCGTTTTCTAGTACGCGACATGGTAAAATCAATGATGTCATTCAAAAGTACAACTTGTCCCGCAGAAAATAAGCCCTCACATGGCCATATTGACAAAAAAATACAAAAGTTATGGCTCTGGGAAGGAGGGGAGCGAAAAACGAACATGGAAAAATGGAGAATTCCAAGGTCATGAAGGGGTTAAATCACAGGGCCCTATGTATGGGGTGCGGTGATTCCGGATGTGTGCAATGAACACATCCGGAATCACCGCGTGTATAGATGGGGGTAGCGCTTTGGGTGGAGTGGGTCTTCCGCTGGGTCCAAAGCGTCGGCAATCCGGACCATGGACACGCACCTTAAAACCTTTGCAGAATATTGCATATATTTTACATACTTGGATAAAGGCATATTATTACAATGTAAGAGGATTATGTTTCTGGCTGGCAGTATCTGGCACTGACAATCCCTATCAGTCCTTTGTGGAGATTCAATCTTTGTGTGTCTGCAGTTGAGTGCAATATGATGCCGGAGGGCTGCCTGCAAGTTTCCATATCTCAGATGTTTTGCGTTTTTTAAGGAAAAGATTGCTGAGCAAATACTAAACACCTGTGACAAAGACATTTTTCCCACAGCTGTGACAAAAAATATTTTGAGATGGATATGCCAAATAATACCTGATAGCAATAATAATATTATAATTATATTAGAACAACAACATTGATCTGTACAGTTTGCTACATTGTTAATATTGGTTTATATAGATAATTCATAACAGTTTACTGGATTGTTAGTAATATCTATCAATGTCTTGCAAAATTGTGTAGTGTTAGGGTATGTGCAGATTTTTCCGGACTGATTTTGGTAAATCTGCACTGCGGATTTCCTGCGGAATTTTTTTGTGTGGATGTCACCTGCGGATTCCTATTATGGAGCAGGTGTAAACCGATGCAGAATCCGCACACAGAATTGACATTTTCCGCAGCATGTGCACAGCGGATTTTGTTTTCCATAGGTTTACATGGTACTGTAAACTCATGGAAAACTGCTGCGAATCTGCAGCGGCCAATCCTCTGCGGATCCGCAGCATAATCCGCAGCGTGTGCACATACCCTACATGTTCACACTGTTTTTTTTTTTGTTAGCAAAAGGCAGCAGTAGAGCCAAAAAGAATGAGAAATATAAAGGAAAGATTTATATTTCTGCTTACTGGACACAGTTTGCTTTGTCTGTGTTTTTCTATACATTCTGTGTGTTAAAGGGAACCTGTCAGCTCCCATGTTTCCCCAAACCACCAGCTGTTGTGTCTAGCTATCTAAGTTCCCTGCCTAATAGTTTCATTATTACATTGGACACTTAAACACATCTTTAGATAAAGTATTTCTAAAGTCCGTTTATGGTATGTAAATGAATCATTCGACTAGTCGATGGAGCATTAATTTCCCGCATTAATTCTCCCTGATGGGTCGGCCAACTTGCCATGTTATCACGTCCCTGTAGGCATGGCAACATGACTTACAAGAGGCGGCATTATCGTCAGCACTGTATAAGTCTTGCACTAGTGTGTATATTTGTTCCCTCACATCATTGAGCGTCTTAAGGTGGGTGTACGCGTCCCGGCTTCAGATTGGCGCACTACGTATGATCGGAAGTCTTCTGCATTCTTTCTGACCATTCATATTTTCTGTCTTCACAGTGAAGCAGTAGTTGTTCAAGCTGTTTTAGTCCATTCCCTTCCTATCTCTAAGGCCGGTTTCACACGTCATCCATAGGGGTGGAGCCGCATATTCATTACTGTAAATGAGCGGCCCCACGTGACCGCTCATACAGTAGAAGGTGCGGCCAGGACAGGAAGCAGCGCCAGCCAGCAAGGGAGCCGGGTGAGTATTTTAATAACAGCGGGGGGAGGGGGGGGGGGGGAGGCGCACAAGGGGTGGAAGGGGGTGGGGACATGGACCTTTATTTTGAACACGATTATTCATATCTTCTCTACAGCAAACCCTGCTACAGGAAAGATATGAATTGCGGCTTCAGCACCAGTAGGGGGGACAGCGCTAAACTTTAGCGCTGTCTCCTGCACGGTGCGTGTGGTACTCAATGGGCAAACGGGCGGCACACGTGTGCCGAACGTGTGCCACACTGATGTGCCACAGAAACGCACCAGCACACGGACATGGATAATTCCGGTACAGATTTTTCCGGTACCGGAATTATCTGGACGTGTGAGACTGCCCTAATACAGATCTGTATGCTCTGAGCTCCTCTCTCTAGGCTCTACAATTGTTGCTGCTTTCCCTGCTTCAACTTTTATACAGGCTACAATGATTGGCTGTGCTGATAGCTGCATGACATTGTGGGGAAGTCTGCACAGCCGCTCCTGAAGTCATTTAAGCCCTTTGTGGCTGATACAATCTTCTACAGCATACAGTCATGGCCAAAAGTATTGACACCCCTGCAATTCGGTCAGATAATACTCAGTTTCTTCCTGAAAATGATTGCAAACACAAATTCTTTGGTATTATTATCTTCATTTAATTTGTCTTATATGAAAAAACACAAAAGAGAATGAAGCAAAAAGCAAAACATTGATCATTTCACACAAAATTCCAAAAATGGGCCAGACAAAAGTATTGGCACCCTCAGCCTAATACTTGGTTGCACAACCTTTAGCCAAAATAACTGCGACCAACCGCCTCCGGTAACCATCAATGAGTTTCTTACAATGCTCTGCTGGAATTTTAGACCATTCTTCTTTGGCAAACTGCTCCAGGTCCCTGATATTTGAAGGGTGCCTTCTCCAAACTGCCATTTTTAGATCTCTCCACAGGTGTTCTATGGGATTCAGGTCTGGACTCATTGCTGGCCACCTTAGAAGTCTCCAGTGCTTTCTCTCAATCCATTTTCTAGTGCTTTTTGAAGTCTGTTTTGGGTCATTGTCCTGCTGGAAGACCCATGACCTCTGAGGGAGACCCAGCTTTCTCACACTGGGCCCTACATTATGCTACAAAATTTGTTGGGACTGCATTTTTCCCACATTTTTCAGAAATTGCAACAAAAAACACTTTTGTATGGTTTTAGCATAGCAATAGTTTTTGCAATGATTCTGCAAAAAATGCAATCAAACAGCACATCACACCTTTTGACAGTTGCCATTATACAAGATAATATTATATACTGATTTTAATCCCATGTCTATAAGTTGTAATTATCATTTATTTTATATTTTCTCAAATGTTTTTGGTTTTTTTTCTACAGTTTTCTAAATGTATCTATTCAATGTTTTTAACAAACCAGAGCGGTATGTAGGCATTTTATCACCAAGTGTGAAGCCTATTGAGACACCCTACACACACACACACGCGCGCACACACGCACACATACACACACACTTTGCAAATACATATACAATTATACACACTACTCACACATAACACATTCATGAATAAACATCACACATCTTAGCTACAGTACTCCTTTCCCAGTGACGTCATCTATGATCTCATAATTTGCCCCAAAACACCCGTCACACTCTTAGAAGCATGGTGTACTGTGCATAAGAACACACTACATGATATGAACCTTGTGGTAGGGAATGTTATGACACAGACTTGATTATTCTCATGTGCATTCTTGCTCTTCTCTAGTCATTGAGTTCATAATGTATCTTGTGTAGTGACTGGAGGCTAGCTCAGGAATTGGGAATACATGCCGAAAAGAAAATATTAACAGAAGGGCAGGTACAGAAAGGTTTTAAGAGATTCATCATTATTGAATGGAGAACATGACCCAAATTATAATTCAAATATCATAGCAGGTATAGTACATAGTATTTTGCCTTCAAAGCAGTCCAGGAGGATTTTTTTATGAGCATTAATTTCTTAATTTTATGAGCATTCATTTCACTCCAAAAAAAATTGAAGTATACACAGGGCCTATTCCCTCCACTCCCTCTGCACAGTTTGTTGTGGAGCAACTTCAACTAAACTACATTGAAGAAGCACTCCTATCAAAGTTTTTATTCTCCCATATATTGCAGTCATCATATTATATAGCTCTGTGTACTCACAATTTCTCATTTTGCCTTTCTACCCAGCTGATTCTTCTCTTTCCCATTAGACCTATGACATCATGTGATTAGAAACTGACAAACCGAATCCTTCTAAGCTCTATGTAGACACAGGAGGTCCATTTCCTGTGCACCAGTTGTAAGTCACTGCAAAAGTCCCTGGCGGAAGAGGAGCAGAGCAGCTGGGTCCGGAGTTGAAGAGGGGAATGATTTTTGCAGGGACAAGAGACTTCCTGTTTCTACACAGAAAAGAGAACAATTAGCTGTGTAGAAAGGCAAAATGAGCAATTGTAAGTGCACAGAGCTATATAATATGATAGCTGCAATGTATTAAGAGGATGAAAACTTTGATGGGAGGAGGAGTGCTTCTTTAAGCTGCACATGCAGTCCATTGAGTTGAACATACATTAACTTTTCATACAACTGTGACTCAGTAAATACAATACATAATAAAATAGACATGGGCTTAATAAATGCATGCAAGTAAGTTACAAACACGACTACCTTGGATTGCATTGTGTTAGGCCTGTCCCACACGTCCAGATAATTCCGGTACCGGAAAAAATCGGTACCGGAGTTATCCGTGTCCGTGAGCTCACGTAGGCCATCCGTGTGGCACACATGCGGCACACGTGTGCCGACTGGGTACCACACGGAGTGTGCAGGAGACAGCTCTAGAGATAAGCGCTGTCCCCTACATCTGGTGCTGAAGCCGCCATTCATATCTTCTCTCCAGCAGCGTTCGCTGGAGAGAAGATATGAAAAAATCCTTTTTTTTTGTGTTTAAAATAAAGATCCCTGTCCCCACCCCCCTCCCACCCCCGGTGTGCCCGCCCACTGTTAATAAAATACTCACCAGGCTTCCTCGCAGCGTCCTCTCCGCGCCGCACCTTCTCCTGTATGAGCGGTCACGTGGTGCCGCCCATTACAGTGTTGAATATGTGGCTCCACCCCTACAGGAGAAGCTGCGGTGAGGAGAAGAAGCAGTGAGGGAGCCGGGTGAGTATTTTATTAACAGCGGGCGGGCGCACAGGGGTTGCGGGGAGGTTTGGGGACAGGGATCTTTATTTTAAACACGAAAAAAAAAAGAAAAAAAAGGATTTTTCGTATCTTCTCTCCAGCGAACGCTGCTGGAGAGAAGATATGAATGGCGGCTTCAGCACCACGTTGGGGGGACAGCACTTACTGTAGCACTGTCTCCTGCACGGCACACGAACTGCACACGGACAGCGTCCGTGTGCGGTACGTGTTTTACACAGACCCATTGACTTTAATGGGTCCGTGTAATCCGTGCGCTCCCACGAACACTGACATGTCTCCGTGTTTTGCACACGGACACACGGTCCGTGAAAACACGCTGACATGTGCAGAGACACATTGCTTTCAATGTGTCTACGTGAGTCAGTGTCTCCGGTACGTGAGGAAACTGTCACCTCACGTACCAGAGCCACTGACATGTGAAACCGGCCTTAAAGATAGCCGTTTTCACAGCTCAGAACTGCAGACAGCAGCAACGATGTGAGTAATTGAAACTTAAGTACGTGCATGGTGAAATAGGTTTCCAAAATGTGTACATTTGTTTGCCTACTAAATTAAATGTAACACACTGCTTTTTATGCTATTTTAGTGTGTGATTACTAGATTATTTTCTAAACAATAGGACATTCATAGTATTAAAGAAAGGCTCGGTGCAGTAGTTACATGGATAATGTCTCAGTGGAAGCCATTGTTGTCACCCACCTTCTTTCTGCTGTGGATCCAGCATGACATTTTCATTCTGGTAAAGCTTTTCCCTGTTGTGAAACAAGTTCTGCCTTATCTGAAAATAAATGCAAACGCAAACCTTTCATTTTTAGTGTTAGTTTATGCTATACACTAATGCCCCAATTCATTTGCGTTTTTTTTAAAGTCACATTCCTTTTTTTGTCCTGAGGTATTAGTTTCCGTTTTTGGCATCAAAATGACTCACACAATTCCCAATCTTGGTGTAAAGAAAAAAAAGTTTTTTTTTTTCTTCTCGAATAAGTATTTTTGCAATTTCTGGTGCCAAAATGTTGCAAAAATTGTACCAAAATACTAGAGTACTCAAAAATACATGGGGGGGAGGAGGGTCAAGACTAAAGTTGCGGCAGATTTTCTTTTTAAAAAGTCGCAATTAGGAAATCAAGCTGAAACATGTGGAATTGTTAGATTCTCCTCCACAAAGCAGAAAACAAAAAAAAGAAAACAGGCTAACACATACAGTGGGTACGGAAAATATTATTCATGTTTAATATTTAATATTATTCTTAATAATTTTGCAAAAATTTCTACATTTCTGTTTTTTTTTCAGTCAAGATTGGGTGCAGAGTGTACATTAATGAGAAAAAAAATAACTTTTTTTAATTTAACAAATGGCTGCAATGAAACAGAGTGAAAAATGTAAAGGGGTCTGAATACTTTCCGTACCCACTGTATGATATAGATATAGACTTCAAAAGATGCACAAATAATGAATTGTGTGTAAGCAAATAAAACATTCAAAACACAGAAAACTAGACAGAATCAGGCACAAAGGTAATGATGAATCATAGCAAAATAAGCAATCTATTGTTTCTGTTAACTCTACTAAGCAATACTGTATTAAAATGTGCAGTATGTATGAGCTTTTTCTGATAAACATACATTGTAATATGCAGGTGCATACTATTGTCAGATAATGGGGTTAGATATTGCCTGGCTTTTTGGTTACCAAGTCGCCTCCTGTGTTTCCGCATCTCCAGCATCAGTTAGGTACAGTAGGATTTAGACTGTGTACACACGTTGCTGATTTTTTGCGTTTTTTTTTTCGCGATAAAAACGCTATAAAACCGCAGAAAAACAGCAAACAATATGCATCCCATCATTTAGAATGAATTCCGCATGTTTTGTGCACATGATGTGTTTTTTTCTGCGAAAAAAACGCATCGTGGTAAAAAAACGCAGCATGTTCATTAAATTTGCGTTTTTTTTGCGGATTTCCTACTATAAAAATGCATTGGGAAATGTCCAGAAAAAAATGCATCAAAAACGTGGCAAAAACGCATGCAGATTTTTTGCAGAAAATTTCAGGTTTTTCTCAGGAATTTTCTGCAAGAAATCCTGAACGTGTGCACATAGCCTAAAGGTTATCTCTCACCCCCCACCCTACCCGGGACTTAGGGTACCGTCACACAGTGGCACTTTTGTCGCTACGACGGTACGATTCGTGACGTTCCAGCGATATCCATACGATATCGCTGTGTCTGACACGCAGCAGCGATCAGGGATCCTGCTGAGAATCGTACGTCGTAGCAGATCGTTTGGAACATTCTTTCGTCGCTGGATCTCCCGCTGTCATCGCTAGATCGGTGTGTTTGACACCGATCTAGCGATGCGTTCGCTTGTAACCAGGGTAAACATCGGGTTACTAAGCGCAGGACCGCGCTTAGTAACCCGATGTTTACCCTGGTTACCAGCGTAAATGTAAAAAAAACAAACAGTACATACTTACATTCCGGTGTCCGTCAGGTCCCTTGCCGTCTGCTTCCCGCACTCACTGACTGCCGGCCGTAAAGTGAAAGCAGAGCACAGCGGTGACGTCACCGCTGTGCTGTGCTTTCACCTTACGGCCGGCAGTCAGTGAGTGCGGGAAGCAGACGGCAAGGGACAGACACCGGAATGTAAATATGTACTGTTTGTTTTTTTTTACGCTGGTAACCAGGGTAAACATCGGGTCACTAAGCGCGGCCCTGCGCTTAGTAACCCGATGTTTACCCTGGTTACCCGGGGACCTCGGCATCGTTGACTTACCAACGATCACGGCCAGGTCGTATCGCTGGTCGTGATCGTTGGTAAATCGTATAGTGTGACGGTACCCTTATATGACCTATTACTATGGGCATACAGGTAATAGAAATGTTACACTAGTCCTACCTGTATGCATCATATTAATGGTCTTGATGTGGAGAAATGCTATATTCGATCTTTATGTTAATGATTTCTTCCAGGCTGCAGGGTGTGTGGTACCTGGTAGACATCCCTACGTCCTGTCTTCATTGTAATACTACCCCCTCCCATCAGCGTCAGTTACGGCCCTGGCACTCCCTCAGAAATACATCCCTCATCCTCCCTTCTGTGGGCGCTGCATCCAGTCTGCGTGCCGATAATATGTTCTCCCCACTTCCTCCCTTCACAGTCATCGCTAGAAACTATGTGTACATGGCAATGACTATGCTGGGAGGAAGTGGGGAGAGCACCTGATCGGCGTCCACACCAGAGGTCACTGGATCAGAAGTCACCGGCACATGCGCAGAAGATCCCTGAAAGCAATTAAACCCATTATATATTTAGGGATACTGTTGATTTGTCATACTGCCTACTGGTGTACACAGACAGATAAGGGCCCCTGTGGGAAAACATTATATGGGCCCTTTGTAGCCCCAGAGCTCCTAAACATGCAAAATTGCATCTGCTTTGAAGGGTTAAATTGTCCCCCTTATCTCTTGGGTCCCTGTGCAGCTGCCCAGATTGCACCAATGGGGGCCCCTGTGCAGCCGCACAGATTGCACCAATGATATGTCCGCCCATGGTTATGGTAGTGTAAATCTCCTCACTGGTTATCTTTAAAACAACAAAAATAAAAAAGCTCAAGGTCCCCATACACATTAGTAGGTTATCTCTCCTCATAGCTCCATACATAGAAACTCTCAGCTCAAATTAGTACTCTTGTGTTCCCTGCCAGGAATCCTGACCACTGAACAAAAGAATGGGAATTCCAACATGCTAATCCTTCTCTCCCCCCATGTCATCTGTCAGGAAAGAGTTAGGAGCCCCCCATACACATTAGACTGTTGGCCATTCAACAACCACTTTAATGTACAACCCCGATTCCAAAACAAAGTTAAGATGCTGTGTAAAAAGTATACAAAAATGCAATGATTTTAAAAGTTTTAAATTAGATGTTTCGATTTAATTTAAAAAAACTAAAGTGGACTGAGAATTAACGAAAAACTGTCCTGTGGTCAAATGAATCAAATTTTGAAATTCTTCATGAAAACATCCGTGCCGTGTCTTACTGATTCAGGAGGACACGGACCAATTATTATATAGGAGTTTTAGAACAACTTCTGCTCCTATGTAGACAACGTCCATATCATGGGAGGTCGTGCCTATTTCCGCAAGACAATACTAACCCACATACTGCTTCCATCATAACACCATGGCTTTGTAGGTAAAGAGCTTGGTTCATGAACTGGCTGCCTGCAGTCCAGACCTTTCACCAATAGAAAAATCATTTGGTGCCTTTTGAAACGAAAAATTTGGCAAAGAAGACCCAGGACTGTTGAACAGCTCAATTCTTATATGAGACAAGAATGGGACAACACTCATCTCCCAAAACTCCAGCAATTTGTCTCTTCTCACCTCCCAGACATTTAATAATATTCTTTATTTTTTATATAGCGCTAACATATTCCGCAGCGCTTTACAGTTTTGTACACATTATCATCACTGTCCCCGACAGGGAATTTAGATTGTGAGCCCTATCAGTATGTCTTGTACATTTAGACAAAATCCCAATTGACTGTGTATTGTGTTAACCCAGATTCGCCGCTGCTTCCAGACATAACCTAATACATTTTTAAAGTGTGCACTTTAGGTATTGGTAACAATTTTCCTATCTTAGAGCACATTAATTGCTTGTGGGCTCCTGCATCATTGAAAGAAATAGCGTCTCTAGAAAAGATTGATTTCCCTGCCATCAGTGGATTGGTGTAACGTTAGAGCTCTCTCGGAAATAATGAAAAATATAAATCAGTGCGTTGTAGCAATCACGATGTAAACAAATGACTTAATAAGTATGGCTTTATAAAACTGCCGTGTTTCAGAATGCACATTATTTCCTGAAATTAGGATATATTTCAGAAACCAGCGAAAACATCCATGGCCTAGATAAGCATAGTTAGCAGATAACCCTCTATGTATGGGTTCTTTTAGTATACATTGTGTGTGCATTTGAGTCAATTCAAAGGGGTGGTCTGGTGTTAGAAGAAACGTTTGCAGTCTCCCTCTGAGCCGAATCATGACAGTGATCAATGCACAGTTTCATGATTCCAGTAGAGAAGTGATCCTTCACTAGCACGGGGAGTATAAGGGCATCGTGGCAGTGTGTACATCACACCGTGACAATTCAGCAGTCTGAAGAAACGTAGAGTGACTGCAGACTATTCTTCTGAGACTGGTCAATCCCTTTGAATTTTTATTGACTGTATTCTAAAATATTATAGACCAAAGAGGTTTTTTGTCATTTTCTTCTGAGACAACGAAACAGAAAATTCTTATAAAAACACAGTAACTTCTTGTTACCCTCCTTTGTTTTGATAATGGTTTGTCTCATGTTGTGGTTGTGGGTGAGATTTATCAATCCTAAGGTACCGTCACATTAAGCGACGCTGCAGCGATCCAGACAACGATCACACAGACAGCTCTCCAGCGACCAACGATGCCGAAGTCCCCGGGTAACCAGGGTAAACATCAGGTTACTAAGCGCAGGGCCGCGCTTAGTAACCCGATGTTTACCCTGGTTACCAGCGTAAATGTAAAAAAAAAAAACACTACATACTTACATTCCGGTGTCTGTCCCCCGGCGCTGTGCTTCTTTGCACTGACTGTGAGCACCGGCCGGAAAGCACAGCGGTGACGTCACCGCTGTGCTCTGCTTTCCGGCTGGCCGGCACTCACAGTGCAGAGAAGCACAGCGCCGGGGGACAGACAGCGGAAGGTAAGTATGTAGTGTTTGGTTTTTTTTTTTACGTTTACGCTGGTAACCAGGGTAAACATCAGGTTACTAAGCGCTGTCTGCGGGGAGTCCAGCGACAAAATAAAGTTCTGGACTTTCTGCGCTGACCAACGATGGCACAGCAGGATCCTGATCGCTGCTGCGTGTCAAACTGAACGATATCGCTAGCCAGGACGCTGCAACGTCACGGATCGTTAGCGATATCGTTCAGTGTGACGGTACCTTAAAGGCGCTTGAATTCTGGTGCAGTCTTCTCCAAGAAACCTACACCGTATTTAGTGAATATGTAAAGAGGAGATAAGGTGCAGTACACGGCATCGGACACTAAACAGTATTGAGTACAGGGAGGTTTTAACAGCTGATTGGTGGGATCGCGAGTGTCAGCCAGCTATAGTTTCATTAAAAAAAGATAATATGTTACTATTTGCTCAGATGATTAAATAATATGTAAGTTAAAAATGTGTAGATGTCAACATGAATGAATATCATCTCCAATGTGTACCAGCCTTAACTTACATATTGTTTTATCATGTATACAGTTCCTTACCGTGCAGATAGTTATTTATTCATTATCCATATATCCAAGCTTGTTCGTATTTGGTGGATATATGCAATCTATTGTGCTGCAGTTTGGAATTTATGATAAAGGCACCTGGTAATTTTTAATAAATAGTTTTACTTAGAAATGTCTGAAAAATACGGATAGATAATCGAATGCATGGCCTTAAGAGTGGCCTTCCCCCAAATGCACAATGCTGAAAATAAAGAATTAGATCATCTCTCCAATAGTATTAACCCCTTCACCTGAAGCCTATTTTCACCTTCCTGACCAGGTCAAATCGTATAATTCTGACCTCTGTTACTGAGGTTATAACTCTGGAACGCTTCAATGGATCCCACTGATTCTGAGATTATTTTCTCTTGACATATTGTATTTTATCATACTGGTAACATTTGTTCTATACGACTTGCATTTATCTGTGAAAATAATTTTTGCCCTTAAATCAGAGAGTCATGTCACACAAAACAGTTAATAACATTTCCCACATGTCTACTTTACATCAGCAAAATTTTTGAAGCATAACTTTTTTTTGTTAGGACGTAATAAGAGTTAAAAGTTGACCAGCGATTTCTCATTTTTCAAACAAAGTTTACAAAACCTTTTTTATGGGACCACCTCACATTTGAAGTTGACTTTGAAGGGTCTATATGACAGAAAATACCCAAAAGTGACACCATTCTAAAAACTCCTCAAGGTGCTGAGAACCACATTCAACAAGTTTATTAGCCCTTCAGGTGCTTAATGAAATATTTGAAAGGAAAAAATGAACATGGAGTGACACCAGCAGTGACTGGGCGCAGGTCTAGCGTTTCATAGCGACTGCATGAGTACCTCGGGAATGCGAGTACCGACATTGCTAGAACGGTGCTGGCACGGGAGGTGAGTGTAAGTATTTTTATTTTATCGGAGTCAAACATTCAGATCGAGAAGGGGTTATTCTAGTAGTGGGCAACCCCTTTAAACTGACTAAAAAATAAGCCCAAAGGTATGAACTGGGAAATAAATTGGTGTGTATGCAGCGTGTAAGTGCATGTTCACACTAGCCACTGAACAGAAAAAAAACAAGGACAGAAACATAATGATTAAATCATTTTGAGAAAACAGCTGCAGAATTGTGTAGTTTTCTTTTTTCAGTTTTGCCAAATTTTCCCCTCTTTTTCAGTACATTCTATGGTAAACTAAAGGATGTCTTTCAAAACTTCAACTAATCTCACTGAAAACAAGCCCATAGACTCTGAGTATGTCGACATGAAAATAAAAAAGTTATGGCTCTTGGGAGGAAAAAATGAAACGCAAAAAAGAAAAAGTCTTTAAAGGGGTTCTCCCATGAACAAAGTTCATTTTAATCAATAGATCTTGGAATAATAATAATTTCCATAATTGGATGTCATTAAATAAGATGAGATAATCTTATAAATGTGCCCCTGCTATGTACTGTGTAATGGCCGTGTCGGGACATGGTTTGATGATACCACATCTCCTGGCCAGGGGAGGACGCAAAAGAAAGGATACAGACTGGACAGCAGGGGATCTCAAATGATTCTTTCTTTGAAGTAAAACATTGTTTAAAAACAGGCAGGAAAATGTATTACCTCACAGAAAGAATCATCTGTGATCCCCTGCTGTAATCTTTGTATTCTTTCTTTTGCGTCCTCCGCTGGCCAGGAGCTGTGGTATGATCAGACCATGTCCCTGTACGGTCAGACACAGACATTACACAGTACACAGCAGGGGCACATTTATAAGATTATCTCAGTACAGGAACATTTTACGTAAACACATCCAATTGTAGAAATTATTATTATTCCAAAATCTATTGATTAAAATCAACTTTTGTTTGTGGAAAAACCCCTTTAAGTGGTTAACTTTCTTATTCATGTTCAGTTATGAGGGTTGCCAGCAATCGGACATTCTGTGTATAGGTGTTAAATGTCTATTTTATAAATATTTTTTAAACCCTTCACCCCTGGGCCATTTTCCGTTTTTCCTCCCCTTCTTCCAAGAACCATAACTTTTTTATGTTTTTGTCCTCATAACCCTATGACGGCTTGTTTTTCGTGGGATAAGTTGTACTTTTAAATGACACCATTCACTTGCAATTTCACAGTTGTTTTTTGTTTGGGTTTTATTTACCATTTTTGATATACGGTAAAATTCACCTGTCATTATGATTCTCCAGGTCAGTACGAGTACGCAGATAAGAACCATGCATAGATTTTTTTTTAATTTAAGTAGGGGAAAAAAATTTGGAAGTTCATAAAAAAACCAAGATTTACAATCACAAATTGTATTGTGGTACCGTGTTAGCCAGAAAAATCGATGTGAATACTTTTCTGCCCAATGATGACAGAAGTATTCTAGGAGTGATACCTTTATTAGCTAACCAGAAAATAATATGTTTGCAAGCTTTTAGAGCACAGGGGCTCCTTCTTCAGGCATGATTACCAATCTAGCCTGAAGAAGGAGCCACTGTGCTCTGAAAGCTTGCAAACATATTATTTTCTGGTTAGCCAATAAAGGTATCACTCCTAGAATACTTCTGTCATCATTGGGCAGAAAAATATTCACATAAAAAAAACCAACAAATTTATTGTGTTGCCATTTTCCGGGAGTTTTAATTTTTTAGACTATTGGGCGTATTTTTTGTGCCCTGAGCAGACATTTTTTTCTGATAATATTTTGGGGTAGAAACGATGTTTTGATTGCCTCTTACTGCATTTTATTGCACTGTTTCGGTTGCCAAAAAACGTAATTCTGTCATTTCGATTTGTTTTCTCATTACGATGTTTACTGATCGGGTAATTTATTGCCACGATTCCTCCGCTCAGTGAATGATTGCTATGCTGTTCTGTGGAAACTGTCTTGCTGAGCTGTCTATGTCTTGATTGACAGCTTGGTTGTCCAGTTCTGTGATGGGCTTGCTGGGCTGTTGATGCCTTGATTGACAGCTCTGCTGTCCAATCTGTGACTGCGGCGTGCGGGACTTTCTGCAGGTGTTTAGTATTCTGGTATTCGCATAGCTACTTACTGAGCTATCTGCCCCTGATCCCTGCCAGATGTAGTTTGTGCTTCTTGGTGAGAGTTAGCCTGATTCTGTTATTCTGAGTTCTGATCTTCTGCTGCCTGACCCTTTGGACCGTGTTCTGACTATCCCCTTTGTCTTTTTCTCCGGACTTTGCTCCGCTATCTCTTGTTATTAACTCTGTGATCTGACTTATGCCTTTGTCTTTTCCCTTGGTTATCTACGTACTCTCTTGGTATTGACCTCGGAAAGTCTGACTCTTCCGCCTCACAGTCTGTCCGTGAGTAGTGACTATCTTCACATTTATGTCATGTTTTGATAGATCGGACTTTTACGAAAGCAACGTTACCAAATATCTATTTTTTATGAGGCAAAAGCGGGGTGATTTGATATTTTGCATTTTTTTAATATATATTTTTAAAAACTTTTGTTTTTTAACTTTTTACAGTGTCCAATAGTCTCTTTAGAAGACTTGAAGCTGCTACCTTCAGAATGCTTGCTCTATATACAGCAGTGCATTAGCACTTCTATGTATAGAGAAATTGCAATCTCTTATGAATGCTAACTAACTGCTGGCTTTCACAGTAGGATCTTAATGGCAGGAATGGGGGTCATCGGCAAACTCCCAGCTGTCATGGCAATCCATCAGCAGCCCGCGATCATGTCACGGGTGTGCTGATGGGCGGGTGGAATGATGTCCCCCTACCGACACGTGGGCTTACAGGAACAGGCAGAGGGCCGGATTTGGCCCGCAGGCTGCAGTATGCCCATCTCTGGACTAGTGTAGTCAACGTGTAATGAGTGTAATCATATGTAACTTTCATACACAAAGAGAAAGTGCGTGACAAAACCATCTCTTTCACAAAACACTCCTGATCCGGATATTCGTGATGGATTTGCATTCTCTTTACAGACTATGTTTAATAAGAGTCTTTTCCTCTTAATGCTTACTAAGTACTCCTATATGTTTAATCCACACTGGAAGTTCATCTTCACAGCAAAAAAAAGCAAAGCCCTTGCTTTTGCTTTTTTGTCTTTATGCTAATTCCCTGACTGTTTGATCTGCTGAAAGGATGGATCTGGCCATAATCGCAAGCTACATTTACCTGTACCTTGGGGTTGGCCCAGGTCAGAACAAGGTAGAGCTGATAATTAGGTTCGTCTCTAGTGTGGAGTGTGTTTATTTCCATGATTATTATCTATACAATAATATAATAGCTTACATATTGATGATTCATCCTTAGGATAGGTCTTCAATAGTAAATTGATGCTGATCCAACACCAAGAATCCAACCCATTGTAACGGGAGTGGTGGTGGCGTCACTGTGCTGTGGTCCCAGGAGAGCCTGGAGGGGCTTAACTAGGTGAACACCTGATTCTTACAGCCCCTAATGTGGGGTTACACTTGACCTCAGATGGATCCCAGGTGCTACACCAGGACAGACCTCGGACACACGGCAGTTGACCCCCAAGGGGCAGGAAGCTGGAACATCGTTGAAGGGAAAGTTCAGCTTGTACAGGCAGGAACAAGGGAGCGACAGGTCCTGATAGGAATGGCTGGTATACAGGCGGGCACTGGCCGGTATGGCTGGTATACAGGTGATGGCAGGTATGGCTAATATACAGTCGGGTACAGGCAGGTACTAGAAGATAAACTAGAACAGGGGATGTGATATCTAGCAAGCGTGCAACTACTCAGGCACCTTCGATCGGGTGGAGGTGTCTTAAATAATAACTGACTTCCAGCTGTCGACACTTTAGCATGGTGCGTGTTGTCCCTTTATGAAGGAGGGTGCGCACTTGCCCGCTCACCCTAAGCACAATGGCAGTGGATCTGCGAACCAAGTACAGACCCCAGGCAGGAGGAGGAAGAAGTGCAGGACGGGGCCCATGGCAGTGAGTGAGACTGCGTCTCTGCCGGGGGAGGGTGGAAGCGTGCAGGGATGCCGGCGCTATACCTATCAGCTATATCAGATCCCACTATAGCCAGGTACACACACAGTGTGCAGGGCAAGAATAGCCCACTTCCATACACTATGTAGTGGTCATTTTTGGGGACTTCATCTCTTTCCATCAGTGGGTGCTGAGCCTAGGTTCCTATGAATGGATATTTCACAGTGTTCGGATCTGTACTCTTGTCCTCTATATATTTTGTACTTCGTGTTTCAGCAGCCTCCAATCTGATATTTATGACATATCCTAAGGATAGGTTATCAATGTTTATATCCTGGACAACCCCTTTAAATTTTTTTTAATCTATTTTTTGTGGCAAGTTTTCACAAGCTGCATGAAAATGGACTATCAAAAAGGTAATTGCTTCATTACTTTATGTCTATTGTCTCCTAAATTCTCTGTTCATAACTGAAACAAGTCTTTTTAACTATTGCAGTTTTAAAATGTGAATGATAATCCTGATTCAAATCTATGTTAGTGTAAATCAGGATTATTAAACGGATTAGCAAGATTAACAGGCAAGTGTATAACAGAAGCTCTCGAGTTCATCACCCTATGAAACATAAGGCAGATAAGCAGGTTCTGGAGTCAGGGATCAGAGATGTGGTTTTTTGTAGTCTTTGTTTCCTACTTTGTGGCAGCCAATAAAATCGGTACATAAATGAGACGAGGATGGCTTTATTCACATTAGTGTTTGTTAATTCCACTTTCCTGCTCCGTTACAGATGCGGAAGAGCAAAATTAATGACAGTCCTGCATCCATCAGATAGCATTAGATATCGTAGGAACTGATGAGTTTGTCATTGTCTCTTCCGCTTTACAGGGCAAAATAGCTCCGCTTCCTGCACTATTTTGTCCTGTATTTTTTTATAGATTCATGTTAGTGGATCCAACAGTCAAAAAGACTAAATTAGTTTTTCATTTAGAATTCCAGTCGATACAGACGTAGTGGCACATTATTTGCATTATTTGGCAAAATTGTAATTAATCAGTCTCATGTTGCAATAATAGTATCAAAACATTGAAAGAATACAAGACATGCAGCTCACGGAATTATAATTATTGTAAGTGGCAATTGGCATGTGCTTCATAGGGTTTCTTCACTTTCTCTGGATCAACACCGTAATAATAAAAGTTGGACTTGATGAATATTTGCCTTTTTTATTAACCTTATAAATTATGGAATAAATATATGAATTACATCATAGATGGTGTTGCTAGCATCTAATGTATTAGTGATTAGGACAGAGATGCAAACAGTTTGTTAAAGGGTATATACAGAATTTTAAGAGATGCCCACATTATTTATTACTAGGACAACCTGTTCTCAATCTGAATGTTTTCCCCTGTTTACATAAAAACACCTATACTCACCTTCCATGCGAAGGCCGTTCCAGCGGTGTCGGCACTTGCGTTCCCAGGGCTCTCGTGAAGTTATTAGGTCAGCCGCAGCTCTCACTTCCTCTTGATTACTTATACATCTGAATGCGGGGACAGTGACACCTGCACTGATTGGCAGCAAGGCTCACGTGACATAACAACCCCAGGAACGCGAGTGTTGACACCTCTGGGACGGCGCGCCACCACGGGAGGAGAGTATAGGTATTTAATCAGGAGCAAACATTCAGATTGAGAAGGGATTGTTCAGTTCTTTAACTGGTATATCCCCTCCTGTGCTGCAGCTATTTTGCTTTCCATCTTGCTGTGATGATGCAATGACCACACACAACACAACTGCTACAGCTGTCACTTGGCTCTATTATGATGATGGCACAGTCATCTCATGACTACAGAGGCCAGTGTTTGGATGCAGCAGTCACGTGCATGGGGTCGACATGTCCTCACTGCAGGACTGTTAGACCGGTGGGGAATGGGCCAATTGAGTATAACATATTTTGTTCTTTTACTGCATTCCATGCTTTGTGGGCATTTTTAACAAATCTTCAGCACCCTCATTAGTGATAGGTAATATTTGACTCAGAGTGGAATACGTCATATTTGCAATTATGTAGAAAAATTAAAAGACACAGAAGGATTACTTAGACTTTCATATATCATTGTAAAACTGATGTGCAGTGAAGGAACATGAGCCAAATGTATTAATATGAACACTCCCCGTAATAAATTTGGCACATCCTTGGCTATTTGTGTTCCAGAATTTGCAGTGTACGCAGTATGCCTCTATACTGACCACGTTATTTTCGAGGCTGCACTCTATGACTATGAATTATTCTTGCTGTGGCCAACAAGGACACTTTTTTGCTGACAAATTCTTACATCTTGGCACAAGACAGTTTATCAGAACCTGTCCTGGATGAAGCCAGGAGCTGGCAGCACTGCAGCCTCTTCAATCTAATTCTGGGTTGAGGTCAATAACCACTTCACCTCCACCAATACTTTACTTTTTGTCATACGATTACTGGCTAAAATGCATACGTTTTGCATATACGGTATTTGTGTCCAGAAAATATTTTTTCTGTCTTCCAAGGTATACTGTTTGATTTTGGAAACAAGGATATTTGACTATAAAGTGTTTTTAAATTTTTTCTGAATGCAATAAAAACTTTTTTTTTAAGTGTCCTTCAGTGATTTACTGACACTGTATATTTGACCGCTGCGACCAATCATTGATACGTGATCCCTGAGGACAGTGATTGGCTGCAGCATGTGTAGGGTCAGAACATCATCACAAGAAGTTAAAGGGAACCTGTCACCAGATTAGGCCGATATGAGATGCGGCCACCGCCTTTCAGGACTGATATACAGCATTCTGTAATGCTGTATATTAGCCACCAACTGACCTGAAAGAACTGAAAAATAACTTTTATTATATTCACCTGCCAGGCAGTCAGGTCCGAGGGGTATCACTCTTTTTGGTCCGCCGCCTCCCTTCTTGTGATGCCGTCCTCCTGCTTGCTTCATGTGGATGTGTGCATGTCCCTGCATCATCCACACAGGCTCCCCGGCATCGCGCTCCTGCGCAGGCGTACTTATCTGCCTGTTGAGGGCAGAGCAAAGTCCTGCAGTGCACAGGTGCCGCGAAAGGTCAGAGGCCCAGCGCACTGCAGTACTTTGCTCTGCCCTCAACAGGCAGATAAGTACGACTGCGCGGGAGCGCGATGCCGGGGAGCCTGTGTGGATGATGCAGGGACACGTCATCCACACAAACCAAGAAGGGGGACAGCATCACAAGAAGAGAGGCACCAGACCAAGAAGCGCGACACCCCTCGGACCGCATCGTCATGTAGGTGAGTATAATAAAAGTTATATTTCTTCTCTTATAGTTCGGGTTGGGGTCTTAACTAAAGCATTATAGAATGCTGTATATGATCCCTGAAAGGCGGTGGTCATAACTTGTGTCGGCAAAACCTGGTGACAGATTTCATTTAATCCAATACATGATCCAAATTAAATTGATGAACCAAAGTCCTCTAATTGTGAAAAGCTTTATACACCAGAGCTCCTTCAGACGTGATCGCATGATTTACCCTCCTGAACATTTTCATTAGCAATCTACTTTCTGCCCAGATGTTGAACATTTGAATGCATTCGGTACCTATGAATATATAGGCAGCAAAATTTCCTTCGTGATCAGATTCTGCGCAGAAACGGGAACAGTCAGGGAAGCCCTTATGTAGGAAAACAATGTGATTGCCTCCATTTTGATACCTATGGACACAGCACCTGGTGCAGTTTGTAGTTGAAACATCTGTTTAATGGGCAGAAGACCCAATTTATAGGAGGATTTAGGGTTTGTTTCGGGTACAGAACACAACCGCTTACATCTTTTTATACATTTTACTAGAAAACAGCCAATCTTGTAGGTTATGTATTACAAATCTTATATAAAATTGTAGTCTGCTCCATTTCATATTTTATTATGGAATGATTCTTCTCCAGAAGCATTACTTCCAGGGAATATTATATCTGATATGAGGCCCCTGCTGTGAATGAAACCTTATACTGAGGACTTGATGGGCGTCCCTGTACTGTGACTGCTGTAAGATAGATGTACTTATTTTGGCTTTGGCACCTGGTACATAACTTGAGAATAATCAGTTCTAATGTATTTCTATATAAGTTCTGGCATTTCTGCAATCCTTTACCCTTGTGTTCTCCTTGTACCACAACTTTCAGAAGTTCACTCAGCTCCGGAGTTATTGCCAATTCATCCAGATAATTTCAGCTATTTTCATTTCATGTGTTTTTTTTACTTGGATGCCAACCAGGGTTTTGTCCTACCCTGTAAAATATATTACTGAGATGGATAAAACTAAAATAAAACCAAAGTCGTTATAAAGAATCAGCTTTAATATACTATAGTAAGTCGATCAGAAAACATTAGCTTTTATTTATTTTTTTAACGCAAAGAACCACAATTAATCTTGCTTTTCTGAGGTTTTTGTTGTTGTTTATCTTCCAATGCACCTTCGAGCAAGATTCTAAAACAATGACAAATGTAATGTAGGATTGCTTTCCATTACTTGCCTCTTCTTGTGAGTTTAGAAGCAGGTCTGTCATCATTGTCAAATTTAAAGCAAGTAACATATCGGTATATGCCTACTATAGGTTTATAAAGGTGAATGAGTACTGCTGTCCAAAACAGCTTTAGCAACCACTTATCTACTGAGTAAACAAGATCAAGTGTTTGAACATAAGCTGCTCTGCCCTCCTCTCTCTGATATCATCAGATAGGGAAAGTCAGGAGGCTTCCTTGCACATTACATGGTTGACATGTCACACCGAAATCATCAGGTTCAGGTGACTTTATTCTAATATGTATCATGGACCTAAGTCTGGTTGCAAGTGGTACACTGATTGTAAACTTAGAGTCTTTATAAAGGGAAACATTCCTAGCAACCTCTCAAATTATTTAGGTCTTTAGTTTAGAAGAAAATTAACCTGAGGGCACAAAAGGAGCTATGAGGCTTAAAAGGGTATTCTGATGTTATTAAATTGCTTTAATTAAGCAGCAAGACAATAAGCAAGTTTGTAATTCAATGGCTTTTACTATCTGCTTATCTGCTATCATTCTCCTGTAACAAGAGATTTCTCCTTCGCCCCATTGGGGGACACAGGACCATGGGTTATGCTGCTGTCACTAGGAGGCTGACACTAAGCTGAGACAAAAAAAAGGTTAGCTCCTCCCCTGCAGTATACACCCTCATACTGGCTTCCAGAGACCCAGTTCAAGCTTAGTGTCCGTAGGAGGCACACTGATTTTTAACCTCACTGATTTTTTAACTTTTCTATTCCGGATGAAGGGGGCGACGGATTCTTTCAAGGTCCGATCTCCCCCGAACCAGCAACAGGCGAGCACGGGAGTTTCACCTCACCATATCCTCTCCTGCGACGTGGGAGCCACTGCCTGAGCTGACTTTTTTTGGGCGACGGTTTTTCCCTAAAAGGGCCCCGATCTCCCCACTTTGTACAGACGAGCACTGGTGTTTTACCTCCAGTTTCCTCTTCTGCAGCCAGGCCTTTTTATTGCCGGACATCTGCCCTGTCCACCAGGTTTGCCCTCGGCTGTACAGAGGCTCTATTCCGTGGCGTCCGTGCAGACCACACTGCATCACCAATGCCTATTCGTGATTCAGGTGGTGGACGGTTCCTCTCCACCCCCCTTCTGGGGCTGGTGGATGGAGGCTTCCCAACCCCTGCACCGTCCCTGTCTTTCACCCCTGACACTCCTACCTCAGCCCCTTGTGCAGCGCTGCTCCATCATGGTAAGTGTCTCGTGGGAAGGGTGGATGGTCGCCGGTTCGGCGGTTCGGAGGGCTCCCCATTAGTGGTGGCACACTTTATTTCTGGGCCCCTTATTTCCGGCATCAGCGGCTGCGCGCCGGGCCGAAGCCGCAAATTTACTCCCCGGCTTTGGCCTAGCCGGGCAGGGATCAGACCGCTTCCCGATAGGCTCCGCCCCTTTTTTTCGCGTCAGGAAGTCCTTCCTCCCGATCCGCTGGTTAGTGGTAACTACCGACGCCAGTCTTCTCGGCTGGGGGGCGGTGTTTCTTCACCACTCTGCCCAGGGCCGTTGGACAGTTCGGGAATCCAGACTCCCCATCAACATCCTGGAGATTCGTGCTATCAGACTTGCCCTGAGTCGCTTTCACACCCTGCTCGCGGGTCACCCAATACGAGTCCAATCGGACAACGTCACGGCGGTGGCTTACATCAACCACCAGGGGGGTACCCGCAGCAGGGCGGCGATGCAGGAAGTCTCTCACATCCTTCGTTGGGCCGAAACCAACCATTCCACCATCTCTGCGGTGCACATTCCGGGGGTCGAGAACTGGGCGGCGGACTTCCTGAGCCGCCAGGGCCTTGCCTCGGGGGAGTGGGAACTCCACCCAGAGGTCTTTCGACAGATCTGTCTTCGCTGGGGGACCCCGGACGTGGATCTGATGGCGTCCAGATTGAACGCCAAGGTCCACAACTTCATTGCACGTTCCCGGGATCCCCAGGCTATAGGAGTAGACGCGCTGATGTCTCCGTGGCATCAGTTTCAACTCCCTTACGTGTTTCCTCCCCTTCCCTTACTGCCGAAGGTGATCCGAAAGATCAAGACGGAGGGAGTTCCGGTCATTCTGGTCGCCCCAGACTGGCCATGCCGCGCTTGGTACGCAGAACTCGTTCAGCTCGTAGCCGACGTTCCCTGGCGGTTACCAGACCGCCCAGACCTGCTTCGCCAAGGTCCGATCTGCCACCAGAGCTCAGGGGCCCTATGTTTAACGGCGTGGCTGTTGAAACCTGGATTCTAACTTGTGCCGGTTTCTCTCAGCAGGTCATTCCCACCATGTTAAGTGCTCGCAAGGCGTCTTCCGCCTCCATTTACCACCGCGTCTGGAAAACATTCTTCTCATGGTGCAGGCTCCGAGGGCACCCTCCGCTCGCTTTCTCTATCCCTCGCATCTTGAATTTCCTTCAGTCCGGTCTGGACTCCGGTTTGGCACTGAGTTCCCTCAAGGGCCAGATCTCAGCGTTATCCGTGCTGTTCCAGCGCAGGATCGCCACCAACCTTCAGGTCAAGACCTTCATTCAGGGAGTCTCCCATGTGGTTCCCCCCTACAGGATGCCATTAGAGACCTGGGATCTCAACTTGGTCCTGGGGGTTCTTCAGGAACCTCCGTTCGAACCCCTTCAGGACGTTCCGCTCTCTGTCCTCTCTTGGAAGGTCGCCTTCCTGGTAGCGGTGACGTCCATCAGAAGGGTTTCAGAGCTCGCCGCTTTATCCTGCTGGGCACCTTTCCTTGCCTTTCATCAGGACAAGGTAGTCCTACGCCCTTCCCCGGCGTTTCTTCCGAAAGTGGTCTCATCTTTTCACCTTAACGAGGACATCATTCTTCCCTCCTTTTGTCCGCAGCCCAAACATAGGGTCGAGAAGGCTCTCCATACCCTGGACGTGGTACGGGCCCTCAGGAGGTACATTTCCAGAACGGCTCATTTCAGAAAATCGGATGCCCTTTTCGTGCTCCCGGAGGGTCACAGAAAGGGTTTGGCTGCGTCTAAAGCCACGATTGCCAGATGGATCCGATCTGCTATCCAGGAATCCTATCGGGTCAGGGGCAGTCCTATCCCGGCGGGGATTAGAGCACACTCCACTCGGTCGATGGGTGCTTCCTTGGCCATCCGGCACCAGGCAACAGCGGAGCAGGTTTGCAAGGCCGCAACGTGGTCCAGCCTGCATACTTTCACAAAGCACTACAGTGTCCACGTTCACTCCTCTGCGGACGCGGCCCTTGGCAGGCGTATCCTGCAAGCGGCCGTTGCGCACTTGTAGTCAGATGGTACACGGAGTTATTTGGTTGTATTGTTTCCCTCCCAGGGACTGCTTTGGGACGTCCCATGGTCCTGTGTCCCCCAATGAGGCGAAGGAGAAATAGGGATTTTTGTTTGTACTCACCGTAAAATCCTTTTCTCCGAGCCACTCATTGGGGGACACAGCACCCACCCTGTTAGCCTTACGGCTCGTTACCTTTTTTGGTCTTTGACTGTTTGTTTGACGTGTTATATTCTAATGTTATTTGATAGATTGTTGTTATTATCCTACTGCTTTTGCACTGAACTGGGTCTCTGGAAGCCAGTATGAGGGTGTATACTGCAGGGGAGGAGCTAACCTTTTTTTGTCTCAGCTTAGTGTCAGCCTCCTAGTGACAGCAGCATAACCCATGGTCCTGTGTCCCCCAATGAGTGGCAAGGAGAAAAGGATTTTACGGTGAGTACACACAAAAATCCCTATTTTATCTTATATTATGTATACTTGTTTTCAAGGAGCTTGGCCCTCAGTGCCTGGCTGAGTGTGCTTAGTAGGGCTCATACTCACTTGCGAGAAACTCGGATGAGTCTTGCATGGCAATACCCGACACTGCACCTGGCACTCAGGAGCGGAGCGTGCTGCTGCATGTATTGCTACGCAGCCGCACGCTCCGATCCGAGTGCCAGGTGCAGTGTCGGGTATTGCCGTGCGAGACTCATCCGAGTTTCTCGCAAGTGAGTATGAGCAAGTAGTTACATTCCAGGAGAGGAGCTAACCATAAGTTCCCAGCCAGCTCTCTTCAACCCATTGATTCTATGTAGCAGTTAGCTGCTAACCTCCCTCCCACCAGTCCTGTAGAATCACAATCCTCTAGCTCCCAGCAACAGCAGTTTCCAGAGAAGTTCTAACCATGGCTCTCACTGTCCTGAGCTGTGTACTTGTTAAAAGGCTTGGTTATCTCTACAAGTAAATATAATGATAACAGTGTAGCCTCAGAACAAACCCTGACAGAACGCTAATAGCAAAATGAAACCACTCACCAAAACTGTTAGTCTAGGAGGCGGACCAACCCCTAAGCAACCAGGAAGTAAGGAGGCCGCAGAGTTATGAGTTGCTCAAGAGACAATTTGAGAATATTGAACTGAAAAGTGATATTGTAGATTCAACACTTTTTTTTTCTCTAATTGAAAGCTACTTTTTTTCCCCATTATGCTGTCAGTATCAATTCCTTTTCAGGTCTCTTGTATTCATTCATCAGGAACATTTACTTGTAACTTCTTGTGGGGAAAAATCAGTTCACTCATTTTGTCTACTTGTAATGATAGTATTTTTTACTAGGGCCATGAAAACTACGGTTTCATAGCAGATCACACTGAATTGCAGTGGGTTTTTCAGGTATCAATTTTTCTACTGAGATGAGTTTTCTGAATGAGATCAATTATATTAAAAAATAATATTGTAAAGCTTGAGAATTTGTTTATAGAGGTTATATACGATATATGCTTTAATGGAAATGTAGTGCCAATACACTAATACTACAGATTGACATCCTACTTAATGGTACACTAGTCCCCAATATAATAGACTATATTGTTTTTAAGTACCTTTTTAAATGAACCCCAATTTTGAGTGGAGCGAGCAACATTGCAAATTCTCTAGACTACGAATATTTTTTTTTACAGCTCCAGAAGACAAGTGACCACATTAGTCATTGCTTTAACTACGGATGATGTCAAGAATGAAAGTATCAAGTTCATGTAGACCATGAGGATGAGCGTGAATTAAGTTTAAGGCCTCAATTCATCAAGATTGGCATTGTTCACACCAGTCTTGACGAGGAAATGTGCTGGAGTCAGAGGCTCCTGTTTTATGAAAACACACACAAATCAGAATAGTCGGATGAGTGGTGCACACAACTGTGTCCGCCTCACCATAAATCTTACTCCACTCCCTCACAACGAACACACTGTCGGCACTCCTCTGTCTTGCCCAACACCTCCCACTTCCTCAGAGCTGGGCCAAAATGGCGGTAGAATGCCAAGGCACACTAAATTTTAGCGCAGTTTCAAGTTGTGTCAACATTTTGCAACTTTTCAAAGCTTTTTATGTCAGAATTCTGGCATAAAAGCTTTGATAAATTGAATCCTTAATATATGTACAACTCTGGCAAAAATTAAGAGACCACTGCAAAATGTTCAGTTTGTCTGATTTTTCTCTTTATAGGTATATTTTTGAGTAAAATGCAAATTGTTCTTTTAGTCTAAAAACTTCTGACAACATGTCTCCGAAGTTCCAAGCAATACATTTTGTATTTATTTACTCAAAAGTGGGGTTGCCTTTATTATTCCATTAGTTTTCAGCAACATTTTTTGAAGCACTTAACTGGTAAACTTGTTGAACAAATGAAGCTGAATTGCCATTGTCCATATTTATTTTATTCTACATTGTGAGCTTCGTCCACTTCTGTATCTTTTCCCTCTTTATACTTCTAGGAAAAACCGTACTGTGGCAGTCCTAATGCTTTCAAATGCAATTATTTTATAGAAATATTATCTTTCTTCTTCTGAATGTCATTCATAATATCTGATTTAGTGGTTTTGAATGGAAATTAGATTTTCTAAAAGACAATATGCTCTTTAGAGTCAATTTATTGTCAAAATTGTATTACACTTTAAACACACCCCAATTATTGATAAATGCCATATAAAATATAGTCTTGTATGGTATTAATTAGACAGTAAAATATAATTAATCAGAACATTAACTTCTATCTAAAATTATAAGCTTTATCGAACATTTTTCTTTACCAAGATAGTCAGTCTTGGTAAACCGTCAATGCTTCACCATCACATCACGGGAAGGCAATGGAAGCCATTGGGTGCACATCAGCATCTGCTTAATTTAAATGCAATGTCTGAGATTGACAGTGTCATCTAAATGGTTAATGGCAGCAACTGGAGGCGCACTTCACTTTCTGCTTTTAGAGACAGATGTCCGCTATATAGCATAGATGGTATCTACCGTGTGTGAAAGTATATGATTGGGATTTATTCGTTCTTTTGCTTTTTTTATCATGTTCTTTTAAAACATTTTTCATGATCTCGAAAAACTCCCTATTCTAAAATCCCACAGCTGAGATTAAGCAAAGTTGTTTTAGTTTTGTATGCTAAAGGAACATATGGTATATATTTCATTATATCTGTGATTCTAAGACTCTGTTTAGCCAACTGCGTCATAGTTAATATCTGATAATTACGTGAATGAAAAAGTAATACGTAAGCAAAGCCTTTGTCTAAAAAGTGCAATTTATGTAAATTGTTGTATTAAGGATGTATAGGGATAGCAAACTAATCAATATTAATAAATTATAATTATAATTTGCAATTAATCCTACAGTATTTGGTTCATAAACCTGTTTACCTGTTTGAAATGGATTAAGCACTGATGTACTAAATTTGTAAAGTGAGGATTCACCTAAAGACCATTTTTTACTGAATATCATGCACCAAATTTTGTATTCCATCACATAATATTATATAATACTAGATGGTGGCCCGATTCTTACGCATTGGGTATTCTAGAACAGAGGTCCCCAACTCCAGTCCTCAAGGCCCACCAACAGGTCATGTTTTCAGGATTTCCTTTGCATTGCACAGGTGATGCAATTATTACCTGGGCAAGACTAAGGAAATCCTGAAAACATGACATGTTGGTGGGCCTTGAGGACTGGAGTTGGGGACCTCTGTTCTAGAATATGCATGTCCACGTAGTATATTGCCCAGCCACGTAGTATATTGCCCAGCCATGTAGTAATAGTGTAGTATAGTGTAGTATAGTGCACAGCCACGTAGTAATAATAATAATAATAATCTTTATTTTTATATAGCGCTAACATATTTCGCAGCGCTTTACAGTTTACACACATTATCATCACTGTCCCCAATGGGGCTCACAATCTAAATTCCCTATCAGTATGTCTTTTGGAATGTGGGAGGAAACCGGAGTACCCGGATGAAACCCACGCAAACACGGAGAGAACATACAAACTCTTTGCAGATGTTGTCCTGGGTGGGATTAGAACCCAGGACTCCAGCGCTGCAAGGATGCTGTGCTAACCACTGAGCCACCGTGCTGCCCGTGCTGTAGTATAGTGCACAGCCACGTAGTATATTGCCCAGCCCACGTAGTATATTGCCCAGCCACGTAGTATATTGCCCAGCCACGTAGTATATTGCCCAGCTACGTAGTATATTGCCCAGTGACGTAGTATATTGCCCAGTGACGTAGTATATTGCCCAGTGACCTAGTATATTGCACAACCATGTAGTATAATGCCCAGTGACGTAGTATATTGCGCAGCCACGTAGTATATTGCCCAGTCACGTAGTATATTGCCCAGTTATATAGTATATTGCCTAGTGACGTAGTATATTGCCCAGTGACGTAGTATATTGCCCAGTGACGTAGTATATTGCGCAGCCACATAGTATATTGCCCAGTCACGTAGTATATTGCCCAGTTATGTAGTATATTGCCTAGTGACGTAGTATATTGCCCAGTTACGTAGTATATTGCGCAGCCACGTAGTATATTGCCCAGTTACATAGTATATTGCCTAATGACGTAGTATATTGCGCAGCCACATAGTATATTGCCCAGTTACGTAGTATATTGCCTAGTAACGTAGTATATTGTGCAGCCACGTAGTATATTGGCCAGTTACGTAGTATATTGCACAGTCACGTAGTATATTGTGCAGCCACGTAGTATATTGCCCAGTCACATAGTATATTGCCCAGTTACGTAGTATATTGCCCAGTGACGTAGTATATCGCACAGCAAAGTAGTATACAGCACAGAGCCACGTAATATATTGGCCAGTAACGTAATATATTGCCCAGTGACGTAGTATATTGCCGAGTGACGTAGTATACAGCACAGAGCCACATAGTATATTGCACAGCGAAGTAGTATACAGCACAGAACCACGTAGTATATTGGCCAGTCACGTAGTATATTGCCCAGCTACGTAGTATATTGCCCAGCCAGGTTTGTCACAGGTGAAAAAATAAACATATACTCACCTTTCCGAAGGCCCCTTGTAGTCCACGGCAGCTTCCGGTCCCAGCGTTAGTATGGGCGCAGGACCTGTGATGACGTCGCGGGTACATGACTGTGACTGTTGTGAATTCTGTGATCAGGCTCCCTCCTGTGGTCACGAGTGGTACTGCGGCTTCTGAGTTTCCTTCCTCAGGTGATGAGGTTAAGTCGTTAGGTGCTGCTCTATTTAACTCCACCTAGTGCTTTGATCCTGGCCTCTAGTCAATGTTCTAGTATTGGTCTTGCTTCCTCCTGGATCGTTCCTGTGGCCTGTCTGCTCAGCATAAGCTAAGTTCTGCTTGTGTTACTTTTGTTGCTATATTTTCTGTCCAGCTTGCTTAATTGGTTTTTCTTGCTTGCTGGAAGCTCTGAGACGCAGAGGGAGCACCTCCGTACCGTTAGTCGGTGCGGAGGGTCTTTTTGCAGGTTTTTGTGTTGACCGCAAAGCTATCTTTCCTATCCTCGGTCTATTCAGTAAGTCGGGCCTCACTTTGCTAAATCTATTTCATCTCTGTGTTTGTGTTTTCATCTTACTCACAGTCATTATATGTGGGGGGCTGCCTTTTCCTTTGGGGAATTTCTCTGAGGCAAGGTAGGCTTATTTTTCTGTCTTCAGGCCTAGCTAGTTTCTCAGGCTGTGCCGAGTTGCATAGGGAGCGTTAGGCGCAATCCACGGCTACCTCTAGTGTGGTGTGATAGGATTAGGGATTGCGGTCAGCAGAGTTCCCACGTCTCAGAGCTCGTCCTATGTTTTTTGGTTATTGTCAGGTCACTTTGTGTGCTCTGAACTTCAAGGTCCATTGTGGTTCTGAATTACCTATTCATAACAGTACTGGAGGCCCAAAGTACTATGCTTCTCAATAGAGGGAAAAAAGAAGTTCTGAGACCATTTTTTTTTCTTTGCACTGTGTTTTGCCTTTTTTTTCCCCTAGACATTTGGGTGGTTCAGGACACAGGTGTGGTGATGGACATTAAAGGTCTGTCTTAATGTGTGAATCTTCTCACTGCAAGAGTACAAAATATTCAAGACTTTGTGGCTCAGAATTCTATGTTAGAACCAAGAATTCCTATTCCTGATTTGTTTTCTGGAGATAGAGCTAAATTTCTGAGTTTCAAAAATAATTGCAAACTGTATCTGGCGTTGAAACCTCGCTCCTCTGGTGACCCAGTTCAACAAGTTAAGATCATTATTTCTTTATTACGTGGCGACCCTCAAGACTGGGCATTTTCCCTTGCCCCAGGAGATCCTGCATTATGTAATATTGATGCGTTTTTTCTGGCGCTCGGATTACTGTACGATGAGCCTAATTCAGTGGATCAGGCAGAGAAAAATTTGCTGGCTCTGTGTCAGGGTCAGGATGAGATAGAGATTTATGGTCAGAAGTTTAGAAAGTGGTCTGTGCTCACTCAATGGAATGAATGTGCTTTGGCAGCAATCTTCAGAAAGGGTCTCTCTGAAGCCCTTAACCCCTTTCTGACAGCTGACGGAATAGTACGTCAGCTGGCAGATCCTCTGCTTTGAGGTGGGCTCCGGCGGTGAGCCCACCTCAAAGCCGCGACATGTCAGCTGTTTTGTACAGCTGACATGTGCGCGCAATGAGCGCGAGCGGAATCGAGATCCGCCCGCGCCCATTAACTAGTTAAATGCCGCCGTCAAGCGCTGACAGCGGCATTTAACTAGCGCTCCCGGCCGCGCGGCCAGAGATCCTCGCACTGCGGACCCCCGTCACATGATTGGGGGTCAGCAGTGCATCGCCATAACAACCAGAGGTCTCCTTGAGACCTCTATGGTTGTTGATGGCCGATTGCTTTGAGCGCCACCCTGTGGTCGGCGTTCAAAGCAACCCTGCATTTCTGCTACATAGAGGTGATCTGTACTTCACCTCTATGTAGCAGAGCCGATCGAGTTATGCATGCTTCTAGCCTCCTATGGAGGCTATTGAAGCATGCCAAAATTAAAAAAAAAAAGTGATTAAAAATATAAAAAAAATAAAAAATATATAAAAGTTCAAATCACCCCCCTTTCGCCCCAATCAAAATAAAACAATTAAAAAAAATCAAACATACACATATTTGGTATCGCCGCGTTCAGAATCGCCCGATCTATCAATAAAAACAAAGGATTAACCTGACCGCTAAATGACGTAGCGAGAAAAAAAATCAAAACGCCACAATTACGTTTTTTTGGTCGCCGCGACATTGCATTAAAATGCAATAACGGGCGATCAAAAGAACGTATCTACACCAAAATGGTATCATTAAAAACGCCAGCTCGGCACGCAAAAAATAAGCCCTCACCTGACCCCAGATCACGAAAATTGGAGACGCTACGGGTATCGGAAAATCGCGCTTTTTTTTTTTTTTTTTTAGCAAAATTTGGAATTTTTTTTCACCACTTAGATAAAAAATAATCTAGACATGTTTGGTGTCTATGAACTCATAATGACCTGGAGAATCATAATGGCAGGTTAGTTTTAGCATTTAGTGAACCTAGCAAAAAAGCCAAACAAAAAACAAGTGTGAGATTGCACTTTTTTTGCAATTTCATCACACTTGGAATTTTTTTCCCGTTTTCTGTTACATGGCATGGTAAAATCAATGGTATCGTTCAAAAGTACATCTCGTCCCGCAAAAAATAAGCCCTCACATGGCCATATTGACGGAAAAACAAAAAAGTTATGGCTCTGGGAAGGAGTGGAGCAAAAAACGAAAATGAAAAAGCGGAAAAAGCTCCGGGGGTGAAGGGGTTAAGGATGTCATGGTGGGATTTCCTATGCCTGCTGGTCTGAATGAGTCTATGTCTTTGGCCATTCAGATCGGTCGACGCTTGCGTGAGCGTAAATCTGTGCACCATTTGGCGGTATTATCTGAGCATAAACCTGAGCCTATGCAGTGCGATAGGACTTTGACCAGAGCTGAAAGGCAGGAACACAGACGTCAGAATGGGCTGTGTTTCTACTGTGATGATTCCACTCATGCCATCTCCGATTGTACTAAGCGCACTAAGCGGTTCGCTAAGTCTGCCACCATTGGTACGGTACAGTCGAAATTTCTTTTGTCCGTTACTTTGATCTGCTCTTTGTCTTCCTATTCTGTCATGGCATTTGTGGATTCAGGAGCTGCCCTGAATTTGATGGACTTGTAGTTTGCTAGGCGCTGTGGGTTTGTCTTGGAGCCCTTGCAGTGTCTGATTCCATTGAGAGGAATTGATGCTACGCCTTTGGCCAAGAATAAGCCTCAGTATTGGACCCAGCTGACCATGTGCATGGCTTCTGCGCACCAGGAGGATATTCGCTTTCTGGTGTTGCAAAATCTGCATGATGTGGTCGTGTTGGGGTTGCCATGGCTACAAGTCCATAACCCAGTATTAGATTGGAAATCAATGTCTGTGTCCAGCTGGGGTTGTCAGGGGGTACATGGTGATGTTCCATTTCTGTCTATCTCATCATCCACCCTGTTATGAAAGGTAATTCAGTACCACAATGGACGTAGAGGTCAGCGCACATACAGTGACCTGGCAATAACCCAAAAAACAAGAACGAGCTCTGAGATGTGGGAACTCTGTTGACCGCAATCCCTAATCCTCTCCAACCACACTAAAGGCAGCCGTGGATTGCGCCTAACGCTCCCTATGCAACTCGGCACGGCCTGAGAAACTAGCTAGCCTGAAGATAGAAAATAAGCCTACCTTGCCTCAGAGAAATACCCCAAAGGAAAAGGCAGCCCCCACATATAATGACTGTGAGTTAAGATGAAAAGACAAACGTAGAGATGAAATAGATTTAGCAAAGTGAGGCCCAACTTTCTGAACAGAGGGAGGATAGGAAAGGTAACTTTGCGGTCAACACAAAACCCTACAAAAACCATGCAAAGGGGGCAAAAAGACCCTCCGTACCGAACTAACGGCACGGAGATACACCCTCTGCGTCCCAGAGCTTCCAGCAAGCAGAAAAAAACAAATTGACAAGCTGGACAGAAAAAAAACAGCAAACAAATAGCAAGAGGAACTTAGCTATGCAGAGCAGCAGGCCACAGGAACGATCCAGGAGGAAACAGGTCCAATACTAGAACATTGACTGGAGGCTAGGATCAAAGCACTAGGTGGAGTTAAATAGAGCAGTACCTAACGACTTCACCACATCACCTGAGGAAGGAAACTCAGAAGCCGCAGTACCACTTTCCTCCACCAACGGAAGCTCACAGAGAGAACTAGCCGAAGTACCACTTGTGACCATAGGAGGGAGCTCTGCCACAGAATTCACAACACCACCTTTTCTGAGGTCCCAGAGTTCTTGTCTGATTACCGGGATGTATTCGATGAGCCCAAGTCCAATGCCCTACCTCCGCATAGGGATTGTGATTGTGCTATCGAGTTGATTCCTGGTAGTAAGTTTCCTAAGGGTCGACTGTTTAATTCATCTGTACCTGAGCACGCCGCTATGCGGAGTTACGTAAAAGAATCCTTGGAGATATTCGGCCGTCGTCATCGCCATTGGGAGCAGGGTTCTTTTTTGTGGCCAAGAAGGATGGTTCGCTGAGACCTTGTATTGATTACCGCCTTCTAAATAAAATCACGGTCAAATTTCAGTACCCCTTGCCGCTGCTATCTGATTTGTTTGCTCGGATTAAGGGGGCTAGTTGGTTCACCAAGATAGATCTTCGTGGTGCATATAATCTTGTGCGTATTAAACGGGGCGATGAATGGAAAACTGCATTTAATACGCCCGAGGGCCATTTTGAGTACCTAGTTATGCCATTCGGACTTGCCAATGCTCCATCAGAATTTCAGTCCTTTATGCATGACATCTTCCGAGAGTACCTGGATAAATTCCTGATTGTATACTTGGATGATATTTTGGTCTTCTCGGATGATTGGGAGTCTCATGTGAAGCAGGTCAGAATGGTGTTCCAGGTCCTGCGTGCTAATTCTTTGTTTGTGAAGGGATCAAAGTGTCTCTTTGGTGTTCAGAAGGTTTCATTTTTGGGGTTCATTTTTTCCCATTCTACCATCGAGATGGACCCTGTTAAGGTCCAGGCCATTTATGATTGGACTCAGCCGACATCTCTGAAGAGTCTGCAAAAGTTCCTTGGCTTTGCTAATTTTTATCGTCGCTTCATCTGTAATTTTTCTAGTATTGCTAAACCATTGACCGATTTGACCAAGAAGGGTGCTGATGTGGTCAATTGGTCTTCTGCTGCTGTGGAAGCTTTTCAAGAGTTAAAGCGTCGTTTTTCTTCTGCCCCTGTGTTGTGTCAACCAGATGTTTCGCTTCCGTTCCAGGTTGAGGTTGATGCTTCTGAAATTGGAGCGGGGGCTGTTTTGTCGCAAAGAGGCACTGATTGCTCGGTGATGAAGCCATGCGCCTTCTTTTCCAGGAAGTTTTCGCCTGCTGAGCGAAATTATGATGTTGGCAATCGAGAGTTGCTGGCCATGAAGTGGGCATTCGAGGAGTGGCGTCATTGGCTTGAAGGAGCTAAGCATCGCGTGGTGGTCTTGACTGATCACAAGAACTTGACTTATCTCGAGTCTGCCAAACGGTTGAATCCTAGACAGGCTCGTTGGTCGCTGTTTTTCTCCCGTTTTGACTTTGTGGTTTCGTACCTTCCGGGCTCTAAAAATGTGAAGGCGGATGCCCTGTCTAGGAGTTTTGTGCCCGACTCTCCGGGTTTGCCTGAGCCGGCGGGTATTCTCAAAGAGGGAGTAATTGTGTCTGCCATCTCCCCTGATTTGCGGCGGGTGCTGCAAAAATTTCAGGCTAATAAACCTGATCGTTGCCCAGCAGAGAAACTGTTTGTCCCTGATAGGTGGACGAATAAAGTTATCTCTGAGGTTCATTGTTCGGTGTTGGCTGGTCATCCTGGAATCTTTGGTACCAGAGATTTGGTGGCTAGATCCTTTTGGTGGCCGTCTCTGTCGCGGGATGTGCGTTCTTTTGTGCAGTCCTGTGGGATTTGTGCTCGGGCTAAGCCCTGCTGTTCTCGTGCCAGTGGGTTGCTTTTGCCCTTGCCGATCCCGAAGAGGCCTTGGACACATATCTCTATGGATTTTATTTCGGATCTCCCTGTCTCTCAAAAAATGTCGGTCATTTGGGTAGTTTGTGATCGCTTCTCTAAGATGATCCATTTGGTACCCTTGTCTAAATTACCTTCCTCCTCTGATTTGGTGCCATTGTTCTTCCAGCATTTGGTTCGTTTACATGGCATTCCAGAGAACATCGTTTCTGACAGAGGTTCCCAGTTTGTTTCGAGGTTTTGGCGAGCCTTTTGTGCTAGGATGGTCATTGATTTGTCTTTTTCCTCGGCTTTCCATCCTCAGACAAATGGCCAGACTGAACGAACCAATCAGACCTTGGAAACATATCTGAGATGTTTTGTTTCTGCTGATCAGGATGATTGGGTGTCCTTTTTGCCGTTGGCTGAGTTCGCTCTTAATAATCGGGCCAGCTCGGCTACCTTGGTTTCACCGTTTTTCTGCAATTCTGGTTTCCATCCTCGTTTCTCTTCAGGGCAGGTTGAGTCTTCGGACTGTCCTGGTGTGGATACGTGGTGGACAGGTTGCAGCTGATTTGGACTCATGTAGTGGACAATTTGACCTTGTCCCAGGAGAAGACTCAACGTTTCGCTAATCGCAGACGCTGTGTGGGTCCCCGACTTCGTGTTGGGGATTTGGTTTGGTTGTCATCTCGTTATATTCCTATGAAGGTTTCCTCTCCTAAGTTTAAGCCTCGTTTTATTGGTCCGTATAGGATTTCTGAGGTTCTTAATCCTGTGTCTTTTCGTTTGACCCTTCCAGATTCTTTTTCCATCCATAACGTATTACATAGGTCATTGTTGCGGAGATACGTGGCGCCTGTGGTTCCATCTGTTGATCCTCCTGCCCCGGTTTTGGTGGAGGGGGAGTTGGAGTATATAGTGGAGAAGATTTTGGATTCTCGTGTTTCAAGACGGAAACTCCAGTACCTGGTCAAGTGGAAGGGTTATGGTCAGGAAGATAATTCCTGGGTCTTTGCCTCTGATGTCCATGCTGCCGATCTTGTTCGTGCCTTTCATATGGCTCATCCTGGTCGGCCTGGGGGCTCTGGTGAGGGTTCGGTGACCCCTCCTCAAGGGGGGGTACTGTTGTGAATTCTGTGATCAGGCTCCCTCCTGTGGTCACGAGTGCTACTGCGGCTTCTGAGTTTCCTTCCTCAGGTGATGAGGTTAAGTCGTTAGGTGCTGCTCTATTTAACTCCACCTAGTGCTTTGATCCTGGCCTCCAGTCAATGTTCTAGTATTGGTCTTGCTTCCTCCTGGATCGTTCCTGTGGCCTGTCTGCTCAGCATAAGCTAAGTTCTGCTTGTGTTACTTTTGTTGCTATATTTTCTGTCCAGCTTGCTTAATTGGTTTTTCTTGCTTGCTGGAAGCTCTGAGACGCAGAGGGAGCACCTCCGTACCGTTAGTCGGTGCGGAGGGTCTTTTTGCCCCTCTGCGTGGTTGTTTGTAGGTTTTTGTGTTGACCGCAAAGCTATCTTTCCTATCCTCGGTCTATTCAGTAAGTCGGGCCTCACTTTGCTAAATCTATTTCATCTCTGTGTTTGTGTTTTCATCTTACTCACAGTCATTATATGTGGGGGGCTGCCTTTTCCTTTGGGGAATTTCTCTGAGGCAAGGTAGGCTTATTTTTCTGTCTTCAGGCCTAGCTAGTTTCTCAGGCTGTGCCGAGTTGCATAGGGAGCGTTAGGCGCAATCCACGGCTACCTCTAGTGTGGTGTGATAGGATTAGGGATTGTGGTCAGCAGAGTTCCCACGTCTCAGAGCTCGTCCTATGTTTTTTGGTTATTGTCAGGTCACTTTGTGTGCTCTGAACTTCAAGGACCATTGTGGTTCTGAATTACCTATTCATAACATGTGACGTCATGGCAGGTGTTTCTAGCGCATGCGCGCAGGGCCTGTGATGACATTGCGGTCACATGACCGTGACGTCATGGCAGGTCCTTCTGCCATACCATCTTTGCCACCGGAAATTGCAGCGGAAGATGGCGGCCGGTGGGAGCAGCTCAGCCGGCTACAGAGGGTGAGTATAGCAGGTTTATTTTTTTTTTAATTATTTTTAACATTACATTTTTACTATTGATGCCGCATAGGCAGCGTCAATAGTAAAAAGTTGGGGACACAAAGGGTTAATAGCGGCTGTAACGGAGTGCGTTACTCGCGGCATAACACGGTCCGTTACCGCCGGCATTAACCCTGTGTTAGCGGTGACCAGAGGGGACTATGCGGGCGACAGGCACTGACTGCGGGGAGTAAGGAGCGGCCATTTTCTTCCAGACTGTGTCCGTCGCTGATTGGTCCCGGCAGCCATGACAGGCAGCTGCCGAGACCAATCAGCGAATGAATAACCGGGACAGACAGAAGGACAGACAGACGGAAGTGACCCTTAGACATTTATATAGTAGATTATAATATAAGATTGCCAACTCCTAAAAAAATACTTTTCAATACAATTGTCTTTCAAAGAAGTATTCTGATACATTATAAGACTGACTTTTTTTTCAAACCCAATTCTTTTTTTCTAATAAAAACAACTTGTGAGGGCTTATTTTTTGCGCCATGAGCTGACGTTTTCAATTATATCATTTTTGGGTAGATACGATGTTTTAATCACCTCTTATTGCATTACAATGTTGCGGATTCCAAAGGAATGTATTTCTGCCGTTTTGATTTTATCATTAGGCCGCTTACTATTTTAACTCATTTACTTTTATATTTTGATAGTTCAGTCTTGTACAAATGCAGTGATCCAAAATATGTGTATTTTTTTAAATGGTTTAATTTTTAATGGGCCAGAAGGGGGTTGATTTGAACTTTTCTGTTTTTTTTTTTGTTTTTTTCATACCTTTTTTTCACATTTTACTTTATTCGATAGTCACCTTAGTTATGTATAGCTAAGATCTTGATCTGTATGTCTTATGAACGCCAGCTACGGGCTAGTTTCACAGGAGGCTCTGAATGACAGGCACGGGGGTCTTCAGCAGACCCCGGTCTGTCATGACAACCCATCTTTGCCCTGCGATCACGTCAGAGGAGTGCTGATAGAAGCCTGAAATGATGCTCACCCTGCCGGCCCCACACCACTCCACCCATGGCTGTTAGAGGCACATGATGACTGATTAAATCAGCCATCATGTGCGGGGAAAGATGCGGGCTCGGCATGTGAGCCTGCATCAAAGCCAGGGACAAGACATATGGCACAAGTTTACGTCATATGTCGTGAAAGAGTTAATTTATTATTTTAAAGCGGATTTAATTTGGCAAATTTGTTAAGGTTTCCAAATTAAGTTGTGACACTTCTAATATATAAGTATTGCAGCTTTCCTCACAGACTGCACAGTTCTCCTGTTCTGTTGGCTGCTGATGGAGGAGCATGTGACCAGACAGTTCATCTGTCTCCAATTAGAGAAATAAATACAAGCTTTACCGTGTGCAGTGGTTTTCAATTGGAGGAGACTGACGGTCTTTACAGGTGTTTTGGTAAAGCCCAATCTAGAAGAGGACAGATCAGAGAAAATACATTTCCAAGAAAGAGACACTTATGAATAGCAAATAATGGACATAAACATTGCAAATTGATACTTAGTTATGTTTATGGGCTCCAGGATTTGCTTTCTGGCTGACATTTCCAGTAATTGTATTTTTAATAATGATGTTCTTTCCAGACTTAGTGGTTCTGTTTGTAATCACATTGTACCTTGCTTTGTGTAGGAAATGGAAATGTGTCTGCAAACAAATATTTCAGTGAGGTATCAAGTGGCAACAGACACAAACTGTACAATTTCTTACATTTGTGGAGATAGATTAATAAAATAAGTGCCCTTTGTGACTATTGTATGAGCAAAATTTTGAACTTATGATGCAAAAGTTTTCTGCAGGAAAAAAATGCTGCAGAATGAGAATGTTGTAAAAAATTGCCAATTTTTTATTTGTATCAGTTAACGAACTACAAAGCAAACAAACAAAATAGAAATAAAATTCAGATCAGTATTTGGTGTGACTTCCCCTTTGCCTTCAATACTGAATCAGTTATGCTACATTTACTTGCACAATGTCAGGTACTTTGTTAGATTGTTGATTGGGGTACTGTATGAGTAAGAAATTATACCAAACAAATGATAATGATCATCTTTTTCACGATTGAAATACCATTATTATCTAAAGCAGTAATAGCTATGTAGGAGCTTAAAACTGGATGCGAATCAGCCAACTTCTTCTATAAAGATGAGGTTATAGAAGAAAGGTTTTGTCACATGTTATACACCATGAATAGACTGAGCACATCAACAAAACACAAGGTAATTATACTGCATCAGCAAGGTCACTCCCAGGCAAAGATTTTAGAGGAAACTAGGGTTTCGAGATGTGCTGTTAATTTTTTTTTTCTTAAGAAACTCAAAGAAATGGGCAATGTTGAGGGCCAAGGACAGTGTCCAGCAGTGCCCTTATCTCAGAACTGGCAATAAATCATCCACATCCATCTATTGTTCAGAGAAGTCTGGACTGAATTGGTCTTCACAGAAGAATTTCGGACATGAAGACAAGGCCAAGTGGCTAAATTATGCAAAAAAAACAAACATGGGAACTGAGGAGCAGAAAGATGGCAAGATGGGCTCTGGACTGATGAGTTTTAAATATTTGGCTATAGCAGAAGGCAATTTGTTTACCGAAGGGCTGGAGAGCGGTACACTAATGAATGTCTGTCTCATGCTGTGACGGTCTTTAGTAAGGGAGAGAGGCCTCAAACAGTCTCTGGAACTGGGAGCCTAGCTATCTCTGTCAGGGGGTACTCTTGAAGCTAGAGGGGCCCGAGCTTCCGACCTTAATATGCTCTTGTTAAACCCTGATCTGTCTCCGACCCCACCCAATGAGGCATGGGGTAGAAATGTAAGATGAAAAAGGCACAAAGACAAAACAGGGATAACAGAAAACCACTATCATACAAAAGAAGTCACCAACAATAGGAAGGAGGATAGGCACAGGGAGGAATAAACTAAATAGGTATAGGGGAAAGGAGATAAACTCTCACATGCAACAGCAAACATCAAATCTTCACTACTGCTACAACTCCACTCCAGCTACTCAACTTTAGCACTTAGCACAGGAAGGCAAGTATTTCACCGGCAAGGACTAAACACCCAGAGCCTGTATATATATAGAGGGAGTAAATGAAAAGCAGTTACAGCTGAGAACAACCAGGCTTTATGGTCTCTGGCAGCATGGATAGAGTACTTAACCCTCTAAGCACCAAAGCTAAGGAATTCAATGTAAAATAGGACATGAATCACACTGTCCTTCTAACTCCAGGTCTTATTAATACCAGCTGAACTGTGTCGCTTGCGCTCTATATTACCGGTTCATCCGACCTTATCTTGACCTCTACTATTCATGTTAACTGTCATTTTGAACTGAGGAAAGGGAAACTTGAAAACGCTTTGCTATCTTCTTACTACTTACTTCGCTTTGTTAGCCTTCATCATTTTAATTTTCAGAGTGCTAGGCAGCTGTTTAGAAGAACCTACCGCTGTTGTTTTTTGGCACAAGGTTACTGGAGGCTGGATTTTTATAAAACTGGGAAATCTGCATCACCTTGCCTTTCCTAACGATGACAGTGAACAAGCCATAACCCTGAGGGTATGTTTCCACGTTCAGGGTACGGCAGCGCTTTGGACGCAGCACATGTGCACTCTGTCCAAAGCACTGTCAGCTTTTGTACGCGCGGTGATTCCGCATGTGTTCATTGAACCATGCGGAATCACCATATCCTATACATTGGACGGTGATATTTATTTTGTGGAGACTGAGCGTCTCCGTAAGATAAATTGACATGCTGCTGTCTAGAAAATCGAGCTGTATGTGCGTATACGCAGGGATGCCGGGGGTGTCCCGGCACGCATAGTGGAGATGGGATTTCAGAAAATCCCATCCACTATGCTGTAACATCTGGCCGCTGTGGATTGGATGTTGCAGATGTATGCAGTGTTCAATCCGCAGTGTTAACTCACCATGGAAACATACCTTAACTGGCTAATTAATGTCTGAAACGTTGGTGAAAGTTATCTGAACACACAAATCTCCAAGAGTGCTTAAACCTTTGCATCGGCCCATTTTCCTTTTTGTAAATGTTAAATAGTAAAAAATGCCTATATATATATTTTTTTTTTGCCTAAAATACAAAGGAAATGTGTCATCTTTAACTTTAGGCCTTTTAGAGATTATTTAATCTTCAACTTGCTTAATTGTTCACAATAACAGTAATTTTGACCAGGGGCGCACAAACTTCTACATGCCACTGTATTTCTTTCACCCTAAATACTCTGAAATTGGTAGACTTACCGCAGTTGCCATTTATAGGACACAGTAGATACCAGGTGAATACTGTCATGGCAATAGTGCTAAGTTCTCCATCCCTGGCCTAGAATATAAGTAGTACATCTGTATTCACATCCATCTCGACCTCATGTATCCCATATGGCATTTCACAACTCAGGGCTTAAAAGATTTAGTGTTTGTGAAAATTACTCATGGGACTTTATAAATCCACTTATTGGTGAGGCATACCGCAGACATGCCTTTAAATCTACTCAATGTTTTCCTTATGTTACTTGCAATGTAATAAAGGTGAAAATCAACAACCCCACATTACCAATTTCTTAGATTTCTCCTGAAAAAGAACAACTATTCTGTGCCTTGGAGCAGAGGAAAACATGTAATAATTCTTACTGCGCACGCTACCTATATTTACTTTTCTTGAAAGTTTACCTTAATTTAATAGAACACTTACTGGTAATTGGATATTTTAGGATTTGATTAATTTACTCTGCTTGCTTTCAAACCTTTTGAAGCCAGTCGTCCAAGGTAGAGATTGTAAAAACTTGACATGTCATATGCTGCTTTGAAATTTGCAGACTTCATCAAGGCTTTAAACATAAATAGATGCAAGCTACTCACAGTTTTGTAGACGTCTTCCGGATGTTGTCCACTGTGATTAATAATTTTAACAGCTCTTGTGAACATTACATTTAGAGATAGCAAGATTACTGAATGAAGCTGCTGAACGCCATGATACAGCATTGACATGTAATTTTGGTTTGGATACTGGTCAGGTACACTATGTATTTGTAGTTAACGGTTTCTTTAGCTCTTAATACATGTGGCTTTTGCTCCTAGGTTCAGTGTCTTTAGGCTGCTTTAAATGATTACCCTGTGAGCAATGCCTCCCTTACACATAAAAATCATCACTAAACAAAAAGACCCATTTCTCTGAACCTGTATACCAGATTAAAAAATCAAAATTACAGAATACTCACGGGACCAGCGTGAATAAAATAAGAGCCAAATCTAGCCATTTTGGACTTGGTGATAGGTCTCCTTTAAGCACCTTCTTTTATAATATCTTTTCATCATTTTAAGGGCTCATTCCCACGTGCGATGAAATTGGACGAATACAATCCGATAAATAATCAGATTGAATTCAGACCAATCTTATAATATGATTGTGTGTTCATCTGTGTTTTTTTTTTCCAGTTCGGATCGAATCACGATCGGACTGGAAAAAAGTCGCAGCATACTGCAATTGTTAACGTAAATCGTATTGCATCCAGCAATAGAAGTCAATTGGTGCAAGAAAAAAAATCACACAGCACTGGGGCCATGCGAGTGCTGTCCGATTTTTACACACCAATGTCCTTTGAAAAGCCGGCAATTAATGTGCTTCATACAGTAAACAGGTTAGAATAGATATATACACATAGAATACATAGATATATAGATGTCAGCGATACACACATACTGACAAAAAAAAGAAAAGCTGCTGACCAATACCAGGGATCACCTTAAACAATTTGAATATTTTATTAATAAAGTACAGACCACACTCATAAAAACATTTAAAAAGTCACTAACGTGACATGATCACAGCACATATGGCTCATTGATGAAGCCAAAAAAGCCCCCACCTTAGGTGTCAAAGTATCAGAATACAGACAAGGCTACGGAATAACATGCAAAAAATGTATACATGAATAATCAGATAATATAAACCATACTATATAGTAAGAATAGATGATTTGTGTTCCTATATTCAGGCAAACATAAACATAGAACTCACAATCAAATGGCAAATAGGAGACATATGCATGTCACAGTATAGATATCAAAAAAGCCAAATAAAGATGAGAATACCAAAGTTCAAAGAGCAGGCCTAAACAAATGATGGGGGCTTCAATGTAAAAGGAAACCCTTGAGCTGAGATGGAGCAAAGTCCTTGAAGGGAATCCTAGCCCACAAAAACTAAAGTGGGTAGGATACGAAAAATATATCAGAGACCAACACATACCCATAGACCAACACAAAGAACCGGTGTGGCGATACTTTAAACAACCATGTGGTGGGGAAGCCTGTGGAGATGCCTGACGCGTGTCGCCACCGCTAGGTGGCTTCATCAGGGGCTGAAGAGTGACAGGTTAGGCCGGCCTCACACTAGTGAGTTTTACGGACGTATGAGAGGTGCAGAAAATACGGATTGCATACGGTACAATGATTCTCTATGGCCCGGCTCCTATCTGCCATATTTTACTGATCCGTATTATATGGTCTTCTACGGCCCTAGAAAATCGCAGCATGCTGCGTTTGTCACCGTATTGCGCAAAAAAATACGCCAGTGAAAGTCTATGGAAAATGAAAAATACGGATTACACACGGACCAACAGTGTGACTTGCGAGAAATACGCAGTGTTCTAGCGAAAAGCCGGCAATTCAGTGCGGTGTGCAGTAAAATCACACTGACAGGTTAGAATAGAATAGCTAAGATAAATGTCTACACATAGTATAGTAGTATATAGTTCAGTGAGACACACACACATATATATATATATATATATATATATATATATATATATATATATATATATATTAATATATATTAATATATCCATGGTTATTGCCCCCCCGGCAAAAAACATCTGTCCCCAGCCCCCAGGTGATGAAGGGTTAATGTCACCTTGCTATTGTAAGGTGACATTAAGCCAGATTAATAATGGAGAGGCGTCAATTATGACACCTATCCATTATTAATCCAATAGTATGAAATGGTTAATACAACACACACATTATTACAAAGTATTTTTATTAAATAAATACACAAGTTGTTGTAGTATTTTATTATACTGGTTGGATTAATAATGGATAGGTGTCTTATTGACGCCTCTCCATTATTAAACTGGCTTAATGTCACCTTACAATAGCAAGGTGACATTAACCTTTCATTACCCCACATCCCACCGCTACACGGGAATGGGAAGAGAGTGGCCAAGTGCCAGAATAGGCGCATCTTCCAGATGTGCCTTTTCTGGGGTGGCTGGGGGCAGATGTTTTTAGCCGGGGGGGGGGGGGGGGGGGCAATAACCATGTACCCTCTCAAGGCTATTAATATCTGCCCTCAGTCACTGGCTTTGTCACTCTGGTGGAAAAAATTGCGCGGGAGCCCATGCCAATTTTTTCCGCGATTCAACCCTTTAATTTAATAGAGCGCCCAAATTTTGCACATACACACTACTAAAATTAGTAGTGTGGAATATGCAAAAAAAAAGGGGATATGAGATGGTTTACTGTATGTAAACCATGTCTCATGTCGGGTTTGGGAAGGAGATAGGAAAAGCCGGCAATTGAATTACCGGCTTTTAAGCTATCTAGCGCTGTATGATATATTAATATATATATATGTGTCTCACTGACACATAGATATATGTTTTTACGATTATTTGAGCCCATGGATCCATTGTATTTCCGTATGTCGGTTTTGCAAGCCTGCGAGAAAATCTCACAGTACGGATGCCATACGGATTACATACGGAGGATGCCATGCGCAAAATAGGCTGACACACCCTGCCTACGGATGACATACGGATCACTATTTTGGGGACTTTTCTGCGTATTACGGCAGTAAATAACGGACCGTATTTTTATACGCTGAGTGCATTGTGCAGCGTACAGTATAATCACAGCGTGACAGGTTAGAATAGAATAGATATATACACATAGAATGCAAATATATATATATATTTGCATTCTATGTGTATATATCTATTCTATTCTAACCTGTCACGCTGTGATTATACTGTACGTATATATACAGGGTGAACCATTTATATGGATACACCTGGGTGGGCCATTTATAAAGTTGGATCCAAAATGGCTGACTTCAAAATGGCCACCGTGGTCACCACCCATCTTGAAAAGTTCCCCCTCCCATATACTAATGTGCCACAAACAGGAAGTTGATATCACCAACAATCCCATTTTATTTAGGTGTATCCATATAAATGGCCCACCCTGTACAGCTCAGCACTAGTGATCTGGTTGTCTCCGAGTATTTCGGCATGCTCGGAGATTCAGTTTATGTTGACGCAGCTGCATGATTTGAGTCTGCTAGACAGATTGAATACATGTGGGGATTCCCTAACAAACAGGCAACCCCCACATATATTCAAGCTGTCTAGCAGCCACAAATCATGAAGCTGCATCAACATAAACTAAATCTCCAAGCACGTCAAAATACTCGGAAACCACCCGAGCATGCTTGGAAAAACTCGAGTATCGAGCATACTGGCTCATCACTACTTAGCACGCAAAAAACAAACCCTTGCACAGTCACATTGATGGAAAAGTAAGAAAGTCCAGGTCTCTGTAAATGGCAACACACAATTGTTTTTTTGTGTTTTTTTTTGCAAATATAAAAATTGTATAAAATTACTTTTCACTTCTAAAAGATAGAAGAAGCAAAATCAGACCTCGAAAATAATCATGTGGCTGCAAACAATGTTTTGGTCAACTTGACTGTGAATTGCTGTCTTGTGACTTATGTTGCCTTGAGGTCCATTTACACTAATTGAGCACCGGGAATAAATGACTGCCGATCAGCTACTTATTTGCTGATCATTTAATAGCTTGTTTACACAGCCGACCCCCCATCAACTGCACAGAACAATCTGTAATAGATCGTACTGTGTGCGTAGGCTGTCATTTTCTTGTTAGTCCCATGTACACAATTTAATGCCCTGCAGAAAACATTGATTTTTTGTGCAAAAAAGTTCTGGTTATTCGTCAGGTGATCAGCAGCTTTTTCACTGTAAAACAAGTCTTTCTATGAGCACTCGTTTCACAATAATCGTAAAGTGTAAAAGGGCAATCAAAATAAAAATTAAATTTTCTATTTCTGAATTTTTATTTCCATACATACGGTACATAAATAACAATAGAGTTAGATTAATATGGCATGGAGGACGACTGAAATCGGGCATCTGGGATGGGCAGACAGTATGGTCAGATTATTGTGGCTATGGAGTTAAGGGACATATTCAGAACGGAGAGGATTTTGGGAGGTTTCGTACACATACACTGGGATTAGTGCAAGGTCAGGAAGAAAAGGGGCTGAAGGAACTCTCCAAATAAAGTAACCTTTTCAGGTATAATATGTTGTTCTAAAAAATATAAATATGTAGCATGAATGTCTGCTTAGACACTGTATCTGATATGTTTGCACAGCGCCAATATATTCCTCAGGGATTTCCAAAAATAATCATTACTTGCTCCTCTCATTTGGGCTCACGGTCTCAATTTCATGTCATTAGCGATGAGCGGACACGTGGAAGTTTGCGTTGGGATACCTGACCCAAACTTTATTCCAAATTTTGGTTCGGGTACCAGAACTACACCCAAACATGAATCAGAACCCAAACCCCATTGAATGGGGACCCGAACTTTATTACAAACTTTGGTTCAGGTACCAGAACCATACCCAAATATGAATCAGAACCCGAACCCCATTGAATGGGGACCCGAACTTTATTACAAACTTTGGTTCAGGTACCAGAACTCCATTGATTGGGGACCTGAACTTTTGATCTGGAAAATATTGTAGCCCTAGCCTTAGATTAGGTTGTCAGTTTCATCCAGGAAACAATTTTGTTCTTGCTTGTCATCCTTGTACAGTCCGCATCTAATCCTTTTATTACAGCAGCAGCTATTAATCATTTATAAGAACATTAGTTTTCTGTGCTACAGAATGTATCCATAAAAATCAGATGCTAAGCTGTGTCTCTATTCATAGACTTGAATGTGCGAGTCTTTATTCACACGCAGATTCGGTCAGTGAAAAAAAGCCGCTAATCCACACTGCCCCAATGGATAACGTTGGTCCGAGTGCTGTTTTTGTCACAGGTAGCACTTGGACTGAACATACAGTCGTGTGATCGAGCCCTGAAAGATTTTCCCATATTCTCCAGTTTCGCATCCAGGTTAGCGATTACATTGCCAAATATTTTCTGGATCTGATCTGTTGAGAGTGAATGCCAAGTGTGCTTACTGCACTTTCATTAAATATTAAGGCAGCAAAAGCTCAAATGAATAAATAAAGAAAGCGTTTTCTGTAACAATAGTTTGTTTAACGTGGCTTTGGTATGAGATTGGAGCCGCCACAGAGAAGTGAATAGGTGATGATTGACTGATGAAACATGAGCCTGTTTACACACAGCGTAGTGCTTGTGGGTCAGCGCAGTGGAATATTAGAGGCTCAATTCAGCACATTTTGGGCTGATAAGTCAGCACTTTAGAGATGTATACCTGAACCTTACTGTTAGCTGTTTTCTGCCTCAGTAACTGCAGTACGACTAACAGAGCAAAAAGTGGCAGTCACCAAATTACAAACTAAATATGCTGTAGATTCTAAAAAAACAACAACTACCATATATCATTTCCAGTATTTATATACGGTATGTCTAAAATCTATACGGTATTAATGTAAACACAATGTGTTAGGCCCCTTTCACACGTCCAGATAATTCCGGTACCGGAGATATCGGTACCGGAATTATCCGTGTGTCCGTGTGCTCACGTAGCACATCAGTGTGGCACACGTGCGGCAGCCGTATGCCGCCCGTGTGCCGACTGAGGACCACACGGACCGTGCAGGAGACAGCGCTACAGTTAAGCGCTGTCCCCTGCGTGCGGTGCTGAAGCCGGTATTCATCCCTTCTCCCCAGCAGTTCGCTGGAGAGAAGGAATGAAAAATCCATGTTTTTTTTATTTATTTTCCCTTAAAAATAAAGTGTGTGCGTCCCCTCCCACCTCCCATCCCCTGTGCGCCAGCGCCCTAACCCCCCCCCCCCCCGCTTGCCTGCCGGGAAATACTCACCCAGCTCCCGCGATGTCTCCTCTCAGCGGCCGCTGGCAGCAGGTCCTGTGTGAGCATTCACATGGTCCCGCTCATTACAGTGAGGAATATGCGCATATTCCTCACTGTAATGAGCGGGACCATGTGACCGCTCACACAGGACCTGCTGCCAGCGGCCGCTGAGAGGAGACATCGCGGGAGCTGGGTGAGTGCGTTTTTACATTTTTATCATGTGTTTTGCTATTTCTTGTCTCTTTTTGGCATGCCATGCTTTAAAAAAGCTGCTTTGTTTTTAATACGTCCTAGTATTTGGCTTTGCCAATACTTTATTGATATAGTCATATGTGGATTACATGTTTTTTTATGCTTTTCCACTGTGGAAGCGCTCTTAAAACGTACGCTCGTCACATATTTTTATCAATTAGAATAATCTCTCTGCATTCCCCACTAGTGTGAGTGATTTTTTTTTTTTTGATCATTGTTATTTATTTTTTTTGTCTGTCATTTTAAATCCTATAATGAAGCCTAATGGAAAATGCCTGAAAAATGACAAGCATAGATCATGCTGCCTGTTGAAAGAAAAAAGGCAAAGGACCCAAAAATACACAGCAAAAACAGGGGAAAATGGCACAAACAATAACATCTTTGTTGATTCAGGATAAGGTCTTGGCACTTTTTTTTTCTCTCCATTCTAGATAGGATGTGACTGAATAATTGATATTATTTTGATGTGTGCATTTACCTGTGAGGTTGTTTGACATGTTGATGTAAAATTCATGATATCCAATATCCTAACACAGTGGGCGACGTGTGAAAACATGGATAAAGGCTAGAATTGTTGCCTATAACATCAATCACCACTCACCGCTTTTATTTCTCATTGCTGCATATTTGCATACTGTATTGTGTACAAGATGAAATTTATATAAATCTCATAGCTGTTGTGCTTTTATTTCATGCTGCACAAAATGATCTGCGGTGCGATTTTGAAATCTGAAACTTGTCAATTTCTATTGTAAACATGCAAATTTCCTCCTAGACTTGTTTGAGGGTCAGAAATTCGACAGATAAAATACACATAGGCTGATTTATCACACTTGGTTTTATCAATATTTTTATATGAAAACTAAGGAACATCGCAAACAAGAAGTTTCTAAAATAAACTAATTTTTATTTAAAAAGAACCTGTCAGCAGGATTGTGCTGAGTAAGGCTACGTTCACATTAGCGTTACGCTAATGTGCGTCGCTGTTGCGTCGGCAACGCGCCCCTATGTTTAACATAGGGGACGCGTGCGTTGTTTTGGTGGCGTTTTTCGCCACGTGCGTCGTTTCCGACGCTAGCGTCGGACGCAAGAAAACGCTACATGTAGCATTTTCTGTGCGTCCGATTTTCGTCAAAAACGACGCACGCGTCGCAAAACGCGCGCGTGTTTGCGCGCGTTTTTCCGTGCGTCGCCGCTGCATCGCCGACGCAACGGCGACGCGACGCTAATGTGAACGTAGACTTCCCTTCACACAGTGCCAAGTCGGCACCGTTATACTTATTCAAATGATACCTTGGTTGCTGAAATCCGTCTTGTGGTTCTTGTTTATTCTTTATTTTCAGTTAATGAGATTCTCACACTCCGAGGTGGCCTGTGTGGGGGGTCTTCATGTGGTACTCTGCTTACATATTCAGACTGATGGCTTATGACAGGTCGCTGATCCCTCAAGTGACCTACCTCCTATTTTACAGTGTCAGGCGCCATCCTGACACTGTCTGTAGGTTACGAGGCACAATCCTGCTGACAGGTTTGCTTTAAAACTTGACTTATCCAGAAAAAAAGACACAGCTGGAAAAAAACACAATAAAATGGCAAGAAATCTGTCTTTGTGAACCCAAATGTTAAAAGTGTAGCAGTATATGGGCAGCACAGTGGCTCAGAGGTTAGCACTGTATCTCTGGGGTCCTGGGTTCAAAACCACCAAGGACAAGATCTGTAAGGAGTTTGTATGTTCTTCCCGTGTTTGTGTTAATTTCCTCCAGGTTCTCCGGCTTCTTCCCACACTCCAATGACATAGTGATAGGGAATCAAGATTGAGAGCCTCAATGGGAGCAGTGATGATAACATCTGTGAAATTAATGGCATTAAATAAATAAGCAAAATAAAGGAAATTAATAATTGTCATTACAAATCGTAAATTGAGACAGGCAGGTCCAGGGCAGATTTTTTTTATTGTTAGTATACTGTATCATTGTAAATCTTTAGAAGGCCAAAAATATACATTTGATCTTACTGCGCTAATTACAGATTCTAGAGACTTGTGATGTGCCATTAGGTCCTCTATGGCATCTGTGTGTACATAGGACTTTTTGAAGATATAATTCTAAAGTTTTATATTAAAATGACATAGTGGCTTATAAGATTGTTGGTGTGCAGCCGTTCGCTGTATCAACAATAAACAGATCAATGATTCGCAATGTTTTGCAAGCTGAAGCTTGGGATTAATCCATCAAGACTCTGAGTTCAATACCTTATCATTTCTTTGTCACTCAGCAACCACAAGAACAAAGAATAATATTGGGTTTTGACTGATTCATTTTTAAAGAGGCATCAGTGTTCCTATCAGACAAAATTATATCAAAATTGTGTTGTTTTTTTCATGACTATTAATGTTTTATATACATTGAAGGACAATCGAAGCTGATGATGAATACGCTGTGTGATTCATAGACTGAAAGCAAGAGTCTAGAGATAGGCAAACCCGAACAGTAAAGTTCGGCGTCCGTACCGAACATCTACTGTTTGCGCACGGACAGCAAACATGGACTTCACCAGGAAGTCAGTGTAAGGCTATATGCACACGTTCAGGAATTCATGCAGAAAATTCCTGAGAATTCCGGACATTTTCTGCATGAAATCCGCAAGAAAACCTCATGCGTTTTTGCCGCGATTTTGACGCGTTTTTGCCGCGGTTTCGACGCGTTTTTGCAGCGTTTTTTTCCGGACACTTCCCAATGCATTTTGGAGTGGAAAATCCACAAAAAAACGCAAAAAGATAGAGCATGTCCGGATTTTGTGCGGTATGCGTTTTTTTTGCGGAAAAAAACGCATCATGTGCACAAAACATCCGGGATTCATTCTAAATGATGGGATGCGTATTGTATGCGTTTTTTTTGCGGTTTTATAGTGTTTTTATCGGGAAAAACCGCAACGTGTGAACACAGCCTTACTGTTCGGGTTCGGCTGCCCGAACAACGGGTGTTTGCACATGACAGCGTGGCAAACACCGCTTCTGATCGGCAGTGAAATTATCCCCGCGGGTCAGAGCAGCGGTTCCCACGCTGTCAAGACAGCGTGAACGCTCAGCTGTGATCGGAGGTTTAAAGTTCACCTTCGGTCACTGGGGTCAGCTGAAGGGACTACTTGTTAGGTGTCAAGTTCCCACCTCTGCACAGGGGGAATCGCGAACCATCTCCGCTGCGGTCTCCCATTCTCCAGCAGCCGCAGTGGAGTCTGCTCAGCGGAGACGTCGGTCCCAGCGTCTAGCTCAGGCTAATACTGGACGACTGGTTGCTACTGCCCTTCCAGGCTCTGTTCTTGTAGCCAGCAATGTTCAGCAGCGAGCAGGTCTTTCTGGGACCAAGTCCAGATTTTCCCTTTCTGAGCATTCCCACGGGATGACCTCCCATTGGAGGTCGGGGGTCACATGCTTAGATACTGCAGCTAATCCCATTGGTCCTCTAGGAAGGTCCTAAAGGTGTTCTTCTGTGGCAGACTCCCATTGGTCCTTCTTGGAAGGTCTTGTACTTGCTGCAGCTATAAAAGGTTTGCATGGCCGCAAGGCCATGCGCTAGTATACAATTGTTATCGTGTGTGTGTTGATGAGTGCAAGTCGTTCCTTAAAAAACCCATCCCTTGTGTATGACTGTTCGCGTAAGGTGTATGGCTGCAATCTAGCACCCGGCTGAACTCACAGCTTTAACACATGAAACAGCGTCTAACTGCTGTGACCGCCAGTGGAGCGCCGTGCGCTATTAGAGCGTTTACTTTACCCAAGTCTGGGTGGTTAGTGGCGTCCGCTAGTGTGGCACAGCATGCACTTCTGTGCATATTAGTTACCTCTGATACCCCAATTGTGGTGTCGATCGCAAGAGGTCTACACTAACTCTAATCCTGTGTCTTGGGATAGAGTTCTGTGGTTCCTTGCTTGCGCTCTCTGTGCGGTATCGCGACCCTGTGACTTAACAGAGATCGCTTTCTTCATACAGGGTGAAGTTAACCCATGTGTGTATCCTCATTGTACCGCAAAAAAGAGGGAAGAAGCCAGCACTGCTTATGGTCAGAACGCAAAAACTGAAGTGCAATTGCACATAAATTCTAACTGTATTTCAAATATGAGACATTTAGCAAACAATTGATCAATTCTTTGAGCTACCCCGCCACTTCACGGCAATCTCATAATGGGGCAGTCCTAATCTTCGTATTTTATTTACGTTGTGCCATTATGGCCTCCTGAATGTATAAAGAGTATAAAAAAAAAAAAGGACCACATTAAATGCTAACTGTACCTGGAGCATTTTCAGAATCACTCCCTTGGTGCCAGGAAAGGCAAGCGCAGGTAAAGGCCGATCAGGTCCAGTGCGGACATTTCAGATCTGGCTTCCACACTGCCAAACCCGCACCAAAGATGAAGGGTGAGACAGGCTGAGACACAGGTGCACAATTAACTTGAGCCTGAGGCGGGGCAGGGCTGCTGTGTGTGTGCACAGCAGCCTATCAATCACAGTGAACACAGAAAGAATGGCGCACATAACCCAGCGTGCGCGGCAACAGTGGTGGTCAGCCACATACCAATGCAAAGCAAAAAAGAGGGAAGAAGCCAGCACTGCTTATGGTCAGAACGCAAAAACTGAAGTGCAATTGCACATAAATTCTAACTGTATTTCAAATATGAGACATTTAGCAAACAATTGATCAATTCTTTGAGCTACCCCGCCACTTCACGGCAATCTCATAATGGGGCAGTCCTAATCTTCGTATTTTATTTACGTTGTGCCATTATGGCCTCCTGAATGTATAAAGAGTATAAAAAAAAAAAAAAGGACCACATTAAATGCTAACTGTACCTGGAGCATTTTCAGAATCACTCCCTTGGTGCCAGGAAAGGCAAGCGCAGGTAAAGGCCGATCAGGTCCAGTGCGGACATTTCAGATCTGGCTTCCACACTGCCAAACCCGCACCAAAGATGAAGGGTGAGACAGGCTGAGACACAGGTGCACAATTAACTTGAGCCTGAGGCGGGGCAGGGCTGCTGTGTGTGTGCACAGCAGCCTATCAATCACAGTGAACACAGAAAGAATGGCGCACATAACCCAGCGTGCGCGGCAACAGTGGTGGTCAGCCACATACCAATGCAAAGCAAAAAAGAGGGAAGAAGCCAGCACTGCTTATGGTCAGAACGCAAAAACTGAAGTGCAATTGCACATAAATTCTAACTGTATTTCAAATATGAGACATTTAGCAAACAATTGATCAATTCTTTGAGCTACCCCGCCACTTCACGGCAATCTCATAATGGGGCAGTCCTAATCTTCGTATTTTATTTACGTTGTGCCATTATGGCCTCCTGAATGTATAAAGAGTATAAAAAAAAAAAGGACCACATTAAATGCTAACTGTACCTGGAGCATTTTCAGAATCACTCCCTTGGTGCCAGGAAAGGCAAGCGCAGGTAAAGGCCGATCAGGTCCAGTGCGGACATTTCAGATCTGGCTTCCACACTGCCAAACCCGCACCAAAGATGAAGGGTGAGACAGGCTGAGACACAGGTGCACAATTAACTTGAGCCTGAGGCGGGGCAGGGCTGCTGTGTGTGTGCACAGCAGCCTATCAATCACAGTGAACACAGAAAGAATGGCGCACATAACCCAGCGTGCGCGGCAACAGTGGTGGTCAGCCACATACCAATGCAAAGCAAAAAAAACAGGGAAGAAGCCAGCACTGCTTATGGTCAGAACACAATAACTGAAGTGCAATTGCACATAAATTCTAACTGTATTTCAAATATGAGACATTTAGCAAACAATTGATCAATTCTTTGAGCTACCCCGCCACTTCACGGCAATCTCATAATGGGGCAGTCCTAATCTTCGTATTTTATTTACGTTGTGCCATTATGGCCTCCTGAATGTATAAAAAGTATAAAAAAAAAAAGGACCACATTAAATGCTAACTGTACCTGGAGCATTTTCAGAATCACTCCCTTGGTGCCAGGAAAGGCAAGCGCAGGTAAAGGCCGATCAGGTCCAGTGCGGACATTTCAGATCTGGCTTCCACACTGCCAAACCCGCACCAAAGATGAAGGGTGAGACAGGCTGAGACACAGGTGCACAATTAACTTGAGCCTGAGGCGGGGCAGGGCTGCTGTGTGTGTGCACAGCAGCCTATCAATCACAGTGAACACAGAAAGAATGGCGCACATAACCCAGCGTGCGCGGCAACAGTGGTGGTCAGCCACATACCAATGCAAAGCAAAAAAGAGGGAAGAAGCCAGCACTGCTTATGGTCAGAACGCAAAAACTGAAGTGCAATTGCACATAAATTCTAACTGTATTTCAAATATGAGACATTTAGCAAACAATTGATCAATTCTTTGAGCTACCCCGCCACTTCACGGCAATCTCATAATGGGGCAGTCCTAATCTTCGTATTTTATTTACGTTGTGCCATTATGGCCTCCTGAATGTATAAAGAGTATAAAAAAAAAAGGACCACATTAAATGCTAACTGTACCTGGAGCATTTTCAGAATCACTCCCTTGGTGCCAGGAAAGGCAAGCGCAGGTAAAGGCCGATCAGGTCCAGTGCGGACATTTCAGATCTGGCTTCCACACTGCCAAACCCGCACCAAAGATGAAGGGTGAGACAGGCTGAGACACAGGTGCACAATTAACTTGAGCCTGAGGCGGGGCAGGGCTGCTGTGTGTGTGCACAGCAGCCTATCAATCACAGTGAACACAGAAAGAATGGCGCACATAACCCAGCGTGCGCGGCAACAGTGGTGGTCAGCCACATACCAATGCAAAGCAAAAAAGAGGGAAGAAGCCAGCACTGCTTATGGTCAGAACGCAAAAACTGAAGTGCAATTGCACATAAATTCTAACTGTATTTCAAATATGAGACATTTAGCAAACAATTGATCAATTCTTTGAGCTACCCCGCCACTTCACGGCAATCTCATAATGGGGCAGTCCTAATCTTCGTATTTTATTTACGTTGTGCCATTATGGCCTCCTGAATGTATAAAGAGTATAAAAAAAAAAGGACCACATTAAATGCTAACTGTACCTGGAGCATTTTCAGAATCACTCCCTTGGTGCCAGGAAAGGCAAGCGCAGGTAAAGGCCGATCAGGTCCAGTGCGGACATTTCAGATCTGGCTTCCACACTGCCAAACCCGCACCAAAGATGAAGGGTGAGACAGGCTGAGACACAGGTGCACAATTAACTTGAGCCTGAGGCGGGGCAGGGCTGCTGTGTGTGTGCACAGCAGCCTATCAATCACAGTGAACACAGAAAGAATGGCGCACATAACCCAGCGTGCGCGGCAACGGTGGTCAGCCACATACCAATGCAAAGCAAAAAAGAGGGAAGAAGCCAGCACTGCTTATGGTCAGAACGCAAAAACTGAAGTGCAATTGCACATAAATTCTAACTGTATTTCAAATATGAGACATTTAGCAAACAATTGATCAATTCTTTGAGCTACCCCGCCACTTCACGGCAATCTCATAATGGGGCAGTCCTAATCTTCGTATTTTATTTACGTTGTGCCATTATGGCCTCCTGAATGTATAAAGAGTATAAAAAAAAAAAAAAGGACCACATTAAATGCTAACTGTACCTGGAGCATTTTCAGAATCACTCCCTTGGTGCCAGGAAAGGCAAGCGCAGGTAAAGGCCGATCAGGTCCAGTGCGGACATTTCAGATCTGGCTTCCACACTGCCAAACCCGCACCAAAGATGAAGGGCGAGACAGGCTGAGACACAGGTGCACAATTAACTTGAGCCTGAGGCGGGGCAGGGCTGCTGTGTGTGTGCACAGCAGCCTATCAATCACAGTGAACACAGAAAGAATGGCGCACACAACCCAGCGTGCGCGGCAACAGAGATCGCTTTCTTCATACAGGGTGAAGTTAACCCATGTGTGTATCCTCATTGTACCGCCATATAGTCCGTCATTACTTAGCAGCAGGTTCCATCTCTGCACGGTGGACCCCGGACTGCAAACGCACCTTATTATATCTATTTAAATATTTGGTGCGTTCCGCTAGCCCTAACACTACTACTCCCATCATCCAACACCTGCTGTCACTAATAACAATGAGAGCAGGAGCTGTGGATGGGAGTATTCATCAGCTGCTTCTGTGCTGTAAATAAATAATTTAAAAAAAATGGCGTGGGTTCCCCTGTATTTTTGTTAACCAGCCAGGCAAAACTCACAGCTGGGGGCTGCAACCCTCATCTGTCAGCTTCAGCAAGGCTAGTTATCAAGAATAGAGGGGTTCCCACGCCGTATTTTTTAATCATTTCATTAATTTTTGACAACCAACCTTGCTAAAGCAGACAGCTGAGAGCTGGTATTCTCAGGCTGGTAAGGGGCCATGGATATTGCCCCCCAGCCCAAAAATAGCAGCCCGCAGCTACCCAGAAAAGACAATTCTCTTTCTTTGCCCGCCTCTTCCCACTTTCCCTGTAGCGGTGGCAAGTGGGGTTAATATTTATGGGGTTAATGTCACCTTTGTGTTTTCCGGTGACATAAAGCCCACATCTTAGTAATGGAGAGGCTTCTATAAGACACCTATCCATTACTAATCCTACAGTTGTATTGTAAATAAAGACACAGCAAGCATAAAGTCCATTAATTGAAAGAAAGACACAGACTCCCTTTAATAATCTTAATTAAATCATACTTACTGCAACACCTAACTCCATCAAAGCCCTCGATCTCCTGTAATAAATAATAAACCAAAAATAATAAAACAACAATATACCATACCTGTCCATCGTTCTGTCCCACACCATGATCCATCTCTGGGGGATAAATAGTTTTCAACCAGGCTGAGAACCACTGGGGATTGAACTGCTGGGAGCGCAGCCTCAGTGAATGGAGAAGACGTTCTCGAGGTTACCTATGGTCACTAAGACTCTGTTCCCAGTCGGGCTGAGCTGCGGTGACGTCGGTGAGATCCCCACTAGCAGCGTGAGAGTTTTTCTAATCGATGCGCCTTTTCTGGGCAGCTGCGGGCTGCTATTTTTAGGCTGGGGGGCCAATACCCATGGCCCCTTGCCAGCCTGAGAATAACAGCCCCCAGCTGTCTGCTTTAGCAAGGTTGGTGTCAAAAATAGGAGGGACTCCACGCCGTTTTTTAAAATTATTTATTTAAGTAATTAAAAAATACGGGATGAGGACCCCTCTATTCTTGATACCGTATTTTTCGGACTATAAGACGCACCGGACTATAAGGCGCACCCAGGTTTTAGAGGTGGAAAATAGGGAAAAAAATATTTGAAGCTAAAAAATGTGGTAAAATATTTAATACCATAAATGACATACTATTATATGTGGTGTTATTATATATAATATGTTATTATGTTGGAAGCTGCAGGACCAGTGTGGTGTCTGTAAAGTATTGTATGAAGATGCTGGAGGGTGAGTATAAGAATGGGGGCACAGGGCTTATATTTAAAGCACCACTCCAGCACTGCAAAATAACACTGGAGTGCTGCTTTAAAATCCCATGGGAGAACTATAACTCCCAGCATGTCCTGCAGATCCTATGACATGCTGGGAGTTATAGTTCACCAAAGGAGTGGCAGAGTGCTTTATTGTGTTTTGTAAACACTAACCTCTTAAATGTGGCAGCCAGCCACACTGTGGTGAGGTTAAAGCTGGAGCGTCCCATGACTGCACACAGAGCAGCTGCAGATTCTAGTGGAGACTGGAGAGCCTGAAGGACCTGTTATGATGTCAGGAAGAGGGAGGGCTCTGAGCTGCCATGTGATGCTCCAGCCCACCCACTCCTGACATCATCACAGGTCCTCCTGCACAGAACTCAGCGTCCAGCCCAGGCATGGCAGGCAGGTATGCAGCCGTCTCCTCTCTCCCTTGGCCCCTGCTGCTGCCTCCTCTCCCCCAAACACACAGACCTGCCCAGCTGCTGCAGGAATCAGCGCTGGAGAAGCCATGTGTGTCCCTGCTTAAGCATTTGCTGCTCCTGGCTCACACTCAGCTGATAGGTGGGCGGGGAGCGGCTAATGAATATTCACTGCACTTAATCATCGGGAGCACATGGTTTCTCCAGCCTGATTCTGGGCAGCGGGGACATTCTGAAGTGGGATAACAGTGCGATCCCACTCACTGCTGCCCCCCTCCCCACATGCTACATCCGTACCATAAGACGCACCCACACTTTCCTTTCAAATTTGGAGGAAAAAAAGTGCGTCTCATGGTCGGAAAAATACGGTAATTAGCCTTGCTAAAGCTGACAGCAACCCCAGCTGTGAGTTTTGCCTGGCTGGTTAACAAAAATACAGGGGAACTCATGCTGTTTTTAAAAAATTATTTATTTACAGCGCAGGAGCAGCAGATGAATACTCCCATCTGCCACTCCTGCTATCGCTGTTATTAGCGGCAGCAAGTGTCAGATGATGGAAGCAGTTGTGCCATCAGCTGACACAAGTTTATACCTCCGATCACAGCCGAGCGCTCACACTGTCTTTTGACAGCGTGGGAACCACCACTCTCTGACCGGCAGTTATTAGATTTTCACTGTTGATCCAGCAATCATGCAACAATTGCTCTCTCTTGATACATTCTAAATTGATTGTCTACCCTTGGATATGATCTTTCTTTCTTAATCTAGTAGTAATGAAATTATGTGAACATTTTTTAATGCATCTATTTAGCGACTGGAGCTCCATTTTTGTAATAGATTGTTGTCCATAATCCCCTGCATAGATTACTAACAATGTGCAGACTTATAGTGAATGGTTAAATAATCGAATAGCCTTCCGCTATCACCAGGGAGAGCCCTGCATACTCATGATCATGTAATAAAACAATATGCGCTAAACTTCCCTGAGGGTTTGTTTCCACGGTCAGGATTGGCTTAGTATTTGCTCAGGATTTGACATAGGTGAAATCTGCATCTGTGGTCACTGACAGGTCACCTGCGTTTTTGATACGTTTTTTCCGAATGCGTTTTTGATGCGTTTTTTGAGTACATGCGTTTTTTACTTGAAATAAAGCTTATTGAAAGTTGGCTTCTGGGAAGGAAAAAAAGTGATTTCCTGTTTGCAGATAGGGTACGTGCACACAGTTAGTAAACGCTGCGGATTGGATGCTGCGTACATCTGCAGCGTCCAACCCGCAGCGGCCAGATGCTACAGCATAGTGGATGGGATTTCTTGAAATCCCATCTCCACTATGCGTTCAAAGACGCAGGCGGCAGACCTGCGTAACGGACATGCGGTGCGTCTCTCCAGACCGCAGCATGTCCATTTACGATACGGAGATGCTCCATCCCCACAGCGTAAATTTCCCATACACTATCATTAGATGCGATAAAACCGCATCTAATTATTAGTCATATGGGTAATAACTGCGGAAACGCAACTTACTATGCATGCAAACTAATTTACAAATGTTGAATCTGGTGTCACATCCGGAAGTACATGACGGACCGGTGTCACACTTGCGAGTGTGATGCGAGAAACTCACGCGATTGTCTCGCATCAACACTTGGCACTGCCGCCGGCACTCGGGACCGGAGCGTGCGGCTGCATACAAATACATGTAGCCACACACTCCAGTCCCGAGTGCCGGGTGTTGATGCGAGAGACTCGCATCACACTCGCAAGTGTGACACCGGCCACACAGGAATATGTACTGTCCTTTCCTCTTTTTTTTTTTTTTTAAACTAAATAAATCATTTTTTTTTTTAAATGGCGTGAGCTCCCGTGCAATTTTCAAAACCAGCAGAGGGAAAGCCATTGATTGGGGGCCGATCTTTACAGCCTGGGAAGGCGGTAATACCCATGGAGCTTCCCAGGCTATTAATATCAGCTCACAGCTGTATACTTAGCCTTTATTGGCTATTAAAATAGTTGGACCCCCAAAAAATGATGTGGGGGTCCCCCTATAATTAACCCCTTCATGACCATGGGATTTTTCATTTTTCCGTGTTCGTTTTTCACTCCCCTCCTTCCCAGAGCCATAACTTTTTAATTTTTCCGTCAATTTGGCCATGTGAGGGCTTATTTTTTGCGGGACGAGTTGTACTTTTGAACAACATCATTGGTTTTAGCATGTCGTGTACTAGAAAACAGGAAAAAAATTCCAAGTGCGGTGAAATTGCAAAAAAAGTGCAATCCCACACTTGTTTTTTGTTTGGCTTTTTTGCTAGGTTCACTAAATGCTAAAACTGACCTGCCATTATGATTCTCCAGGTCAGTACGAGTTCATAGACACCTAACATCACTAGGTTATTTTTTTAACTAAGTGGTGAAAAAAAATTCCAAACTTTGCTAAAAAAAAAAAAATTGCGCCATTTTCCGATACTCGTAGCGTCTCCATTTTTCGTGATCTGGGGTCGGTTGAGGGCTTATTTTTTGTGTGCCGAGATGACGTTTTTAATGATAGCATTTCGGTGCAGATACGTTCTTTTGATCGCCCGTTATTGCATTTTAATGCAATGTCGCGGCGACCAAAAAAACGTAATTCTGGTGTTTCGAATTTTTTTCTCGCTGCGCCGTTTAGCGATCAGGTTAATGCTTTTTTTTATTTGATAGATCGGGTGATTCTGAGCACGGCGATACCAAATATGTGTAGATTTGATATTTTTTTTATTGATTTATTTTGATTGGGGCGAAAGGGGGGTGATTTAAACTTTTATATTTTTTTTATTTTTTTTAACATTTTTTTCAACTTTTTTTTTTTACTTTTGCCATGCTTCAATAGCCTCCATGGGAGGCTAGAAGCAGGCACAACGCGATCGGCTCTGCTACATAGCAGCGATCTGCTGATCGCTGCTATGTAGCAGAAATGCAGGTGTGCTGTGAGCGCCGACCACAGGGTGGCGCTCACAGCCACCGGCAATCAGTAACCATAGAGGTCTCTAGGACCTCTATGGTTACCATCCAGACGCATCGCCGACCCCCGATCATGTGACGGGGGTCGGCGATGACGTCATTTCCGGCCGCCCGGCCGGAAGCGGTAGTTAAATGCCGCTGTCTGCGTTTGACAGCGGCATTTAACTAGTTAATAGGTGCGGGCAGATCGCGATTCTGCCCGCGCCTATTACGGGCACATGTCAGCTGTTCAAAACAGCTGACATGTCCCGGCTTTGGTGCGGGCTCACCGCGGAGCCCTGCATCAAAGCAGGGGATCTGACCTTGGACGTACTATCCCGTCCAAGGTCAGATAGGGGTTAATAACCAGCAAAGGCTAGGCAGACAGCTGCGGGCTGATATTAATAGCCTATGAAGGGACCATGGATATTGCCCTCCCAGCTACAAACACCAGCTCTCATCCGCCCCTGAAATGGTGCATCTCTAAGATGCTCCAATTCCGGCACTTAGCCTCATTTTTCCCACTTGCCCTGTAGCGGTGGAAAGTGGGGGAATAGTTTGGGGGTTAATGTCATCTTTGTAATGTAATAATAATAATAATAATTTTTATTTATATAGCGCCAACATATTCCGCAGCGCTTTACAAATTATAGAGGGGACTTGTACAGACAATAGACATTACAGCATAACAGAAATACAGTTCAAAACAGATACCAGGAGGAATGAGGGCCCTGCTCGCAAGCTTACAAACTATGAGGAAAAGGGGAGACACGAGAGGTGGATGGTAACAATTGCTTTAGTTATTCGGACCGGCCATAGTGTAAGGCTCGGGTGTTCATGTAAAGCTGCATGAACCAGTTAATTGCCTAAGTATGTAGCAGTAACGACAGAGGGCTATTAACTGCATAAAGTGAATGAGAACATAGGCCACACAGGGATCGTTAGGTTAATGCATTGAGGCGGTAGGCCAGTCTGAACAAATGAGTTTTTAGGGTACGCTTAAAACTGTGGGGATTGGGGATTAATCGTATTAACCTAGGTAGTGCATTCCAAAGAATCGGCGCAGCACGTGTAAAGTCTTGGAGACGGGAGTGGGAGGTTCTGATTATTGAGGATGCTAACCTGAGGTCATTAGCGGAGCGGAGGGCACGGGTAGGGTGGTAGACTGAGACCAGAGAGGAGATGTAGGGTGGTGCTGAGCCATGGAGTGCTTTGTGGATGAGGGTAGTAGTTTTGTACTGGATTCTGGAGTGGATGGGTAGCCAGTGTATTGACTGGCACAAGGTAGAGGCATCGGTGTAACGGTTGGTGAGGAATATGATCCTGGCAGCAGCATTCAGCACAGATTGGAGCGGGGAAAGTTTGGTAAGAGGGAGGCCGATTAGTAGAGAGTTACAATAGTCCAGACGAGAATGAATAAGTGAAACAGTAAGAGTTTTTGCAGAGTCGAAAGTAAGAAAAGGGCGAATTCTCGAAATGTTTGTGACATCAAGCCCATTAGTAATGGAGAGGCGTCAATGAGACACCTATCCATTACTAATCCTATAGTTATTACAGGTTAAATTATGACACAGCCAGAATAAAGTATTTTAATGAAATGAAACACAACACAGTTTTCCCATCTTTATTGTTCTACTAATTCCCCGAATCCCCCGCTCTCTTGCAAAATAAATAAATAAAGCAACACAAATACTCCCTGATCTGACGTAGTCCTTAATAACGAGTGTCCCACGACGAGTCCAGCTCTGCTACATCTTGATGCCGGACATCCAGATGTAGCAGAGCTTGTAGATGACCGCCGGAGATTACTCTCCGTCAGTCACCTGCACTGCAGTTCTCACAATCAGCTGATCGTGAGAACCAGCCTAGTGATCGGAGGTAACCCCGGTGGTCACGTGCACGGCAGTTCTCGCGGTGAGCTCAGTCATTGCGAGAACGGCAGTGGATGCGGACTTCCGGCTGTCACAAGGTAAGAGATTATTTAAATTAGTTTGCATGCGTAGTAAGCTGCGTTTTTGCACTTATTACGCATGTGACTAATAATTAGATGCGGTTTTACCACATCTAATGTTAGGGTTTCCACAGGGCGTATTGGCAACGCTTTGGATGCAGCGGATAACCCGCTCCGCCGAAAGCCCTTTAGTACACGTGTCGTGATTCCGCGTGTGTTCATTGAACACATGCGAAATCACCGCATCCTATACATAGACTGTGTTATTTATCTTGCGGAGACTGAGCGTCTCTGCAAGATAAATAGACATGCTGTGGTCTATAAAGACGCGCCACATGTCCGGTTATGCAGGTCCGCCACCTGCATGTTTCATAAAATCCCCTCCACTATGCTGTAACATCTGGACGCTGCAGCTGTATGCATCGTCCAATCCGCAGCAAAAACTCAAGCAATACGCTCAGTGGAAACATACCCAAAGTATATGGGAAATTTACTCTGCGGAGACGGAGCGCCTCCGCATCATAAATAGACATGCGGCGGTCTATAAAGATGTGGCGTATGTCCGGATACGCATGTCTTTTTTTTATCAGATAGATTTTTATTATCCGCAAAGAATAAACAATCAGAATATTTCTCATGACAATGTTTAATTAAACATTTACAGATAACTTTTTCCCCCCGACCCAGGGCCCCCCCACCCCGCCCAACCCCAGAGACCTCAGCCAGAGCCACCCCACTTCCCATCATCATACAAACATTTGAATAAACATCCGTTATATTTCCATTGAATACTAGGCTCCCTATATTTTCATTTATCATCCTAATTCAAGTCCATCCACGGTTGCCACAGCTTGTGGAAGATGTCCAGCTTATTCCTTTTCGTGTAGATACTTTTCTCCAAAGTAAGTATATGCTCCGTTTGCTTAAGAAAGTCTCTTCTTGTTGGAGGTTCCTCTCTAATCCAAAATTTGGCGATCAATTTCCTAGCAATGACTAACAATCGTGCAATAGCTATTTTAAACATGTTGTCCGTAACAATTTCCTCCACATATCCCAATATGCAAGTCAGTGGAACCCTAGGGACAGAACATCCATACACCAGTTCAATACGATTTAAAACAACTATCCAGAAAGAGGACAGTCTAGGGCACTGCCACATCATATGCAATATCCCCGCCTGGGATTGTGAGCACCGAGGGCATTCCGAGTTCTGCCTAAGCCCAGCCTGGAACAACCTGTCAGGGGTTCTATAGGCCCTATGGATTACGAATAACTGTGATAGCCTGCCTGGTTCACTCATTGATATCTTGGGCACATATTCTAGGACCCACTCCCATCTATCATTGTCAATTATTCCCAATTCAGCTTCCCATTTCCCTTTGGCTCGGATGGGATATTTTTCCAGGGAAGAAAAAAGTAGAAACCCATATATTTCTGAAATCGCCCCCTTCGTGCAGCTATTCTTAAGGATATAGTCGAGCATGAGATCAATCTGTACCACTTTGGCTCCCCTTTTATTCTGTGCCTGATAAGCATGAGAGATACGATTATACTGGAACAATTCAGACCGTGGCAACTGAAATTCTTCCTGCAACTCCTAAAAATGTTTTAAGTCTGCCCTGACTTATCAGCTGCCCCAGCCGTTTAATACCTGCTGCAGACCAAAAGTGAAAACCCTCCCTCTGCCTAAATTCCGGTAGATAAATGTTGTCCCAAATAGGCGAGAATCTGGTGAACCCATTCACTTCCCTAATGAGTTTGACTTTTTCCCATACTCTGTGAATTAATCTGATAGTGCACCCCTGTGAACCCATTTTTTTGAATTGTCCTCCCTCCAAACTCACTCAAAACGTCTGCCTGTAGTAAGAACCTCAAGCTATTAGGTATTTGCACACTCCCTGCCTCCTCCCCCCATCCTTTGAGATGTTGACACTGTGCTGCTAAGAAGTATAGCCATGGATTAGGAAGTGCAAGACCCCCCTCTGTTTTGGCCCTCTGAAGTATCTCCTGTTTAAACCTAGGACTCTTTCCTCCCCATATTAATTCCCCTAACAGAGACCTAATCTTACGGAATCTGCACTGTGTAATCCAAATGGGAGAGTTATGTAGCACGTACAACAACTGTGGCATTACAATCATCTTTAAGAGGTTCACCCTACCAACCACTGATAAATGTAATTTGTTCCATGCCGCAATCTTGGTACGAATTTTCTGCATTATCGGACTTAAATTCAGTTCCTCAAAGGTAGTTAGAGGAAGAGCAATCTGAATACCCAAATATTTGAATTTTTGAACAATCTTTAATTTCGTGGTTATCGCCCTCTCTCCACTGCCCATACTGTCCCCCTCAATCAACAACATACAAGACTTATCCCAGTTTATTGTGAGACCCGAAAACCGACCAAACTCCTCAATCAAAGCAACCCCATTGCACAGGGACCTTTCAGAATCCTCCAGGAACAACAAAATATCGTCAGCATATAATGCAATTTTGTCTTCCCTCCTACCATAGATGAAACCTCTAACCTCCTGAGCACCTCTTATTTTAGCCGCTAACGGATCCACGGCCAGAGCGAAGAGCAACGGGGACAGCGGACACCCCTGTCTGGTACCCCTAAACAGCGGGAAACTCTCTGACAAATTATTATTAACTCTAATTTTTGCCGTTGGGAACGAGTACAGCAACTTAACCCAGGAGATGAATTCTGGACCAAACCCCAGGCGATCCAGTACCGACCACAAGTAACTCCACTCCACACAATCAAAGGCCTTGTGGGCATCTAAAGACACCACAACTCTTTTTTTCCGGCATTGTCTGCAGGAATTTGCATATTTAAAAATAGCCTTCTCAAGTTAATTGCTGTGGATTTATTGGGCATAAAGCCAGACTGGTCTGGGTGAATCAATTTATCGATCACTTGGGACAGCCTGTTCGCCAGGGCCTTCACCAAAATCTTTATGTCAGCCGTTAGAAGTGAAATTGGTCTATACGACTCCGGCTGTTGAGGATCTTTATCAGCTTTAGGAATAACCACCACAATGGCCTCTCTCATTGATGGGGGCAGCACTCCCCTCTCCAACGACTCAGAGAACACTCGCTCCAATTTGGGCATTAACTCTGCATTAAGAATTTTATAAACCTCTACTGGGATACCGTCCGTCCCCGGAGCCTTGCCCCCCGCCATATTCGCCAAAGCCGCCTTCAATTCTTCCTCCCCAAGCGGTCTATCCATCCACTCCCTTTCCTCTCTAACTAGTCTGGGTAAGTCAACCTCTTTCAAATAACTATTCATTTCCTCAGGACTTTTATCCACCCTAGAGGAATATAATTTACTATAAAATCTCCGAAAAACGTCTAAAATTTCCCCCCCCCGAGTAACCGTTTTACCTTCCTCTGTTCTTATGGAGTATACATGTTAAGAATCCCGCTGCGCAGAAACCACCACCGAGAGCAAATGTCCCACCTTCTCTCCCTCAGAATAAAATGTTTCCTTTTGAAAGGCTCTCAACCTATCTGCCCTACGCATATGGAGTTCATCGACCGCTACCTGAGCCGCCCTCATACGAAGTTGTGCTTCTCTTGAATTCTGAGAGGCCAGTGTCTCTTCCGCCACCCTCAGCTCCTCCATCACTGCATTGTCTTGAATTTTAGACTTAGTTTTATGTTTCGAGATGTCCCGGAATAAAATTCCTCTCAGGTATGCCTTCATGGTGTCCCACACTACAAGATTCCCCACACTCCCTTCGTTAATCCTGAAAAACTCCCCGAGTTCAGTTCCCACCTGTTCCATATCCAAATACTGTAGCCAGGAGGGGTGAAATTTCCATCCCAACCCCGTCAGACCACTCTTCCCTGTCATTTGTACCGAGACCAGTACTGGGCTATGGTCCGATATTACTCTAGGCCTATACTCCACCTCATGTATTAGATTATTCACCCCCCCATTTCCCAAAGCCACATCAATGCGAGATAAAGATCCGTATGTTGCTGAATAACATGAGTAGGCATATGTCCTAGGATTACGCACCCGCCACAAATCTATCCATCCTATTTCTCTTAGATAATTTCCAAAAGGAGTAGAGTTCCCTTCACTTCTCAACTCCGCATGTCTACCCTTGTCCCAGTGATCATTAGATATATTGTTCACATCCCCCACTATAAGGAGGGGCACCCCATCCCACCTACCCGTAATTTCCAGAATCTCCTGTATCTTTTTCTTGGAATATGGTGGTGGAATATAAATTGACACAATACAAATTAACCTGTTAAATATCTTGCATACTAAAAACACAAATTGGCCGTCTTTATCGGTGGTTACCTCAATCTCTTCAAACGGAACACTAACGTGTATCAAAATTGACACACCTCTGGCATAATTTGAGAACGTTGAGTGATACGCCTTTCTCACCCATCTCTTCTGTAGAATAGCAACCTTTTCCTTCACTAGGTGAGTTTCCGGATACGCATGTCTGGCGCCTGAGTCTCTGAACGCATAGTGGAGATGGGATTTCATGAAATCCCCTCCATTATGCTGTAACGTCAAACCCGCAGTGTTCCCTGACCGTGGAAATATACCCTAAGGGATGACTGAAGGTAGCTAGAATGAAATTATGTCTTTGCAAAAAAATATAGGGCTTTCTGAATTGGAGGTGCCGTTTTCTTTAATGAGGCATAGTGCTGGGATCTGGTTTTAGAGACCCTATTACAAAAACTAGAGCCAATTCCACCCCTATGTCCTGATCTGGCAGGATTGAAGACACTGAGGGTGCACCTGTTTTACCATATGCCACAATACAGTTCACAGTTCATTTTTAGCACAGAATATCCTGCTGTAACGTGATCGATGAGCAGCTTGTTAGAATAGGCATCTGTATGCATGGATTTTATTGTACTGCATTATATTATATTCTTTTACAATCTCATCCAAAATACCAGCAACTATAAGAACACATTTGTACAGACAAGACGAACTATAGCTTGCTATGTCTAGATTTCTAAATGCTTATTTATAGATGTGCTGTTGAGTCAGAAAACGCTTTGATGGAAGTTAAAGGGACGCTAGCAATGGGAAGAGCCCATGAAGTGAGCGCAGCTTCGATAAAGATATGCCTGTGGCACCCTTCTGTTGTGGACATGTGTTCGGGGGATGCATTCAATATTTAATATTACTTCTACTTAGCAATACACAAATCATAAAACATTAGATATGTTAGAACTACCAATGCAATGTTGAGATACCCAGATTTTAGATAAAGTAACAAGACATTCAGAAAACAGTGAAGTGACAAATTCTCTTTCAATTAGTTTTTAAGAGACCTAGTCCATGTGGCTCAGAAACAGAAGTTATTAACAACACTAAAGGCGTTGCAAATTTCTCCAGTGCATTTTACAAAATTCGGCATTTTTGGTGGGATGCCAACATTAAAGAGGTTGTCCACTACTTTTTTCTTTGATGACCTATCCTTAGAGGGCTTTCACAATACGTTTTGTATTTCCCGTCGGGGCATACGCCCTAAATGGTGATGGCAGACCAAACAAGAGCTCTGCCGTGCACGGTTTTCGGAAGTGTATGCCTACAGGAGGCAGACACGCCCGAAAATGATGCACGATTGTCAATGTGTGATTGGCTGGGATCCTACGCCCAGCGTCCCCGCTGCTCTCAGCCTGTCGGAATGTAATGATTGCGGAGCTGTTCTGTCTTCTGATAGTGGCCATAGCAGAGTGCTACACATCCGCCTCCCTTTGATTTGATTAGATTAGGAGGCCGAGGTGCAGCACTCTGGCATGACCATTATTAGAAGACGGAGAAACTACGCAATCACGCAGCTGCCGACACCAAGAGCAGCTGATCAGCGGGGGTGCCTGGTGTCGGATCCAGACCAATCAAACATTGATAGCTCATCAATGAAAAAGTAGTGGACAACCTATTTAATTATTTACTTCTATTTTGACCATAGTGCTGACTTCCTAACCCCTCACATTAGCCCATGTTCACAGTGGGCTTACAATACAGAATAGAGTAATTATTGTATGTAGGTTTTGAAACTTGTAATGGAAACTCAAGGAAACCCTCATCAAATTACTATCTGATATAAAATGGATTTATTGGTTTAGAAAACCCAGTTTCGAAAAAATCCTTAGGACCATTAGCTATTAACTAGAGATGAGAGTGTTAACGCCAAGCGTCTATAGATTTGCAGGACTTGCCATGTAAGTGCATTAGATCCTTAGCCCGTGCTTTTCACTGGTAACTATGTAATTGCAGGGGAATTGAACACTTGCTGCTGGTTCCTGAATAGACTACAGTCGGACACCCTATAATCAACTGAGCATTAAAGATTCCTGATAAAGAAAAGAAAAACAAGGAGTCGATGTTGTAGCATGATGATTTCATTCTGATTTCCTAAACGTGGGGAGACCTGAATAGTGCAAGATCATTTTACACTTCTATAAAATGTAAATATAGTAAATCTTTCTAGCAAAATAACTAACTTCTTGCTTTTTCTTTCTCCATAGGGGGGCATTTTCAGAAGTTGTTCTAGCTGATGAAAAGCTAACTGGTAAACTTTTTGCTGTGAAGTGTATTCCAAAGAAAGCACTAAAGGGAAAAGAAAGCAGCATAGAAAATGAAATTACTGTTCTGAAGAAGTAAGTATCTGTGATATTAAGCAACAATAAGAAAAATCACAATATCCCAGATGATGTTTCTATTTTCCTTTATTTCTGCTGTACATCTGCAAAGCTGTCCTGAACTCTCAGATACACTTACTATCATCAATGTACTTATGAAGGTTATACAATATTGATGACTTATCCTCACCATGGGTCCTCACTATCAGATTGGTGGGGATCTGACACCCAGCACCTCACTCTGTTTAGCTCCAGGAGTTCAGCATGGCTTTCTTCACTGTATAGTAGGAGTCCAGCTGTGGCACCTGAGACCGGACACTACTCAGCCATCAGAGCTGTGCTGTGCCGCATCTGTTCCCTCTTTACAGTCAGGGTTGCTGAAGCTGTTAGCAGCTGATCAATAGGGACCTCTGTGATATTGATAATCTATCCTATGGGGGTGATCTATCCCTTTAAAGTTAGCATATACATTCCAAACCAAAGTTTGGACACACATTCTCATTTAAAGATTTTTCTGTATTTTCATGACTATAAAAATTATACATTCACACTGAAGGCATCAAAACTATGAATTAACACATGTGGAATTATATAACAAAAAAGTGTGAAACAACTGAAATTATGTCTTATATTCTAGGTTCTTCAAAGTAGCCACCTTTTGCTTTGATGACTGCTTTGCACACTCTTGGCTTTCTCTTGATGAGCTTCAAGAGGTAGTCTCCGGGAATGGTTTTCATTTCACAGGTGTGCCCTTTCAGGTTTAATAAGTGGAATTTCTTGCCTTATAAATGGGGTTGGGACCATCAGTTGTGTTGTGCAGAAGTCTGGTGGATACACAGCTGATAGTCCTACTGAATCGACTGTTAGATGCTTTTTTTGCCATAATACAAATTCTAAGTAAAGAAAAACGAGTGGCCATCATTACTTTAAGAATTGAAGGTCAGTCAGTCTGAAAAATTGGGAAAACTTTGAAAGTGTCCCCAAGTGCAGTGGCAAAAACCATCAAGCGCTACAAAGAAACTGGCTCACATGAGGACCGCCCCAGGAAAGGAAGACCAAGAGTCACCTCTGCTTCTGAGGAGAAGTTTATCTGAGTCACCAGCCTCAGAAATCACAGGTTAACAGCAGCTCAGATTAGAGACCAGGTCAATGCCACACAGAGTTCTAGCAGCAGACACATCTCTACAACAACTGTTAAGAGGAGACTTTGTGTAGCAGGCCTTCATGGTGAAATAGCTGCTAGGAAACCACTGCTAAGGACAGGCAACAAGCAGAAGAGACTTGTTTGGGCTAAAGAACACAAGGAATGGACATTAGACGAGTGGAAATCTGTGCTTTGGTCTCATGAGTCCAAATTTGAGATCTTTGGTTCCAACCACCGTGTCTTTGTGCGACGCAGAAAAGGTGAACGGATGGACTCTACATGTTTCCCGTCATGGTTCCCGTGAAGCATGGAGGAGGTGTGGGGATGCTTTACTGGTGACACTTTTGGGGATTTATTCAAAATTGAAGGCATACTGAACCAGCATGGCTACCACAGCATCTTGTAGCGGCATACTATTCCATCCGGTTTGCGTTTAGTTGGACCATCATTTATTTTTCAACAGGTCAATGACCCCAAACACACTTCCAGGCTGTGTAAGGGCTATTTGACCAAGAAGGAGAGTGATGGGGTGCTGCGCCAGATGACCTGGCCTCCACAGTCACCAGACTTGAACCCAATTGAGATGGTTTGGGGTGAGCTGTACCACAGAGTGAAGGCAAAAGGGCCAGCAAGTGCTAAGCATCTCTGGGAACTCCTTCAGGATTGTTGGAAGACCATTCCCGGTGATTACCTCTTGAAGCTCATCAAGAGAATGCCAAGCTCATCAAGAGAATGCCAAGAGTGTGCAAAGCAGTCATCAGAGCAAAAGGTGGCTACTTTGAAGAACCTAGAATATAAGACATATTTTCGGTTGTTTCACACTTTTTTGTTAAGTATATAATTCCACATGTGTTAATTCATAGTTTTGATGCCTTCAGTGCAAATGTACAATTTTCATAGTCATGAAAATACAGAAAAATCTATAAATGAGAAGGTGTGTCCAAACGTTTGGCCTGTACTGTAAATAAATGATATTTGAATGAATTCCACTTAGGGTTCACAGTGCATAATAGGCACACAAATATATCTAAAATCCTTTGAATGTTTAATCCATATTGTCATCTGTATGGAATCCATGTGTTTGTTTGTTTTACATCCTTATGGCATCTGTTTCTTGCATGAACAAATTAACAAATAATAAAAGGTTGAACATAGTTTTCTATCCTAATAACGCTAAATGATCCATGAAAAAGACTTGCACATTGCTGGTAAGCCATATGCGAACTGTGTGCCATTGACTTATAATGAGCTAATTTGGTCTGGAGTACAGTATGTGACAATATAGACAATATACAATATATTATTTTTTTTATTAGTGTTTAAAGCACTTGTACGAGTTGTCACTGTTTCATTGCCATTATTTGGTATGTTTTTTTAGTATTTATGGGATTAATTGGTGGGCAATTAATTTGCCCAAGGGGCCACATGAGGCCATGATTGTTGTGGAGGGCTGAGCCAATCAACGAAACTTAATTCTGCTCATTATTATTTTATATCTATTTCTACCACTTAATATTAACCCCTTACCGACATCGGGCATACATTTACGCTGATGTCGAACTCCCTCCCTTTGATGTGGGCTCCGGCGATGAACCCACATCTTTCCAGGGACATGTGAGCTTTTTTGAACAGCTGACATGTGCCTGCAATAGCCGCGGGTGGAATCGCGATACACCCGCAGCTATTAACCAGTTAAATGCCACTGTCAAAATTGTGACAGCTGCATTAGGCCGGAAATCCGCACACCGGTGTCCCCTGTCACGCGATCGCGGGTCACCGGTGTGTTAGCATAACAACCTGAGGTCTCTTGGAGACCTCTAAGGTTGTCAGTGCCAGCTTGCTGTGAGCGCCACCCAGTGTATCAAACATACACATATTTGATATCGACATATTCAGAATCGCCCGATATATCAATAAAAAAAGAATTAACCTGATTGCTAAACAGCATAGTGAGAAAAAAAGTCAGAACACCTAAATTACGTTTTTTTGGTCTCCGCGACATTTCATTAAAATGCAATGATCGTATCTGCACCAGTATGGTATGGTTAACCCCTTCATGACCCAGCCTATTTTGACCTTAAAGACCTTGCCGTTTTTTGCAATTCTGACCAGTGTCCCTTTATGAGGTAATAACTCGGGAACGCTTCAACGGATCCTAGCGGTTCTGAGATTGTTTTTTCGTGACATATTGGGCTTCATGTTAGTGGTAAATTTAGGTCAATAAATTCTGTGTTTATTTGTGATAAAAACAGAAATTTGGCGAAAATTTTGAAAATTTCGCAATTTTCACATTTTTAATTTTTATTCTGTTAAACCAGAGAGTTATGTGACACAAAATAGTTAATAAATAACATTTCCCACACGTCTACTTTACATCAGCACAATTTTGGAAACAAAATTTATTTTTGCTAGGAAGTTATAAGGGTTAAAATTTCACCAGCGATTTGTCATTTTTACAACGAAATTTACAAAACCATTTTTTTTAGGGACCACCTCACATTTGAAGTCAGTTTGAGGGGTCTATATGGCTGAAAATACCCAAAAGTGACACCATTCTAAAAACTGCACCCCTCAAGGTGCACAAAACCACATTCCAGAAGTTTATTAACCCTTCAGGTGCTTCACAGCAGCAGAAGCAACATGAAAGGAAAAAATGAACATTTAACTTTTTAGTCACAAAAATGATCTTTCAGCAACAATTTTTTTATTTTCCGAATGGTAAAAAGAGAAACTGAACCACGAAAGTTGTTGTCCAATTTGTCCTGAGTACGCTGATACCTCATATGTGGGGGTAAACCACTGTTTGGGCGCACGGCAGGGCTTGGGAGGGAAGGAGCGCCATTTGACTTTTTGAATGAAAAATTGGCTCCACTCTTTAGCGGACACCATGTCACGTTTGAAGAGCCCCCGTGTGCCTAAAAATTGGAGCTCCCCCACAAGTGACCCCATTTTGGAAACTAGACGCCCCAATGAACTTATCTAGATGCATAGTGAGCACTTTAAACCCCCAGGTGCTTCACAAATTGATCCGTAAAAATGAAAAAGTACTTTTTTTTCACAAAAAAATTATTTTAGCCTCAATTTTTTCATTTTCACATGGACAACAGGATAAAATGGATTCTAAAATTTGTTTGTCAATTTCTCCTGAGTACACCGATACCTCACATGTGGGGGTAAACCACTGTTTGGGCACATGGTAAGGCTCGGAAGGGAAGGAGCGCCATTTGACTTTTTGAATGAAAAATTATCTCCATCGTTAGCGGACACCATGTCGCGTTTGGAGAGACCCTGTGTGCTTAAACATTGGAGCTCCCCCACAAGTGACCCCATTTTGGAAACTGGACCCCCCAAGGAACTTATATAGATGCCTAGTGAGCACTTTAAACCCTCAGGTGCTTCACAAATTGATCCGTAAAAATGAAAAAGTACTTTTTTTTCACAAAAAAATTCTTTTCGCCTCAATTTTTTCATTTTCACATGGGCAATAGGATAAAATGGATCCTAAAATTTGTTGAGCAATTTCTCCCGAGTACGCCGATACCTCATATGTGGGGGTAAACCACTGTTTGGGCACAAGGCAGGGCTCGGAAGGGAAGGCGCGCCTTTTGACTTTTTGAATGGAAAATTAGCTCCAATTGTTAGCGGACACCATGTCGCATTTGGAGCGCCCCTGTGTGCCTATGCAATGGAGCTCCCCCACAAGTGACCCCATTTTGGAAACTAGACCCCCCAAGGAACTTATCTAGATGCTTACTGAGCACTTTAAACCCCCAGGTGCTTCACAGAAGTTTATAATGCAGAGCCATGAAAATAAAAAATAATTTTTCTTTTCTCAAAAATGATTTTTTAGCCTGGAATTTCCTATTTTGCCAATGGTAATAGGAGAAATTGGACCACAAATGTTGTTGTCCAGTTTGTCCTGAGTACGCAGATACCCCATATGTGGGGGTAAACCACTGTTTGTTGCACGGCAGGGCTCAGAAGGGAAGGCACGCCATTTGGCTTTTTAAATGGAAAATTAGCTCCAATCATTAGCGGACACCATGTTGCGTTTGGAGAGCCCCTGTGTGCCTAAACATTGGAGATCCCCCACAAATGACCCCATTTTGGAAACTAGACCCCCAAAGGAACTAATCTAGATGTGTGGTGAGGACTTTGAACCCTCAAGTGCTTCACAGATTCACAGAAGTGCTTCAGTATTGGGACCTGTTCTCTTCAACATATTCATTAATGATCTGGTAGAAGGTTTACACAGTAAAATATCGATATTTGCAGATGATACAAAACTATGTAAAGCAGTTAATACAAGAGAAGATAGTATTCTGCTACAGATGGATCTGGATAAGTTGGAAACTTGGGCTGAAAGGTGGCAGATGAGGTTTAATAATGATAAATGTAAGGTTATACACATGGGAAGAGGGAATCAATATCACCATTACACACTGAACGGGAAACCACTGGGTAAATCTGACAGGGAGAAGGACTTTGGGATCCTAGTTAATGATAAACTTACCTGGAGCAGCCAGTGCCAGGCAGCAGCTGCCAAGGCAAACAGGATCATGGGGTGCATTAAAAGAGGTCTGGATACACATGATGAGAGCATTATACTGCCTCTGTACAAATCCCTAGTTAGACCGCACATGGAGTACTGTGTCCAGTTTTGGGCACCGGTGCTCAGGAAGGATATAATGGAACTAGAGAGAGTACAAAGGAGGGCAACAAAATTAATAAAGGGGATGGGAGAACTACAATACCCAGATAGATTAGCGAAATTAGGATTATTTAGTCTAGAAAAAAGACGACTGAGGGGCGATCTAATAACCATGTATAAGTATATAAGGGGACAATACAAATATCTCGCTGAGGATCTGTTTATACCAAGGAAGGTGACGGGCACAAGGGGGCATTCTTTGCGTCTGGAGGAGAGAAGGTTTTTCCACCAACATAGAAGAGGATTCTTTACTGTTAGGGCAGTGAGAATCTGGAATTGCTTGCCTGAGGAGGTGGTGATGGCGAACTCAGTCGAGGGGTTCAAGAGAGGCCTGGATGTCTTCCTGGAGCAGAACAATATTGTATCATACAATTATTAGGTTCTGTAGAAGGACGTAGATCTGGGTATTTATTATGATGGAATATAGGCTGAACTGGATGGACAAATGTCTTTTTTCGGCCTTACTAACTATGTTACTATGTTACTATGTTACAGAAGTTTATAACGCAGAGCCATGAAAATAAAATAAAAAATTTCTTTTCTCAAAAATGATTTTTTAGCCCGCAATTTTTGTATTTTCCCAAGGGTAACAGGAGAAATTTGACCCCAAAAGTTGTTGCCCAGTTTCTCCTGAGTACGCTGATACCCCATATGTGGGGGTAAACCACTGTTTAGGCACATGCTGGGGCTCGGAAGTGAAGTAGTGACGTTTTGAAATGCAGACTTTGATGGAATGCTCTGCGGGCGTCACGTTGCGTTTGCAGAGCCCCTGATGTGGCTAAACAGTAGAAACCCCCCACAAGTGACCCCATTTTGGAAACTAGACCCCGAAAGGAACTTATCTAGATGTGAGGTGAGCACTTTGAACCCCCAAGTGCTTCACAGAAGTTCATAACACAGAGCAGTGAAAATAATAAATACGTTTTCTTTCCTCAAAAATAATTTTTTAGCCCAGAATTTTTTAATTTTCCCAAGGGTAACAGGAGAAATTTGACCCCAATATTTGTTGTCCAGTTTCTCCTGAGTACGGTGATACCCCATATGTGGGGGTAAACTACTATTTGGGCACTTGCCGGGGCTCGGAAGTGAAGTAGTGACGTTTTGAAATACAGACTTTGATGGAATGCTCTACGGGCGTCACGTTGCGTTTGCAGAGCCCCTGATGTGGCTAAACAGTAGAAACCCCCCACAAGTCACCCCATTTCGGAAACTAGACCCCGAAATGAAATTATCTAGATATGTGGTGAGCACTTTCAACCCCCAAGTGCTTCACAGAAGTTTATAACGCAGAGCCGTGAAAATAATAAATACGTTTTCTTTCCTCAAAAATAATTTTTTAGCCCAGAATTTTTTATTTTCCCAAGGGTTACATGGGAAATTGGACCACAAAAGTTGTTGTCCAGTTTCTCCTGAGTAAGCTGATACCCCTTGTGTGGGGGTAAACCACTGTTTGGGCACACGTCGGGGCTCAGAAGGGAAGAAGTGACTTTTGAAATGCAGACTTTGATGGAATGGTCTGCGGGCGTCACGTTGCGTTTGCAGAGCCCCTGGTGTGCCTAAACAGTAGAAACCCCCCACAAGTGACCCCATTTTGGAAACTAGACCCCCAAAGGAACTTATCTAGATATGTGGTGAGCACTTTGAACCCCCAAGTGCTTTACAGGAGCTTATAACGCAGAGCCGTGAAAATAATAAATACGTTTTCTTTCCTCAAAAATAATTTTTTAGCCCAGAATTTTTTATTTTCCCAAGGGTTACAGGAGAAATTGGACCCCAAAAGTTGTTGTCCAGTTTCTCCTGAGTACGCCGATACCCCATGTGTGGGGGTAAACCACTGTTTGGGCGCACGTCGGGGCTCAGAAGGGAAGTAGTGACTTTTGAAATGCAGACTTTGATGGAATGATCTGCGGACGTCACGTTGCGTTTGCAGAGCCCCTGGTGTGCCTAAACAGTAGAAACCCCCCACAAGTGACCCCATTTTGGAAACTAGACCCCCCAAGGAACTTATCTAGATATGTGCTGAGCACTTTGAGCCCCCAAGTGCTTCACAGACGTTTACAACGCAGAGCCGTGAAAATAAAAAATCATTTTTCTTTCCTCAAAAATGATGTTTTAGCAAGCAATTTTTTATTTTCTCAAGGGTAACAGGAGAAATTGGACCCCAGTAATTGTTGCGCAGTTTGTCCTGAGTATGCTGGTACCCCATATGTGGGGGTAAACCACTGTTTGGGCACACGTCGGGGCTCGGAAGTGAGGGAGCACCATTTGGCTTTTTGAATACAAGATTGGCTGGAATCAATGGTGGCGCTATGTTGCGTTTGGAGACCCCCTGATGTGCCTAAACAGTGGAAACCCCTCAATTCTAACTCCAACACTAACCCCAACACACCCCTAACTCTAATCCCAACTGTAGCCATAACCCTAATCACAACCCTAACCCCAACACACCCCTAACCACAACCCTAACCCCAACACACCGCTAACCCTAAGGCTATGTGCCAACGTTGCGGATTCGTATGAGATTTTTCAGCACCATTTTTGAAAAATCCGCGGGTAAAAGGCACTGCGTTTTACCTGCGGATTTACCGCGGATTTCCAGTGTTTTTTGTGCGGATTTCACCTGTGGATTCCTATTGAGGAACAGGTGTAAGATGCTGCGGAATCCGCACAAAGAATTGACATGCTGCGGAAAATACAACGCAGCGTTTCCGCGCGGTATTTTCCGCACCATGGGCACAGCGGATTTGGTTTTCCATATGTTTACATGGTACTGTAAACCTGATGGAACACTGCTGCGAATCTGCAGCCAAATCCGCACCGTGTGCACATAGCCTAATTCTAAAGGTATGTGCACATGCTGCGGAAAACGCTGCGGATCCGCAGCAGTTTCCCATGAGTTTACAGTTCAATGTAAACCTATGGGAAACAAAAATCGCTGTGCACATGCTGCGGAAAAACTGCACGGAAACGCAGCGGTTTACATTCCGCAGCATGTCGCTTCTTTCTGCGGATTCCGCAGCGGTTTTACAACTGCTCCAATAGAAAATCGCAGTTGTAAAACCGCAGTGAAATGCGCAGAAAAACCGCGGTAAATCCACAGTGGTTTGGCACTGCGGATTTATCAAATCCTCTGCGGAAAAATCCACAGAGGACCAGAATACGTGTGCACATCCCGAACCCTAACCCTACCCCTAACCCTACCCCTACCCCTAACCCTACCCCTAACCCTACCCCTAACCCTACCCCTAACCCTACCCCTAACCCTAGTTCTTACCCCAACCTTAGTGGAAAAAAAAAATTATTTATTTTTTTTATTGTCCCTACCTATGGGGGTGACAAAGGGGGGGGTCATTTACTATTTTTTTTATTTTGATCACTGAGATAGGTTATATCTCAGTGATCAAAATTCACTCTGGAACGAATCTGCCGGCCGGCAGATTCGGCGGGCGCACTGCACATGCGCCCGCCATTTTGGAAGATGGCGGCGCCCGGGAAAGAAGACGGACACCGGCAGGCTCGGTAAGTATAAGGGGGGGGGAGATCAGGGCACGGGGGGGGCATCGGAGCGGGGGGGGCGTCGGAGCATGGATGAGGATCGGTGTGCGTGCGGGTGGATTGGAGCACGGGGTGGGGGATCGCTGTGCAGGGGGGTGGATCGGAGCACGGGGGGGGGATCGCTGTGCGGGGGGGGATCGGAGCACGGGGGGGTTTCATTGGAGCACGGGGGGTGTGATTGGAGCACGGGGGGAGCGGACAGGAGGACGGGGGAGCGGAGCACAGGACGGAGGGGAGCGCTGCACAGATCGGAGGGCTGGGGGGGAGATCGGTGGGGTGGGGTGGGTGCACATTAGTATTTCCAGCCATGGCCGATGATATTGCAGCATCGGCCATGGCTGGATTGTAATATTTCACCAGTTTTTAGGTGAAATATTACAAATCGCTCTGATTGGCAGTTTCACTTTCAACAGCCAATCAGAGCGATCGTAGCCACGGGGGGGTGAAGCCACCCCCCCTGGGCTAAACTACCACTCCCCCTGTCCCTGCAGATCGGGTGAAATGGGAGTTAACCCTTTCACCCGATCTGCAGGGACGCGATCATTCTGTGACACAGCATATGCGTCACAGGTCGGATTGGCACCGACTTTCATGACGCATACGCTGTGTCACAGGTCGGGAAGGGGTTAAAAACGTTAGCTCGGCACGCAACAAATATGCTACGGGTATTGGAAAATGACGCTATTTTATTATTTTTTTAACAAAGTTTGGAATTTTTTTTTCACCATTGGATAAAAAAGAACCTAGACATGTTTGGTGTCTATGAACTCATAATGACCTAGAGAATCATAATGGCATTTAGTGAACTTAGTAAAAAGCCACTTTTTTGCTATTTCACCGCCCTTGGAATTTTTTCCCCATTTTCTAGTACACGACATGGTAACCAATGGTGTCGTTCAAAAGTACAACTCGTCCCGCAAAACATAAGCCCTCAAATAGACATATTGATGGAAAAATAAAAAAGTTATGGCTCTGGGAAGGAGGGGAGCGAAAAACAAAAATGCAAAACTGAAAAAAAGCTCCTGGGGTTAAGGGGTTAAGCAGAATTAAATATGGTGACTCGCTGGTACTGGTAATACATCTCACAATAATGGTGCTTTACATTGCATTTAGGCACCCATTCAGTGGTCCTGTTGGGGCTGACGACTAAACCCCCCAGAAAACAGGATTCAGACATATGCGCCGACAGGGCCATAGACCATAATGGTGCCGACAAAGCAATCGTGCACTCTGCCGTGCATCATTTTCGGGCTTATACACCTACTGGAGGGAGCAACATTATGCTCCTACATATGTCCCTTAGGGCACAGAATCATGCCCCCACAGATTCTCCTTATGGCACAGCATGATGTTCCCATACATGCCCATTAGGACACGGTATTCTGTCCCTATGATTGCCCACAATGTACTGTGAATTAGTAAAAGATAATCAGCTTCTCACCTAGGCGTGTTCCCCATAGCTGCGGTCTGCACTGTGTATTGTGGCACAGCTGACTTGAAGTAGTGACGTTATTGCACCTGCTGCGCTCTCAGACACACAGGCTCATTGATGGAAGAGGGAGCTGACAGCTCCATGTTCCATCATTGCATTCACTAGTGTCTGCATCCAGACGGGCAGAGGGTGGCCATGTGGTTTGGGATGCCACTGCATAAAGCTCTTTAGACGTCCCGGTCAGGCCTCACTGAAATAGTCAAAGATCCACATGTGGCCCTCAGGCCGCACTTTGCCAGGTCTGCTTTAATTTTATTGTGCATAGGTCGTCACAGATGCTTGATACATTTTTTGTAAAATAAAACATTTTGTAAAGTAAGAATGTTTTTGTGATTCTTTAATAGGTTTATCGTTCCCACAGTCAGGCATACAGTTATGTCTCAAAAATGGCATGGTGACAGAAGTTGTGCCCATGCCATCTGCTGCAAGACACGGCTAAGCTCCTGCTGCATGTCCTGGGTAACCTTAACCCCTCACATGCTGCTGTCATTAATGACATGGGAGGAGTTTGACAGAACAAGATCACTTCCTCTATCAGCACAGTCATGGGGTGCAATTGGGTTGCTATAGTTTCTAGAGGCCTTTCTGTCTGCCATATCCTTCAGCCTAACAGATCCCACCAGAGGCAGGGTCTAATAGGCTACGTAAACCGCTTAAAAAAAAAAATGGCAGAATTGCTGTTTTGTTTTTTTTCCTTTCCATCGAGAGCTGATAAAAGTTTAACTAGTTATATGTAGCCCCAAATGTTGTCACTGAGAAACGCAACTTGTCCCGAAGCAAGTCTTTGTATGACTATGTAACCAAAGACCTAAAAAAGTTATGGCTCCTGGAACGCCACTAGAAAAAATGAAGAAAACAATTGTCTGTTATAAAGGCCAAATCTGGCTGAGACTAAAGTGGAAACGCTATTTCTGAATAGGTTTTGCAGTGTGCCAAGGTGCATAATAGCGGCACAAGATGGCCCAGAACATCACTATTCCTGTCACCTGGTCTTCTTTCTGAAGTGCATCGTGCATCTTATTTAGTGCTATTTAACAATCGGACAATTAATATACACCCGCATATCAACAGGATGTAAAAGAAAATGTTATTCTTTACACCAGACCACCTTGTTCCATTGCTCAATATTCCAGTTCCGAATCGCCAGTGCCCATTGTAGTCGCTTTTGGTGTAGGATGGGCATTCTGACTAGCCTTCAGCTACGTAGTCAGATAGCAGCAGCTTGTAATCTGTGGACCAGACAGTCAAGCCTTGGCTTCCAACACACATCAGCGAGCCTAGGGTGTTAGCGACCCTGGCACTGGTTCCCGGTTTGGCCTTACATGGACCATTTTTCTTAGGTTCCCACCATTGCATCCCGAGAACACCGAACAGGACCTGTTGTTTTGGGTTAATGTTGTAAATGTTCCTTATAATTGCTTGCTAGGTGAAAACTTTATCTTAGGTATAAATAAAGCATCATCACTGAACAGGGCACATCATGTTCAACTAATGCTGTCACCTAAAGAACGAATCATTGTAAGAACTCGTATCCAAGACCTGCTACACTGAAAATCTGCTTTTCCTGGCTTCACATGTTGGGCTCATGCTGTTTTTACAAAAGAATGGCTAGCCAGAGTGCATATGCTCAAATAGATTTATGTAAAAAAAATTGGACCATAAGAGCAACAATCTGAGAGAGTGCGTATTTACATATCTCGTTCCAGGAGCTCCCACTTCAGCAGCTGTCGGTATGATTAGAGTGTCTATACGTGACTATCTGCCTTTTCTGCTATTTTATATGAGAGAACTTATGTCCATCATACTAATTCATGTCTTTAATGAATATTCAGTAATTATTAGACATCTCATTTTTATCTTTTTTACCTCTTCAAACGGTGATATATATACGGGAATAAATTACACTTTGGAAAAGCATGTTTTATTGAATATATTATAAAATCACATATAACAAATTCATATGGAAATTCTACTTAGAGGGCAACATAACCTAAAATAAAAGGGGCTACAAATACTTGGAAGTTTAGTGATCTGATATTTACTTTTGATTACAGATTCTCAGGATGTCAACTTCGATAAAGTAGTTTATCCGTGTGAATAAATATGATTTATTGAAGATTAATAATTATTAGGGGCTTTTGTTATATAAAGAGTAAATAAATAGAGAAACTTATTCTCTGTTCCTCGAGGTGTTCCTTTCCATCCATGAAAAAATGTAGACTGAATTTGCATCCATTTCACTAGAACAATTTTAGATTGCTGTGTTCCTTTCATATTGCCACAGTAGGATAGTTGGTGTAAAGGTGAACTTTATGTAGAAAACTATTAAGGCCCCTTCACACTAAGCGACGCTGCAGCAATACCGACAACGATCCGGATCGCTGCAGGGTAACGATGCCGGTAACCAGGGTAAATATCGGGTAACTAAGCGCAGGGCCGCGCTTAGTAACCCGATGTTTACCCTGGTTACCATGCTAAAAGTAAAAAAAAAAAAAACACTAGATACTTACCTACCGCTGTCTGTCCTCCAGCGCTGCGCTCTGCTTCTCTGCTCTCCTCCTGTACTGGCTGTGAGCCGGAAAGCAGAGCGGTGACGTCACCGCTCTGCTTTCCGGCTCACAGCCAGTACAGGAGGAGTGCAGAGCGCAGCGCTGGAGGACAGACAGCGTTAGGTAAGTATCTAGTGTTTGTTTTTTTTTACTTTTAGCATGGTAACCAGGGTAAACATCGGGTTACTAAGCGCGGCCCTGCGCTTAGTTACCCGATGTTTACCCTGGTTACCAGTGAAGACATCGCTGGATCGGTGTCACACACGCCGATCCAGCGATGTCAGCAGGAGTCCAGCGACTAAATAAAGTTCTGGACTTTATTCAGCGACCAACGATCTCCCAGCAGGGGCCTGATCGTTGGTCGCTGTCACACATAACGATTTCATTAACGATATCGTTGCTACGTCACAAATAGCAACGATATCGTTAACAATATCGTTATGTGTGAAGGTACCTTTAGGGTATGAGCACACGATGCAGATTTAGTGCAGAACTGCAGCAGATTTTTCTGCTGCAGAAACGCTGCAGAACTGCACTGTGATTTACAGTACAATGTAAATCAATGTGAAAAAAAAAAAGCTGTGCACATGGTGCAGAAAAATCTGCGCAGAAACGCTGCAGATTTCAAAGAAGTGCAGGTCACTTCTTTTGTGCAGTTCTGCAGTGTTTCTGCACCCCTCCATAATAGAAATCCATTGGTAAAATCTGCACAAAAAACGCATAAAAAACGCACAAAAAACGCATAAGAAACGCACCTGCGGATTCTGCCAGGAGATGCAGATTTAGTGCAGATTTTATGCAGAAAAGTCTGCACCAAATCTGCATCGTGTGCACACAGCCTAAGGGTATGTTTCCACGTTCAGGAAACGCTGCATTTTTCACGCTGCGTTGAGCCGCAGCGTCAAAAACGCAGCTTCCAGATGTTACAGCATAGTGGAGGGGATTTCATGAAATCCTGTCTCCACTATACATTAAAAGACGCATGCGGCATACCCGCAAAAACGCACATGTGGCGCGTCTTTTAAGAACGCAGCATGTCCTTACATTGCAGAAAAAATGCAAGGACAGCGCAGGTGACCTGCCAGTGACCTCAGGTGTAGATTTGGTCAGGATTTTACTTGCATAAAATCCTGACCAAATCCTGATGTGGACACATACCCTTAGCGCTAAATAGGACTTCCACTTACAGATTTTGCGCTAGCCAATCCAGAAGAGATCTGGACAACAGCAACCCCATGGGTTGTGTCCATGAAATAGCTGGTGGAGAGCTGCCAGAGGACAATCAACTAGCTGGGTAAAAATCAGATATAAGGCATTATTAGGAGTGAGAAACAAAGTTAGGAAATAGCCGGGGTCAGAAATAGAAGGATGGAGTTAGAGCCAGAATTATTAGGCAAAAAAAGTTCAGTCCACAGTAAATAATGGGTATCAAATAAGCCAGGTCAGGTAGGAAGGTAGCACAGGGAAAACAGGGTCAATATTCACTTATACAGTGGCTTGCAAAAGTATTCCCCCTCCTTGGCTTTTTACCTGTTTGTTACATTACAACCTGGGTTTAAATATTTTTGTAACCCAATTTGTGTGTGATGCATCAGCGCTAGATAGTTTAAGTTGGCGAAGTGAAATGACAAAAAATGTAGGCATAAATTAAATTTGTGGGATCAAATAATTAAAAATTGGCATGCGCATATGTATTCACCCCTTTTGCTATGAAGCTCCAAAAAATCTACTTTGCAAGAAATTATCTTCATAAGTCGCATGCCTGTGTGCAATCTCGGTCTCACATGGTCTGTCAATATATATTCACCTTTACTGAAAGGCCACAGAGGCTACAACATCATTAAGGAAGAGGCACCACTAACCAAACACCATGAAGACCAAGGAGATCTGCAGTATAAGCAAGCGAGTGACAAAGTTCTTGAAAAGTACAAGTCTGGGCTGGGTTATTAAAAAAAAAAAAAAGTCACAATCTCTGATAATCCCCCGGAGCACCATCAAATCCACAATAATCAAATGAAAAGAACCTGGTACCACAACAAACCTGCCAAGAGAGGGCTGCCCACCAAAACTCTCACCCCGGGCAAGGAGGGCATTAAGCAGAAGGGCAGCACAGAGACCAGAGGTAACCCTGAAGAAGCCGCAGAGTTCCCAAGCAGAGAGTGGGCTAACTATGCATACAACCACAATAACCTGTACACTGCGTAGAAGTGGCCTTTATGGAAGAGTGGGCATAAAGAAAGCCTTTACTTACACACAAATATTGTAAGGCTCATTTTGAGTTTGCTAAAAGACATATGGGAGACTCCCCAAATGTATGGAGGAAGGTGCTGTGGTCAGATGAGATCAAAATTGAACTTTTTGGCCACTATAGTAAACTCTATGTCTGGCGCCAAACCAACACATCTCATCATTCCAAAAACACCATCCCCATAGCAAAACGTGTCGGGGAGAAGATGGATGGTGCAAAATGCAGGAATATTCTTGAGCAAAACGTGATTCAGTCTGTCAGTGGTTTGAGACTGGGATGGAGGTTCACCTTCCAACAAGACAATGACTCAAAGCATACTGCTAAAGCAACACTTGAGTGGTTTAAGGGGAAACATGTAAATGTTTTGGAGTGGCCTAGTCACAGCCCAGACCTTAATCCAACTAAGGATCTGTGGTCAGACTTGAAGATTGCTGTTCACCAGAAGAAAACATTTAATGTGAAGGAGCTGGAGCAGTTTTGCCTTGAAGAATTGGCAAAAATGCCAGTATCAAGATGTGGAAAGCTCATAGAGACTTATCCAAAGTGAATTGCAGCTGTAATTGCCACGAAAGGAGGCCCTACAAAGTACTGAATTTAGGGGGGTGAATAATTATTGACACTGAAGTTTTCAGTTATTTTGTCCTATTGTTTTGTTTCCTTTACAATAAAATGAAAATAAAATGTTCTCAGTTGTAGGCATGTTCTTTACATGAACTGATGCAAACTCTCAAAAAAAACCAAAACTGTGAAATTCCAGGTTGTGAGGTAGCAAAACATGAAAAATGCCAATGGGGGAATACATTGTCAAGCCAGTGAAACTAGCAACTCGCAGCATTAGGCCGGGGTCACACGTGCGAGTGTGATGCGAGAAACTCACGGGAATCTCTCGCATCAATACCCGGCACTGCCGCCGGCACTCGGACCGGAGTGTGCGGCTGCATGTATTTCTATGCAGCTGAATGCTCCCCTACCGAGTTCCGGCGGCAGTGCTGGGTATTGATGTGTGAGACTCCCGAGAGTTTCTCGCATCACACTCGCAAGTCTGACCCCGGCCGTATGGTGGGACTTTACGTCTAGTGTGGCACTGCCTCATTGGCCAAAGCAGGGAGCTGATTACACCTGCTGAGCTGCTAGGCAGCAAACACACCCATTCTAATTGACAAGGTGGCACCACATTTTCCAGCCACACTTTTATCTCTGGCTGGAGGGTGCCTTCACCGTTCAGAGCTATTGGCCATGATGTCTCATGTATCGCCAGCGTTTCCGACAGAATGAATACAAAGATGCCTGATAACAGGAGAAGAAGTCATTGGGGCAGGTTCAAGTAGCGATGTGATTGTAGGACTCGATATGACAACCTGTACCCCGACTACTGCTGGGATCACACTAGCAGATATAATTGGGGACAAAATATTGAAACATCTTGTTGATTAATAGAAAATGTTCAGAGTAAATCTTATCATTTCATTTAGCATTTTGAACAAATGTAATTGTGCTTCATGGTTGCAAATGTTTGCTTCCCTTTGACTTATTTGTTTCAGAATGATACATATTTCTTAATATTTTCCCAGCACACTACGACCTCCACAAGGCACTCACTGTGGGTTTTCTAATACCTTGAGCAGAGCTTGCTTCAGTCTCAGTGTGCCGCAGGATAATACGGACAGTCATAATGTACATGCCTTTGCATATTTTCATTCATCAGACATTTTTATATCTTTTTCATGGCAGTAAAATTCTCGGAAAAGTTTTGCTACCATCAAGTTTCAACATGATATTTTGACTAGTGCTGTATCAGTGACATATATCCAACCAATTCTGACATACGTTCAATCTGTTGGGAAATCAGTAATTTCCTAATTAGTCAATTTATGGTATCGAGTAACATTTAAAACGGATTTGATTTGCTTGTAATTACAGCAGGAAACATTAAAGCTCTATTGTCTCTGTCTAGTGAAACGTAGCTTTAGAGTAAACTGAGAAGCTCTGGGCAGATGGTGGTTAAAGAAGACCTGACCGCCCTTTTCAGATGTCTGTTTGATTAAATAATTGTATTCCCTATAACAAAACAGTTCTGAAGCATCTTTACGTAGAAATCTGCTTTGATAACTTTATATAAAATTATATATTCTTAGTAGGAGTTATAGCTTGTGATGTAAACTTTTAGCTTCCACTAGTCAAATAAAGAAAACCGTAAAAAATCAACCAGTTCTGCTGATAACATGTCCTTCATGTACCAATTTAATGATTTATTATCCATGGGACCATGACAGTAAAAATTAAAAGAAGAGTAAAGGAAAAGGCAATCCAGTGGAAAATTGAAGAATTAACCTACTTTTGGAGAAAGAAATATAAAGCCTCATTTTAAAATGTCGTTTCAGCTGTCTTTGATGCTGGCACATGTACTGTTTTACTTTCTTACCACATGTACAAGATGCAATTTTTTTCATTACATTTTAACCTATTGGCTCAGCAGCCAGTTCTGGCCTTTACAACGCTGAATTTGTTTTTCACTAATGCCAACCAAGAACCATTCCCCTAATTCATCCAAATGGAATTCCGGCACTAAACT